>NC_137328.1:96140886-97375886 GCF_965287045.1 Carcharhinus amblyrhynchos
TTTACACCTGATAGCTCCCCTCTCCTTTAAATTGCCCTTTAAAAAAGTGCCCTGATCTTTTAAAAACGAAGTTGCTGGTGAGAAGGGGACTCAATCAGATGTCGCCCCATTAGCATGAGATTATAGGAGCAGCCTCTTCACTTGTTTGAAGCCACATATTGAACAATTCAGTGGGGAAAGCTGCCTTTGGGGCTGACATCTTCCTTTCTGTTTTTCCCACCCGCTGCACCACGCTGCCTATTTCGGAGAAAGTTGTGTCTATTGTCGGCAGGTTAAATTACATGTTTGTGATTTTGCGAAAACGATTGTTAAACTCTTGTGACACGTTATAGAACAAGAAGGCATAATGGTAGATCCTCAAAAACCAAAAGCCATCAGCAACTTTCCAAAACCAAAGTGGGTTATGATGTCCAGAGATTCTTCGGAATGGTCAGTCAGGTTGGGAAGTTCATTCAGAACTTACCTCTCATCCCTGAACTTTTGAGTGACCTTTCACAAAAAGGCCAGCAATGGGTTTGGAGTATTGAGCAAACAAATGCATTTTACAAAATAAAGCAGTTTGCTGACATTTTGACAGATTATAATCCCAGACTGCCCACAGTAATGGCTGCCAATACATCCTCAATAGGCTTTGGAGTCATATACACTCAGGTGTAGGAGGACGATAAAAGAAATCCAGTCTACTTTGTTTCCAGGGTATTAACTGAAGACCATACGCCATTAGACATAGGAGCAGAATTAGGCCACACAGCCCATGTCTACTCCACCATATGATCATGGCTGATTTTTTTTTCTCATCTTGATTAATAAGGGGATTATCGACTGAAATAACTATGTGGCTATAGAGAAAGAGAGGTGGGTGGTATCTTGGGCACCGGAGAGATTTTATTGCCCAATTTTTTGCTTCTCTCACAATCTTTTCAGCTCACTCCACCCATTGACCGGTGGGACGAGAAGGTAAGATCATTCCCAGTGAGTTTCAATGAAATGGCAACCGTTAAGGGTGGCACAGTAGCACAGTGGTTAACATGCGCTGTGGGACCTGGGTTCGATTCCCAGCTTGGGTCACTGTCTGTGTGCATTTTGCACATTCTCCTCATGTCTGTGTGGGTTTCCTCCAGGTGCTCTGGTTTCCTCCCACAGTCCAAAGATGTGCAGGTTAGGTTGATTGGCTATGCTAAAATTGCCCTTAGTGTCCTGAGATTCATAGGTTAGAGGGATTAGTAGGTAAACAAGTAGGGATATGAGGAAAGGGCCTATGTGGGATTGTGGTCAATGCAGACTCGATGGGCCAAATGGCCTCTTTCAGTGCTGTAGCGATACTCTGAAAGAGTTCTTCTATAATAGTTAAAAGATCCAACAACATGACCAAAGTACTCAAAACAATGTACTTACACATAAACTAATATTGTCTTAAAATGATTGGACACACATTCTACCCATTGTGACATTAAAAGGCTTTTACCACTAAGCCTTTATGCAACCTCGATATCTGCAGCTGAGGTGGAGGCAGCCTGCTACGTGTTATGCCCTGATGCCTTGTTGACCTTGGCAGCCATCTGTTGATGGCCCGACGTCTTGAGGGTCTTCTGTACGGGTGCAGGTGTACTCTTGTTTGCCTCAATTTCTGGATGCACTGGGGTCACTGACAGAGGGGAACAGGAGGGGCAACTTACCCTTTGAGTGAACAAAGATGCTGCCCCTGAGATGGGTTGCATGATAGTACCTCCCTGACTCCAGGAGGAGAAGGGGCACTTGGAGGGAGGTCAAACTGCCTCTTCCTTCTCTTGCCTAGCCAGTGGTCTATAGAGTCTATGGCCAGAGTGATGGAATGTAAGTCTGAGCTCATAGCTGGCAGTGACTGAGTGTTTTGCTAGACCTTGCTCTGCATGGCGATTGTTGGTCTTTCCATGGAGACTCATAATAGAGCTCATGACTAGGATGGATTCCTCCATCAATCATTCAAGGCTCTGCCTGACCTCTAGCATCTCTGCCAGATGCTCCCCTGTTCATGTATTCCATTGGCCTAGAACACAAGCACCAAACTAGCATCCTCGCACATTCATACATTTACAGGAGTGTCCTTTTGTAATGACTATACAATGCCAATTATCATGCTGGTATTGGACCTAGTTTCAGTTGTGACTCTCGCAGCAACTAACCTCTGCTGCAATCTCTGTTCATGCTTCCTCGATGTGGGTATGCCGGCGTTGGACTGGCATAAACACAGTAAAAAGTCTGACAACACCAGGTTTTAGTCCAACCGATTTATTTGATAATAGACTCACAAGCTTTCGAGGTTTCCCTCTTCGTCAGGTGAATGGAGAGTTCTGGCCTCAGACAGAGCATATAAAGCACAGACAGTTTAGAGATTACTGATTAGAATGCGAATCCTTACACCTAACCTGCTGTTCAAGACCTGAAGTGGCTCACATTGTCAGCCACTTCAGGTCTTGAACAGCAGGTTAGGTGCCAGAACTCTCCATTCACCTGACGAAGAGGGAAACCTCGAAAGCTTGTGAGTCTATTATCAAATAAATCGGTTGGACTAAAACCTGGTGTTGTCAGACTTTTTACTATGCTTCCTCGGCCAGGCGGGAGGGTGTCCAGCTGGAAACAGGACACCCCACAGCTTGCAAACAGTTAGGAGGAGAACCTGTCGGGGGGGCATTGCTAAACTGTGGGCCCATGTCTTTGAGTAAGTTGGCAGCAGATGATCAGAATCCATAGGTGGACCATCGATACTAGTAACTTTAGGGATTCGAATGGCATGTGAAGTATCGTATATTAGGCTTGTCAGCAAAATTGAAACGCATGAGATAAAAGGGGCAAGAACAGCACGAATACAAAACTGGGAAAGGGATGGTGAAAAGATATGGTGAATAGCTGTTTTACAGAAGAGATTGGGGCAACATTCAATATCTGAACGCTGCTGCTTTTTATATAGATTATAATTTGAATGTTCCTATATAAGGCACAATTTTAATATCTGCAGGTGACAAAAGCTTGGAAATGTAGTGAGGAAGAAAGAGGCTGCTGGAATGGTTGGACACATGGCTGATAAAATTCAATGTGAGGTGGTGCATTCAGAGAGGAAAAATGAGTGGAGATCTTTGAAAGTGGCAGGCCAGATTAACAAAGCATATGGATCAGTGGGTTTAGACATACAGACACAGACTACAGAAGCCACAACGTTTTGCTGACGTTCCAAACCAGATGCAGACTTCTACCCAGTCAGGGGCATTTCAGTTTAGGAAGAACACAAAGGTTGGAATTTTACCATCCCACCCACCACGGGAGTCATAGCAGGTGAGGGTTGGATCATGGAAAGGTCTGTTGATCTTCGGCAGGGTTTTCCAGTTTCAGGGTGAGCGAGGCTGTAAAATCCCGTCCATAGTTTTTGAAAAGGGAAGAGAAGAAATTCATTAGAATATTTCCAGAGATGAGGGATTTCAGTTAAGTGGATAGACTGGAGAAAACTGGAGCTGGTTGCCTTAGAACTGAGACAGCAAAGAGGAGATGTGATAAAGAAAAGGGTTTTGCCCTCAAACTTAGGTGACGCTGTGGACAAACTCAATTGACGCCACAGACAAAGATACTGAAACTCTCAAATTATTGTACAACGATTATTCTTTACTGTTCTTTACCAAGTTATTACAAACTTACATCAGGCATCAAACTTCATTATACACAAAGTATTTAAACTTTGATTTACTTTGTTACATGCAAAGTGACGAACCTCTGACCTACTCCATTATACACACAAGTATTCAAAATTTCACATAATATCCAAACTCACAACTTGGTCTTAGAGATACTACCCATGGTGAGGCGAACTTATCAGATTCCCTCTTGATGGGCTTTGTTCCAATGTCTCCGAGTCCCAGACTCAGGGTCTTACCGCTTCTCCTACAGTGGTTAATCCCAGATTACTGCTGCCAATGTCTCTTTATCTCTTCTTCCTATAGCGATCCTGCTGGCATGGATCATGCTTCAAGTCATGTACTCTAAGGATAGGTGCTAATCAATCACTGTCTTTTTGGTCAAGAATACTGAGAGTCGTGCCTCCTTCTGGGAGTTGTAATTCTCTCAGGAACATGACACATAGAGATCTCTGTTCAATCACTGTCTGCTCAAGGCATAGCAACAGCCACTGAACAATCACTACCCTCACTTGTCCCATAGCTGCACATCCTGTCCTGTGCTGCTCCCACAGTCCTTAGCCAGATACAGAGTTAGCCCTTTTAATAATTCACTTTGCTAATGTCTTTATGAGTACCCATCAGACTAGAAGGGGAAAATAATTTTTTATACTAATGGTTAGAATTTGGAATGCACAGCTTGAATGGGTGATGGATGCAAGTTCATTAGTAGCTTTTAAAAGGGAATTGGATAAATATTTAAATGTGAAAAAGGGGTAGCGGGAAGAGAAGAGGAGCTGGCCTGATTGGATTGCTCTTTGAAAGATTTGACACAGATTTGATGGGTCGACTGTCCACCTTCTATATTGTGTGGTTCTATGATTGCAGTTCAGCCTCTAGTTTGGAGCTGTAACTTTGACTAATTTGAGGTTTAAGGTTGTTAACATATCAGTTGTTTTCATCCCCACAACTTCCTTTATGAGGATTTACTAACTGCGAATCCACTGCTACAAAGGCTATGCCAATCTTCCCAATTCTCAATTGCTTATTGAACTACTGTTCATTGACTGCTGCTGACATTAAAAACAAACATTGAATTGGGCTCATTTGAAATGTGGCTCCTCTGGATTGTCACACAACAAATTAGGTGGAAGTTATTCAGAGCCCAGTTGAATGAATGTTGAAAAAGACAATTGTATGGTGAGAAAGTATATCAATTCTGGTTACGTGTCTTCAGGATAAACCTTACTGGGAGAAAATAGAGAACTGGATTGAGTCTTGAAGTTCAGACAACCAGATGGTGAAGGATAAAGCCAGAGGCTGGACCCTAAGTTTTAATTTACAGTAACACAAATGCACCTCCAAACCCAACCCAGTTCAGTGTCCTCTATAGAAAGGAGCCGGAGTTTTCTTTCTATTCATTCATGGAATGCGAGCATTCCTATCTTTCTAGGCTATAAGCAAGGGTATTAAGTGACTCTGGTTACTGCCCAGCACCCTGAATACAACTGAACATCCAGTGAATATACAATTAACATTTGAGTATCTAAGAAAGAGTAGAATATTCTGCATATCCAAGATTTGCTGTACTGCAGAAGTTTCCAGAGAGTTAAAGACAGAATTCCCTAATTTCCTGGATTCAAGGAGTGGAAAAGAAGATTTCCAATTCAAGGAGGCCAAAATTTTCAGCAGCATCTAGATCCACTCTGGCCTATTAAAGTAGACTCCAAGTGCATCTGATTTGAATATTAGAAATGACAAACATCACAAAAGCTTTATGCCAAATATACTATCTGTCATGTCTGTGCAGATTATCACAAACTGATGAAGTAAAAACAGTTTGCCAATTTGCTTTGAATGTCAAATCCTCAGGAATAGATCTGAACCCTGTAGACATTTTGATAGGAACTGTAAAAAGTTATGAAGTTTCTAGTAATGAACTGCAGACAAATCTGGTAAATCTGCTCTGGATCATTCGATTCCCATGGAGAGCAATGTTATGGAGGGCAAGTATTTCAGGTTATGAGCCTTCCTTCTTCAGAATAAACCTCACGGGGAGAAAATGTTTTTTTGCCTCATTGGCTATTGTATTGAAAATGGTCCATATTTTGTTTTTATTTACCAAGCTTCCTCATCATTACAAATTCAAAATCCGGTGAAATAGTCAGGAAGTGAGCAAATGGAAACAAATCACATCCCACAAGGAAAGGAAAAATTGTCATGCATGTCACCTCCTTTTGATCTACAAGTTATTTTTGGGGAGGGAGATCTGAAAAATAAAGAAAATAACATTCAACCATGGAACACCAAATGATTTAAACCCAAATAATTTAAACAGTTTTTACTTCAATAGTTTTAACATCCAAATTTGAAAATAGTGCTGTAGATAGGATGCATAGGATGTGCTACGGTAGCACAGTGATTAGAACTATTGCCTCACAGCACCAGGGACTCAGGTTCGATTCCCGGCTGGGTCACTGTCTGAGTGGAGTTTGCACATTCTCCCTGTGTCTGTGTGAGTTTCCTCCAGGTGCTCCAGTTTCCTCCCACAGTCCAAAGATGTGCAGGTTAGGTGGATTGACCATGCTAAATTTTCCCTCAGTGTACCCAAACAGGCTCTGCAGTGTGGCAACTGGGGGATTTTCACAGTAACTTCATTGCAGTGTGAATGTATGCCTACTTGTGACTAATAAATAAAATTTAACTTAGTTAGCCCTACTGCCTTTTAGAACTAGATACCATATTCATGGCGTGGGGCACTATCTATCCAGAGTCCGCACTTTCTTTCCATGTCTGCGTGTGTTTCCCCTGGGTGCTCTGGTTTCCTCTCATAGTCTGAAAGACATGTTGGTCAGGTGCATTGTCCATGCTAAATTCTCCCTCAGTGTACCTGAACAGGTGCTGGAGTGTGACAACTAGGGGGTTTTCACAGTAACCTCATTGCAGTGTGAATGCAAACCTACTTGTGACACTAATAAATAAGCTTAAACTTAGCACTATTGTTAATTCAGTTGTTTTATCGAGGTTAAGAATCTGTATAAATCCCATCAGAATAGTGAATTACGAGTAGGTTTCATAGTTTCTGGGTCAGTTATTTTCATAATTAATAATTTCAGGTACAGATTTGAGCAGGCAAGAATAGCACACTAATAGTGGGAGGAAAACATTGAGTTGAAGTGAGACTTAAAGGGATGGAGAAAGACTTCAAAAGCATTTTAACTTATTTGTAGACTTTTGAGTAAATCATTGGGAAAAATTAAGGGAAAGGAAACTTCATCTAGAGCAATGAAACTCTATATAACATAATGAACAGCCATGGCCTCATCTCCTGAAATAAAAAGGCAGTCTCATCCTGCACCGTTCCTTCGTATCTTTCTGTAGAATCCACCTTGCATGTGCCTTCATTGTTGCCTTTACTGAGGTTCAGGACCCCAGTCTCAGAATCAACTACCTCACTATCCATCTTGACAAAGAATTCTACCATATTGGCCACCCATCCCCACGGATTGTCTCACAACCAGATTGCCAACTAAACCTTTCTCATTGCACAAAATATCCAGTCCTGGCCTGTTCTCTTATTGGTTCCTCAACATACTGATTTAGAAAACCATTCTGTATACACTCAAGAAATTCCACTTGGATTGTACTGTGACTAATTTGATTCTGCCAATCTATATGCAGATTAAAGCCACCCATAATTATAGATTTTTCTTTACCCCATGCATCTCTATTCCCATCATTACCACTAATATTTCTTTTCCCCTTGTTGTTTCTTAACATGACTCATACAGATTTCACTTCATCTGTGCTAATATCTTACCTCAATATTGTTTCAACGTCTTCTTTGATCAACAGTGTAACTACACCACTTTTTTCCTTTCTTTCTGTCCTTCCTAAACACCAGATAGCCCTCAGTGTTTAGTTCCCAACCTGGGCAGATGGTTCTGAGAGCCATGTGCGGCATGTAATGGAACCTTGCCCAGCTGTGACAAGATGGTAAGTTGCTGCCCTCCACAGACTCCTAAAGCTCATCCTGAAAGATACCATATCCTGGAAATTGCAGGTGCAGTCACCATGGATACATTGCTTTCCTTCTCACCCTCACTTCCCTCATCTTCACCCTCCTCTCATCCTTGTAGTAAAAAACTGCCAAATGCTCAGCCTCACACGGATGGGTGAGAGGAGGAAATGAGCTCTGAGGAAAAAACAGCATCACTCAACCTAACGCTCAGCCACCACCTCAGATACTTGCACTGTGGGAACATTAAAGCTGGTGTATACTGATAATCTGCATGTGTTCAGAAAGTAAGCACAAAAGGGTTTCAATCCAGGCCAGGATGTAGAACAGCTCAGCTGAGGCAAAAGTGCCCTCTCAATTTCCAGCCCTTTGGGCCACCACCATCTTAACAAGATCCAGCCTACGAGTACTTTTGTCACCTCCCAGATGCTATTGCTGATGGTGAGCTGCAACATGTTGTTAATGTCATCAGTTGCTCCCTGGAAGGAACATGAGTGTAAAGATGAAAGTGCGATGGCGATATTGGTACCGGGAGGCTCAGCCGCACTCTGGTTTGAAGCTCAAGGACTTCAGGAAGGAGGTGATACAACTCTAGCACTACCTCCTTAGTGAAGTGAAGCCTCCAGAGGCACCGTTCCTGGCTCAGCCCAAAATAGGAGTGGTGCTCCAGGAAGACACTCTATGTTTAGGTCATTCTAAGGAGAGCCCATCTTTTTCTCCTTCCTCATGGAGATATCCATTTCTGCTTCCTCCTCTGCTGGTGCTGCTCATGTTGCACAGCAAGCCTCACTGTATTTACTGTGCTCATACATATCGAAGGCTATAACTTTCTCAACCTGTCTGTGGTCACAGATATCCTAAGAGATCCCTCAGCAATTCCTAGTATGGAGCTTCCACTAACTTAGCCTCAGCAGATGTAAATTGAAAGGTCTCAGCTGCAACTTGTATGGGCCTTTAAATAGTCCTTGTGCAGGACCAGGCAGCATGGTGACATATTGGTTAGCATTGCTGCAGGGACCTGCGTTCAATTCCTGGCTTGGTCACTGTCTGTATGGAGTCTGCCCATTTTCCCTCTGTCTGCATGGG
Organism: Carcharhinus amblyrhynchos; assembly: GCF_965287045.1. Lineage (NCBI taxonomy): Eukaryota > Metazoa > Chordata > Chondrichthyes > Carcharhiniformes > Carcharhinidae > Carcharhinus > Carcharhinus amblyrhynchos. The sequence continues at coordinate 96,149,632 of NC_137328.1, forward strand.
TTTCCTCCAGGTGCTCTGGTTTCCTCCCACAATCCGCAAGATGTGCTGGTTAGGTGAATTGGCCATGCTAAATTCTCCCTCACTGTACCTGAACAGGCTCCAGAGTGTGGCAACTGGGGGATTTTCACAGTAAGTTTGAACATAGAACATAGAACATTACAGCACAGTACAGGCCCTTCGGCCCTCAATGTTGTGCTGAGCTATGTCCAATCCCAAGATCAAGCTATCCCCTCCCTATAATTCTGGAGTGCTCCATGTGCCTATCCAATAACCGCTTGAACGTTCCTAAAGTGTCCGACTCCACTATCACAGCAGGCAGACTATTCCACACCCCAACCACTCTCTGAGTAAAGAATCTACCTCGGACATCCCTCCTATATCTCCCACCATGAACCTTATAGTTATGCCCCCTAGTAACAGCTACATCCACCCGAGGAAATAGTCTCCGCACATCCACGCTATCAATCTCTCTCATCATCTTATAAACATCTACTAAGTCGCCTCTCATCCTCCTCCGCTCCAAAGAGAAAAGTCCCAGTTCCCTCAATCTTTCCTCGTAACACCTATCCTCCAAACCAAGCAGCATCCTGGTAAATCTCCTCTGCACTCTCTCCAATGCTTCCACATCCTTCTTATAATGAGGTGACCAGGACTGAACACAGTATTCCAAATGTGGTCTCGCCAACGTCCGGTATAATTGCAGCATAACCCCACGGCTCTTAAACTCAAACCCCCTGTTAATAAACGCTAACACACTATAGGCTTTTTTCACAGCTCTATCCACTTGAGTGGCAACCTTCAGAGATCTGTGGATATGAACCCCAAGATCTCTCTGTTCCTCCACATTCCTTAGAACCCTGCCGTTGACCCTGTAATCTGCATTCAAGTTTGTCCAACCAAAATGAATCACCTCACACTTATCAGGGTTAAACTCCATCTGCCACTTTTCGGCCCATCTCTGCATCCTATCAATGTCTCTTTGCAGCCTGCAAGAGCCCTCCACCTCATCCACTACTCCACCAATCTTGGCGTCGTCAGCAAATTTACTAACCCACCCTTCAGCCCCTTCTTCCAAGTCATTGATAAAAATATCAAAAAGCAGAAGACCCAGCACTGACCCCTGTGGTACACTGCTGGTAACTGGCCTCCAGTCTGAAAATTTTCCCTCCACCACCACCCTCTGTCTTCTATGATACACAGTAAAAAGTCTGACAACACCAGGTTTTAGTCCAACCGATTTATTTGATAATATACTCACAAGCTTTCGAGGGGACTGCCTCTTTGTCACCTGACGAAGAGGCAGTCCCCTCGAAAGCTTGTGAGTATATTATCAAATAAATCGGTTGGACTAAAACCTGGTGTTGTCAGACTTTTTACTGTGTTTACGCCAGTCCAACGCCGGCATACCCACATCATGACTTCTATGATACAGCCAGTTACTTATCCAATTGGCCAAATTTTCTTCTATCCCACACCTCCTTATCTTCTTAGGACATAGAACATAGAACACTACAGCACAAAAAGGCCCTTTGGCCCACAAGTTGTGCCGGTCATATCCATACCTACCAGGTCATAGAATTATCTATAACTTCCAATCCCATTAAATCCCATGTACTCATCCAGAAGTCTTCTAAAAGACCTCAGTGAGTTCGCCTCTACCACCACCGATGGCAGCCGATTCCACTCACGCACCACCCTCTGAGTGAAAAACTTACCCCTGACATCTCCTCTGTACCTGCTCCCCAGCACCTTAAACCTGCGTCGTCTCGTAGTGACCATTTCAGCCCAGTGAAATAACATCCGAGAATCCACCCTATCTATCCCTCTCAACATTTTATAAATCTCTATCAGGTCACCTCTCAACTTTCGTCTCTCCAGGGAGAAGACACCTAGCTCCCTCAACCTATCTTCATAAGGCATGCCTCCCAATCCAGGCAACATCCTGTGAATCTCCTCTGCACCCTCTCTATAGCTTCCACATCTTTCCTGTAGTGAGGTGACCAGAACTGCACACAGTACTCCAAGTAGGGTCTGACAAGGGTCTTATAAAGTTGCAGCATTACCTCCCAACTCCTAAACTCAATCCCTCGATTAATGAAGGCTAGCACACCATACGCCTTCTTGACCACATCCTCCACCTGCGAGGCCGATTTAAGAGTCCTATGGACCTGGACCCCAAGGTCCTTCTGCTCCTCAACACTGCTAAGAGTCCTACCTTTGATATTGTACTCCTTCATCCATTCTTCTTTTTATTCTTCTTTTAGTTTGTGTAAACTAATATAATAAAATAAAATTTTACCCTTCTTCCTAGTGCTTGTTGTTTAGGAGTGAAATAGCACAGTGCTCCCTGTACTTTTATTTCTAATTTAATTATTTGTGCATTGCATTAGCCTGGTGATGTCATGATGTCACTCCTTCAGCCTCTTTGGACAGATGCAAATAATGCACGTGTGTGTGTGTGTATGTGTGTGTGCATGTGTGTGTGTGTGACCAAAAACCTCTGTGTGTGTTTGAGTGTGTGTGTGTGACCAAAAACCTCTGTGTGTGTTTGAGTGTGTGCGTGTGTGTGTTTGTGTGTGTGTGATACCAGAAACCTCAGGGTGCAGGCCACACATTGCAGAATATCCTCTACAGGTATAGGCACTGCCAACTATATATATATGAACCGGGTTCATGTCACACTATCTGTAACCCCCCAGACTAGCTTGGACTTCCAAAATCTCACTAACTGTCCTGTCTGGACACAATACATATCCTTTTAACCTGTGCTGAATGTTCTCTCCACTCTCCTTGTCTGTACCTTTAAAACTTGATTAGCTGTAAAGATTTGCATTCCAATCATTATTCTGTAAATTGAGTTTGTGTCTTTATATGCCCTGTTTGTGAACAGAATGCCCACTCACCTGATGAAGGAGCAGCGCTCCGAAAGCTAGTTGCGTTTGCTACCAATAAACCTGTTGGACTTTGACCTGGTGTTGTGAGACTTCTTACTCTGTTTACCCCAGTCCAACGCTGGCATCTCCACATCATTGCTTTGTATCAACAGCAAATTTGGATAAGTTACACCTGGGATGGGATTTTCTGGTCCAGCCCTACTCAGAACTGGACATCTCCCATGAATCCTTATTATGTTTAGCAATCTCTCATGTGATAACTTATCAAATGCCTTTTGAAAATCCAAATATATTGCATCTACTGGGTCCTCTTCATCTATCCTGCCAGTTACAGCATCAAAAAACCCTACTCATCATTTATCAAATGAGACATAATAATTCCAATCAATGTACTAAGCAGTGGAAGCTAGAAACTAAGCCATGTTCACCAGAGTTCAAGGTGAAGGATTAAATCCAGCACATTCTGATTTAAGCTAGGGCAATCAGATAAATTTTCATTCTCTCTTGCAGTTCCAACATTACCCTCTGCTGAAGCTGTACATATTCAGTTGTAACTGGCCTACAATTGACCTTACATTACTCATAATATATTCAAGACATATGTTAAATGACAAAAAAAGACTTTGTTCCAGGCGTACATTTGGATGAATTCCTACTCATTACCTGAGGCTTTAATGAATCTCTAAATTACACAATGCAGAAACATTATTTTTTGGTGTTTCAGAAATAACCCTTTGAAGTTCTGAGAATCTTCACCATTTCTTGGGGAAGTTAATGCAGGGGTGTTGTGATTTAATATTGTCATTAGAAAAAGAAGGAAAAATAAATGGAGATTTAATAAAAACCAGGCCTAATTGGATTCATATCAAGATATTATGAGGATACGAGGACTAACAAAGTCAGCCATGGCATTGTCATTAATTTGAATGATTTGTTGGAATTGGGAAGTGTAATATAAAAGATTAACAGGTGTGATAGGCTAATGAATGACGTAGATGGTTATGTACCACTGACACTAGGCAATTACTTGTTAGATGAAAGAGTGAGAGGGAGAGAAAGATTGGAATCAGGTCGTTGCAGGGTTCTCTGGAGGCTAAGTATTGCCAAACACTTCAGCAATACAATGACTCATGAAAGCCAGTGTCCTGGTTAAAGACATATCTTTATTTGATCAATGAATGATAGGAGAATAAGCATTGGGCAGTCCAATGCCTCTCTAGAAGAGAAGGCCTTGAAGTATTCCAATACCACTTTAAGATTACAATGCGTCAGACAGATCAATTGTACATTTCTCAACTTTACTTTCTCCTGCCTTCCTTTCGCTATAAACCAGTCATTTTCAATACAAATCATTAATTGTTAATACCTATCATTCACTTCAGCCAATTGCATTTTACCCTCTGATATCATGGGATTTCATTGGTTCATAACCTGAATGCTTCCTCCCCCTATTGCTGATGCTTCTTCCTCTATTGCTTAGCAACCCTGATGCTTAGCTACAAAGGTCAAAGTTAATCTTCGCACCAACTCTTGCTTATGTTAATGGCCGAACCATACAGATGTACATTCTCATGTCTGAGAAGACCTGCCCTATCTGGACAATGTGAACAACCCTATTTATAAATAGGCTGTGAGAACTTTACTGCTGGTAGCTTTTGCTGATAAGAACTTGCACGTTCTGTGGTTTTCTTGTTCCAAAGAATGTGGTTCTTTCTGCTAAGGCTTCATCCCATCATCCCTCACAGCAGCCTGTCTTTGGCTAATGTGTCCAGTTACTTTTAAAAATACAGCTAATACATTTTAAAATAACAAAATACATATTTAAATCAAGAATATTTGTTCAAATCTCATACTTAGTTAAATATCTTACTGTGTTCATACTGTTTTCATGCAGACAGGTCCTCTGTTAGACCGTGGCTGGAATTCTCCAAACCTGCATGCCGCTGCAATTGTAGCGGGGCAGGTCACAGACAATGTGAAGGCCCATTAACAGTTGGGTGGGAATTTCCAGCTTTTAGATCTGCGCGGCTGGAGAATTTTATTAGCGTAGTGCTAGTATTTTATTAGTGACTTAAATCCCTGATTATTTGAAATTTCTCCAACCTACTATGAATTTCTCCAATAAAGCCTAAGAGCTATGTACCTACTCTATAACCTGTTTAGACCTAGTATTAATTAACAAGTATTAAACAGTTACCAGAGTGTGCCTACATCCTAAGCCTGGAGTCCAAGACAAAAGAACCCAATCTCAAAACATGGTGGATGTGATGGATGCTCAATGTAAAAGACACATTGGTGTTATCGAAGGAACCATGGAGTGATTAAACCTTTGAAAGCAACTCAAGAAATTTTGGTGACAGAAGGAGGCACACTGGAGTGAGGTAATGATAACCATACCTGGTGAGCAGTCCATGCCCTGGCTTTGCCCATCTGACTGCCTCAAGGGCCTACTGTGATGAAACTGTGACTTTAAGAAATGTACTTGAGCCATGTTCTTGTGCAGGATCTGTTGTAGCAGTTATATGCTCTCAGAGCTGTCCTGTATACCGACATCCTGTATTGTTGCTGCAGCATAATTGCTTCTAATGGCTGGAATGTTGGTTTTAATCTGAACTAATGTTGTTCTGCTGTTTCCCCCTCGGATTTTGCAGAGTGGGGCTTGATTAGGGTGATTGGCAGATATGGTCATGTGATGGTGGAAGCCAGGTTTATACTAAATATTCAAGCTTAGGTGCTACTTTTGGAGTAGAGAGAAAGAATGTGTCTCTTTTCTCTCTTTGAAGTTGAAGACTGGAATCTGCCAGAAGATAAGTTTCTTTCTTGGACATTCTGCTATATGAGAATGGGTCTTTCTTTGGGAACTGCAGAGAGAGAGAGGTATCCTTTTTTGTTTCTGGGGTCTGGAGACTGGAAGCTGCTGGAGGCTGAGTTTGTTTCTCTGAGATTTCGCTGTTTTGAGGATATATCCTTCTCTGAAGATTTCTGTTGGGATCTCTGTGCAGAAGTGTTGAGCAGCTGAGGGTCTAGCATTGTGTGGGCACCTTTGTTTTCTGTGCTGACTGGTTCTACAGAAGGGATTTATGTCTATGTGGTATTGCTTTAAATTGGAACAACAGAAATAGCCAGCTGTTAAGGATTGTATTTTGCCATGTCTAAGTATTCTAATTAGTAAAAATTATGCTAATTCTTTTTGTTATATTCTAAACATGCTCTTAAATAAAGTTGTTTTGATAAAAGCTTCCTAATGGATCACTTGAATCTTACCTGGAGTGAAACGTCTTATGCTCATCCTAATGCCAAAATCAAATGCAAAAGTTGAGGTCTATGCTAACTGCATAATATAACTTGGAGATTCTGGTCTGGCTCTTAACACCACAGAAAGGCCAGCTATGGGAGTTATGGAAACACCATGTTCTCTAGTATCAAGCAGAAACAGGGTTGCACCAAAAAAAGCCAAAGCTCCTAAATGCAGTAGGTCAAGTAGCAAATGACATCCTTCTAAGGCAGGGTATGCAGGAGTCCACCATGGATTTTGGTTCCATTATTAAAACCTTTGATTTTTTTTTAATCCTCTACACAACCCCATCATTGAGTACAATGTGGCCCCAATTCCGAGCGCCAACTGGGCTATAATTCAGGACAGTTCTGAGGCTTCACCTGACTAAGTTAATTGGGTAGGCCCAATGGCAATGACCCCCAACAACAAGAAACTCTGTCATACTGCACAAAAGGCCGGGAAAACTTGTGGCGCAAGAAGCAAACATAGATGCCAAGACTGCCCAGTAAGGAGTGTAGAATGCTTCCATTGTGTCAAAATTGGAGATTTAAAGTGTTTTTGCAAATCCAGTCATTTCAGTCAAAGTGGTAGACTAGCAAGTATTTATGAAGTACATTCTTCCCAAGAAATGGAAAATCCAGAAACAGCAAACACACAGAGTTCCTAAGGGAAGCAGACAGTTTTAATCCAAACAATTGGTCAGTTACAGTACAAGTTCAAGACTTTGATACTTCTTTTAAAATTGACACTGGAGTGACTGTTAACATATTAGCAAATCACCCTCACCGACTTCAGCCAATGATCCTTCATCCTTCACATTACTAGGTCCCAGCGACACAAACTTTTCAGTCCAGTGTAGGATTATTGTTGCTTTCAGCTACAGGGATCAATGATTCTCTCCACATTCTTCACAATAAGCATACATCCTTTTTGAGTGCCAATGTTGGGAAACTTCTAGAAATCATAGAAAAAAACATAAGGACATAAGAAATAGAAGCAGGAGTAGGTCATTTAGCCCTTTGAGCCTGCCCCGCCATTCAATAAGATCATGGCTGATCTGAAGTGGATCAGTTCCACTTCCCCGTTTTCTCCCCATAACCCTTAATTCCCCTGTCTATCAGAAATCTATCTACCCATGACTTAAATATATTCAGCGAGGTAGCCTCCACCACTTCAATGGGCAGAGAATTCCAGAGATTCACCACCCTTTGAGTGAAGAAGTTCCTCCTCAACTCCGTTCTAAACTGCACCCCCCCTCCTTATTTTGAGGCTGTCCCCTCTAGTTTTGTTTTTCTTTCTAAGCGGGAAGAATCTCTCTACCTCTACCCTATCTAGCCCCTTCATTATCTTGTAAGTCTCTATAAGATCCCCCCGCAGCCTTCTAAACTCTAACGAGTACAGACCCAGTCTATGTAAATGATTCACTGTCATTCATGCATCAATATTTGGAACTAGTTGTCATTCAGCTTGTAGAAGTAGAAGAAGTTTACATACTCAGCAGTAAGTTCCTTTCTTTCAGACAGACACTATTCACTGGGTTCAGTCATTGGGTATGTTCAAGACTGTGATTGATAGATTTCTATATATTAAAAACATCAGCGATATGGGGATACTGCAGGAAAATGGTGTAGAAGTAAAGGATCAGCCATGATCTCATTGAATGGCAGAGTGAGTTCAAAGGGCTGAATAGCCTACACCTGCTCCTATGTCTTATGTTCTTATGATATCCTACCAGATGCGGAATAAAGCCCTCATGTCTCCAAAGTATCTCCCGTAAGGGCCAAGAATACTCTCTTGATGTAGGAGCAGATTTCCAAATGCTCGTGACTCCAAATAAACCTGTTGGACTTTAACCTGGTGTTGTGAGACTTCTCACAGTGCCCACCCCAGTCCAACGTCAGCATCTCTACATCAAGAACACTGTGGATGATTGAATCACCAAGGGCTGTGACTTAGAGAGGGGGAGAGTGGGTGTTGAAGCTAAGTAAAAACAATAATTTTAAAAATTGAGTTACAAATGGTGTAATGCAAATTGGTTGAAGACAAAGGCTGGGACTCTCCAGCCTTGCTGTGGCAGGTTCCCTTGCAGTGGATGCAGTGAGTTATTCAAATGTCTGTTGACTTTGATGGCTCCAGAAGATCTGGCCATAATTTCATGTTGTGATTAAAACATAAGATAGCATTCTCTGGGGGTAGGTGTAGTATAATGGGCTAACTGATTGGATACGTTTATAAAAAATGTGGGTGATGATGTACCACTGATGCTAGTTAATCATGCTAGGCTCTCAAGAGGGGGAGGTTGCAATTATGCCTCAGAGTTGCGTGTCTAACGTGTTTAAATGTAGTATTAATAAACATGTGCTAAGCAAATATCAGAGCATGTCTCCAGTTTGTCTAACAGCCAAGTCCCACACCAAGAGTCCAAAACAGATCTCAAAACAAGAGTATTGCATAAGCAGAAGAAAGCCACTTATATATCAGTCAATGGAACTAAATAACAGACTGAAAAACTACAGGCCAGTAATTCTAGCATCCGTGAGTAAAGTATTAGAAGCCATCCTGAAGAAGGAGGCAAGGAAACACCTAGATGGACACCTTCTGGCAAGGAGGGAGTTAACATGGATTAATGGGAGGCTTGCCAAACAAATTTGCTGGTATTCTTCAAGTAAATAGGCCCTTAGGAATTTACAGGGCAGAAGGAAACCATTTCGTCCTTTGTCTCTGTTTTATTTTTGCCAGAGTAATTCCTAATGCACCATACGTTCTCTCCATGTAGCCTTGTATCTTTCTCTGCACCATGTGATTATTTAGTCTTCTCTTAAAAGATGTAATGATCTCGGGATCATTTTTCAATGTGGCAAAAGATATTTCAAAATATTTCATCATGAAGAAATTTCTTCTGGTCTCTTTCATCACTCTTAGTGATGATTTAAATCCATTCGCTTATCATGGCTGCCTCACCAAGAGGAAATAGTTATTCTGCATTGACTAATTGTCAATTAGTCCACAATTTAGGAAAACACAACATAGGAGTAAAACTCCTCGGATCAATTGAAAATTGACTGAAGCAGAGAAAACAAAGAGTGGTTATGCAACAACTATATCAGTATGTCAAGAGACACAAAGGAATATCACAGGGATAAGTGCTGGGGTCACTGCTTTTTACGAGAGCATGAGGACTGGAACAAGACTAATAGAGGGTGATGTCAAATTAGGGAGGATTCAAATAAGGACAAAGCAACCAAGCACAAGGAGATTGGGACAGGTTGAAAAGATCAGTGGGAAATGGCATAGTTAATGGGGATAAATGCAAGTTAACTAGATTGAGGAAGAAAAATAATCAATGGGAATATAAAATGAATGGCTATGAGTTACAGGGCACAATTGAAGAGAGTGGTTTCTTCAGGCAATTTGTTTATAATTTAACCTGTTTATTTTAGCTTGATATAGATTGCTGGTGAAAGCACTTTTAGAATATGTGTCCAATTCTAGGCCACTTTCAAAGGAACATTAAAGCACTGGCCAGACTTAAGGGAGAACAGCCAGGGCAGCAAAGAATGCTTTAGGGAATTGAATTATGAAGAATTGAACTCGCTTTCATGGAAAAATAATTGAGTGACTGTTGATCTTTCAAATGATGAGAAGTGTAAATAATGTAGGTATTATTTAACTAAGATTGTGGACATAAATACAAAATTAACTTTAACAGTAGCAAGGTGTTTATTAATAACATAATGTATCACTGCTGTAATACATCTATACTATGAGAATGAAGAATACTATCCTGATGGATAGCTTGCAAAGAGCTACTTGTTTTGTATGCATAAATCAGAGCAAAGATGGACAGTGGTTTGGATTGGAAGTCAAAGAGAGACCCCTAGTGTTGGCTAATATTCGTTTGCACAGTTTTATAACTTCCCCTTTCCCCTTGGCAAGCAAGAATTCAATTTTATGCACTGTCTTTTAGGACTTTGGGATGTTCCAAAGTGTTACATTGCCCATGAATATCTCTGAATCACAAGAGTAATGTTGATAATCAACAGCCAATTTACACAGCAAGGTCCCACTAAATAAATGATCAAATAATTTATTTTATTTAGTAATTTTGTTGGGGGATTAATGTTGAACAAGTCACCAAGGAGATTCTCCTGCTTGATATTTTAAGCCTTTGTGAGAAGGTGAGTGGAACTTTGTGTTGGCCTTTATCGCGAGGGGGATGGAATATAAAAGCAGGGAGGTCTTGCTGCAATTGTATAAGGTACTGGTGAGGCTGCAACTAGAGTACTGTGAGCAATTTTGGTCCCCTTATTTGCAAAAGGATATATTGGCCTTGGAGGGAGTACAGAGAAGGTTCACCAGGTTGATACCGGAGATGAGGGGGTTAGCTTATGAAGAGAGAGTGAGTAGATTGGGCCTGTATACATTGGGAGTTTAGAAAGCTGAGGGGTGATCTTATAGAGACATATAAGATAATGAAGGGGCTGAGAGGGTAGAGGCAGAGAGATTCTTTCCACTTAGAAAGGAAACAAGAACTAGGGGACACAGCCTCAAAATAAGGGTGGGGGGGGAATGCAGTTTAGAACAGAGTTGAGGAGGAACTTCTTCTCTCAGAGGGTAATGAATCTCTGGAATTCTGTGCCCATTGAAGCGGTGGAAGCTACCTCATTGAACATGTTTAAGTCACTGCTAGATAGATTTCTGATCAATAAGGGAATTAAGGTATATGGGGAGCAGGGGGGTAAGTGGAACTGAACCACTTTCGGATCAGCCATGATTGTATTGATTGGCAGGGCAGGCTCGAAGGGCTAGATGGTCTATTCCTGCTCCTATTTCTTATGTTCTTAGCCTTTTATCTGAAAGACAGTGCAGTCAGCCTAGATAATGAGTTAGATTTTAATAGTCCGTGGGGAAGGGCTGGGAGACAGGGGGCTGAATTTTTCCACCTCATCCGCCATGGGAATCATGAAGAGCAGGGTACAGACCATGCAAAGGCCTACTGACCTTGGGCAGGATTTTGTGGCATTGGGGTGAGTGTGGCTGGAAAATCCCACCCAGGGGGCCAGGAGAGATGTTAATCCAAGGTTTTTGAATTGAGGTTACTGCTGAAAAGAAGGAAACACAGTAGCTAATTTGTGCAACAAGATTCCATAACAATTTAACTATTAAAATTGAGCGATTAAATATTGGCAAGGCATCTGGGGATAACATCCTTGTTCTTTATCTTTTACAACTACCTGGGAGAGCAGAGGGCCTTGGATTAACATCTCTCCTAAAAGGAGGGGCCTCCACGTGTCGTGCCTCTTCAGCACTGCACTGTGGATGTTTAATAGCATATTGCAAGGTGTTTGGGAATAAGCTCAGTTAGCCAAATCTGGAATATTCAGAGAATAGAATCATACAATCACTGCAGTACAGAAGGAGGCCATTTGGCCCATTAAACTTGCATCAACAACAATCCCATCCAGGCCCTATCCCTGTAACCCCATGTATTTATCTTACTAATCCCCTGACACTATGGGCAATTTAGCAGGCCAAACAACCTAACCCCACACCTTTGGACTGTGGGAGGAAACTGCAGCATTTGGAGGAAACCCATGCAGACATGGGGAGAATGTGCAAACTCCACACAGATGGTGATCCAAGGCCGGAATTGAACCCAGGTGCTGTGAAGCAGCAGGGAACTGATGCGTAATTCATGCAAATCTCCCACCCACCTGGACAGCTCGTTAATGAAATAATCACAATTGAGGGGGCATAGCTTTGAATTAAGGGGGGGTAGTTATAGGACGGATGTCAGGGGTAGGTTCTTTACCCAGAGGGTGGTGAGGGATTGGAATGCCCTGCCTGCTGCGGTTGTAAATGTGCCTAGTTTGGGGGCGTTTAAGAGATCCGTGGATAGGTTTATGGACGAAAAGGGATTGGTTTAGGTTAGTGGGTCATTGTTTTTTAACTGGTCGGCGCAACATCGTGGGCCGAAGAGCCTGTTCTGCGCTGTAACGTTCTATGTTCTATGTTTAGCATTTGATTATTTTGATAGCCATTCAAATGGTTGCTGGGGGAGCAGGGAAGAAATGTATGCAAAAATTCCACCCATTTGACTAAAATTGATTCTTCCATTAGTTTAGTCAGTTACATCATCAGGAAGAAGGAACAATCAGCTAGGCCACCACATTTAAACCACGTGATTATTATACTTTCTTCCATATCATCAACAAAATGATAGAGGTTTGACAAGTTCGACCTAATCACTAACAACCCCTTTTAGGGGAAAGGATTGAATTTGAAAATGTAAATCTTTGTGAAAATTCTCACAAGGAAAATGACAACCCTTGAGATAAAACCTTTTATATATTATTGAAATTGTAAAGGTTAAGATTCAGAACGAGGGAGGTATTCCCCCTGATCAACAATGACTGAGCTTTGCTGGAAAACAGTTGGAGGGTGGATGTGCACTCTGGTTACAACATCCAGAAGGAGTCAACTTTGTACCTAGTATGGAGACTTGTTGATTTAGCAAAGAAGAGGAAGAAATCTTACACCACACCAAAGAAAAAAAAACACGCGAGGAAGAAGGTCAAGTTTGCTGCCTTTAAATATTATAACATCAATGAATATTAAAAAATCCAACATCTATGGTGTGAATGTCCTTCAGAGGAGTGTGGTGCTGATGTGTTCATGGCCAGTCACTTCAACAGACCATGTGAAGTGCATGCTGCTTCAATAATGCATAATTAAATAGAATATCATAAACTATGATAGAAAATGGGGAAAAAAAACTCTCAGTTCATGCTCTGGATGAGTGTCCAAACCTTTAACATAGTAAAACATCCCAAGTTGTTTTACAAGAGCACAACCAAACAAAATTCACTTCAGAAGCACATAACCAAGAAGTAAGTTCCAAGGGCTGTCTTAAAGAAGGAAAGTGAATTATAAAGACAGAAAATTTCAGGAATGGAATTCCATTCCTTGGCCAACGGATGGCATAGGCATCAATGATAGAACGATTAAAGTCAGGGATGTTCAAGAGATCAGAATTGGATGATGGAGCTTTTTGGAGGGTTTGATATTGAAAGACAAACCTATACTGAAGGAACTTGAACAAAGAATTGTAAGTTATTAGTAACTCAACAGCTTTAAAATTACTTCAAAAGAGAATTTTGTCAAAAAATACAGTATAAAACATCCTAGTCAAGAGAATAAACTTTGAGCCACTAAATTTCTTGAATGAAAACAATGGAATTGCCATCTGGGACAGCTGCATAGTGCAATTTCTGAAAATCATGCATCATATAGAAAATTGGACAACATACTATTGGAGAACAGATAGTAGGGTTATTACATCTTCATTATAGTAAATGAAGTAAGTATATTCACAGCCTTAAACAAATAAATCAAATAAAACTTACATGTTTTGAGAATGCCAGAAAGCTAATTTATCTGACCTTAACTGAGTAGGAGATAGAATTTCAAATATTTCTGTGAAACTGATCCCAATTCTGGTAGTCTCAGCATTAGATCTAGTTGGAAGAAACAACCTCTGCTAATATCTACAGTATTTATATTCAGTCTACACAGAACCTGTTTTATTAAAGCATCTCTACAGGAACTTAACGAAGATGAAAAATACATAGAGATATTTATCTGGCATTTTATTTAATATTTGAAGGAATCTATTTCTCAGAGTCATTGCCATGGCTCTTAGACTGATCATTGGAACTGTAGATGTGTCAATTGTCTCAGTAATACTTCACATTTGGATTAGAGGAAGTAAGGTAAACCATGATTTTATAAAAGTTCATTAGCGTGGATTTTTTGTGCAGTGCAATTCAAATCGAAAAATAATTGACTTCACTGCTAAAAGCCTATTTGTCTTTAGGTTATTTAGTCAACTAGGTATCAACTATATGCTATTCAAAGCAGAGGATGGTATGTTTGGAGCTATGGATATTGGCAATTTCACGCGAACATTTTAAAAGGAATTCAATGAATAGATTGGAAGTGATGGATTTTTCAAACGCAGCCTTAATGTAAAAGTAGTGTTAAAGCCCATTATAGAAACCACGCAATGGTCACTGGTTTTGACACAGGGCAACTGAACTGCAAATGGTACCTTACACCCAGACAGCAGATTGATCATCTACTCTTAGATCTAAATTATCAGTTACAATACAACAGCTAAATTCAGATTATTAAACAGATACATAATTGAGTCCATGATATGATTAACAAACTAAATTAGGCAGAAAAACCTACAGCTAAGTGTGAATTGTGTTTTTAGGGAATGCTTGGCCTTGAATTAAGTAATTGCTTAGAAAATGAAGCAAAAAACTACTGGGAGTGGATCTTACAGTGGTGGATGGGTAGAGTGATGGATGGAGCGTGGGGGCGGTGGCATGGTGATGGTTGATTGGAAAGGATTATCCCTTTCCCCACCAACCTAAAAGCAAGTTGGCAGCTTGCTGACTAGAAATATTACTTTGACAAGGTTCCACATGGGAGACTTGTAAAGAAAGTAAATTCACATGGGATACAGCATTATTTGGTAAAGTGGATTCAGTTTTAGGAGACAGAGGGTAATGACAGAAGGCTGCTTTAGTGACTGGAAGCCAGTGTCCAGTGGCATAACACAGGGATGTGTGTTGGGCCCCCCTATTATTTGTCATTTACATAAATGTCATTGATGACTATGTGGGGGGTAGGATTAGTAAGTTTGCATTGACACAAAGATTGGATGGGTGGTTAACAGTGAGGCAGAATGTCTTGGGCTACAAGAAGATACAGGCAGAATGATTAAATGGGCAGATAAGTGACAGATGGAATTTAACTCTGAAAAGGGTGAGGTGATACACTTTGCTTGGAGTAATTTGACAAGAAAGTGTTCAATGAATGGTAGAACACTAGGAAGTTCTGTGGAACAAAGGGACCTGGGTGTGTTTGTCCACAGATCTCTGAATGTGGAAGGACATGTTAGTAGGGTGGTAGCATATGGGATACTTGCCTTTATCAATCAAGGCATAGATTACAAAAGCAAGAAAGTCATGTTGGAGTTGTATAGAACTTTGGTGAGGCCACAGCTAGAGTATTGTGTGCAGTTCTGGTCGCCACATTAATGGAAGGATGTGATTGCACTGGAGGGGGTGCAGAGGAGATTCACCAGGATGCTGCCTGGGATGGAACATTTTAAGTTATGAAGAGAGGTTGCGTAGGCTTGGGGTGTTTTTGTTGGAGAAAAGAAAACTGAGGGGGTGACTTGATCAAGGTGTACAAAATTATCAGAGACATGGGCTGGATGGATAAGGAGCTGCTGTTCCCTTAGATGAAGGGCCAGTCATGAGGGGATATAGGTTCAAGGTGACAGGCAAGAAGTTTAGGGGGATGTAAGGAAAAACCTTTTTACCAGAGGGTGGTAAGGTCTGGAATGCACTGCAAGGGAGGGTGGTGAAGGTGGGTTGCCTCACATCCTTTAAAAAGTATCTGGATGAGCACTTGGCACATCATAACATTCAGGGCTTTGGGCCAAATGCTGGTAAATAGGATTTGGTGTGAGTTTAGGAGTTTCTAATGTGTCAGTGCAGACTTGATGGACCGAAGGGCCTTTTCTGTACCGTATGAATAAGAACATAAGAACATAAGAAATAGGAGCAGGAGTAGGCCATCTGGCCCTTCGAGCCTGCCCCGCCATTCAATAAGATCATGGCTGATCTGTCGTGGCTCAGTTCCACTTTCCCGCCCTCTCCCCATAACCCTTAATCCCCTCTCTTATCAAAAACCCATCAACCCGCTTCTTAAAAATATTTAGCGAGGCAGCCTCCACCACTTCAACGGGCAGAGAATTCCAGAGATTCACCACCCTTTGAGTGAAGAAGTTCCTCCTCAACTCCGTTCTGAACTGCCCCCCCTTTATCTTGAGGCTGTGCCCCCTAGTCCTACTGTCTTTTTTGAGCGGGAAGAGTCTTTCCACCTCTATCCTATCCATCCCATTCATCATCTTATACGTCTCAATGAGATCTCCCCTCATTCTTCTAAACTCTAACGAGTACAAGCCTAGTTTATTCAGCCTCTCCTCATAGCTCAACCCCCTCAACTCCGGTATCAGCCTAGTAAACCTCCTCTGCACTCCCTCCAAGGCCAAAATATCCTTGCGCAGGTGCGGCGCCCAAAACTGCACACAGTACTCCAGCTGCGGCCTCACCAATGCCCTATACAGCTGCAGCAAGACCTCCCTACTTTTATATTCAATCCCCCTCGCTATGAAGGCCAGCATCCCATTCGCCTTCCTGACCACCTGCTGCACCTGCAGGCTGGGTTTTTGCGACTCATGCACAAGGACCCCGAGGTCCCTCTGCACCGTCGCCTGCTGCAGTTTTTCGCCACGTAAGTAATAGTCCTTCCTACCATTCTTCCTACCATATTGGGGGGTGTGTGTGTGTGGCCTTAATTAGTTGATAGTAAGATTTCCTCCCATCCATTAGGAGTCCTCGAGAGCTGCTGACCTGAAGACAGTACTGGCCATTGCTGGGACTACTGGCATTCCCCACAAAGAACTGAAGATGGACTTCAGATAAGTCTGGGGATTTTGGGAATTTGGATGAGCACAGTTGCAAGACCCCCAATTAGGGCAGGAGGAACGACAGTGGGGGTTGTGTTAGAGAAGCCAGAGGGTGAGGCATAAAGGTGGCAGTTTCCATGAATGGCACGACAGGGGCCCCGTCAAAAGAGATGCCCCTGCCTTTCCTGCCTGACATCAGGCCATAAAATTGTGGCAGAGACAAAATAAGACCCTTAAGCAGCAGACAACTGTCAACTTAGGGGCCTTCATAGTCATAAGGGCAGACAGCTGCCTAATGCCTTACCCACCCAATGAAAAATGGGGGAGAATTTGGAAGTAGGCAAGAAGGTGCATATGTTTCAGGGGAAACTCTCATCATTTCTGACTGATCTTTGAGAGGTTATAAACTTAAGTACAACAGATAATGAAAACCAATCGGAAACCTTTATTGAAGCAAATGTGAAAGCAGCATCCAGAAAAGTGAATAATTCAGATTCTGCATTAATTCCAACGTAGTGCCACATTAAGCAGTATTAATTCAGCACTACACCCATTGTAGAGTGCAATTACGCACCATACACAAGAGAAGTCCAATCAGTTTAGAATAAGTGATGCTTAAAATAAGAATAATGGGGAAAGAATTGCACTGATTACCATGTGTGGCAACCTGATAAATACACTTACGAAGATTTCTCAAGTCATTATTTCCAGGAATATCACAAATGTGTCCAGAAAAGGCTTTCATTTGTTTTTCCATTGTATCCTATTATTATTCAACTTTCAGTAAGAATTCTTAGATTAGAATGTAAGGATTAAATCATTTAACTTTACTGGCAAACTTATTTTAATTCAAATAAATAACAGATTTCGTACTTGGCAGGCTCAGCATAAAATTTGGGTACAAATAATGATTTATTAAAAGCCATTAATGATGTGGACCTTCAAAGTTATGGGCTGAGTTATAGTGTTGTGCTAAGAGGCAGAATGCAAACATAATGAATAAAAATGGCCTCCTTCTGCACCATAGCAAATGTCTGATTCTGTGATGTCTGGTAAGAAAATAGGGGAAGGGATCAGGACGGGACTCTTATGTCTTCCCACCTGTCCATCACCATGGCATATTACCAGAGGCTGCAACGTCAGTGATCTAGTTAATTAAGCTACCTAAAGGTCCAATAATGGGCCTCCACCTATCCATCAGCATTTTGTCCACATGGGGAGGTCCTGCTGTTGTGTGGGGAGATTGCTGGGTGAAAACTGGCAACCTCACATCTTGGTCCTTGGAGAAATCTTTTGATGGCAATGACCACACAGCTACAGTGCTGTTGTTTGAAGGCGATCCCCCACTATTATCAATCACCAGCCGCTCCCCCCCCCCACCCAATCAGCACAGCCTGCCAGTCCAATCCCAGCTCTTTGAAACAAACAATTAATTTTTGAGGGTGCCTTGGCATTGAGATGCTGCAGAAACTATAAGCACTTCTTTATCGTATGTAAAGCAATATTTAGCCATTGAAAAAAATAGAATACAAAAAGGCTGTGAATCAGGAAATCTCCTACCTTGGGTACAGCTCTTTCAATGGACCAATGGAA
The DNA here is from genome assembly GCF_965287045.1 of Carcharhinus amblyrhynchos. Taxonomy (NCBI): domain Eukaryota; kingdom Metazoa; phylum Chordata; class Chondrichthyes; order Carcharhiniformes; family Carcharhinidae; genus Carcharhinus; species Carcharhinus amblyrhynchos. Next base: position 96,167,945 of record NC_137328.1, read on the forward strand.
CTCTAGGCTCCCAGCCAAGCCTCATGATGTATTCCTGGCTGAGAGCGCAAACTCCTATTAGTTAATTGAAACAGCTGCACACAAGGAAAATAACTCCCATTTCTTAGGCAAATAATTAAGTGTTTATTCACATAAGCTAAAGAGGTGGCCTGTGCTTATTGTTTCTGATATCTGAAACTTTAAAGGTCTGGTCTAGTTGATTGACATTTTTAATAGTAATTCAATAGTACATTTTCAATTTGTGGTAACAGCAGTTTTTTTAAAGAAAGTTATAAATGGCTGTTTTTTAAGCTATTTTACACATCATTGTTACCAGAAGGTTCATTGGTTCTGTATAGAGTGTACACTGGATGAATGGGCATGGAAACACAACAAATTGGCATAGAAGGTATGAGGAACGATTGGGATGGGTGGAGACTTGAGGGTATAGGTAGGACCATTTGAAATTATCTTTCAAATGGTTTCTTAATCCAGAGTATGGTTCATGACACCTCTGAGCCTTTGAGATGCTGGGCCAATGCCACAAAAATTGCAAGGGGTCTAAGAGATGCCTAACCTTGCAATGGAGTTGGCCAGGTCAGGCAAGCAGGATGCAGGTTTGCTCCCTGCACACTTCTCCTGCTTTACCAGCAATAGGATGTGCTGGGAATGGGGACAGGCAGCCCAAAGTCAGATTGCCATCCACCATTTTGAAAGGTTCATGGAGATTCCCCAACTCTGCAAGAACCCAGGCCATAGTTAGTGAGCGATCAGTCAACATGAACTATTTGTATGGCCACATTTCTGGCTAAGCAACATAAACTTACCAAATGGTCTAAACCTGTGAGCTGAAAGGCTTTAACTAGTTAAACTCCAGCAGCATCCTTCTGCAAGTTGGAGTCCTTGGAATCCTCAGCTCTTGCCAACCTATGCCTGCAGGTAAGTAAGGAGATATATCCTATAGTGAGCTTAAGTGTATACCATACCAAGTAAAGAGAAGCATTACTTTTTGGATTGGTTGAGGATTTTGTCAGTGGGTTTCTCAGATGTACTAAACATCCAGCTAACTAAAGAAAATATGGTGATACCCATGAATTCTTATTAAAAACCTCACAGTGCCAGGGACCATGTCCATGATCCATGCCTCACAGTGCCAGGGACCTAGGTTTGATTCCAGCCTTAGGTGATTATCTGTGTGGAGTTTGCACATTCTTCCTATGTCTGCATGGGTTTCCTCTGGGTGCTCTGGTTTTCTCCTACATTCCAACTATGTGCAGTTTAGGTGGATTGGCCATGCTAAATTCCCCCTTAGTGTCAGGGGGATTAGTAGGGTAAGTATGTGAGGTTACAGGAATAGGGCCTGGGTGGGAGTGTTGTCGGTGCAGCCTTGATGGGCTGAATGGCCTCCTTCCGCACTGTAGGGATTCAATCATTCTATGAATCTTTAGCTTGCCAATTTGCCTATCCCTTCTTTGTTTATCATTTCTATTTCCGTGCCTGTTCATTTCTGTTTATCACTCGCATAATTCTTCAGTTTGTTCTTGCATCCGTCAGGCTGTGAGATAAAAAGGAATTTATAAACCAAGACGTCGAATCTGACATTTAAGAAACTGTTAGATTACTTAATGACAGTCTGCTAACTTAATATTACAGAGTCATCTTTTCCATTGCTATTTCATTTGAATGCAAGAAATGGAGTTAGGTTTAGCTGCTAAATGCTTTTGCACAGATGTTCCTGACATTGCTAGGTGAGAGGCTGCTGCTCACAGTGCTACTTCTCGAGAAGTGTTTTCAGTGCTTCGCAAGTGATTAGAGGATACTTCACCTCTAAGTAGAGGTTACTTAGAGGATACTTCACCTGCCTTCACTCATCCTCACCACAATCCCCTGGTCATCACAATATGGAAGCAGCTCTATTTACCAGCTCTGGGGAAGGGCAGCAAAAGCAGCAGCCTCACCAGCTGTTCCTCCTCAGCCACATACTACTCCATAGGGCAGGAAGGATGGACTCAGAGAACCAGTTGGAAGGAGGTGAGACCAGCAACACAGAATCTATAGGCAGAGGACCAACTCTTTTGTACGTCTGAGCATCAGCGCCTCAAGGAGCTTAGGTTTTCACAGCAGAGACTACCAACATCTGTAACCTCCTGGAACAAGATCTCTCAGTGCCAGTGGGCCAGGTTGAGCATGCACTGACAAAGGCCCAACCTGTCCCTGTTACTGTCCCATTAGTAGTCTCTGCCTCTCCCCCAGGTTCTGTTCTCTCTTCTCCGGCAAGTCGAGGAGACATAGACTTATGAGTGTTAGTAATGTGGAGAGGAGGAAAGGACAATATTTATTGATACGGGTGCAAGAGGGCAATAGTGAGTGCGAGCGTTGGCTGTTTAGATGGGGATGTGAAATGCATAAAGAGAGAAGAATGAATGGAGTGGCAAAGTATGTTGTTCTGAAGAATGTCCTGCAGGAGAATCCTGGCAAAGTCAGAGTGTGGGATGTGGCAGCTGGAAATGTTTTGCCAATCACTCTCCAGAAATCCTATTCATCTTGAAGCGCTGTCTCTCAAAGCTGCAGGGATCACTCTTCTGCTGACTGCCTCTTACTCAGAGAGGTTATCCTTTTCCTTCTCTTTTGTGTGAGACATAAATGCTGCCTCTCAATTCCCAAAGCAGGACTTGCAGGTCACTTTCCCAGGTTTCCCCCCCATTCCTCTGGTTGCTTAAACCTCAAAAATCCAAGTCTAGCTGATCCATTGTAACCCATACTGTGATCCCTCTAATTAGAAATCTTTCCTTCAACAATTCCTGCATGTCACTCTCTGTGATTAGTCAGGAACATGGTGGTGGGATGTTAATGTCAAGGCTCGGTTAAAGAGCCATGGTAAAACCTGCTGAAGAGTTTGCTGGTTTCTTAGTCCACTAATGATCCCACTGACTGTGAGGAAATTCCATCCATCGAAACTGAGTTTACAGAAACAAATGGATATTTCCACTTGGATTGCAGCCAGCGAATTAATGAAGCGCAACTTCTAGGTAATAGGCGAGTGATATGCATAAGTCGCACTTTAAAGAATTCCTGTAACAAAAGAGAAAGTAATGCAAATCTCAATTTTATGTTCAACATTTTAACAGACTGCTCAGAAGTGTTACAGAACAGATGGAAAATTGGAACATTAAATTCCTTCTCAAATACACCATGTTTATCATTATGTAAAGCTTAATTGTCAGCTTTCAATTGCAGTTTAAAGATGACATGAAGAAGGATCAAATATAACGATAAACAGAGCTACTAAAAAAGCCAGTAAAATAAGTGGAAATATTAAATATGCTGCAGAGCATTGTGAAGGGATTGAATTGTTAACTCTATAATGGTAAAATGATTCCCATTAAAACTTCCATTTGCACTCAGGCTCAGTGTGTAAAGGTTTTAAAGAACTTGGATTTTATGTTCACATTCATCATGATTGATCAGAGTACACTATCCCTAAAACAGTACATGTAATAAAGAAAACTAAATTATGTATATAGGTCTCATTTTCTGTAATATTGCAGGTGTGCAGAATGTGAATTGTATCCTGCCACATTACAGCTCACTCATTAGCAGCAATTATTTAGCTTTTCTGAAAGGCTGCAGCAATACTAGGGGGAGCACTTCAGACACATGTACGATGCAGTCAGTGATATGTCATAGTCAGCAGCAAGGGTCCAGTTCACAGCAGAAGAGAAGATCACAGCAGCACAGGTCCCTGCTCACTGGATACAAATCTAGGAAAAGGGACAGACCTGCAATCCATAGAAACAACATTAAAAATTCCATGCAATAAAAATAGAACACAATATACTATGCCACTATGTAAACCTATAGCTCTGCTCCTAGCTCAATATTCTGTTGCAGTGGTCAATCTTGAAATTCTTCCACCACCTTGATCATTTGCCTGTCTCCTTTGTGCTTCAGGAGAGGTTGGGACTGTTTCCCTCAGAGAAGAGAAAGTTGAGAGGAAATTTGACAGAATTATTCAAAATCACAAGGGATCTGGACAGAATAGATAGGGAAAAGCTGTTCCCACTGGGAAAGGATCAAAAACAGGAGGGCACAGATTTAAGGTAATTGACAAAAGAAGGAATGGAGCCATGAGGAAAACATCTTCATGCTGTGTGTTGTTAAGATCCAGAATGCACTGCTCAAGAATGTGATGGAGGTAAGTTTAATTGAGACATTTAAGACGGAATTGGATTATTATTTAAAGAGGAAGAACATGCAGGGCGAGGGGTAAAAAAGAGGGGGGTTTGGGGGAAGAGGTAGTGGTGGGTGGGATGTGGTGATGGCACTAGGTAAATTGTTCCTTCAGCCAGCGTAGACATGATGGACCAAATGGCCTCGTTCTGTGCTGTAATCATCCTGTGATTCTGTAATATCCTCCACGCTGAATTGGAGTAAGTGGAGATTTTGTAACATTCAAGCTGCAATTTGACCAAGGCGTTGTGGTTTCAGCATGATGTCCCCTAAGTTATTCTGGACTGTTTAATTGGCTGGGATTTTCCACTCTGGAAAATCCAGTGAGCAGGGACCTGTGCTGCTGTGATCTTCTCTTCTGCTGTGAACTGGACCCTTGCTGCTGATGATGACATATCACTGACTGCATCGTACATGTGCCTGGTTTTTCTCGGGTAGGTGGGGTGGTAGGAGTGGAAAATCTCACAAGAGACTGTAATAGCATTTCACACTGATGTAAAAGCATGGCATGATTGTCCCCAGCCCCTTCAAAAGATGTAACGGGATTCCTAATGTTCAATGTCAAGAACATCAGGCAGAATTTTCCCGAATATTAGCAAAGGCCGATGGCAGGTAGAAAAAGTGGTATTGAAGCTACCGGCACTAATGGTGGCCTTTTCTGCCATATCATCCCAGATCTAATTTTTAAAAAAATCAAGGGATGGGTCCCACAAAACCACTTAGTTTTCTGAAGATCAGGGCGTCATCTTTATAGGCTGTGGTTTGCACCTGGGGAGGGTGATTCATCGATAACTTTGTACAGGGCAATCTGTAAAAATGGTGGCCCGATCTTCACAAAGCTAAGTAGCGCCTATCCTGACAGTGTGATGCTTGGGATACACAGATCTTTGGAGTTTCAGGGAATCAAGGGAGCAGGTGGGAAAGCAGAGTTGAGCTAAAAGGTCAGCAATGATTGGAATGGACAATGGAGCAGACTTGAGGGGCTGAATGGCCTACTCCTGCTCCTAGCTCCTACGTTCACCCACTTTGGACCCAAAAATAAATGTTTGTGTGTTTCCTAACAGCAAGAAACTATTGACTGCAAAGGAATAAAATGGTTTAACTGATTCTATCCAATCAATGCAGAGATATAGATCAGTCGGTAAAGAAAAGCTGGAATGAAGGATTGGTCTATCAGTTGGTCTGCGGGCTCGCTCAGTAGGTCCTCGTAATGAAAAGGATTGCTTCTTTACAGAAGCAGGAGCAGCTCAGTTACCAGAGACAACAGGGAAAATTCCTCATTTGATTCTAGAATGGTACCGCTATCCCTTCCCAACTGGCCGCTTACACTGTACCATGGGGCCTCTTTTGGTGGATGTATCCCCCAGAAATTCTAATGGCATTTTGCAACTCTGACATTGATCCTATGTATTTAGATGGAGTCAATGGTGGTGCCTACTGTTGTATTTGCCTTTAAGCAAATAGCAGCGTGCCATTGTTGTATAAGGATATTCGGCAGAGCAAAGGTTAATGTGAGACTGGAGAACAGTACCACCCACAGAATGATGTAAAGAGTCACATGAGAGTAGACTGGCAGGAACCAGCATAGAGACAGTACCCATGTATGGCAGTACCTGGGATATGGGTTAACAATAGATGGTTTATGTTTAAACACTCAAGGCTCCAGACCTATTAGGGATACAGCAAACAACCTTTTCACCTTAATATTTTCAGGACGTTGCTGCCAGCAATCACTGACTGGCATTTATAAAGCATGAAACACATGATGTGAAATTATTGAGAAACTAATTGAGAACACTTTACTGCATTTACAAAAAAGAAATAATTAATAGAAAATTAGATACAAAAGGAATTGCATGCATTCTGCCTGACTCAAAATTAACTTAATTATATTCAGCCTTTATGTCAGTGTTAGCTCAAAAAGCTGGGCAACACCACCCCCACATACCCTACTGAAATTGCAACGTTTTCCATTTCTAATCACATTGAGCCTGCCAATATTTTCTTTGGATTTAGAAGAAGAACGTGCAGTTTAGTGTTGTAGTGCTGCATCCACTAGAAACTTAATCAACACTACCTAAAGTTCAAATATGCAAGGTTTTTAGTAACCCACATATAGACAGGTCCAAGAAGTTAAAGGGCCACATTCTAACATTTTACATTCCCTTCACCCAAATCATTTCATTAGATTTTGAAATTGAAGTTGTATTTTGTACCATCAGTGTTGTACTACAATATACAACACAATCTCTTGCAATGTGTTTTATCACTAAAAGCAACCATGACCAGACAGCAACCCCCTTTGCGGTATACAGAGAATGTTTATTGAATTCCGGATCCTTATGCAGCACTTTTCATTGGTTCTTGGAGCAGCATTTATCATCTAGTGTGTTTGACCTGATCTTCAGCCAAGTCTCAGATCATGTTCCCTCTGCGTACTGGCAGCAATCACTGACGGGCATTTGTAAAGCATGAACACACAGAATGAAATAAGCAGCACTTATTGAGAACTGTCTGCTGCAATTATAAACAAACAATTACATTAACACTTTATACAAAAGGAATTGTGTGCACTTTTCACACTGTTCAGCATTTAGATTAAAATGGGGTGAAGGATATTTTGTTACATCTGGATAGAATTGCTGCCTCAGCACTCAGCCTATCAGTAAATCCAATACTGAACATGAACTCTTTTGACAAAGGATGTTTTCTTTTCCCAGTGCACAATAAGTGCATGAATCACCAGCGACAGCAAGGAAACAGGACATTTTCTTTTCCTCAACGGAGAAAAATATATCACACATTGGGGCTACTTTTCCTCTAGGTGAAAGCAAAATACCGCAGATGCTGGAATCTGAAACAAAAATAGAAAACACTGGAAAATCTCAGCAGATCTGACAACATCTGTGGAGAGAGAATAGAACCAACGTTTCGAGTCTAGATGACCCTTAGTCAGAGCTGACAGCAAAGAGAATCAGCAGAGATTTATAACATACTTTGTCCCATTCCATCGCACCTCCCACTCTCATAGTATAAATCTCAGCTGATTCTCTTTGCTGTCTGCTCTGACGAAGGGTCATCTAGGCTCAAAACATTGGTTCTATTCTCTCCCCATAGTTGCTGTCTGACCTGCTGAGATTTTCCAGCATTTTCTGTTTTTGCTACTTTTCGTCGGGTTTCCTGGGGATTGTCTTCTAGGAGCAGGAGAAGAAATAGGACAGCCTATCAGTAACATGTGTGGAGCTCTGTGATAGCAACTTCCATCAGATTGCCTACAAATGTATCTTCATCTGAGAAGGTCCTCACAGTTCTGTGCCTGAAGGAGGGTCAGAATTCAAATCAATCACTTCTGTGGCATTCATTATCTGTTTTGTTGTACCTGTGCCAGTGAATGCATTGGTATTGCATTTTACCTTAAAATAAGAGATTATCTTGAAGTCAGGCTGCGCAATTATATAGAAAGTCTACTGGACCTCTTCAGTTTTAGTGATACAAAGAGCCTAGGACTATGGTAGCTGTTCTTTAATATTAATTTAACTGCCATTTGGATAACAGTGGACAGGGCTCTATGCCTGAGGGAAAGACAGATGCACACAGCTTTGCTTCCCTGCTGGGAAAATGATACAAAGCAGCAGTATAACTCTGCACTGCTGTGCCACATCACTCTAAGAAGGTAATGGTGTCAAACCAGTGTCGGCAGTTTAACAGTAATGAAAGTAAATGAGACTGCATTTCCAAAGTGCACTTTGTCACTTCCAATATGTCCCAGTGGCGTACACCAGACATAACTGTTTAAAATATTTTTTGTGAGATGTGCTCTAACACTTCAAATTACATCCATGCTAGGACACAGAAGCATTTAGGTCTTGGAGTTGAAGATCATTTGTTTTTCCATGGAAATATTAGTACCATCAAAATCAAGGAAAGGACCCATGTCAAGTGGCAGCATTGCTGGGGAAAGGAATATTTTGTTGATTACTGTGCTAGTGGTGTCAAGCATTTTAAACAAGACTCGGCAGTATTTAGCTTGAATGTACCTTAACTTATTGCTAAAGGAGCTATGTGACACAATTTCCAGATTTTAATGGAATGGCTGCAAATGCAACCAAGGCCCAGATATGCCCACCCAGTGTTAACAATTACTCAAATCACAGCCTCTTAATCAGCAGGATCAGCCACTGGTAGACCCAATAAGAAGTGAAGAGCAAATGTGGGCTCCACCTGGATTGTGTGTGTTGAGATCATGGTCTAGATCCAGGAAAAGATATGAAGTTAAAGAAAAACCTTTTAATTAAATGCACCTCCTCACAAAGAGGGCTGTGTGCAGGGCACAGCTACACTGGGTAGAGTTTTATGTACCTATGTGGTGGGTAGGAGGGCCAATCCAGTAGTCAGTAGATCATTAACTCATGCCCCCACCTTTAAAATACATGTAGCAGCCAATTAACAATCGGCCAGCGGAAAGTTGGCCAATAGTATTAGGGTTGGTCCAATGCCAGCATATCCACATAATAGCATTGGCACATAATGGCAGTATGCTCAATCAACAACTGTAAGCGAGATGTGCGGGGACAAACAGGCAGGGCATGACCTGAAAGTTGGTGAAAGCCATCCATTTAAAGGGACCCCTAGGCCTATATCGCGTCCCTACAGCAGAAGACAGTGATTGGATGCTGAAGATGTTGAGGTCCTGTGCACTGTTGCAGTAGGTAAGAGCTTAGGTAGGAGAATCACAGCCGCAGGCAAGGTCAGGGGTTCTTCAGTGCTTGATTATAAATGTATACGAATAATCATCCAGTTTGGAAATGTTCTGACCTTTGTCAAGGAACAATGAACCTCAGAGCAGATATAGAAATTAGGAACAAGAATAGGCCACTCGGCCCCTTGTTCCACCGATCTGATTGTAACTTCAACTCCACATTCCCATCTTCTTCTGATATCCTTTCACCCCTTGTTTATCAAGAATCTTTCTACCTCTGCCTTAAAAATATTCAAAGACTCTGCCTCCACTGCCTATTCAGGAGGAGAGTTCCAAACACCAAAGACTTACAACCTTCAGAGAAACAACATTTTCATCTCTGTCTTAAATGGGTGACCGCTTATTTTTAAATAATGACCCCTAGTTCTAGATTCTCCCACAAGAGGACAGATCCTCTCTACAATCACCCTGTCAAGACCCCTCAGGATCTTATATGTTTCAATCAATTCTCCTCTTACTCTTCTAAACATCAGCAGGTATAAGCCTAGCCTGTCCATCCATCCCTCATAAGACAACCCACCCACCCCAATTCTGATGTTATGGTCGAGCACTAGAAAAGTTCAAGATAATCAGGCAGAGTCAACATCTGAAATTGTGAAGAGGACACAAGGAGGCTACAGATATAAATAGTATAGATAGGTTAATTAAGTAGGTAAAGATCTAACAAATGAAGTATAATGTGGGCAAATGTGAAATTGTCCATTTTGTAGGAAGAATTAAAAAAGCATATTATTTAAATGGTGAGAAATTGCCGAACTGTGATATGGAGGGATCACAAATGTGATCAGGTACAGCAAGTCATTAAGAAAGCTAATAAAATTATAGAACATAGAACATAGAACACTACAGCACAAACAGGCCCTTCGGCCCACGAGTTGCGTCGATCACATCAACACCTATCTATAACCCCCAATCCCATAAAACCCCATATGCTCATCCAGAAGTCTTTTAAAAGACCCCAGCGAATTCGCCTCCACCACCACTGACGGCAGCCGATTCCATTCACTCACCACCCTCTGAGTGAAAAACTTACCCCTAACATCACTTTTGTACTTTCCTCCCTGCACCTTAAACCTGTGTCCTCTCGTAGCGACCATTTCAACCCGGGGAAATAGCCTCTGAGAATCCACCCTATCTATTCCTCTCAACATTTTATAAACCTCTATCAGGTCGCCTCTCAACCTACGTCTCTCCAGGGAAAAGAGACCCAGTTCCCTCAGCCTAACTTCATAAGGCATGCCTCCCAGTCCAGGCAACATCCTTGTAAATGTCCTCTGTACCCTTTCAATAGCTTCTACGTCTTTCCTATAGTGAGGCAACCAGAACTGCGCACAGTACTCCAAATGAGGCCTGACAAGGGTCTTATAAAGGGTCATATATATTATATCATTTATTGCAAGGGGAACTGAATATAAAAGTAGTTATACGAGGTACTGTTGAGATCATATCTGGAGTATTGTGTACAGCATTTTTTTTTAAGGGAGATTCTAATTTTATTTGGAGGAGGTTCACTAGATAAATCCATCAGGAAATTACAAAAGGTAGTTTTATTTTAGTCATTTTCTTTGAACATTTTTCTTTACCAAATATAAAATATATTTAAAATGGGGGGAAAAGGCTGTTTAGTTGACAGTCAGGCATGTCTCAATTGGGTTATGAGTCTTCTGGCTTTCCAATTGGTATAGGACATCAATACATCACAATGCTGGCTGTGTCAGCTGACTAATGGCTGGAGTGTGGAGAAAATCATGTGATGAAACCTTCAAGAATACATTTATTCATAGCTGGCAACCTTATCAGCATATATTCCACAACAAAGCAGATTTGATCTGAGAATATATTTGTCCTCTCAGCCAACATGTTCCAATTTTAGCTTGCATTATACATCTGTCAAATAAACCTAACTCTACTACTTTTGAAAGTGAATGATCATTGATACACATAAACTGTCTGCTTGCATTTTCTGCCAGATGATCATATTAGCAACAGTTAATGTGTTATCAAATTACACAAAAAGGTCCCTATAATCAAACAAACTGTGACCGTGGTTACAGATACTAGAACAAATAACAGCAGTAAACTATTCAATATCTAAATTAAACACAATCTGATGATTCTCCAATCTGTCAGTGACAAGTTTTGCCATTTTAGAACCGAAGAAAGCATTAATTTTACATTTAGATACAACATTATATAATTCAGTAATTTATGCAGAGCCAGCAAGACAGAACTGTCCCATGACTCATGAAATGCAAGCCAATAAATTCATACTGCAAATTCTTTTTTAAATTAATTCTTCACAGCATTTTTTTTCTTATTCAATGTTTATTTGGAAGCTAAACAATCAGTGAACTAGAAACATAAGGACTCATTTTCATCCACACTCCCAACTTCCACTGAAGTCGGGTCAGAAAAATAGAACATAGAGCATAGAACATTACAGCGCAGTACAGGCCCTTCAGCCCTTAATGTTGCACCGACCAGTGGAACAAACATAATGACCCTCTAACCTAAACTATTCCAATGTTATCCATATGCCTATCCAATGACCATTTGAACGCCCTTAAAGTTGGCGAGTCCATAACTGCAGGCAGGGCATTCCACGCCCTTACTACCCTCTGAGTAAAGAACCTACCTCTGACATCTGTTCTATAATTATCACCCCTCAATTTAAAGCTATGTCCCCTCATGTTAGCCATCACCATCCGAGGAAAAAGGCTCTCACTGTCCACCCTATCTAATCCTCTGATCATCTTGCATGCCTCAATTAGGTCACCTCTTAACTTTCTTCTCTCTAACAAAAACAACCTCAAGTCCCTCAGCCTTTCCTCATACGACCTTCCCACCATACCAGGCAACATTCTGGTAAACCTCCTCTGCACCCTTTCCAAGGCTTCCATATCTTTCTTATAATGCGGCGACCAGAACTGTACGCAATACTCCAAATGCGGCCGCACCAGAGTTTTGTACAACTTTGGCTGGCATAGTAGTTTTGAGATACCTTATCCAACACAGTAATATTCACGAAGGAGGGGAGAGTGAGGGGACAAGGAGTTGAGAGATTGTAATAGCTCGTTAAGAGCTTGTTTGATGGAGAGGTTTGAATTCTGAAAATCAACCCCTTATCTTTGCCCACATGAAATCAAAAAGCCCTTCACAACTAATTAATTATTTCTTGAGATGCATCACGACTGTCATGCAAGTAACCACAGCAGCCAGATTGTGGATAGCAAACTCCTACCAAAATAGCAAATGAAATGACATCATCATGTACAGGAGAGGCTTGTGTTAGGTCGGATGGGATTCAAAGCTACCTGCAAGTTTAGAAATTTCCTTGGGTTATTTAAAAAGAGAAAAAAAATTGTTATAAATGCAAGAAACCTGAAATGCAAGCAAAAGATATTGGAAACTTAAAGTAGGTCAGCCAATAAAAGTAAGGAAGATATATTTTTAAACCATACCAGAGCTAAATTCTAATTGGGGCTTGGCTGGTGATGGCAAGCCAGTACTCCAGCTCTCAGATGTCTCTGTACCTGCCTCATGGGGAAGAGTGAAAATCTTGCCCTAATCTGTGTCAGTGGAATGTATAATGAGCAGCAAATCTAGTCAAATAGGGTGGAGGTAGCAGACATAAATCACAGTAACACACGGACGAGCCCTGGATAATGCAGTGGGAAATGAACACCAACCCACTACCCTCTCTAAGATGCTGATGCGCTCAACATAGAACCACAGTATTGCCTGCTGTGAAAAAAATGCAATAGCTAAGGTCAGAAGTTGGAAATGTCAGTGCTCAGTTGAAAGAAATTGGAGTACCTGGCAGAAAGATGTGACATTGAGATAAATGATATCATACTCCAACTCAGCAAAGGGATTGCCTGAATCAGGAAGCTATCAGGAGGTCAAGATCACACTTGTGGACAGAAGGAGAAATTCACCAAGGTTCCTTAGGCAGTACCTTCCAAACCCACAACCGCTACAATCTAAAAAGGTCAGGGCAGCAGATACCTGGGAACACTACCACCTGGAGATTCCCCTCCAAGCCACACACCAGCCTGGATTGGAAATATTTCATTGTTCCTTCATTATTTCTGCGTCAAAATCATGGAATTCCCTCCCTAACAACACTGTGGGTGTACCTACACCTTAGGCATTGCAGCAATTCAAGAAGGCTGCTCACCACCCACCTTCTCGAGGACAATTAGGGATGGGCAATAAGTGTCACATCTTTACATAAATTAATTTTTTAAAATGTCGGCACTCTGGAGACTGGATTTTGGGCTTTGGGTTGGAACGCTGGTATCAGGGTCAAATGGAGCTCATAACCAACACTGAGTGGGAAAGAATCATCCCACAGTGAATTTTCCTGAATTGGCCAATTAGTGGCCAGAAGGCTGATTCAATTGTCATCCAATTAAAGTATTGGGTGAGCTCTCGAAGCTGGAGGACCTAATGGAGGTTTTCCCACTTGAAAGCAGCAGAAGCTTGCAATTTTGTTAAGAGTGAGAGAAGGTGCCACCATTCTGAGGCACTACCTCTCCAATCTTCTTGACAATTAAATTAAAAAATGGAGTCACCACCAGGGGCACCATTAACATAGAAACATAGAAATTAGGAGCACAAAGAGGCTTTTGGCTCTTTGAGCCTGCTCCACCATTCATTCTGATCACGGCCGATCATCAAATTCAATATCTTGATCCTGTCCTCCCCCCATGCCTTGTGATCCTCTTCACCTCATCAGGAACATTATGGAGTGACTCACTAGATGGCCCTGGGCCACAACTCTGGCTAGTAAGTTGGGTGGGACATCAAAGCTTACCTGGAGTATTGGCCATTGGGATCCCACCTCCATGTAGCTAGCATTGTTCCTAAAACCTTGTTCAAGGCACAGAACAAGTGGAAAATTCCAAGCAACCTCTGATAACAGATCTTAATAGGTCTTTAACCCTCATTCATTGACACCATTTACGAGTGATAACCCTACCAAATCCCATCCCCACCTCCAACAAAATAGCTTGGGGCTTGGCTGGTGATGGCAAGCCAATACTCCAGCCAGTGACACTATTTTCCGCACTCATGCCTCTGGACCTGCCCCATTGGGGACAGTGAAAATCTTGCCCTAATCTGTGTCGATGGAATGTATAATGAGCAGCAAATCTAGTCAAATAGGGTGGAGGTAGCAGACGTAAATCATAGTGACACATGGACGAGCCCTGGATAATGCAGTGGGAAATGAAACCTCAGGTCCCTGGCAGTAAGGGTGGTGTTGAACCCATGGATGGTAGGAATCTTGTGCAGCATGGTATCAGTTTCACTACTAAAGTAACTAATTGCAAATATTTACTCGCAGCTCTTCAGCTCATGTAAAGCATTTCAAATTTATCAGTCCCAACAACCTCTGGATCTGTAAAGCATTAGGTAGATAGAATGGGATTCCTAAATGTGTGATGATGCATGAGAATGGTATATGTTTGTGTGTGCGTGTTTGTGTGACAATGATTGAATGGGAGCATCAGTGTGTCTATAAGTGCATGTGAGCCACTTCTATTGAGAATTGTCACACAGTGTTTATGAGGAGAGGAGGGAGTGAGGGTGCCAAATATAATCAACTTGGATTGGACTTGAGAAGATCTCCACTGGGAATGGAAATTTAATTAAACAGAATCTGTAATTATATTCAGAATGTATAATTGTAAATGTACAGAGATGAGGAGGAATTTCTTCTCTCAGAGGGTCTTTGGTCTGTGGAAATCTCTTCCCCAGAAAGCAGTGGAGACTGGGTCATTAAATATATTCAAGGCTGATTTTTGATTGACAAGGGAATCAACGGTTATGGGGGAAAGGCAGGAAAATGAAATTAAGGCCTCAATCAGATCTGCCATGATCTTATTTAATGATAGAGCAGGCTCAAGGGGCTGAATGGCCTATTTCTATTGTTCTTACAACGCTATAGGAGTGCATCTAAAGGAATGCAATATAGGCCTGGACACATATGCATCTACATCAGGAGTTCCCATGGCTCTGACCTAGGAACAGATCAGAGCAGGATAAATATGGATGTGTGCAATAAAAACTTCACCCAAGCAAGCATGTCCCACCTGAAGAAGTGTACGGAATCTTCCGGTAACAGGTTGCTGATGGTGGGACTGTAAGTGCGTGACATTTCCTCTCATAGGCAAGACAGCTAGTCACATGGTGGCTAGCAAATTCAGTCTACATACACATGTAGTGTATGCATGGCAAATGCCACAAATCATGAGGCAGATGGACAAGGTATCCACACCCTCACTGCTACTTCACAAATTCGAAAGTTTCGGTGCCATTTGCAATGGGCACCAGGACAAGCATTAATTCCCTGCATGCCAGAAGCATTATTCTCACTGTCTGAGAGATTTTGGGAACTGCAACTATTGCCAGCCACTCCCCACCCTCGCCACCCAGATCCTTGGAACTGGAAGTCAATTGCCTTCAACCCTCATTACTTGCTGTTCAGTGACCTTCAGCCTATTCCCATCACCCTTGAGTTGTTATCATTGGCCTTCAAACAGCCCCGTGATACAAAGGAACTGACATCCCCACTTTTGACCTTGACCTAACATCCATTATCCTTGGCCTTCCTGTCTCCCCTTTAACCTGCCCTCCTCAAATCTGAAGATCTCACCATTGACATATAACCCTTGATCTCCCCATAACCATGTTTAACTCTGGACATTGCCTTTTCCTAATGTGCAATTTTCTCCCTTTTTTGGACTTTGTAGGTTTCCCACTCTCCCTTTGTCAGCCATGTCCTGTTCCCCTTTGACTTCTGCAAGACCATCTCAATAGTCACTGCATCCCCTCTAGTTGTTGAACAAAGCTTCCCATACAAGAAAAAGCAGCTCCTACTCACTCCAAATCCAGTAGCAAGACAACCTCACCTGCTGCACGCAACATTTAAGCCATCAAGAATCTGAAGACAAATGCTTCCTCAAGGATTCATTGCTTAATTGGAAAGGTACTTTCAACTCTGATAAGGTTTCTATTTAATGAGTATGCATGGCCTGCAAATCCACCATCAACCCACCAGCAACTTAATTCCATAGTTTCATCCTGCCACCGGGAAGCTCGGTATTACACAATTAAATGTCCCTGGCCATCGTGTTTCACGCTCCCAGGGACATCACAAGATTTCACCCAGTAAGCGAATATTATTTGAATGTGACTCAATGTCACATTCTGACAAATTTATTGGAATTCTATGAGGATGTGTCTAGTGCGGTGGATAGAGGGGAACCGGTGGATGTGGTGTTTCTTGATTTTCAGAAGGCATTTGATAAGGTGCCGCACAAAAGGTTGTTACAGAAGGTTGGGGGCATGGAGTTGGGGGTAAGGTGTTAGCGTGGATAGGGGATTGGCTGTCAAATAGGAGGCAGAGAGTGGGTGTCAATGGGTGCTATTCCGATTGGCGGTTGGTGACTAGTGGAGTGCCCCAGGGATCGGTGCTGGGGCCTCAGCTATTTACCATTTATATAGATGATCTGGAGGAGGGAGCCGAGTGTAAGGTGTTGAAATTTGCTGATGACACAAAGATAAGTGGAACAGCAAATTGTGCAGAGGGTATGGAAAGTCTGCAGAGGGATCTAGATAGGCTGAGCGAGTGGGTGAGGACCTGGCAGATGGAATACAATGTTGGCAAGTGTGAGGTTATCCACTTTGGTAGGAATAATAGTAGGAAGGACTACTACTTACAGGGCGAAAAGCTGCAGCATGCTATGGTGCAGAGGGACCTGGGGGTCCTTGTGCATGAGTCGCAAAAACCCAGCCTACAGGTGCAGCAGGTGGTCAGGAAGGCAAATGCTGGCCTTCATAGCGAAGGGGATTGAATATAAAAGTAGGGAGGTCTTGCTGCAACTGTACAGGGCACTGGTGAGGCCGCAGCTGGAGTACTGTGTGCAGTTTTGGTCGCCGCACTTGCGCAAGGATATTTTGGCCTTGGAGGGAGTGCAGAGGAGGTTCACTAGGCTGATACCGGAGTTGAGGGGGTTGAGGTATGAGGAGAGGCTGAATAGACTGGGCTTGTACTCGTTAGAGTTTAGAAGGATGAGGGGGGATCTCATTGAGACATATAAGATGATGAAAGGGATGGATAGGGTAGAGGTGGAGAGGTTCTTCCCGCTCAGAAAGGACAGCAGGAGTAGAGGGCACAGCCTCAAGATAAGGGGGGTGCAGTTTAGAACAGAGTTGAGGAGGAACTTCTTCACTCAAAGGGTGGTGAATCTCTGGAATTCTCTGCCCATTGAAGTGGTGGAGGCTACCTCACTAAATATATTTAAGACGCGGGTAGATAGGTTTTTGGTAGGCAAGGGGATTAAGGGTTATGGGGAGAAAGCAGGAAAGTGGAACTGAGCCACTTCAGATCAGCCATGTTCTTATTGAATGGCGGGGCAGGCTCGAAGGGCTAGATGGCCTACTCCTGCTCCTATTTCTTATGTTCTTATGTTCTTAATGACAAATGGCACTGCTGCAGATTGTTCTAAATATTTTCTAGGGTGGAAGTGAGGGGAAACTTTCCTGCCAAAGACAACATAAGAATTTCTTTTATTGTTTTGTTCCAGGTATCAAGAATCAGAGATACCAACATTTCTAGGATGCCATTAATTCCATAATTTTACCATCCTCCCTTTCACTTTCTTGACCTTCCATTTAACCTGAACAAGTATAACATAAATTTAGCTGGCATTACTGTTAAGAGAGGTCAGAGCCGCAATGTATGGTGGAAAGGGTGAGTTGCATGAAATGTTAGAGGCAGACATCATAAGGCCATAAGACATAAGAGCAGAATTAGGCCACTTGGCCCATTGAGTCTGCTCCGCCATTCAATCATGGCTGATATTTTTCTCATTCCCATTCTCCTGTCTGTACCCATAATCCCTGATTCCCTTATTAATCAAGAACTTACCTGTCTCTGTCTAAAAGACACTCAATGACCTGGCCTCCACAGCCTTCTGCAGCAAAGAGTTCCACAGATTCACTATTCACTATTGAGGAGGCTGAAGAAATTCCTTTTCATCTCTGTTTGAAAAGATCACCCTTTTGACCTGAGGTTGTGCCCTCTGGTTCTAGTTTTTCCTACTACTGGAAACATTCTCTCCATGTCCACTCTAACCAGGCCTCGCAGTATCCTGTAAACTTCAATAAGATCCCCCTTCCTCCTTCTAAACTCCAATGAATACAGACCCAGAATCCTCAACCATTCCTCATATGACAACATCAGAGAGGAGAATTGAATATTGCAGCAATATTAGTGATCTGAAAGAGGAAGGAAAATACCATGTAGAAAGAACCAAATATTGGGGCAATTAGTGTTCAAACTCCAATCCATTTCTCATGGATTTCACCATTCTCATATCTCTTCATTCTTTATCTTTGTTTAGTCTACAGTGACATTGCTACATTTTGTTTTGAAAATGGCCAAAAATGTAAATCCATGCACGTCATTTAAAAGTTATGGAGATGATTCACAACTTGTATTAACAAAACTTTACAATATTATCGACCCTGTTTTGCTTTGTCCTGCATTTGTAACTGAACTAATACTTCAAGTGACTGTCTGTGTTTACCTGGCATCATTCCCAGACAATGAGCTTCCAATTTTTCCAAGCCTCCCAACATCATAATGTTTCCTTGTGTGCCGTTCTCATGCTCAAAGTAAAACTAAAGCCATGGCTTGATATTCTTCTGTTTCTAATAAACCAGTCAATCTTATCTCTGATACAATGGCCTTTTTTTTTTGGCTCCCTCATAAATGATATAAAGCACTATACATAACATTACCTTTACTATGACAGGATTTTCTATCCTTTGAGAAAAAGTAGGAATCTACTATGTTTTGTTGATTTGCACTAAATGTTTTAAAGAAACTAATTAAGGAACCACTTGACAAATGTTTTCAATTCTTTTCCCTTCCTGTTCTGAGGTTTCAAGTACCAACTGCCCACTCATTACATTTGAGTATAGACAGGGTGAACAGGGAGTACTCAAACATAGAGAATGACTTCATGTCCATCAAGACTGATCCTATCTTTTCCCGATTTCCACAAACATGAACTTTTCATTGGGGATGACAATAATTTTTCTTTCTTTTTCCCAGAAATCTTAAGTTCATTGTCATACTCCTGCCTCGACTCAGCCAAGATCAACTAACTCAGCACAGATGAAAGATTTGAATTTGGGAACTTCCTGATGTGTGTGGCTTGGTGCCAACTCATCTGGCGTATTTACCCAATAAGTCATCAGGAAGCCAATGTTGGGAGTTTCATTAGATGAACTACATCTGTGTTTGAATAACTCATTTATTTATTGGTTAGCTTGCTTAAAGCAGTTATGTAAAGGTTTTGATCTGCTTTCCAATCCCTACAAGCTGCTAAACTCTCCACTCCTCCAACTCTGGCCAATTATGCATTCTTCAATCCTTTCATTCCAACATTCACAACCACCTAGGGTCTCCATGCTGCAGAATTTCTTCATTAAATTCCTTCGCCTCTCTACCCCTGAACTTATTTAAGACCCTTTTCTAATAGTCCCATATCTCCCTCTTTGGTTTGGCTACTTCTCTGGTCAGTATTACTACTGGATGGGAAGGACCCAGAATCGAGGCCTGGCTCAGAACACCATGACGTTTGTTTTAGAAAACATGGAACTGCCAGTTAGTTTTTAACAACAAGAAAAAAAAATTAATAAACATAAAAAGTTTAGTTATAATACAATATTCCTTCACTCCAGCTTATCTTCACAAAGGTATACAGATTACAAAGCTAAGACAGCCCATTCTGAAGCCAAATGACAGATGACACTCAATCAATCTTTTGCGGATTTTTCTTCAAATTTCCCCCAGATGATTGTCACATGAATGTTTCCGAACTCCACTCTCAAAAAAATTCACTTTAAAACCTTCTTTCAAACAGTTGTTTTCTAAGAGCCTTAGAATCCCACAGTGTAGAAGGAGGCCATTCAGTCCATTGAGCTTGCACTGTCCACAATCCCACCCAGTAATTCTGCTTACCTTCCCTACAAATCACCCTAACACCCAGGGGCAATTTAGCGTGGCCAATCAATCTAACCTGCACATCTTTGGAGTATGGGAGGAAACTGGAGCACCCCGAGGAAACCCACACAGACACCCGGAGGACGTGCAAACTTCACAGTCACCCGAGGCTGGAACTGAACCCAGGTCCCAGGCGCTGTGAGGCAGCAGTGTTAACCAGTGTGTCATGGTGCCACTCTTTTCATTAAGAATCCACCTCCAGTATTCCAACTCTCCTTTCAGGATTTTTTTGTCTTGATTGCTTTCACACAAACTCTGAAATCCAGCCACCTATTGCTTCACAATTATTTCGAATAATGTCTCACAAACTATCACCAACCTTAGAACTACTTCAGATACCTTTTGGGCACATTAAGTCCCACTCATAAGCTTCTGCAACGAGCAACAGGCTTACTGATATTTCTGCAGAGTGTACATGGGGAGGCCTGAAAACATGCCCAAAAGACAGATCTGAAACTCTCCCAGTTTCAAGTCTGCCCAGCACTGAGAAAAAAAAATTGTAACATTGTCTCCACAATTTGAACTGACGGAAACCCCCACACATCCAAACACCTTTATCTAATATGCAACTAACTAGAATTTTGCTCTTCTTACACAGAAACACTAAATTAAATCTATTTAAATTTATACCTTATTTTTAATATTCAACAAAACAAATAACAATACAAATATAGCTCAGATAAACCTACCCCAGTTTGTAGTCCTTGTCTCCAATCAACCACCTGTCTCGACAAGCTGGCAATGAATAGCCTGGGCATCTTTGAGTGCCAAAATGGACTTAAAACGTTCACTGTGATCCTCTGATCCCAGCAAAGTCAATGAGCTTTTGGCTGGCTCACTGCATTTCCCAGTCCCACCCACAGTGGGACCCATTACAGTGAGGCTGGAAAATCACATATGTTAATTCTGTTTCTCTCTCCACAGATGCTGCCAGGTCTGCTGAGTTTTTTCAGTATTTTCTATTTTTATTTCAGATCTCCTACATCCACAGTATTTTGCTTTTACTCTGCATGACATGATATTAGGACTACAAGATGAGAGAAGCACACTTGAGACCCTCCTCAGTGCTGCCATTCAACTCAATGACCACTCAGTACTCATCGTAGAACGCAGAAAGTCATTGAATCTTTTTCTGGCACTGGATTCAGGTTTTTCAGACAAGGTCATGGCCATTGTCCTCCACTTCCACCTTGGCCCATGCCACCTTTGTGAGGTGGAGTGGTCACTTCCACATATTCCTCAGCATCAGCGTGTCCTCCTTTGTCTGGTTGCTTCCTGCAGGGCTCAGAGGCAGTCATCTGAGAAACAGAGCACTTGCTAGCTGCCTGAACTCCCCTCCTGTCTGCTGTAGCCTCCTACTGTTGCCACTGCTTTCACAAGCACTCTTCTGCGGCCTGTGAAGGCCACTTTTGAAGTTTGGGGCAGGCTGCCCTTGGACATGGCGTGCACGCCTGCCAAGTACGCTCGACCAATTTGGCCATAATTCATATTGGATAGCACTTAAGTGGTAGCTAGCGTAATATCATGAGTTTCAATTGGATTCAAGCGGGACCAGGGATACACAGCTGCTTCCGGTTCCACCGCTAAGTGTGCACAAAGAACAAATTACAGCACAGGTACGTGCCCTTCAGCCCTCCAAGCCTGCACCTACCATGTTGCCTATCTGAACTAAAACTCCCTACCCTTTTGGAAAGAACAAAGAAAATTACACATCAAGGGTGAACTTCTATCATACACTAAGAGATCTTGCAACTGTCAGATCCAAGTTCTGCAGTTCTGCCATATCCCATTAGTCATGGTTAGTTCAAAAACTAAGTGGAGGAGCAGGTGGTTCCAGAAACATCCCTGCTGAAACATTTGCAACCATCCAGCCAGAAGTGCCTTGTGGAGTGATCTATCTCAGTCTTCCCTTAAGGTCTACAGCATCATAAATGCCAGTCTTCCGCTAAATTATTTCACATGATATTAAAAAACAACTGAGCACATTGCATACAGAAAGGCTATAGGCCCCATTACTTCCCAGTTTGTAGCATTGAAGACTGCTCTAGAACTAGCCACACCCTCACCAAGCAGGTCCATAACAGCTACAAAATTCTCATCTATCCAACAATATGTAAAATTGCCCAGGAATTCCTGTCCACGACAAGCAGAACAAATCCAACTAGGCCAATTATTGTCCCATTAGTTTACTCTCGCTCATCAGAAAGTTGTGGAAAGTGATACTAACAATGCTGTAAGATGGCACTTACTCACCAATAATCTGTTCATCAATGTTCTGAATGGTTTTCACCTGGACCACTTAGCTCCAGATTTCATTGCAGCCTTTGTCCAACTAAAGGAGCTGGATCCCAGAGAGGAGATGAAAGTGACTGTTCTTGACATCAAGGCAGCGTCTAGCTGAGTGTGGCATCAAGAAGTATGAGTAAAAGTGAAGTCAAAGGAAATATTTCCATTGATTGGAGCCATACTAGGCATAAAGAAAGATGGATCAAGTTGTTGGAAGTCAGTCATCCTAGCCCGAGGATATCACTGCAGGGGTTCCTCAGGATTGTGTCCTTAGTCCAACAATCTTCAGCTGATTCATCATTGATCTTTCTTCCATGATAGGGTCAGAAATGCAGATGTTGGTTGATGATTCCACAGTGTTCAGCACCATTCAGTGACTCCTCAAATACTGAGGATGGGCGACATGGTGGCACAGTGATTAGCAGTGCTGACTCACAGCACCAGAGATCTGGGTTCAATTCCCAGCTTGGATCACTGTCTGTGTGAAGTTGCACATTCTTCCCATGTCTGTGTGGGTTTCCTCCGGGTGTTCCGGTTTCTTCCCACAGTCCAAGCTTGTGTGGATTAGATGGATTGGCCATGATAAATTGCCCATTGGTGTCAGGGAGACTAGCTAGGGTAAATGAATGGGGTTATGAGGATAGGGCATGGGTGGGATTATGGTCAGTGCAGATTCAGTAGGCCAAATGGCCTCCTTCTGCACTGTTGGATTTTATGATTCTATGAAGCAGTCCATGTCCACATGCAAAAAGACCCGGCCAAAGCTATTAAGTGGCAAGTAACAGTCACACCAAGTAAGTGCAATACAAAGACTATGTTCAACAAGGGAAAATGTAAGCACCTCTCCTTGACACTCAATTGCATTGTTACTGTTGAATTTTAATACAACAACATGGGGTTCGCCATTGACCAGAAACTGAACTGAGCCAACCATATAAATATTGTGACAACAGCAGCACATCAAATGCTGGGAATTCTGCAGCACATAACTCACAACCTGATTCCCCAAAGCCTGGCTGCAAGGATCAGGAATGTGTTATAAGGAATACAACCCCACAAGTCTGGATAAGTGCAGCTCTGACAACACTCATGAAGCTCGATGCCATCCAAGACAAAGCAACTCTTTGATTGGCACCACATCCACCACCTTATGTATTCACTCCCTGTACAAATGATGCACAGTGACAGCAGTGTGTAGCATTTACAAAACTCACTGCAGCAATTCATCAAGGCTTCTCCAACAGCACCTTCCAACCCTTGATCTCAATCACAGAGCAGCATATGCATAGGAACACCACCAGCTGTGAGTTCCCTTTCATGCCACACACTATCCTGACTCAGAAATGTATTCCCGTTCCTTCACTGGTGCTGGGTCAAAATTCTGGAATCACTCCCTCTCTCCTGTGAGTGTACCGACACTAGATGAACTGCCTCAACAACAACTTCTCAAGGGTAATGGGCAATAAATACTGGAGTTTGGATCTCACGAGCAAATAAAATGTTTTATTTTTCAATTTTGCTTGCATTTTTGTCCTTTTCGATGGATGCCCTTTTTATCGAGAGGCCATGTGATTAACAGTTGAGAAATTTAATGCCAATGTGGGTATCTGGTATCTACAGTCAAGCAGGAAAGTCTGAGGTGAACCCCATCAGTTTTCCCTCTGTCACCAATCAGCTGGAAAGTTTGACACTGCTTTGTGCTGCATTGCTATTCCTCCAGCTGAATTGACAGCTTGTTCATGGCCCTCATGTAATTAATCTGTGAAGCTGGGGTTTGAATCCAGATTTTCAAGTCTCTGCACCATGCCACCTGGCTGCTGAAGATACGTTTCACCTTCAATTGTATATAGTTATGATAACTGTTATTATAAAATGTTTCAATTCCAGTTTAGTTTTGTTATATTGAAGACATTTATTTCCCCTTTCCCAGTATGGTATCCAGTATGGTATCTTCAAAAAAGAGATATATGATTAAACTCTTAGGCTTTTATTTATTCCTTCAGTTTATATATTGCTCTTGGCAGTAGTGACATTTGACACCACGGGTGGAATTTTCCCAAAACATTGCTGCTGGTGAGAAAGCTAGCATTCCCTCCAGATCTTACTACCCTGCCAAAAAATGATCATGTCGTCATACGGGGGACACGCCAGTAAAGCCCCACTGCTCAGATATCAGGGAATATCTTTAAGGGTACCCCAGTCAGAACCTGAATAAACCTCTACCCAGCCCACCATGTAGGTCTCAGGGGCCTGCCTCCCCAGTCCTGATCGGAGTCGGCATTTCTATCCCATTCCCCAATCATTAGTCCCCTTCTCCCCACCTGATCATCGGTCCCTTCTACCTCCCACCCAACCATTGGCCCCTTCTTCTTACCCCGATTGAATCACCAGTTCTTTTTCCTGCCTATTAGAATGCAACCAATGATAACATTCGATCTGCTGTAGTGTGACCAATGGTAACATGCTGTAGAGGTCAACTGACCAGTAAACTATGTAACCAATGACAAAATGATGTGGTGGTCAGCTGACCAGCTGACACAGTACAAATAAGAAGCTGCTGGGGTTGTGGGAGTTTGGAATGGCCCAGGGTGAGGCCTCAAGCATTGGAGTAATGAAGTTTATTTATTAAAACTTTTTCTTTGACTTATAAGTTGGAGCAAGCGTTGTTTTATTTATTGCCTACAACTGAAGAGTTCCTTCTGGTGGATCAACATTCCACCCCTCTCACCATGTAATCATCAGCCCCTTTCCCACCATAATCTGAGTTGGCATCCACCTCCACCACTCACCCCCACAAGGGCTATCATCAGCATCCTCTGCTCCTCCAACTGTTCCCGGTCACTAGCACATTTAAATGATTCCCTCCCCTCCTCCTGAGGCTCCCAGTGGTGCCTGGCCCTTGGCACAGGTTGGCACTCATGATGTGGAGATGCCGGCGTTGGACTGGGGTAAACACAGTAAGAAGTCTGACAACACCAGGTTTAAGTCCAACCGATTTATTTGATAGTAAACTCACAAGCTTTCGAGGTTCCCCTCTTCGTCAAAACCTCAAAAGCTTGTGAGTTTACTATCAAATAAATCAGTTGGACTTAAACCTGGTGTTGTCAGACTTCTTACTAGATTGACACTGCCAGGTTGACACTGCCAGGTCAGCATTGTGCCAATCTGGCAGTGCCAACCTGTGCCAAGGGGCAGTGCCAGGGGGCATTATCAGGCCACTGCCTGGCCATGTCCCTCTTCCCTGAGGACTTAATTTATCCCTAAGACTCCTGGGAGACCCCTATGACAGGTTTGCATCTTGGCGACATCATGCCAGCACCTGCTGAATATCCAGTGAGATAGGAAGTCCCAGAAAGAGACAGGCTAATGTATTAAATTAAGCTTTCTGCAGTCCCACAGAATTTCATGCCATTCCACCAGCAAGGGGCTAGTAAGATCGGAAATTGGAAACTCGTCGGCGCAAATCATGCTCTCTGGATTTTGAGCACATGCCACTATTCTCGCAGATGGGAGAGAGCAGGCTCAAAATCGCCCCCTCTTGGTCTTGCTCAAAGGTCTGATCCTACCTTCTGCACTTCAATTCTGTAGGTGACAGAGAGAGGCAAGTGATAACATTAAAAGTTGATGATATATAATATAGGCATAAATGAATGATTGCATCTGCTATGAAGTACAAGATAATTATGAGATACTTTAGATTATGGGTGTGAAAACCAGCTCTGTCAGGAACATAAAATAGATAGTAGTGAATGGACGGTACTTTATACACAGCTTCTGATATTTCTCTCAGTGAATTCCAGAGATGCAATTGTCGTGCGAAGGTTCATCCCAAGTAACTCTGTGATGGAGGACTCTGTGCTCTATAGGCTGTTCTCAGGGATGCACACGAGATAAACATCAACTGCAGCCAGAGGACTAGCAATTTGGTGAAAGATATTCTTTGGTCTGCCTGAAACTTGCTGGTCTTCTAGTGCAAAGAATTATTTTTGACCAAATATTTCACAGTGGCAGATGTCAAGTTTATTTATTAGTGTCACAAGTAGGCTTACATTAACACTACAGTTAAGTTATTGTGAAAGTCCCCTAGTCGGCATACTCTAGCACCTATTCAGGTATACTGAAGGAGAATTTAGCATGGCCAATGTACCTACCCAGCATGTCTTTTGGACTGTGGGAGAAAACCCAAGCAGACACAGGGAGAACGTGCAGACTCCACACAGACAGTGACTTAAGCCTGGAATCGAACCTGGATGCCTAGCGCTGTGAGGTAGCAGTGCTAATCACTGTACCATCATGCCACCCAGGACTATATATTGATGGATGTCTTAAAGTTAGGGACAGCTTCCGTAGAGGTGCCGTAGGAGTGTGAAGGGTACCAAAACAGCTTCTCCCCTGTTCCCATCAGAATTTGAATGGTCTTACCTCATTATTAAGTTGATCATTCTCTACACACTAGCTCTGACTGTAACATTACATTCTGTACCCTCTCCTTTCCTTTTATATGTACGATATGCTTTGTCTGTATGGCTTGCAAAAAACAATACTTTTCACTGGAGGCTAACACATGTGACATTAATAAATCAAATCAAATCAAATCAAAGCAAGGGAGAAAGGTCACAGTTTAAGACCTTTCAGCCATCGTACACCAAGGTGCTAGAAATTGTATAGAACCCCCTGAGTTATATCTCTAACTTGCAATGTACTTCTTGAATATCAAGAGTATTAAAATAATATTAAGGCAACCAGAGTGAAACATGCCATATTGAGGAATGTTGCATTTTCCATAATATTCAGTTAGCAACATCTTGCCCTTGGGTTGTACGTGAAATGTATATAAGAAATATCAAGAGTATTACAGTTGTACTGAAGGACCTCAGGGCGGAACATGCTGTTTGGAGAAAAGTTGGATTTATTGCACCTGCCATTTTCAGGTCAAAATGTTTTGTGATGTATTTCTACACATTTTATGGATGAAGTAAATTTTGGGGAAAAATTAACACTCACTGAATTTCAGAAGATAAATGTTTAGTCAAAAGGCATCTTGACTGGTGACTTACTGTAAATGTGTTTATCTGTCATAAATCTTATTCTCAGGAAACATGAGTAGACTTTCTTTGCAACTGACCCACAGTTGTCTGTGCTGTATAAATGTTGTGTGTTAAAAAGGAGACCCATTCCTTTGAATTGTCACATCATCCTAATAGGTCCCTGCTTAGGTATTCAATTCTCTTTCCCCTCAGATCAGACTGTATTTTCTTGGAATGTCTTTCATTCCACCATTGTATACTTGCAAAACTTTGACTGTAACCTCACTCATATGTGTATCAGCGTTCTCATGGCACTGCCATCTAAATTACAGCAACAAAATGGGGATAGCTCTGGGGAAATTTACCCCATTACAATAAACAGCACTCACTGGAATGCCATTCCCTCCTAAATAAACAAGGTTCCTAATTAAGTAGAAGCATTCATTAATTAACTGCACCAGCTGTAAAAATGACAACCCAATATGTTCAGTGACAGAGTACAGATCATACTGTATGTGAATTCCTTGGAAATTTTACAGATTATAGATGCACCATTGATTCTTTTTGATTGTATCACAGCTTGGTATGGCTCCTGCTCTGCCCAAGACCGCAAGGAACTACAAAAGGTCGTGAAGTAACCCAATCCACCATGCAAATGAGCCTCCCGTTCATTGATTCTATCTACACTTCCCGCTGCCTCGCCAAAGCAACCAGCATAATTAAGGATCCCACGCACACCTGACATTCTCTCTTCCAACTTCTTCCTTTGGAAAAAAGATACAAAAGTCTGAGGTCATGTCCCAACCAACTCCAGAAAAAGCTTCTTCTCTGCTGCTGTCAGACTTTTGAATGGATTTACCTCGCATTAAGTTGATCTTTCTCTACACCCTAGCTATGACTGCAACACTACATTCTGCACTCTCTTGTTTCCTCCCCTATGAACGGTATGTTTTGTCTGTATAGCGCACAAGAAACAATACTTTTCAGTGTATGTTGATACGTGTGACAATAATAAATCAAATCAAATCAAATTTTGATTCCTCTTGGAGTTGGAAGCTACCATCACAAGGTTTCGCCATCTATCGTACTAAAAACGAGGAGATTCCACATCAAATGAAGTCAGTTTTTTATGTGCAGGTTCTGCATTCTGGATACACATGAATGGAAATGCAGTATCTAATGCCAGTTATGTGAATATTTATAGTGGAAAACATTATTATTGAGTAGTTAACAGGTACTTGAAACATTTAAAAGACTTGCTACATAACTTGTAACATAACTGATGAGCTAGTGTGAACTTGCCTGAGCTGGCATTGGCATGTTTTGAGGTTTAGAACAAGCTTCATGTTTCGTCAGTACCATGGCTCTTAGCCAACAGGGGCTTGGAGTTGTAGGTCTTGGAATGTATCCCATGGGGCAATTCCACAGCTATGAGCTACATCAGCAAATAGTGTTGCATCTCAACAGTAACCGTTTCATTCCTGGTCTGTTTCATTTGGTTCAATATTGCTGCTTATTCTAATTCCATGCAGTTATATTTGAATGATTTAACTACTTCCATTATACAATTCCCATCGTACATATTATTTTACAGATCAAGGATAACAGAAGCAATTTTTTCATTCAGGTTAAATATCCTGATTTTTAAACATGTATTAGTTATAACGGAATTTCAATTGCTCTTGCCAATAGTACCACCCTCCTCTCTGACCATTGTCTCAGACTACTAAGATTATTCACAACATTAGCATCCCATTGGATCCTGAGCTGAGACCCTGGCCTCGGTAGCTACCTGGGTCCTATTAAGAGTTGCTGTCTAAATCTTTACTTCTCTTTCCTTCCTATAAAATCTTATCAAACCAAAACTCCCATTCCTGCTTTTCATAAGAATTGCTGTCAACTACCTGTGAATATCTGATTTTACATTAGTGGTATTTTATCAATGAAAGTTGTTGGGCAGGAATTTCTGGCTCATATACCGCAGCACCTGACACAGGGGAATGCCAAATGTCCAAAGATTTTCCACACGATCGGACCATCCTTGTGGCGTGTGGGGTCAGAACTGCATTAAATATAATTTTATGAATTAAAACATGCTCTTTCATAAGAAAATTAAATTCTATGCAAGGGTATCAGGAAACAGAGGCAGGTTTAAGCAATCTATATTTGTATAGCTTAAAGAGTAGAAATGAAGCATAGATTTAAGTGGCTTTAAAATAGTGTTTTGCGTAGAAATGAGTACAACTCTAGTTAGATTCATGTTAAACAAAGGTGTCTACATGTATGGGGGGGGGGGCGCGGGGTAGGTGGTTTAGTCAATTTCACCTGCTCTGCATTTCCACCTCCACCTTTAGCTTCAGGGACCAGTACCCTGTTTCAATGGCAGTTTCCTCTGTTCTCTTAACTTTAGACTACCTGGAAAATATTCTTCATTTCTCTAGTTTCTTTAATTAGCTGTTCCTCAGGTTTCTGGCGTTTGTTTCCTTGTCCCTTGTATGATTATTCATCTAGCAAAGCTGCAAGAGATGTTCCATCTCTCCTTGTGAAGTTCCTTCTACTCTGGCTTCCAGTTAAAACTAAATTTAAAAAGATATTTTCCCTAAAAATGGTCCCTTGAAATTCACTGCCTACCGGTGGATTTATGGAGGAACCGGTGGATGTGGTGTTTTTAGATTTCCAGAAGGCGTTTGATAAGGTGCCTCACTAAGGGTTGCTGCAGAAAATTAAGGTACACGAGGTGGGGGGTAAAGTGTTAGTGTGGATTGAGGATTGGCTATCTAACAAGAAGCAGAGAGTTGGAATAAATGGGTGCTTTTCTGGTTGGCAGTTGGTGACTAGTGCGTGCCACAGGGATTGGTGCTGGGGCCTCAACTGTTTACCATATACATAGACGATCTGGAGGCGGGGACTGAGTGTAGTGTAACAAAGTTTGCTAATGACACAAAGATGAGTGGGAAAGCAAATTGCGTGGAGGATGTGGAAAGTCTGCAGAGAGATTTGGATAGGCTGAGAGAGTGGGCGAGGATCTGGCAGATGGAGTATAACGTTGGCAAGTGTGAGGTTATTCACTTTGGAAGAAATAATAGTAAAATGGACTATTATTTAAATGGTCAAAAATTACATGTTACTGTGCAGAGGGACCTGGGGGTCCTTGTGCATGAATCACAAAGACTCAGTCTGCAGGTGCAGCAGGTGATCAAGAAGGCAAATGGAATGTTGGCCTTTATCGCGAGGGGGATGGAATATAAAAGCAGGGAGGTCTTGCAGCAATTGTACAAGGTACTAGTGAGGCTGCAGCTCGAGTACTGTGTGCAATTTTGGTCCCCTTATTTACGAAAGGATATATTGGCCTTGGAGGGAGTACAGAGAAGGTTCACCAGGTTGATGCCGGAGATGAGGGGGTTAGCTTCTGAGGAGAGATTGAGTAGATTGGGCCTGTACTTGTTGGAGTTTAGAAGTCTGAGGGGTGATCTTATAGAGACATATAAGATAATGAAGGGGTTAGATAGGGTAGAGGCAGAGAGATTCTTTCCACTTAGAAAGGAAACAAGAACTAGAGGACACAGCCTCAAAATAAGGGGGAGTCAGTTTAGAACAGAGTTGAGGAGGAACTTCTTCTCTCAGAGGGTAGTGAATCTTTGGAATTCTCTGCCCATTGAAACGGTGGAGGCTACTTCGTTGAATATGGTTAAGTCATAGGTAGATAGATTTCTGATCAATAAGGAAATTAAGGGTTATGGGGAGCAGGTGGGAAAGTGGAACTGATGACTTTCAGATCAGCCATGATCTTATTGAATGGCGGGGCAGGCTTGAGGGATTAGATGGCCTACTCTTGCTCCTATTTCTTATGTTCTTATGTTCTAAATCTGTACACATTTGTGAAGATAAATGGGAGTAAAGGAGTATTATGTCAAATTTTTCATGTGTACTAATTTATTTTGTTGTTAAAAGTTAATTGGCATATTTGTGACTCTGTTCCTCGATGTTTCCTAAAAAAAAAGTTACAGGGTGGGATTTTCCAGCCCAATGCACTGATTGAGTAGCATAGCGGGTAGGAAATACGAGCGAGAAGCGAGAAATTGGATTTGCGCCCGATTTCTAGCCTCTCACGATCTTGCCGATCCTGTTCTGTCCGCAAAATCAACTTTCCCAGCTGCGAGGTTGATTTAAATACAAATCACCTGATTAGCATGTCATTAACAACCCCAGGACACAATATTCCAGGCTCACTTACCTTCCCTAACTTGCCAGTGGAGGTTCTCACCAGCGAGGATCACAAATGGTTCCCATATGATAGTCTTGCTGGTGGGACCAGAGGCTATTGAAGCCCAGGTGGTTGGGGGCAAGGTTGGGCAGTGTCTTTTATATAGCACCAGCCTGGCAGTCCCAGCTTGGCACCCTGGCACTGCCCATTGGGTGTCCTGGCATTGTCAGCCTTGCACCCTGACAGTGCCAAGGGGATAAGGCTTGAGAGGGGTGAGATCTGACAGTATGAGGTTGCAGGGGTGGGGACTGATGGGGCAGAGCCTGATAGGAGAGGTAGCCTGTAGGAGGGGAGAGAGGTTTGGAAACATGCATTGGGAGTTGGGGGTGACAATTGCTGTGGGTGGGTTGGGGGTGTGATGTCCAAGGGGGGTGGGTGGGGGCTGATGTCTGTGGGAGGTTGGAGGGATAATGTCCATGAGAGGGAGTGGCAGAACTCCCCGTGTACTTTGTACACAGTGTACACAGTTTACTGGGAGATTGAAGCGCCTGTGCACTGGCACTCTTGTTGCTCAGCAGACAGCTTTGCAGCAAGCTGAGACACTACGCCTCCCCTTTACTGGTGACATTCATATTACGGCCTCTGTATTGCACAGAGTGCCATAAATTACTTCCACTTACCTCACTGGAAAAACAGATGAGAAAACCTCCCAATTTTCTCACATATTTTACATTTAGAATTTTTCTGAGAAAATTTTGCCTACAGTCTTTTGAGCCACAGTTCCTTTCTGGGATCTTCCTGCCCATCTAATGGGAATGTAGCAAAGGTGTGCATTTTACGATTTCTCAAGGTTTGAATGTTGATTAAAATATTTCTCAATGTTTATTTGCCTTGTTTCATTTTCAAAAGAACCCCAGGAAGCATTCAATTTTTTTTCATTGTGGGTAGAGCATAACCTCTCCTATTGGAGCCATGCCTGAAGAAGGATTGGTGGCCATAGACTTTGTACGTGATACTGCAGTGGTTTCCCCTTGCCTTCTGCTGTATGGCTGACAAAGAAACTCTGCCACTATTTACCACCTGACATATTGGAAGGATTTACAGCTTGACAGTTAACCTGTTTGGATATGTTATGCACGTGACATGTCCATTAATTCTTGAAGTGGGACTTGAACCCAAAGCTTCTGATCCAAAGCGAGTGGTTCTACCACTGCACCATAAAACTTCCAGAATGGAACCAGAGGCCATCAATATAAAACAGTCACCAAGATATTCAATAAACAATTCAGGAGAAACGTCTTTACCCAAAAGATGGTGAGACATAAAACTCGCTACCTACAGAGAGTGGTTGAAGTGAATAGTGTAGATTAATTCAAGGGAAAACTAGACAAGCAAAAGAAGGAGAATGAATAAAGGGGGTTACATTGATAGATTGAGATAAGATTGGAGGAAACTCAAGTGGAGCATAAACACTGGTATGGGCTGGCTCCGCTGAATCACCTGTCAACATGCTGTAAATCCAGTGTAAGCAAGGAGCAGCAGAACTCCTCATTAGCTCCTGAGAAAAAACTATAGCCCATTGGCAGACTATTCAGGAGCGTTTCAAGCCCCAGAACTATTTCCAAACTGCACCCCATATTTATTACGGGTCAGCTAACTTGTTCAGCTTGGGAGCCAGTTGATCACCCACCCTATTGGTGCTCACTTAGTGCCTGCAGCTGACCAGTGGCATGCGAAGTTTCAATCCAAAGTGGCCTAGCTATAATATTGAGACAGTATTCTGTATTCCCCAAGCCCTTCGAAGTTAATTAAACACTTTAAAGTGTAGTCACAGTTATGAAACAGGGGAATAATCACAGCCCTTTTAATTCTCCAACTCTGGCACTCCTTCAACCATTCAATTATTGTCAATATGTAGGTAAACTCTGATATGTGAATAGGAAGGTTGGGTTGAATTATATACTATAGGTGAACTCCCCCAATCCCAGTGTAAATGTTGGAGACAAGCCTGCCTCCACTTCTACATCTCACCCCACTTTAGCCTTTCTAGGCAATGGTCTTTTAATTAGTATGAAGCAAAGTTTCCATTTGTCTCCAGGAAATGGTCCCACCTCATACAGCCGCCAGCCATTTAGAGGCCAGCAGCTCTGTGACATACCAAAACTGGTAAACATTACACCAGTGCATAAGGCCAGGAGAATGAGAAATAATGGATGCCCCGAAACTCAGGTAACTTTTGTTATCTCACTGGGATCGAGTTGGCAGGCCCCCTTGTAGAGGACGAGATATCTTGTTAGATGGATATGGGGATGGCAGTGGGGCAGATAAGACAGGGCAAAAGTTTGGGGAAGACCTTTGATTGGTACAGAGGCCCCCTTCATTGACCAGCAGCCCACAGGCTACATATTGGATGCATGCCTCTCACCGTACCCGTAAAATTTGAGCAGGAATGAGGCTCTCAATTGAGCAGTAATTGCTTTTGACCACTGCCAGAATTGTGGATACTGACAAGCATGGAGTGCTGTGTATGATCCCATGCCAACAGAAGATTCAAGGATTGGAATGTTTTGCAGCTTTATACATTTCTAATTTTTATGTTCCTCTGAGAGTGGCACTCATAGAGGAATATGTACAATAGTTGACATACTGCACTGAAGGAAATCCTGGCGAAGCCACATGTATGCTCGGCCTGCCTCCCTCTGAAAAGAGACGATGCAGCATTTTGCCTCTTTTATCATACAGAGTATCAGTCACCTCCCTTATACAACGGATGGTGAACTGCAAGATTTTGGGGATGTCACTAGCACCAGCCTAAGGAAGCTGGTTTAAAAATATTTCTGGCCACTAATACCTTTTCAACCACTGGTAATGTTGTTATCAGTTTACTCTGAGTCTGCAGTTCTGCAGCAATACGTGACAGATTTCTGTGAATAGTTCCTTAGTGAAATGGAGATAGTGAATGCATTGTTGAGCTAGGAAAATTGCTTTCTGAAGAGACTGGGTAGTTAAGACCTCCTGCTGAGAGCTGTTACCTCCCTTCTTCCCTCTT
Organism: Carcharhinus amblyrhynchos; assembly: GCF_965287045.1. NCBI lineage: Eukaryota > Metazoa > Chordata > Chondrichthyes > Carcharhiniformes > Carcharhinidae > Carcharhinus > Carcharhinus amblyrhynchos. The sequence continues at coordinate 96,202,562 of NC_137328.1, forward strand.
TTGATCTTTCTCTGTTACGCCTCTGCTGAATCTCCCTGTCATGCTGCAGACCATGAGGGGTAAAAACTAATGTACCCATCATGAGCAGCAAGTGATCTGAGCAGAACCCTTGAAGCCAGGACCAAGGCCTTCACATATGCCACACCACTTCCTATAGACTTCAACGACCTTAAATGGTCATATAACTTCTACAAACTCAGTAATAACCAGAAATCAGTCAACAATTTAGGAAAGCGGTTAGTGCTGTTCTAAATAGTGCTGGTGGGGGGATTCCTTGCTGCTGAACACATTCATCTGCGCAAGGTTAAGGAGAGGGCATTAGCCAGAGCTTTGAGATCAGGGGTGACATTTGCTAGAGTAAAATCAATATTAAGCAAGGACTGACATCATGATCTGCCTATTCTGCAAACTTCCAGCAGATGCTCCCTGCAGTAAGCACACTAAAATGGCATTCTGCCCTGTCCACACCAGAAGTGTGTGCAAATGGCGTGGGCATCATTCTGGAGCTGAAAAAGCACCAGCAATAAAAATACTGGTGCTACATGCTGGATTTTGCAAATGTTGGCATGTTTCAAATGCCATCATTTTGCATTAATTGCGTTCCACACTGCTCTGTAATGAAAAGTGGGAATATCTGACGTTCAGCCAAAAATAAAGATCTTTGTGGATGGCAGATGAGAAATCTATCATTAAAACTACATCTTGGGATACTTCGCTCAGAAAATTCCATTTTAATGCAATGCCACTCTTCCTTTAGAGAGATAAAAATACTTCAGGAACATTAGCAGAGAGCAGGAAAACCCAATTGTTCTTTACTGAATCCTTGAAACTAAATTACCCATAACAATATAACGTTACCTTTTTTTAAAACATTTATTATTTGTAAATAATATTTAACTCAGTTTTCCTTTGATTGCCTTGCAGTATTTTTACATTTATGGCTGAAATCAAAAGGTATGTGATTTATTAGCATTCATGTATTTTTGTGTGTTGTAACCTATATTTGGTAGAAAGATGCTGGCTGGAATAAAGGGACATGCTTTGTAAAAGTGGGAGGATGCTGTGTGGGTGGTTTCACCTTTGCGCATTCAGCAGCTGCATGTATAAAGTGCTTATTTCACCAGCTAAAATGGTGCAAGTTAAAATGGGATGTGGCATATTGGTAAAGTTCACAGTGATTGTAATAACGTTGATGCAGCAGTAACCCTGCAGTCTTTTGAAGAGGGAATAGGCCGATCATTGTCTTTTCAGGCACCATTATAATAATAGAGTATGCCTAGTTGTGCATTTTTTCAGAGCCAATTCCTGTTATCATAGAATCATAGAAACTCTACAATGCAGAAGGAGGCCTTTCAGCCCATCACATCCGCACCGACAATAATCCCATCCCCATAATAGGGATTCATTACTGCCACTGATAATTCTAACAATGATTAGCACCCATTCCAGCCTAAGCTTTGGCATTGTTTTTCACTTTGGTCTTATACACACAAATGTTAGTGGGATCACTGCTATTCATGACTCACAGGATAGGTGTTGCATTATTTTGGTACCACGAAACTACTCTGCAAAACCTCATGCAGAGACCAATTGCACAGAAAATAGCATTTGCAAGCTGAAAATTGAATGAGAAATTTAAAGACAATAGATCATAAATCAGTTTAGCCCTTTGAGAGACTGCAAATACTTAAAATGTATTTTTCAACCTTTCCAATATATCTACCTGAGTGAAATGTCTGGCAAAAGAAGAGGATGCAAAATAACTGGAGATTGAGGCAGAGAAAAGATGCTGCGGGCAAGTGCTGAAGCATTAAAGCACACCAACAGCTTTTGATGTCTGGCAAGGTTAAAGGGCTATTGTATGAATTATTTATAATTCAGGTTGCCTTTCTTGGCACATTATGACACTCTGTTCCCAGGACAGTAATGGATCATGGCTAGAAAGAAAGAGCGGTCATGTTTAGTAGTTCATACGTTACCTATACAATTAGGGAAATGGTGTAGAAAAATACAGCATGTGATAAGGTGGCTGCCACAGTAAAACTACTGAAAAATGTCATTTGCTAGGTTTGTGCTCCAAGTGTATCTGCCACATTGCATTCACTGCTGGCCCATGCCTAACCCTCATATATCTATGGACCTTCATTATTCCATTTAAAACATATACGAATTCCAGCACATCACACGTTCAATTTGTGGCTTAACACAGTACTGGAAAGAGATAGAGAATCTGGTGAACTAGTGCGAAGACAATAATCTCTCCCTCAATGTCAACAAAACAAAGGAGATAGTCATCGATTTCAGGAAACAGTGGCTGGCATATCCCTGTCTACATCAATGGGGACAAAGTCAAAATGGTCAAGAACTTCAGGTTTTTAGGTGTCCAGATCACCAACAGCCTGTCCTAGCCCCCCCAGCTGGACACTATAGTTAAGGAAGCCCACAATGCCTCTACTTTCTCAGGAGAGTAAGGAAATGTGGCATTTCCACAATAACCTCACCAACCTCTACAGAGGCACCATAGAACTCTTTCTGGTTGTATGACAGCTTGATATGTCTCCTGCTCTCTCCAAGGCTGCAAGAAACTACTATAAAGGGTTGTGAATGAAGCCCAGTCCATCACTCAAATCAACCTCCCATCTATTGGCACTGTCTACACTTCCTGCTGTCTAGTAAAGCAGCCAGTATAATCAAGGACCCCATCCAAGCATCCTGCACATTCTCTCTTTCACTTTCTTCCATCGGGATCTGAGATCATGTCTGAGATCACATACCAACTGACTCAACAGCTTCTCCCCTGCTGTCAATAGACTTTTGAATGGACATACCTTGCATTAAGTTGATCTTCCTCACACCCTAGCTATGACTGTAACACTGCATTCTGCACTCTCTCCTTTCCTTCTCTATGAATGGTATGCTTTGTCTGTATAGCCCACAAGAAACAATACTTTCACTGCACACAAATAAACGTGACAATAATAAATCAAATCACAGCCTTTAGGCATGTATCTTCAGAGAGCTTCACTTATGTTATTTAACAACATAAGAACGTAAGAAATAGGAGCAGGACTAGGCCATCTAGCCCTTCGAGCCTGCCCCGCCATTCAATAAGATCATGGCTGATCTGAAGTGGATCAGTTCCACTTTCCCGTTTTCTCCCCATAACCCTTAATTCCCTTGTCTATCAGAAATCTATCTACAAGTGGCTTAAATATATTCAGTGAGGTAGCCTCCACCACTTCAATGGGCAGAGAATTCCAGAGATTCACCACCCTTTGAGTGAAGAAGTTCCTCCTCAACTCTGATCTAAACTGCGCCCCCCCCCCCTTATTTTGAGGCTGTGCTCTCTAGTTCTGCTATCCTTTCTAAGTGGGAAGAATCTCTCCACCTCTACCCTATCTAGCCCCTTCATTATCTTGTAAGTCTCTATACGATTCCCCCCTCAGCCTTCTAAACTCTAACGAGTACAGACCCAGTCTATTCAATCTCTCTTCATAGGCTAACCCCCTCATCTCCAGCAACTGCCTGGTGAACCTTCTCTGTACTCCCTCCAAGGCCAAAATATCCTTGCGTAAGTGCGGCGACCAAAACTGCACACAGTATTCCAGCTGCGTCCCCACCAGTGCCCTATACAGCTGCAGCAAGACCTCCCTACTTTTATATTCAATCCCCCTCGCTATGAAGGCCAGCATCCCATTCGCCTTCCTGACCACCTGCTGCACCTGCAGGCTGGGTTTTTGCGACTCATGCACAAGGACCCCGAGGTCCCTCTGCACCGCCACATGCTGCAGTTTTTCGCCATGTAAGTAATAGTCCTTCCTACCATTCTTCCTACCAAAGTGGACCACCTCACACTTGCCAACATTAAATTCCATTTGCCAGTTCCTGGCCCATTCGCCCAGCCTATCTAGATCCTTCTGCAGACTCTCCACATCCTCCGCGCAATTTGCCGTTCCACCAATCTTGGTGTCATCAACAAATTTCGACACCATACACTCGGTTCCCTCCTCCTGATCATCTATATAAATGGTAAATAGCTGAGGCCCCAGAACCAACCCCTGGGGTACTCCACTAGTCACCAACCGCCAATCTGAATAGCACCCATTAACCCCCACTCTCTGCCTCCTATTTGATAGCCAATCCCCTATCCACGCTAACACCCTATCCCCAACTCCATGCCCCCTTACCTTCTGCAATAACCTCTTGTGAGGTACCTTGTCAAACGCCTTCTGAAAATCAAGAAAGACCACATCCACCAGCTCTCCTCTATCCACCGCCCTAGACACATCCTCATAGAACTCCAATAAATTCGTCAGACACGACTTCCCCTTAACGAAACCGTGCTGCGTCTGCTCTATCAAGAAATTCCCCTCAAGATGCCTCGCTATTTCCTCCTTGATGACAGATTCTAACATTTTACCTACAACAGACGTTAAACTAACCGGCCTATAATTCCCCGCCTTTTGCCTGCCACCCTTCTTAAACAACGGCGTAACATTAGCCGTTTTCCAATCTTCTGGCACTTCCCCGGAATCCAGCGACGTTTGGAAAATAACCACCAAGGCATCCACTATCACCTCCGCCATTTCTTTCAGAACCCTTGGATGCATTCCATCCAGTCCTGGGAACTTGTCCACAATCAGTCCCTCCAGTCTGTCGAGCACCGCCTCTCCAGTAACAATAATGTCATGGAGACCCTCCTGTCCTACCATCTTTCCATCGCTAACACCCGGCAAATTATTCACGTCCTCTTCCGTGAAGACCGAAACAAGAAAGTTATTCAAGGCCTCAGCCATTTAAAAATAGATTCTATCAGATATTTTTGCTGCCTTTGTTACTCTTATATTGGTTTGTGAGAGGGGCCTGCCCTGCTGGTTCTGGCATGTGACTTTTACAAATTCAGTGGAACCTTAAATGTATATTTGTCAGATTCACTAGGACCAGCAGCTGGGTGATTTATTTTATTTCAGCTGAGTCTTACTGGGCAATGATAGTGAATCATAGTCAAGTGCATGAGATATATTTTGAGAACAAGCAACAAAATAACTCTAAGAATAATGTAAAATCACCTTAGATTTCTCGGAATTGTCGAAACATGTGAATATAAAATCCTCACTAGCAATGTAAGTGCCTGCTTGAAAGAGAATTCACACCCCTATTTGTGTTTATTGGCCAATGTTATAAACGGCAAAGTCATCAGGTGGCAGAAATGACCTTGGACAATTATCTATACTTGCTTTAGACATTCATTCAATTAATAATTTTAAGGGTGTAAAGAGATATTGAGGCAATGCAGGTGCATGGATCTTGGATTTATAGCAGCCATGGTTTTATTGAATAGTGGAAAAGCTGGAAATCCTGAACCGCTGACTCCTGAACCTATATTCCTCATGCATTTGTGTTTACCCCAGGCCTCTGGAAAGCTAACTGCAAAAGTTGCTAACTGTCTCTAATCTGACCTCTGCAATGGCTAACATTGGGAGGGTTTCCAATCTTTGTAATGTTTTGCTATGAACATATATGAAGGGGTCCAATTCTTTGAGAACCTGATTTGAGTGACAGGCAGTGTTGGCGAGTTGTTGTTCCAAAGTAGTCTGAAGTTCTGTTATTGTGATGCCTATTGTTGAACACAAATGAAATGAGTGAGGAGTCCGTCTGAATTGCAATAGTATTGTTGCATACATCAGCATCGAGAAAGGAAGAGAAAGCGTAGGTGCAGGCCTCTCCATGTTCAGAATTAGCCCTGTCTAATTCTTATCTTAAGAGGTCTTGTGGCACATTGGGTAATGTCCGTGCCTCTGAGACAGAAGCTGTACAGTCTCACCCCAGGACTTGATGACCAAGGATAGGTGCATTCATAATGCAGCCAAACAGATTGAGCAACAACCAGCAAAATCCTTCCAACATTCACACTGGCAGGTGGTAAGAGTGGGAGAGACTTTTGGTCAGCCATGCTTGATGCAGAGTGGCTATAAGCCTCTGGCATTGGTATCACGACTTGCTCCAGTAAAAGATTGCTACAGGAACAGATTAAAGTCTACTAGGTGCAGGAAAAGAAACAAGAGAATTCTTATGTTTGACTACTATTTGTTGTAAAAGCAGATGAAGTCACTGCTCAAGCTGATGTACATCAGTCACCTATTTGGTACATGTGTGGGCAGCATTTTGTTTAGCAATATAATTAATTCTTATTCTAGTGTGGAAGAAGCCTGAAAAATTGTGGGGGTGGAACAGGGGATCCAGCACTACAGCCGCAAGCATATGTTTTCACATACCTTCAATGACAACTCCAAATCCTTCCTTCTTCTCATCTGGCTTAGTAACTGCTGTCACTTTTACACCAATCATTAAGGTAACTTAATTAGACCTGAGTAATTCATTCCTCATTCACTATGGTTTGGCTGCCACCAGCTGCAGCAGAGTCATTTTTGCAGCCTACGCAAGTTCCATCAGGGTCACACCAGTCACTGTTAATTCATTAGGGACATAGATGGCTGCATCACCAAAAATGGGCAATTTAGCCCTCGGTATCTTGTTGTCAGAATGTGTATGACATGAATAGAAATATAAATAAATTGAAATTTCCTCAAATTATGTCAAATTTACTAATTTTTGAACATTACAACTTATCATTCTGTTCAAGGTTTGTTTTTGCTGATGATGCATGGATGAAAAATAAGTGGAACTTGCCTGATTAACTTGCAAAGTGAACCCCACACCATGTAACTGGCCTCATCTTGTCAAAGCTGCATTCATGTTTAATGCTTCTCACAGTTATTAGACTGAATAATCTTTGACAACAGTTTAAGGCAAGGAAAGATAAATTTTTGAACAGTAAAGGAATTAAGGGTTATGGTGAGCAGGCAGGTAAGTGGAGCTGAGTCCACGACAAGATCAGCCACGGTCTTATTGAATGACGGAGCAGGCTTGAGGGGCCAGATGGCCTACTCCTGTTCCTAGTTCTTATGTTCTTAAAAGATGAGAAGTTTTTTAAACAAGGGCTGAGCTCTGTTGAAGTCTGCATGTACCATTTTTTAACTTATTCATTTACAAGATGTGGGTATACTGGCTAGGCCAGCATTGGTTGTCCATCCCTAATTGTCCTTGAAAAATTGGTGGTGAGCTGCCTTCTTGAACTGCTGCAGTCCACATGGTGTATGTACATCCACACTGCAGTGAGGGAGGGAGATCCAAGATTTTGACCCAACAGCACTAAAGGAACAGTGATATAATTCCATGTCGGGTTGATGTGTGACTTGGTGGGAAATTTCCAGGTGGTGGTGCTCCCAGGGATCTGCTACCCTTGTCGTTATGGTTTCTTCAAAAGGAACTCTTCAAATACAGATAATAAAAATATTTTAAAAATTTACTCCAATTTATAAATCAAAGAAAGGGTTTAATAAAGAAACTTCATTACTCCAAACTTGGGGCCTTGCCCTGGGCCAATCCAAATTCCCCACAATTCTCAACAGGTTTTTATTTATAGTGAGTTAGCTAGTCAGCTGGCCATCACATCATTCTGTGATTGGTTCCATGGTTTACTAGGTCAGCTGACTCTTACAGCTTGTTACCATCATCACATTACATCCAATACAAAGTTGTCACCGGTTACATTCTAACACTTATAGGTGGTAGAGGTTATGGATTTGGAAGGGGGCCAGTTGAAGAAGCCTTGGTAAGTTGTTGCAATATATCACTGTGCATTGGCGATGGAGGCGCTGAATGTTTAAAGTGATGGATGGGTTGTCAATCAAGCAGGACTTTTGTCCTGGATGGTGTCAGGCTTTTTGAATGCTGTGGAGCTGCACTTATCCAGGCAATATTGGTTTGGATATACTGTCTTAGCACATTTCTTCCTTCCTTCCTTTGGCTGGAAGTCAGGAAGATCTAGATCATGAACTTCTCCACAAAATTCTTTGTCCAGCAGGCAAATAAGTTGGGGCTTTCTCTGCATCATGGCCCTAATCTTTCCTAGGGTGGAGAGATCACACTCAGGAAAGGCAGGGGAAGGGAAGAATGGGAAACTCACACAAGAACACCAGTTTTACCCTAAGGCCATTTTAATTCCCTGGCTTCATTTCAATATTCCAACACTGTCTTGCACCTCAAACCATCAGGACTGGCCTGAAGACTATCTAAATGCAAGTTGTTACATTTTTGAATGGTCATAGTTAACAACTGCAGCATTCCAATTCATTATGCAGACGAATAAAGAATTTTATAGCTGAAATAATGCTTTTGAATGCCAGGGAATTTTGAGCCCAATGGTTTTCATCAGTTATTAGTGTTACAGACAAGGGAGGGAGGCAAAACTAATTTTTTTTATTTTCTCACCATCTGTCCATAAACAGAGGTGTTTTAATTTTTGAAATAGGTTGGGGTGTGTTTTCCCAAATTCTGCTCATGAGGTCAATTTTTAAAGTGACTCGCAGCAAACACTCATTAGGATTAAATCAGAATTGTAGTTTGTTCACACATTCAAACCCGGAGGATGGTTACATTTTCATGTACACAAGCACACAATAAAATTATATGAAAAAGGAGTCCTCACAACTCTGAATAACCAAAAAGAAAAAGTATCACAGATGTGTATATCAGTTTACATGATTGCCATGATCCAAAAGTCCAGTGATGGTCCTTCACAAAGGAGCTACAGTTCAGGTTGGTTCAGCTGGCTGAAGCAGGATTTGCAGAATTCCTTTAAAGTTGATGGAGCACAGCAATAACAATAGCATACAAAGACTTGGTCTGCTCAGAAGACAGTAGCAATAACCTTCTGAATAAAACAGACTCTGAGATAAAAAAAACTATACCACCACACACCAATGTTCCAAGTTGGGACACCCTCACAGAAAACATCAGTGTGGTTTAGGACACTAGCTAGCTTCCTCTTGTGCTCTAGTTTTTCCCTTCTTACATAGGAACATAGGAATTAGGGGTGGAAGTAGGCAAATTCAGCCTTTCAAGCCTGTTCCGTCATTCTGTCAGATCATGGCTCATTTCTTCCTGGCCTCAAATCCACCTCACCACCTGTTCCCTAAATCTCCTTATCAATTTTTAATTAGAAATATATTTATCTTTTCTTGAAACCATTTAACAATTCAGACTCCACCGTGCTATGGGGCAGTGAGTTCCACAAGTTCACCACCCTCTGGGAGAAATAGTTCCTCCTCAACCTTGTTCAAGATTGCCCCTTAAAAGGAAACATTTGTGGGGGCGATTCTCCCAAAAAAGTTCTAAGTGCGGAATTCATGGGAAAACTAGTGTAAATCACGATTGCTTTTCCAGTGGACGTTCACACAAGAATCTCCCATAATGCAGAGGTAACAATTGTGAATATCATTAAAAGCTCGGTGGGGGGTGGGGGAGCCTATTCATGCTGGAGTCTGACATTTCCAGGTCTCCACGCATGCACAGTGCCAGCCGGGGACCCTAGCAGTGCTACCCCTCCTGACACCCCCCATGGCCCAATCGCAGCCTCCATGAGCACTCCCAGGCCAGCAGCCCCAGTCCCTCATTCCAAAGTATCCCGATCTCCAGCCCCCACCCTGAGCAATGACGATCCCCCCACCAGAGGCAGACACCCCCTCACCTTGGCAAACACCCTCCCCATGGGACGCAGACCACCCCCCCATCCACACCAATCACTGGTCTCCTTCCAGCCCTGAACAATCCCAATGGCAGTGGCAGTGGGACCCCCAACTCCACCAATTGCCCCCTAAGCTCTGCCCCCAGATGGCCATGCCCCTAGGCCCCAATTCCAGCAGGCCCACCTACTGTCCCATGCCCGGAGGGCAGTGCCAAGGTGCCTCCTGGGCATGGTCACTTTGCCCCTTGGGCAGTGCTGGGGCACAGGCTTGCACTGCCCAGGTGCCCATAGCTGGGGGGCCCAACAATGACATTTAAATAACATTAAAATAAGACTAAAATTACTTAGCTGCTGGCGCGCCAGGTTCCAACACAGTCCCGACCATGCTGGATATCTGGGAGATGCATGCGTGTATCCATGAATTGGCCCATCTGCAATTCTTGCAGCCCAGTGCGCTAAAAAATTAGCATGTCGGGATGGAAGAATTGCCCTCTTGGTCTACATTTACCTTATTAATCCTTTCAAATTTTTATATACCTCCATCAGATCCCCTCTCATCCTTCTAAACTCCAGCGAGTATAAGCCCAAACAGTTTAATCTCTCCTCGTATGTCAATCTTTTCATCCCCAGAATCAATCTGCAAACCTCCTCCGAACTGCCTCCAATGCCACCACATCTTTCCTCTAATAAGGAGACCAAAACTGGACACAATACTTCAGATGTGATCTCACCAACAGGGGAACAATAATCAGCTGGATTATGACTATACTTGTTAAACTTTATATAGCCTGTCTTCATGGTGGGAAATTCAACAATCTGGCAGAGTCCACTGACCAGTGTTATAATTCAGGTCAGAAACTGCAAAGTGTTCAATGAAGTCCGCCATTTTGCACTTTGAATTTGGCTATGAGAGGCTTCACTTCAGGTATGATTCAACTGACCTACTAAGAAGCTTTTATCAAACAAAGTTTATTTAAGTATACAGTTAACATGTATAGAAAGAAAATTAGCAATAACTTTTACCAATTACAGACAAAGAATCCCATGAGTATAGGAAAGGTCTCAAACAAACATCCCATAAACAAAACCCTTTCCACAGGTTTATCACAGAAACCACAAATGTTCACGTGATGCTGGACTTAAGTCCTATGGTTAAATGCTGCAGTTCTCTTGATACATACACAGTCAAGCTTGGAGTCAGAACAGCCTCCCAAATACCATGGAGGGACTCTGGACAAGCCAACCACCAACAGCAGATTTTCCACTCAGGAAGGCCAGGAACCTTGCTTCTAGCTAACAGCAGAATTTCCAAAACCAGGGACAGAGAGAAACATTGTTTCCAGCTTGATGCCCACACCCTTCTAAACGAAACGTTGCCAGCCAAATGAAAAATGAAATCTTGAATTCACTATAAAAAACTGTCCAACACACATGACTAGTCTTCCTCCTAACAATGCAGGGTCATAAAACAACTCCTAGAAAGTACCTCCCAGAAAATACCTGATGAAAAGTAAACAACACCCCATTTAAAGCAGTAATGAAAGGATGTTTAGCAGCCAGCCCAGTAACATTGAAACCAAAAAGGCCTGCTTACAACTGCAGAGAACATGATTTTTTAAAAAACATTTCTTTAAGGTAAACTAACATCACACCAGGCAAGCTGCAGTACTGTGGCTATACTCATAATCTAAACTGGATTTACTCTACATTTACAAATATTACTCTCTCCTAATTCTTAACTTACCCTTTCATAAATTGTATGGCACTTGAATTGCAACAAGCAATACTGAGCCTTTCCCCCACTTCAAAAGTCCTCTTGCTGGCTTTGTCATTGTTTGAAAGGTCCTTATTGTCATACTGCCTTCTACAAAATGTGTCTATAAACAGAACATCTCATGTTTTTTAACAGGATCACAGATCATCCCACATATTTTTAACATCTTGTATTTATTGAACAGAATTAGTTTATAGAGCAGCGAGAATTTATCCGATGACCCATTTTCAACATCCCATAACCTACCTGCAGATTGCAACCCCCATTTTGAAAAAGGCTGTGCTGTACAATCATTAATTTACAGAACCACCTTTCCACATGTTCTTAGCTTTCTCTCCTTCCTAAATGTCACCTACCCTTCAATATTCAGGTCCTAATCTATGTCATCCTTAGCCATGTCTTTGCTATGGTTATCAGATCATACTTATTAATTGCTATTTGTGTTGTCTTGTTTAAAATGCTACATGCATTAAGATAAAGAGCTTTTAGTTTTGTCTTTTTATTATTTTTTGTAACATCTAGCTTTATCTGCTGATTTACTCTTAGATTTGTATTCTCTGTCCCTTCCTATCATGGTCTGTTTATCATTTCCCATTTTAGTACCCTTCTTCCTTGTCTTTACTCTTTGGTTCTTCCCAAATTTGATCCCTTGCCCTGACTATTCAGTTTACAACTCTCTATTTTTCCAGTTACATAGCTTGTTAGAACATCAGCTCCGGTACGGTTAATTGTAGACCATCCCAATGGTACACAGCCCAACATGAATCCCATTACCCCACAAACCAGGACTCACTTCTCCCACGCCAGTCTCGGAGCCATGCATTAATTTCTCTAACCTTATTTGTCCTATGCCAATTTGTAGATGGATCAGATAATAATCCAGAAATTATTACCTTTCCAGTTCTGCTTCTTCATTTGGCACCTAACTCCTCATACTGACTATGCAAAACCTCCTTCCATTGCTTTTAGTATGGAGCATAGTCAATCAGTAAGGGCAACAAACCTTCTTTCCTAAAGGGCAAAAATGAACCAGAAAGACATCTACAACTATTCAATATTTTCATGATTACCATTACTGATATAGTTTTTTAACCTAAATGATTTAGTTCACTGAATTTGAATTCCCCAATTGCCATACTGACACACACCTTGAGATCATTAATCCAGGTCTCTAGATTACTGGTAGTCTAATAACATAATCACTCTGTTATCCTTCTCCATTTGGTTACTTATATTGTATGGTTGGATGAACTATTTACAGAGAACCAGCCAGAAAGGGGTGTCTAAATTGCCTCCTCCCTTTTTCATTTTTTTTCTCCTCCTCCCCTCCTTCCTCTCTCTTTCCTGATAGTTTATCCTGCTCTTTGCTCATTATCTCAGTCATGCTCTATTTCAAGAGGATTGCCTGCTCCTTTTCCTACATCTGGGAGCAACTGGTCTATGCAGAATGCCTGAGTCAAAATCAAGTCCTTCAGCATGTGCTTACGACTCCTGTACTTTTAACAATTTTAACGAACTCTTGAAGACAAAAATGCTTGTAACAATTATAGCAACAGCTAATGGAAATTAACCAGCAAGCAACCTGTAAGCACTTGAAGATTGATAAGTGCTAGTGGGATGGTTCCTTCCTGCCCCGAACCTGCTTCAGCCATGCGTGATTGAAAGTGGAGTTAGTTGGAGTGTTAATGGCAGTGCTGGCATCAAATCAACATTACACACTGATTCACATTATAATCTGTCTTTTCTGTATAAATCTGGTGGGCTTCACTTTGCATGTGCTATCACCCCCACCAATATGACATCAGATGCAACTCACACTGGAAGTATGCACCTCTGATTTCATTTTGCACTTCTAAATGCAGTTGTATTGTCCAGAAAACAGAATCTATAGATCCACATTTTGCAAATTATGTAAACCCAAAACAAATTCTCAATGTATCTCTTTGTATACATGATCATGTGATTTGGTATTTTCAACAGGCTTCAGCTGAATTTAAAGGTCTCCATGGCAAAGACAACAATATAGGTCAGAATCAGAGGTACAACTTTCAGTCCAAGCCTTTTGAAGCTTGGGAAGCTATCCACCATTAAAGGCGATGAATCAATGAAAAGTGTTGCCATTCATAGATAAGGTAAATTCATTTTTGTGATGCAAAACTTTACAAAATATTGTCTCAAATATAGATTCGACATTTCCTTGAAAAGCTCTCTAGTATTGTTAGTATTAATGAAAAGACTTGGAAACAATGATTATCCTCTGCAGTGGTAACCTTGAACATTTAATTGCTTTTTTATTTTGTATCATAGCAACAGGGTTGTTAAAAGCATAATAGCTTTTATTTGTTACCATTGCTGAGTGGCAGCTTGCACTGATCAAATATCAACTCTGCTGCACATGCTGTTGAAGATTCATTTCAATAATACAGAATAATTCACCAGCACACTGACCCACAAAATTATGCTAGTAACACTGATGGCCTGCCCACACAAAGGTGCTTTCAACACATAGTGGCAGCAGTGTGTACCATCAACTCACCAAGAGTTCCACCCAGCACCTTCCAAGCTGATAACTACTATCATCTAGAAAGACAAGGGCAGCAAACGCATGGGAACAGCACCACCTGTAAGTTCCCATTCAAGTCACTCATCATTCTGATTTGGGAATATTTTGCCATTCCTTCGTTGTCGGTGAGTCAAATTCCTGGAACGCCCTCTCCAACAGCACTATGGGTATACTTACACTTCAGGAGCTGCAGCTGTTTTAAGAAGGCAGTTCATCACTGGGACTGTGGAGTTGAGGTTAATCAGATCTGCCATGATCTTATTGAATGGCAGAGGAGGTTCAAAGAGCTGAGTGGCCTACTCCTGCTCCTATTTCATGGGGGTGATTTTGCGACATCGCCACACCTAGTGCAGATTGCGCAGACCCTGGAAAATAGCGTGCAGGCCTAAAAATCTGTTCCATGCCCAATGCTAAACTATTTGCAATCATCCTTGCCCCTTCCAACTGGTGCAAACTGGATTGCTGCCAGAAGGGGCATGAGGATGATTAGCATGAGACTGACTTGATTTCAATCTCATTAGTGAGTTCAGCCCTCCCAGAATGTTTCCATCACTTGCCATGGGTCATCATATAGGCATGAATCAATATAGGTCTCCACTACCAGAGTCCAGGCTTAATGGTCATGCAGGTACATTCGGAAGCCATTGAAGCCTTTGAGCGGTGGGGGCATGCTATACAGTGCCTATCTGATACAGCCCATCAGGCACCGCAGCAGCACCCACTGGATACCCTGGCAGTGCCCACTGGACACTAAGGCAATACCCTGGAAGTGAAAATTTGGCACTGCCAGTGTGCTGGGGCAGTCACATAGGGGTGTGGCCTGAGTAGTGGGGGGGGCTGAATGGGGGCTGTTGGGTGGGCTAAGACAGGAAGGGGGCTATGTAGGGGGGGGGTCTTGCAGAGGAGAGCACAAAGTAGGTCATGAAGGGCACGAAGGGCAGCACAGTGGCACAGTAATTAGCACTGCTGCCTCACAGCACCAGGGACCAGGTTTGATTCCTGGCTTGGGTAAATGTCTGTGTGGAGTTTGCACGTTCTCCACTTGTCTGCATGCATTTCCTTTGGGTGCTCTGGTTTCCTCCCACAGTCTGAAAGACATGCTGGTTAGGTGCATTGACCGGAGTGTGGCGACAAGGAGAATTTCACAGTAACTTCATTGCAGTGTTAATGTAAGCCTTACTTATTACTAATAAATAAACTTTTTTTTACTATGATGCGGGGGCATGTCAGGGAACATGATGGGTGGCATATCAGGGGTCATGATGGAGGGTCATGCTGAGGGTCAGGTAGGGACCCAATAAGAGGGCCACAATGCTCCAGTGTCAGTGACCAGTGTTGGGGATGGTTTGAAGGAACATGTCGCTGATGAGGGGAGATGTCCATGGGGGATGAGAGGGGGTCTCCCAGTGCACTATGAAATCTGAGCACTCTTGTGAAACAGCGCCCAGATGCCCTGCAGCCAGGTTCACCGGCATGTCTAATCAATTTAATTTATACAGTCATGGTTAGTCAATGAGCCCAATTTCAATCTTGCAGCCCACTGAGATGAATGAGGGCCACTCATGCAGACTACTCAGTAGCCTAGGCTGCTTATCACTGTTGTAGAAGCTTTTACAGTCTGCTTTTATGTCACTTGCAATTTATTCTCAGCTTTCCCCTCATAAGTGATGGAGTGCCCACAAAGAAGGTTCTTGACCTCCCAACAAACTGTGAGGCCGCTGTGTTTTCCAACAGGCAACAAATCCTTCTGATACAATTAAAATGCCTGCAACGGCAGGAAGTGACCTGAATTGGCCAATTCAGTGGCATCATTGACCTCCTGGCAGGCCGTGGGTCTGCTAGATTTCCCACCACTAGCATTGATATGATGGCAGGAAGACATCAGGCAATTGCCAATACTTTCTGTGCCATTTTGTCAAATTTCCTGCCTCCCAACCTGACCCAAAGGACATCAGGCAAACAAACTTCCTGCCTGAATCTGGCAACAATGATGTAGGGCCTAGCATATGAATGGCACTCAGATAATTGTGGTGTCAACAATCCTATTCTTCTGATCCAAAGAGAAACATTTGTAATAAATACAGACCCTTAACTGGGTCTTTTCTCTCTTTCATACCAGGTACTGCTTGTCATGCAGCCACCAAGGAGCTGAGCTTGGTTATCTTTGATTGGAATCAATGAGACAATAATGCAATTCTTAACTACTGCCTAAAATTCTGCCCTCCACCTCTTTCTCTTTCTCCTTTAGGATGCTCCTTAAAATCTTTTTAATCAATCATTTGGTCATCTGTCCTATTATCTCCCTGTGTGGCTTGATATCAAGATTTGATTAAAAACATTCCTTTAAAGCTCCTTGAGAATTTTTATTATGTTAAGAGCGCTATATAATTCCAAGTTGTTATTGATTTGTCAATTGCAAAGAGTCATACACTGCAACAACTGAGCCAATGTTACGCAAATGAGAAAAAGTACATTAGTTGATTTCGAAAGAGATAGGATTCAAGATGTAACCTCAAAGGTCAGTACATAAAAAGGGATTAGGCAGCAGATGACTTCGATCTGTAAATGAAAAGATGATGTCATTTAGCAAGCTATGATGGGTTGCCTGACTGATATGGATTAAGGACAGCTTGAAGAGTCTATTAAAGAATTTGCTCTATTACTGTACAGGCATACATTGCTGAAATATAAATAGTGTTATTCCGTCATTAGTCATACAAATTGAGGTAGAGCGGAATTGGTAATTTTATCCTAATAAACAGATAATTCCCAAATGTCAATGACAGCTGCAATTACAGAACAACCAATACAGTACAAGATACTAATGAGATGTGAAATATGATAGGTTAGAAAAAAAAATTTAAAACAGCATAATTCACAAACTCTTCTTGACATTGGCATCAATTTGCTGCATTATATAAATTCAGTTTTGAACAAAAGCATTGTGCAAAAGCTGGGCACAACTGGGAAATGGGTGATGTGTCAAATAAATTCTTAATATGCTCTCGTATAGAAGGGTTTGTGAATTATGCTCTTTTTAAATTATTTTTAACCTATCATATTTCACATCTCATTAGTATCTAGCACAGTATTGGTTGTTCCGTAATTGCAGCTGTCATTGACATTTGGGAATTGTCTGTTTATTAGGGTAAAATCACCAATTCCATTCCACCTCCCCATGTAAAGGAAGCACAGTCAAAGGGAACAAGGTTGGAGATCATGTTACAACGTTCTCATAGTACTTATTTTTTGATCTGTATGAGCATAAGATCCTCTTGTGAGCACAGGATCAATAAATCTACCCTTGTATTTTTCACATTTGTTCTAAGGACAGAAAGCAAAAGGCTCCTTTAGCCCATGAACCTATTTTCTCCAATGTATGCCATATTATTTTAATTGTCACAGCGTTATAACTTACTTAAATATCCATGATTTGCAATCAAAGATAGAAAAGATTTCCATGCTTCTTCTAGATATTATCCTATACTGAATAAGGGTATAATTACACTTCACATTTAATGTCAATTCAAAATAATTCATTTTACATCAATGCTTAACTCGTGGAGTGTAAATATGAAATTATGTCCTAGCTGACAGTGGAGTGAGTGGAATGGCATTCTGCTTTATTGCAATTTAAGATTGGACTTCTAAGCTGGATTTTGATTGCATTTACACTATAACTGTAATCCATTTTGTGTTAACGCTACAATTATCATAGAATCATTGAGGGCAATAGAAGCCATTTTTGCTATGCTGGTTATTTGCTAGAACCATTGTCTTGATTTTTCCCCAGGCCCCTGCAATTTTTTTATTTTTATGCATGTACCCAATTCCCTTTTGAAATTCACTATTTGATTTTGCTTCATCCAGTTTTTTTAAACAGTATACACCAGGAATTTCTTCAGAATGCCTTGACGGTCCAATGCAATTTTGGTGGCAGATCCTTGAAAACCCTTGATAAACCAGTATTTCTGTCATTTGTTACAATGACCAATTAAAAGAATCCGAGGCAAGCTCCCAGCAATTAACTGGTAATTTATCTCATTGTTCTTGGTGAATATAGCTTGTCCACCTTTTGCTACTTTACAGCAATGTGCTGAGCATATAGGCCTAATAGATAAGCATCTTGGTCCCGTGAGTCAATTTATTGTTTCTCCATGGCCATTTTGTTAGTCATCCAAAGTTGGTGGCTGTTTTTCCAATGCATGTGCTGAGTATTTCATCAAGAAGTAGGTTGTCTGTCACTATAGATAAAAAGTAATACAATTTGCAGACTGTTGTGAGCTATTTAGTCTGATGGCAGGCTGAAACACAACACCCTCTCCCATAACTAGTTTTCTTGACATTGATGTTGAGGGAGAACATGAAACAGGCATGGGATAAAAGGCCCATGAGCCTTTGAAACTGGTCTTCTGAAACTTGTCAAGTGCAGCATCATCAGCATGCAAGAATTCTTGCAGGTGTGGGCAGCACAGTGGCACAAGTGAGCAGCATGGTGGCACAGTGGTTAGCACTGCTGCCTCACAATGCCAGGGACCCAGATTCGATTTCCAGTTTGGGTCACTGTCTGTGTGAAGTTTGCACGTTCTCCCTGTGTCTGCGTGGGTTTCCACTGGGTACTCCGGTTTCTTTCCACAGCCTCAAAGATGTGCTGGTTAGGTGCACTGATTTGAACAGATGCTGCAGTGTAGTGACTAGGGGAATTTCACAGTAACTTCATTGCAATGTAAATGTAAGCTTTACTTGTTGACTAATAATAAATAACCTTTAACTTTCTCTGATCAGGACGTGCCACACTTTTGTCTTGGCTTTTAATCATGATAGGTTGAAGAGTTTCCTATCTGATTGTGCATTGAGGTACTTGTTCCAAGTTGGCAGGAAATGCAAAAGTCAACAGGACAAATGGTGCCATCTATGTTATCATGAAACAACCGAGCAGATTTTGACGTTTGGGAGGACAGCTGATTTTATCTAGTATCACATCCTGTTCGTAGTGCACAAAATGTAAGGTTTTGGTTTGATCTGATTTATTATTGTCACATGTTTCAGTATACAGTGAAAAGTATTGTGACTTGTACACTATACAGACAAAGCATACAGTACTTTGAGAAGGAAGGAAGAGAGTGCAGAATGTAGTGTTACAGTGATAGCTAGGGTGTCGAGAAGATCAACTTAATATGAGGTAGGTCCACTCAAAAATCTGAGGGCAGCAGAGAAGAAACTGTTCTTGAGTCGGTTGGTACATGTCCTCAGACTTACGTATCTTTTTCCCAACGGAAGAAAGTGGAAGAGAGTATGTCCAGGGTGCGTGGGGTCCTTGATTATGCTGGCCGTTTTCCTGAGACAGCAGGAAGTGTGGACAGAGTCAACGGATGGGAAGTTGGTGTGCTTGATGGTCTGGGCTTTGTCCATGACTCTTTGTAGTTTTTTGCGGTCTTGGGAAGGCATACCAAACTGTGATACAACCAGGAAGAATGCTTCTTATCGTGCATCTGTAAAAGTTGTGAGAGTTTGGCAGACATGCCAAATTTCCTTAGCCTCCGGAGAAAATAGAGGTATCAGTGGGCTTTCTTAACTATATCATTGGCATGGAGAGACTTTCGATAACGTTCCTCATGGCAGGCCTGAAACAGAAGGTGAAGTCATATGGGATCCAAGATGAACTGGTAAGATGGATACAAAACTGGCTTGGGCATAGAACACAGTAATAAGTCTCACAACACCAGGTTAAAGTCCAATAGGTTTATTTGGTAGCAAACGTCACTAGTTTTCGGGGTTTTGCCCCTTCATCAGGTGAGTGGGGAGTTCAGAACTCCCCAATCACCTGATGAAGGGGCAAAGCCCCGAAAGCTAGTGGCGTTTGCTACCAAATAAACCTGTTGGACTTTAACTGGTGTTGTGAGACTTCTTACTGTGTTTACCCCAGTCCAACGCCAGCATCTCCACATCTTGGGCATAGAAAGCAGAGAGTAGCAGTGGAAGGGTACTTTTCTAACTGGAGGTCTGTGACAAGTGGTGTTCCACAAGGATCAGTACTGGGGCCTTTGTTATTTGTAATAAATATAAATGATTTGAAGGAAAATGTAGTTGGCCTAATTAGTAAATTTGCAGATGATACAAAAATTGGGGAGTAGTGGATAATGAGGATTGTCAGAGGATATAAATCGGCTAGAGACCTGGGTCAAAAGATAGCAGATGGAATTTAACCCAAATGTGAGGTAATGGAATTTGGAAGGTCTACTGCAGAAGGAAAGTACACAGTAAATGGTAGAGCCCTTAGAAATATTAGCATTGAGAGATCTAGGTGTGTAGATCCATAGTTCCCTGAAGTTGGCAACTCAGGTGGACAAGGTGGTCAAGAAGGCATATGGTATGTTGGCCTTCATCGGTCAGAGCGCTGAGTATAGGAATTGGAAAATCATGTTGCAGTTGTATAAGACCGGTTAGGCCACATTTTGAGCATTGTGTACAATTCTGGTTGCCACTCTACCGGAAGGTTGTTGATGCGTTGCAAACGGTGCAAAACAGACTTACCAGGATGTTGCCTGATTTGAGGATATGGACTATGAAGAAAGGTTGAACAAACTTGGATTGTTTTAATTAGAGCATCGGAGGATTAGGGGGGACCTAATAAGGTTTACAAGATTATGACAGGCTTGGATTGAGTGGATAGTCAGAGTCTTCTGCCCAGGGTGAACGTTCAATTACTTGGAGGGGTAGGTTAAAATTGAGAGGGGGAAAGTTTAAAAGAGATATAAGAGGCAAGTTTTTCACACAGAGGATAGCGAATGCCTAGAATGTGTTGCTGGAGAAGGTGGTGGAAGCAGATTCTACAACAATGTTGAAGAGGCATCTGGATAGATACATGGATAGGCAGGGAATAGAGGGATATGAACCATGTAGAGGCAAGAAAATATTAGTTTAGAGAGGGATCTACGTCAGCACAGACTTGGTGGGCCAAAGGGCCTGTTCCTCTGCTGTACTGTTCTTTTTTTGTTCTTTGGAGCAGAACACGTTGTTGATCTGGACACCTGGAAACTTGAAGTTCTCGACCATTTCCATCTTGTCCCCATTGATGTAGAAAGGAGCATGTCCTCTATCACACTTCCTGAAGTCGATGACTATCTCCTTTATTTTGTTGACATTGAGGGAGCGATTATTGTACTCTGTCTCATCACTCTTTGAGATCCAACCCACTACAGTGGTGTTATCAGCAAACTTAAAAATCGAGTTGGACAGGGATTTGGCCACACAGTCATAGATGTATAAGGAGTATAATAAGGGGCTGAGGATACAACTTGTGGGGCACCTGTGTTGAGGATGATCGTGGAGGAGGTATTGTTGCCTAACGTTACTGATTGTGGTCTGTAGGTTCGGAAGTCTAGGATCCAGTCGCAGAGGGAGGAGTCGAGCCCCAGGCCATGGAGTTTGGAGATGTGTTTGGTAGGAATAATGGTGTTGAAGGCTAAGGTGAAGTCAATAATTAAGAGTTTGACATAGATGTCTTTGTTATCTAGGTGTTCCAGGATTGAGTGTAGGGCCAGGGAGATGGCATCTGTTGTGGACCTGTTGTGGCAATAGGCAAACTTTAGTGGATCCAGGCAAGCTGGGAGGCTGGAATTGATTCATGCCATGATAAATCTTTCAAAACAATTCATAATGATGGATATCAGAGCCACCAGATGATACATAGAACACAGAACATTACAGCGCAGTACAGGCCCTTCGGCCCTCGATGTTGCGCCGACCAGTGGAACCAATCTAATGATCCTCTAACCTAAACTATTCCAATGTTATCCATACGCCTATCCACAATCCATTTGAACGCCCTTAAAGTTGGCGGGTCCACAACTGTTGCAGGCAGGGCATTCCACGACCTTACTACCCTCTGAGTAAAGAACCTACCTCTGACATCCGTCCTATAATTACCACCCCTTAATTTAAAGCTATGTCCACTTGTGTTAGCCATCACCATCCGAGGTAAAAGGCTCTCACTGTCCACCCTATCCAATCCTTTGATCATCTTGTATGCCTCAATCAGGTCACCTCGTAACCTTCTTCTCTCCAATGAAAATAACCTCAAGTCCCTCAGCCTTTCCTCATAAGACCATCCTACCATACCAGGCAACATCCTGGTTAAACCTCCTCTGCACCCTTTCCAATGCCTCCACGTCTTTCTTATAATACGGTGACCAGAACTGTACGCAATACTCCAAGTGCGGCCGCACCAGAGTTTTGTACAGTTGTAACATGACCTCACGGCTCCGAAATTCAATCCCTCTACCAATAAAAGCTAACACACCGTACGCCTCCTTAACAACCTTATCAACCTGGGTGCCAACTTTCAGGTAGCTATGCACATGTACACCGAGATCTCTCTGCTTGTCAACACTACTGAGAGTCCTTCCATTAGCCCTATATTCTGTACTCCTGTTATTCTTACCAAAGTGAATCACCTCACACTTTTCCGTATTAAACTCCACCTGCCACCTCTCAGCCCAGCTCTGCAGCTTATCTATGTCCCTCTGCAAACTGTAACATCCATCCTCACTGTCTACAACTCCTGCAACTTTGATGTTGTCGGCAAATTTACTAATCCATCCTTCTACACCCTCATCTAGGTCATTTATAAAAATGACAAACAGAAGTGGCCCCAAAACAGATCCTTGAGGTACACCACTTGTAACTGAACTCCAGGTTGAATATTTCCCATCAACCACCACCCTCTGTCCTCTATCAGCTAGCCAATTCCTGATCCAAACTGCTAAATCACCCTCAATCCCATGCACCTGCATTTTCTGCAACAGCCTACCATGGGGAACCTTATCAAACGCTTTGCTAAAATCCATATACACCACGTCAACTGCCTTACCCTTATCCACCTCTTCAAAAAACTCGATAAGGTTTGTGAGGCACGACCCACCCTTCACAAAACCGTGTTGACTATCCCTAATCAATTTATTTCCCTCTCGATGATTATAAATCCTATCCCTTATAATTCTTTCCAAAACTTTGCCCACAACAGAAGTAAGGCTCACTGGTCTATAATTCCCAGGATGGTCTCTACTCCCCTTCTTGAATATTTGCTATCCTCCAGTCTTCTGGCACTATACCTGAAGATCAAAGCCAAAGGCTCTGCAATCTCCTCCCTAGCCTCCCAGAGAATCCTAGGGTAAATCCCATTCGGCCCAGGGGACTTATCTATTTTCACACTCTTAAGAATTGCCAACACCTCCTCCTTATGTACCTCAATCCCGTCTAGTCTACTACCTGGTATCGCAGTATTGTCCTCGACTACACTGACTTTTTCCTGCGTGAATACTGACGAAAAATACTCATTCAGTGCCTCTTCTATCTCTTCAGGCTCCACGCACAACTTCCCACTGCTGTCTCTGACTGGCCCTAATCTTGCCCTAACCAATCTTTTATTCTTGACATACCTGAAGAAAGCTTTAGGATTTTCCTTGATCCTATCTGCCAAAGTCTTCTCATGTCCAGTAAGTCAGTAAGGCATGCCACCTGGCTTTTCTTTGGTACTGGGATGACAGTTGTCTTCTTGAAGCAGATTGGGATCTCACATTGATGTAATGATAGGTTAAAGATGATATTTGCTTATCTTTGCACTTCTCCTGAAGCTGATGTAGGGAGATTATATCTACCAAGGATCTGTCTGTGCTGAAGCCACATTGTGCCTCTGAGTATATTCAGCCAGTTAAATTTGAAGGAGCTCCATTAAAATGACTCTGGTAAAGGCCTTCCCAGAGACACTGAGGAGTGAGATGGTATGGTAGTTGTTGCAGTTCCTTTGTTCCTGTATAATGTGATGATGCTTGTGTCACCAATATCTTGTGGGATAAAGCATTCTCCTCCACACAGGAAGAGAGGAGATCTTGCATTTACAAAATGTGCAGTAATACAGTTAAGTACAGTGAGAATGCAAAGCAACAATGTTTAAAACTTATATACAACTGGACTTCCATTTTCGAGAAGGAGATGAGATAAGTAAATTTTTAAGATACAGTTCCTCATCAGAACTCAGTGCTTGTTTGAATTTGCTTCATTTATTCATTTCAATTTATTTGCCTTATTGTGTCTTATGAATTGATATCCAATATCAGCAAGTAGACTTACTATTTAACAAAGTCTGGGAAGGACTGAATAGTGTAACTAAGTACAGGGATAACGGAACTGTGTTTGTAATTTCTCTGTTTGGATGATGGATTGTTCATTTCTAAGTAGTTAATTTGTAAATTGATTGATCTGCTATTTATTTCCTGAGTTTTTGATTATTTATTACAAATTTGAAGTAATTGCTAGTTTTCTTTCTATCTACAATATCGTAAAACCCATTTGTGTTGTTTCATAGTGTTTTATTTCAATGGGGAGATGTTGGGTACATGTTAGCATACTTTATTACATATATATTTCGGTTTTAAATAGTTATAATATGAAGGGAAATTAAATTCATAATGGCATGAAATAGTTTCTAATATGCTGTTCATTAATTTTAAATAGTATAATATTATTCCATTCCAATTCTCTTTCTGCACCTAATGGTGCACTGAGGCAGATTTTGCTCTGTTTCCACAGCTAATATTTCCTGGAACATGTTGCTAGTCCATCGCCAGGGGCTTATAGATTGAAGGGAGCTACTCCACATCAAGCATGGCTGACCAGAATCTCTCCCACTATTACTGTCAACCACGGGCGTGTTGGGAAGGATTTGCAGGCTGACACACTCAACCTGTTTGACCTCATTATGAACATCCCTTCCTTGACCATCAAGTTCTGGGATGGGGCTAGAACCTGGAGCTTCTGGTTCAGAGGCAGAGATGCTACCCACTGTGCCACAAGACCTCCTGTGCAATGTTTTACCCTTATACCTATGTTTGAACTGCACTTGGAGAATGGTGTATTTTAATTCATGTTTTCACATTAAATGTGTTTTAAAACACTGTATATTTAAAGGTTACTTAGTACTAAACTACTACTACAAAAGAGCTCAACTCACAAGGGTTACTGAGAGTCTCTGACATCAAGAAAACACTTTATCAAGTATGGCATCATGGAGCCAAGCAAAACTGAAGTCAATAGGAATCACTGCTTGGCGTCAAAACTATTATGAAAGATGGTTGCAGTTGTTGGAGGCTAATCATCTCAGTCTCAGGATGGGAATTTTTCAGAGTAGTGTCTAGGCCAACCATATACAGCTGCTTCATCATAAGATCAGAAGGTGATTGCACTATATTCAATACCATTCGCAACTTCATGGATGCCGAAGTAGTTCATGTCCATATGGAGCTGAGTCTGCACAACATTAGCCTTGGGTTTATAAATAATAAGTATCATTCATAGAATCATAGAATCCGTACAGTGCAGAAGGAAGCCATCCGACCCATGGAGCCTGCATCG
Source organism: Carcharhinus amblyrhynchos (assembly GCF_965287045.1). Lineage (NCBI taxonomy): Eukaryota > Metazoa > Chordata > Chondrichthyes > Carcharhiniformes > Carcharhinidae > Carcharhinus > Carcharhinus amblyrhynchos. Next base: position 96,227,900 of record NC_137328.1, read on the forward strand.
ACAACAATCCCACCCAGGCTCTCTCGCTGTAACACCATGTATTTACCCTGCTCATTCCCCCTGACAGTAAGAGCAATTATGGCCAATCAACCTAACCCACACATCTTTGGACTGTGGAAGGAATCTGGAGCACCCAGAGGAAACTCATGCAGACACAGGGAGAACATGCAAACTCCACATAGACAGTTACCCATGGCTGGAATTGAACTCAGGTCCCTGGCACGGTGAGGCAGCATGCTAATCACTTTGCCACTTTACTTATCTCCAACAAATGAACATCTCCAACAAAGGAAATCTTAACTATGCCTATTAACATTCAATGGCATTACCATCATTAAAATGCCTCACTTTCAACATTCCAGGACCAGCCATTCAAGTACTGTGGTTACAAGAGCAGGTCATACTTCCATGGATGGTAACTTGCCTCGTGAATCCCCAAAACCTGCCTACCTTCTGGGGGGGGAAAGGCCAGAATGTGATAGAATACTTTTCACTTATCTGGATGAGTACAGCTCCAAAAACACTCAGAAAACTCTTCACTATCCAGGGAAAAGCAATCTGCTTGATTGACACCCCATCCACCAACTTAAATATTCACTCCCTCCACCACTGAAGCATAGTAGCAGCAGTGTGTACTATATACAAAATGCACTACAGCAACTAACCAATGCTCCTTCAAAAGTTTTATCCGCAAAGCTAATGTGCCTTTAAGAAATGTATTTTAATCATATTTCTCTGCAATTCTTTTAAGAGGGTCTTTTGTCTTTGTTGCCAACCTATCTGACTAGATGTCCTTTTGTTGCTGTTTAAATAATTTAATGAGTTTTTGTTTATTTTTAATCTGGGCCTAATGCATCTCTTTTGGGAATTGTTGGGGGAAGAATGGTCGACAGGCCAGATGGGACAGTTCTTTCCTCCCAAGAGTTCTTTTACTTTCAGTTTTGGTTGCTGGCCAGTGAGAAGGTGTTTGGACTCCAGGCTCAAAGCAGTGTGTTTGTCTCTGTTCTTGGTATTAGAAATTCTGCTGGCTAGTTGAAAGCAGTCTTTCTTACTTTTTTGGAGTGAAAATGCTTTTGGTGGTTTGCTGGCTAGAGACAAGCAGTGGCACTATCTCTGCCCTGAAGTGCTGAGAATTCCAGAACACAGAAGCCAGAGTTTTAATTCTCCGTCCAAAGGACTAATTCACAGCAGATATTGCAGAGCTGAAAAATCACGTGAACATTCTTATTTTCTGTTCTAAAACTGGGACATTTGTTTGTAAGAAGGTTTGCTTGGTTGGACCAGTATATTGAGCTGTTAACATTTGTATAATATTGTGATTGTTGTTTTGTCTTGTTTGTGATTGGTAAAAGTTATTGCTAATTTTCTTTCTAAGTGTTAACTGTATTCCTAGATAAACTTTGTTTAATAAAAGCTCCCTAGTGAGTGATTCGAATCATACCTGGAGTGAAACATCTTTTGCTTACTTGTGCTAAATTCAAAGTACATAACTTATAGTCTGGGCTGACATCATTGGAGATTCTGACCTGGATTATTACACTTGCAATTTCACGATCTCTACTGCCTGGAAGGACAAGGACTGCAGACATATGGGAACACAATCTATTTGAACATTTTTACTATTGAACTTGGTTTTCATTAGTTCATTCATTTTTCTAGAATAAGCTCTGAATTTTAACACAACCTTTTTGAAAATATCTGATTTACTAACTATCCATTTACTTGTTTAAAAATAGAACATTATAAATTACAGTTGCTTTACTCTGGGTAAAATCTAAAATGTGTACCCTAACTAAACACACACACAGCTAATGCTGTCTTTATGCTGCACAATAAAACCACCCACACAGGACACTGTGCATTAGAGCTGTAAGTATTCATGTCAAAAACATACTCAAGAGTGTTGCTTACCAGCCTTAGACTGCCAGCAATCATTCTAGTGATTAAAAAGAGGTGATGGGACAATGGTACACTAGATTTTGTGTTCCAAGCAGAAACTTGCCTTTTTAATAGGCTTTGCACCAACTGCTCTTACATAGCAGCCAATGTACATCGTTATCATTGCAAATAGTTTAATCACCTTTCAATAATGCAATTATTTCCCTCAGTCAAAAATGTTTTGTATGTTTTTAAGAATAATTATCTTTGTGAACTTCCAATTTTGATATTTTGTTTCAAATTGTATTCCTCAGACAAACATATGCTATCATACAGTCCAGATTCTCCTACCCCCAACTAGAAGAATGTGAGCAAAACTTCTATGGGACATCTGCCAGGAAATTCAAGCATTCCATGAGCTAAGTCTGGACTTGGAGAGCTGCCACCGTTTGGGCTGCTCGCCTAAGAGCCCATCATACCCAACACAAATAGATCAAGAAGCCAGGGAAGTATGGCATGCACTGAATAAATAACTTAACCCAACCCACCTGCTCCCATCTCAGACTGTATAATCCTGCTAAAATTCAAATCAATCCCATTATGGTATACTACACAACTTCATCCAGCTCTAATGCTCTCTGTTGGTATCTGTGAATAGAATATGACTTAAAATAGGCAATGGCTGATGTTGAATTGTAAATTTTATAGACTTTGTTCATTAAAATAACTTTTACCCACCAATGTTCCATGGAATATTATGCAATAATATACAGTGATTATGACAATTGGGTGGTGTGTTACAGTTTAATCAGGGTGGCTGTGGCAACATGCATTCTTACATGCATGTTGTAGTCGGAGCAGTGCATAGTAATGATACAGGCTCCAACGTTCTTTCCACTACATGGCTAACCAGGAATCTTCCATGTTTTTTTATTCCAATTCAATCAAATTAAGTCCAATTCAGAGTCTCAACAAGTTGAGACATTCCTGATCCAAGCTGACAGGGCTCTCACCTTGTCTTGGGCCTGCTCTACTTCATCCAAGCTGATTGGAGTAGGCATAGCTCCTCCTCCAAGGCTTGATCTCATTTGCATCTTAGCCAAAAGGCCAGGATGCTGCTTTTAAAAATTGCTTCAAATGAAGCTAAAATGTAACCTAATGACTTCAACCAAGCACAGCATGTCGATATTACACTTGATCTTAGCCAAAAAGCCAAGAAGCTTCCCTGATCTTACTGCCTGCTAATAGCATATGGAATGATTTGAATGTTGATGCTCAACTTGTTTGACCACGTTAGGAGTGCACTTTCCTTGGCCATCATGTCCTGAGCTGGGAGTCAAACCTAGTGCTTCTGGCTCTGAGTAAGAATGCGATCCACTATGCCAAAAGGCCTTCATTACAGCCTTTCCTAAGTCATGACACACTTCTATACTATTAAGAATTTTGAGGCATGCCTCATATTTTCTCTGTCTATTTCCCTTACTGGAAACTTTGGGTCCAGTTCTCCCATCCCAATGCACATGGTTTTTGGTATGTCGGGATGGGAGAATCGCATGTTGGTCATTTTGCGGGATCTGCATGTCAACCATTTTGTAGGCAGTGCCAGCCTGTGCCACGTAGCACTGCCTAAGGGGCAACGTGCCCATCCCCTAACGGGCATCAGGCAGCGCCAAGCAGATGGGGCCTAGGGGAAAGGAGTGGGGCCAGTGGGCAAGGCCAAGTGGGGGACCAAGGGAGTTAGGGGAGGTGGGATCTATGGGACACAGCCTGGGGAGGGGCAGGCCCAAGGGGTGGAGCCAATTGTGAGTGGGGCTAAGGGGCGGGTACTAGGGGAATCAGTGGGGTAGGGACTTCTGCTGCCATTCTGCATGGGGATTGGTCAGGGCTGGAGGCCAGCGATCAGGGCAGGCCGGGGTTGGATGGAGGAGGTGGTCTGCTGGATCAGTGTGCCAGAGGAAGTCTGCCTCTCAGGGGATGGGTGATCAGTTGGGCAGGGGGCAGTGGGGGGACTGCCACTGCTGTAGGGAGTGGTTGCTGGATATCTGGATATTGGGGTGCTCTGAGATGGAGGAGTGGGTCGGGACCAGCCCTGGAATGCTTGTGGGGTCTGCGATTGGGCCATGGGGGGAGGGGCAGCATTGCGGGGGTCCCAAGCTGGCCAGTAATTGAGCTGGCTAGCAGACACAGGGACTGACAGATCGGGGTCACTGCGCATGCGCAGAGTTCTGGAACTGTTAGTCTCCAGCGTGAACAAGCTCCGACTCCCCGAGCTTTTATTGAGGTTCACGATTATGACCTCTGCATTGCACAGAGTGTCGGAGATTTCAGCCTGAAATTGAACTGAAAAATGTTGTGATTTACACCAGTTTTCTCGCCAATTCAGCAGTTTTGGCAGAATTGCCCCCTTTGTTTTTAACTTCTCTGCCAGCTCACCGTTTTTTTTAACCTTTCCCTGTCTCTCTCTTGCTCCTCCCCAGTTTTTTGTGTCCTTTTTGAGCTTTTGCTTTTGTGCAGGCGCATGGGATCTTTGCCTTCTGCTTCAAGTTCTGTTGGTCATACGCATGGGCCTGATCAACATAAAAAATCTAAACCACACATTTGCAGCTCTTTCCCAGCCAGTGCATGCACAGGTGGTCCAAGATTCATCAGATCTAGATGTATTTATAGAGATAGATCAGTTGGAGGCTTGGGGGAGAGATGGCAGATGGAATTTATGCATTTTGGAAAGTCTAATAAAGATAGGGAATATACAGTAAATGGCAGAACCCTTAAGATTATTGATAGGCAAAGGGACCTGGCTGTACAAGTACACAGTTCACTTAAAGTGGCAACACACATGGAGAAGGTAGTCAAGAAGGCATATGACATGCTTGCCTTCATTGGCTGGGGCACTGAGTTTAAAAATTGGCAAGTCATGTTGCAGCTTTATAGAAACTTAGTTAGCATGCACTTGGAATATAGTGTTCAATTCTGGTCGTCACACTACCAGAAGGATGTGGAGGCTTTGGAGAGGGTACAGAAAAGGTTTACGAGGATGTTGTCTGGCATGGAGGGCATTAGTTATGAGAAGAGGTTGAAGAAACTTGGTTTGTTCTCACTGGAACGACAGAGGTTGAGGGGCAACCTGATAGAAGTCTACAAGATTATGAGGGGCATGGACAGAGTGGATAGTCAGAAATATTTTCCCAGGGTGGAAGAGTCAATTACTAGGGAACACAGGTTTAAAGTGCGAGGGGCAAGGTTTAAAGGAGATGTACGAGACAAGTTTTTTACACAGACGGTAATAGGTGCTTGGAACTCGCTGCCGGGAAAGATAGTGGAAGCAGATACGATGGTGACTTTTAAGGGGCATTTGAACAAATACACGAATAGGATAGGAATAGAGGGATATGGTCCCTGCAAGGGTAGGGGGTTTTAGTTCAATCAGGCAGCATGGTCGGTACAGGCTTGGAGGGCCAAAGGGCCTGTTCCTGTGCTGTAATTTTCATTTCTCTTTGTCTTGGAGATGCCAACCACACAGCTGAAGGCAAAGGTTAGTTTCAGTTTAATTCCAAGAATATTGAATCATTTTGAATCATTTTTTGTGGCACACTGGTTAGCAACCCTTGAGTATACCCATCTTAAAATTTAAAATAATCCTAAATTTGTTTGACAACTCTTTTGCCGCCTCAAGTGAGATTTGGAAGGACAACACAGTTAGTCCTTGACTTTACAATGTTTGATTTATGATGAACAATATTTAAAACATTTATGAATTGATACCCCATTTCAATTTTACAATGTCAGTTTCAACTTTACAATGCCACATCAGCACATTCATATGTGCTCCTGGGTGTTCTGAGCTGGCTATATGTTTGACTGGACATGTCAAACCATATTCATTAGAACATAGAACACTACAGCACAAACAGGCCCTTCGGCCCACAAGTTGCGCTGATCATATCCATACCCACCAGGCCTATCTATAATTCTCAATCCCATTAAATCCCATGTACTCATCCAGAAGTCTCTTAAAAGACCCCAGTGAGTTCACCTCTACCACCACCAACAGCAGCCAATTCCACTCACTCACCACCCTCTGAGTGAAAAACTTACCCCTGACATCTCCTCTGTACCTGCTCCCCAGCACCTTAAACCTGTGTCCTCTCGTAGTGACCATTTCAGGCCTGGGAAATAGCCTCCGAGAATCCACCCTATCTATACCTCTCAACATCTTATAAACCTCTATCAGGTCGCCTCTCAACCTTCGTCTCTCCAGGGAGAAGAGACCTAGCTCCCTCAACCTATCATTAGTTGGAAGCGAGTGTTTTATTCTGTTAAGTATCATGATTTAAATGTATTTATACGCTTATGTTGCATTTAACATTTGCTCAGACTCAGGAAATGGAAGGGAAGGAGGAACTCAGGAAAATTACAATCACCAGGAACATGACATTAAGCAGAATGTTGGGTCTACAGGCTGACAAATCCCCAGGTTTGGATGGACTTCAACCAAGAGGTCTTGAAATAGTGAGATAGTTAATGCACAGGTTTTCATTTTCCAAAATTCCATAAATTTAGGGAAGATTCCATTATATAAGATAGCAAATGTAACTCCTTTATTCAAAAAGGGAGAGAGAAAGAAACTACAGATTAGTTAACCTAACATTTGTTATAGGGAAAATGTTAAAGTCATTATTAAAGATGTTTTGTAGGGCACTTGGAAAAATTCAAGGCCATCAGGGAGAGTTAACATGGTTTTATGCAATTTATTGGAGTTCTTTGAAGGAGTCGTATGTTCTGTGGATAAAGGGAAACTCATGGATACACTGTACTTACATTTCCAGAAAGCATTTGATAAGCTGCCATATCAAAAGTTATTGCAGAGAATAAAAACTCATGGTGTAGAGCATAACATATTGGCATGAATTGAAGATTGGCTAGCTCACAGGAAATGGGAAGTAGGCATAAATGGCTCTTTTTCTAGTTGACACGATGTGATGATGATGTGTCACACGGATCAGTGGGACATCAAGTTTTTACAATTTATATAAATGAATTAGATTGAATGAAAGGACTGAAGGTATGGCTGCTAAATTTGCTGACAACATAAAGATAGGTAGGAACATGAATTGTGAAGAGGACAGAGGGAGGCTACAAAGGAATATAAATGTGAGTGGGCAAAGATCTGGCAAATGGAGTAAAATGTGGGCAAATGTGAAATTGTCCATTTTGACAGGAAGAATAAATCAGGAGCTTTTTATCTGAATGGTGAGTTTTCAGAGCTCTGAGGAGCAAAGGAAATTGAGCATCCTAGTATATGAATCACAAAAAGCCACTACACAGGAACAGCAAGTAATTAGGAAAGCTAACAGAACGTTATTGTTTATAGTGAGGGGAATTGATTACAAACGTAGGGAGGTTACACCTCAGTTGTATAGGGTATTGGTAAGACCACATCTGGAATATTGTGAACATTATTGATCTTCTTATTTAAGAAAAGATGTAAATACATTAGAAGTAGTTCAGAGAAGGTTTACTTGACTAATACCAGGGATGGGCGGGTTATCTTATGGAGAAAGTTTGGAGAGGTTATGTTTGTATCTGCTAGAGTTTAGAAGGGTAAGAGGCAACTTGATCAAAATCTTTCAGATTCTGAGGGGTATTGACAGGGTGGATGTGGAGTGGATGTTTTCTCTTGTCAGAGAATCTAGAACTAGAGGTCACTGTTTAGAAATAAGGGTTACTCATTTATGATGGAGACGAGAAGAAATCTTTTCTGTCAGAGGTTTGCCACTCTCTGGAACTCTGTTCCTCAAAAGGCAGTGGAAGCAGAATCTTTAAATATTTTTAAGACAGAGCTAAATAGGTTCTTGATTAACAAGTGAAAGGTTATCAGGGATAGGTAGGAATGTGTTTTGAGATTATAATCAGCAATGATCTTGCTGAATGGCGGAGAAAGTGCAAAGGGGCTAAACGGCTTACTCCTGTTCCTAATTTAGATGTTCATATATTCAGGCTCACAGAAGTTCATGTTAAAGAATGATGGTGACGGAATAACTTCATTATATCCCCCAAACTAACTGAGTGAACTTGTGCTAAGGTGTGAAAGCATCAACTATTTTTGATTTGATTTGATTTATTATTGTCACATATATTGGTATAAAGTGAAAACTATTGTTTCTCACATGCTATACAGACAAAGCATTCTGTATATGGAGAACGAAAGGAGAGGTTGCAGAATGTAGTGTTATAGTTATAGGTATTGAGAAAGATCAACTTAATATGAGCTAGTTCCATTCAAAAGTCTGATGGCAGCAGGTAAGAAGCTGTTCTTGAGTTGGTTGGTACGTGACCTCAGACTTTAGTGTTTTTCCTTTTTAATTTGAATTGATTTGATTTGATTTGATTTATTATTGTCACATGTATTAACATTCAGTGAAAAGTATTGTTTCTTGTGCGCTATACAGACAAAACATACTGTTCATAGAGAAGGAAACAACAGAGTGCAGAATGTTACAGTCATAGCTAGGGTGTAGAGGAAAATCAACTTAATGAAAGGTAAGTCTATTCAAAAGTTTGACAGCAGCAAGGAAGAAGCTCTTCTTAAGTCATTTTTAAGCGATCTCAGACTTTTGTATCTTTTTCCTGAAGGAAGAAGTGGAAGAGAGAATTTCCAGGGTACGTGGGGTCTTTAATTATGCTGGCTGCTTTGCTGAGGAAGCAGGAAGCAGACAGAGTCAATGGATGCGGGGCTGGTTTGCATGATAAATTGGGCTACATTCATGATCTTTTGTATTTCCTTGCAGTCTTGGGCAGAGTAGGAGCCATACCAAGCTGTGATACAACCAGAAAGAATGCTTTCCATAGTGCATCTGTAAAAGTTGGTGACAGTCATAGCTGACATGCCAAATTTCCTTAATCTTCTGAGAAAGTAGAGGCATTGGTGGCTTCCTTAATTATAGTGTTGGCGTGGGGGGACAGGTTGTTGGTTATCTGGACACCTAAATACTTGAAGCTCGACCCTTTCTACTTTGTCCCCATTGATATAGACTGGGGCATGTTTTCCTTTATGCTTCCTGATAACAATCTCCTTTGTTTTGTTGACTTTGAGGGAGAGATCATTATTGCCACACCAGTTCACCAGATTCTCTACCTCATGGAGGATGTGCCCTTGTCTATGTCAATGGGGTCAAAGTAAAAATCATGGACAACTTCATTGTTTGAGATCTGACCCACAACGGTGGTGTCATCAGCAAACTTGAAAATCAAATGGAAGCAGGTGGAAGAGAGTATGTCTGGGGTACTTGGGGTCCTTGATTAAGCTGGATAGAGTCAATGGATTGGAGGCTGGTTTGCGTTCATAAGAACATAAGAACGTAAGAAATAGGAGCAGGAGTAGGCCACCTAGCCCTTCGAGCCTGCCCCGCCATTCAATAAGATCATGGCTGATCTGAAGTGGATCAGTTCCACTTTCCCGCTTTCTCCCCATAACCTTTAATTCCCTTGTCTGTCAAAAACCTATCTACCCGTGACTTAAATATATTTAGCGAGGTAGCCTCCACCACTTCAACGGGCAGAGAATTCCAGAGATTCACCATCCTTTGAGTGAAGAAGTTCCTCCTCAACTCTGTTCTAAACTGCCCCGCCCCCCCTTATCCTGAGGCTGTGCCCTCTAGTCCTGCTGTCCTTTCTGAGCGGGAAGAATCTCTCTACCTCTACCCAATCCATCCCTTTCATTATCTTATATGTCTCTATAAGATCCCCCCTCATCCTTCTAAACTCCAACGAGTGCAGACCCAGTCTATTCAGTCTCTCTTCATAGTCTAACCCCCTCATCTCTGGTATCAGCCTAGTGAACCTCCTCTGCACTCCCTCCAAGGCCAAAATATGCTTGCGCAAGTGCGGCAACCAAAACTGCACACAGTACTCCAGCTGCGGCCTCACCAGTGCCCTGTACAGTTGCAGCAAGACCTCCCTGCTTTTATATTCTATCCCCCTCGCTATAAAGGCTAACATTCCATTCGCCTTCTTGATCACCCGCTGAAGCTGCAGACTGGGTTTTTGCAACTCGTGCACAAGGACCCCCAGGTCCCTCTGCACCGTAGCATGCTGCAGCTTTTCACCCTTTAAATAGTAATCCCTCCTACTATTATTCCTGCCAAAGTGGATAACCTCACGCTTGCTAACATTGTACTCCATCTGCCAGGTCCTCGTCCACTCGCTCAGCCTATCCAGATCCCTTTGCAGACTTTCCACACCCTCCACGTATGACCCATTGTAGTTTCTTGCAGTCTTGGACAGAATAGGAGCCATACCAAGCTGTGGTACAACCAGAAAGAATATTTTCTATGATGTATCCGTAAAGGTTGGTGAAAGTCGTAGCAGATTTGCCATATTCCCTAAGCCTCCTGAAAACGTAGAGACATTGGTGGGCTTTCTCAACTATAGCATCAGCGTGGAGGGACCAGAACAGGTTGTTGGTGATCTGAACACCTGGAAACTTAAAGCTCTCTATGAGTTCCACTTTGTTCCATTGACGTAGACAAGGGCACGTGCTCCACTACACTTCCTGAAGACGACGATTATCTCCTTTGTTTTGTTGACATTGTGGGAGAGATTATTGTCATCGCATCAGTTCACCAGATTCTCTATCTCTTTCTCGTATTCCATCTCATCACTGTTTGTGATCCCACCCATTATGGTGACTTCATCAGCAAACTTGAAAATCAAGTTGAGGGGAATTTGGCCACACAGTCTTAGGTGTATAATGAGTATAGTAAGAGGCTGAGGACACAGCCTTGTGGGGTATTGGTGTTGAAGTTGATCGTGGAGGAGGTGTTGTTGCCTATCCTTACTGATTGTGGTCTGTGGGTTAGGAAGTCTAGGATCCAGTTGCAGAGGGAGAAACTGAGCTCCAATCCACAGAGTTTAGAGATGAATTTTGCAGGAATAATAGTGTTCAAGGCTGAGCTGTAGTCAATAAATAGGAGTCTGACATAAGTATCTTTGTCATCCAGATGTTCCAGAGTTAAATATTGGGCCACAGTTAATGGTGTCTGCTGTGGATCTGTTGCAGTGAGAGGCAAATTGTAGTGGATCCAAGCAATATGGGAGCCAAAATTGATTCATGCCGTGACTAACTACGCCAGCACTACATCAGAGACTTGATAAGGCAAGAATTAAGAACATTTTACAATGCTGGACATCACATGAATGAGTTCTGACCTTCGTTCAGGAACTAATTCCCCATTTATACCATTGTTCCAATGAGAAAAATGGTTCCAACTAATGACTTTTCAAACGAGTTAGCAGGAATTCCGGGGACTGCCTTTACATCAGTTTATTTATGCTGTGTAGGATGGAATTTTACTGAATTTTATGTGTGGGATGTGATATAAAGATATTTTTATCTTAACCAATATGAAATAAAATCTTGTCAGTGGCGGCTGGATTTTACCAGGTCTTGCAGAAGTCATAGAGTCACAGAGGTTTACAGCATGGAAACAGGCCCTTTGGCCCAACTTGTCCACGCTGCCCTTTTTTTAAAACCCCTAAGCTAATCCCAATTGCCCACATTTGGCCCATATCCCTCAATACCCATTGTACCCATGTAACCATCTAAATGCTTTTTAAAAGACAAAATTGTACCCGTCTCTATTACTACCTCTGGCAGTTTGTTCCAGAACTCACCACTCTCTGCGTGAAAAACATGCCCCTCTGGGCACTTTTGTATCTCTCCCCTCTCGTCTTAAATCTATGCCCCCTAGTTTTAGACTCCCCTACCTTTGGGAAAAGATATTGACTATCTAGCTGATCTATGCCCCTCATTATTTTAAAGACCTCTGTAAGATCATCCTTCAGCCTCCTACCCTCCAGAGAAAAAAGTCCCAGTCTATCCAGCCTCTACTTATAACTCAATCCATCACTGTGTGCCATGTCAAACTCACTCAAGTTAATCAGATGCTGTAGCTCTGCTTCTATTCAAATATGGTTTGATGCTAGTTAAGATCTGGCTTCAGGCTAGCACTGACTGCCACATGGTGGAATTGTTTCACACAGGTCAAATTTTCCCCCTTATATAAGGGTTAAATGTGCTGCACGCTTATATCTAAAAACATTTATTATAGTTCAAAAGATAACCTGTGTACTTTAAAATGTCATGTATTATGCCATGTTGGTTATTTATTTAGAAACTATTTAATAAATGCCCAATCAATGACATTCAGAGTGGTTCCAGTAGCATCCTACTAAATCTTTTCTATATTCTTTCCAGTTTAATAATATCCTTTCTATACTAGGGTGACCAGAATTGCACACAGTATTCCAAATGTGGCCTCAGCCAATATCTGTACAACTTCAACAAGACGACCCAACACCTTTATTCAATGTTCTGACCGCTGAAACCAAGTGTGCTGAATGCCTTCTTCACCACTCTGTACACCTGTGACTCCACTTTCAAGGATCTATCAACATGTACCCCTAGATCTTTGTGTTCTGTAACATCCCCAACACCTTACCATTAACTGAGTAAGTCCTGCCCTGGTTCAATCTACCAAAATGCATCACCTCACATTTGTTTAAATTAAATTCCATCTGCCATTTGTCAGCCCACTGACCCAATTGATCAAGATCCTGTTGCAATTGAAGATAACTTTCTTCACGGTCCCCTATGCCACCAATCTTAGTGTCATCTGCAAACTTACTAACCATGCCTTCTATATTCTCATCAAATCATCAATATAAATGACAAATAACAGTGGACCCAGCACTGATCCCTGAGGCACACCGTTGGTCACAGGCCTCCAGTTTGAAAAACAGTCCTCTACAACTACCCTCTGGCTTCTGTCAAGAAGCCAATTTTGTATCCATTTAGATACCTCACCCTGGATCCCATGAGATTTAACCTAATGCAACAACCTACCATGCAGTACCTTGAGAAAGGCGTTGCTAAAGTTCATGTAGACAACACCAACTGCACTGTCCTCATCTATCTTCTTGGTTACCCCTTCAAAAAAACTCAATCAAATTTGTGAGACATGATTTTGCACTCACAAAGCTGTGCTGACTGTCCCTAATTAGTCCTTGCATCTCTAAATGAAAATGTTCCTTTCATCTGTACCAAAATACTGAGGACCACTGTCCAGCCAGATTTTACCCCCTCCTTTTCCAGGACCTACCTGTGAGCGTGTGCCATGTCAAACTCACTCAAGTTAATCAGATGCCGTAGCTCTGCTTCTATTCAAATATGGTTTGATGCCAGTTAAGATCTGGCTTCAGGCTAGCACTGACTGCCACATGGTGGAATTGTTTCACACAGGTCAAATTTCTCCCCTTATATAAGGGTTAAATGTGCTGCATGCTTATATCTAAAAACATTTATTATAGTTCAAAAGATAACCTGTGTACTTTAAAATGTCATGTATTATGCCATGTTGGTTATTTATTTAGAAACTATTTAATAAATGCCCAATCAATGACATTCAGCTCTAAGCTTCTGATGGGAAGATGGGTTACTTCAATAAATTGTTGGAATATAAATGTTTGCTAAATTTATTCACAGTTCTCCTTTTCCAAACACTAATGTTGTATGGAACAAGGAGATGGATAGAACCTTATGTATGACAAATGGGATGGTTTTGCAGAGGTAGTTGTGTCAATGCTACATGAATAAAGGTCCTTTTTAGTTGACTTGTTAAAACAATACTGAAGTCGTCCACTAACCCATGAAGATGTTACAAAATGCTAAAGAAAATCCTCGATTATAATTGTTAAATCCTTTACTACTAGAGGTGTCAGAGCTGACTCCACAGACAGATGTCAAGGAATATCGGTATTTATTGCAGGTCTTACTTGCTCCATGCTCCAAACTACAATTGCCCTCCCAGGGTGGCTCCAAGGCAGATCACCCAGGATCACATGACTCGTTCCCTTAAAGGAGCTATGCCCCAATGTACATAACACCCCTCTCCCTTAAATAACAATCCCCCATTACAGCAACAATAATTAACTTATTTACATACACTTACATATACTTACAAATAGCTTTTCTTTACAGAATTTTCCAATGCCAAGTGATGGACCCACCATATTATTGACAAAATGATACATATCCTTCTTCTGATTCCCCACCCGTACGTCCACACTACATTGTCATGATGAATCTATCTGGGGTTCAACAGTTCTGTGGAAGTTGCTTCCAGGGAGTTGGAAGCGGCCTTTGATTCATCTCTGGTGATCATGGCCTCGGTGAAACTCCCATGTGTGAACCCTCTTCCTGCATGCCTTCGGTTGCCAATGTCAGCTCCCAGTTCCTCAGTAAAAGGAGGGGCTATTGGTTCCATGGCTCTCTCTCCTGGTACCCCGCTGACACTATCCGGAACTCCTCCAAAGTTGTTGATGAGGCTCATTCCTCCTTGTGGAGCTGCAAGCAGTTGATTTGCATATTGCTGCCAAACCAACTCGTCCTGAGTTTCCACAATACAGGACAATGGTTCTGTCTTGGCTACAATCGTGGCTGGAACCCACTTCTCCACCAAAGAGTGGTTCTTGGTAAGTACCAACTCTTCTGGAATGCTCTCACCTTAGCACGCTTGGCTTAATGGTCCATCGGCACCTCCTAGTTCCTCTTCACCACTCATCTTGTTTCATCAGGCCTCAGTAGATCAAATATTGTATGCAACTGTCTCCCAAGCATCAAAGCCACCAGGCAGCATTTGGTTGTTGCATGGAGAGTGTTCCTCTATACACTCAAGAATGTGTTTAATCTTCATGTCAATGACCCCTCTCCCTGTGAAGTCTCTAGGGAGTGTTTAACAGACTATACAAAATGCTTTGCCAAGCTATTTGTCTCTGGTTGGTAGGGTGCAGAATGTGTATAGTGAATTCTATGCAATTCCATATACTCTGCAAAGTGCTGCGGTACGAACTGCAGTCCATTGTCATTCACAACCTGCTCTGGATATTCAAACCTAGCAAACATGTCATGGAGCTTGTCAAGGTTGTTTCTGTGGTCATTGACTTCACACATATCACTTCCGGCCACTTTGAGTGTGCATTGACGGCCACCAGTAGCATATAGCCTTCCACTGGCCTCGCAAAATATATATGGACACGTTCCCAAGGCCCTTTTGGCCATTTCCATGGGTACAATTGTGATGTGGGTGGTGCCTTGTGAATTTTGGAACACGATATGCAATAGCCTTCTATGCTTGCATCCATTTTTGGACATCACACATAACTGCAGCCTACCTCTTTCATGCACATCACTCCTGTGTTCCCTTGGTGCAATTGCTCCAGGATTTTTCTCCTTAAGGAAGAGGGAATAACAACCCACATGCCCTACAACAAATGATTGTCCTACATTGACAATTTCCACTGATGGCTTGGATATAGCGTTAGTTCTGGATTATTCTGTCGGCCTGTTCTTCACTTGTGTAGGACGTCTATCACCTGGCGTTTGCTACAAATAAACCTGTTGGACTTTAACCTGATATTGTGAGACTTCTTCAGGACTGACTACAGGGAAGTGCAGTATTCAGTGGTGGCATTGGAAATTAAATTGTGACTGGCACTTCCTCTGCAGAAGTAAGACCCAGGCCACAAATTCAGAAGAATCTGCATCAGGGCATGTCTATTGGAAATAATTAAGATGCAATATCACACGTCTTTTATAGTATACCTTCCCTAATCCGTACTTTCCTCTTTCAGAATCAAAAATACGGAATGGCCGCAATTCTCCCATCCTGCTGCACTAATATTTTAGTGCAGCAGGCTGGGAAAATTGCGCGTTGGCTGATTCACGGGATTCCCATGAGCATTTTGCTGCGCTTGCATCTCTCAGCATCAGAGTTTGGTGCCGTCTGCTCCATGCCAGAAATAGGCAGGGAGGTGAGATCAGCGTTTAAATAGTATTTAGCATGCTGTTTGCAAGTAGCAAGCCTGGGATGGAATTCTCCAGGCCTAGCCAGTAATGTCCACATCCTGTAAATGAATAAAAAAGATCATTAACAGATGGGGCCAAGATTAAAAATGTTCCTTATGGTATTTCATACTATGTTGAGCCATAATTTTAAAAATGTAGTTTGAGGCCTTTTCCTTATCTCACAAGGTTAATACATTCTTCAATAAGACCACTTCAAAAATTTTTTGTTTCAGAAATCTTTTGAACTGATTTTGATACCATAGTTATCTCATAGTCCTCTCTGATCTATCTATTTGCTTTACATTTATCACTGTCATGTATGTTGGGGCACAGCCCTTTAGGAAATGGGTCATGTAATCCTGGGTGTGGGGTGATCTGTCTGGGAACCGCCCTGGGAGGGCAGTTGTAGTTTGGAGCATGGAGTAAGATCTTCAATAAGTACCCCCTAATAAAAACCGGGCGGCACAGTACCAGAGTGGTTAGCACTGCTGCTTCACAGCTCTAGGGACCTGGGTTCGATTCCCAGCTAGTGTCATTGTCTGCGTGGAGTTTGCACATCCTCCTTGTGTCTGCATGGGTTTTCTCCGGGTGCTCCAGTTTCCTCCCACAGTCCAAAGATGTGCGGGTTAAGTTGATTGACCATGCTAAAATTGCCCCTCAGTGTCCTGAGGTATGTAGGTTAGAGAGATTAGTGGGTAAAATTAATAGGGATATGGGGGTAGGGCCTTGGTGGGATTGTGGTCGGTGCAAACTCGACGGGTTAAATAGCCTCTTTCTGCACTGTAGAATTTCTATGATTCTAAATACCTGAGTTCCCAGATGTCTGTCTGTGGATTCAGTTCTAGGGAATATACTTCCAATAGTAAACTTAACACTCGCGACTAACGTTGGCAGCTCAGAGTGAAGGATTGGGACTTTCTTCACAATAGTGGGCTGGGAGAGAGTGATCATTGTATGGTGGAGTTTCTGGTGCAGATGGAGGAGGAGAAAGTGGGTTCCCGGACACGCGTCCTTTGTTTGAATAGAGGGGAGTACGGTAGGATGAGAGAAGAATTGGCGAATGTGGACTGGGGGAGTGCGTTGGAGGCAGGGTCTGCTGAGGAGCAGTGGAGGATCTTTAAGGAGATCTTTCTTGGTGCTCAGCAGAAATTTATTCCGATGGTCAAAAAGGACTGTAGGAGGAGAGGTAATAAGCCGTGGATAACGAAGGAGGTGAAGGAAAGTGTTAAATTAAAAGCGGAGGCATTTAGAGTAGCTAAGAGTAGTGGGCGAGAAGAGGATTGGGAGAGGTTTAAATGTCAACAAAGATTGACAAAAAAGTTGATAAAGGAGGGTAGGAGAAACTATGAAGCTGGGCTAGCGCTTAATATAAAAAAGGATAGCAAGAGTTTTTATAAATATATAAAAAGGAAGAGGCTGGCTAGGATGAACGTTGGTCCTTTAGAGGATGAGAAAGGGGACCTAGTGGTAGGGGATGGGGATATGGCTAAGGTATTGAATAACTTTTTTGTTTCTGTCTTCACGGAGGAGGACGTGAATAATTTGCCGGGTGTTAGCGATGGAAAGGTGGTAGGACTGGAGGGTCTTAATGACATTACTGTTACTAGAGAGGCGGTGCTCGACAGACTGGAGGGGCTGATTGTGGACAAGTCCCCAGGACCGGATGGAATGCATCCGAGGGTTCTGAAAGAAATGGCGGAGGTTATAGTGGATGCATTGGTGGTTATTTTCCAGACATCGCTGGATTCCGGGGAAGTGCCGGAAGATTGGAAAACGGCTAATGTTACGCCGTTGTTTAAGAAGGGTGCCAGGCAAAAGGCAGGGAATTATAGGCCGGTTAGTTTAACATCTGTGGTAGGTAAAATGTTAGAATCCGTCATTAAGGAGGAAATTGCGAGGCATCTTGAAGGGAATTGCTTGATAGAGCAGACGCAGCATGGTTTCATTAAAGGGAAGTCGTGTCTGACAAATTTACTGGAGTTCTATGAGGATGTGTCTAGGGCGGTCGATAGAGGAGAGCCGGTGGATGTGGTCTTTCTGGATTTTCAGAAGGCGTTTGACAAAGTACCTCATAAGAGGTTATTGCAGAAGGTCCGGGGACTTGGAGTTGGGGGTAGGGTGTTAGCGTGGATAGAGGATTGGTTGTCAAATAGGAGGCAGAGAGTGGGGGTCAACGGGTGCTATTCGGATTGGCGGATGGTGACTAGTGGAGTGCTCCAGGGGTCGGTGCTGGGGCCTCAGCTTTTTACCATTTATATAGATGATCTGGAGGAGGGAACCGAGTGTAGGGTGTCGAAATTTGCGGATGACACCAAGATTGGGGGAACGGCAAATTGTGCGGAGGGTGTGGAGAGTCTGCAGAAGGATCTAGATAGGCTGGGCGAATGGGCCAGGAAATGGCAAATGGAATTTAATGTTGGCAAGTGTGAGGTGGTCCACTTTGGTAGGAAGAATAGTAGGAAGGACTATTACTTACGGGGCGAAAAACTGCAGCAGGCGACGGTGCAGAGGGACCTCGGGGTCCTTGTGCATGAGTCGCAAAAACCCAGCTTGCAGGTGCAGCAGGTGGTCAGGAAGGCGAATGGGATGCTGGCCTTCATAGCGAAGGGGATTGAATATAAAAGTAGGGAGGTCTTGCGGCAGCTGTATAGGGCATTGGTGAGGCTGCAGCTGGAGTACTGTGTGCAGTTTTGGGCGCCGCACCTGCGCAAAGATATTTTGGCCTTGGAGGGAGTGCAGAGGAGGTTTACTAGGCTGATACCGGAGTTGAGGGGGTTGAGCTATGAGGAGAGGCTGAATAAACTAGGCTTGTACTCGTTGGAGTTTAGAAGAATGAGGGGAGATCTCATTGAGACGTATAAGATGATGAATGGGATGGATAGGATAGAGGTGGAGAGACTCTTCCTGCTCAAAAAAGACAGTAGGACTAGGGGGCACAGCCTCAAGATAAAGGGGGGGGCGTTTTAGAACGGAGTTGAGGAGGAACTTCTTCACTCAAAGGGTGGTGAATCTCTGGAATTCTCTACCCGTTGAAGTGGTGGAGGCTGCCTCGCTAAATATTTTCAAGAAGCGGGTTGATGGGTTTTTGATAAGAGAGGGGATTAAGGGTTATGGGGAGAGGGCCGGAAAGTGGAACTGAGCCACGACAGATCAGCCATGATCTTATTGAATGGCGGGGCAGGCTCGAAGGGCCAGATGGCCTACTCCTGCTCCTATTTCTTATGTTCTTATGAGATCCACAGTGTGGAGTGGAAAATAAAACTCCTTGGAAGATGGGTAGGACCATAGGAGTAGGGGGGCATTGTGGGAATCTGCAAATTGAACAGTCTTGGGCACCATCAACAATTGCAAGGTTCTGTCTCTATGGTCGTCACTGGAATCGGTCGTCGTGGGGCACATGGAGGGTATTTGGTTGTCAGGCAATTGGGAATATCAAGCGCTCAAGAAGGGAGAGCAGGAGCCCATGCAGCGAACTACCCAGCCTTCAGGAGAACAATGACCACAACACCACACAATGCTGCCACATCAACATGGATGCCATCATCTCACATGAGAACACCATCCACCAGGTACACGGTACATACTCTTGCAACTCAGCCAACGTTGTCTACCTGATATGCTGCAGGAAAGGATGTCTTGAGGCATGGTACATTAGGGAAACCATGCAGACACTACGACAACGGATGAATGAACACTGCTCGACAATCACCAGGCAAGACTGTTCTCTTCCTGTTGGGGAACACTTCACTGGTCACGGGCATTTGGCTTCTGATCTTCAGGTAAGTGTTCTCCAGGGCGGCCTTCATGACACATGAGAGCACAGAGTCGCTGAACAGAGACTGATGGCCAAATTCCGCACACATGAGGATGGCCTCAATCAGGATCTTGGGTTCATATCACACTATCTGTAACCCCCACAACTTGCCTGGACTTGAAAAATCTCACTAACTTTCCTGTCTGGAAACAATACACATCTTTTTAACCTATACTTAATGCTCTCTCCACTCACATTGTCTGTACCTTTAAGATTTGATTAGCTGTAAAGATTCACATTCCAATCACTATTCATGTAAATTGAGTTTGTGTCATTACATGTCCTGTTTGTGATCAGAGCTTCCACCCACCTAACGAAGGAACAGCCAGTTCCGAAAGCTAGTGGCGTTTGCTACAAATAAACCTGTTGGACTTTAACCTGGTGTTGTGAGACTTCTTACTGTGTTTACCCCAGTCCAATGCTGGCATCTCCACGTCAGTCCTGAAGGCCAGTTATAGCCCAAGCATGCTCTGTCAGTTCCTGTCAAGTTTACAACAGCTTTGAATTTTCATGAGGCGACTTCTTAGAACCAAGTGAAGGAAATCTCTGAAACATCTCCCAAATCATATGAATTATATTAGAAACAAGCAGCAAGGAATAACCTTCCACCTCTGTGGGCCAACTTTGATTATGCTAAGATGGCCATATGTGTTATAGTCAAAACTATGCTCAACTTAACAAATAAAAAGGGATAAGGCAGTGAAGTGAGTTTGGCCTCCCCAAAAACCCAGAACGGATGAGCCGGCCATTAGCCTTCACTGTGAATAATGTCGGGTTCTGTCTTCAGGAACCAGTAGGAGCAGGCAGAAACAGACCTCCAGCCAGCCCCTCAGCCCCCACCCCTAGTCCACCCTGGAGACATGATGCTGAGGAATGACCAAATGTCAAACTGTCACTGCATTCACCTACGTGCTCCATCATCACAGAGACAGACACCTTGTTGGGTCATTGATCTAGGTTAGGCTCAAGGGTCATTATCTGGAGATCACTTCACTGACACATCTCCCCAGCAATTAGAAGCAAGGCATCAGAGAACTGCTGGGGAACTGGATCTTGCAGAGTCTGATGATGAGTCTCTGCAATTGGCCATTGTACACATGCTGGAGATGCAAATTCAGGCAGGGGAACATCAGGTAGAGTTGTCAGAGGCCATCACCAGATTAGAATGAAGGGTGGAAGAGTCTGCCTACATTCTCTCTGATGTTGTCGTTCCACCATGCAGACATCCCTACTAATTTTACCCACTAATCTCTCTAACCTACATACCTCAGGAATTGAACCCAGGGAAGGATGATGACTACCTTGCAGACTACAGTCCAGCAATTTCTGTTGGATTTGTATGTAGACCACCACTCCATTGCTTTAGGCAAGGTGGGGTCCATCAGTAGCTAAGCGAGAGAGAATCAGGGCATCTTGACCTTCTTTTAGGTGCCCCTTCTCAGGAATCAGTGAGAGACCCTCAGGCACTGATGGAATGGGTGCCAATTCACTGCATATATAATGTACCTTTGTAAATACAATTTGACTTTAGGACACAGTTGTCTCAGGACAAGAATGCCACCTGCAAAAGTTTGGTTTAATTCAAGGATGGCCTATGCTCCCACAACTCATCACTCTGCCTTCCTATCTCTTAAATTCATGTTATGTTTAACAAAGTCATGTTAATCATTCACCCCTTGAGTTCTTTACGGGAGATATGTCCAACCAGAAACTGAAAGCACATGTTGATATAGAAATGTTCTTCTAAGTCTACCAAGAAACTATTGAATCATGTGTGCTCCTGTATCTTAGAGGGTGACATTTAATGTTCTGACATCAGCACTGAGCTGTATTCCTTTTGAGTGTGAAGGCATATGTCCTGGATGCATTCTGAAGATGAGGTATGAGCTTTCGCATGATGAACTTGGTGTTACTGACTGTGAGAAAACTGACCCATCATTTGGCCACCATGAAGGCTCTGAGGGGAAATTCAAAATTGTTTTCCTGCAGGCGGGAATCTGATTTTTGACCTCATACTCAATATTAATTTCTCACCTTACGCATTTCCCACCACTGGCAGGAGCATTGGATCATTCTAAAATTGGTCTGTGATCACACAATCATGCATATAAATGTGAATTGATGAGCTTGATTCCATCAGTCTGCAACAGCCAACTTTATTTCAGGAAGACTGCAAGGATTATGTTAAGAATATACACCACAGAAGCATTCATGAAAAGGGTGTGGGAAAAGAATTGTGAGTCCAGGTATGCACCAGGCACTAATGAACATGCCCTTGCCTTTCTCAAGTGGAAATCCTGTTAGTTCAATCCATCAAGTAAATTCTACAGTATAGTCCAGCCAAAGGCAATAAGATTATTCTTGCATACTGTGTCCCCACAATATTTCCCAACTAATGACTCTAAAGACGGAGCAGTCAGGAAAACAAAACACGGCACGTATCTGTTGAAAAGGTGAGCTGAGTTGAAGGAAGCAGAACTGCTGGCTGAATAAGACACTGCAACTTTTGAAAATAATCTTTCATGGGATGTGGGCCAGCTTTGATCTTTAGATAAAGGATGTAATGCTGCAAACATTTACAACCTAAGATTAATGATTCTCCAAAAATATGACTAATCCATCCAGATAAAGCTTTCTCTTCTGCATGAGATTGCCAATTGATACCAAAGCAGAAATGATTCTGTGCTATTGGGTTATATCCAATAAGTACCGGATAGAGAATATTCAAAAGCATTTGCATAGGATCATTACAACTACAAACACATTGAACTTCCACATGATCACTATTTTAGGTTATAGTCCAAAGGTTAATCCACTGCACCAACCATTAACAGATGTCCTATTAATTAACCTGGGCATGTTATAAAACCATGTTTTATATCAAAAATGACTTTATTTATTGAATAGGCTGAACGAGAGGATAAGTTTTTAAAACTGTTGACAATATTCCAAATGACCTCAGCAAGAACTGTCAAAATGCCTCAATGTTTACATAGCTTTATCTTGCAAATTACAAAGCCATCAGAAAGGAGTTGTGCTGACTTGATGGGCCGAATGGCCTCCTTTGCATCGTAGGGATTCTATGGTTTTATGGATTTTATGTAGTTATTTGCTGCAGAATCCCCAGCCTCTGACATACTCTTGAAGCCAAAGTGGCAATATGGCAGATCCAGTCAGTTTCTGGGTCGTAGGTAACGCCAGGATGTTAATATGGGAGATTCAGCAATGGTAATGCCATTGAATGGAAACGCAAGATTGTTGGATTCTCGCTTGTTGGAGATGGTCATTGCCTGGCATTTGTAGAATCTGAATGTTACTTGCAACTTAACAGCCCAAGCCTGAATATTATCTAGGTCTTGCTGCAAATGGGTATGAACTGTTTCAATATCTGAGGAATCATGAATGCTGCTGAACACTGTGCAAATCATCAGCAAACAACCACATTCTGATCTTATAATGGAAGGAAGATCATTGATGAAGCAACTGAAAATGTTTGGACTTTGGACACTACCCTGAGGAACTCCTGCTGTGATGTGCTAGGACTGCAATGATTGGCCTCTAACAATGACAACCTGACTCCAAGCTCACTCATTTAACCCATTGACTCCAGTTTTCCTAGGTCCCTTGATGCCACATTTTTTCACATTTGATGTCACTCTCACCTCTTGAGTTTAGTTCTTTTATCCATGTTTGGAACGTAATGGGGTCAGAAGCTGACTGGCCATGATAGAATCCAAACTGAGCATCAGTGAGTAGGTGTTTCTGAGTAAGTGCTGTCTGATAGCAATGTCGATGCCCCTTACATCGCTTTGGTGGTTGAGAATAGTCAGATGGGGCAGTAATTGGCCTCGTTGGACTTGTCCTGCTCTTTGTCAACAGGATATACCCGGCAAAGGTGGATATACAGTTTGCATGGCCACGCACTCATCTTTAATTCTGTTCCCCCTCTCCCAACCTCACGTGTCTTCTGACACCACCCATCCTTGCCCTACAGAACAAAAAGGCGGAAGCTACAAAATACATAAATTGATTGTTATTTTTTAACCTATAAAAACACACATGTATGAATAATTCCTGACCTAAAAATCTAAGTTTACTTCTTGTCAGAATGACAATGAAGATGGTCAATATTGCAATTTGAGCCTTGAGGCAAATAAACATGGAATTGCTGATGAGCTACAAGATGGAACAATGAACCAATGACGTTTGCTGCAGCATAGAGCATTGCAAGAAATAAGCCAGTGCAGTACAGGAGTAAATAGTCCAATCAACAAGATGCATACACCATAATTTAGTATGTTTTACAGAGTTCCATTCAGTTTCAGAAATATATGTTAACTTCCTTACTTCTTTTCACAAATTCAAATAAGTTATTACTATAAATTCACATGAGTGGAGTGTCCAGCGAGTCGACTCCTATATCAGTGGCTTTGGTAGGATTGCTTTCTTTGTCCTAGACACTTTCTGAAGGCCAGTTTTGAGAGCAATGGTGGTTAGAACTACCAGCACGTGACCAGCTACAGCCATTATATCAGAGCAGCAACAGTCCAATTTGAAAAACAAAATTTAAACAAGAGAATATGGAAGATGGACTGATTTTTAAGTATTTCTTGCTTCATTCCTTGTTGGCATGGCAACTTTGATTGCTTTCTTTCTACATTTTTCTCTACAAAATCATCAGTTACATCATCGTAGATAAAATCTTGTAAAGATACACTTTCAGTTGTCAATATTGCTGAACTTGCCAAATGCTCCTGACTCATTGTACTTCGCCAATAATATTTAGCCCTTTTCAATACAGAAAAAGAACATTCACCGGAAGCATTTGTAACAGGTATTGTTAAAAATATTTTCAAAACAGCATCCACATTTGGAAAAGTTGCCTGCAAACTGCCACATACAAGTCTGCACAAATCAGCTGGTGATCTCAAAATACAGAACTCATCATTATTGATTACATAAATGAATTGTTTCACTTCATCCTCAAAAACATTTGTGCCTATGTCCTCCCAGTAGCATTCACTTAATTTCTTACTACAATGGCTTTGAACATTTTCATCCAAACTTCTGTCAAAAAGCACACATGTATATTAACAGTTTTCTTCAGAGATTCACTTCTACTCTGCAATTGCACTATTATTGTGTCACAAGTAATACTGACAATCTCGATGATCATCTCTTTCCCTTTTAGAGATTTAATTGTTTCTAGTTTCACCAAAAAATACTGTTAGATGAGAAGAAATGTGCAGTTTGTGCACTGTTCAATATTTCAAACTTCTTAAAGTAAAATAACAAACTGTCTCTTTGTCTGCTTTGTCCTCTTGCACACATCCAATTGATAGTGTTGCTTCATATTGCTAAAGAAACTGATCTTGATTTTAAGCAGCTAATAAAGAGTCTGAAAGAGCAGATGTTTGCAGTCAATCCCATGTTTTTATCAAGATTAAGCTTTACAAAAATGGGATTCCTCTTTTAACTATGAAGCTGTGATTTTGATCATGGATTTCAAACAACACTCCCTCTACTCTTCTCCTGCCCATCCCCCTCCCCAAAGTCACAAACTCCTTCCCCTTGGATCTCCAACCCCAAACTCTCCCTCCATAATGCAACCAGTCCTCACACATTCTCCTTCCCTGCAAGTCTGCGCGGGCTTGTTGGGCCGAAGGGCCTGTTTCCCGTGCTGCGTTGTTCTTTGTTCTGCAATCCAATCCCTCTCACACTCTCCTACCCCCCCCCCCATCATGATACTCTCTCCCCCATTGCCATCCCCTCACAGTCTCTCCCCATCCCTCACATTCTCCAAATCTTACTCATCACACTTGCCTGGTCTGTTCACTCTTCAAACCAGCCTGCCTAACTTGCCATTGCTGCCAGGCCTCTCCCTTGCCTCAGGAAGGCATGCACACCTGTTACTGTTTGCTGGCCTGGGTATGCTCTGCAACCAGCATAACCTAGTGCTCAGCTCCTTTTGGCTTGATTCAGAGCGTTGCTGGCCTGGGTCTCCAAGTGCTGGTGCCTGGCGCAAATTTGCTTGCTTGCTCTGCTCCTTGTGGCAGGTTAATCTCTCATCATGTGGCTGGCCACTGTGACTCTCCCTTGCCTCGTGTCATGGTCTCATCTACGCATGGTTCAACAAGTTAACCATTTGTTCCCAGTTTTCCTGCTATTTCAGGCTCACTAATCAGATTCTGATTTTGGTCTGCGTTTTCTGCTGATGGGTTCAAACAAACACAAAGGAATCTATAAACAAATGCAGAAGAAAGATCCTCCAATTGGATGCCCAGTGCACCGACCTGATGTGGGACTCCTCGTGGTCATGGCCTGTGCCTAGGCAAGGTGTATTTCATTGTAAACCTGCCTTTGTACCTGGGCAGTTTTCCACATTGCTGGGTAGATGCCAGTTTTGTAGCTATACTCAAACAGCTTGGCTAATGGCAAATTCTGTTGCCAGAATGTTGTCAGGACTCCGAGACTTTGCTGTATACATTGTCTTCAACTGTTTCTTGATATTACATGGAATGAATTGCATCTGTGATCCTGGGAATCTCAGGAGGAGGCCCAGATGAATCATCCACTTGGCATTTCCGGCTGAAGATTGCTGTAAGTGCTCAGCCTTATCTTTTGTAGTGATTTGCCTGACTCTCCCATCACTGAGGGTATTTATGAGACCTCATCTGCCAGTGGGTTGCTTAATTGTCCAACACCATTCACAACTTGATGTAGCAGTTGTGAATGTAGCCGAGCTTAAATCTGATCTACAGGTTGTGGGATCACCGAGTTCTGTCTAGGACATGGTGCTTATACTGTTTGACACACAAGTATTCCTACGTTAAAACTTCATCAAGTTGACTCCTCATTTTTAGGTTTGCCTGGTGCTGCTTCTGGCATGTCCTCCTGCACTTGTTGAACCAAGGTTGATCCCCTGACGAAGGAGGTAGTGCACATGTGCAGGCCTCTGGTGCAGGCAGCCTGAAGCAGCTTCCCCTCTGCAATCGTGGGGGTTCACAGTTGTAGATGCAGACTGCGCTGACCCCACCACCACCCACTAATCACTGCAGAGTGGCAATGGGCCCCCTTCCCCCACTGGCCTGATCCCATTAGGCCCTCCCCATTAGCCCTGCCCCCCCCACCCCCACTGGCTTTCTCCCCATTAGCGCCACCTCTAGCACTGTCTGGTGGGCATTGCCCAGGTGCCTGGTCGGCATTGCCCAGGTGCCAGAGTGGCACTGCCAGTTTGGCACTGCCCAAACGGCAACCCCCCCCCCCCCCCCCCCTTGTCCTCAGCCTTTCTGAGGGGCCTCAATGGCCTCCGGTTCCACCAGCGAGGCCATGTTGACTGCTCTCCATTCAAAGGGAGCATGTATATTCCTCACCAGCGAGAATCTTTCCCGATGAGGTCATAAGGGCAGGCAAGCCTGGGCTCGCTAATAACATGTAAATGGATCTTTAAATGAATTTCAATAAATTAACCTGCCTCTCGCCTATTTACAGCGAGAGGCTGACAGAAATCCAGCACTCGTAAAACCGGCAGCAATCTCGCTAATCGCTTTTTGCCCCACTTTATGACCACGTCGCACCTGAAAACGGGTGCAACACGATGGTAAAATCCAGTCACAGTCTCACAATAACTTCTTAACAGAGTTGTGGAAAAATTCTAGAGGCCAGCCCACTGCAGATACTCAATAGATTTTTGGACACTAAGGGAATTAAGCTCTGAAGGAAAGTCATATGGACCCGAAGCATTAACTCTATTGCTCTCTGCACAGATGCTGCCAGAGCTCTCTAACCTTTTCTGTTTTTGTTTCAGATTTCCAGCATCTGTAGTATTTTCCTTTCATTTCGGGCAGATGTTCCCAAACCAGGGTCTATGAACCCCTGGGCATCATGAAGTGTCTCCATGGGGTCTGCAAAGCTGGTGACTGCCATGTGACCAGTGATTGCTGATTTGAAGTACAAATTTTAAAAGGAATTCGAGAAATCAAACAGACCAATCAGAGCAAGACCTCTTGGAAAACGGAGCATCCAGGGCTGGAAGAAACCTTGCACTGCTTGGCCCATTTGATTTATTCCATCTTGCTGTTGCTGGACTGAAAAATCCGCGTCCAGCAGCAAGGCTGAGGTGAGGCAGGAGATTCATCTGCCAGAGGTGGAATGGCAGGAGAGGAGAGGCAGCGTATGACCTACAGGCAGTAAAAAAGGGGCCAATGACATTATGAGTATGTTCCTGATGCTCTTTGGAAGTCACTGGGGGTTCATAGCTCGGAAGTTATGTGGGGATAATGTGGATAGGTGAGGGAGGGAGAAGATGAGGCTGAAGGAGTTGAGTGGCCATCCCCACCTATTCCTATTTCTGAGGGCATCTCAGAAACCTGTGAAAAATGTGATTGAGTTGGGCTTGAGCTGTCACATACCTGGATATTTTCAGTGCATTGTACCGTTTTACTTGGAACTGGTGTACTTGGTCACCCCTTTGTCCCCTTGGTCAGTTCCCCAAACAGCAGCAGGAACACTGGTCTGGATCTCCCGGGAGTTGATGGTCCACTGCCACTGTCCACTGTAATGGGCCAAGTGGGAAACCTTGTTCGTGATGTGCTCGAAGAAATCGTTGATGAATGAGTCCATGATGCTCATGGCCTTGGAGGCAATGCTGTGTCAGGGTGAACCTGCTTCTTCACTTTGCAGGTGTAGATGGAGTAACTCTCCTTCCTGGTCCCCCTCACCGCTTTTCGTTGGCGGCTTCTTCTGGGCTTTTTTAGCGTCCTTCTTGGGAGCTTGGACTTTCTTTTCGTCGGGCATGGTGCATGCAGACTGCAGGCACAGAATAACCTGGGCCTTGACCACTCTGCGGCTGGATAGCTCCGCGGTGAGAAAGCCATCCTTTCCACCATGCTGGATGAAGCGCGTCCATTCTTAGCAGGCCAAAGATGCCATCCTCCACAGCGGGTACCGAGCTTCCTTCAGTGGGGCCGTTGTTGCCATGGAGATTTTTTTTAAACCAGGCGCTGGGTTCCGTTGTCATGGTGACCGTCAGGGCACTCGTTGACCAATCAGGTGGATGGTTGATTGCACGTGACCCTCCCGTCGTTGGGCGCCATTTGAGGGGCGTGGATGTGTTTGTGCGGTTACACCGGACACTGTGATGGTTTGGGTAGGTGTGTGTTTGCGGTTATTACCGGACACTGTGATGGTTTGGGTAGGTGTGTGTGTGTGTTTTTGTTAAATCAATCTTCACTGTGTGCCGCAAGGTCTCCTCTTTCAGTGACTACCGTAAAAATGTGTAAGGTAGTAGTTAGATTAGGCGAAGAACGAGGGGAGAGGCTTTGGTTGAAATGGTGCACAGTGCGGCCAGCAGGTCATTGCGACCTCGCTGTTGAAGCTGCCTTTCTCCATCGCGCTTTACTTAAAAAATATTATCAACAGGCTTGAAGTGGGGCTTTGGGAGGTGCACGCCCGACATCTTTATCTCATGCAGTATTTTAACTGGTGGCCATTTATACGCATCTGAGAAGCCAGCGTGGTGGATCCGCATGTTGGAGTTTGACAGGGGTCCGGGAGAGACCGTTTGACGTTTTTTATGTTTCGAAAAAAACAGCCAGCGCCGCGACCTCCCGACAGAAATGCAGATAGAGAAGGGTTGTGTTAGGAGGGTGTTGTATAATTGACCTAGTGGGAAATGTAGTGGAAGAACATTATCCAATTTCTCTTGGATTCGAAGTCTTGGTGAAAAGCTTTTCTTCTGGTAGTGGCTAATTTCTACAGCAATCGTAAACCGCATCGGTCTGATTTAGATCTGTTGCTTTTTTTTCGCGAAGTCCCTAGCCGGATTTTAGTAGAATCTTCCCAATCTTCGTACACTCTAAGGAGGCTGCCGGGGTGGTCTAAAACGTGCGGATCTCTAACGATTATACTTGACTGTCATAAGGCTATTACGAAATGCTTACCAATTCACAACAATGATTGACTGAGCTTGAGTTGAAGGTCAAGTAGTCAAACTTGCAGATGATGCCATACTGGAAGGGAAGATTGAAACTGACGAAGTGACTGAAATTACACAGTTGTGAAAATATAAATAAAAACAGGAGTAGGAACCATTTGATTTTTCAAACATGCTCTACCGTTCAATAAAATTTATGGCTGTTCTGCTTTAATCAAAGAATCCCTGCAGTGCAAAAAGAGGCCACGATCCCACCCAGGTGCTATCCCTGTAACTCCATATATTTACCCTGCTAGTTCCCCTGACACTGAGCCAATTTACCATGGCGAATCCACCTAACCAGTGCATTTTAGGAGTGTGGGGGAAAACTGAAGCACCTGGAGGAAACCCATGCAGACATGGGGAGAATATGCAAATTTCAGAGTCACCTGAAGCTGGAATTTAACCAGGTACCTGGTACTATGAGTCAGCAGTGCTATCTGTTGTGTTGTCCTGCCTACCAAATCCACCACCCTGCTCTTTGCCCATACCCCTTTTTCCTTGGTATCCAATCATCTGTCAAACTCTATCCTATCACTGAGCATATTTATGACATTCCCAACCCTTTAAATGAAGAGATTCCTGCTTGGCTCAATTCTAAATGGCCCCCCTCTACCGCGGCTACGTTCGCGGCCAGGTGTCCCTGGAGAGGGAGCACATGGTGTCCGCGGGCACAGTTGAGGCCTTCTGGATAGCAAGAGTTTTTATAAATATATAAAAAGGAAGAGGCTGGCTAGGGTGAACGTTGGTCCCTTAGAGGATGAGAAAGGGGACCTAGTGGTAGGGGATGGGGATATGGCTAAGGTATTGAATAACTTTTTTGTTTCTGTCTTCACGGAGGAGGACGTGAATAATTTGCCGGGTGTTAGCGATGGAAAGGTGGTAGGACTGGAGGGTCTTAATGACATTACTGTTACTAGAGAGGTGGTGCGCGACAGACTGGAGGGGCTGATTGTGGACAAGTCCCCAGGACCGGATGGAATGCATCCGAGGGTTCTGAAAGAAATGGCGGAGGTTATAGTGGATGCCTTGGTGGTTATTTTCCAGACGTCGCTGGATTCCGGGGAAGTGCCGGAAGATTGGAAAACGGCTAATGTTACGCCGTTGTTTAAGAAGGGTGCCAGGCAAAAGGCGGGGAATTATAGGCCGGTTAGTTTAACGTCTGTGGTAGGTAAAATGTTAGAATCCGTCATTAAGGAGGAAATTGCGAGGCATCTTGAAGGGAATTGCTTGATAGGGCAGACGCAACACGGTTTCATTAAAGGGAAGTCGTGTCTGACAAATTTACTGGAGTTCTATGAGGATGTGTCTAGGGCGGTGGATAGAGGAGAGCCGGTGGATGTGGTCTTTCTGGATTTTCAGAAGGCGTTTGATAAGGTACCTCACGAGGTTACTGCAGAAGGTCAGAGGACATGGAGTTGGGGGTAGGGTGTTAGCGTGGATAGAGGATTGGTTGTCAAATAGGAGGCAGAGAGTGGGGGTCAACGGGTGCTATTCGGATTGGCGGTTGGTGACTAGTGGGGTGCCCCAGGGGTCGGTGCTGGGGCCTCAGCTATTTACCATTTATATAGATGATCTGGAGGAGGGAACCGAGTGTAGGGTGTCGAAATTTGCTGATGACACCAAGATTGGGGGAAAGGCAAATTGTGCGGAGGGTGTGGAGAGTCTGCAGAAGGATCTAGATAGGCTGGGCGAATGGGCCAGGAAATGGCAAATGGAATTTAATGTTGGCAAGTGTGAGGTTGTCCACTTTGGTAGGAAGAATGGTAGGAAGGACTATTACTTACGTGGCGAAAAACTGCAGCAGGCGACGGTGCAGAGGGACCTCGGGGTCCTTGTGCATGAGTCGCAAAAACCCAGCCTGCAGGTGCAGCAGGTGGTCAGGAAGGCGAATGGGATGCTGGCCTTCATAGCGAGGGGGATTGAATATAAAAGTAGGGAGGTCTTGCTGCAGCTGTATAGGGCATTGGTGAGGCCGCAGCTGGAGTACTGTGTGCAGTTTTGGGCGCCGCACCTGCGCAAGGATGTTTTGGCCTTGGAGGGAGTGCAGAGGAGGTTTACTAGGCTGATACCGGAGTTGAGGGGGTTGAGCTATGAGGAGAGGCTGAATAAACTGGGCTTGTACTCGTTAGAGTTTAGAAGAATGAGGGGAGATCTCATTGAGACGTATAAGATGATGAATGGGATGGATAGGATAGAGGTGGAGAGACTCTTCCCGCTCAAAAAAGACAGTAGGACTAGGGGGCACAGCCTCAAGATAAAGGGGGGGCGGTTTAGAACGGAGTTGAGGAGGAACTTCTTCACTCAAAGGGTGGTGAATATCTGGAATTCTCTGCCCGTTGAAGTGGTGGAGGCTGCCTCGCTAAATATTTTTAAGAAGCGGGTTGATGGGTTTTTGATAAGAGAGGGAATTAAGGGTTATGGGGAGAGGGGCGGGAAAGTGGAACTGAGCCACGACAGATCAGCCATGATCTTATTGAATGGCGGGGCAGGCTCGAAGGGCCAGATGGCCTACTCCTGCTCCTATTTCTTATGTTCTTATGTGCCCGTTGGGCACTGCAGGGGCTGAGGTGCCTTATAGACCCCGACAATTACATTTTGATTTGATGTGTCTTAAGTTTCCTTTGTACTTTTTGTTCCTGTTTGGGCCATTCCCCCTCCTTTTGGGGAGCCGCCCCCTTTTTCTTTGTCCGAATGTAGTTTGAGTTTGTTTACTTGATTGACCCGAAAGACTGACCCAATATTCTAAGACTCTGACCTCTCGACTAGACTCCCCAGCCAGGTGAAACATCCCATCCCCCTCAAAATTTTATATGTTCTAATGCGATCACCTCTAATTCTTCTTGCGCTTGGGAATTTAGACCGATCTGTGTAATCTTTCCTCATAGCATTTGCTTTCCTAATTGCTTGCTGTATCTGCTGGTTAATTTCATGATTCACGTCTCCTATTTTTCCTACGTAGAGGATAACTACACACTTGATGTTATATTCCATCTGCCATTTTCTTGCCCAGTCACTTACCCTGTCTATTACCCTGTGTTACCTTTTTGCATTCCCCTCATTACCTAGTTTACCACTGAACTTTGTATCATCATTGAACTTGGATGCATTACACTAGGTTTGCTTAAGTAAGTTATTCTTATAGATTGTAAATAGTTGAGACTGATCTTTGTGGTAGCTGACTACTTACAGCTTGCCAATCTGAAAATGACCTGTTCATTCCTTCTGTTTTCTGTTAGTCAATGATCAATCCGTGCTGATATACTGCCCACGATTGGCGAAGCCCTAGGTTGTAGGTAACCACCCTATGTGAGGTATCTGTGTTTGCTTCTTGGAAATCCAAATACATTGCATTTACTGGTTTCACCTGTACTTACTTGCTGGTTACAGCCATAAAAGTACCTAAACAGATTTGTCAAATATGATTTTCCTTTTATAAATACAAATTGACCAATCACATTTCCCTGTATATCATCAAATTCCTAATAATAGATTCTTGCATTTTTCTCCACTATTGAAGTGCGGTTGAACGCAAAATCATGGCTGACAGTCTGATGCAGCAGAGTTTTCCCTGGTGTCTTGGACAATGTTTATCCCACAAGTAATGCTATGAAATAGATGATCTGGTCATTATCACATTGCAGCTTGTGAGAACTTACTGTTTGGAAATTGGCTGCAGTGTTTCCTACATTAGAGCATAGACTACAATTCAGAAACATTTAATGGACTGTAAAATGCTTTGTGATGTTGGGTGCACATGAAAGGCACATACAAATGTATGTTTTTTTAGTACCATAAATTTCTCCAAGACTTATTATATTCATTTCTTTAGTTTCTCATTCTCATCAGATTTTTAGTTTCCTACAATTTCTGGAATTGTTTTGTTATCTGTCTTGAAGATGGATGTAAAATATTTTGTATAATATCTCTGCCATTTCCTTATTTTTTTGATTGTGTTTTCCTACCTTTGCTTATAAGGGACCTCCATTTACTTTTGCTAATCTTTCTTTATATGACTATAAATGCTTTTTATATCTCTTGCCAGTTTACTCTCAATTTCTTGGTTGTCCTTGGCTGAGCTCTAAATCTTCAGGCTTGGTATTCTTTTTGATTTCTTAATCATCTTCAATTGAATACAATCCTTAGCTTAATTACAAATCAAAATACTGCAGATGCTGGAAACATGAAATGAAAACAAAAAGTGCTGGAAGTACTCAGCAGGTCAGGCAACATCTTTGGAGTCTAGTGATCCAGAGGTTCATGCTAATGCTGACGTATCCAACCACAGCAGCTGGAGGAGGGCATGCCAGGAGTAGTACCTCAAAATAAAGCATCAACCTGGTGAAGGTACAGGACAGAACTACTTGCATGCTAAACAATAGAAGTAGTAACTGATAGGCAGAGCTAAACAATCCCACAACCAATGGCTCAGGTCTAAGCTCAGTAAGAAGTCTCACAACACCAGATTAAAGTCCAACAGGTTTATTTGGTAGCAACAGCCACCAGTTTTCGGGCCTCTGACCCTTTGTCAGGTGTGTGGAGAGAACTCTCCTGACGAAGGGTCAGAGGCCTGTAAGCTGGTGGTTTGTGCTACCAAATAAACATATTGGACTTTAACCTAGTGTTGTGAGACTTCTTACTGTGTTTATCCCCATCCAATGTCAGCATCTCCACATCAGGTCTAAGCTCTGCAGTCCTGCCACATCGAGTTGTGAATGGTAATGAAGAATTAAACAACTAACCAGAGGAGGGGGCTCCAAAAATATCTCCATTGCCAATGATGGGGAAGTCCAGCATTTCAGTGCATAATACAAGGCTGAAGCATTTGCAGCCACCCTAAACCAGAATTGCGGAGTGAATGACCCAACACTTCCTTTTGATTTCCCCAGCATCGCAGATACCAACCTTCATGTTTCATTATGGTATCAAGAAATAGTTGAAAGTAATGGATATAATTTTGGAGCTCAGTCCTGGGGCATCATTGCAGGAATTCCTCAGGGTAATGCCTTGTCTCAACTCCATGCAGACGGTCACCTGGAATCGAACCTGGGTCCCTGGAGCTATGAGGCAGCAGTGCAAACAGCTCTGCTGCCCATCTTTTCCAGAATTTTTTTTTCTCTCACCTATTGTCATCAACCTGGACAAGCCAATGCCTCATTATGCATCTTTGCCTGATGGTGTGGGTGTGTATTATGTAATATATAATGGCAGTAATTATGTTCAATTTTTTACTTGTAAAGCAAAACTAGGGTGAGAATTTTGCTCTTAACCCAATATGGACTTGGATAAACTGGTGTGACAGGATGCATTACTTGACTGCTGAAATAGAATATATAATAAGAATTGGGCCTGGATTTTCATCAGAGGCAGATAACAGGAGTCAGAAAATTTCCTACCCCTCTGTCTGTCTTAAGCAAAGTGCCTGCAAAGGCAGGATTATCATTTGGGTTGTATGAGTGTGAAAGCCAACTAGAGTGAAGCCAACTGCCCCTGGAAACAGCAGCAACTGTGGCTGCTACTGAGCTGTGCGCTGAGGCGGGCTGGTAAAAAGGACTGAGAGGGTTTGATTTATTTAATATTAGACTCTCTAGCCCTCAATCCCATACCCCATCCATGCCAACTGATGTCCTTCCATTCACACACACACACACACACACACACACACACACACACACACACACACCCCCCCCCCCCCCCCCCCCCCCAAACCACGGACCCACCTCCCACCCCCTCATGAGCTCTTGTACGCGCCAATAAACCTTTCACTAACAATGGCATGTGTGGAAAAGTTTTTAAAAAGTAATTCATGATTTTCTTATAAAGAACTTCTTTTTCAACAGCTCTATAAATCCGTAAATTATCCAGACATTTAAAGAATCAAGAACAAGCTACACTTGACACTACTTTATCTTGTGTCAATAACCATTGTGTAATTGACACAAGAGAAAGAGTTATTACGTGGTGTTTCCTTTGGATGCAGCAGTTTCAATAGATGAATGGATATCTAGGTGTTCAGCCAATGTCTCATTATGCATCTTTGCCTGATGCTGTGGGTGTGTATTATGTAATATATAATGACAGTAATTATGTACAATTTTTTATTTGTAGAGCAAAACTAGGGTGAGAGTTTTGCAGTTCATATTGGGTTGACTTGAATAAACATAGTGAATGTGGTCAAAATGGGGAATGATTTTTAAAGTTCATCCAGGACTGCCTTCTGGATTAATATGTCTCTAATCCTACAAGAAAAGAAGCAGTGTGTGATTTAGTTCTATGAATAGTTAAAAAGATTAAATTTAATAAAGAATAGGGCTCACAACACAGGTTGAATGCAAAAGTAAAAGATAAAAAAAAATTTAAAATAGTGTTGGAATAGAAATGGGGCAATATTCATAGAAATCATAGAAACTCTCCAGTACAGAAAGAGGCCATTCGGCCCATCGAGTCTGCACCAACCACAATCCCACCCAGGCCCTACTCTCATATCCCTACATATTTTACCCACTAATCTTTCTAACCTACGCACCTCAGGACACAAAAGGGGCAATTTTAGCATGGCCGAACAACCTAACCTGCACATCTTTGGACTGTGGGAGGAAACCAGAGTACCCAGAGGAAACCCACACAGACACGAGAATGTGCAAACTCCACACAGGCAGTGACCCAAGCGGTCCCTGGAGCTGTGAAGCAGCAATGCTAACCACTGTGCTACCATGCCGCCCTTCAGTAAGATTAGAGAGTTGGTTCAAATTAATTGGACAAGAAACTTAGCAAGGAGAATGGCAGGTCAGGAGTCAAGAACTTGTGAAAGATTACACATTACTTCAGGTGGAAAAAAAATACATAAAGGACAGTCCACTCAATTTCGTTGTTTAAGGCAACTCCATGAGTGTATAAAGGAAGATGACTCGGGAGGGGCCAATCAACTCAGCCTGAAGACATTGCTGCAGGGCTCTTTCATGACTGTATCCTAAGGCCCAACTATCTTTTGCTTTGCCAGTAACCTTTTCATCAAACTGTTGTAAGTGGGAATGTTTACTTATGGCACAGTTTTTAGTTCCCTTCAGAGCGCCTCAAAATGAAGTAACGTGTTCCCACCTGCATGAAAACGTGGACACCATTCAGGCTTGGACAGATCAATAGCAATTAATATTTGTTTGCATGGAATACTGACCGCTTGCTTAGATGAGTGCAGATCCAGCAATACTCAAGAAGCTCAGCACCATCTAGGGCAAAGCAGCATTCATTTGATCGTCATCCTGTCCAACATGTTAATATTCACTGTTCCACCAGTGGTTCACTCTGTCTGCTATATCTACCATCTGGAAAATATCCTGCAGGAAATTACCAAGGACTTTTAGGTCATGCATTTGGGAGGTGTTTTCTAACTGCCTTAAAAAGCAAGGGCAAGAAGCACATTAGAAAACCACCACCTACAAGTTCTCTTCCAAGTTCTACATCATCCTAATTTAGAAATATATTACCATTCCTTCATTGTTGGCTCAAAATCCTAGAACTCCCTGCCTAATGGGTTGCAGTAGTTCAAGAACGCAACTTGCCACCCATCACCTTTCTTTGTTTTCAGTCATGCTTATTATGATCATTGACTAGACCTCAAACTTTTGGTAAGATTCAGTTAGGAACCAATAACGTTTTGTTTATATTGGACAGTTTTAGGTTTAAGATGTTTACTGGGAGTTTGAAGCCTTAAAATTTCATGAGTTTTGAACAAACAATAAAACAAACTTCACTCCCCAGGGTCAGAAAAATGAAACAATTTACAATATCTTGTACTCTAATATGTAGGGCAAATTCAAGATACGTGTGAATTAACAAGTAAACTGTGCTCGATCTGACTGCAGCTGAACGTTGGTGATCATTTAAAGAATCTTCTAAGGATTGCAAAATCCAAAAGAGATTTTTAAACATTTAAATACTTTCGAATTCTGGCAGTTCCTGCCCCTTTCCACATAATCCCTATGTTCGCTGAGACACCAAAAATCTGATTATCCCAGCCTCTATGGAATATTCATACCCCTCTGGGGTAGAGGATTCCAAAGATTCACAACCCTTTGAGTGAAGTAATTTCTCCGCGCCTCAATCCTGACTGATCAGTCCATTATCCTGAAACGGTGCCCTCCATGTTTTAGACTTGCTGATCAGTGGAAGCAAGCTCTCAGCTTCCACTTTATCAAAGCTGTTCAGAATGTTGTAGGCTTCAATGAGATAACCACTCATTCTTCTAAACTCCAGAAAACTCTTTTCTTAGTCTTTCATTGTAGAACAATCCCCTCAGTCCAGTGTTCACTTAGTGTACCTTCGCTGTATCTTCTCCAATGTGAGTAGATCCTTTCTGAAATAAGAACATAAGAATTAGGAGAAGGAGTAGGCCATCTAGCCCTTCGAGCCTGCTCCGCCATATAATAAGATCATGGCTGATCTGAAGTGGATCATTTCCACTTTCCCGCTTTCTCCCCATAACCCTTAATTACCCTGTCTATCAGAAACCTATCTACCTGTGACTTAAATGTATTTAGCGAGGTAGCCTCCACCACTTCAACGGGCAGAGAATTCCCGAGATTCACCACCCTTTGAGTGACGAAGTTCCTCCTCAACTCCGATCTAAGGGGAACCCCCCCCTTATCTTGAGGCTGTCCCCTCCAGTCCTGCTATCCTTTCTAAGTGGGAAGAATCTCTCTACCTCTACCCTATCTATTCCCTTCATTATCTTATACGTCTCTATAAGATCCCCCTCAGCCTTCTAAACTCCGAGTACAGACCCGGTCTATTTCGTCTCTCTTCATTGGCTAACCCCCTCATCTCTGGTATTAGCCTAGTGAACCTTCTCTGCACTCCCTCCAAGGCCAATATATCCTTCCGCAAGTGCGGTGACCAAAACTGCACACAGTACTCCAGCTGCAGCCTCACCAGTACCCTGTACAGTTGCAGCAAGACCTCCCTACTTTTATATTCTATCCCCCTCGCTATAAAGGCCAGCATCCCATTCGCCTTCTTGATCACCTGCTGCAGCTGCAGACTGGGTTTTTGCGATTCGTGCACAAGGACCCCCAGGTCCCTCTGCACCGTAGCATGCTGCAGCTTTTTGCCTTTTAAATAATAATCCCTCCTACTATTATTTCTGCCAAAGTGAATAACCTCACACTTGCTAACATTATACTCCATCTGCCTGGTCCTCGTTCACTCGCTCAGCCTCTGCAGACTCTCCACACCCTCCACGCAATTTGCTTTTCCACTCATCTTCGTGTCAAAAGCAAATTTCGTCACCCTCCACTCAGCCCCCTCCTACAGATCATCTATGTAAATGGTAAACAGTTGAGGCCCCAGCGCCAATCCCTGCGGCACTCCACTAGTCACCAACTGCCAACCAAAATAGCACCCATTGATTCCAACTCTCTGCTTCCCATTAGACAGCCAGCCCTCTATCCGTGCTAACACCTTATCCCCATCTCCGTGCACCCTAACCTTCTGCAGCAACCTTTTGTGAGGCACCTTATCAAATGCCTTTTGGAAATCTAAAAGCACCACATCCACCGGTTCCCCTCTGTCTACCGCACTAGTCACGTCCTCATAGAAATCCAATAAATTCGTCAAACATGACTTCCCCTTAACGAATCCGTGCTGGGTCTGCTCGATCAAACCATTCTTTTCTAGGTGCCTAGCTATTTCTTCTTTGACAGATTCTAGCATTTTTCCAACTACAGATGTTAAACTAACCGGCCTATAATTCCCTGCCTTTTGTCTGCTACCTTTTTTAAACAATGGCGTAACATTAGCCATTTTCCAATCTTCTGGCACTTCCCCAGAGTCCAGCGAATTTTGATAAAAATTACTAAGGCATCCGCTATCACCTCTGCCATTTCTTTCAGAACCCTGGGATGCATTCCATCCGGTCCCAGGGACTTGTCTACCTTCAGTCCTGTTAGTCTGTCAAGCGCTACCTCTCTAGTGACAGTAATCGCATTAAGGCCCTCATCTCCTACCATCCTTCTATCTTTAATATCCGGCAAACTATTTGTGTCCTCTTTTGTGAAGACCGAGGCAAAAAACTTATTTAAAGCCTCAGCCATTTCCTCATCGCCCACTACTAAATCCCCCCTCTCATCCTCCAAGGGTCCAACATTCACTCTAGCCAGCCTCCTCTTTATATATTTGTAAAAACTTTTACTGTCTTTTTTATATTTAGTGCTAGTTTAGCTTCATAGTCTATCTTTCCTTTCTTTATCACCTTCTTAGTCATTCTTTGTTGATTTTTAAACCTTTCCCAATATTCTAATCGCCCACTATTTTTTGCCACTCTGAACACATCAGCTTTTAATTTAATACTCTCCTTTATTTCCTTTGATAACCACAGCTGGTTATCCCTTCTCCTACATTCCTCCTTTACCATCGGAATATATTTCTGCTGCGTACCGAAAAAGATCTCCTTAAAAATCCTCCACTGTTCCTCAGCCGTCCTACCAACCAATCTGCACCCCCAATCTACATTCGCCAATTCCTCTCTCATCCCATCGTATTCCTCTCTGTTCAAACAGAGGACACAGGTTTGGGACCCTACTTTCTCATCCTCCATCTGCATCAGAAATTCAGTCATACTATGATCACTTGTCCCAAGAGGATCCCTCACAAAAAGATCCCTAATTCTACCTGCCTCGTTACACAGCACCAGATCTAAGATAGCTCGCTCCCTCGTAGGTTCCGTTACATACTGTTTAAGGAAACTATCCCGACAGCATTCCAAGAACTCTTCCTCAAGCCCACTGTGTCCGACTTGGGTCATCCAGTCAATATGCAGATTAAAATCCCCCATAATTATCACCATTCTGTTTGTGCACGCATCAGTTATTTGCTTGTTTATAGCCCACCCCACCTCAAAGTTATTATTTGGGGGCCTATAGACCACACCCATCATCATCTTCCTCCCCTTACTATTCCTTATCTCCACCCACAACGATTCCACGTTTTGCTCTTTGGAGCCTATATCTTCCCTTGCTACCACCCTGATATTATCCTTAATTAACAGAGCTACCCCACCCCATTTTTCCTCCTGTCTATCCTTCCTAAACACCTGATACCCCTGGACATTCAGCTCCCAGTCCCTGTCACCCTGCAACCACGTTTCCATAATGGCCATTAGATCATGTCCATTTGTGCTGATTTGCGCCATCAGCTCACTCACTTTGTTCTGAATGCTTTGTGCATTTAGGTTATACCAGCCCTTATCTGGACCTTATTTGTAGAAACGCTACTAACCTCTTTCATGCCCCCTACTCCTT
Source organism: Carcharhinus amblyrhynchos (assembly GCF_965287045.1). NCBI lineage: Eukaryota > Metazoa > Chordata > Chondrichthyes > Carcharhiniformes > Carcharhinidae > Carcharhinus > Carcharhinus amblyrhynchos. The sequence goes on from NC_137328.1 coordinate 96,268,762, forward strand.
TTTATTAGCGGAACATCCTCAACATTTACCTGCATACGTATCCTCTCCTTTACTTTAGATTTTGTAATTTCCACCACCGCCACCCCCATTAGTTTAAAGCCCTATCTACAGTCCAAGTTATACGATTCGCCAGGACTCTGGTCCCGGCACGATTCAAACGAAGACCATCCCATCTGAACAGGTCTCATCTGTCCCAATACTGGTGCCAATGCCCCATAAATTCAAACCCATTCCTCCCACACCAATCCCTGAGCCACACATTCATCTCCTTAATCCTATTTACCCTGTGCCAATTTGCACATGGTTCAGGTAGTAATCCACAGATAACCACCTGGTTGGTTCTGCTTTTTAATTTGGTTCCCAGAATATCGTACTCCCTCTGCAGATCCTTAGTTCCTATTTTGCCTATGTCGTTGGCACCCACATGAACCATGACGACTGGATTCTCACCCTCCCACTCCAGATTCTTCTGCAGCCCAGATGAGTTATCCTGGACCCGAGCTCCAGGCAGGCAACACACCCTTCGGTATTCTTTATCCTCGTCACAAAGGACAGTGTCTATGCCCCTAACCCCCAGTTACCACTACGTTCCTCTTTACTTCTTCTGCTTTGACCTCTGTCTGCACCACTGTACCGTGGGCAGTTTGCTCGTCCAAATTGCAGCCCTCATTCTTGTCCACACTGGGAGTAAGAACCTCAAACCTGTAGATGTGAAGACCAGATGGATGTACACTATTTCCAGATTTGGCCTCATCAAAATTCTGTACAATTATATCAAAACTTCTTTATTGTTGTACTCCAATCTCCTTGCATGAAATTTGTCTTCCTAATTGCTTGCTGAACCTAGATGTTATCTTTTACATTCCTTGCAAGAGCATGCTGAAGTTTATTTGAACATCAACACTTTGCACATATTTTGAAAGATGTTCTGCCTTTCTATTCTTCCAAACAAAGTGAATAATCCCTCATTTCCCTCAATTATACTCAATCATATTCAATCTACCATCTTGTTGCTCACTCATTTAACCTATCTACATCCCTTTGCAGTCGGTCTATGCCCTTCCCACAGCTTAGCTTTCCACCTAGCTTCGTATCATCAGCAAACTTAATACATCACGCTCTGTCTCTTCATGTAAGTCAATATAGATTCTAAAAAGCTGAAGCCCCAGACCGATCCTTGCTGCAGTCAATTATTCGTTTCTTATCAACTGGAAAAAGCCTTGCTTATGCCCACTCTCTGCCTACTATCCATAAACCAATTCATAAGAACATAAGAAATAGGAGCAGGAGTAGGCCATCTAGCCCCTCGAGCCTGCCCCGCCATTCAATAAGATCATGGCTGATCTGTCGTGGCTCAGTTCCACATTCCCGCCCTCTCCCCATAACCCTTAATCCCCTTGCTTATCAAAAACCCATCAACCTGCGTCTTAAAAATATTTAGCGAGGCAGCCTCCACCACTTCAACGGGCAGAGAATTCCAGAGATTCACCACCCTTTGAGTGAAGAAGTTCCTCCTCAACTCTGTTCTAAACTGCTCCCCCCCCCCCACTTTTATCTTGAGGCTGTGCCCTCTAGTCCTACTGTCCTTTGAGCGGAAAGAGTCTCTCCACCTCTATCCTAACCATCCCATTCATCATCTTATATGTCTCAATGCGATCTCCCCTCATTCTTCTAAACTCTAACGAGTACAAGCCTAGTTTATTCAGCCTCTCCTCATAGTTCAACCCCCTCAACTCCGGTATCAGCCTAGTAAACCTCCTCTGCACTCCCTCCAAGGCCAAAATATCCTTGCGTAAGTGCGGCGGCCAAAACTGCACACAGTACTCCAGCTGCGGCCTCACCAGTGCCCTATACAGCTGCAGCAAGACCTCCCTACTTTTTATATTCAATCCCCCTCGCTATGAAGGCCAGCATCCCATTCGCCTTCCTGACCACCTGCTGCACCTGCAGGCTGGGTTTTTGCGACTCATGCACAAGGACCCTGAGGTCCCTCTGCACCGTCGCATGCTGCAGTTTTTCGCCATGTAAGTAATAGTCCTTCCTACCATTATTCCTACCAAAGTGGACAACCTCACATTTGCCAACATTAAATTCCATTTGCCAGTTCCTGGCCCATTCGCCCAGCCTATCTAGATCCTTCTGCAGACTCTCCACACCCTCCGCGCAATTTGCCATTCCACCAATCTTGGTGTCATCAGCAAATTTCGACACCACACACTCGGTTCCTTCCTCCAGATCATCTATATAAATGGTAAATAGCTGAGGCCCCAGCACCGACCCCTGGGGCACTCCACTAGTCACCAACCGCCAATCCGAATAGCACCCATTGACCCCCACTCTCTGCCTCCTATTTGACAGCCAATCCTCTATCCACGCTAACACCCTACCCCCAACTCCCTGCCCCCTGATCTTCTGTGACAACCTCTTGTGAGGCACCTTATCAAACACCTTCTGAAAATCAAGAAACACCACATCCACCGGCTCTCCTCTATCGACCGCCCTAGACACATCCTCATAGAACTCCAATAAATTTGTCAGACACGACTTCCCCTTAACAAAACCGTGCTGTGTCTGCTCTATCAAACAAATTCTCTATCCATGTTAAGATATTACTGCATGAGCCCTTCCTTATCTTGCCAGTTAATCTTCTGTGTGGCGCCTTATCACATGCCATGCCATTAATGCTACATCTACTGCTTCCTCTTTATCTATCATGCTACTTGCATTCTCAAAATACTTTGTCAAAATTTGTCAAACAGAATTTCCCTTTGGTGAAACCATGTTGACTTGTTCTAATCACACTATGCTTTTAAGTGCATTATTGAGACTTTTTCTTGAAAAATTCCAGCACTTTTCCAACGACTGATGTGAGGTGAGATGGCCTGTAGTTCACTGTTTTCTTTCTTCCTCTTTTTCAAAAAGCAGTATAACATTTGCCAACTTGTAATCTAATGGGACCATTCCTGAAACATAGGAATTTTGGAAAATCATTGCCAGCGTATTTGTTATCTCTGCAACTATCTATTTTAGAATCCTATGGTGTGGACTAGAGAGTTGGTGGATTTTAGTCCTTTAAATTTTCCAATTTTTAAAAAAAATAGTTTCCTCACTTTATAGCTCCTAGTTTGTCTGGTATGCCCCCTGTCTGGTATGAAATTTGTGTCTTCTACTGTGAGGACAAACATAAAATATTTGTTTAATGTCTCTGCCATTTCTTCATTCCACATGATATGTTTTATATTTTTTGGCTATTTTACTCTGTTTATTTCCCTTTTAATATCCCTTTTTATTAACTTCTTGGTTGCTCTGCTGGTTTTTAAAACACCACCATCTTAGTATTGTTTTTTGCAACGTAAGTCCTCCTCTTAACCTAAAGCTATTCTTAACTTCCTGTATGAGTCACAGATGGACATGTTTTTTTTCAATAAAACGTATTTTAATTAAACGTATTAAGTTGTTTCTTTGAATCACTCTTATTTATCTCCATACCTTTTTAAAGCTTTTTATCCAATTAACATAACCGTGGACCACTTCTATCCTCATACCTATGTATCGTGGTGGCACATGGTTAGTACTGCAGCTTTACAGTGCCAGGAACCCCAGGTTCAATTCCTGGCATGGGTCACTATCTGTGGGAAGTCTGCACATTCTTCCTATGTCTGCGTGGGTTTACAAGTACTTCGGTTTCTTCTCACAGTCCGAAAGACATGCTGGCTAGGTGCGTTGGCCATCCTAACTTCTACCTCCGTGCACCTAAACAGGCACCAAAGTGTGGTGACTGGGGGTTTTCACAGTAACTTCATTACAGTGTTAGTGTAAGCCTTCTTCTGACATCAATAAATAAACTTAAATAAAGCCATAACATTAAGATTCTTTGATTTTAGTATGTCACACTCAAACTTAATATGGAATTCAGTGGTACTATGATCACTAACTCCCAATGGATCTTTTAGAACAATGTTACTAATTAATCCTCCTTCATTACACCATACTAGATCTAAGATAAATTCCTCTGCGTATTCCAAAAAATTGCCATGGAAACATTCTATAAACTCATCTTCCAGGCCATTCTTGCTAAACCAATAATTTTAATATAGAGCAAAGTGCGCACAGTTATTACATTTTCTTTGTTTCAAGCTCCAATAACGTAGTTTGTGTGGTGTGTCTGATCACAGTTGGCCTTTTGGTTCATGTCGACTGTATACTTAATAAGAGCGTTACAGCATAAGATACATTTTGTACCTTGTGGTTACCCTTTAAAAATGTGTCCATGTGTGAAGGTATAGATGGCGTGAAGAGTATTGTGCTACAGTCAGTCTTGTCATATTTAATAAATGTTTTTTTTTGTTGAAAGCTAATAGCAATCTTTTGATTTTTGTCCATCCACGTCACTAATCAAAAAATAGAAGTTATGGGGAGGGATTTTCCTGATGCACTTGCCCAAAGACTTCGCTATGGTTCCATGGGCGGGATGGGAAAATTCCCCCCAATAGCCTGTTGAGCCAGGGTTCCATTCTGAGACCTAACTGCCCAGTAGTAATGTCAGCTGGGACCATAATGCCATACTGATTCTACTTCATGATCATCTTGAGGTCGGGTCCTTTTTCACTAATGTCCTTATGTCATCATTTACTATCAGGGCTACCCCTCTTTTGACATTCTGTTTGTATTTCTGAAAGACTGTATACCCTGGAATATTTATTTCCCAACTTTGATCACCTTGTAGTCATGTCTCTGCAAAAATAATTAGGTCTAAATCATTCTTCACTATTACTGCCACCATCTATTATCTATTTTACTTCAGAATGCTTTGTGCATTCTTTAAAAAAATCTTTAATTGTTTTTACTGTTATTGCCTGCAATTACCTTAATTGCCAATGTATGATTTTTGCTCAATTCTATCCCTTCCTATCACACTCTGCTTGCCTTTACCCCCATTGCTATTCTGCTCCAATGCCTTGAGCTTTCTATTTGAATTTCTAAGTATACCTTCACCCAAACTCCTGCCCCATTAGTTTAAAATTCTGCGCATAGTTCTGTGATGGGCCATATTGGTGCCAAGTAGCAAGTTTGTAGGATTAATGATTAAGAAACTGAGGGTGATTTGACACTTGGTATCTATTCCATATCTATCATGAAACTGTCTGAAGGAATGATGGCTTTCAACTACACCCTAGCTTCTTGCGCTTTAAGAACATTTCTTTTGCTTAAATATTGGTGGAGAATATTGTCAGTGAAGGAATTACTTCAAATTGGACCTTACTTGTGACCACCCCGGACCATACTTGTGATGACCCTGGACCTTACTTGCAACCACCCCGTCTGTACCTTATGGCTGACCACCACAGTCTTTGCATCCGACCATGACTGAGCTGTCTCTCTGCCACCCTAGACCTTGCATCCGACCATGCCTGCACATTCTCCCTGTGTTTGCATGGGTTTTATCTGGTTTCCTCCCACAGTCCAAAGATGTGTGGGTTAGGTAGATTGGCCCTGATAAATTGCCCCTTAGTATTGGGGGGATTAGCTAGAGTAAATGCATGGGGTTATGGGGATAGGGCCTGGTGAGATTGTGGTCTGTGCAGACTTGATGGGCTGAATGGCCTCCTCTGCTGTAGGATTCTATGATTTTTATGAACACGTTCCTGCTATCTAGTCAAGGATCATGAAATAGTGTCTTAAGGGCTAGATTTTTAGACCCTGCTGGGGGAGAAAGATGGCAGGCAGGTAATGAAAACATGGGTATGGTCAGTGTATCAATTTCCTATCACTGTTCCCAGTGCTGTCCAGCTTCGCCAGAACTGGGGGAGAGTAGTCCCAAGAACCTGCCCAGTCTGTTAATAGGTGTAATTAATGTTAGTAACAGCTCACTGAGAACATGTTGAGAGCCAAGTTGAAAATTTGGCAGGACTGCATGTGCTGCACATTAAGTCAGGGGAAGATCAGATGCAGGAGATTGGCTCCGCACTGTGAACCGCCGTAACTGCCAAGGGAAATAAGTGTTTAGAGTTCATTTATTAGTGTCATAAGTAGGCTTACATTAACACTGCAGTGAAGTTACTGTGAAAATCCCCTGGTTGCCACACTCCAATGCCTGTTCGCGTACACTGAGGAGCATGCCACCAAATCAGCATGTCTTTTGGACATCTGGGAGGAAATCTGTGCAAACGTGGTGATAATGTGCAGACTCCACCCTGACAGTGACCCAAGCTAGGAACTGAAACCTGGTCCCTGGTGCTAAGGCAGCAGTGCCAACCACTGTGCCACCCTGCCACCCAGTGAGTACACAGAGCTAGGAGGGTGCCTTGGCCCCTGGCACAAAGTGGTTATCAGGTCAACACAACTTGCAAAGAGAGTGACTAGTGAGCACTTGGGCTTAAGTGGAGGGGGTCTCCAATCTGCAAGCATTACAGGACCATAGGATGAGGGGCAAGGCTTCCAAACTTAATTGGAAGGGGACGAGCACAAGGAAGGCAGCAGCGGGGGTAATGGGAGCTTGACTGTCTGATTTCAGATCCAGTGATGGTATGCTGCACAGGAAGGATAGAACTCTCTGCATGAGGACGACAAGAAAGGTGACAGGCGGAAAGACAATAGACTTATGGTGACAGGACTGATTGGGTGGTGCCCACTTGCATGGATATCAGTCACTGTAGTAGTCTGTTTGCACTTGCCATGACACTGTCCTCCAGTGAGCTATGGAGCTTAGGTGAAGCAATGGAGAGACATATCTGAGCAGGAGAAAGTGCAGGGCATAGTGTCAGGGCTAGCACAGAGTGTGGAGAGGATCCCATTAATGTCTGGGATTTTCTGGTGCAGGTTCTTTTCGGCTGACCCCTTTGGCCTGGGAAGAATGGCGTGGTTGACTTTATGCTGCCTACAAGAACACTTCCACAAGCCACAGCCTCGAATAGATTAAGCCTTACTACCAAGAAGGAAGCCTGTTTACCCAGAGGTTTCACTGGAACCATTCATGGACCCTTCTTCCCCATCACCACTTCCAAGTTTCTCATCCCACCATTAACAGAAGAATACACTCACATCTGGCTTCATGTGTCAATATTTGCATGGCGCTCAAAGACAAAAAGACAGTTATACGTGCAAGAATTCCCAGTGATCCACTTGGTGCTATGCCTGATGCAAAGATCTCAGCTCTTGCCCTGTTCTATGCAGTGCTTCCCTTGTGGCCTTGATTGAGGTAGTGGCTACCTGCTCACTTGTGTCTCTGTCTGAGGCTGAGATGCACTTGGTGGTCGTTCTCATGGTGGCGTTGCCCATGAAGGCATTTCCAGAAGTTGCTGCACGTGTGTCATTTTCAGGGCAGCCTAACATGTGCAGATGGTTTCTCAGTCAGACTGGTGATAGTGCCTAGGAAGGGAGGCACCCTCGCTCTCCTCTGCTTCAGCCCTTGGCTTGCGCGACTCGCTCCTTAATCTACACGTTTAGGTTCCTATTTACCCTTTCCACCAGGGACGTCCATTTTGTCATCTCAGATTTACTTGTGAACAGCAACCACTAGTAATGCCTGTAGCTCCATCTTTAATGTTGGTAACAGTGTGCCCATCTATGTGCTTTGCAGGGTGTTTGTGATACTTTTCTGTTATGATCCTTGGCCAGACTCCAGGATGTGGGGGGAAATCTGGTTAGGAACTTGGTTCCTGACCTCTACAACCTCAGTCCAAATGTGGACAGCTGGATGGTAAGTTGAGAGTGACTGTTCTTGACAACAAGGCAGCATTTGACCAGTTTTGTTGGAGCTTCTTGATGCTACACCTGGAGTCAATAGGGAAAACTTGCACTGGTTGGAGTCATACCTAGCACTGAGGGAGGTAGTTGTGATTGTTGGAGGCCAATCATCTTGAGTCCCAGGATGTAGCTGCAGGAGTTTTTCAAAGTAGTGTCCTCGGCCTAAACGTCTTCAACTGCTTCATCAATGACTTTTCTTCCATCATAAGGTCAAAAATTGGAATATTTGCTGCTGATTGCATTGTTTTCAGTACTACTCAGCAACTCCTCAGATACTGAAGCAGCTCAGATGCTAGATGTATCCGTATGCCCAGGATTTGGACAACGTTTGGCCTTGGACAATAAGTGACAAGTAATATTCATGACAGACAAGCTGTGCCATCACGTCACCTCTCCTTGTTATTCAATGGCATTACCATTGCTGAATTCCCCATTATCAACATCCTGGTGGTTATTGACCAGGAACTTGTGATAACTCCCATGATCTGCATGGGGAATCATTAATTGACCTCCCAGTTTGTCTTGCTGAATACAAGCTCCCTGAGGATTGATGATGAGCCAACCAGGTGGAGCTCATATACTGAGCTCTTTATAAAACAAGACCCTGAGAGGGTCCACTAATCTTTTAGTTCCAGTAGTTCACCACAGGCTTGTGGTTATTGTTTATTTCCATTTGTGCAGTAAAAGCATGGTTACTTCACAGCCAACTCCTTACTGAACTGAAATGGACAAGCCATAAAAATACTGTGGCTATGAGAGCAGAGTAAGAAGTCTCACAACACAAGGTTAAAGTCAACAGGTTTATTTACAGCACTAGTTTTCAGAGCCTCAAGCTCGCTGTTCAGGTGAGTGAGGACTTGTGTTCACAAACAGGGCGTATAATGACACAAACTCAATTTACAAGATAGTGGTTGGAATGCGCGTCTTTACAGGTAATCAAGTCTTAAAGGTACAGACAATGTGAGTGGAGAGAGGGTTAAGCACAGGTTAAAGAGAGGTGTATTGTTTCCAGCCAGGACAGTTAGTGAGATTTTGCAAGCCCAGGCAAATCATGGGGGTTACAGATAGTGTGACGTGAACCCCAAGATCCCTGTTGAGCCCGTCCTCGTGTGCGGAACTTGGCAATCAGTTTCTGCTCAGCAATTCTTTGTTGTGTGTCGTGAACGTCGCTTTGGAGAACGCTTACCTGAAGATCAGAAGCTGAATGCCGTGACTGCTGAAGTGTTCCCCGACTGGAAGGGAACGCTCCTGCCTAGTGATTTTGAATGGTGTTCATTCATTCATTGTTGGGGAGACCATGCAAACACTACAATGTACCATGCCTCGGGACATCCTTTCCTGCAGTATCAGGTAGACAACATTGACCGAGTTGCAAAAGTATATACCATGTACCTGGTGGATGGTGTTCTCACGTCAGATGATGGCATCTGTGTGTATAAGAGCAGGTCAGAGGCTGGGAGTTCTGTGGACAATAACTTCCTGACTCCCCAAAGTCTACCCACCATCTACAAAGCACAAGTCAGGAGTGTGATGGAATAGTCACCACTTGCCTGGATGAATATAGCTCTTTTAAAAAAAAACCTTGAGAAGCTTGAAGGCATCCAGGACACAGCAGCCTTCTCAATTGGCACCAAGTCTACCACCTTAAACACATTTATTTCACCACTGACACGCAGTGGCAGTAGTGTGTACCATCTAGTAAGGTGCACTGCAACAATTCGTCAAGTCTGTCTTGAGAGCATCTTTTCAAATCTTCCATCTCTACCACCTAGAAGGACAAAGACAGCACCTGTGAGTGCCACTGCCTGCAAGTTTCCTTCCAAGTCACTCACCATCTTAATTTGAAACTATATTGCCTTTCCCTCACTATTGCTATGTCAAAATTGTGGAATTCTGTTCCTAATAGCATTTGGGAGTTTATACAGTTACTTCTCCCTGTAGCAGTATCTCAAAAGGTATTCAAAAGTTGTAACATTTTTTGCATAAAATGTTAAGAACATTGAATAATTGCTTTAATTCATAATGTCAATTTTTGTATTAGCAAAAGAATATTTGATATTTTCTACCATAAGTGAAAGATTCTTTTGGTCAATAGGAGAACAAAAGTTCAAAAATTTTGTTATTTAAATTCTAAATTAGTATTGCATCTAACAGTTATTAACTTGCTGATCTTGTAGCTATAATGGTAGGAACATAGCAACTAGTGCTGTAAAAGGGGATATGGCTTTATTTTCCCTGAAGCTCCTGCAATATGAAGGAAGGACACCAGGAGCAGGTACGCTCCATGTTGCTCAGGACACCTGGTTTGGAAGTCCAGACGAGAAATGTGGAGCTCTAGTGTAAGGTAAGTAAATAAGAGTGAAATGGCAATCCAACAGTAATTGCTATTCCTTGGAAGATTCAGCCATGTGCTGTCCTAATCTTTAATCAGTGTGACTTTATTTATTTTTTTACTGTTATTAGCACACTTGGCTGTTAAAAGATTATAATATGGATTGTAAAAATCATGATGGGTTAATGTGAAAATGTAAATGAGACAGTTCACATCTTGGAAGTGATGCAAGATCACACAACTGACATGATCAGGTTTTTCTTTGGCAGCCTCATGGTCAGGTGAAGTCTCCTGCTAAATGTGGTTATTCTTTAATGTTTTGAATAAATTTGATGTTAAACCCTACGTCCAGACTCTACTGAAGGTCATTAACATCGCCTTGAGCAGCAGGTAAATGGACTGCAGTAAAATGAGCAGCCAGTGACCAAGCAGCAGATAAAACAAAAGTAAAACAGTGGAGTGGAGAAGTTATTGCCATGATCAACTGATTTGAGCAGGTTCAAAGTTGAAGTGTGACTCAACCTGCACCGAAAATTTGCAATGTACTGCACCACAAATGGGCTCACTACAAAACCGAACTAGGAGCAGGTCTGATATCCTAGTCACTGTATGTGACAGAGTAATGAAAGCATTCATTGCCTACTTCAGTCTAAGAAAAAATACTCATTTACAAAGAATGACTGACTCAGTAGAGTTCATTTAAGTTGGAGTAAAAACATGGCTGCACCAAAACACAGTGTGAGAAGAGGGCATGGCAACTGCAATAAACAAGTGTTATTGATGTTCCAAAACTGCTGACTGCTATTTTTATAAGAAGACAGGTCATGTTAAAGCAGTTAACATGGTTAAAGCATAGCTGGAAGTTTACAAATGACAGAAAAAAGAAAAGCCCTCAAAGGTTAGCAAAATCCAACAAATTGAAGATGTTAATAATTTACAGATGTCCTTCCTGGTCAGGATTAAGGGGTCAACTGGAATTTGTGCTGAAATATTAGTTGGTGGACGTGAAATACATTTTAAAGTGGGCAGTGGAGCTGGAGTTTTGTTTCTTTCCATTGTGCTGTGGTCTGAACAAGGCCTTCAACTATCAAATATACAACTCCATGGACCAAAGTAATGCAACATAGGATAGATGACTGCAGCACTTCAGTATAAAGAGACTCAGTGAAATCTAATACACAGTACAAAACCAGATTGTTCACTTTTACTAGAAGAGTTTATATAGATTTACAACTGAACAATAGAATGGAGAAATTTGAAAACCAAGAATGTGTAACAATTTTAGAGGTGAATTTCCAGTTGTTCAAAGGGCTTGGGAAGCTCAAAACAGCTTATCACATCACCTGATGGAATGTTTGTTTTTACTGGGAAAAGTTCCTCATTCATTTTTAAGAACATAAGAACATAAGAAATAGGAGCAGGAGTAGGCCATCTAGCCCTTCGAGCCTGCCCCGCCATTCAATAAGATCATGGCTGATCTGTCGTGGCTCAGTTCCACTTTCCCGCCCTCTCCCCATAACCCTTAATCCCCTCTCTTATCAAGAACCCATCAACCCGCTTCTTAAAAATATTTAGCGAGGCAGCCTCCACCACTTCAACGGGCAGAGAATTCCAGAGATTCACCACCCTTTGAGTGAAGAAGTTCCTCCTCAACTCCGTTCTAAACCGCCTCCCCTTTATCTTGAGGCTGTGCCCCCTAGTCCTACTGTCTTTTTTGAGCGGGAAGAGTCTCTCCACCTCTATCCTATCCATGCTGAAGGTAAAGCAGTAAATTCGCAAAGTTATGACCAAGAGTAATCTCATCTGTAACAAAACCTGCGCATTCGTGTCTAAGTACAGTTTCAGCACTGAAATTAACTAGATCACTAAGAACCTGTATCAGTCTCACACTGAATAAACCTATTGAAAGGAAAATTCTTCAATCTAGTCTTTGGGTGAGAGTCTGGCAGAGTTGGGAATTTTTACTAATTAATGACTTTTGGCAATGACCCTTAGACGAGGAGTCCCAATATACTTAACCTTTACATCTTTTGGGAGATTTTGCTTTAATCTTTTGGTGTATATATTATGTTTAGTGTATATGGACTTTCAAAAGGTGTTTGATACAGTGATGCACAATGGACTTGAGCAAAGTGCACACCGAGAACTGGACACAATACCCTTAAGCTGAGACTGAATTTATAACTTACAAATTCAACATAACCTCCTTGCTCTTGTACTCTATGCCCATTAATAAAGTCCATGTTAAGAAACTGCCACATCCATGTCCTTGAAAAGACAGTAGCAGCATGGGTACGGATTTGGTTGAGTGGCAGAGAACAAAGTAATTGTTATGAATGTTTCTCCTACTTGAGGAAAGTTTGTAATGGTAGTCTCCAGGAATAGATGTTGGGACCCTTGCGTTTTCAGATGTGTATTAATGACCTATAATTTGGTGTTCAGGGCACAATTTCAAAGTCTGTGAACGGTACAAAACTTGAAAGCATTGTGTGGAGGAATATGTAGAACTTCAAAGGGCATAAACGAGTTGGTGGAATTGGCAGACAAATAACAGATGCACTTCAATGCAGAGATGTGTGAAGTGATTCATTTTGTTAGGAAGAACATGGAGACGCTGTAAAATAAGAGTGCAACTCTAAAGCGGTTGCAAATGCAGAGGGACCTGCATGCATATGCATCATTTGGAGGTAGCAATTTCTTAACATGTACTCTATGCCCATTTATGAAGTCCAAGAGCAAGGAGGTTGTGTTAAAGTTGTATGAGTCCTAAGTTTGGTCTCAGCTTAAGAGTATTGTGTCTGGTTCTGGATGTGCTCTTTAAGAAGAATGTGAAGACATTAAGAGAGGATGCAGAAAAAAATTAATAATAGTTCCAGGGAAGAGAAACTTCACTTATGAAGATAGTCTTATTTTCTCTTAAGGAAAACTATCCTAACCTCCCCAGTCTGAGGACATATAATAGGTATTCAAAATCTTGAGGGTTCTGGGCAGTGTAAATAGGGAGAAACTGTTCCACTTGTGAAAGGTTTGAGAACAAGAGGATACAGATTTAATGTGATTGGTAAAAAGAAAAGTAATGAGGAGAAACATTTGTTTACATAGCACGTGGGCTGAGTTCAGAATGTACTGCCTGTTAGTGTGGTGGAGGCAGGTACAATTTAAAGCATTTAAAAGGGAATTAGACTGCTAACTGAAAAGGAAGGTGCAGAGCTACGGGGAAACGGGCAGTATGGTACTAGGTGGGTTGCTCATTTTAAAGATCAGTGTGGATACAATGGACTAAATGGTAACAATCTGTGCCCGTAACATTGAAGTCTGTATCACCTAAGGTTTTTCAACAGTCAACAACATGTACCCTGGCAGGATTGCCACATGGTTAATGTCTTAATAGTTCTGCCACAACTGAGCATGATGTCAGAGTGAGCTATGCTACAACATCTACGAGAAGCGGGACTTGTCCTTGATAGATGCAAGTTCTTGTAACTGACTATTGAATTCCTAGAATATATTGTAAAACGCAAGTTAGTGCAGATTCCCAGAAAACTTGAGCAACGAAAGAGTTTCCATCACCTTGAAATATCAGAGCTCCACCGATTTATGGGGATAATGAATTGAATGGGGATGTTCTGACCCAACTTGGCAAATGTGAATGAACCATTACTTCAGCTGCTCAGACAGGACCAGGCTTGATGCTGAGAAGAAGCTCACCAGCGTTTGAAAGAATTGAGGAAATGATATCACCGAATATATTGGCTCATGATCAAGAATTGCTGACCAATTGTTGCCACAGATGCATCATTGACTAGATTAGGGGTTGACTCAGAAGGATTGTGAATGTCAATATACTATGCATCTCGTTCTTGGACTGAAACAAGATAAAAGTATGCATTACTGAAAAAGAAGCCTTAAATACTACTTGGGTTTGTGTGAAATTTGCAGACTCACCTAGGTTTTCAATTCACAATTGAGACTGACTACAGACCTTTGGTTACTCTATTGAATGCAAAGGAATTGGCAAAGCTGTCACCAAGCATGCAAAGGTTTTGTTTCAGTTTGAAGAGATTTGATGGTGCAAGGGAAGAAACACACTACAGCAGATGCACTCATTCCCAGCAAGGCAGGCAGAAGGGGATATCAATTTTATTGAAGACATGAAGACCTTAATTGCATTAACAACCAAATATCTATTAGTTGCATTGCCCTTGAATGAGGTCAGAAGTGTGCAAATGAAGAATGTGCTCAATTTGAGATTACTGCATCAAGTGGATGACTGGAATATATGCTAGAAAATCCCATTCCGAGGCAATATTTTGACTGAAGTGTATTCTGATTTAATGACAAGATGATGTTTATAACTTTAGTCCTATGACTATATACACTTCAGACGTCACATCAAGGTCACTGGGTACCATGAAGCGTTGTGCCAGAGCAAGAAATTGTGTGATGGCCAGGACACTCCCAAGTTATTAGGAGAGATGATGCGCTATCCATCGATAAGAACATAGGGAATTATTGATGGCATTCTCATTAACCATTAAATGCGGTAGTTTACATCATCTTGAAGTGATGCAAGATCATATGAAGCAAGACTCAGAGTTCAGCACCATCCACAACAAAGCAGCCTGCTTGATTGGCACCACAGCCGCTGTTTATCCAACAACAAGAATACTCCAGTAGTAAGCAATAAAAGAAATAATTTCACCGCGTAAGGTTTAATAAAGAAACTTCATTTCACCACTGCTTAGGCCATGCCCTAGGCTGCAAAAGCTCCCCCTAATTCCCGTCTGCTTTCTATTATTACTGGACCAGCTAGCCATACATCATTTTGCCATTAGTTATATTGTCTACTTGGTCAGCTGACCCTCACAGCTTGTTATCATTGGTTACATTATAACACACACTACCTTTTTAAATATTCACTCTTAGCACCAATGCACGTTCAAGGCACAAGATGCCCTACAACAATGCACCCAAGGTTTCTTTGACAACACCTTCCAAACATGCCACCTGTATCTTACAAGGGCAGCAGATGCATGGGACACAACTTGCAAGTTTCCTTCCAAGCCACACATTATCCTGCCTTGTAACATCATCACTATTTCTTCACTTTTTTAGAAACTTCTGCAACTCCCTTCCTAACACCATTGTGGGCACATCAATACAATATGGATTGCAGCAGTTTAAGTCGTCAGTTCACCACCACCTTTCCTAGAGCAATAAATGCTATGCTAAGCTAACCAGCTATGCCCAGGTCCTTGTGAATGAATAAAACATAACTGACTTGATTGGGTTTTTCTTTGGCAGCCTCATTGCCAGGATAAAGTCTTCTAGGTGTAGTTATTCTTTGTTTTGAATAATATTGATTTTAAACTCCAACAGGTCAGTAATGTTACCTTTCAGGTATGGTTGGAGTAGTTAATGAAATATCATTTCATACATGTGCTGAGAGGCACTTGCTCCTGTACACAACTGAGTTTTACTTGTCGTATGACTTAAATTTCCTTTCAGCCATCTATAATTCTCTTGGTAGAACCTTTCTGGTTGTTATGGCCAATGAACACAGTAACTTCAGTTGGGGACAAATTTCACCCTGCGCTGAGAATCTGATAAGTGAAGCAAGGTTACAGACTTTTAGTGAAAGATTGGAAGGTTGAATTTAATTACTTTGAAGTATTACATACATTAAGCAGTTTCCACCGTCTGCATCAAGCACTATAAAATTCCTCAACAATTATTTTCTGCACTGTATTCTTCTATCTAGCTTTCTGTAATTGTTCCAGTTTGCTATTGAATTATACACAGTGGAGCCGGGTTGCTGACTAAATAGAGTTGGACTGCCCAAAATTAAATCACTTAGAATCTCTGCAGTTATTAAAGAGGATGTTTTTGCATCCTTCAGGCTGGCTGCTTACATATCTACACAAGTCACAACTTTATTCTGAGTTCTTTTTTAACTCCAGCAGAGGTTATTTTTATCATTAAATAAATACACATAAAAATTATTGGCACTTGTGTCAGTAAGTGGGAGCTGTGTTTTGCAAGTACTTTGTTTTGACACTTTTTTACATGCACAATTATTGTGAAATTAGTTCAAATCTGTAGTGAATATTGCCTATTTT
This sequence comes from Carcharhinus amblyrhynchos, assembly GCF_965287045.1. NCBI lineage: Eukaryota > Metazoa > Chordata > Chondrichthyes > Carcharhiniformes > Carcharhinidae > Carcharhinus > Carcharhinus amblyrhynchos. The sequence goes on from NC_137328.1 coordinate 96,284,959, forward strand.
TAAATAATTGCAAATGTCTACTATTACTTGGAAGGTGAAAGTAATTGCATTATTTATTTAAAACAAACAATATGCAAAGGAGAGCAACAAAGGCCTTTGTACACCAACTCCCGAGGATCAATTATCAGAACTCAACTGCCAATCTCCAACCACCACCCTTAACTGCTGCATCACAAGTTCAGACTCGCTCTGTAGGATGTGAATTTGGATTCAGGTTCAACTGCCACTCTGTACTCAGCCCCACGCTCCACTGCCACTCTGCACCCCTGAACTTGTACTCAACTGCCGTGCATCATGTTCTGCTGCACTACCACATCTCCCTCCCCTTTTAAGTCCTTTACAAATGAGTTCATGAACAGGCAACTATTTACAGGAGTAGACAAAATTACTTTTTAAAATGGATAATATAGTTTCTCAATTTCAGGTGATCCTCCTAAGAATGTTTCTGCTCTGTGCTGGGCTCCGCCTCAGTTGAAGTAGCAATGTCCTGAGTATCAGCTGGTTTTGCAGTTTCAGGAGGTGTACTGAGCCAGACATCTACTCCAGTTCCCATTGGAATAAACAAGTGCCTTTCTCTGAATTAAAAGGTCCTACTGAACTTGGCACTTTTGAAGGAATGTTGCTTGATGCCTCTGGATTATCCTTCTCTGTTTGCCTTGTGTTAGTTTCTCTTTTCCTTATGTGCTCTATATGTTTCTTTACTTCCTTGGAGATCAATGATAGGACAACAGGGCCTATTTTTGTTATTTTTCCAGGGACCAAGGCTGGACCAAATTTAAAGTTCCTAACGAATACTATATCATTGACCTTGAATGATCTATTACTCTTAGATGGCATGGTGGCATATTGGTTAGTACAACTGCTTCACAGCGCCAGGGACCTAGGTTCAATTCCTGGTTTGGATCATTGTGTAGAACTTGCACGTTCTGTGTCTGCCTCGGTTTCCTCTGAGTGCTCTGGTTTCCTCCCACACGCAAGATGTGCAGCTTAGGTGGATTGGCCATGCTAAGTTGCATCTTAGCGTGAGGGGAACTAAGAAGAGTTTTGGGGATAGGGCCTGGGTGGGATTGTTATTGGTGCAGGCTTGATGGTCCAAATGGTTGCCTGCTGCAGGAATTCTGATTCTATTCTATGATGATTCTTAACAGAATTGTGATATCCCTTTTGTATACTTTGTTTCATTTCCGCCTTCCCCACTAAATTTGGAAACACCAGGTCAAGTCTTTGTCTCGAGGCACCATCCCATTAATAGCTTTGTAGGGGATGCTCCCATAGTAATGTGGTGTTGTCCTATAAGTGAGGAATAATCTAGCTAGCTTCGATTGTAAGGGTGCATCTGGTTTTTTTTTCATTGCTGACTTGAAAGTCTGGACAGCTCTTTCTGCTGAGCTATTCAGTGCTGGTGAAAGGATGTGTGTGCACATTTTATTCTGTTACTTTTTATAAACTACTCCTGTAAAGGCAGTGCCATTATAAGAGACCAAATCATCTGGCAGACCAAAGATTTGTCATGGTTTTTCAATCATTATGGATGATGCTGTTTTAATTTCATTAAATATTGAGCCACTTGGAACGGGCATCAGTGATAATTAAGAACGTAGTGTCCGTAAGTGGACCAGCGAAATCCACATGTAACTGTACTCAATGTCAGCTAGGGCACTCCCATTGGCGCAAATAAGTCAAAGGAGGCAGTACTTGTTGCAATTGGCATTGAGCACAATATTTTACTAGATCTTCAATATCTTTACCAATGCCTGGCCACCAAATTTAATCTCTTGTGAGAATGTTCATTTCAGTCTGACTAGGATGAGCAGTGCGTAATTCCTCCAGTAATATTCCTCTTGCTGGGCCAAGAACCACTACTCTACGCCACAGTAGTAACACGCTGTCCTCACATCTCAGTTCGTCTTTGCAGACTGGAAGGATTTGAGTTGGTCAGAGATGTCGAAGTGCCATTGATGGAAATAAATCCACTTTGGATGGGACAGGATCTCTTGAGTTGAATTCCGGATTTACTTTGACAATACCGACACATTGAATAAATTGAGGGCTAATACTATTTTGATACTGTTGGTGATAATATTGTTTGAGGCAGTGTAGGTGAATCTGGGCATGTACATTTGGTGCTTTTGATGCCTGATTTATACTGGAGCATGTGGCTGTATTCTGCCAGAAGTAAATATCACTGTTGGACTCTGGCTGATACAATGTGAGGAATAGCTTGTCTTTGCAAAATAACCCTAATAGTAGCTTGTGATCAGTGATGATCATGAAATGACACCCATAAACATACAGGTGGAATGTTTTAACTCCATAAATTAGGGAGTATTTTCTTTTGCGTCGGTTAAGGTTCTTGACGCAAAAGTGATGGACCCTTGTATCCTACAACTGTGTCCCTATGCCAACTGGTGAAGCATTACACATTAGAATTATTTCTCTTTTGAGGTCAAAATGGACTAGTAAATTTCTTGAAACCTTTTTGTTATTCATTCCAGTATCAATGTTGACAGATTTGGTATAAATCAGCCATATTAATGAACCACAGCTTTAACTTTAAGCAGGTGCAGCCCCTTGGCATCAACTTTAAATCCAAGGTAAGTGACCTCGTGGCTTGAAAGGTACACCTCTCTATTAAATCACACTCCTTTTTCTTAGAATCTCAAAGAGGTGTTCGAGAGATTCAGGGGAAACTCCTGTTACTAAAACATCATCTGATATGTCTTGCAATAAATTTTCCATGGTATGTTGAAAAATTGCACATGCTGAAGCCACACCAAATGGTAATCGGGTGTATTGAAATAAATTCTTGTGGGTGTTAATTATTATAAATTTTCTTGACTTCTCATCCAATTATAATTATTGTTAGGCATGGCTCATGTCTAGTTTTGTATACATTAGGCCTCCCACTACAGAATCATAGAAACCCCACAGTGTAGTAAGAGACCATTTGGCCCACTGAGTCTGCACCAATCACAATCCCACCCAGGCCCTACCCCCTGTATCCATTATATTATTTATCTGCAAATCCCGCTAACCCACACATTTCAGGACACTAAGGGGCAATTTAAGCATGGCCAATCAATTTAACCTGCACATCTTTGAACTGTGGGAGGAGACTGGAGGAAACACATGCAGACACGAGGGGAATGTGCAGACTCCAGACAGACAGTGACCCAAGTTGGGAATTAAACCCAGGTTCCTGGAGCTGTGAAGCAGCAATGCTAACCACTGTGCTGCCCAGCTTCGCATAAAGATCCTTAATTTTTGGAGTTGGATATTTGTCCAGCTTAGCTGCTGCTTAGTTAATTTGTGATCCCCACAGATGTGGACAGCCCTGTGCAATTTAGTGTGGGTATGATGGGGGCAACGCAAGCAGAAAACTGTATTGGCCTAATGATTCCTGATTCTTCCAAATGTAGTTCCCAAAATTGAAGTTTTCCCTGTATATGTGGCCAATCTAACTCTTGAATTACTTTAGGGGTTGAACAGTGCCACGGTGGTACAGTGGTTAGCACTGCTGCCTCTCAGCGCCAGGGACAGGGGTTCCATTCTGACTGTGGGTCACTGGCTGGAATTTGCATATTTTCTCCATGTCTGGGTGAGTTTCTTCTAGGTGGTCCAGTTTCAGAAAGGATAGTAGGACTAGGGGGCATAGCCTCAAGATAAAGGGGGGGCGGTTTAGAACAGAGTTGAGGAGGAACTTCTTCACTCAAAGGGTGGTGAATCTCTGGAATTCTCTGCCCGTTGAAGTGGTGGAGGCTGCCTCGCTAAATATTTTTAAGACATGGGTTGATGGGTTTTTGATGAGAGAGGGGATTAAGGGTTATGGGGAGAGGGCGGGAATGTGGAACTGAGCCACGACAGATCAGCCATGATCTTATCAAATGGTGGGGCAGGCTCGAAGGGCTAGATGGCCTACTCCTGCTCCTATTTCTTATGTTCTTATGTTCCTCCCACAGTCTAAAGTTGTGTAGGTTATGTTGATTGGCCATGCTAAGTTGACCCTAGTGTCAGTGGAATTAGCAGGATAAATACGTGCGGTTACGTGAAGGTAAATATGTGGGGTTACGTGGATAGAGCCTGGGTGGGATTGTGGTCGGTGCAGACTGGATAGGTCGAATGGCCTCTTTCTGCGCTATAGGGATTGCATGAGTGTATTTAAATATTTGCTCCCCTACAATGGTAATGAAAGCACCGGTGACTGCTTCCTTGCTTAGTGGCTACCTATTTATCAAAAGTACTAATGTTATAGGATCTGATTTGCTCTCTTTCACGTTCAATTGATGTATCTCAGATTCCTCTTCTGAATCTTATTCTAAACGGCACACTGGAGTCCAATTTTTCTTTTTGTTTAAACTAGTTGTATTCTGTTTGACTCAGCAGTTGATTTGGATGTGGCCTCTCCGATTGCAGCCAAAACAGATAGAATCCCAGAATTTACATTTTTCCTAGGGGAGGTAACATTTGTGAGAATTTCTGTTCTGTTGACCTGTTTCTTCTGTCCCTTTGCTCATTGAGCTACTGCGCACTCTCTTCTGCGCACCCAACTTTATCCTCCCGACTGATTCACCTCGTCTGAATGCATGCAGTTTAAGTCGAGCTGCCTCTCTCCACACGCTCAATTACCTGAGCTATTTCCATGGCTTTCTCTAAGGAAATCTCATCCTCTGCCAGTAATTTTTTTTGTATGTTTAAGATATTCACACCGCAAATTAATCTGTCTTGCAGCATGCCACAAAGCGTGGCTCTGTCAGTTTTCTTGGTTTTGCCATATATATCACAATCAACTCCCTTGAGTCCCTCACAGCAGTGGTAAACTTGGTCTAAGGTTATAATGATCCTTTAACCAAAGTTACACACTAGTCAAATGATTGCAGTTCAAGGATACTAAATTTCTAATAAGACTATAAGTCTGAGGTCAAAAAACCATAAGCAGAATGACTTTTTAATTTACTGTCTACTGTGGTGAAGAAATGGTGGAGTCTTTCAATATATTGAGCCCCGTGTTCAGTCTCTGAGTCAAAAGGATCAATTTTTAACAAAAAGGGGGGTTTTTCTTGCTGTTACTGCTGAGCTTTTTTTGTAACCAGCAAAACTTCCCCCTTTCAATTCCAGGAGCTGGTGACTGTATTCTAATTTACCTCATTGCTAAATTGCGAGGCTCTACAATTACTTTGGCAGGTGAAAGCAATTGAATTATTTATTTGAAACAAACTATATCCAAAGGAAGACAACAAAGACCTCTGTAGTCTTCAACTCTTGAAGGTGAACTATCAGAGCTCAACCACCGATTTTCTAACACTGCAACACAAGTTCAAACTCGTGCTCCACCTCCATAGAAAATGAGTTTGACTCTCGTTCGACCTCTGCTCAGTGCTCCCAAACCACAATCCCTATAGTACAGAAGGAGGCCATTCTGCCCATCAAGTGTGCACCAACTCTCCAAAAGAGCATCTTACCCTATCCCCCTAACCTACAATTCTTGGGACAGTAAGGGGCAATTTACTATGACCAATCTGCCTAACTTGCATATCTTTAGAATGTGGGAGAAAACCCACACAGACATGGGGAGAACATGCAAACTCCACATACAGTCATCCAAGGCTGGAATTGAACCTGGGTTCCTAATGCTGAGAGGCAGCAGTGTTAAGCATTCTGCCACCATGCTGAGCTCAGCCACTATAGAGCCACACTCTTACTGTGATACCAGTGTTCTAGTTTTAGAATCCAGTTGATTCGCTACTTCTTAACTGAGCATCTGCTGATCAGAGGTTTTACTCTGCTAAAAACAGAAAATGCTGCAAATATTCAGTAGCTCAGACAGCCTCTAGAAAAGGGGAGGTAAGATAAACATTTCAGATCCATCAATTTTTATCAGGTCAGAAACCTAAAATGTTAGCCTTGCTTTCTTCTCTGCCTGACTTTTAGGATTTTCTGTTTTTAATTTGAAAACCCAGAAGCTGCAGTATTTTTATTCATTTCTTTCATTGGGTGTATATGACTGGCAAGAAACTGACCGTGTTAGAAAGTCAAGGGGAATATCTTTTCTGCATTTCTTCGTTGTTGGTTGCCTGCTAAGTAGTGTTAATGTGATGCTGGTTATAATTTAAGTGATTAGAGCACACTGCCAAAATCCTGCTGCCGTTTGTGCCAGTGGGATCATAAGGCACATCCTGGCTGCAAGCTTGCCAGTGGCAAGGTGTGCATTCAGCATTAAACCCCATTGACAACCCTACTGCCAACAAATGGCTTGCCACCTCCCACCACTGCAAAACATGCTGCAGTGAGAGAGGAAAATCCCACCCAAAGTCTTGAAAGCTCAAACCTTATTCTGTCATCCTTTTGTGGACCACTGGGAATTCAAATTTCTTTTTAAAGGCCTCTACAAGGATTGTTTTGTTGCAAGCTCTGTGCAAGTTACTTTCTTGTGCTTTATTTTAAAGGCATCATACGTAGAATTATAGATGATTAGGAAGTAGAGCTGGAGTAAGGCCTTTGGCCCTTTGAGCAAATTCAATATCCTGATCCCACCTTTCTCTTTTTCCCCCTCCCTATATCCCTTTAGCCCCAAGAGCTATAACTAATTTTTTCTTGAAAATATACACCTTTTGACCTCAATTACTTTCTTTGATGATGAATTCCACAAATTCACCACTCTGGATGAAGAAATTTCTCCTCGCCTCAGTCATAAAAGACGAACAACAATGTTTTGATATCCCACAAAATTAGTGGCTGTTGAGTGGTTTATTGATTATGAATTACAAGTATATGATTTGTTCTGATGCAGAAGATTTGAGAAGTTATTGTGATTGATTGACACATCAAAATGGGCAGAAGGATTGAATGTATAAAATCATTACTTGAAATGAGTTGCAAAGTAGTTCTGATCAATTCTGGCATTTTATATTTCAACAGAACAGTGTAAAATACTTTCTCTGAACTTAAAATTATTTTAAAAAATTATTTTAATTTCTATTAACTTGCATGTACTGAAGGCTTGTAGAATTTGTAGATACTTACCTGGCAAAGTCAATAATTAGGCAGGTTGATCTCCCAGGTTGAGGCTATCCCATTGTACTCCAGGTATGCTGACACCTGCCATATCCCCAAATGCAGGGTACCCAGCTGTAGAATTTGTGATTGTCGGGGGATTGCGTTCGCGCTGTATTTGGGTGGCATAGTGGTTAGCACTGCTGCTTCAAATGCCAAGAACCTGGGTTCGATTCCTGGCTTAGATCACTGCGCGGAGTCTGCACATTTTCTCTGTGTCTGCGTGGGTCTTCTCTGGGTGCTCCGGTTTCCTCCCGCACTCCAAAGATGTGTGGATTAAGTGGATTGGTCATGTTAAATTGCCCCTTAGTGTTAGGGGGGAATAGCTAGGGTAAATGAATGGGGTTATGGGGATAGGGCCTCGGTGGGATTATGGTCGGTGCAGACTCAATGGGCTGAATGACCTCCTGTATTGTAGGGATTCTATGATTCTAAGCAACAACTAAAATGAGAATAACACAGTGACACAGCCTCAAGGTACCTGAGATCAGTGGTACCAAAGTAATAATTTCTGAGAGTTCTATTGTATAAAATGGGGTTATGAAATGATTCTGAAACAAAATTAAACATCCTGAACAGTGAAGATGTTGGCGTGATCATGAGGCACAGGTGTGTTTGTTTGGTGAAAACATGATTTGTGCTAATCTGTAGTGCTACTCCACTGTCAAATTGCTTAGAGGCATGAATGGGGTCTGACATTCAGCATTTCCAGGATGTGAGCCACTTCCCCACCCCTTCTGGAATTGCACTGCATTGTGGGTAGACTATGGCTTAAGAGGCATATCATCAACATTTGCTGAAGGCATTACAAGTAGGGAGTGATTCAGGAAGGTACTTGGCTAAATTTAAAAAATGTAGAGGAGAACTAAAAAAGAAAATAAAATAATCAGAGTGCCTGACAATAGGTTATCAAGGGGGAAACAAACGTTTAGAAAAACACATAGTTGGGCCAGTTAGAGACCAAGAAAGCAGATCATTTTGTGAAGCAGAGCGCATGGCTGACTTGAGACAGATATGGCAATGCCACAATGAGGTTTGGAGACAGGAGTGGGAGGGGTAGTCGAGAAATTGGATGGAATAAAAATGGTGGAAGTACTAAAAATTTGGTCACTGCTCAAACTAGAGAAATCACTTGGTGCAGATGGGATGTATCCAAGGCTGCAAGGTCGAGGTAAGGCTGGAAATTGTGGAACTTCTCGTCCCAATCTCCTAGTCTCCCTTCAAAAAAAGGGGAGAGGGTTAAATGTGGCAATCATGATCAATCAGCCTAATGTCAGTGGCGAGAACAGAGAGGCATTAATCCAGGACAAATTTAATTGGCAGTTGGAAAGCCATGGACTAATACACGAAAGTGAGTGCAGGCAGCATGGTAGCACAGTGGTTAGCACTGCAGCTTCACAGCTCCAGGGACCTGGGTTTAATTCCCAGCTTGGGTCTCAGTCTGTGTGGGGTTTGCACAATCTCTTTGTGTTTGCATGGGTTTTCTCCGGGTGCTCCAGTTCCTTCCCACAGTCCAAAGATGTGCAGGTTAGGTTGATTTGCCATGCTAAAAAATTGCCCCTTAGTGTCCTGAGATGCATAGGTTAGAGGGACTAGTGGATAAATGCGTAGGGATGTGGGGGGGCGGGTAGGGCCTGGGTGGGATTGTGGTTGGTGCAGACTCGATGGGCCAGATGGACTTTTCTGCACTGTAGGGATTTTATGATTCTATGATTTATTAAAGGTAAATTGAGCTTAACAAATTTGAGCTTTTATGGTAACGGCAAAGGTTGATGAGAGTATTGTAGTTAATGTGTATATGGACTTAAAATACCACAAGATCTATTAGCAAAGTTGAAACCCAGAGAATTTAAGTTAGTGTGAATGTGAAACTGGTAAGGAACAAAGCAGACAATAATGGTGAGATGATTGTTTTTCAGACTGGAGGAAACTGGCAGTCTTGGGGGTCTCATGGGTTGGTGTTGGGTCAGCTGCTTTTTGATGTATATTGGTGACCAAGACTTGGGTTTGCAGGACCTAATTTCAAAGTTTGCAGATGACTCAGAACTTGGAAATGTGATAACACTGTGGAGGACAGTAACAAACTTCTGAAGACGTAGACTGATGAAATGTAATTTGGGAGTGTGAACTGATTTATTTTGCTAAGCATAAAAACTAAATGGTACAATTTTAAAATGGGTGCGGGAACACGTGGGATGTACATTCTCGTCTTTGCATAAGAACATAAGAACATAAGAAATAGGAGCAGGAGTAGGCCATCTAGCCCTTCGAGCCTGCCCCACCATTCAATAAGATCATGGCTGATCTGTCGTGGCACAGTTCCACATTCCCACCCTCTCCTCATAACCCTTAATCCCCTTGCTTATCAAAAACCCATCAACCCGCGTCTTAAAAATATTTAGCGAGGCAGCCTCCACCACCTCAACGGGCAGAGAATTCCAGAGATTCACCACCCTTTGAGTGAAGAAGTTCCTCCTCAACTCCGTTCTAACCCCCCCCCCCCCCCCCACCCTTTTATCTTGAGGCTATGCCCCCTAGTCCTACTGTCCTTTCTGAGCGGGAAGAGTCTCTCCACCTCTATCCTATCCATCCCATTCATCATCTTATATGTCTCAATGAGATCTCCCCTCATTCTTCTAAACTCTAACGAGTACAAGCCTAGTTTATTCAGCCTCTCCTCATAGCTCAACCCCCTCAACTCCGGTATCAGCCTAGTAAACCACCTCTGCACTCCCTCCAAGGCCAAAATATCCTTGCATAAGTATGGCGACCAAAACTGCACACAGTACTCCAGCTGCGGCCTCACCAATGCCCTATACAGCCGCAGCAAGACCTCCCTACTTTTATATTCAATCCCCCTCGCTATGAAGGCCAGCATCCCATTCACCTTCCTGACCACCTGCAGGCTGGGTTTTTGTGACTCATGCACAAGGACCCCGAGGTCCCTCTGCACCGTCGCCTGCTGCAGTTTTTTGTCACGTAAGTAATAGTCTTTCCTACCATTATTCCTACCAAAGTGGACCACCCCGCACTTGCCAACATTAAATTTCATTTGCCATTTCCTGGCCCATTCGCCCAGCCTATCTAGATCCTTCTGCAGACTCTCCACACCCTCCGTGCAATTTGCCGTTCCACCAATCTTGGTGTCATCAGCGTATTTCGACACCATACACTCGGTTCCTTCCTCCAGATCATCTATGTAAATGGTAAATAGCTGAGGCCCCAGCACCGACCCCTGGGGCACTCCACTAGTCAGCAACCGCCAATCTGAATAGTACCCATTGACCCCCACTCTCTGCCTCCTATTTGACAACCAATCCTCTATCCACACTAACACCCTACCCCCAACTCCATTACCTTCTGCAATAACCTCTGTGGCAGGGCAATTTGTAAAGAGTATTGAAAAAAGTTGTATTGGATCTTTGTAAATAGAGGCATAGAGTATGAAAGCAATGGAGTTACCCCAAGCCTTTATAAAACAGGTTAGGTCCCAGATGGAGCATTGTTTCCAATTCTGGACTTTAGGATGAAAGTCAAAGGTCATTGGGAGGATGCAGAGAAGATTTGCTGGCACGATATCAGGCATGAAAGATTTCAATTTTGTGGAGAGACTAGAAAAACTGGGATGGTTCTCCTTAGAACAGAAGGTTATAGATAATTTGACAGATGTTCAGGGAGTTTTGATAGAATAAATAAGAGCCTGTCTCTGGTAGCAGAGGATCAATAACCAGAAGACACTGATAGGTAATTGGCAAAATAACCAATGGTGACAACATAGAAACAATTTTATGCGGTGACTTTTGAGTGACTTTGCATAAGCTCAGAAATTACACACAAACTTCAGATACTTAAATATTTAAAAGTAGAAGAACTGGTTGTAAAAACTATGAAGGGCAAGGGATTATATGTTTTGTAAATGATGGTGGAGTTCAAATCAAGATAATGAAAAAATCTGTGCAAGTCATTTGCTAGGTCACAATGAGATTGCTATGTTCAGTATTGAATAGCCTCCTTCATGAAGAATGCCAAGACCATCCAGAGAATTTGGAGGAAATTTTATTTATTTGTTCATAGGATGTGGGTGTCACTGGCAAGGCCAGCATTTTTTGCCTACCCCAGATTGATCTTGAGAGCAGTTGAGTGTCAGCCTCATTGCTGTGGGTCTGGAGTTGTATGTGGGCCAGACTGGGTAAGAATGGCAGATTTCCTTCTAAAATGACAGAGAACAAATTTGTATGACATGGGATGAGATGCTGAATAAGCTGAAGCTTAGTAATAAAAAAAACTTACAGGTGTTCAAAATTGAGGGACTTTTAAATCAAATTTGATTAACTACTTCATTTGTTAGTGTGTTTTTTAAAGAAAGACAAACTCAAGGTATTTATCAAAAGGTTTAAGGGAAATGTTGGAAATTGAAGGTTGAGGCATGAAATATTTTACTAGGATCTGTGACTGAGTCAGACTGTATTTAAATGTGGACGAACATCTCAGAAAGAAAAAATGGCATGTATGGAACCAAGGGATGGGGGGATAAGTGCAAACTTGACGTGCTGAATGTAAAATTCTGTGACTTGAAGATATTGGGAAGATTGCACCAAAGCATGAGGATGGGAATAAACTGGAGGTGAAAAGTGTAAGAGGAATTGATGTAATTTATTTGTGGGAATGCTGTTGACGAATGACATGGAGTCAAAAGAACGTTTTCTGATGTAGCATCGGTATTGCTCAGTTGTTACTCTATACCTCAATCTATGCAGAACTACTATAGTGTTGATTTTTCGTCAAAAACATGGAACAAACATCAGCAAAGCAGTGTTCTAACATTTTTATTCTCTTGTTGGTTCCTACGGTATTTTTCATCTCTGAACCCAAACGCTGGGAAATCAAGTGTCTCTAGGACCCAGAGAAGGAGATTGGCAGATTTGTGGTTGGACGTATGACCGGTTGCGCATTAGGACCCGGAGAGGGAGCGAGGCTTTCAGTTCTGTTGTTTGACTGGATTGAAAATTCGCCATGAGTCTGTCGTTTTAGGCCTTGGCAGCGCGGTGTCAGTAGGATTGTTGTCACGTTTGATTGAGGGCGAAGAAAACACGCAAACCGTAAAGTGCAATTAGGTCTGTAAGAAATGAAGGGGAGTTTTAATGTTGCTTTGCGACCCAAGAGCAGGCACTGACGGCGAAGGGTGTGAGTTGAATGTGTTTGTAGTGAGTGGTGTTTGACCCGACTCTCTGTCTATCTCATTGCAGCAAACCAAGATGGAGTACGAGTGGAAACCCGACGAGCAAGGGCTCCAGCAGATCCTGCAGCTACTGAAGGAATCGCAGTCTCCAGACACGGCTATCCAGAGATCGGTTCAGCAAGTATCCTTTTCAAAGCGGCCTGTCTGACTTTTTTTTCCTAAAATCACTCGTCGAAACGTTGCTCGACCGGGAAATGTTCCGTATTGTCGTGTTCGAGGCGAGAGGAGCAAGAACGAAGCAGTTAGGGGTAGCGCCTAAGGCGGAAAGGCCGAGGGAGACACTTTACCCCCCTCTGGAAATGTCTCTTAATTTTTCTAAATTGAAATATTCGTATGCGTCTTTTTTTAAAAAAAACTGTCTCCACTCTTCCATAATACGGATACAGTGCGCTACCATCAGGCTGAACGTGAAGCCTGTGGCGTATGCAGTTTTACGGAACCTTTTTTTTAAATGGTGCTTTAACACGAATGGCATGCTTAGCACACCATCGCCATGCGCCTCACGTTGTATAAATTGGTTGATGGAGGAGGTGAATATTGTAATACGCTGTTTAAATTACTGCGAGATCTTTTCATTTCACTCAAACGATAGATTTGCGTCTGTTTTGCAGGTTTCGCGATTTGATAAACAAACTTTTAATAGATTAAATGGTGTTTTCAATTTGATTTCTATTTTATCTGCAAAACTGTGCCATGTTTTATTTCAGAAGTGCTCAATAATTTAGTTCCTTAGTTGTGAAATATTTCCTTAGCCCTTTTTAAGAAACTGGAGCAACTTAATCAATATCCTGATTTCAATAACTACCTGATTTTTGTGTTGACAAAGTTAAAAACAGAAGGTAAGTGCACTTGGTGGTTTTGGATTCTAAATTTATAATCCTAGAAGTTTGATTTACGATTTATAACGTGTCAACTTTCATGCTACCTAACCATCATTTAGCCTATCTTCCCTCTTTGGTGGTTTCCTGGGCTGTGGGTCTTAACCCTTGATCAAGGTATCTTAATTTTGGAAAACACTTTGCATGTCTACAAGAAGTTTATTCAACCTTATTCATGGTTTACTAATACAAATTATGTTCAAAGTTGATGAGAGCTATAAGCTACTGAAATTGAGTATCAAAATTTCTACAGTTACAACATCTAACACCTGAATTCAAAAGTAATTTATACTGAGATGTATCTTTTTGTTTAACATCAGATCTGCAATAAAGGATGGTATTGGCTTAAATTAACCTGGGATTTTGGCATACTTGTGGCAAGCCTGACTACAGTAACGTTTTTGTATTCTAGTTTGCTCTCATAATGGCAGTGTCATATGATTTTACTTTTAATTCTGATCCAATAAAGGTTTGAGAGCTTATGTAGCTTGATATATATTGAAAGCTCTGCTAAAAAAAATAGCATCAGCTGAACTGGTGTTCTTAAAGGTAGAGGACGTTTTTGCACTTGATGTTACAATGTTTTACACTTGATGACCCAAGTGCCTGTGTGCTTTATACTTTAAAGCTATACTTTGTTTGGAAGCAGACATTTTGTGTTGACCTTAACACTGATGTGATGTGAATAGGGCAAATTGCTCAATGCTTACCATCTCATCTTTGTGGAATGAAATGTCATGATATGACATTTGAAGTAGTGGAAAACAAAAGTCTGCAATTTCTGGCATTGTGAAACATGGTAATAGATGACTAAACAATACATAGTTGTACAGATGTTGATTTTTAAAATATTTAGGAAAGAACTCACCTTTCAAATCCTCTATTTGTCCCAAAGTACTTTACAACCAACAAACAACTATTGAACTGTAGTCACTGTTTTGAGGCAAACGAAGCAATCAAGTTGCACAGTTGTCAGTGAGACAGATAACATTAACAAAAAGAAAATACTGTGAATGTGGGAAATCTGAAATAACTACAGCATTCAGCATCTATGGAGAGCTGGACGGCATTAATAAAGTTTAAAGTTTATTTATTAGTGTCACAAGTAGGCTGACATTAACACTGCAATGAAGTTACTGTGTAAATCTCCTAATTGCCACACTCCTGTGCCTTTTCGGGTACACATGAAGGAGAATTTAGCATGATCAATGCAACTAACCAGCACATCTTTCAGACTGGGAGGAAACCAATGCAGACACGGGGAATGTGCAGACTCCATACAGACAGTGACTTAAACCATGAATCGAACCTGGAATTATGTGGCAGTGGTGTAACCACTATGCCACCCTCATTTCAGGTCCATGAATTTTCTTTAGAACTAGCTGATAACCAGTCATTTTGTAGTGCTGGTGTAGGTTACGGTATTGACTAGGATATTTGAAAACATGGGCTCTTTTGCATTTGTTGTATGATAGTTTATGGAACTTTTTTTAGTTCACTTGACTAACATTGATAAGTGTAGCACTTGCATTGCTTTTTAGATTTGTCTCATTGGTAGTACTGTATTGCCATTTATATAAAAAGTGAAAAGTTGAACATTTGCATTACTACTTGTTTTAAGTAAACACCATAGGTATTTCAGTTTCACATACTTTTCTTTGCTGTTTTACCAGGTGTCCTGGCTTTGAGAGAGTATGCAATTACATATTTTAATATAAAATGCCAGTTGTAGAAATCAGTCTAGGTTAATGTTTTTAAGTGTGCTTATAGTTTGTGTTGTGAAGTCTGTAGTTTTTAAAACTGTTTTCATAATCTTACAAACTTGTTCATCATTTAGGTTAATTGTTTCTGCTGCATATGTGTTCTTGTTTTTTCGTTGGATATATTTGTCATTAAGTGACCAGTGGAAATATATCCAAAAATCTCCTGGTGCAGTGGCCATTATCCCCAAAGTAGCCTTAAAGTTGAGTATTTGCATGACCTCTGGATTTCACAGCCGTGTGGCTCACCGTCGATTGTTGTGAAATTGGAGAGGAATTTCCAAAGTTGTTTTTGAATTTCTTGCCTAAGAAAGCGAGGGTGAGTGGAATAGTGTGAGTGCCCTTGATGGCTCTCGGCCCTTGCTCACTTTTACATGTCTGTGTTCACATGATGTTTCAGGTAAGGTTTCTGTAAGCATATTAGGAATGGAGACACTGGCCTTATTCCTCCCCAGGGTACTGAGGCTAACTGTAGTGTCCTGTTGAGATCTGCTACCTTGAAAGAGGTACCTTGTGGGAAGATGTAGCATGTTGGCAGTGTCAGTGGACTAGGGACATGAGTCCACATACCACCTTGGCTGTTAATAAAACTTAATCTCAGTAATGCTGACCATAGCAACTATTGTTGATTGTCATAAAAATCCATCTGGTTCACTAATGTCCATTAGGGAAAAAAATCTGTAAATGACTCTGCCTAATGAAAATCATAGAATCCCTATGGTGTAGATGGAGGCCATTCTGCCCATTGAGTCTGCACTGACAACAGTCCCACCCTGGCCCTGTCCCTGTAAATCCTCCTGACACTAACGGTCAATTTATCATGGCCAATCAACCGAACCAGCATGTATTTTGGATTGTGGGAGAAAACTGTTGGAGAGCCTGTGGAAACCCATGCAGATACTGGGAGAACATGCAGACAACACACGGCTGGAATTGAACCTGGTCCCTGGCACTGTGAGGCAACAGTGCTAACCACCATGCTGCCCTAAAATAGCCTGGCAAGCCACTCAGTTCTAGGGCAGTTGGGGATGGGTAACATGTGTAAGTCTTGCCAGTAACACACATAACCCCTTGTGCAAATATTAAAAAATAGCAAACCAGTGATCTTATTGCACTGTTAAGCTCAGCTACTAACTTGATGTACTTGCTTGACCAGCAGGCTTGCTGAAATTCGATTTTGAGTGCAGTTTGATTTGTAAAATGATTTAAAATGTCAATAGTTACATCAGCATAAGCTGTTTCTGGTCATGTGATTCATTAATTTCATCCACTCCGGGATATTTGTCTGCCAAGATGGTTTGCTTGCAGATAGTTTGAGTTGATGTGAAGTTGCTTGATACTGTTAAAAGAAATTATAAATATTGTGAGGACTTTTTTCATTTAACTTGATCACCTGCCAGCGCTTTAATTATGATTTAGCAGTATAGAGTTGACTTAAGATTAATGTTGATTATTATATGACTAATTCAATTTTCTCATTGTCTGCCCTCCATAATTTGTGCAAATCAGATTTGTGTTTTCACTGCAACCATCCAAAAATGAAGGAAACCAGTTTTGTTTGATGCAAAATTTTAATTTTCAATGCAAAAGTTCTGTTAGTGAGATTTATGTTTTAGGGTGATGTGTTGGATTGTAAGAATTGAGATATAAAGATAGTATACTGCTTAGGAGCCTTGAAAACTTTGCTGTTGGCTGACAGACAAGTTTGCACTAAAAATGTCATAGATCCAAAATGTTAACTCTTGTTTCTGTCTCTACAGACATGGTTAGGCCTGCTGAGTATTTCCAGTATTTTTGCTTTTATTTTAGATTTCCAGCTGCTTTTTAGACAAATTTGCATCTTTTTTGGCAGTGTTACTAAGTATTTAGCAATAGTGTGAAAAATTTAGATTTTCTTTGAGCTGTCTCTAGCATTTGAATTGCTAACAATTTATGTTTTAAAAACAATACTTGAAGAGTGAATGTTCCCTAATTTTGTTGAGAGGATTATTCTTCAAATGCTTGCAACAGGAAATACCTTAATTCTTGCACGAATGGCAAAATATTATCTATATAGACTTCAGTTCACTTTTTAAAGGCTGTCCTTGTCCATGTACCGAGCTCTACCTCTCTCCCAGGCTCTTACGTTTTAAAAAGTTTTAAAATGTATCGCTAACTATTTTTCCAAAGTTGCACCAAAATACAACTTGTCCGTATTCAGGAAGTGATCAGCAGTGTACTTTGGGAGACTTAATAAATTGTCTGATAGTTCACTGTTTTACATTTTACAAATTATTTCAGTCCAAATGCCATTTCACAACACATTGAAGACACTACCTTTTTAAAAAAATGTTGGCATAAATTCTTGAAACTTGTAGGTTGATTTCTTGAGACAAATGTGAAATACTGCAGATGCTGGAATCTGAAACAAAACAGAAAAATGCTGGAAAATCTCAGCAGGTCTGACAACATCTGTGGAGAGAGAATAGACTAACGTTTCAAGTCTATATGACCTTTTGTCAGAGCTCTGAGGTGAAACTACTCCTGTATTCAGATCCTATTGTGATAAGGGCCAATGTACCATTTGTCTTCCTACTTGCTGGCTGCACCTGGTTGTTAACCTTCGGTGACTTATTGACAAGAAATCCAGGTCCTTTTTTTCTGTCTACATTTTCTAATCTCTTGCCATTTAAAAAAAATTCTGTGCATCTATTCCTGCCATCAAAGTGGATAACCTCATTTTTCCACATTATATTCCATCTGTCATGTTCTTGTCTGCTCGCAAGTCTGTCCAAAGTCTTGAAGCTGCGCTGCATCTTCCTCACGGTGCACATTCCCTCACCAAACTTTGTGTCATCTGTAAACTTGGAAATAATGCATTTGCTCCCCACATCCAAATAATTGATATTTTGAAGACCTGGGGCTCAAGTATTGATTCCTGTGACATCCCACTAGTCTCAGCCAGCCAGTATAAGAATGACCCATGTATTCTATGCACTGTTATCTGCCTATTAACTGATCCTTAATCCATGCCAGTATCACCTTTCCTATTTGATTTTGATTTTACTAACCAACCTGCTGTGGGGGATTTTATCAAAAGCCTTCAGAACATCAATTCTGTTTGTTTTTCGAGATGTTCATCAAATTTGATTACCTGTTTGTATATCTGTGTTGACTTTGCCAAAGCACATCATTATTATTCATGTATCCAATGATTGCATCTATATAATAGATTCTAACATTTTTCCCCATCACTGATGTAAGGCTAACAGGTCTATAGTTCCCTGTTTTCATTTGCTATCTTCCAATTAGGGAACCATTTCAGAATTTATAGAATTTTGGAAGATCAACTGTTACCTCTGCAGATCCACCTTTCAACCTTCTGGGATGCAGAGCATCAGGTCTTGGAGCCATATTGATCTTCAGCCCCATTAATTTATCCAGTATAAACTTGTTAGTAACACAAATTTACTTCAATTCCTCATTCTCCTTCATGTACCTTAGTGAAGACAGGCACAAAGTAATTTTGCTTTTCTGTCATTTCTTTATTCTCCATTATAAATTCTCCTGACTCTGCCTGTAATGGACCAACATTTGTGTTTGCTGAATGTTTCCTTTTTAGGTACGTATAGAATATTTTACAGTCTGCTTTTGCTAACTAACACATTCTATTCTCCCTTTATCAATTTCTTGGTTCTCCATCAATGTATCTAAAACCCTCCTGATCCTCACTGTTACTATTTGTGTCAGCTTTTATTGGCATTTTCTTCGAATTTTATGCAATCTTTAATGTCTCTTGTTAGCCATGTTTGATTGACTTTTTGGGTTTTTGTGCCATAAAAAATGTATAATTGCTATAAACTATATAATTCTTTAAAGACTATGTACAGTCATACCTTTTAATGTATTACCCCAATGCACTTCAGCCAATTTGCCCTTCGTACTTTTTTGTTTCCTTTGTTCAAATTTAACAACCTGACTTCAGCTTCAACTATGTCACACTCAAACATAATGTAAAATTCCATTATTCTGTGAACATTCATCCAAGAAGGTTCTTTTACAACAATATTATTAATTAGCCCTTTTTTTTGTTACATAATGCTAGATCTAAAATAACCTGTTCTGTTGTCAGTTCCTTAGCATACTGCTCTAGAAAACCATCCCAAACACATCTCCCATAACATTGGTACTCATTAGGTTTAGAACAAAGAAAATCACAGCATAGGAACAGGCCTTTCGGCCCTTCAAGCCTGCACCGATTATGCTGCCTTTGCGCAGTCTTTTTATAGATTGAAGTCACCTATGATTACCTGTTAGGCCATGGACAATTTTTTTAAAAATGTTTTGAAAATGCATCAAGACTTTAACTGCTTTGTATGAGAATTGCAACATGCGTGGGTTTTGAAGAATTTTAATTTTTTTTCGGATTGGTATCTTAATGTGTTGTAACTGTATAAAGGCTACAGTTTCACAAAGATTCTCAAATTAGTTCAAAACATATCCTGTACAGAAATTGGGAGGAAGATTCTGTGCTATAACACTGACCAGTAGACCTCTGTTTAAAATATTCTAAACCTCCCCAGATTTCTTCTGGATCGAGTTTTCAATTTTAGTGCAACACTCCCATGCATCATTATTTCAATTATTGGTTGGAAGAAAGATGGAAGATCATTATTATCGCCATAGAATCTTAGTGCAGAAGGGGTCCTTTCTAACCTAGAGTTGAGAATGTAAAATATAATTTGGGACTTTCCATCTCTAACCGATTGAATTCTGATGTAAAGGACACACTCACTGTTGTAAACAAAAACATTTCTGGGAAGTTTTCTCTCTTGATTTATTATTCTCACATATTAATATACAGTGAAAAGTATTGTTTCTTGCATGCTATACAGACAAATGCTATTCATACAGAAGGAAATGAGAGAGTACAGAATGTAGTGTTACAGTCATAGCGAGGGTGTAGAGAAAGATAGGTCCTTTCAAAAGTTTAATGGCAGCAGTGAAGAAGTTGTTCTTGAGTCGGTTGATACGTAACCTCAGACTTTTGTATCTTTTTCCTACAGAAGAAGGTGGAAAAGAGAATGGCTGGGGTGAGTGGGATCCTTAATTATGATGGCTGCTTTGCCAAAGCAGCGGGAGGCATAGACAGAGTCACTGTCTGGGAGGCTGGACTGCGTGATGGATTGGGTTAAATTCATGACCTTTTGTAGTTTCTTGTAGTCTTAGGCAAAGCAGGAGCCATACTAAGCTATGATATAACCAGAAAGAATGCTTTCTATGGTGAGAGTTGAAGCTGATGTGCCAAATTTCTTTAGTGTTCTGAGAAAGTAGAGATGTTGGTGGGCTTTCTTAACTATAGTGTCAGCATGGGTGTACCAGGATAAGTTGTTGGTGATCTGGACATCTAAAAACTGGAAGCTCTTGACTCTTTCTACTTTGCCCCTTATGTAGGCAGGAACATGTTGTCCTGTACGCTTCCTGAAGTCGATGACCATCTCCTTCGTTTTGTTGACGTTGAGGGAGAGATTATTGCTGCTGCACCAGTTCACCAGATTCTCTCTCATTCTTGTACTCCGTCTTGCCATTGTTTGAAACCCAGCCCACTATGGTGGTGTAGTCAGCAAACTTGAAAATCGAGTTGGAGGAGAATTTGACCCAACAATCATAGGTGTATATGGAGTATAGTAGGAGGCTTTTGGGGCATCGATGCTGAGAATGATCATGGAGCATGTGTTGTTCCCTATCCTTACTGATTATGGTGTGTGGGTTAAGAAGTTCAGCATTCAGATGAAGAGAGAGGAGCTGAGGCCTAGGCCACAGAGTTTGGAGATGAATTTTATAGGAATAATGGTGTTGAAGCTGAGCAGTAGTTAATAAATAATTCTTCATGGGGCAAGTGCAACAACTTCATGGCGTTCAGTGTGTTTGAATAAAGCCAGACAGCAGTTCATGTTCTCGCTCAGACAGACACCTCTGTATTTTTGTGTTTAACTACTCACATGCAGCTGGTAGAAGTTGCTGTCCGATTTTTATAGAAACAGCTTTTAGCTTCGTGACAAGAAAGTGCAGCCCAGTGTTTATTAAAACACTGTAAATATTAGCTTCTGATGCAAAGCAATAGTTTTTTCAAAAGATATTGGGGAAAGTGATGGAAAAAGAGATGTCAGTTACGAAAGCTAATCTGCAGCTTAATGTTGCTTATCACATGCCATCTGCCAAGTGCCCCGACTGGAAAAAATTGTTAAAATCTGCGTGACTTTAAAATTACATTTAACATCTGACTTCTCAGTGTAAAAATACATTGCTTTACCTTAAAACAATGCTTTGTGTGTTATGTAATCTTAAGCTTATTTTGTGAAACATCTTTGAAGATTCACTAACTCCATTTCTCTACATGGGATTGAAACGTGAGACTAAGCTAATAACTTCACGTTTTTCTGAGGAAGTGCAATACAAAGGTAAGATTTAAACTTTTCAAGAACAGAACATTGGTAAGGTGGGCCGGAATCTTTTGATTGTCTACTTGCAAACAAAAGCAGGCCTGAATAGCAACTAATTTTTGAAAACATTTCGGCTGCTATTTGCTTGCATTTTTAAACCCATGAGGATAAGGAAAAAGGCTGCAGGTAGATGGTTAGAATATTAATGATGGAATTTCTTTATTCTTTCTTAGGATTTCATGGCAAGGCAGGCATTTGATACCCACCTGTAATTGCTCTTGAACTGAGTGGTTTGCAAGATCATTTCAGAGGGTAGTTAAGAGCGAACCACATTACTGTGAGTCTGGATTTGCGTGCAGGCCAGGCCAGGCTAGGACAGGAAAGAATGGCAGATCAAAGGACATTAGTGAACCAGATGGGATTTTATAGCAATCAACAATGGTTTTATGGTCACAATTACTGGGATTAGCTTTTATAAATTTCTGATTGAATTCCACCTACCATGGTGGAAGTTGAACCAGTTTTCTCAGAGCATTAGTCTGGGCCCTCTGGGTTACTAACCCAGTGACATTATCGCTACACCACATCTCTCTGGAGCAGAAGGTTGTCTAGTTGGGTGGTAGGAGAGAGCACAATTGAAAGGTTGTGATCATAGTGGATTGGCTGACTAGAGGTATAATAATGTCCTCTGCAGTCCTAACTGAGGTTCCAGGAGGGTGTTTTGACCAATGGAGTGCAAAGGTAAAGGATATCTCAGAGCAGCTGGAGGGGAAACTTGGAAAGGGAGACGGAAGATACGGTTGTTATCTGACTTGTGGCACCACGGGAGATTCACTTGTGACTTACTAAAAACAATACACTTGTGAAAGTAAGTTTCACTCTTAAAAGTAAAACTATACTTTTTTACCGTGGTGGGTCATGCGAGGGCTGCTCTTGGACGTTGCTTCGAGAGTTGCCTAATGCTTCACGTCATTAGTGTGCGCTTAAACTGGATCACTTGACAGCTTAGTGACCATCACTGTTTGCTGTGCAGTTACAGGGACCCAGGTCGGATCTCTGGCTTGGGTCGATGTCTGTGGGAGTTTGCACATTCTCCCTGTGCTTGCGTGGGTTTTCTCCGGGTGCTCTGGTTTCCTCTCACACCCCAAAAACATGCTTTTAGGCTGATTGGTGTGATAAATTGTCTCTAAATTGGATCTCCCTTAATGTGGCGCACATATAATTCTCTAAATTTGCGCCCCTTTATTGTGGAGTCCACGAGATGTAGACAAAAGTCATAAGTAGAAGGAGGATTGGAATGAGGCACTCAGTGTTAAAATGGGCAGCGCGGGCTTGTAGGGCCAAAAGGCTTGTTTCCTGTGCTGTGTTGTTCTTTGTTCTTTTATATTTTAGAACTGGGCTATGAAACTTCCAATTTTGAATTTTCTGAGGAAACATTAGTTAAACTAAATGATCCTAAGCTCTGTTAATTAACAAATAATGTCCTGCCTTAAAGAGGCAACTTGCTGTATTATCAGCAAAACAATATATCACTATGTAGAACAATACATCTTATAAAATGGTGCACCCCATTCAGCTTCATGGGCAGTCTTTCCACTTATTTAGTATCATTATATTAATACTCTAGCCTTTATTAGTAGGGTCATAGAGTACACGAGTAAGGACGTAATGCTGAACTTGTACAATGCTGGAGTATTGTGTACAGTGTGGGCACCGTAAGCATGTAAACGCGTTAGAGAGGGTGAAGAAGAGTTTCAAACACATTGTTCAAGAGATGAGAAACTTAAGTTATAGGGAGAGGTTGGGATGATTCTTGGAAAGAAGATTTGATGGAGATGTTCAAAATCATGAGAAGTCTGGACAAAGTGGATAGAGGAAAAACTGTTCCCATTCATGAAAGGATCAAGAATGAGAGGGCACAGATTTGAAGTGATTTGCAAAAGAAGATGTGAGGTGAAAAACTTTGGTGTGCAATGAGTACTTTGGGCTGAATTGTACTATCTAGACTCATGGTGGAAACAAGTTCAGTTGCTTTGATGGAAGCTATGTGCAAGAGTAAGGGAAAAGGCGGGGGAACTTAACTGATTTTTTTTAGAAGTGGCACAGATAATTGAGAAAAGGACTGTGGATGTAATTTATATGGACTTCAGTAAGGTGTTTGACAAACTCCCACGTGGCGGACTGGTACAAAAACTAAAACCACATAGGATTCGGTGTAAATTGGCTAGATGGATACAGAACTAGCTTGGTTATAGGAGACGGCGAGTAACTGTGGAAGGATATTTTTCAGAATGGAGAGCTGTAGCCAGTGGTGGTGTGCAGGGATCAGTGCTGGGACTTATCTTGTTTGTAGTATATATAAATGATCTGGAGGAAAATGTGTAAGCTTACGGATGACACGAAGATTGGTGGAGTTGCTAATAGTGCCGCGGATTGTCAGAGGATGCAACAGGATAAAGTTAGATTGGAAACTTGGGCACAGAAATGGCAAATGGAGTTTAATCTGGACAAATACAAAGTGATGCATTTTGGAGGATCAAATTTAGGTGCGAATTGTACTGTGTAAATGGCAGAACCCTTAGGAATATTAACATACATTAAAGTGGCAATACATGTGTCCAGGGTGATTAAGAAAGCATATGGCAAGTTTGAATTTGTCACCAGAGCATTGAGTTCAAGATTTGGGAAATCATGTTATGGCTATATGAAACCTTGGTTAGGCCACATTCGGAGCATTGTGTGCAGTTCTGGTAACCACACTAACAGAAAGGTGTGGAAGTTTTGGAGAGAGTGCAAAGAAGATTCACCAGGATGTTGCCTGGTCTCGAGGGTGTTGGCCAGGAGAAGAGGTTGAATAAACTAAGATGGTTTTCACTGGAAAGATGAAGGCTGAAGGGCTGATAGAGGTCAACAAAATTGAGGTGCATGTGAACAGTCAGAGGCTTTTTCCAAGGATGGAAGTATCAATTATGGGGGGGGGAGGAATGACACAGGATGAAGGAGAGGAGGAAAGTTTAAGGGAGATGTGCAGGAATGTGCTTCCAAAGGAGGTGGTGGACGCAGGCACATCAAACTCTGAGGCATCTGGATGGGCACGTGAATAGGGAGATACAGTCTGAGTAAGGGGAGTTGAGGGGGTTGAGCTATGAGGAGAGGCTGAATAAACTAGGCTTGTACTCGTTAGAGTTTAGAAGAATGAGGGGAGATCTCATTGAGACGTATAAGATGATGAATGGGATGGATAGGATAAAGGTGGAGAGACTCTTCCCGCTCAGAAAGGATAGTAGGACTGGGGGCACAGCCTCAAGATAAAGGAGGGGCGGTTTAGAACAGAGTTGAGGAGGAACTTCTTCACTCAGAGGGTGGTGAATCTCTGGAATTCTCTGCCCGTTGAAGTGGTGGAGGCTACCTCGCTAAATATTTTTAAGACGCGGGTTGATGGGTTTTTGATAAGAGAGGGGATTAAGGGTTATGGGGAGAGGGCGGGAATGTGGAACTGAGCCACGACAGATCAGCCATGATCTTATTGAATGGCCGGGCAGGCTTGAAGGGGTAGATGGCCTACTCCTGCTCCTATTTCTTATGTCCTTATTATGTAAGGGCAGAAGGCCGTTTCTTTAGTTAAGGCATTATGATCGGCACAGGCTTGGTGGGCAGAAGGGCCTGTTCTTGTGTTCTTTTCTTTGCCACTAAGTCATGATTTTTGTTTGCGTCTGCACCAGTTCTCCAATGGGGTCCTCCTGCTCTGTAACAGTTGTGATTGTAGGATAATAAATTCATTTGTAGAAAATCTGATGTATGTAAAAATTAGCTGTGCCATCTGACGAACAATGGAATTAAATAATACAGACGAAGTAGGTTAAATCTGAATAGCTATTTCAACTGCAATGGAAAATCCTAGGGGATGTGCTGCAAAGGTTTTTGGGGTTAGCATTAGAACGTAGAACACTACAGCACAAACAGGCCCTTCGGTCCGCAAGTTGCGCTGATCACATCAATACCTACCAATCCATAGACCTATCTATAACCCCCAATCCCGTTAAATCCCATTTACTCATCTAGAAGTCTTGTAAAAGACCCCAGCGAGTTCGCCTCCACCACCACTGACGGCAGCCGATTCCATTCATTCACCACCCTCTGAGTGAAAAACCTACCCCTAACATCACCTCTGTACTTGCTGCCCTGCACCTTTAAATCTGTGTCCTCTCGTAGCGACCATTTCAACCTGGGGACATAGCCTCTGAGAATCCACCGTATCTATTCCTCTCAACATTTTATAAACCTCTATCAGGTCGCCTTTCAACCTTCATCTCTCCAGGGAGAAGAGTCCCAGCTCCCTCAACCTATCTTCATAAGGCATGCCTCCCAATCCAGGCAACATCCTTGTAAATCTCCTCTGTACCCTTTCAATAGCTTCTACGTCCTTCCTATAGTGAGGCAACCAGAACTGCGCACAGTACTCCGAGTGGGGCCTGACTAGGGACTTACAAAGTTGCAGCATTACCTCCCGACTCCTAAACTCAGTCCCTCGATTAATGAAGGCCAGTACACCATACGCCTTCTTGACGACATCCTCCACCTGCGAGGCCGATTTAAGAGTCCTGTGGACCCGGACCCCAAGATCCTTCTGCTCTTCAACACTGCTAAGACTCCTGCCCTTGATAGTGTACTCGTTCATCCCATTGCTCCTGCCAAAATGGACCACTACACATTTATCCGTGTTGAAGTCCATCTGCCACTTCTCCGCTCAGTCTTGCATCCTATTTGTGTCCTGCTGCAACTTCTGACATCCTTCCAGACCATCCACAGCACCACCGACCTTCGTGTCATCGGCGAACTTACTAACCCATCCCTCCACTTCCTCATCTAGGTCATTTGTGAAAATGACAAACAGCAAGGGTCCTAGAACAGATCCCTGGGGCACTCCACTGGTGACTGACCTCCATACAGAAAAAGACCATCCACAACCACTCTCTGCCTTCTGCAGGCAAGCCAGTTCTGGATCCACAAGGCCAAAGGCCCTTGGATCCCATGCCCTCTCACCTTCTCAAGAAGTCTTGCATGGGGGACCTTATCAAACGCCTTGCTGAAGTCCATGTACACCACATCTACTGCTCTTCCTTCGTCAGTGTGTTCAGTCACATTCTTGAAAGACCTTTTTGATTTTATTTTTTGTTTTAAAACCTTTCGGAGCTAGGAAAAGATTTTTTGTCGCTATTTGATTTTATTTTCCCTGTTTCATATTCCCCAACAGCAAATATTAGGAATAAAATGCAAATTAAAACCAGTTGTACAGGACTTTTAGTTTTGAAAGGTTTAAAATATAGATCTATATTGAAACACTATTTTAATAGATTCATGCAGAATGATTATTTGAAACACGGTACTGATGGTAATCGACCTGAAATGAAGTGTCATCTTGGTTCCTGTGAACAATGAAACATTTTATATGCTGTCAGTGGTTGATTGTGCTCTTGATACAATGTTAACTAAATTTTAGGCTCTGAATAGGAAGATTGATATTGAAATTAGTCTTTGATTATAAGTATTTGGAAAGGTTTTTCTCATGAACTGAAATTACCAAGTCTTGGGGAGTCAGCAAAAAGTTGAGCAGTTGAGCTAGGCAGTATAGGATTGAATACAAAAGCAAAATGTACTGCAGATGCTGGGAATCTGAAATAAAAACAGAAATGCTGGAAATACTTGCGTCACTTAGCATCACTGGATAGAAAAAGCGTCAGTGTTTCTGATTGGTCCATCAAAACTGGAAATAGTTAGAAATGTAATGGGTTTTAAGCAAAGCTCCTTTTCATTCTGTCATTGCCAGCATCTTCCATTGCTTCAGCTTTACCCAGTGGAATCCCCCCAACTCTGCAACCTTTCTGCATTTTTTTTCATTTGTGAAAACCTCAGCGTCCATAATTTTGACTAAGCTTCAGTCACCTTTTTAATTTCTCAATTGTTTGATTCCTGGTTTCCCACCTTCCACAAGCTGTAATTTGTCCAAACTTCTGCTGTCTGGGCTCCTTACATCCTGTGCATCCTTGTTCTCGCTAACCAGTGTTAGCTTTCAATGCCCCAGTGCCTCCAGCGTAAAATTCTCAAGCTCATGTTTACTTTTGTGGCTATGTTTCTGTAGTTTCCTCCTGCCTACAATCCTTCATAAGTTCTGCATTCCTCCAACTCTGGTCTTTCTCACACCTTCACTAACTTTCCCTTGCTGTTGGTGGCTGTGCCTTTAAGTTTCAAGTTTATTTATTAGTGTCACAAGTTGGCTTGTGTTAACACTGCAATGCAGTTACTATAAAAATCCCCTAGATACCACATTCTGGTGCCTGTTCAGGTAAAGTGAGGGAGAATTTAACATGGTCAATACATCTAACCAGCATGTCTTTCACACTTTGGGAGGAAACCCACGCAGATTTGGGGAAGACGTGAAGACTCCGTGCAGACAGTGACCCAAGCTGGGAATTGAATCTGGGTCCCTGGTTCTGTGAGGAAGCAGTGCTAACCGCTGTGCTGCTGCGCCTTTTGTGGTGGCATTTCACTGCCTTCACTGTTCTTCGCTCTGGACTTTCCTTCCTAATCTACTACCGTACGTTTCATCTTTTTAAGATTTCCCATAGAACTGCACCTTTGAGTGAGACTTTACTTTGTTACCTCTGCTAATATCTTTTTTTGGCTCAGTCTCAATTTTGTCTGATGATGATTTTCTACTTCTCTTTTCTTCCCTCCCAATTCCAATACAATTTTCCCAGCTTAAGTTTTATGAATGAGTGCCTTGGAAGCTTCCATTCAGTGAGTTGATCATTCTAAGGGGCGGCACACAATAGCACAGTAGTTGGCTTGCTCCCTTTCTGTTTTCACCAGTGCTGCTCCCCACCCCCCCACCACACAAAAAAAAAACTTAGTGTGAACTGTGTGACTTTTTGCTGCAGTAAAACAGTGCATTTGTCCAATGAACAATCAAAGTACTCCTGAATCTTTAAACAGGCACTTATTGTGTTGCAGGTATTAAATTGCAAATCGGCAACTATTCAGTTTATTTGTACTGTACTGTTTTGCTCAAAATTCAATCTTACAAATTTAAGAAACAATGCATCAGTTAATTTCTTGTTATTTATCTGTCATGGAGCTGCATTGGAAAAGCTGGAGGCTCATGCAATTAATTCAGCTTAGTTTGCCTTTTGCTCGTTTGTTTTTGAACGATGGAATTATTCTAGATGGTAGATTAATAGAGACAAGTTTCACTTGATAAAATATAATCAACCAAATGTGTACCAGCCAAATGTAAATTTACTTAAGGAGATCACAAATATTTATCCAAAAGCTGTTTTTATTTCTTGCCAGAATTTGGCTTTTGAGTTCTGGAAGAAATTTTGTATTGAATTTCTGATCATATCCCTCGAATTTCTTCAGGATTATTGATATTGCATTTACAAATTATAGCTCCTGAACATGTGAAACTTATTGATGTAATCTACACATGTGGCATTGTTGAATAGATTAGTAGGAATTTAGGGATTCTTCTGGTCCCCTTGGTTCCTTCACATACAAGAAATGTGTCCAACTGCAGCTCCTGTTAGACCGCTTGACAGCTCTGGAGTTGAGGCTGGATTCACTTTGGAGCATCCATGATGCTGAGGAAGTCGTGGCTAGCACGTTAAGGGAGTTGGTCACACCGCAGGTAAAAAAATTACCAAGGGAGATAGGGAATGGGTTATCACTGGATAAAGGAAGAATAGGAAGGCAGTGTAGCATCCCCTATGATCATCTCCCTCAAACAGATATACCGTTTTGGATACTGTTGGAGGAAATGGCTCACCAGGGGAAGGTGGCAGCAGCCAGGTTCATGGCACAGTTGCTGGTTCTGCTAAGCAGAAGGGCAGAAGAAATAGTGGCAGAGCTGTAGCAATAGGGGATCCAGTTGTAAGGGGAATAGACGGGCATTTCTGCGCATGCAAATTAAATTCCAGGATGGTATGTTGACTCTCCGGATGAGTTCCTGCAAGCTGCATCTAGGGAGTTAGGACTTAAACTAAAAAGTAGGACCTCAAAGGTAGTAATCTCATGATTGCGACCAGTGCCATGTGCTAGTCAGAGTAAGAATGTTAGGGTAACTGAGATGGTGCAAGAGGGGGGGATTCAAATTCCTGGGTCATTGGAACTGGTTCTGGGGCAGTAGGACCGGTACAAATCAGATGGCCTGCACCTGGGAAGGGACTGAAACCAACGTCCTGGGGGGACTGTTTGCTTGTACTGTTGGGGAGGGTTTAAACTAATGTGGCAGAGGGAAGGGAACCAATGCAGGAAGTCAGGGAAGTACTGTGGGGACAGAAAAATTAGGAAGGGGAAAAAGTAGAAGGCAGAGAAAGCAAAGACAAAAATCAAGAAGGGCCACAGTACAGAGTGCAGAGACTGGAGAACTCAGTGAATGGATCCAGTAAGGCTAACAAATAAAACACGGAGAGTGTATAAAACAGGACAGATGGTCTGAGAAAGCAGGGCAGTGAGCAAGGGACGTTTAGATTAAATTGCATTTATTTCCATGCAAGAGGCCTGGCGGGCAAGGCAGATGAACTTGGCATGGATGGGTATATATGACTGGGATATTATAGCAATTACTGAAGCATGGCTGAGGGAGGGGCAGGACTGGCAGCTCAATGTTCCAGGGTATAGATGCTATGGAAAAGATAGAACAGGAGGTAAAAGAGGAAGGGGAATTGTGTTTTTGATTAGGGGAGACATCAAGGCAGTACTGAGTGGCAGTATATCCAAGAGTTGGCCCACTGAGTATGGGTAGAACTGAGAAATAGGAAGGAGAATGTCATTTTGATGGGATTGTACTTCAGGCTCTAAAAAAAGTCAGCAGGGAATCGAGGAACAAATATATGAGGAGATATGTGGGTTACAGTGCCTGGTTGGGATTGTGGTTGGTGCAGACCTGAAGGGCTGAGTGGCCTCCTTTCTACACTGTAGGGATTCTGAGATTTATAGATAGCTCCAAGAAAAATAGGGTGGTAATAGTAGGGGACTTTAATTTTCCCAACGTTGACGAGGACAGCCATAGTATTAGGGGCTTGAATGGAAAGAAATTTCAGTGTATTCAGGAGGAATTTATTATTCAGTATGTGGATGGCACGACTAGAAAGGGGGCAAAACCTGACCTCTTGGGAAATAAGGAAGGGCAGGTAACAGAAGAGTTAGTGAGGGATCACTTTGGGACCAGTGACCATAAAACTAATGAAATTAAGATAGCTATGGAGAATGATAGGTCTGGCCCAAAAGTTGAAATTCTAAATTGGGGCAAGGCCAATTTTGATAGTATCAGGCAAGAACTTTCAAAGTTGATGGGGGAAGTCTATTAGCAGGCCAAGGGGCATCTGGTAAGTGGGAGGCTTTCAAGTGTGTTAACCAGGGTTCAGGATAAGCACATTCCATTTTACACTGAAGGGCAAGGCTGGCAGAAGTAGGGAAGCTGGATGATTTGAAATATTGAGGCCGTGGTCAAGAAGAAGGAGGCATATGACATGCACAGCAAGCTGAGATCAAGAGGATCCTCTTGAGTATAGAGGTTGTCAGAGTAGAGTTGAGAGAAATCAGGAGGGCAAAAAGGGGACATGAAATTGCTTTGGCCGATAAAGCAAAGGAGAATCCAGAGAGCTTCTATAATAAAAGGCAAAAGAGTAACAAGGGAGAGAGTAGGGCTGTTTAAGGATCAACAAGCTCATTTATATGCAGATCTGCAAGAGGTGGGTGAGATCCTAAATGAGTATTTCTCACTGCTATTTACTGTTGAGAAAGACATGGTTATTAGGGAACTTTGGGGAAATAAATAGTTATGTCTTGAGGAATGTACATAGAGAAGGAGGTGCTGGAAATCTTAAATCACATCAAGGTAGATAAATCCCTGGGATTTGATGAAATGTATCTCAGGATGTTGTGGGGGACTAGGGAGGAAATTGTGTATTCCCCAGCAGAGATATTTTAGATCATTGACAGCCACAGGCGAGGTGCCTGAAGTTTTGAGGGTAGCAAATATTGTGCCTTTGTTTAGGAAGGGCTGTAGAGAAAAGCCTGGGGACTACAGACAGGTGAACCTAACATCTGTAGTGGGTAAGTTGTTTGAAGGTATTCTGAGAAACTGGATCTACAGGCATTTACAGGAGCAAGGACTGATTTGGAACAGTCAGCTTGGCTTTGAGTGGAAAATCATGTGTCTCAAATTTGATAAGAGTTTTTTGAAGGAGTAACCAAGAAGGTAGATGAGGGCAGTGCAGTTGATGTTGTCTACATGGACTTTAGCAAGCCCTATGACAAGATACCGCATGGTAGGTTGTTACGTAAGGTTAAATCTCTCGGGATCTAGAGTGAGGTAGCCAATTGGATACAAAATTGGCTTGATGGCAGAAGAGAGAGGGTAGTTGTAGAGGATTGTTTTTCAAACTGGAGGCCTGTGAACAGTACTGTGCCTCAGGGATTGGTGCTGGATCCACTGTTACTTGTTATTAATATTAATGATTTGGATGAGAATTTATGGGGCATGGTTAGTAAGTTTTAGCAGACACCAAGATTAGTGGCGTAGTGGACAGTGAAGAAGGTTATGTAGGATTGCAACAGGATCTTAATCAATTGGGCCAGTGGGCTGATGAATGGCAGATGGAATTTAATTTAGATAAATGTGAGATGATGCATTTTGGTAGATCAAATCGGGGCAGGACCTAATCAGTTAATGGTAGGACATTGGGGAGAGCTACAGAAGAAAGAGATCTAGGGGTACAGGTTCATAGCTCCTTGAAAGTGGACTCACTGGTGGACATAGTGGTGAGGAAGGCATTTGGCATGCTTGGTTTCATTTGTCAGAACATTGAATGCAGGAGTTGGGACATCTTGTTGAAATTGTACAAGACATTGGTAAGGCCACACATGGAACATTGTATATAGTTCAGGCAGCCTTATTATAGAAAGGATATTACTAAACTAGAAAGAGTGCAGAAAAGATTTACTAGGATCCTACTAGGATTTGATCCTCTGAATTATAAGGAGAGGCTGGATAGACTGGAACTTTTTTCCCTGTAGGCTTTGGGGTGATCTTACAGAGGTCTATAAAATAATGAGGGGCAAAGATCAGTAGATAGTCGACATCTTTTCCCAGAGGTAGGGCAGTCTAAAACTAGATGGCATCGATTTAAGGTGAGAGGGGAGAGATACAAAAGAATCCAGAAGAGCAATTCTTTCACCGAGGGTGGCGAGTACCTGGAATAAGCTGCTAGACGCAGTAGTTGAGGCGGGTACAATTTTGTCTTCTAAAAAGCATTTGAACAGTTACATGGGTATGGTTGGTATTGAGGGGTATGGGCCAAATGCGGCCAATTGGGACTAGCTTAGCGGTTAAAAACTGGTGGCATGGATAAGTTGGGCTGAAGGGCCTGTTTCCATGCTGTAAACCTCTGTGACTCTGATCATGTTAGTCTTACTGTTTATTTTATGCATTCTATGAATTTGAATTCATTTTATAGAAATTGATAGCACATTGGGCAGGAACCATTTTCAGGTCCCATGATGTTACCCAAAATAGGCAAGATGAAAGTTTCTTCCAAAATACTGGATACTTTAAAATAAAAGCTAGGCTTTTAGAATTAGGTATTTTTGTTTTGTTTCTTGTATGTTTTGCCCTTTTCCTCTGCCTGAAAAGCTCACCCACAAAGGTGCAGATTTATATGCTTTATTTAAGTTTGATACTACTATTTAACTTTTTTAGTTACCTATTCCAATTCTGTCTTCATTATCTAGCTACTATCCTTAACTGGTTTTAAATGGTAAATCCTCCCCTTCGCATTTTTCTTTCCTATTGTGATGTATCTATTCTGTGTATTCCAAATATCCCCTTAAGTATGTTCCACTGCATCACTAATGATCTAGCCCCTAGCTTGTCCCTTAACCTAAATTTGTGAATTTGCTTGCCCTGGTAATTGCCCTTATTTACATTTAAAATATTTGTCTTTGATCCACTCTTCTCTCCCTTAACTTGAATGCAAAATGAATCATATGATTGCTGCTACCCAGGGTGCTCTCACAATGAGGTCATTAATTTATCCTATCTCATTGTACAGTAGCATTGTATAGCCTGATCTCTGGTTGGTGCGACAATAAGCTGTTCTAAGAAATGATGTGGAAAACATTTTATCAAGGCTACCTATGCCCATCAGATTTTTCCTTTTTTAGAGAGCTTAAAATCCCCCTTTTGTTTTCACCATAATTTTCTAACAAGCTCCTATTAAACCTCCCCACAGAGTAATTACTGTTCAAAGCCTGTACACAGTCCCACAAGTGTCTTCTTGCCTTTGTCATTTTCTCATCCCCACCAAAACTATTTTTGCATCCTGGTTTCCTGAACTTGGGTCATTCCTCTAAGTGCTCATATCATCGATTAACAAGAGCCATCCCTCGCCTTCACCTAGCTTCCTGTCCTTTCTAAATGCCATGTCCCTGTCAATATTCAGGTCCAAATCCATATCACCCTGCACCCATGTCTCTGTAATGGATCGTGCTTATTTATTTCTACTTGAGCCATCAATTTGTTTTGAATGCTGTGTGCATTCAGCAACAGCCTTTAATTTTGTCCTCTTATTTTTGCAACCCCTAGTTTTATCAACTTTACTGTTAGGCTGGTACTCCCTTGTCATCGGCTGTTTATTGTTTCCCACATTAATATCATTCTCTCTTGCCTCGATTATTTAATTTGCCACACCTTCCCAAATTAAATCACTTATTTAGTTTACAACCTTCCCTAGGTACATGGCTTGCTAGAACACTGGTCCCAGCATGGATTAGGTATTGACTGTCCCAACTTTACAGCTCCCACTTTCCCCAGTACTGATGCCAGTGCCCCATGAATCGAATCCCACTTGAGCCATGCATTCATTTTATTACTCTATGCCAGTCTGTACAAGGCTCAAGAAATAATGCAGACATTATTACCTTTTGAGGTTCTTTTTTTTTAATTTAGTGCCTAGCTCCTCATATCCCTTTGTAAAACCTCTACTTCTACCTATGTCACTGGTAACTACATGGACTGTTGCAACTGGAACCTCCCTTCCAAGTAGTTCTTTAGTCCTGAGCAGGTATTCTGAACACTGGCTACGAGCAGACAATGCAGCCTTCTGGAATCCCTTGGCAACAGAGAACAGTGTCTATTCCTGACTATACTATTCCCCTCCTGCAACATTCTTTTTTTGTTCCCTGTACTCTGGTGCCATGACCTGGGATACATGTGCACAAATCATTGAAGGTGGCAGGGCAGGCTTACATGTATAATCCTGGGCTTATAAATTGGAGGGGAGCATACAAGAATACATTCATCATTAATCTATACAAAAGCCTGGTTTGGCTTCAGCTGGAGCATTCATGCAGTTCTGGGCACCACATTTTATGAAAGATGTGAAGGTATCTGAGAGGGTGCTGAAAAGATTCGTAAGAATATTCCATGAATAGATTGGAGAAACTGGGGGTGTTCTCTTTGAAGAAGAAATTTGATTGAGATTTTTCAGAATCAGTTGCTTGCTGCACAGAAGGTTGTCATTTGGCCCATTGAGTCCATGCTGCCCCACCCCTTCCCTGAGCAAGCAGTCAGTACTGCAAGTTTATTTCCTTTACCCAATCCAATTTTCTTTGAAACAATAAGTTGTTTCAGCTTCTAGCACACTTGTGGGCAGAGCATTCCAGGCATTTACACCCCCCCCCCCCCCCCCCAAGACATCTCTTGCCCAGAATCTTCGGCCACTAGTAGCTGTACAGTCAGGTAATGTGGATGTTTATTTGTTCTTGTCAGCTTATCTCAACTTGTGATAATCCTGTACACTTCTCTCAGATCTTCCCTGAATCGCCTTTGCTCCAAGGAGAACAACCCTAACTATGCTTTGTTAACCACTCTCCTAATATGAAGTCTCACAATACCAGGTTAAAATCCAACAGGTTTATTTGGAATCACAAGCTTTTAGAGTGCTGCTGCTTCTGTGTTACTCTTCCAATTTTGGTATTATTGGCAAATTTTGCCCAGTATCCAAGATCTAAATAATTTATGTATAGCAAAAAAAAAGCAGTGGTCTTGGCACAGACTCGTGAGGGAACATAGTCCACCCACCCTTCAGTCTGCAACATAACCGTCTACCTTGACTTGCTGCCTTCAGTTCGTGGATGGCACAGTGGTTAGCACTGCTGCCTCACAATTGATTCCTGGCTTTGGTTACTGTGCGGAATCTGCACATTCTGCTGAAGTCTGAGGGTTTCTTCCCGTAATCGAAAGATGTGCTGGTCAGTTTCAACTTAATTGCAGAGTTAATGTAAGCCTACTTGTGACACTAATAAACAAACTTTAAATTTAAACTTAAGCCTTTTTTTTATCCAGGTGCACATTGACCTTCCAGTTCCGCAGGTGCAATTTTTGTTAACTGGTCTTTTATGTGGCACTTTGTCAAATGCTTTCCTGAAGTCCATTCAGAAGCAGCCACCTTGTTCCCTCTGTCGACCTTTTACATTATTAGCAATTCACTTGCACTTCTTTCAGTTTAGTCTCCTGCATTCACAGCTCACAATGCAGTCTCCTCTACACTGGGGACACTAGATGCAGACTGGGTGACCATTTTACAGAACACTTTGCAGAACACCTTCCCTCAGGAAGATGGCAGGTTGAATTGGCTCAGTGTTAGGAAACAAGGGGTAGTGGTTGATGGATGTTTTTGCAAATGGAAAGCTGTTTCCATTGGTGTTTCATGGGGCTTGGTGTTGAGCTGTAACTTGGTTCTAAGCCTGACACAAACTGGAAGACCAACACCTCATCTTCCACTTAAGCATTTGAAAGCCTTCTGGACTTTGAATTCAACAACTTCAGACCATGAACGCTATCTTGCAGTTAGATATTTTTTCCTAGCCTCACACAAGAGCCAGACTGTAACTTGTTCTAAAGAATGCTGACCCTTGTTCTTCTATAAACACATTCTATTTGACCTTTATGTCAATATTAACATCTACCTTAGTCTTTAACACTATCATTACCACTCACTTCGCCTTGTGTCCATGACATCTTTGCCTCATCTCCTGATATCCCATCTATTCCTGACCTATTTTGCTCACCCCTTTGCCCCTCTCCAATCCTCTGACAGTTCCCCCCCCCCCATGTCTAGGGAGGCTTGAAAAATCAAAGCCAGCCCTTCCACTAACTCAACCCCCATGTCCTTTAGCAAGACATTAGCTACCCTGAGCAAAGCCAGTCTTTCCAGTACCATCTCCCTTTCAATTTTAACACGGTCCAATGCCTCCGTCATCTCTGTTTCTACTGATACCTTGTCAAATTCCTCTTGGTAAATAAATATTGATATAAAGAACTCAAGTATTCTAGCCTTGCTCAGCGCCTCTAAACATATATCACCCTTTTATCTAATTTGGTAACGTGTTCCCACATTCACTCTGTATCTTTTGATCCCTGTAGCCACAAGAGCCAAAGCTAACTCCTTCTTGAAAACATATAATTTTTAGTCTCAATTGCTTTCTGTGGTAGAGAATTCCACAAGTTTACAGCACTGGATAAAGGAATTACTCATCTCCGCTCTAAATGGTCCATCCCATATTCTCAGACTGTGACACCTGGTTCTGGATTCCCCTGCCAATGGGAACATCCTTCCTGCAACTATTCTGTCTAGGCCTGTTGAAATTTTACAGGTTTCTAAGATCCACACTCGTTCTTCTGAACTTCATGTGCTTTTATTTTCTGAATAAT
Source organism: Carcharhinus amblyrhynchos (assembly GCF_965287045.1). Taxonomy (NCBI): domain Eukaryota; kingdom Metazoa; phylum Chordata; class Chondrichthyes; order Carcharhiniformes; family Carcharhinidae; genus Carcharhinus; species Carcharhinus amblyrhynchos. The sequence goes on from NC_137328.1 coordinate 96,322,083, forward strand.
TCTGTTAGAGATGAAAGTTAGGGGAGTGGCTAGTGTAAACGAAAGTTTGAGATGTTGTAGCCTTTGTTTAGTGGGTGTGCCGAGAGGTGGAGAGGGAGCAAAAGGGAATGGAAATTGAGGGGTGATGAATGTAAAGGGAACTGTGCATTGGGGGCCAGGAAGGATTGACGGGCAGAGTTGGCTATGCAAGAAGAGAATGGTATTAATATGATGAGAGGAGAGGAAATGAACTAGTGTGATTGACATGAGAAAGAAGGTGCTACACTTATGATTGCCAGAGGATGTGATAGAGGAGAAGGAATTGAGTGGTGGGAGGGAGGTAAGTGATGTCAGGTGTTGTTAAGAAAGATGAAAGGTGGCAAGAAGTGCTCACCTCTTGCGATTTTTAAAAAAAAAAATTGGATCTGAGGGTGAAACTGGAGTTGCTGTGCAGTGATCACTAGGAGATACATAAAATCAATGAGTAATCATAGTCACTCTAATTTTTGCTTTTTTGAATTGCTTCCAGTAACTCATTTTTGTGACTAGATTTCTCCTTTATTGATTGTAAGGCTAAATGCAGTAGTCGGTTGCCTGTTTGATCTTGGAGGGAAAGCTTTGTTAATTTTGCCCCAGATCATCGTTTCTCAATCAGACAAGAGTGGATTAATTAAAGAAAGCCATTGTAGATTTGTTAAAGACAAATTGTGCTCAATAACTTTTTGATGAGATTGAGTTGGTGTATATGGATTTCCTTTGATGTTTGATTAAATGCTCATAATAGGTTTGTCAACAAAGTTGAAACCCATGGAATAAAAGCCAGTGGCAGCATAAATACAGGTTTGGTTAAGTGACAGTAAACGGGGCAAACTTCCTCTTTTTTGGACAGAGAAAGATGTACGGTGGGGTTCTCCAGGGATCAGTACTGGGATCACTACTTTCCATGAATATATTAATGAGGGTGCAATTTCAAAATATGCATATGACAGTGAACTTGGTTGCAATATTGTGAACCATGAGGCGGATAGGATAGATTGCAGAGGATGTAGTAAGGCAGATGGAATGGATGCTTACGTGTCAGGTACTTAATTGGGAGAAATATGAAATGGTACATTTTAGTAAGAAGTTTGAGAAGGAACAATAAATTGAAGGGTCAATTTAAGGAGATATAGGGTTGGAAAAACCTGAAAGGCTATGTGCACTAATTGCTGAAGGTTCCAGGCTAGATTGAGAAAGTGGTTAAAAAGCACTGGGGACCTGGGCTTTATAATTAGAGGTACAGGATATTAAATCAAGGAAGTTGAGAGGAATGTTTGTAAAACACTGTTTCATTCTCAGCTAGATTATTTTGGGGACCATACTTTTTATGTGAGTGAATGAAGAATGTGAGGGCTTTCAAGAGGATACAGAAAAGATTTATCATAGAATGTTTACAGCACAAAAAGAGGCCAATTGGCCTGACTGTCTACTGAATTTCTGAAAATACAATTTAATTAATTCCACACGGCCCTGCAAATCTTTTCCCTTCAAATAATTATCTAATTCCGTTTCAAAAGCCATAATTTAATCTGCCTCCTTCATATTCTCAGGTATTGCTTTCCGGATGTTAACCACTCTGCATCAAAGAAGTTTTTCCTTGTTGTGCCATTGCTTCTTTTGCCAATTGTCTTAAATCAATGTCTTCTGTAAGTTTAAAGTTTATTTATTAGTGTTACAAGTAGGGTTACATTAACAATGCAATGAAGTTACTGTGAAAATCCCCCAGTTGTTACACTCCAGCACCTGTTCGGAAACACTGAGGGAGAATTCATCATAGCCAGTGCATGTAACCAGCGCATCTTTCGGACTGTGGGAGGAAGCAAAGCATCCAAAGGAAACCCAGTGTGCAGACTCTGGAAGACAGTGACCCGAGCCGGAAATCGAACCCATGTTTCTGATACTGTGAAGCAGCAGCGCTAACCTCTGCTATTGTGCCACCTTTGATCCTTCCAACAATGGGGAACAGTTTTTCCATATCTTCTCTGACTCTCATGATTTTGAATACCTATCTACATTTAAGAGAATGCTTACAGCGATGAAGAACTTTAGTTCTGAGGATATTTTGGAGAAGCTGGGGTTCTTCTGCATAGAGAACTGAAGGACGGGAGGAAATTTTAGAGATATTCAAAACCCTGAATGGTCTAACCAGAGAGGAGTGTGGAGAACTAGAGGACGCAGATTTAAGGCAATTGTCAAATGGCAACATGAGAGAACTTTATGTAGCTGTTGGTTAGGATCTGGAATGCACTGCCTGAAAATGTGGAGATGAATTCAATAGTGGTATTTAGAAAGGAATTAGATGAGCACCCAAAGACAAAATGTGCAGGTTTAATGGGAGAAGGGAGTAGTTATGGAAGTAGCTGAATTGCTTTTGCGGAGGGCTTACCCAGACTAAATGGTTATAGCACAGGAAACCTTTCAGTGAATATGTCATGCTGCCGAAGGAATAACTTACTTGATATGGTTTGATTTCAAACACAGGTCCGAATGCATGTGGAAAGAACAACTAAATATTGTCAGTTTACATAGGATTTGTAGCACTGAAACGGGCTGTAGCAGACTTTGATGTTCAGCCTTTTAATTTGCACCAGACCAAGTCATGGAGTTCTCTTAAACGGCAGTTTTTAATTCAAGTTATATAGTGAAGATACTGGAAAATCACACCAGAGTCCAGAATTCAGGAATACAAAAGCAGTTGTAATTTCAAATTTGATTACAAGTAATTAGCATATACCAATCATGGTATAGGAGTTCTCTCATTCATAGCTATTAAGGTTGTATTAGTCCATAAGGTACACATATTAAAACCAATCACAATCTTTACATGCCTGCTTAATTATAATATCTAATCAGCATGAAGACTTAAGCGTATTACCTGACATAATTCATCATTGTTACAAATTATCACTGATGTCCTAGTTTGTGTCTGTGTACATTAGTCCTCCCAGATCCAGATGTCTGATTAAATGAATTCTCTCAGATTAAAGGCCTTGGAGCTTATCTGTGAAGACTTTTATAAAGATCTTTTCTTCCCCCATAGCAGCTTGTGTGATTTTTAAACTTGTGATTATTAACTCTGTCACAGACTTTTCAGCCCAACTAGTTCTTGCCAACATTTGTACTTTCATCTTTCCTTACGTAAATCTATCAGAATAACCCTGTTTACTTTTCATGCTTGTTTGGCCTACACTTGACTGTTCACTTCCAAGAACTCCCTATGGTAGCAAGTTTCATATTCTCATCACACTTGATATGTGAATGAATAAAAGAGTCTTCTGAATTCTCAATTGGATTTCTTGGTGAACTAAGCTTCCCTCAGTCGATTGCCTCATGGGGTCTGAAATCCAAATAAACAATTTTGCTGATGCAAGTAACAGGTAAAAGTTATAACAGCGGAGATCCTGGATGTGAGTTGTAGAATATGTAATAATTCAGTGCTGCTTGTGCTCTATTTGGTTTGTACTTGTTACAACAATCTAGTTCATGGTTTGTGTTAATGTTTGAGATAATCTTAGTTCAGGGAAGATGATTGTTGTGAAGGTAACTAAAATGCTTGCTTTGGAAGTTACCAGAACACCTAAATGAAAACGGCAATTCAGAAGGTTATCCTAATTGTTTAAAAGAGTTGAAGACATAAAACAGTCAGTGGGCATAATTAGCTGGTGCACAAGAGGTGTGATGATTGCTTGTCAATAAGTGTAGTCCAGAGCAATATTTTGCTTTGGGAGTTAAAGCTGTATTATTTTAAAACCATTCAAGGAAGCTTGAAGGGCCATGGAGATGTGTGGAGCTTAAGGTTTTCTGGTTTCAATTTATCTTTGATTGCTGGGAGTTGCAGCTTGGACCTTGTGTCGTTTTCAGCTCTGAGAAACTTTGGCAGCCTTTCAGCACAGTTAGATGTTCTGGGAAGTTGTGAAGGTGGCAGAAGGTTGTTGGATCTATCTTAGAGTGTTACAGCTCAGAAGACATCTTGAGCCACTTATAACGAGTGTAGTCAGGAGACAGGTTCACAGAAACACCAGCATATTGAAGCTAGAAATCTGCAAAAGGGCTGAAAGAGGGCTTTGCGAATCCTGCTAATTGTAGTCTAGGAGGAAGAGATCAAACCATCAGGAGTTGAGCAGTCCTTGAAACACTCTGAGTTGAGTAGCTTTGAAGGAGTTAGCCTAGATCTTCGAAAATGAAGTTTTGAAATCCCTCCTGAGGAAGCTGTTCTTGAGTCGGTTGGTACGTGATTCAGACTTTTGAATCTTTTTCCCAAAGGAAGAAAGTGGAAAAGAGAATGTCGGGGTGCATGGGGTCCGTGATTGTGCTGGCTGCTTTGTTGAGGCAGCAGGAAGTATAGACAGAGTTGATGGATGGGAGGCTGGATGCGTGCTGGATTGGGCCACATTCCACTCATGGAAGTCCTTCAACTTCCTTTTCATTATGAAAACTTTTTGTCCATTTTTGAAACAAGGCAGTAATGAGGGCAGGTGCTGAGTGGCTCTGGTGGAACCCAAACTTTGCATCAGTGAAAGGAAACTACTTAGTAAGTGCCACTTGATCACTTTCCTGATGCTCAAGAGTAAACTGATGGGGCAGCAACTTATCAGGTTTAATTTATTCTGCTTTTTGTGAACAGAACTTACTTGGGCAATAGTCCATTTTGTCAGGTTGTGCCAGTGTTGTATGCTGGAAGAGCTTGGTTAGGGATGTAAATTATGGAGGACAGGTTTTTAGTACTATTGCTAGAATGTTGTCTGGCCCCATAGCTCTTGCAATGTATAGTGTGTTTAGCTGTTTGTTAATATCACATGGACTGGGTCGAATTTGCTGAAGATTATAATTTGTGATGTTGGGGACCTCAGGAGGAGGCTGAGATGGATCATAAGGAATAGAGTCGTAATTGGGGACAGTGGGGTTAAGGGTATTGACACTGTCCTTTGTTACAATGACAAAGTGCACAGAAGGGTGTTTTGTCCGCCTGGTGCTTGGGTCCAGGATGTCACATCTGGGCTGCAGAGGAACCTGGAGTGGGAAGGTGAGAATCCGGTCGTTGTAGTACATGTGGGTGCCAACGACGTAGGCAAAATGCAAACTGAGGATCTGGGGAGGGAGTATGAAAAGCTGGGAATGGAATTAAAATGTAGAAGTGACAAGGTGGTTATCTCTGGACTACTGCCTGAACCGAGTGCAGACGGGTGTAAGGTTAATGAGATTAAGGAAGTGAATGGGTGGCTCAGGGATTGGTGTGGGAGGAATGAATTTGAATTTATGGGGCATTGGCATCAGTATTGGGGTAGGTGGGACCTGTTCGGGTGGGATGGGGTTGGTCTGAACCGTGCTGGGACCAGAGTCCTGGCGAATCGTGTAAATAGGACTGTAGGTAGGGCTTTAAACTAATTGGGGGGGGGGGGGGGGGGGGGTGCGAGGGTAGGTGACATTACGGGGTCTAAAGTTAAGGAGAGGGTACAGGTAAGGGAAGAGGCCGAGGATGTCCCAATAATAAAGGGAGTAGGGGGCGTGAGTATGGTTGGTGGCGTTCTGGCAAATAGGGTCCAGGTGAAGGCTGGGATGAAGGCACTTTATCTGAATGCACGAAGCATTCAGAATAAAGTGGATGAGGTGGTGGCGCAGATCAGCACAAATGGATATAATCTGGTGGCCATTACAGAGACGTGGCTGGAAGGTGACAGGGCCTGGGAGCTGAATGTCCAGGGGTATCAAGTGTTTAGGAAGGTTAGGCGGGAGGAAAAAGGGGGGGAAGCGTAGTTCTGCTGATTAAGGATAGCATCAGGGTGGTAGCAAGGGTTGATATAGGAACCAAAGAGCAGAAAGTGGAATCGTTGTGGGTGGAGATTAGGATCAGCAAAGGGAGGAAGACGCTGGTGGGTGTCGTCTATAGGCCCCCAAATAATGACCTGGAGGTGGGCCGGGCTGTTAACGTGCAAATGTGCGGCTTGCAGGAATGGAACGGCGATAATTATGGGGGATTTCAATCTACATATTGATTGGTTGACCCATGTTGGACGCGGTGGGCTTGAGGAGGAGTTCTTGGAATGCCGCCGGGATAGTTTCCTTGAACAGTGTGTGTTGGAGCCGATGAGGGAGCGAGCTATCTTGGATCTGGCGTTATGTAACGAGGCGGATAGAATTAGGGACCTTGTGGTGAAGGATCCTCTTGAGAAGAGCGATCATTGTATGGTGGAGTTTCTGGTGCAGATGGAGGAGGAGAAAGTGGGTTCCCGGACACGCGTCCTTTGTTTGAACAGAGGGGAGTACGGAAGGATGAGAGAAGAATTGGCGAATGTTGACTGGGGGAGCGCGTTGGAAGGTAGGTCTGCTGAGGAGCAGCGGAGGATCTTTCTTGGTGCTCAGCAGAAATTTATTCCGATGGTTAAAAAGGACCGTAGGAGGAGAGGTAATAAGCCGTGGATAACGAAGGAGGTGAAGGAAAGTGTTAAATTAAAAGCGGATGCGTTTAGAGTAGCTAAGAGTAGTGGTGAGAAGAGGATTGGGAGAGGTTTAAATGTCAACAAAGATTGACAAAGAAGTTGATAAAGAAGGGTATGAAAAAACTAGAAGCTGGGCTAGCGCTTAATATAAAAAAGGATAGCAAGAGTTTTTATAAATATATAGAAAGGAAGAGGCTGACTAGGGTGAACGTTGGACCTTTAGAGGATGAGAGGGGGGACTTAGTGGTAGGGGATGGTGAAATGGCTGAGGCCTTGAATAACTTTTTTGCTTCGGTCTTCACGGAAGAGGACGAGAATAATTTGCCGGGTGTTAGCGATGGAAAGATGGTAGGACAGGAGGGTCTCAATGACATTATTGTTACTAGAGAGGCGGTGCTCGACAGACTGGAGGGACTGATTGTGGACAAGTTCCCAGGACCGGATGGAATACATCCAAGGGTTCTGAAAGAAATGGCGGAGGTGATAGTGGATGCCTTGGTGGTTATTTTCCAAACGTCGCTGGATTCCGGGGAAGTGCCAGAAGATTGGAAAACGGCTAATGTTACGCCGTTGTTTAAGAAGGGTGGCAGGCAAAAGGCAGGGAATTATAGGCCGATTAGTTTAACGTCTGTTATAGGTAAAATGTTAGAATCTGTCATCAAGGAGGAAATAGCGAGGCATCTTGAGGGGAATTTCTTGATAGAGCAGACGCAGCACGGTTTCGTTAAGGGGAAGTCGTGTCTGACGAATTTATTGGAGTTCTATGAGGATGTGTCTAGGGCGGTGGATAGAGGAGAGCTGGTGGATGTGGTGTTTCTTGATTTTCAGAAGGCGTTTGACAAGGTACCTCACGAGGTTATTGCAGAAGGTAAGGGGGCATGGAGTTGGGGATAGGGTGTTAGCGTGGATAGGGGATTGGCTGTCAAATAGGAGGCAGAGAGTGGGGGTTAATGGGTGCTATTCAGATTGGCGGTTGGTGACTAGTGGAATGCCCCAGGGGTTGATTCTGGGGCCTCAGCTATTTACCATTTATATAGATGATCTGGAGGAGGGAACCGAGTGTATGGTGTCGAAATTTGCTGATGACACCAAGATTGGTGGAACGGCAAATTGTGCGGAGGGTGTGGAGAGTCTGCAGAAGGATCTAGATAGGCTGGGCGAATGGGCCAGGAACTGGCAAATGGAATTTAATGTTGGCAAGTGCGAGGTGGTCCACTTTAGTAGGAATAATGGTAGGAAGGACTATTACTTACATGGCGAAAAACTGCAGCATGCAACGGTGCAGAGGGACCTCGGGGTCCTTGTGCATGAGCCGCAAAAACCCAGCCTGCAGGTGCAGCAGGTGGTCAGGAAGGCGAATGGGATGCTGGCCTTCATAGCGAGGGGGATTGAATATAAAAGTAGGGAGGTCTTGCTGCAGCTGTATAGGGCACTGGTGAGGCCGCAGCTGGAGTACTGTGTGCAGTTTTGGTCGCCGAACTCACGCAAGGATATTTTGGCCTTGGAGGGCGTGCAGAGGAGGTTTACTAGGCTGATGCCAGAGTTGAGGAGGTTGAACTATGAGGAGAGGCTGAATAAACTCGGCTTGTACTCGTTAGAGTTTAGAAGAATGAGGGGAGATCTCATTGAGACATATAAGATGATGAATGGGATGGATAGGATAGAGGTGGAGAGGCTCTTCCCGCTCAGAAAGGACAGTAGGACTAGAGGGCACAGCCTCAAGATAAAGGGGGGGCGGTTTAGAATGGAGTTGAGGAGGAACTTCTTCACTCAAAGCGTGGTGAATCTCTGGAATTCTCTGCCCGTTGAAGTGGTGGAGGCTACCTTGCTAAATATTTTTAAGACGCGGGTTGATGGGTTTTTGATAAGCGAGGGGATTAAGGGTTATGGGGAGAGGACGGGAAAGTGGAACTGAGCCACGACAGATCAGCCATGATCTTATTGAATGGCGGGGCAGGCTCGAAGGGCCAGATGGCCTACTCCTGCTCCTATTTCTTATGTTCTATCATCTGACTGAAGATGGTTGCAAATGCTTCAGCCTTGTGTTTTGCATTGATGTGCTGGGCTTTCCCCATTATTTAGGGCAGTGATATTTCTGGAGCCTCCTCAAGTTAATTGTTTCATTGTCCACCGTCACTTAGCATTGGTGTGGCAGAATTGGGAAGCTTGGGTATGATTTTGGTTCTGGAGATACTTAGCTGTCTATCACATTCTGCTTCCACTAGTCTTGTGTTGCTTCAGTGATGCCCCTGGCTTGCTCTCTTGCAATCTTCATTGAACCAGGCCCAGTTTGATGGTAATGGCAGATTAGGGGGCATACCAGGCTCTGAGGTTAGATTGTGGTTGAATACTATTCTGCTGTTTTAGCTGATGGCCCACAGTGCCTCATGGATGACCAGTTTGAGTTGTTGGATCTGTTTAAAATCCATTCCATTTAGCACATTGGTAGTAGCATACAGTACAGTGGAGGGTATCCTCAATATGAAGATGGGGCTTTTTCTCCAGAAGAACTCTGTGGTGCTTATTCCTGATGTGGAGATGCCACTGTTGGGGTAAGCACAGTAAGAAGTCTCACAGCATCAGGTTAAAAGTCCAACAGGTTTATTTGGTAGCATAAGCTACCATGTCACGCTGTCTGTAACCCCCGTGGCTTGCCTGGGTTTGCAAAATCTCACTAACTTTCTGGCTGGAGACAATTCGCACCTATTTAACCTGTGCCTAACCCTCTCTACTTACATTGCCTGTACCTGTAAAGACTTGATTATCTGTGAACATTCCAACCATTATCTTGTAAATTTCGTCTGTGTCTATGTATGCTCTGTTTGTGAACACAACTCTTCACTCACCTGAAGAAGGAATAACACTCAAAGCTTGTGCCACCAGATAAACCTGTTGGACTTTAACCTGGTGTTGTGAGACTTCTCACTGTGCTCATTCCTACCAGTACTGTAATAGAGAGAGAGAGAGAGATATCTGTGTCAGGTAGTTAGGTGAAGACAAGGTCAAATAAGTTTTTCCCTCTTGGTTCCCTCTCCAACTATGGCATTGCAAGTCTAGCAGCTGTGCCTTTTAGGACTTGGTCAGTAGTAATGCCACCAAGCCACTCTTGGTGATGGATTTTGAAGTTTCCCCCACCCTGAATTTTACCTTAATGCTACCTTCAAGTGGTGCTCAACATAGAGGAATATTGGTTTCCTTCCTCATGTTTGACATGATTCCATCATACGTTGTGGAGTTGATGTTGGAGACCTCCTGGGAAGCTTTTTCCATAGAATCCCTATACTGCAGAAGGAGGCCATTCAGCCCATTTGAATCTGCACTGATTCTATGAAACAGCATCTTATCCAGGCCTATTTCTCCATCCTATCCCTTTAACCCTGTGCATTTACTATGACTAATCAACATAATCTACACATTTTTGGCACTAAACATCAATTTAGCATTGCCAGTCCATCTAATCTGCGTATCTTTGGACTGTGGTGGAAACTGGAGCACTCGGAAGAAACAGACATGGAGAATGTGAAAACTCCACATCGTCACCCAAGACTGCCTGGTGCTGAGATAACAGAACTAACCACTGCCACCTGTCTGCATCCTGTTGTGTTGTCATCTTTGTGCTGTTAGTGAGACTTCCTGGCCCAGGGACTTTGCTGTTGGTTGTAAGATATGATTGTTAGATAGCTCTCTTTTGGCACAAGTGCCTACATGTTAGTAAAGAGGACTTTGTAGGATCACCAGGACTGGGTTGCCGTTGTCACTTCTGGTACCTGGGGAGATGCTAGGTGGTCCATCCGGTTTCATTCCTTTTTAGACTTTGTGGTTTAATACAACTGTGTGGCTTGATAGGACATTTCATAGTTCATTTAACCACACTGTTCTGTCTGGAGTTGCATGTAGGCCAGACCAATAAAGAAGGTCTGTAGGGCATTAGTGAACCAGATCTTTTTACGACAATATATACACTCACATTACTGAGGTTAGCTTTAAATTCCATATTTAGTAATTTTAATTTAAATTCCACTAGCTTCCATGGTGAGATTTTATTCAGTGTTCCCAGAGAATTTGTGTGGGCCTTTGGATTCTAGTCAGTGACATTACCATGACCCAACTGCCGCCTCTTCAGTGTAACACTGCTATGGTGACAAGGGCATCTACTCCTACTTTTCTCTAGTAGCCACCTTTTGTGTTTGGGATCAAGGCTGTGAAGAGGTTTGAAACTATATGGTTCTCCAGAACGTAAATGTTAGCAAGCACATTATTAACATGTCTGTTGAATGATTTTTTTTGTCCACCACTAATTATATGTTTATTTGCACATGAAAACTAAACTGTATTCAAAAGTTGATTCTTTAGGAAACAAGAAATAGAATGTACTTGTTTTGTGTCAGCCTTGTGTTAGCGATGGAAAGATGGTAGGAGTGAAGGGCCTGAATGACATTATTGTTACTAGAGAGGCGGTGCTCGACAGACTGGAGGGACTGATTGTGGACACGTCCCCAGGACCGGATGGAATGCATCCAAGGGTCCTGAAGGAAATGGCGGAGGTGATAGTGGATGCCTTGGTGATTATTTTCCAAACGTCGCTGGATTCCGGGGAAGTGCCGGAAGATTGGAAAACGGCTGATGTTACGCTGTTGTTTAAGAAGGGTGGCAGGCAAAAGGTGGGGAATTATAGGCTGGTTAGTTTAACGTCTGTTGTAGGAAAAATGTTAGAATCCGTGATCAAGGAGAAAATAGCAAGGCATCTTGAGGAGAATTGTTTGGTAGAGCAGACGCAGCACAGTTTCGTTAAGGGGAAGTCGTGTCTGACAAGTTTATTGGAATTCTATGAGGATGTGTCTAGGGTGGTGGATAGAGGAGAGCTGGTGGATGTGGTGTTTCTTGATTTTCAGAAGGAGTTTGACAAGGTGCCACACAAGAGGTTATTACAGAAGGTCAGGGGGCATGGAGTTGGGGGTAGGGTGTTAGTGTGGATAGGGGATTGGCTGTCAAATAGGAGGCAGAGAGTGGGGGTTAATGGGTACTATTCGGATTGGCGGTTGGTGACTAGTGGAGTGCCCCAGGGGTCGGTGCTGGGGCCTCAGCTATTTACCATTTATATAGATGATCTGGAGGAGGGAACCGAGTGTATGGTGTCGAAATTTGCTGATGACACCAAGATTGGTGGAACGGCAAACTGTGCGGAGGGTGTGGAGAGTCTGCAGAAGGATCTAGATAGGCTGGGCGAATGGGCCGGGAACTGGCAAATGGAATTTAATGTGGGCAAATGTGAGGTTGTCCACTTTGGTAGGAATAATGGTAGGAAGGACTATTACTTACATGGCGAAAAACTGCAGCATGCAACGGTGCAGAGGGACCTCGGGGTCCTTGTGCATGAGTCGCAAAAACCCAGCCTGCAGGTGGTCAGGAAGGCGAATGGGATGCTGGCCTTCATAGCGAGGGGGATTGAGTATAAAAGAAGGGAGGTCTTGCTGCAGCTGTATAGGGCACTGGTGAGTCTGCAGCTGGAGTACTGTGTGCAGTTTTCGTCGCTGCACTTACGCAAGGATGTTTTGGCCTTGGAGGGCGTGCAGAGGAGGTTTACTAGGCTGATTCTGGAGTTGAGGGGGTTGAACTATGAGGAGAGGCTGAATAAACTGGGCTTGTACTCGTTAGAGTTTAGAAGAATGAGGGGAGATCTCATTGAGACATATAAGATGTTGAATGGGATGGATAGGATAGAGGTGGAGAGGCTCTTCCCGCTCAGAAAGGACAGTAGGACTAGAGGGCACAGCCTCAAGATAAAGGGGGGGGGGGGTTTAGAACGGAGTTGAGCAGGAACTTCTTCACTCAAAGCGTGGTGAATCTCTGGAATTCTCTGCCCGTTGAAGTGGTGGAGGCTGCCTCGCTCAATATTTTTAAGACGCGAGTTGATAGGTTTTTGATAGACAAGGGGATTAAGGGTTATGGGGAGAGGACGGGAAAGTGGAACTGAGCCACGACAGATCAGCCATGATCTTATTGAATGGTGGGGCAGGCTTGAAGGGCTAGATGGCCTACTCCTGCTCCTATTTCTTATGTTCTTACTCTGACAGTTTCTGAATCAGAATGTCATGGGTTCAACCTTTACTGTAGACATTTGAGCATGTAATAAAGTTCTGACAATTCAACAAAATACTGAGCGAGTGCTGCCAAATTAGTGGCCCCATTTTTAGGATGAGATGCAGAAGTGAAAGGTTGCATGGGACTATTCAAAGAGAAACAATATTCTCCCATTGTCCTAGCCATCATTGCTCCAACAACAAAACTAAATAAATTATTCATCATTACTATGCCTAAGTTAGCCTACAATGCAGCTGACTACTCTTAAATGTTCTTTATCGGGAATAAGGAGCTTTGGGATCTCATGAGGGTGTGAAAGGCATTATTTCATTGTAATTCCATTATTTAATGCATCCTGTTCATACCATTGCTATGGTGGCTATTTAAAAACCCAATATGCATTTTTTTTCTTGTTCCATTACAGATGAACCCACACGATCCTTGAGTGGTCTAATTTTGAAGAACAATGTGAAAGCCCATTTACACAATTTCCCAAATGGGGTAACAGACTTTATTAAAAATGAGTGCCTGAAAAACATTGGTGATCCCTCGCCCTTAATAAGAGCTACTGTTGGTAAGTTTGTAAAGTAATATTTTGGTTTGTTGATTCTTGATACTTTAATGTATTTTTAAATGAAAAATGATTGCAAATGACACCTTATTTTCTGGTAAGGGAGCTGCCCAACTTGAATGAAATGTAGTAATTTGAATAGTATGTTTTAAAAACACTAGAAATTGGAGCAGCAGCAGCCAATTCGGCAATTTTAAGACCGGTCATTCAGTACAGTTGTGGCTGATGTACCTCAATATCATCATCTGTACTATCCTCATGTTCCTTAATTCCTTTAAAATTTAAAAGTCTATTACTTACTGTGTTTCCTTAAGTTTCCAAACTCAAATTCCAAATATCTCAACCCTTTGAAGAAATTCCTCCCAATTTGAAGTCCTAGATGACTGACCCCAGATTAAGCCCAGTTCCTTGTTCCTCAGCTAGGCAAAACGTTTTACCAGCATCTACCCATTCAAGTCCCTTTAAAACTTCAATATTTCAATTAAAGGCTGAGGGGTGATCTGTTAGAAGTTTACAAAATTGAGGCTTAGATAGTCAGAGTCTTTTCCCAGGATAGAAATGTAAGTTATTAGTGTTGTAAAGCAGAGGTTGATTTTCCCCCTTCTGAGACACCCATGGAGGAGTACCTCGCCTTATAATCTGTAAAAGGTGTGTATGAAGTGGCGCAACCTGCTCTTTGGCAACTTCTAGTGGTTACATAAAAATCCCTGACGCGCTGTCTCAAATCAACACTCAAAATTTATTTATCTAACAAAGTGAGCAAATTAACTAAACTATTAACAAACCAAATAAATTGCTTCTATTAACTATTCCCAAATAACATTAGATTCTAATGGTACGCTGTTCAGGTACATAACAATTCCCACTCATTAACAAAATAGAATTTAGTCTCTCTGAATTACAAGAGATTTGTTCTTTGTGCAGTGAGAAGGTTTACATGATTTTGTGGGCTCTCCAATAGTTTTGTCCTTTTCAGTGTTGACCTTTGGTCTCAGACAAGTGGCACTCAATCCATGAGGGTGTTTAAACTTGCTTTGTTATCTAGCTAACTTTGATAAGTTTGCATGTAGTATAAACATAAAATCTATTTTTATATTGTTTTAGCTACTCATTCAACCCTGTGCCTGCACAGAATTTCATCTTCAAGAAGAGGCAGAATTATTACACCAGATCCAATTTTACATTTTGAACTGCCAAATGAGTGAATGAGCTAATGAAGGGCAGAAGTATGATTTTCCCAAGTTTTACCTCCCCATATGGCAGAAAGTAGAACATTTACAACTTTGTGCACAACTAATTATTCTTGTTGCCTAATTATTTTTCCCTTCAGTCCATCACAGGAGTTATTTACCTTAATTAATACACTTCAAAAGTCCTAATTAAATATCTCTGAAGGCATTACTCAAAATAGTATAATAACATTTGGTATATATTAAAATTTGAGTATTATAGATTAATATATACATAAACATCATATCAATATGAAAATCTGTGCTTTCAGAGCATTTTGTAGAAATTTTATTGTTTTGGATCCCACCCGTTCTATTACTTCAACTGAGCTGCTGCAGCTCATGGACTTTGGCTGGGAAACAAATGGTGTTTATGTTCATTTTTGTATTCAGCAGTAGGTATCCATAGCAACATTGCACCAAAGTTACTTCAAGGTCATCTTGCTATGATTAGTGTTAATGAAATAAGCTTTCTGCTGGTGATTTCAGTGCCCCCAGATTCCCACCTTCACAGCGTTATCAATTCCTTTATCCCTCCCCCACTCCTACATTGTAAGCAATCCCCCTTGCATGCCCCACACAGGTCAGCATCAGAGCATCGTCACCATAAGTACTGGACCAGTTTGAAGACATTTACTACTGTTTTCAGGCAACTGGGGAAGAGCCATGAATGGTATCTTGCCCATTACACTGATATCCCAAGAACAAATATATTTTAAGTATAGATAAGTCCCCTGGTCCGGATGGGATTTACCCTAGGATTCTCTGGGAGGCAAGAGAGGTGATTGCGGAGCCTCTGGCTCTGATCTTCAGGTCGTCGTTGGTCTCTGGTATAGTACCGGAAGATTGGAGGACAGCAAATGTTGTCCCATTGTTTAAGAAGGGGAGCAGAGACTTCCCTGGGAATTATAGACCGGTGAGTCTTACTTCTGTGGTGGGTAAGGTTTTGGAAAGGATTATTAGAGACAGGATTTATAGTTATTTGGAGAGTAATGAATTGATTAGAGACAGCATGGTTTTGTAGCGGGTAGGTCGTGCCTTACTAACCTTATCGAGTTCTTTGAGAAAGTGACCAAAGAGGTGGATAGGGGTAAGGCAGTTGACGTGGTGTATATGGATTTTAGTAAGGCGTTTGATAAGGTTCACCATGGTAGGCTTCTGCAGAAAATGCAGATGTATGGGATTGGGGGTGATCTAGGTAATTGGATCAGGAATTGGCTAGCAGATAGGAGACAGAGGGTGGTGGTTGATGGTAAATATTCGTCATGGAGTTCGGTTACGAGTGGTGTGCCTCAGGGATCTGTTTTGGGGCCACTGCTGTTTGTAATTTTTATTAATGATCTGGATGAGGGTATAGTTGGGTGGATTAGTAAGTTTGCTGATGACACCAAAGTCGGAGGTGTGGTAGATTGTGAGGAAGGGTGTCATAGTTTGCAGGGTGACTTAGAAAGGTTGCAGAGCTGGGCCGCGAGGTGGCGGATGGAGTTTAATGTGGAGAAGTGTGAGGTAATTCATTTCGGTAGGAATAACAGATGTGTTGAGTATAGGGCTAACGGGAGGACTTTGAATAGTGTGGAGGAGCAGAGGGATCTAGGTGTATGTGTACATAGATCCCTGAAAGTTGGGAATCAAGTAGATAAGGTTGTTAAGAAGGCATACGGTGTCTTGGCGTTTATTGGTAGGGGGATTGAATTTAGGAGTCGCAGCGTCATGATGCAACTGTACACAACTCTGGTGCGGCCGCACTTGGAGTATTGTGTGCAGTTCTGGTCCCCACATTACAGGAAGGATGTAGAGGCTTTGGAGAGGGTGCAGAGGAGGTTTACCAGGATGTTGCCTGGTATGGAGGGGAGATCCTATGAGGAGAGACTGAGAGATTTGGGGTTGTTTTCGCTGGAAAGAAGGCGGCTAAGAGGGGACCTTATTGAAACATATAAGATGATTAGAGGTTTAGACAGGGTGGATAGTGATAGCCTTTTTCCTAGGATGGAGAAAGCTAGCACGAGGGGGCACGGCTTTAAATTAAGGGGGGGTAGTTATAGGACTGATGTCAGGGGTAGGTTCTTTACCCAGAGGGTGGTGAGGGACTGGAATGCCCTGCCTGCTGCAGTTGTAAATGCGCCTAGTTTGGGGGCGTTTAAGAGATCTGTGGATAGGTTTATGGACGAAATGGGATTGGTTTAGATTAGTGGGTTAGTGTTTTTTTTAGAAAGCTGGTCGGCGCAACATCGTGGGCCGAAGGGCCTGTTCTGCGCTGTAATGTTCTATGTTATGTAATGCAAGTTTTGGATAATCAATTACTTGGGTTTGTAAATGAAAGCATGCACCCCAGATTTAGTTAGTTGTATTGTAAATTTTATAAAACTTGATTGCAATTGACACCATCCTTCTCTAGCCTTTTGTACTTCAGAACTTGGGACAAATGTTGCTAATCTTGTGTTGTTACAGGAATCTTGATCACAACAATAGCCTCAAAGGGTGAGCTACAAAACTGGCCAGATCTCTTGCCTAAATTGTGTGCACTTTTGGATTCAGAAGATTATAACACATGTGAAGTAAGTTTGTTTTGCAGATTGTAGTAATGCCTGAACTTAAATTGATCAGTTGCCAAGCTAATAACTGAAAGGTCCTACTTTGGAAACAGTTTGTCTTTATATTTCAGCATGACCTGAAAATCAGCCTAAACAATAATAATTTGGATTTTCCGATTTTGGTGCTGCATTTTGGGAAACTCCAGAGTGATTAGAAGTGAAAAATAAAATTTTGACATTCGATTCTGCGCCCCAGTCTTTAAAAATGTCTTTAGATTTTCCATTAAGAGTGATGTCAATTTCAGTAAGTGCCCACTTAAGTCCCAATAACTGTGTATAGATCGTTTGCATCGCATATTATTTAAGTACAATCAGCTTTCCAACTTTCTCTATGTGTGATCTGTTTGCTGAAAACGTGTTGCATTGTCATTCAGTTTCTAACAAGTGAAGCTGTATTTAGAAGGGTACTTCATGGTCCTGTTTAAATTGCTTCCTAATGGTTTTTTTGGCTATTTTCATTAAAACTGTACAATATAAGAACATAGGAGCAGGAGCAGGAGTAGGCCATCTAGCCCATTGGATAAGATCATGGCTGATCTGATAGTGGTTCAGTTCCACCTACCCACTTGTTCCCCATAACCTTTAATTCCCTATTGGTCAAAAATCTATCTACCTGTGACGTAAACAAAGTCAATTGTTCAATATTGAAGTCATGCTTTGATGCTTTCTCTTTATTTCATCAAGACATTCAACATGCATAATAGTATTCCCATTGCAGTTTCCCTCGAGAGTTCTTCAGAGGAAGGTGAGGAATGCAGAAAGGCAAGATTAATTAGACACTAATTCTGTCTGCATCTGAGGCAATGTCTACAAAAACTGTTGTACTGAAGCTATGCTCATTTGTACTTGGAGCCTATCTCCATATTGCCAGTGTCAGCAAAGGTAAATTGCAGGATAATTTAAGTTGTACCTGGGGACATGTGCAACATGAATGCTTTATTGAACAAAAAAATACTAAACAATTCACTTGTGCCGTGGTTGCTAGTATATTACATCCTATGGACATTGCTCGTCTCTGTAACAAGGCACTTTTTTAGTGTGGCAGGATTCCCCAAGTCATAAATTGTCATGGATTACTGTGGCATCAGGTACTTTCCACAATGCTGTTAATTTCCATCACAGGAAAGGATTTCCCTCAATGAATGCCCAGTTGTTTAGTCATCATGAACACCAAAAGAATGAAAGACTTGCATAATGCAGATGTTATTCATGATCACTGGACATCTTAAAAGTTCTTCACATCCTTTGAAGCGCAGTCATTTGCAATACAGGAAACATGACGTGCATGGTGCACAGCACACTCCAAAGGAATGTACATAGTAGCTATCTAAAATAATTCTTTGAGGCAGGTGAGACCAGTGGTGTGTAATGATGTTCATGCTAACACCAGAATCATCATCATCACCATGGATGAACAGGAGTATCCACTGCTTGCTGAAGTCCAGGTCTGAGGTGTTCAAGTTGAGTGACCCTAACCTGTACAAGAAATCCAGGTATGATCTATGGAGGACTATTAAAGATGCTGAGAGATAATACTGGACCAAGCTAGAATCCCAGGCTAGCCACACAGACTCCCACTGATTATATGGCAAGATCTGCAAGATAACAGACTACAAAATGAAGGCATGGGGAATCATCGACAACAGTACACTCCTTACTGATGAGCTCAACACGTGCTATGCAACTATCCTATTTGAGCAAGAGGTCAGTGAGAAGATGCCTTGACCCTGGAAACCTTGGTTGAATCGGTATCTGAGGTCGCCATTGCTGATACCAGATCAGCTGCCTTGGAAGTCAACCCACAAAGCATTTAGCCTGGATGGGGTGCGCAGATGAACACTCGGGTCCTGTGCAGATCAGTTGGTGGGGTTATTCGCAGATATCTTTAACCTCTCTTTACACTGATCTGAAGTCCCTATCTGCTTCAAGAAGATGACCATCATCTGAGTACCAAAGAAAAGCCAGGCAGTGTGCCTTAATGACTGTCGTCTGGTGGTTCTGATATCCATCGTCATGAAGTGCTTTGAAAGGTTATTCATGTCACGGATCAAGTCTCGCCTCAGATTGCCTGGATCTACTACAGTTTGCCTTTTGCCACAACAGATCTACAGCTGATGCCATCTCCCTTGCCCTACACTCAACCCTGGAACACCTGGATAATAAAGACATTTATGTCAGACTCCTTATTGAATATAACTCAGTCTTCAACACTATTATCCCTATAAAACTCTGTGGCCTAGGATGTGGCTCCTCCCTCTTCATTTGGATCCTACACTTTCTAACCCACAGACTTCAATTTGTAAGGATAGGCAATGACAGCTCCTCCATGATTATCCTCAACACCGATGCCTCACGAGGCTGTGCCCTCAGCTCCTTACTATACTCCTTATACAATTATGACTGACCATTTCAAGTTTGCTGATGATGCCAGTCGTAGTGGACTGGATCTCACAGTGATGAGATGGAATACAGGAAAGAGATAAAGAATCCAATGAAATGGTGTGATGTCAATAATCACTCCCACAATGTCAGGAAAACAAAGGAAATAGTCATTGACTTCAGGAAGCATTGTGGAGGATGAAATGGAAATGGTCAAGAGCTTCAAATTTGAAGCCAGATCACCAAGACCTGTGCTGGTCTCTCTACGCTGATGCTATAGTTAAAGTCCACCAACGTTACTTTATTCGGAGGCTGAGGAAATTCGGCATATCCACTATGACTCTGCAGTTTTTACAGATGCACGATAGAAAGCATCCTTTCCAAATGTATCACAACTTGGTAAGGCCCCTGCTAAGACCAGACCACAAGAAACTACAAATGGTTGTGAGTGTAGCCCAATTCATCTCTCAAACTAGCCTTCCCTCCATTGATTCCATCTACACTTCCTGCTGCCTCTAAAAAGCAGCCAGCATAATCAAGGACCCCACACACCCCAGGTATTCTCTCTTCCACCTCCTTCCATCAGGAAAAAGAAAAATCTGAGATCATGTACCAACCAATACAAGAACATCCTTTTCCTTGCTGTCATCAGACTTTTAAATGAACTTGCTTCCTATCAAGTTGATCTTTCTTTATACCCTAGCTGTGTACTCTATGAACAGTATACTTTGTGTAGTGTGCAAGAAACAATACTTTTCACTGTATAGCAATACATATGACAATAATAAATCATAGTGGTCAAAAAGCACACAGAAGATACCCTAATACTTGTTCAGAACAATCCAGCCAGGGTGTCCAGAACATAGCGTGCAACTGCTTTTCAAATCAAACTCCTGATGCCCGTTTGAAGACGGGTGGAGCAGTTTGAATAGCAGTGAAAGGAACTGCTGCAGGAAGAGTTTGCATGGAACCTTTTGCTGTGTGTATGATATCTATAGGAAGAACAAAAATGGGGCTTTTTTTTGACATGCCTGTGGTCATTTCTGCAGTAGTCACTTCCTTGTTTTTCATATTTCTAGACACACTAAACTATTCATGTACCTCAATTTGACTTGTATTCTGTATCTGTGATTTTCTAATATATTTGCACACAACCAGAAAAGCAGAACCTATGAAAAGGATTTGTTGAGTTGCAAAAATTCTTCTGTCTTCCTACTATCCTCCTGACTCACTACACATTGCAGTACCTACATTTGTGTTTCCCATCAGTTCTATTATCTTTTTGTCCTCCCACAGTTGGTAGTAAGACGTTAAGTGGTTGGCTGGTGTTTTGCCACAGAGCAGTTTACCAACTTGTCTCAGGGTAGTTTGGCTTCACTGGGGATTGATGAAAATTGTTTCCATTGTCTGCAACTGTAGATAAAAAGGTTTTTTTTGCATGTTCAGACATCTGAAAGAGCTGGCAGAAGAGCACTGTCTAGTCTACTGTGCTAACAGCAAAGGAAATTTGACAGTGGTATTTGACAGGTTGTTGGGAACAACGTTCCCAACAACCTGTCAGGTACCATTGTCAATGTGTTTTGGCTGGATTCCAGACCCAACTGTTTTAAAGTCAGAAGTGGAAATCCACTTTGGCACCTAAAGTGTCTGTTGCAGCAGTGACTGTCATTTATTCTTCCATTGGGTGAGGAGGAAGGAGTGACGCTTTTGATTGTTCTGGATTTAGAGGATCTACTTCTGTGCTGAACATATCCATAATGTTTCTACAGATGCAGTTAGTGGATAACTTCAATTGAGGCATGGTCAGCAGTAGTTTACTATAAATATAGGTTTTATTAATGGGGCAGAGAGTACAAAAGCAAGGAAGTTATTTAAACTGTGCAGAATACTAGTTTGGCTTCAGCTGGAGATTTGCATCCAGTTCTGGGTACGACGCTTCAGGAAAGATGAGGGCATTTAGCGACAGCCTCATCGTTATGATTCCAGGTTTGAGCACAAAAATCAAAGCTTACACTCAAAGTACTGGATTGTCAGAAGTGCTGTGTCTTAAATGAAACTTTAAACCAAGGCCCCATTATACTGATCAGGTGGATATAAAAGGTCCCCTGGCACTATTTTGAAGTTTAACTTTAACCTGGTGTTGTGAGACTTCTTACTGTGCTTACCCCAGTCCAACGCCAGCATTTCCATATCATGACTATTTTGAAGAGCAGGGGAGTTATAACTGGTGTGCTAGCCAATATCCCTGAATCAGTATCACAAAAAAACCAGCTGATCTGGTCGTTATCACATGTTTGTGGGAGTATGCTGTCCAAGTTAGCTGCCTCATTTTTTTATATCACAACAGTCACCCCACTTGAAAGGGCTTCCATGGATGGATAATATTCTTCAATGGTTGTAAAAAGACTTTGATAATTCAAATCTGCCTATCTTGTTAGAGAGGGTGTAGAAAAGATTCATGAGAACGATTCCAGGGATGAGAATCTTCAGATTGGAGAAGATGGGGCTATATTTCTTAAGTGAAGATAAGGTTGAGAGGAGAATTGATCCAGATATTCAAAATTATGAGGGGTCTGAACAGAATATTTAGGGAGAAGCTCCCCATTAGCAAAAGGATAGAGAGTAAGAGAACACTGATGATGGGAAGAAAGACTTTCTTTTATGCTGAGTGGTTAGGTTGTAGAAATGCTCTGCCTGAATGTAAGTTCAATCGTGACTTTCAGAAGGAAATATCCACCTAAAGAGAGAAAAGTTATGAGCCATGGAGAGTAGCATTAGCTGAGTTGCTATTGGAAATGATGTGTCAAAGGCGTCTGTCTAATCTTGAAATGATAATCATTTGGTAACGGGAGTAAAAGATTAACAAATGTATAAGAGAATGTTTAGTCATTTACCAAACTAATTAAAGTTGTCACCAGTTAGCTCATCCATGTTTTTGTGGTCATCCAGCTGCATCAGGCAAATAATGTTAGTCATTGCGCCAAAGTCCATTACAAAGATGCTGGCTGTTTTGGGTAGCAATAGATCAAATTGTCATATTACACACACACTTTAACTTAATACTTGTTCTGTTTAGAAGTTCCACTAAAGTAGAGTAATGTTGCCTTAAAAGTTATTTCTCTTATTTGTGAGCAACAGAGGCCCCAGGAGTTTTGGGTTTCTCTTGGTCATAGCTGTCGAATTAGAATTAGCACTATATACATTCTGTGTTACTTGTGCAAGGACAGCTGTTTTCCAGTTTCAGTTTGTTTAATGTTTGGATTTAATATTTTTCAGCTTTATTGGATTCAGGACATCTTATTAAGCTCACTTGAGATTTGAAACATAAGTATAAACACTAGCATTTTTTTCAAAAGCTCATGAGCAGACGTGAGATCCCATTCAATTAATAATACATAAAACAAAGGAAACCACAGTTGTCCTGAAAATTGAAGTAGTGGAATGATCTAAAAATAGTAGTTCTGTTTATAAAGCTTTGATCTCTTGCTCAAACCCACAGGGGCAACAAACATAGATGCAGTTTTATAATCCATTGATAGTGGGCCGACTGCATTTAGAACGGAGTTGAGGAGGAACTTCTTCACTCAAAGGGTGGTGAATCTCTGGAATTCTCTGCCCGTTGAAGTGGTGGAGGCTGCCTCGCTAAATATTTTTAAGACGCGGGTTGATGGGTTTTTGATAGGAGAGGGGATTAAGGGTTATGGGGAGAGGGCGGGAAAGTGGAACTGAGCAGCGACAGATCAGCCATGATCTTATTGAATGGCGGGGCAGGCTCGAAGGGCTGGATGGCCTACTCCTGCTCCTATTTCTTATGTTCTTATGTTCTTATTAACACCAATGCAACCACTATTAATTTTGCTGGTTAAGTTCTTGCCATTAAGTGCCATGTTCTAGCATACTCACACATACGAATTGACTATTGTGCAATGAAAATAGAGTCATAAAATGACTACAGCACAGACAACTGCAGTTTTGGTCCATCGTGTCTGTGCTGCCCTCCTGAAGGAACATTGACTGTCATTCTCTGCCAGTTCACTTGTGAAGGCTTCAATTGATCATGCCTCCACCACACTCAGGCTATATCAGATCCAAATCCTAACCTCGTGTTGTGGTTGCTATTTTTGATAACTACCTTAAATCTGTGTCCTTTGCTTCTTGATTGCCCATCAGTTTCTCTATCAACTCCATACATTGTCTACAAATTTCAGTTCTGTAGTAAATTACTTGTGTAGCATTGGGTTGTTTTTCAGTAGCCATATTTCAAAGTCTGTGTATATCTGATTTCAAGCTCTTGTGCTGACTTGGCCTCTGCGGTTGTGGCCTTTATTGTAAGTTGAAGTAAATGGATTTTGAATGAACTTTCACAGCTTTCAGTTTCTTACACTGCAAAAATTATGCACCCAGAAAGACGAGTGTTACTGTATAGCTACTTTTTAATTCTTCTGAATTAAAGTTCTATTCATTAATTCCATTTGAAAAAAATCCTTAAGAAATTAGTTGGAAAGTAAAGTTTGAATGTTAAAAACATCTTCAATCAGTATCAGTCCCAATCAAAAATAAATAACAAAATGGATTAGCTGTTGTTGGGTCTTGGGTTGGTACAGTTTGCCTCTGCAGTTTTCAGAGTGTAATCTAATTGTTGTATTCAGGTGATCACAGTACGAGTAAAATGCTGAATTACCAGAGTTTGTAATTACTATGTAGTAGTTGTATTCAATTTCTGGTTTGTTTCTAGATGTACATGTAATAATTCTCAACTGGTTAATAGTTTCTTGTTGATCATAATGAAGGTTAGTGTGTTGTGCTGAAAATAATATCAGTCAGAGATATAGGGCCCTGTTTTATCATTTTGATTCTGCTGGGCAGACTTGAAACTGGGAGTGTTTCAGATCCGACCTTTTAGACCTGTTCTCAGGCGCCTCCATACCCATGCTACCTGAAAAAAATCAGCAATTCCACATCGTGCTACAGAAGCCTGTGGGTGAAGCTTATTGCGCCCAAAACCCTACAGCTCTGATCGGTGCTTCTAACTGCGTGTGCGCAGAAAAAAAAGACAGAATATGGCTCCCCTGCCACATCACTCCTGGGCTGGATAATACCAACCCCTTACCCCCAAAGAGATTGTCCCACCCCCACAACATTGCTGATCCCCTTATCCCTCCACCACCCAGACTGATCATGGGCCCTCCCCCTCTCCCCCTTTCAGATCTCAGGCAGAGCAGGCAGTGTGGGAGCAGACCTCCCCCATTTCTCCTCTGATCTCAGGAGTGTGGCAGCGGACCCCTCCTTTCCCCTCACAGGTCTCAGGCAGAGTGGCAGCAAAAGCTCTTAAATGGCTGTCGCACCTGTTTTAGGCATGGCCCCAGTTGTGGCCATTTTCGGGCCTTGGTAAAGGGGGAACTGGCACACAGGTGGCACGGATCACACTAAGCCTGACTTTACCAAGTTTTTGCACCGGAACATGGGCGCAACTTGATAGTAAATTTGGGTCCATAGTGTCAAATGCCATATAGTTTGTGGAATGTTTCATAAAACGTATCTGTGTTTGGTGACTTTCATCTTTAAATGCTGTGTTTTTTGACTTCCTTGGTGCCAGATTTTTTTAAAGCAGTAAAATGATTGAAAACAGGAAGTTTACATTGGCATTGTTGCTGAAGAACTGCTTCCTCACCATATATGGACATCATTACATGTTTTTTCAGAGTTGCTACATTTTTGTTCAGGCTCTCTCCTTTAACCATGTGCTATGAGTGTCCCCTTAGCAACCATAATTCCACAAGTGAACATAAACCTAAACAATTAGAACGATCCTTTGGTGTACAGCTTTTATAAATAGCATAAGTGATTTTCTTTCCACCTTTAAAAGGATGTTGCATTTTTTTGGCTAATATGTTAGAAGAGTATTTCTTCAGGTCTGCTGTCTTGGATTTTTAAATGTGCTAATATTTCTGTAAACTTTAAGGTGAGGGTGGGAGGTAGGGGGATGTGGTTTTTAATTGTTAAACATTACAGTGCAGGTGTGCCCTTACCTTTGTGTTCAGCTATCTTTTTAAACTCCTGTTGGCATACTGGTTAGCACTGCTGCCTCTCAACGCCAGGTACCCAGGCTTAATTTTCGCCTCGGATGACTGGAGTTTGCACATTCTCTCCATGTCTGTTTGAGTTTCCTCCACGTACTCGGGCTTCCTTCCCCAGTCCAAAGATATGCAGGCTAATTGGGTTGATTGGCCATGCTAAATTTCCCCTTAGTGTCAGGGGGAATCAGCAGTGTAAATAAGTGGTGTTGTGGAAATGGGGCCTGGGTGAGATTATTGGTGCAAGTTTGATAGACCAAATGGCCACCGTCTGCACGTTGATTTTATAATAAATACAATTAAGGATCTAATGGGCTATCAGTTTGTACTGCTTTGTATCCTTTCACGTCAGATAACATAGAACATTACTGCACAGTACAGACCCTTTCTCCCTCAATGTTGTGCTGAGCTATGTCCAATCCCAAGATCAAGTTATCCCACTCCCTATAATTCTGGTGTGCTCCATGTGCCCACTTGAAAGTTCCTAAAGTGTCCACCTCCACTATCACAGCAGGCCAACCACCCTGAATGAAGAACCTACCTCAGACATCCCTCCTATATCTCCCACCATGAACGTTTATAGTTATGCCCCCTAGTAACAGCACCATCCACCTGAGGAAATAGTCTCTGCACGTCCACTCAATCAATCCCTCTCATCATCTTATAAACCTCTAAGTCACGTCTCATCCTCCTCCGCTCTAAAGAGAAAAGCCCCAGCTCCCTCAATCTTTCCTCATAAGACCTACCCTCCAAACCAGGCAGCATCCTGGCAAATCTCCTTTGCACTCTATCCAATGCTCCCATATCCTTCTTATAATGAGGTGACCAGAACTGAACACAATATTCCAAATGCATCTCACCAACGTCTGGTATAGTTGCAGTGTAACCCCACGGCTCTTAAACTCAAACCCCCTGTTAATAAATGCTAACGCACTATAAGCCGCCTTCATGGCTCTACCCACTTGAGTGGCAACCTTCAGAGATCTGTGGATATGAACCCCAAGATCTCTCTGCTCCTCCACATTCCTTAGAACCCTGCTGTTGACCCTGTAATCTGCATTCAAGTTTGTCCTGCCAAAATGAATCACCTCACACTTATCAGGGTTAAACTCCATCTGCCACTTTTTGGCCCAGCTCTGCATCCTATCAGTGTCTCTTTGCAGCCTGCAAGAGCCCTCCACCTCATCCACTACTCCACCAATCTTGGTGTCGTCAGCAAATTTACTAACCCACCCTTCAACCCCCTCTTGATAAAAATCACAAATAGCAGAGGACCCAGCACTGACCCCTGTGGTACACCGCTGGTAACTAGACTCCAGTCTGAAAATTTTCCTTCCACACACTGTCTTCTATGATACAGCCAGTTACTTATTCAATCGGCCACATTTCCTTCTATATCACATGTCTTTATCTTCTTCATGAGCCCACCATGGGGAACCTTATCAAACGCCTTAGTAAAATCCATCTATACGATATCAACTGCCCTACCTTCGTCCGCACACTTAGTTACCTCCTCCCTCAAAGAATTCAGTCAAATTTGTGAGACAGGACTTACCCTTCACAAAACCGTGCTGA
The DNA here is from genome assembly GCF_965287045.1 of Carcharhinus amblyrhynchos. Classification (NCBI taxonomy): domain Eukaryota; kingdom Metazoa; phylum Chordata; class Chondrichthyes; order Carcharhiniformes; family Carcharhinidae; genus Carcharhinus; species Carcharhinus amblyrhynchos. The sequence goes on from NC_137328.1 coordinate 96,349,038, forward strand.
CTATCCCGGATTAAGCTGCATCTTTCCAAATGGTCATAAATCCTATTTCTCAGGACCCTTTCCGTTAACTTACCGACCACTGAAGTAAGACTAACTGGCCTGTGATTACCAGGCTCATTCCTGTTTCCTTTCTTGAAGCGAGGAACAACATTTGCGACTCTCCAGTCCTCTGGCATTAACCCCGCGGATAGTGAGAACCCAAAGATCAAAGCTAAAGGCTCCATAATCTCATCCCTCACCTCCCAAAGTATCCTAGGATGTATCCCATCTGGCCCAGCAGACTTATCCACCCTCAGGTTTTTCAAAATTGCTAATATATCTTCCCACAACATCTACCTCCTCCATCCTATCAGCCTGTATTATGCACTCATCCTCAAAAGCCCCTCCTTAATGAACACTGAAGAAATGTATTCATTCCATGCCTCACCTATCTCTTCTGACTTCATGCGCAAGTTCCCACTACTATCCTTGACTGGCCCTAACCTCACCCTGGTCATTCTTTTATCTCTCACATAAGAGTAAAAAGCCTTGGGGTTTTCTTTTATCTGACCCGCCAAGGACTTCTCATGCCCTCTCCTAAGCCCTTTCTTTAACTCATTCTTAGCTACCTTGTAACACTCAAGCGACCCAACTGAACATTGTTTTTTCATCCTTACACACACTTCCTTTTTCCTCTTAACAAGACATTCAACCTCCTTTGTGAACCATGATTCCCTCACTGGGCCGTTTCCTTCCTGCCTGCCAGGGACATACCTATCAAGGACAACGCAGTATTTGTTCCTTGAAAAAGCTCCACTTTTTGTGCCCATACCTGACGACAGTTTCTGTTCCCATCTTATGCTCCCTAATTCTTGCCTAATCGCATCATAATTACCCCTGCCCCAGGTTGAGCTGTTTCCATGCTGCATTTTTTTTAAAGACTAGTTCTCATTGAAATTATAAGTTGCAATGTTAAAAGTGCTATTAAAAAGGTGACTTCTTAACCATAGAACATTTGCTTGAAATTTATTTTTTGCATTTTCTCCCTCTTTTAGGGAGCCTTTGGTGCGCTTCAGAAGATTTGTGAAGACTCTGCTGAGATTTTAGACAGTGAAATTCTGAATAGGCCTCTCAATGTCATGATTCCTAAGTTTCTGCAATTCTTTAAACACAGCAGCTCCAAGATTAGGTAAGTTTAATACATATTTGTATTTTGTTGTAGGTCTCAAGATGGCCATGATTCTTTTCAAATAATATGACTTTTGTGTTGTTTATAAATTTAAAAATTTTCTGTCCCCAAATAACATTGCTGCTACTCATGGTTTTTTTTTACAGCTTTACAACGCTTGTTAATTTTCTCCTAAACTTCTGGAAAGATTTTTTGGTTAGATTGCTCTGCTAATCTTGAAAAATACGTAGTTTGGTTCACTTTAGAACATGTAGGGATGCATAGAAAAGAACAGAAACATACAAAGAAGTAGTAATGGGATAGTTGACCAAGAAACTCCACCTGAGGTATTTTGTGAAGAACATGTTCCAAGTTGGTCAAGTTTTCTCATGTCTTTTCCCATAGGCTGTGAGGATCTTTAGAAGATCCAAGAGCCTGTCACTTCAATATGCAACATCTTTAAGTTTCAGGCACTTTTATTTGAAGAAAAATATGTACGCTTAGAATTAAACAACAAAGTATTTACTTTAACTCGTCAAGCCTTGGGAGTATGTACAACAGTGTATCTTCAGCTGCCCCTTGTGACTGAAACTGAATTTGTCATTTGGACTATTTATAATATGAATGAACTACCCATTGGTCAATAAGTTTTGAACCTTTAGATTTTTAAAATGCATTATGGGCTAATGTACTAATGATACAGTTTTACATCTATGCAAGGACAGAATACTGAAAGTGGGTAGATTGGGGAGTGGGGGAAGGGAAATCCATATTCAGAATCGCCATCTTGAGGGGTTTCTTTCTACTTCTCCCATTTTGGAAGAATGAAATCTTATGATTCTTCCCCCAACTATGCATACTACTTGTTCAGCTGCCCTTTGTGTCAGCTACTTGGTCTGTAGTTTACAAATTAGATTCAACATCCATTCTGGAGTGATCAGAATCTTTTGAGATTGAAACTATGAATCTCCTCTTCACTGCCTTTGACATTCATATATTTACATGAGTGATTTGAATGTGAAGTTGTATAATATATTAATCTATTAATTATGAAGCTCAGTTACAAAAGTTGGCTTATTTATCAATTCCATAAATTCTCATTGTGCAAGTTCAGTTCTATAAGAAGTTTAATGTATTTGTATTTTAATACACAATGACAGCTTATTTACATGTTTTTCTTCAGCACATCTCAACTTAAAACAAAAGTGAACATAAAGGGATATTATAAAATGTTTTTCTTGCAATCTTGGAGATTGAATTGATTTCTTGCCCTTCTAATCTGAGGATCTAACCTGAAGTGATTAATGCCTTTGGCCAAACATTTTTTTTTAAATTTGTGAACATAATTGGAAAAAATTAACCTGAAATTCCTTTAGTGGGATGATTAATTTGCAAGCAAAGTTTGAATGCAGCATGATATAACAATAGGTGGTTTGGTATAGCAGTAATGCTGCTCAGGGAAAGGGGATGAGGAAAAAAACGCTAACTAGGCCAATTAACCTGATGCATAATACATTTGGTAACAAAGCATCTTGTTTTCCACTCTTGCTTAGTTGGACTTTTGGTTCGTAATTCTGCTGATTGTCAGAGGTGGAGCTACAGTTGAAGTTGGCTGAATTTATAAGTATTTCCAATCAAAAAATAATCTACAGTTCAATTTGGAAACAAAAAGGCTTTGTTTAAAAACAGATAATTGATTACAGAATGCTTTTAGAAATCATTAACATTAGGTTACAATTTTGACAGATATGACTAAATTTGATGTAATTTTTGCTAATACAAAAATGCTGTAATGCTTTTAGGTCTCATGCTGTTGCTTGTGTGAATCAGTTCATCATCAGTAGAACTCAAGCTTTGATGTTGCATATCGACTCTTTCATCGAGGTATGTTTACTTCTTACATTTAGACATTTAAATCAATACTTTTAAATCATTTCTAATTGTTAAACACTCAGTACATTTATTGTGAACTGTAGTGATATCAAGTGAATTACTGACATGGAACCTTTTCTGATTTAACAGTACAAGGTGCTGACTAAACGAGTTAGTTCAGTCAAACTTTTTTTTTTGTATTTGGAGTTGAATGTGACCTTTGCTCCAAAAACAATTTATAAAGTTCTTAAATATTTACTGTTAATACTTTTTATTTGAATAGTGTATTTATAATCCAGGACATGCATTGCTTTTAATGGAGATCCTGTATTTCCCTTTTAGAACATAGAAAAACTACAGCACAAACAGGCCCTTTGGCCCACAAGTTGCACCAATCATATCACTACCTACTAGGCTTACATATAACCTTCAATCCTATTAAGTCCCATAAATAAAGTAAAAACCTATTGATTTATCATATCCTAAGACAAAATTAAATTGCATAATTTAGTCCCATAATCTCATTAAAAAAATTGAATTTATTCAGCCACTATAATGTTAAGCCATGTCTATTGTATATACCATGAATCTCAGCATACATTGACCCAGAACACACACACCCATTTTTACAGTTCCGGAAATCATGTTCTTGCATATATTTAGTATATAAGTTGACCCTCTTTCAGCCATGAGATTCTACACTCTCATTTGTAGTCAGCCTCAAATTTTTCATGCCACACATGCATGTTTTACTTACCAGCACCATATAACTGGGTGCATGGGATCTCACAGACAATGCAGGCTGTGTTGCAAAGATGTGTAGGAGTTAAAGACATGCCCACTTAGATGCCGATGGCATTTCAAAATGGTAGCCACCCACACAAGGAGTTTACTTTTGGACATAGCGTTTAAGCTAACCCCTATTTTTGGAGGGACTTTTCAAAGTTTCGGAGATCGATTTGTAGCCAATGTCAATGGTAGGTGTGCTTTTGAGAAATTTCATTGGCTGTCAGTAAACCATTTATTTCTGTTTCATATTATGCTCCTACCACCTTGTTCTATTAGTTTGATTGATTCCATTTTTGTTTCTCTCTCATGGCTGATAAAGGTATAGAGCAACAATATACCTTTACATCCAGATCATTAAGCCAGACTCAGGAGTAGCAGAGTATATCATTGGGATGCCTCCTTTGTGTTTGTGAATTGGGCGTTGCACTGCTGTATGTTCCATGGTTTCTTCTGCATGACCATAGTTGCATACTTGAAAGTTTTCAATTTTGTGTGTGTCCATTTACGTACCTGCTATTGTCTTTGTGGATGTGATCTTGGATTGCTTGGGAGCTTCACGGAACATCAAAGCCAGGGATCATTTGACTCATTTGAGATGTTTGAGAGTTCTTGTGAACGCCATTTAGTTTTCAAAGCTTCAGATGGGTTGAAGTCGCAATAAATGTTGAGGGACGTATTGAAACCTGAGAGATGCATATCTTTATTTTCCTCCATTGGACGTCCTGGAGGGTTGTGGCATCATGGCGAACAGTGCAAAACAGCACGGAATGGCAGGGTGTTGAGGTTGACTTAAGAGTTCAAGTGATACAAGCATTACGGTTTTCAGTTGGACATCAACAATTTGAGGGAGGCTACTTCAGTTCCAAACTTAAGCTCAAAGGCAATCAATCTGTCACCCTCATCAGTGCTTATGTATCTGCCTTGGATCAGTATTCCAACCTAGATACAACACAAGCACAACTTTTCCATCACACTCAAAGATCATGATTCTGATGATTTCAGTGTCAGGTTGGGAGTAACCTGGGAAGTAGACTAGAAAAGTCCAATTCCAACAGTGTTACACCTCCTTATCGTGTGTATTGAACATGATCTTGTGATCATTAGCACCCTTTTCTGCCAAATGAAAAGTTTCAGGACATTCTAGCAACATCCGATATAAAACTTTCCTTCATCGAGAATGTGATGGTCAGGACCGGGGATGTTTTTAAAGGTGCTCGTTACACGTGCTGTCATTGAGGTGGGAAAGATCATTTATTTGTTTGGTATTAGTACTTGAGGCAGTTCCCCCCCCCACCCCCCAAAAAAAAATGACAGGTATGGAGATGTTTCTGGTCTGTCAAATGACACCAAATTCAGAGAATATAAAGCACGAATGAATTGAAAACCACAAGAGTGAATGGTTACATCATAAAGTAACATCCAAGGGCACCACTAAAGACACCCAAGATTGGATTGATGAAATTGATATAGAAATATACAAACTCATTTATTGTAAATGGATTCCAAACCTAGCAACAGGATCCAAGCACTACAGAAAAGAAGCTCACCTGTCAGATAGCCGAAGCTCTAGTTCAAAGAAGAACCTGCAATATGAAACACACAATTGAACACATGAACTGGGAGCAGGAGTAGACCATCTGGTCCCTCGAGTCTTCTCCGCCATTCACTGAGATCTTGGCTGATCTTTTTGTGGACTCAGCTCCACTTGCCTGCCTGCTCACCATAACCCTTAATTCCTTTACTGTTTAAAAAAAAATTATCTATCCTTGCCTTAACGGTCAACAAGGTAGCCTCAACTGCTTCATTGGGCAGGGAATTCCACAGATTTACAACCTTTTGGGTGAAGAAGTTCTTCCTCAACTCAGTCCTAAACCTGCTTTTCCTTATTTTGAGGCCATGCCCTCTAGTTCTAGTTTCACTTGCCAGTGGAAACAACCTTCCTGCTTCTAATTTATCTACTTTCTCCTTAATCTTATGTTTCTATAACATCTCCTCTCATTCTTCTGAATTTCATTGAGTCTAATCCCAGTCTATTCAGTTTCTCCTCATAAACCAACCCTTTCAACTCCAGAATCAACCTAGTGAATCTCCTCTGCACCCCCTCAAGTGCCAGTATATCTTTCCTCAAGTAAGGAGATCAAAACTGTACGCTACTCCTGGTGTGGCCTCACTAGCATCTTATACAACTGCAACATAACCTCCCTGTTTTAAACTCCATCCTTCTAGCAATGAAGGACAAAATTTCATTTGCCTTCTTAATTACCTGCTGCGCTTGCAAACCAACTTTTTTGCAATTCATGCACAAGGACATCCAGGTCCCTTTCCACAGCAATTTTTTACCATTTAAATAATAGTCCATTTTGCTGTTGTTCCTACCAAAATGGATGACCTCACATTTACCAACATTGTACTCCATTTGTCAGACCCTTGTTCACTCACTCAGACTATCTATATCCCTTTGCAGACTTTCAGCGTCCTCTGAACACTTTTCTCTGCCACTCATCTTAGGGTCATCTGCAAATTTTGACACACTACACTTGGTCCCCAACTCCAAATCATCTATGTGAATTGCAGCTTGTGCGTTTACTATCAAATAAATCGGTTGGACTAAAACCTGGTGTTGTCAGACTTTTTACTGTAATTGCAGCCCCAACACTGATCCCTGAAGCACACCACTAGTCACTGCTCATCAACCGTAAAAACACCTATTTACCCCCACTCTTTGCTTTCTATTAGTTAACCAATCTTCTATCCATGCTAATACATAACACCATGCACCTTTATCTTATGTAGCAGCCTTTGGTGCAACACCTTGTCAAATACCTTCTGAAAATCCAGATACACCACATGCACAGGTTCCCATTGGCCACCATGCATGTAGTGTTCTCAAAGAATCACAGCAAATTAGTCAAACATGGCTTGCCCTTCAGAAACCCATGCTCCGTCCTCCCAGTGGGTTAATTTATATCCCGATATCTTGCTATTTTGTTCTTGATAGTAGATTCAAGCATTTTCCCTACTACAGAAATTAAGCTAACTGGCCTATAGTTACCCGCCTTTTGTCTATCTCCTATTTTTAAACAGTGGCGTCACATTTGCTATTTTCCAATCTACAGAAACCACCCTAAAGTGTAATGAATTTTGGTAAATTACCACTCGTGTGTTAGCTATTTCCCTGCCATCTCTAAGTACCCTGGGATGCATTCCATCAGGGCCAGGAGACTTGTCTACCTTTAGTCCCGTTAGTTTGTCCAATACGACCTTTTTAGTGATAGTTTTAGGGCCTTGTCATTAATTTTTAGCATGTTATTTGTGTGTTCTACTGTGAAGACCAACACAAATTACCTTTTCAATGTCTCAGCCATTTCCAGTTATTAATGCCCCCCCCCCCCCCGCCATTCTCTAAAGGACCAATGTTTACATTCGCCACTCTTGTTTTATATATTTGTAGAAACTTTTGCTATCTTTATATATTCTGAGCTTCTTTACTCATAATCCATCTTATTGTTCTTTATAGCTTTTTTTCATGGCTTTCTGTTGACCCTTAGATTTCCCAATCCTCCAGTTTCTCATAATCTTTGCCACTGTGTATGCTTTTTTCAATTTGATACCCTCCTTTATTTCCTTAGATATCCATGGCTAATTATCTCTTTTTCTACAGTCCTTCCTTATCACTGGTATATACTTTTGGTGAGCACGCTGAAAGATTGCTTTGAAAGTCCTCCACTATTCCTCAATTGTCCCATCATACCGTAGCCAACTCCTCCCTCATCCCACTGTGGTCTCCTTTGTTTAAACACAAGACTGGTATTGGATTTTTACCTTCTTGTACTCCATGTGTATTTTAAATTCAACCATACTGTGATTGCTTCTTCCGAGAGGATCCCTAACCGTAAGATCATTAATTATTCCTGTCTCATTATACAGGACCAGATCTAGGATAGCTTGCTCTCTCGTAGATTCTACTACACACTGTTCAAGGAAACTATCGCAGGTATATTCTATGAATTCCTCCTCAAGGCTGGCTTGACCGATCTAGTTTGACCAATCAACGTAGATTAAAATTCCCATGATGATTGCCGTACCATTTTTACATTCATCAGTTATTTCTTTGTTTATTTTTCGCCCCACCGTGATATTATCAGTGACCGTTTCTCACTATTTCTAATTTCCACCCAAATGGATTCAACCATTTTTTCCATTGAATCTATATCATCTCTCACTACTGCCCTGATGTCATCCTTAAATATCAGAGCTACACCATCCCCCTTGTCTCCTTTTACCCCTGGATATTTAACTCCCAGTCATGACCATCTTGCAAACATGTCTCTAATGGCCACCAAGTCATACTCATTCGCGATCATTTATGCCGTCAGCTCATTTTATCTGGTTTCGAATGCTATGAACATTCAGGTAAACTGTCCTTATGCTAATTTTTGTACCTTTTTTGAATCCTAATACTTCCATTAATAACGTCTCCTCAATTCTCCTTCCTTTTAACTTTTTTCCTGATTTTTAGATGTAGTTGAAATCTTCTCCCATGTGCTAACCTACCATATTGCTTTCCACTAACCATTATACTGCCTGTAGTTTTATTCTTCCCTTGACAAGGAGGTTTGAGAAAATTCAATTCCTTGCAGATCTGAATGCTCCACGTCTTTTTAAAGCCACCCAAAAAATCTGTAAACCTTCCAGACCAACCACTGTGTTCCAAAGATAACGTGACACTCAAATTCATGAAAGTTGATGGTATCAACCATCAACAGCAGTGAAGTGGAAGTAAATGGTCAAGAGCTTCAAGTTTCTAGGTGTCCAGATTGCTAACAAACTGTCCTGATTCCTCCATGCTAATGCTATAGTTAAGAAAGTGCACTAATGCCTCTATTTTTTGAGGGGGCTTAGGAAATCAGTATGTCCACTACAACTCTCACCAATTTTTATAGATGCACTAAAGGAAGCATCCTACCCGGATTTATCACAGCTTGGTATGGTTCCTGCTCTGGCCAAGATCACTAGAAACTACAAAGGCTTGTGAACATAGTCCAGTCTGTCACACCGTCCAGCCTCTCATCCATTGACTCTATCTATATTTCGCAGTGCCTTGGAAAAGCAGGCAGCATAATCAAGGACCCCATTGCACCCGGACATAACTCTCTTCTGCCTTCTTCCATTGGGGGGAAAAAAGTACGCAAGTTTGAGATTATGTACCAACCGACTTGAACAGCTTCTTCCCTGCTGCCATCAGACTTTTGAATGGACCTGCCATATATTAAACTGATCTTTTTCTACACCCTAGCTGTGACTATAACATTACATACTGCACCCTGAACTTTCCTTATCCCCTATGTACTCTGTGGACTGTGTTTTGTCTGTGTAGTGCAGAAGGAATAGTACTTTGTCACATGTATTGGAATACAGTGAAATAAATCAAGTCAAATACAGTAACATAAATAAATGGGAGCAGGAGTAGACTAATTGGTCTCCTCCAGTACTGCTCCACCGTTTAATGAAGTGATGCTTAATCTGATCATGACTTCAATTCCACTTTCTTGTCTGACCCCGTAATCTCTGGTGTTGTAGTAGATAAAAATAGAACTTGGCCTTGAATATATTCAATGACGAGCCTCCATTACTCTCTGCGATGGAGATTTTCAAAGATTAACGACTCACAATAATTCCTCCAAATCTCTCTCAAATCGAAGATTGCTTATTCTGAAACTCTGCTCCTTAGTTCTGGTTTCACCCACAAGGTGAAAGGTCATCTTGGCATTCACGTTGCCATGCTTCCAAAAATCTTTCATCTTCCTCGGGGTTCTTGTGCATGAGTCGCAAAAACCCAGCTTGCAGGTGCAGCAGGTGGTCAGGAAGGCGAATGGGATGCTGGCCTTCATTGCGAGGGAGATTGAATATAAAAGTAGGGAGGTCTTGCTGCGGCTGTATAGGGCATTGGTGAGGCCGCAGCTGGAGTACTGTGTGCAGTTTTGGGCGCCGTACTTACGCAAGGATATTTTAGCCTTGGAGGGAGTACAGAGGAGGTTTACTAGGCTGATGCCGGAGTTGAGGGGGTTGAGCAATGAGGAGAGGCTGAATAGATTAGGCTTGTACTCGTTAGAGTTTAGAAGAATGAGGGGAGATCTCATTGAGACGTATAAGATGATGAATGGGATGGATAGGATAGAGGTGGAGAGACTCTTCCCGCTCAGAAAGGATAGTAGGACTAGGGGGCATAGCCTCAAGATAAAGGGGGGGTGGTTTAGAACGGAGTTGAGGAAGAACTTCTTCACTCAAAGGGTGGTGAATCTCTGGAATTCTCTACCCGTTGAAGTGGTGGAGGCTGCCTCGCTAAATATTTTTAAGACGCGGGTTGATGGGTTTTTGATGAGAGAGGGGATTAAGGGTTATAGGCAGAGGGCGGGAATGTGGAACTGAGCCACGACAGATCAGCCATGACCTTATTGAATGGCGGGGCAGGCTCGAAGGCCTACTCCTGCTCCTATTTCTTATGTTCTTATGAAAAGATCAGTTCTCGTTCTTCTAAACTCCAATCAGTAAAGGCCCAGCCTGATCAATCTTCATGTGACAGCCCCTTCACCCAGCAGTGAATCACATGAGCCTTCATCTCCAATACAGGTTTTTTTTTCTAGATGTGATCTCACCAATGCCCTGTACAGTTATAGCAAGACCTTCCCACTTGTATATTCTATTCCCCCCCTTGCAATAAAGGCTAGTTATCTACTTGCCTTCCTAATTATTTGCTCTGCATATAGTTAGCACATGGAACTACAAAAATGTTATGAAAGCAGGAAGTTAGCATGCCAGTGCAACAAGCAATTAAAAAAGGCAAATTGTATATTGGCCTTTATAGCAAGGGAATTAAAGTACGAGAATAAAGAAGTCTTGCTACACTTGCACAGGATTTTGGTGTGGCCACATCTGGGATACTGTGTGCAGTTTTGATTGCCACATGTAAGAAAGCCACGTCTTCTCCCCCAGCCCTTTTCAGTAACATCAGGTTAAAGTCCAACTGGTTTATTTGGTATTACCAGCTTTCAGAGCGCTGCTCCTTCTTCAGGTGAGTCACTTGCCCTCTAGGGCGCTTTTATCAAACAAAGTTTATTTAATAATATGATTAACCTGTATAATAAGAAAACTAGCAATAACTTTTATCAAGTTTTATCAAAAGACAAAAACAAAACAACCATGATAATGTATAACCTTTAACAAATATATTTTAGATGTTCCAGTCAAAAAAACTTCCCATAGACAAAAAACCCTTTCCACAGGTTTAAGACAGCAAAGACTAATAGGCACATGATACTGGAACTGGGTCCTTTGGTTGGTGAATTGCAAATCCTGATTTATCAACCTTGTAACTTCTAGCAGCTCTCTAGACATACTCAGAACAGCTTCCTGGCGCACCAGGGACAGACTGGTCAAGCCACCAAGTGCAGGTGTTCTACTCCCAGAAGGCAGTGAGCCTTGCGTTCAGCAAACCAGCAGAATTTCCAAAACCAGGGAGTTTTCAGCTTGATATCCCCTCTAAAGCTAAAACCTGCAGCCAGCCAAAAGAGAGATACCAGAGTAAAATTAAACAACCCCATTTTAAACCACTGAAGGAACAATAAAAAGACTTCTAGCAGACAACCTGGCAGTAATGAAACCATATAGCTGCAGAGAACGGTTTAAAAACAAACGTTTCTTAAAGGTACACTAACACCACAAGTCTTGCTACAGTTGTACAGGGTCTTGGTGAGATCACATCTGGAATACTGTATATAGTACAAAGACAGAAAAATGTCAGCAGAACTGATGGCATCTGTGGAGAGAGAGTAGAGCCAGAGTTTCAGTTCTAGATGACCCTTAATTAGAGCTTTGACAAAGGGTCATCTAGACTCAACAATGGCTCTAATTTCTCCACAGATGCCACCAGACCTGTTGAGATTTTCCAGCATTTTTCTGGTTTTGTTTCAGGTTCCAGCATCTGCAATATTTTGCGTTTATCCCATTGTATGTAGTTGTCTCTATATTTAAGGAAGTATGTACTTGCATTTGAGACAGTACAGCAAAGTTCACCAGATTGGGCCCTGAGAACATGGGGTTTGTCCTAGGATGAGATACTGAGTAAATTGGGCTTATGTTCTCTGGAGCGGAGAAGAATGAGAGGTGGTCTCATTGAAACATTCTTTTGAAGCAGCTTGTGTTGTGAACTTGGCTGTTCATTGTGAGGGTATTGCAAATTGCAGATGAGAAACTTGGATTTCAAGTTCTTAGCTACTTGTTCAATTTAGGAAAAAAATGTGAGGAGGGATGAAATCAGGTGAGGAGTGGCTGAGTCTTGTCATATACTATTCAAATAACAAAGTTTATTAAACTTTAAAACATAAAGCTAACAGTAAAGAATAACATTTATCCCCAGTCCAAATTTATCTACGTCCCTAAACTGAGGATACACCATTCCCGGAGAAACTTCCCATAGATTTAAACACTGAGCCAAATCCAGAAAATAATTACCATACAGGACCTATAGCTTTCTCTTGGGAACTCTAACTTACAGGGTCTCACACAGACAGACCTCTGCCGCATTCTTTCTGCACAGCATTTTGCTCCTGGGTGTGGGATTTTCCTGCCTTTGCTGCCATTTGGACCTTCTGGTCCTGATGATGACACACTCCTGCCATGGGTTTTCTGGCTATGGGATAATCTGCAACTGTGCTAGGCTAATCTGCATCTTACCTGTCCTCCGTTCAGTAAATCCTATTTTTGTATCTAATTCTTTGCTTTTCATTTCATTCCAACATCCTAACAATACTTGACAAAATAGACGCAAGTTGTTTTGCTAGCATGGGTAATTTGAAACATTGGCCTGGTTTCAGAAAGGGGATGACCATTTTGGATTGCAAAGAAGAAAAATTACTTTGCCCAAACAGTTTTGAATTTTTGGAATTCTCTGCCTCAGAGGTTTGAGACTTTATTGTTGTATTTAAAACTGGGATGACAGATCTTTTTTGTCTCCAGGGATTTAAGGGATATGGTAAGTGGACAGGAAAGTGGAGTTGAAGTTCAAGATCAGCCGTGGTATTGGATGATTGGAGTAGTTATGATCTACTTATGTTCCTGAATGTTCTGAAGCTGACTTTTTTCAGTGTGTAAAGCCATCTTAAAATAGAAGCATTGCTCTTTTAAAGAATTGCTGTTTCCCTTTACAATATCCAACACTGATGTTCCTTGTTCTGCATTTTTTCACATGCTTAGTTTCATTTTAAAGGGTTAAAATGTCTAGCAGGAAGTTATAGAACTTGGAGAAGTCAGACTGATACAACAAGTTGAAATCATGGTATATTAAATTGATAATATATTCAATTGTATGTCGGGCTGATAAAGATGCATGTATTGACTTTGAGGTACTTGTTATGTGAGGAAATTAAGCTGATTAACTTGCAAATCCTTGTCCTTTTATTGCCTCATTACGCATTCTGAATTTAATAGATGAGGTCTAAATTTTCAAAATGAATAATAAACTAATGAGGTGTTTACTGGCATAAGTCACATTTCCCAAGGTCAGTCATTCTATTTCATGTTTTAGATATTTTTATGTTGTAACGCACTCAAAATATTTTGTCTCAAGAGTGAGAATTTAGACTTCATGCTTAGTTAAGCATGCGGTGGTGCAGTCTTCCTCAAAGATTTGATTTTATTTATTATTGTCACAGATATTAGTATACAATGAAAAGTATTGTTTCATGCATGCTTTACAGGCAAAGCATACTGTTCGTAGAGAAGGAAAGGAAAGAGAGCAGAATGTACCATTACAGTCATTGCTAGGGTATAGGGAAAGATCAATTTAGTGCAAGTGGGTCCATTCAAAAGTCTGATGGCAACAGGGAGGAAGCTGTTCTTGAGTCATGACTTCAGACTTTTGTATCTTTTTCCCAATGGAAGAAGGTGGAAGAGAGTATGTAGGGTGCATGGGGTTCTTAGTTATGCTGGCTGACTTTTGAGGCAGTGAGAACTGCCAACAGGTGGGATTTGTGTGATGGGTTGGGCTACATTCACAACCTTTTGTAGTTTCTTGCAGTCTTGGGCAGAGCAGGAGCCAAAGCAAGCCATGATACAACCAGAAAGAATGCTTTCTGTGGTGCATCTGTAAAATTAGGTGAGAGTCATAGCTGACATGCCAAATTTCCTTAGCCTTTGAGAAAGTAGATGCATTGGAGAGTTTTCTTAACTGTAATGTCGTCTTAGGGGGCCAGGACAAATGGTCTGCACACCTAAAAACCTGAAGCTGTCAACCATTTCTACTTCGTTGCCGCTGATGTAAACAGGGGCATGTTTCTCCACCACACTTCCTGGAGTCAACAATGATCTCCTTCGTTTTGTTAACATTGAGGGAAATATTATTGTTGCACCAGTTCACCAGATTCTTGCTCACTTGCTCCTGTACTCTGTCTCGTCGTTGTTTGCGATCCAACCCTGTGCGGTGGTGTCAGCAGCAAACTTGAAAATTGAGTTGGAGGGGAATTTGGGCACTCATTCTATTTTATACTGTAGTCCTTATACACAGTCATAGGTGTATAAGGAGTATAGTAAGGGGCTGAGGACACAGCCTTGTGGCGTGTAGGATTTTGCAAGTAATTTTTGCAAATGCATATAAAACATGATCAGAAAAATAAACTGACTGAATCATTTTTGTTAAAGTCTGGAACTGTTGGTTGACATGATAGGTGACTTTGTTAATGACTCTAGTACAGAGATTTGTACTGCTGTTTACTCTAAGATTCTGCTTCTGAAATTTGAAAGCTATGGAGTCTAACTTGCACCTGAAGCCCCTTAGCTTTCACAGTGAACAAATCTTGAATTGGAGCATCATAACTGGAAATATCCAGAAGTGTATAATGGCGCCTTGGTGTTCTTTGATTTTTTTTAAACAAGGTAGTGACTCAAAGCAGAAAAGATGGAATGCAATTGATAGCTTTATTACAGTATGTGATGGGCCAATTGATTGCTGCAAACACTTGTCTTTGCTGCAATATATTAAATCTTGTCAAATAAAATATTTGTGAAGTCTGCAAAAACAAAAGGGTCACTTGATTGGAGCAACATGCCAGCTGCTTTTGAAACTAATAGCAAATTGGCCCTGTACATTTTTCGTCCCATGGCCATTTACTGTCACTTTATTCAAATAAATATTTATTGTATTGCTTTGGAAACTGCTTAGCAGCTTTAATAACAGTTCCATATTTCTGGAGCTTTTGACATATCCCCTGCAGAATCCATTTTACTTCAGAGCAATGTATGGGCAATTGTATTAAATGCTGTGTAATGGCTCGTTGTGAAGTATTTTTAACGTTCCTTAAAATATTCTAGGTAAAGGTATCTTCAGCTAGTTGGGTGGGTTGTCTGAATCAAAGATTCAGTAAACTAAACCTGCTTGTTACAGCATGAAAATCAATTTCATGACCTGCAGTTGGGAAGACAATTAGACTTCGCTCGTAACTTGGATTTAGCAACATTGAAAATTGTCCATGTCATCTATTGTGTGCACATTAAGGGTATTTAATTTATGTTGATCAGCCACATTAAACTTTAAAAGTGGGGTTCACACTGGTTACCAGTTCAGTGTGTGCAAACTGGTGTCTGTGAGCTCCTCAGGAATGCTGAATTCTGAGCATTTCATGAAGCTTTGCTCCCCTTGTTGGTGCTGACTTTGGGGCACTGAATTTGTTGTACCAAAGAAAGGGAAGTAATGTTTTGCTATTATGCAATATATAAAATTATATGCTGTTGTAAATATTAAATGCTGTTCCCTTAGAATTTGTTTGCATTGGCTGGAGATGAAGAATCTGAAGTACGGAAAAATGTATGCCGTGCCCTTGTTATGCTGCTTGAAGTTCGGATGGATCGCTTGCTCCCTCAGATGCACAACATTGTTGAGGTGAAACTATATTAAAATGCTCTCAGCTTGTTTTATTTTGCCTTTTCAACAGCTATACCCAAAACTGATTAGCAGAGGAGCATTTTGGGATTTCCTGTGGTTGTGAAAAATGCTGTATAAATACGTATTTTGTCTTAGTCTCTCTCAGTAGTCTACTTGAACTTTCACCAGTGAATTATGAGACTTATTTTTCTGCATTTCCTCTCCTGGTAGATTTTGAGAGCTTTTTTATTTTTTTAAAAATAATCTCTTCTCGAGTCATGGCACCAATGGATCTTTTCATTAATTCAGAAATATCCTCATCTTTTTTCATAATGTAAGCCTACTTGTATGGAATATTGCAGTAATTCTTGACACCAGTTATATAATTGTCGTATAAGTTGGTATTTTGACAGTTCTATTTATCTTGGTGCTGGAACTGTTCCTTTCAAAGCCATATGCTGCAATGAATATTTGCATATTTAAATAATTAAACATTGGAAGTACTTTCCCGAAGCTTGATTTCTAGCTTCCAAGATATTGTGCATTACTGATATTAAAGGCATTACTTTACTACAGTACATGCTGCAGAGGACACAGGATCAAGATGAAAATGTAGCATTGGAAGCCTGCGAGTTCTGGCTAACGTTGGCTGAACAGCCCATTTGCAAAGATGTACTTTCCGGACATATGTCTCTGTGAGTAACTGCCTGTAAATGTAAGAATATTAATATTTAATGTGCTAATTCTTACAGAAAACTTTTATATTGCATTGCAAACCTATACAAGCTCTTTTATTGACCGAGCAACTGGTAGTTGAAAGTCTTGGGTTGGCAATCATGTCTTCTAATAAATAATTTGGAAATGTAAATAATCATTGAAATCAGAGCCTTAAAATTTTTTGGGTAGTTGAACATGAGAAAGAAATGAAACCTATATATTGTAAAATTTCCAACAGCAGTAAATTATTTTTAATGCTGACCAAATATCCTGGCTAGATAATTTTTCAGTAAAATACTACAAATGTAGCTATTAATTCACAATTGAAAAGTACTTTGTCCAGCTCATGTACATATTTGCTCAGAATTAATGTCAGAGCTTAGAAAGGTAATTTGATATTGAATCCTATCCCTTTGTTCAGTCGCGCATGCATCAGGCTTCAGAAAACTGTGTTTTGGCTGCACGACCTAACTGCAAAGTGATTAATGAGCTACAAGCTAATAGGCATTGGAAATTAACTAACACTGGGAGAATTAGATAGTTGTTTTACATTAGAGAAGATGGTGCTGGAGAGAATGGTGAGGAAAAATTCAAAGCTGAGATCAGTGACTTCGAATTGTCGGGTATCAGAAATCCTGCCAAAGTTGCCTTTCACGATCTTGTGGGCAATACTGACGCACAATGTAGCACAATGCTGATTTCTGCAGCAAGATAAAAGTGATGTTGCTGGAGACTGAGCAACTTAGCTATGCAAAATTGCAGTCAGCAATGAACATGATGAAATTCACAATGTTTTAGTCATGACCAGAACTATCTAAACTATTTTGGAATAATTAGTTCCTGAATTCCCTATTGAACACCTTTTGAAATTTTATTTATTTTCTTCAAAAGAACTTGATGAAATGTGTTAGACATAATCCTTCCCTTACAAATTGCTGCTCTCAGTCTCATCCAATATGTATTAATACGAGTGATGGCAAGGTTCTACATGGACATTAGATGGCTACAATATCTGGATAGGCTGAGCAAGTGGGCAAGAACCTGGCAGATGGAGTATAATGTTAGAATGTGTGAGGTTATCCACTTTGGCAGAAATAATAGGAGGGATTATTATTTAAAAGGCAAAGCTGCAGCATGCTACGGTGCAGAGGGACCTCGGGGTCCTTGTGCACAAGTCGCAAAAACCCAGTCTGCAGGTGCAGCAGGTGATCAAGAAGGAGAATGGAATGTTGGCCTAACTGTACAGGGTACTGGTGAGGCTGCAGCTGGAGTATTGTGCGCAGTTTTGGTCGCCGCATTTGCGGAAGGATATATCGGCCTTGGAGGGAGTGCAGAGGAGGTTCACGAGGTTTATATTGGAGATGAGGGGTTGGACAATGAAGAGAGATGAAATAGACTAGGTCTGTACTCATTGGAATTTAGAAGGATGAGGGGGGATCTTAGAGAGACGTATAAGATAATGAAGGGGGTGGATAGGGTAGAGTTGATTCTTCCCGCTTAGAAAGGATAGCAGGACTAGAGGGCACAGCCTCAAGATAAGTTGCGGGGGGGAGCAGTTTAGGTCAGAGTTGAGGAGGAACTTCTTCACTCAGAGGGTGGTGAATCTCTGGCATTCTCTGCCCATTGAAGTGGTGGAGGCTACCTCGCTAAATATATTTAAGTCACGGGTAGATAGGTTTTTGATAGACAGGGGAATTAAGGGTTACGGGGAGGAAGTGGGAAAGTGGAACTGAGCCACTTCAGATCAGCCATGATCTTATTGAATGGCGGGGCAGGCTCAAAGGGCTAGATGGCTTACTCCTGCTCCTATTACTTATGTTCTTAATATACAAACTCACTGGAACTTGTGGCCATTTTCATGTGTGATCTGATAAACTGCAGCATAGCCAGAGTCAATTCCAGTAGACCAGAGGCAGTGGTGAGGAAAAAATACTAGAAAGCATGAACCTTCAAAAAAAAAATCTATTGGGGCTAAGAAGATTTGATGTGGAATAGAGACATGGGTAGGTACGCTCTCTTATCCTCTGTTTCCTTCTCTTATCCTCTCCTTTTCCATCCCTCTGCCCAGCCCTTTTCCATCCTGCTCACTCTGTTCTGTCATTTGAGTTAGTTGTTAGCACATCACCTTTGAGTCAGGTTGGTGGATTCAAGTCACACCAGCACATCAGCTCAAAAATCAAGGTTGACGTTCCAGTGTAGTTCTGACTGCTGCTGCACTGTCTTTCAGAAGACATGTTATACTGAGGACCTAGCTTGCCTGTCGGCTGGACATAAAAATCCCATGGCACAACTTCAAAAAGGAAAGATTATTCCCAGTGTTCTGGAAAGTATTTATTCCTCAATCAGCATCGCAAGTCAAAGCAAATGGACTAAGTTTTGCTGCAGGTCAACAGAACATAACAAACTCCAGCACAATGATTTTATTTTTGTGAGGATTAACACTGAAAAGTAGAGAACTCCTGAACTCCTAGCAGACTTCAGTAAAACCACACTTGGGTGTATTGTGTGCAGTTGATTGCCGTGTTGTCAAAGGATATAGAGGCTTCAAAAATTACAAGGATGATAGCAGATTGTAGGAACAAGTGTTAGGCCAGTTAGCCCCTAGAGCTATTTCTGAACTGAGAGTTTATACATCAGCAAACAGGACAGGCCTCTTTTTCTCTAGAAAAACGATGGCTGAGGGATTCCTTAACCGAGATCTTTAAAATTATAAAAGATCTTGATAGGATAGAGTACGTTTCCACTTCTAGTGAAGAACAAACCTACAGGCCATCAGTGCAAATAAAATGGTCATCAAGGAATTAAAAAGAATTCAAAATAAACTTCATTTTGGAACTTGCAACCACAAGATCTCAATGAGGAAAATGGGAAATATGCGTTTAAGTGGAAGAACAGAATGGAGCGTTATGCTGATTAATTGAAGAAAAATGGGAGGAAGCTCAAGTGGAGCACAAATGTCAGCGTGGGCAGGTTCAGCCAAGTAACCCTTTTCTGTGCTGCATGTTCATTGTAATTTCTGTCCCTTTTTTGATCTACTTGCTCTACTGTGCTTTGACATTGCTCATGAATGACTGTTGTCCAAATTGATCAAAATCAAAAACGTTGTTTACCACTATTTAGTACTGTTTGATTTGATTTGTTATTGTCACACGTATAAACATAGTGAGAAGTATTGTTTCTTCTGTGCTATACAGACAAAACATTCTGTTTATAGAGAAGGAAATGAGAGTGCAGAATGTAGTGATACAGTCATAGCTAGGGTGTAGAGAAAGATCAATTTAATTCAAGGTAAGTTCATTCAAAAGTCTGAAAGCAGCAGGGAAGAAGTTATTCTTGAGTCGGTTAGTATGTGACCTCAGACTTTTCCACCTTTTTCCCTAAGGAAGAAGGTGGAAGAGAGAATGTCCTGAGTGCATGGGGTCCTTAATTATGCTGGCTGTTTTGCCAAGGCAGCAGGAAGTGTAGGTAGAATCAATGGATGGGAGGCTGGTTTGCATGATGGATTGGGCCACATTCATTACTTTGTGTAGTTTGTTGTGGTCTTCAGCCGAGCAGGAGCCATACCAAGCTGTGATACAACCAGAAAGAATACATTCTATGGTGCAACTGTAAAAGTTTAGAGAGTCATAGCTGACATGCCAAATTTCCTTAGTCTTCTGAGAAAATAGAGGTGTTGGTGGGCTTTCTTAACTTTACTGTCGGCATGGGGGGACCAGGATAGGTCCCCTAGATGTTGGTGATCTGGACACCTAAAAACTTGAAACTCTCGACCCTTTCTACTTCGTCCCTATAGATGGGACTGAGGGATGTTCTCCTTCACACTTCGTGAAGTCGATGACAGGCTGCTTTTTGTTGACATTGAGCGAGAGATTATTGTTGCTGCACCAGTTCATCAGATTCTCTGTCTCATTCCCGTACTCTGTGTCTTTAGTCTTGTGGAATCCCTGAAACGTTTTTTTTGGTTCCTCTTCCTACACTAATGTATAGTTACTTGCTTTGCCTAAGTGACCAGCACCTGTAGTAAATGATGCAAATATTTCACTTGAACTCAATGACTTGAGTGCACAGAATGGTTCCTCAAGCATAAGGTTCTGCCAGAATCACTAGGAAAATAATGGAAGGGGTCTTCAAAAGGCACTATCAATCAGGACTTGGCAATAACCTGTTCACTGTTGCTCAATTTGGGTGCAACCAGGACACTTCACTCCTAACTTCATTACAACCTTCGTCCAAACATTGACAGAAGAGCCAAACTCGAGGCAAGACTGATTGCCCTTGATATCAAGCATTTGACTGGGTATGGAATCACAGAGCCCAAACAAAACTGGAATCAGTGGGAATTAGGATAAACATTTTATTGGTTGGAGTCATGTCTAGTACAAAAGAAGCTGATTGTAGTTGTTGGAAGTTAATCATCTCAGTGTCAGAACATCACAGCACGAGTTCCTCAAGATAATGCCCTCGAACTAACCACCTTCACCTATTTCGTCAACAACCTACTCTCCAATGTAAGTTGGGGAGGTGATGGCCTGGTGATATTATCGCTAGCTTATTCATCCAGATACAGCTAATGTTCTGGGCACCTGAATTTGAATCCTGCCACAACAGATGGGTGGAATTTAAATTCAATAAAAACCTGGAATTAAGAATTTAATGACTGTGAAACCATTGTTACTTGTCGGAAAAAACCATCTGGTTCACTAAGGGCAGAAAATCTGCTGTCATTGCCCACTCTGGCTTACATGTGACTCCAGGGCCACTGCAATGTAGTTGACTCTCAACTGCCCTTGGGCATCTAGAAGTGGGCAATAAATGCTGGCCAGCCAGTGAAGTCCATGTCCCACGAATGAATTAAGAAAAAGTTCAGAAATGGTGATGTTCAGCATTCCTCAGAAAAGGTGATGTTCAGCATTCCTCAGAAACTAAAGCAATTTATGCCCATTTGCAGCAAAACCTGGATAACACTCAGGCTAAGGGGAGTAGGCTGCTTTGACAACATCTTTCAAACCCATGACATTCACCACCTAGAGTATAAAAGGATATGGGCAATAAATGCCTCAAACACTGCCGCCTGCAAATCCTCTCCAAGTCACACATCATCCTGACTGGGAAGTGTATTGCCATTCATTCACTTTTGGGTCAAAATTCCCCACTAACAACATTGTGGCTGTGCCTATACCTGCAGCAGTTCACCACTACCTTCTCAAGGGAAGTTAGGGATGTGAAAAATAAATGCTGGCCTAGTCAAAAAATACCTACATCCCATGAAATAATACACTTTCTAAAAATTGTGAAGCATTTAGAGTCTTGAGCACTGTTCCGTCCAATTAAGTCAAATTTGAAGTTTCTATTATGTTCACACTCAACATGCTGACTTTTAAAATTGATTTTAAGGGCCACTGAACCTCAAAGCTACTTTTAGAACATAGAAAAACTACAGCACAAACAGGCCCTTCAGCCCACAAATTGCGCCAAACATATCCCTACCTACTAGGCTTAACTGTAACCCTCAATCTTACTGAGTTCCATGTACTTATCCAAAAGTTTCTTAAAAGACCCTATCGAATCTGCCTCCACCGCTGGCAGCCGATTCTATGCACCCACCACCCTCTAAGTGAAAAACTTACCCTGACATCTCCTCTGTACCTACTCCCCAGCACCCTAAACCTGTGTCCTATTGTGGCAGCCATTTCAGCCCTGGGAAAAAGCCTCTGAGCATCCATTCGATCAATATCTCTCAACATCTTATACACCTCTATCAGGTCACGTCTCGTCCTTTGTCTCTGTAAGGAGAAAAGACCGAGCTCTCTCAACCTATTATAAGGCATGCCACCCAATCCAGGCAACATCCTTGTAATTCTCTTATGCACCCTTTCAATGGCTTCCACATCCTTGTAGTGAGGTGACCAGAACTGAGCACTGTACCTGACCAGGGTCTTATACAGCTGCAGCATTATCTCCAGACTTCTAAACTCAATTCCTCAATTGATAAAGGCCAGTACACCATACGCCGCCTTAACCACATCCTTTACCTGCGAAGCTGATTTGAGAGTCCTATGAACCTGGACCCCAAGATCCTTCTGATCTTCCACACTGCTAAGAGTCTTACCCGTAACATTATATTCCTTCATCCCATTTGACTTGCCAGAATGAACCACCACACACTTATCTGGGTTGAAGTCCATCTGCCACTTCTCCACCCAGTCTTGCATCCTATCTGTGTCTCGTTGCAACTTCTGACATCCCTGCAAACTATCCACAACACCTCCAACCTTTGTGTCATTGGCAAACTTACCAACCCATCCCTTCACTTCCTCATCCAGATCATTTATAAAAATCACAAACAGCAAGGGCCCCAAAACAGATCCCTGGGGCACTCCACTGGTGGCCAACCTCCATGCTGAACAAGACCCATCTGCAACCACTCTTTGCCTTCTGTGGGCAAGCCAGTTTTGGATCCACAAAGCAGTGTCCCCTTGGATCCCATGCCCCCTCACTTTCTCAATAAGCCTTGCATGGGGGATCTTATTGAACACTTTGCTGAGGCCATATAAACCACACCTACTGCTCTTCCTTCATCAGTGTGTTTAGTCACATTTTCAAAAAACTCAATCAGGCTCGTAAGGCATGATCTGCCTTTGACAAAGCCATGCTGACCATTTTTGATCATATTATACTTCTCCAAATGTTCATAAATTCTGTCTCTTGGGATCTTCTCCACCAACTTAACCACTGAGGTTAGACTCATTGGTCGATAATTTCCCGGGCTATCTCTGCTCCCTTTCTTGAATAGAGGAACCACATCAGCAATCCTCCGGAACCTCTCCCATCTCCATTGATGACGCAAAGATCATCATGTGGATATGACGGCATTGGACTGGGGTAAACACCGTAAAAAGTCTGACAACACCAGGTTTAAGTCCAACTGATTTATTTGATAGTAAACTCACAAGCTTTTGGGGTTTGTCCCTTCGTCAGGTGTTCTGGCCTCAGACAGAGCATATAAAGCACAGACAGTTTACAGATTACTGATTAGAATGTGAATCTTTACACCTAACCTGCTGTTCAAGTCCTAAAGTGGCCAACTCTGTAATAATCCCTCCATGGCTTCCACCTTCTCTACGGCCGTGACATTATTGATGATCATCAGTGCCACTCCCCCACCTCTTTTGCCTCCCTCCCTGTCCCTCCTGAAACATCTGAAACCCAGCACTTGAAATATCCAGTCCTGTCCCTGAGTCATCCAAGTCTCTGTAATGGCCACCACATCACATTTCCAAGCAGTGATCCACGCTCTAAGCTCATCCGTTTTGTTCACAACACTCCTAGTGTTAAAATCCACATCACAAACCTTCGGCTTGAGCACTCCCCTTCTCCATCACCTGCCTACCCTCTCTCTCACACTGTTGACAATCTTTCTGTATTTGCGAGCTAACCTTCTCTCTCCCAGTCACTTCATTTCGATTCCCTCCCCCCAAACATTCTAGTTTAAAGTCTCCCCAGTAGCCTTAGCAAACCTTCCTGCCAGGATATTGGTCCCCCTGGGATTCAAGTGCCACACGTCCTTTTTGTACAAGAAATACCTGCCCCTAAAGAGGTCCCAGTGACCCAGGAACCTGAATCCCTGTCCCCTGCTCCAATCCCTCAGCCACGCATTTATCCTCCACCTCATTCCATTCCTGCTCTCGCTTTCTCGTGGTACAGGCAGCAATCCTGAGATTACTACCTTTTGCATTCCTCCTTCTGAACATTCTACCTAACTCCCTATATTCTCTTTTCATGACCCCTTCCCTTTTCCTACCTTCGTCAGCAGTACCAGTATGTACCACGACCTCTGGCTCCTCTCCCTCCCACTTCAGGATTTCTTGGACGCGACCAGACACGTCCCAGATCCTGGCACCAGGGAGGCAAACTACCATCCGAGCTTCCTGTCTGTTTCCGCAAAATCGCCTGTCCAACCCACTCACTGTAGAGTCC
Source organism: Carcharhinus amblyrhynchos (assembly GCF_965287045.1). Lineage (NCBI taxonomy): Eukaryota > Metazoa > Chordata > Chondrichthyes > Carcharhiniformes > Carcharhinidae > Carcharhinus > Carcharhinus amblyrhynchos. The sequence continues at coordinate 96,373,454 of NC_137328.1, forward strand.
CCGATTTAATACTGCCTTCCTCCTTTTCTTACTGTTATGATCTACAGGTTTTAGTCCAACCTATTTATTTGATAATATACTCACAAGCTTTCGGGGTTAGCCCCTTCGTCAGGTGAATGGAGAGTTCTGGCCTCAGACAGAGCATATAAAGCACAGACGGTTTAGAGATTACTGATTAGAATGCGAATCCTTACACCTAACCTGCTGTTCAAGACCTGAAGTGGCGGATAATGTGAGTGGAAGGAGCACTGATCACAGTTTAGAGAGATGTGTATTGTCTCCAGACAGTACAGTAAGTGAGGTTTTGCAAACGTCGAGGGCATCCTGAAACCCATTGTACAAAGAACCCCCAGCTTTTGTCGCGACACTACGGACTTCCTACTGAAACTCAGCACACACGGAGCAGTTGAACCAGGGACACTCCTCGTCACAATGGATGTCTCGGCGCTCTACACCAACATCCCCCACAACGATGGCATTGCTGCGACTGCCTCAGTACTCAATGCTGACAACTGCCAGTTTCCAGATGCAATTTTACAACTCATCCGCTTTATCCTGGACCACAATGTCTTCACCTTCAACAACCAGTTTTTCATCCAGACACATGGAACAGCCATGGAGACCAAATTTGCACCTCAATATGCCAACATCTTCATGCACAGGTTCGAACAAGACTTCTTCACTGCACAGAATCTTCAACCGATGCTGTACACTAGATACATCGATGACATTTTCTTCCTTTGGCCTCATGGTGAACAATCACTGAAACAACTATATGATGATATCAACAAATTCCACCCCACCATCAGACTCACCATGGACTATTCCCCAGAATCAGTTGCATTCTTGGACACACGCATCTCCATTAAGGACGGTCACCTCAGCACCTCACTGTACCGCAAGCCCACAGACAATCTCACAATGCTCCACTTCTCCAGTTTCCACCCTAAACATGTTAAAGAAGCCATTCCCTATGGACAAGCCCTCCGTATACACAGGATTTGCTCAGATGAGGAGGATCGTGACAGACACCTCCAGACCCTGAAAGATGCCCTCATAAGAACAGGATATGGTGCTCGACTCATAGATCGGCAGTTCCGATGCGCCACAGCGAAAAACCGCACTGATCTCCTCAGAAGGCAAACACGGGACACAGTGGACAGAGTACCCTTCGTCATCCAGTACTTCCCCGGAGCGGAGAAGCTACGACATCTTCTCCGGAGTCTTCAACATATCATTGATGAAGACGAACATCTCGCCAGGGCTATCCCCACACCCCCACTTCTTGCTTTCAGACAACCACACAACCTCAAATAGACCATTGTTCGCAGCAAACTACCCAGCCTTCAGGAGAACAGTGACCACAATACCACACAACCCTGCCACAGCAACCTCTGCAAGACATGCCGGATCATCGACATGGATACCATCATCACATGTGAGAATACCATCCACCAGGTACATGGTAAATACTCTTGCAACTCGGCCAACATTGTCTACCTGATACGTTGCAAGAAAGGATGTCCCGAAGCATGGTACGTTGGGGAGACCATGCAGACGCTACGACAACGGATGAATGAACATCGCTCGACAGTCACCAGGCAAGACTGTTCCCTTCCTGTTGGCGAACACTTCAGTGGTCACGGGCATTCAGCCTCTGACCTTCGGGTAAGCATTCTCCAAGGCGGCCTTCACGACACACGACAGCGCAGAGTCGCTGAACAGAGACTGATAGCCAAGTTCCGCACACATGAGGACGGTCTCAACAGGGATCTTGGGTTCATGTCGCACTATCTGTAACCCCTGTGACTTGCCTGGGTTTGCAAAACCTCACTTACTGTACTGTCTGGAGACAATACACATCTCTCTAAACTGTGATCAGTGCTCCTTCCACTCACATTATCAGCCACTTCAGGTCTTGAACAGCAGGTTAGGTGTAAGGATTCGCATTCTAATCAGTAATCTCTAAACTGTCTGTGCTTTATATGCTCTGTCTGAGGCCAGAACTCTCCATTCACCTGACGAAGGGGCTAACCCCAAAAGCTTGTGAGTATATTATCAAATAAATAGGTTGGACTAAAACCTGGTGTTGTCAGACTTTTTACTGTGTTTACGCCAGTCCAACGCCGGCATACCCACATCATGATCTACAGGGCCAGACTCTGTGCTGGAGATATGGCCACTGCTGCTTCCACCGGATGGGCTGCTGCCCTCCTACACCTCCCCCCCGCCCCATTACTCAAACAGGACTGCTGTTATTGTGAAGGGGCACATCCACCAGGGTGCTCTGTACTACTTGAGCTTTCCCCTTCCTAACCGTGACCCACTTGCATGCCTCCTGTGTCCCCAGTGTGACCACCTACCTGTAACTTCTATCTATCACCACCTCGTTTTCCCCGACCAGACGAAGGTCCTCGAACTGAAGCTCCAGTTCCCTGACATGGTCCCTTAGCAGCCGCAGCGTGACGTACCCGGCACAGATATGGACATCCAGGAGGCTAGGAGACTCCGGGACCTCCCACGTCCGACACTGAGAACAACAAACTTGCCTCGCACTCAAAATTCCCCTTCAAAGAACACAGAGAAAGAAACTAAGAATTAAACCTACCTTGCCTCGCCCATTTCTGCCTAAGCCTGTTGAGCCAAAGCCTTTCAGCTGTCACTCTGCTACCTGCTCACTCCGCTGCCCGCTAGTTAGTGCGGCCTCCCTTTTTAAACCTCACGTGCTTAAAAAAAAAACCTTCCCAGATCACCCCGCGGCCAACTTCCACTTTTCTGTTAAAGTAACTTGTAAAAAGAAAAACCCGCGAAAAACTAAAAAAAGTCCATCGCATATCTTCACCCTCCAGCCACTAATCGATCCTCCTCTCAGCTTGCTCCGACGAACAATGCTCAGGCTAACCTCCAATTCTTTGCTTTTTGTGTACTTCATTCATCTCTTGTGGCTCAAGGTTTAATGTTTTAATATAGTCTTCTGAACTGCTCCCTCAATATCCTTATGTAAACTCCTGAGGTCTTATTTTCTGTTCCTGGCATGTTAGATTTAAACTTGGTTTCTTTTAATGCTTTCCTCTATCTTTTCCAATGTTGGTATGTATTTTTTGAGTGTAGTTATAAGAACTGAATACTGTTCCAAATCACACCATTATCAATTAAATTATACAGATTGAGGCACTTCTGTTTCTACTTGATACAGATACAGCCCATGAAGAATTGTACTGACCTGATAAGTGCTCCATCATTAATGTCATTTATGATGACAGGAAAGAGGTGCATTTTCTCAGTTTCAGCTAGCTTATCAATAGACTACATTATATAAATTAATGTTTGCTCTTTGGCAGCTGTCCTGATGCACTTGTTGCTCACAATCCCAAATTCTTTAACCCAGAAATAAAAGCAAGTTAAGCTATACTGACGAGACCTGTGCACTTTTCGAGGACATTGCTCTAACATGTGGAGAACACATGCTGTTGAAAGCTGCTTGATCAGCCTGATTGCTGTGCCATATAATTTGGTTTGGGTTAATGGTGTTCGAGATGCCATACAGCATTGAACATTTGGAGAACAAAGCACCCAAGAAGTGTTGGGGCAGTGGGTAGCCAAAGAAGCAGTCAGAAGCATTAAGAAAATGCATAGAAATACCTGTGCCAGCTGGAAGATGTATTTAGATCACTTATCACCACCAATCGTCTTGTGTTTCTAACTGCATGATTCTACTGTTTTCACACCCATTTGTGTGCATCTCGCATACAACTACCTTGTATGTTGTCTCATCAAAGGTAAATTCCAATCATGTCAGTATGTTCTATGATCTCAGTTCTGCTGTTATTGTATTTACTTCTGTGTGGTTAGCATTACTTGCCAGCGTTTCCAAATCCGTGCTTATTTGTGACGTGCTTGACTCTACCTGCTAGGTGTGGTTGATGCAGCTGTCTATTGTGTATTTTGATGAGGCACTTGGATTGAGGTGGCTGTTGTTTTGGACCGTAATCAAAGCTGGAATTGCTGCTGTATGGGAGAGGGCATATATATCATTTAATCTCATGCCTACTGATTCTTAAAATAGAACTTATCAGCAAATCTAGTGAAATTGGAGTGGATTTCTTACATTTGTTCAATGTCATAATTTTGTAAAATTGCTTGTTGTCAGTAACAAAAAGTAATCTACAAAATATCTGAGATGTTGTTATTGTGCTTTGTAGTCTTTTTAAGCTTAGCTGTTATTTTATGTACCCAATTTGGATTAGAAAATATTAGAAAAGTAGTATATTCATGTGAACAAGCTCCTGCAAAACCATGAGTATGGGAATAAAGTCTTGTATACTCGCTTATCAGCACAAAGGCTTTGTTAGGTTTAAGTAACTTATTCAGTACTTCTACACAAACTACAAACTGTCTGTTGTGTGCGTGCTACAAAATTCTTTGCTTAATCATTGAATTGACTATAGTCAACCAAGACTTAACATGAAAATACTTGTTAATTTCAGGTTAATACCTGTCCTTGTGAATGGGATGAAATATTCAGAAATTGACATTATTCTTCTAAAGGTGAGTTCTATTATTTATGTCTGAAAACTGTAAATTTGAAATAAATCGTTGTTAAGTTACTAGTAGTCCACATGCTTTATTACCTGAGAGTGGAGCATTCTTTTTTAGGAATGATTAATAATTAACTTCTTGGTTTTCTTTTTCAGGGTGATGTTGAGGAAGACGAAGCTGTTCCTGATAATGAGCAGGATATTAAACCTCGCTTTCATCGATCTCGAACTGTTGCTCAGCAGCATGAAGAGGATGGAATTGGTGAAGAGGAGGAGGAGGAGGATGACCTCGATGATGATGATACAATTTCTGATTGGAATTTAAGTATGTTTAAATGAAAATGCTGCTTAATATTTTCTAACCTAATCAACGTACCTTATTAACCAGTATTAAATTCTATTCTGGTTTGTATGAAATGCTTTTAGGATAATTAAGCGGAGAAGAAATGCAAGGAATTTGTTATGGTAGGTGGTTAGCAAGGAGTGATGGAGATGGCACTATGAACAATTTGTGAACTGATGGTTAATATTCCAGGTAAACTGAACAGAAAGCTATGGAACACTACTCATCCTCCAAAATGCCTCTATTTCGCCTTGTAATGTAGTTTTGTGACTGTCAAGGTTATTGCAATTGTACTATCTGAAACAAAATGGTAATGCAATTGAAAGTTCCAAAAGAGCTTTGTCAAATGAAATAATTGTTTGTTTGCGGGGATGGCATCTGGTTCAAGTAAGTGCTGAATTAAAATATGTTTGTGAGAATGGAGTTGCTGAACCAGATTGCAGTGATAAAGCCATGCTTGAAAAATAACCTTGCAATAATGTACCAAGAATATTTCAAGATATTGTAATTAGTAGTACTGTGTTGCATCATACTGCATTCCTAAGGGAAGGGACAAAAGAATGCAAGCTTAACTATTAGACCTGAAATTCTCGCAAAAATATATTATATTAAACTTTAATCTGAATTAAATGTAGGCATAATTTTTCTTTGGGTCTTAAAAGGTGCTTGGGCATCACAGTGGCTTAATGGTTAGCACTGCTGCTTCACAAAACCAAGGATTTGGGTTCAATTCTGGTCTTGGTTAGTGTGTGGTGTTTGCATGTTTTCCCCGTGTTTACATAGGTTTCCTATGGGTGTTCCGGTTTCTTCCTGCAGTCCAAAGATGTTTGGGTTAGGTTAATTGGCCATGCTAAATTGCCCCTTTAATGTCAGGAGTAGTAGCAGGGCACAGACAAGGAGTAACAGGGATAGGGCCTGGGTGGAGTTGTTGGTGCCATCTCAATGGGCCAAATGGCAGTCACCTGCACGAGAGATTCTGTGATTCTTCTAAGTTTCTAGAAGTGAGTTTCTCATTGCCATTGTGCAAGAGTAATTAGTTGCTGGGCATGATTACTTTCTTGGGTCAAAAAATAAGGAATTGATATGTTCCATTTGAAAATTAATTTATGTTAAAGGATTTTTTCTTTATGGTCAGATATGCTATCTGTTCTTCAATATCAGTAACATTCTTGAAACATTGAACTTAATCATATCTCAACTAAGCTTATGGTGCATATATTTAAAATATAGTGCTTTCATCAAGTCAAACCGTTATCTGGATTTTCCACTTTTTATATATTTCTATTGCTTCTACTTTGTTATCCCTGGCATGTCTCTGCATCAGACACTTGCATCAAAAGGCATCAGTTCTCTCATGTCTTGCATAATGCTTCAAGCTTTCATTAATAAATGACATTTCTCTTCCTCAATTTCTCCTCTTATCAGAGGCTACCTAACTTTTCAGTGTAGCAAAACATGAACTGTAGCATCGTGACAGCAAAGCTCACATTTTAAGGTCAAACAAAATACAGATATTTTTGTTCTGGAAGAGCTTGATAACAGCAGAAATTATTTTCCCTGATGGACCTTTTTAAACTTTCCTTTTCCAACAGCGGCAGAAAATGAGAATTGCTTTGCTGGCCTTGTTTGAAGACTTAATTTTCTGCATTTCATTTGTCTGATTTGAATAGCCAGCGAATATTGACATTAACTGTGCTTTTTAAAGACATTGATGATGTTCCTACAGTTTTTTGCTGAAGTTGTATCAGCTTTAATATACTATGTAACAATAGATTAAATATAAATATTTAATAACAGTAGATTATTCTTTTAGGAAAATGTTCCGCTGCTGCATTGGACGTACTGGCTAATGTTTTCCGGGATGAACTGTTGCCACATGTTCTACCACTGCTGAAAGAGCTGCTATTTAACCCAGATTGGGTGGTGAAGGAGTCTGGAATTCTGGTGCTTGGAGCTATTGCTGAAGGTTGGTGGATGATTGAATGCTACAAAAGTTAAATTGTAAATAAATTTTTTAAGAAGTATTTGATTTGTAGAAAAGTGCATAAACTTGTATTCTGTGAAAACTACTTATACTCAAAGTTATGACAAGGGTGTTGTAGATTCCCAACTCATTCTTGCGAATGTGGGACTTTCATTTTAAGTTGAATTGTGGTGCCTTTGCACGAATGAGGAAGTTGGGTATCAGTAATCTTTAACTCCATGATTCCAGGATTTTAACTTTCTGTCGTTCTTTCACTGTTGCTATATTCCAAACCAAGATGGTGATAACTTGGAGGGGAACCTCCAGGTGGTGTTCCTGAGAATCTGCTGCTCTAGCCCGTCCAGGTGATAGTAATCATGGATTTAGAAGGTGTTGCTGAAGAAACCTGTTGAGTTTCTGCAGTATATCTTGTGGATAATACACATGGCTGCCACAGTTTGTCGGTATTGGAGGGATTGAATGTTTGTGAACAGGGTAGCAATCAAGCCGGCTGGTTTGTCCTGGATGATGTCAAGTTTCAGGAGAGCTTATGGAGCTGCACTCATCCAGGCAGTGTATTCCATTACGCTCCTGACTTCTGCCTTGTAGATGGTGGACAGGCTCTGGGCAGTTAGGGGTTGTTACTCACTGCAGGATTCCTAGCCTTTATATGTGTGGTGGCCACAGTATTTATATGGCTAGTCCAGTGCTGTTTCTGGTCAGTGGTAACTCCAAGGATGTTGATGGTGGGGATTCAGCAATGTTAATGCCATTGAATGTCATAGGGTGATGGTTAGATCCTGTCTCGTTGGAGATGGTCATTGCCTGGCACTTGTGTAGTACGAACATTATTTACTATGTGTCAGCTTAAGCCTGGATATTGTCCAGGTCTTGCTGCATTTAGGCTTGGTCTGCTTCAATATCTGAGGAGTCACAAATGGCACTAAACATTATGCAGTCATTAACAAACATCCCCCTGTGTAGCATAAAGAATCATGATGAAGACAATGAAATGTTAAATCATATTTACTTGTTAGTTGTAATTTAACGAACAAGCACAAAATTGGTAAATGCATCATTTTCGGTAACTCCTTTGTGATTAACTTTGGATAGGCCCTTTCTCTTGAAATAATGTTTCAATTAAATTATAACTTGAACAACTTGCTAGAAGAATTTGTTGGATAGTTATAATTAGATTATGCTGCATATCATTTTATTTAAAACTAGGAGTTGGTTATATGACTTCAGATTTTCACCTGCAATTCTTTATCTCTTCTGAGCTAAGTGGAGAATTCCTCCAGAGAGGAACAGCATCTTAGGAACTGTAACCCATGTAATACTGAATAATTGGTGTGGAAAAGTCCAACAGTGGGTAAAGATTGCTGGGAAGAAAATATTAGAAATGTTAAATCTTTTGTTTTTTGACTCTTGTGTACCATGAATTTTATTTGTAGAGCACTGAGTTGATTTACTAAGAAATGTGGGAATTTTCCCCAAAGTTTATATTTTTTAACTTTGTTCAACAGGCTGTATGCAGGGTATGATCCCTTACCTGCCAGAGCTTATCCCTCACCTTATTCAGTGCCTGTCTGATAAAAAAGCTCTTGTGCGTTCCATAACCTGTTGGACACTCAGCCGCTATGCACATTGGGTAGTAAGCCAGCCCCCAGATACCTATTTGAAGCCATTAATGACCGAACTGCTGAAGCGTATCTTGGACAGCAATAAACGAGTGCAAGAGGCTGCCTGCAGGTTTGTTACTGGACAATATTTGGGGATGTCATTACAGATTTTATGTTGTTATATTGTGCAAATAATATTTGAATTTTAACATTGTGTTGAAATATCTTTGACTATAGTTACCAACTTCTTCTCCCTTTCCCTGGCAACTGTTTGAGGCTGAATCAGAATATTAGCAATTGGAGCGTCATGTATGACCCCAAAATGAGCTTCCAACCACACATTTGGCCATCCCAAACATCCCTTATTTCTAACTTCAATCATGTTGCCTGACCTCTATTCTCCAGCTCAGTTCAGAAGTGCTTTTTGGTAACTTTAAATTGAACTATTCCAATACACCCTTAGCCGGCCTGCCACATTTTTTCCTCTTTAAGTTTGAGGTCATCCAAAACTCTGTCTGTGTCCTTACTCGTGCCAAGTCTCCTTGCACATCATTCTTCGTCATTGTTGATCGGGGAGATTAGTGATCAGAGAGGGAGCGACTGGTGAGAGGAGAGCTTGTGAGTAAGTTACTGTGTTTTTTTTAAACTAATGTCTCTAGCTTTTTTTTTAATTTTTAACCGGATACAGGAAGTAGTCACAGGGAGGCCCGGGAAGTAGTTTTTTTCCTCCTCTGGGCCCCCATAAATTGGAAAGGTGAAGAAACCCGGTACTCTACACGTGTAGAGTATCCCACCCTACCCCCTCGTCTAACCTAAAAAAAAAAGAGTGACTTGGAGTGAGAGCAGGTAAGTTTAAGTTTATTTTTGTTTCTTGGTAAGGGAAGTAATAGGGATGGCAGTGCAGGCGTGCAATGTTCCTCCTGTGGGATGTTTGAGGTGAGGGACACTGGTAGTGTCCCAGCTGATTACACCTGCAGGAGGTGCATCCATTTGCAGCTCCTTGAGGACCATGTTAGGGACCTGGAGCTGGAACTGGAGGAACTAAGAATCATTCGGGAAGCAGAGGCAGCTATCGACAAAAGTTACAGGGAGATAGTTACTCCTAAAAGTGATGCATGGGTGACTGCTAGAAGGGGTAAGAAGCGGTCAGAGCAGCGATCCCCTGAGGCTGTTCCTCTCCAAAATAAGTACTCTGTTTTTGATGCTGTTGGGGAGGAAGACTCAACCGGGGTAAGCTATGGAGTACAGGTCTCAGGAGTAGAGCCTCTCCTTGATGCTCAGGTGGGAAGGGGGAAGAAAAGAACAGAATTAGTGATTGGGGATTCCGTAGTTAAGGGGATAGATAGGAGAGTCTGTGGGAATGAGGAGACTCGCGGTTGGTATGTTGCCTCCCAGGTGCCAGGGTCCATGATATGTCTGATCGAGTGTTTGAGATCCTTAAGGGGGAGGGGAACCAGCCCCAAGTTGTGGTTCATGTAGGCACCCATGACATAGGTAAGAAAAGGGATGGGGATATAAAACAGAAATTCAGAGAGTTAGGGTGGAAGCTTAGGGCTAAAACAAGCAGAGTGGTTATCTCTGGTTTGTTACCTGTGCCGCGGGATAGCATGGAGAAGAATAGAGAGAGAGAACATTTGAACTCGTGGCTAAAGGGATGGTGCAGGAGGGAAGTGTTCAGATACTTAGACAATTGGGGCTCATTCTGGAGTAGGTGGGACCTCTACAAGAGGGATGGTCTGCACCTAAACCAGAGCGATACTAATATCTTGGGGGGGAAAATTTGCCAATGCTATTCAGGGGGGTTTAAACTGATGCAGAGGGGCAATGGGAACCTGAATTGTAGCTCCACTGTACAGGAAGATGAAAATAGGGAGGTCACGGATAAGGTTTCTAGGTCACAGCAGTGTATTGGCAGGCGGGAGGGTGGTTTGAAGTGCGTATGCTTTAATGCGAGGAGCATATGCAATAAGGTGGACGAACTTGCAGCCTGGATTGGTGCCTGGGACTTCGATGTTGTGGCCATTTCAGAGACACGGATAGAGCAGGGACAGGAATGGTTGTTGCAGGTTCTGGGCTTCAGATGTTTCAGTCAGAGCAGAGAAGGTGGTAGAAGAGGGGGAGGTGTGGCATTGTTAGTCAAGGACAGTATTACAGTGGCAGAAAGGACATTTGATGTGGACCTGTCTATTGAGGTAGTATGGGCTGAGGTTAGAAACAGGAAAGGAGAGATCACACTGGGAATTTTTTATAGGCCTCCAAAAAGTTCCAGAGATGTAGAGGAAAGGATTGCAAAGATGATCCTGGATAGGTGCGAAAGTAACAAGGTAGTTGTTATGGGGGACTTTAACTTTACAAATATCGATTGGAAAAGCTATAGTTCAAGCACGTTAGAGGGGTCAGTTTTTGTCCAATGTGTGCAGGAAGGTTTCATGACACAGTATGTAGATAGGCCAACAAGAGGTGAGGCTACATTGGATTTGGTACTGGGTAATGAATCAGACCAGGTGTTAGACTTGAAGGTAGGTGAGCACTTTGGTGATAGTGACCACAATTCGATTACGTTTACCTTAGTGATGGAAAGGGATAGGCATATACCAAAGGGCAGAAGTTACAGCTGGGGGAAAGGTAATTATGAGGCTATAAGGTGAGATTTAGGATACATAGGGTGGAGTAGGAAATTGCAGGGGCTGGGAACATCTGAAATGTGGAGCTTGTTCAAGGAGCAGCTACTGCGAGTCCTTGATAAATATGTACCTATCAGGCAGGGAGGAAGTGGTCGAGCGAGGGAACCATGGTGTACTAAGGAAGTTGAATCTCTGGTGAAGAGGAAGAAGGAGGCTTATGTAAAGATGAGACGTGAAGGCTTAGTTAGGGCACTGGAGAGTTATAAATTAGCCAGGAAGGAGCTAAAGAGAGAGTTAAGAAGAGCTAGAAGAGGACATGAGAAAATTTTGGCGGATAGGATCAAGGAAAATCCTAAAGCTTTCTACAGGTATGTCAAGAATAAAAGATTGGTTAGGGCAAGATTAGGGCCAGTCAGAGACAGCAGTAGGAAGTTGTGCGTGGAGCCTGAAGAGATAGAAGAGGCACCGAATGAGTATTTTTCGTCAGTATTCACGCAGGAAAAAGTCAGTGTAGTCGAGGTGAATACTGCGATACCAGGTAGTAGACTAGACCGTATTGAGGTACATAAGGAGGAGGTGTTGGCAATTCTTGAGAGTGTGGAAATGAATAAGTCCCCTGGGCCGGATGGGATTTACCCTAGGATTCTCTGGGAGGTTAGGGAGGAGATTGCAGAGCCTTTGGCTTTGATCTTCATGTCGTCATTGGCTTCAGGTATAGTGCTGGAAGACTGGAGGATAGCAAATGTTGTCCCCTTGTTCAAGAAGGGGAGTAGAGACCGTCCTGGGAATTATAGACCAGTGAGCCTTACTTCTGTTGTGGGCAAAGCTTTGGAAAGAATTATAAGGGATAGGATTTATAATCATCTAGAGGGAAATAAATTGATTAGGGATAGTCAGTACGGTTTTGTGAAGGGTAGGTCGTGCCTCCCAGACCTTATCGAGTTTTTTGAAAAGGTGACCAAAGAGTTGGAAAGGGGTAAGGCAGTTGATGTGGTGTATATGGATTTTAGCAAAGCGTTTGATAAGGTTCCCCATGGTAGGCTATTGCAGAAAATGCAGGTGCATGGGATTGAGGGTGATTTAGCAGTTTGGATCAGGAATTGGCTAGCTGATAGAAGACAGAGGGTTGTGGTTGATGGGAAATATTCAACCTGGAGTTCAGTTACAAGTGGTGTACCTCAAGAATCTGTTTTGGGGCCACTGCCGTTTGTCATTTTTATAAATGACCTAGATGAGGGTATAGAAGGATGGATTAGTAAATTTGCAGACAACACCAAAGTTGGAGGAGTTGTAGACAGTGAGGATGGATGTTACAGTTTGCAGAGGGACATAGATAAGTTGCAAGAGCTGGGCCGAGAGGTGGCAGGTGGAGTTTAATACGGAAAAGTGTGAGGTGATTCACTTTTTGGTAAGAGTAACAGGAGTACAGAATATAGGGCTAATGGAAGGACTGTTAGTAGTGTTGACAAGCAGAGAGATCTCGGTGTACATGTGCATAGCTCCCTGAAAGTTGGCACCCAGGTTGATAAGGTTGTTAAGAAGGCGTATGGTGTGTTAGCTTTTGGTAGAGGGATTGAATTTCGGAGCCGTGAGGTCATGTTACAACTGTGCAAAGCCCTGGTGCGGCCACACTTGGAGTATTGCGTACAGTTCTGGTCGCCACATTCTAAGAAAGATGTGGAGGCATTGGAAAGGGTGCAGAGGAGGTTTACCAGGATGTTGTCTGGTATGGTGGGAAGGTCTTATGAGGAAAGGCTGAGGGACTTGAGGTTATTTTCATTGGAGAGAAGAAGGTTATGAAGTGACCTGATTGAGGCATACAAGATGACCAAAGGATTGGATAGGGTGGACAGTGAGAGCCTTTTACCTCAGATGGTGCTGGCTAACACAAGGGGACATAGCTTTAAATTAAGGGGTGGTAATTATAGGACGGATGTCAGAGGTAGGTTCTTTACTCAGGGTAGTAAGGTCGTGGAATGCCCTGCCTGCAGCAGTTGTGGACTCGCCAACTTTAAGGGCGTTCAAATGATCAGTGGGTAGGTATATGGATAACATTGGAATAGTTTAGGTTAGAGGATCATTAGATTGGTTCCACTGGTCAGCGCAACATCGAGGACCGAAGGGCCTGTACTGCGCTGTTATGTTCTATTATGTTTATGTTGCAGCTGTATAAGGTGCTGGTGAGGCCACACCTGGAGTAGTTGGTGCTGGAAGGGTTGCAGGAGAGATCCACTAGATTGATTCAGGAGTTGAGAAGGTTAGCTTGTGAGGAGAGACTGAGTAGATTGGGACTATACTCATTGGAATTTGGAAGAACGATAGGGGATCTTACAGAAACATACAAAATTATGAAAGGAATAGATACAATAGAAATGGGAGGTTGTTTCCACTGGCAAGTGAAACCGGAACTAGGGGGCTCAGCCTCAAAATAAGGGGGAGCAGATTTAGGACTGAGTTGAGGAGGAACTTCTTCATCCAAAGAGTTGTGAATCTGTGGAATTCCCTGCCCAGTGAGGCAGTTGAGGCCACCTCGTTGAATGTTTTTAAGGCAAAGATGGCTAGATTTTTGAACAGTAAAGGAATTAAGGGTTATGGTGAATGGGCAGGTAAGTGGAGCTGAGTCTATGAAAGGATCAGCCATGATCTTATTAAATGGCAGAGCAGGCTCAAGGGGCCAAATGGCCTATTCCTGCTCCCAATTCTTACGTTCTTATCTACATTAGTTTTCTGTTAAGCAGTGCCTGACTTTACAGTCTCGTCCCTTATTTTCAGATCCCTCCCTTTCTCTACTCTCCACCCAGTGCTCCAACCCTTTGAGTTATCCATGCTCATCTAGTTCTGGCCTCTTGAACATCCCTTATTTAATTGCTCTGCCACTGGTAGCTGTGGCTGCAACTGTCTAGTCTTGCACTCTGAAATTCCCCCTATAGATGCTCAGCCCCTTTCCTCTGAGGCACATCTTAAGACCTACCTTCTGACCACTTGCCCTAATGTCACCTTATGTAGCTAAGTCAAATTTTGCTTTAATAACCCCATGCACACCTTAGGACATTTTAGTACATTATGGCGTTGTATGTGTACAAGTTGTTTCTCACTAAATATCTATGGACTAATGTGTTATCCCTATATTTTGTGAAATGATTGAGTTTTGCCTTCTATAACACTTAAAATTCCAGTAATTGCTTTGATGTTTTATATGTTGTATTTGTTTCATTGAAATTGTTTAATTCAAAGCATATAGTATCAGCACAGAAAGAGGCCACTTAGGCCATCGTGTCTGTGCTAGCATTTGAAAGCTGTCTAATTCCTCCGACAACCTTATTTTTTTCCCCATTAATTAATGCAAATTGCTTAGACAGTTACCCAAGCCTGAATTGAATCTGGGTCCCTTGCTCTGAGAGACAGTATTGCCAACCACTGTGCCACGCACTTGACTTGGATGTTTTTCTGAAGGCAGGATTATAGATTCCAGTGCTTGATGATTTTTTTGCCCCAGGAATGAAACTATATTTGTAATTTCCAACCATTACTTCAGCTGAAATCACTCAGCCAGTGATTTCCCATACAGCATCCTATCTCAGCCACTAGCATTACGTTAGGTCCAGTTCTAGCTTTGGCATTACGGTTCTGCTGCTATTAGTGAAAGCAAAAGATACCCTTCTAAGATGTCTGGACTTATGGTCTGAAACACCTAGAGGATAAAACAATCCAAAGAGACATCGGAGTCCAGATTCACCTAGTACTAAGGTGAATGAATGCCTATTTGAAGCGGCAGCTGTACTTTAAATAAAAGTATTTTCTGATTTAATGTCTTAGCTCTAACATGTATTCTTTTATATATTGTGTATTTAATAAATTTAAGTTATTGATGACGTGATGCATTTATGTTGCAATTGCAAATCCTATTTTTTTGATACACCATAAATTTTCTCAAAGTATCCTGAGTTTTAGTGGTCTCTGTACAAAAAGACTAAGTATGTTTAAGTCAAAAATGTAAATATAACTAATTTATTTGCTTTCCAGTGCTTTTGCTACCCTAGAGGAAGAAGCTTGCACGGAGTTGGTGCCATACCTTGGTTACATACTTGATACACTTGTCTTTGCTTTCAATAAATATCAACATAAAAATCTTCTAATTCTATATGATGCTATTGGAACCCTTGCTGACTCAGTAGGGCACCATTTAAATAAGCAGGTAAGGAGAAAAAAGTGCTGCAGTGTGATCAATTATATCAAGTTATTAGCACAGCAAAGTCAGCAAATACTGAATGGCTCGGGCTTTATTCTGTAAAAAAGAGATTGAGGGGTGAGGCCTCTAAAGATGAAAGGACTGGACAGGGTAAGGTAGAAACAATGGCCCCACTTGTGGACTGCTCTAAACTAAGGACCATAAATATACGATTATCTCTAATAAATTAATGACTACAATGTGGAACAGTGAATAGTTGAAATAAGTAATAGATATGTTTATGGGGAAGTTAGATATAGACATGAAGGCTAAAGGAGTGGAGGATTGAGCAGCTGTTGTTTGTTGAAGAGGAATGGAAGGAGATTTATGTGAAGCATTACCATCAGCAATTAGATTGGATGGCCTGTTTCTGTGCTGTAAATTACATACACGATTCACTTTAGCTATTTGTTAGTAAGTTGAAATGTGTCAATGTCTATGGTACTGTACTGCTTTGGTACTCATCCAGATTTCGCACTGAAGATTTTTTACAAGATTGTTTTACTGTTTAGTTTAAAATTTGTTACGCATGCATTTATTAGCCTTGTGCTAAAAAATATTAGGTTTGTTCTTGTTGCATTCAATTTAATCTGTCCTGTACACAATGCAAAAGAAGCTCATTATTTAACTGGCATGAGATTGCAGAAATCTGCAGTATGGAGGGAATAGCAAGTGATGAGGAAGGCAAATAGAATTTTTTCTTAGGATCTCTCTTCCCCAGGGAGCAGTGGAGACAGGGCCATTGACTATTTATATGGCTGATTTAGATTCTTGATTATGGTATGGGGATACACAGGCCGCAGTCAGATCAGCCATGGTCCTATCCAATGGCAGAGCAGAGGCCAAATGTGGATTCGTGCTCTTAATATGTTCATATGTACATTAACAAAAGTTCCTACTCCTGTGCTCATGTTTCCCAGAATCACTGTCTTTGGTTTAAATGTCACAAACACTGAATTTAGAAGAGAGCTTCCATTACTCTTTCTGTAATTGGCAATGGTTCCAATTTTGAAAAAATCCAAATTGCTGTTAATTCCATAACATAAGAAATTGGAGCAGGAGGAGGCCAGTTGGCCCCTCAAGCCTGTTCTGCCATTCAATAAGACAATGGCTAATCAGATCATGGCCTCAACTCCCCTCTCTTGCTTGTCCCCACATAACCCTTTACTCCATTGTAGATCTTCTCCTGCTCCTGTAGTGATGCAAACAACTCTGCCATGTCCCTTCACTGAACAATCAGAGTTTCTAGAGCATGTTTTCCAAATCTTTCTGAAATATGTGGAATTGAAACATACAAAATTCTAGCAAGGTTGGACAGACTGGATGTTCTCCCTGGTTGGGGAGCCTAGAACCAGGGGACACAGTCTGTTAGGATTGGATTGAGAAATAATGTCTTCACTTAAATGGTGACAAACCTGTGGAATTCTCTATCACAGAATGCTGTGGAAGCCAAGTCACTGAAAATATTTAAGGAAGTTTTTTAGATTTTAATGGCATCAGTGATATGGAGAGATAGTAGGATAGAGAATCAGCCATTATCATATTAAATGGTGGAGTAGGCTGAAAGAACCAATAGCCTACTCCTCTTTGTTACTATAAATTTATAGAAATCTTTTCTGAATAAGCCTAATTAACATACAAGTTAACATAAACGGAAACTTTAGAACAGTGGTCCGGATTTTGGTGTCAATCGTGAATGGATGGCCTTAGCTCCTCGTTTTACTTCCCCACAGACTTTCTTGGGGCTTTTGCAGTGCAGCTACTGGTGATTAAAAATGTAGAACGTTTGTTGCCTTTTACAGAGAGAGATCAGTCAGGTCAAGCAACTGTGCATCTCCTTAACCAGTCAAAATGAAGAGTCCTTACTGAGATGCACAGAATCTAAACCAGAAAGTGTATGTTGGAATAGTTTACTCAATGTTGAATCAATTAATTAACATCAAATCGTATACAGAAAGTTAAAGGAAAAGAAAGAAAGATGGATTGAGAAAGATTAGGTAAAACAAAAAACTGTTTTTAATGTTTTCTTAAAATAACCAGCAATAATTAAAATGTGAAGGAATAAGACCCCACACTTAGGAAGGTAAATGCCACACTTAGGAAGGTAAAGTGCCAGAGTGGTTTGGTAGTAATTAAGGCATACTATGCCATTAAAAATTCACCTAGTGTTGAGTAGGAAAGTCCTTGCTCATTAATCATGTCAGAAAATGTAAGGAAGTAATTAGCCACAGTCCACAAAAGAGTAACTCCCAACTTAACACCCTTCCACATATCTAAATGTCGAATCTTAGTGAAGTAGTTACGGCAAAGCTTCAGGTTGGTTAAGGCAACTTGACAGCACCTTCCAGATTTTAGTGCTTGCTTACAATATCTGGTGTGATTTACTCATGAAAAATGATGGGTGTTGATAATGCTATTACTTAGTCTGTAAAATCTGGGCCATTATTGTTCGAAGTAAAAAAAAATCTTTTGTGATAATTGTTTAGTGCTAATTTTCTGTTCGAATTTAAGCAGTTCGTTTGAGCAGTAAAATTTACCATCTTTGTCTTTCTCACAAGGAATACATTCAAATGTTGATGCCTCCTCTCATTCAGAAATGGAATATGTTGAAGGATGAAGACAAAGATCTTTTTCCCTTGCTTGAGGTGCGAAGAACTTCAATATGTTATTTGCACAAAAATATTTACCTTGGTAGACCTTAATGAAATAGACACATCGTTGATTTAGCTGAGCTTGTGGATGTGTGTGTTCTAGGATGGTTGTCATGTCCCTTGCAATTATTACTACGTTACTGCTTTTCTGCTTTGCCTCTTGTTACAAGTTTTTTAAAAAAACTTCTTACTTTCATCCTGCCACTTCTGAGTTTTTCTTGCTGTCTATCCCCTGCCCATGGGTTTAGAAGATCTGGTCCCATTTGAGAATATTGTTCTTCAAACAGTGCCATGACACAGCCAGTTGCTTTTTTCTTTATGGATATCATATACCATTCACCAGTCAGGCTCAAAAAATCAACATTAACACAGCACCTGACACTGAAGATGATGCTTTTCAAAGGTTTATTCTGCTTTAATGCAACACTTACTGGATCTTGATCATTTGTACTTTTACTTTTCCCACTCTCATTTTTCTTCTTTAAACTTGGGATTTGTTTCTTTGAGCCTTACTTCTTGTAGTTTTCCTTAACTTTTCATTGCAGTCTCTAGTGCAAAGAAATAAATTCTGTTGACCTGACTGGTTATCTTGATTTCTTTTGTTATCCAGCTTAGATCTGTCCTGATTAAAAATAACTTGCCCTTGTCTTTAAATTCAAAGAACAATACAGCACGAGTGCAAGCTCTTTGGCCCGCCAAGCCTGCGGTGGTTCTTAATCCTTATTTTGCCCTGTATCCTATTGCCCATACGCAGTTTTGGTTGTTTTTGCCTCCTATTCATGTGTCTATCAAGATATACCTTGAACGTTGCTAACGTGCCTGCTTCCACCACATCCACTAGCAGTGAGTTCCAGGCACCCACCACCCTCTGTGAAAGGCTTACCCTACGCGTCTCCTAAATTTTCTCCCGTCCCATTTGATCTGTGCCCTCTTGTAGTTGACCTTTCCACCCTGGGAAAAAGCCCCTGACTATCCATCCTATCTATGCCACTCCTAATTTTGTAGACCACTATCAGCCTTCATCTTTCCAGTGAAAACAATCTGAGTTTATCCAACCTCTGGTACCTAAAACCCTGCAGACCAGGCATCATCCTGGTAAATCTCCTTTGCACCCTGTCCAAAGCATCCATGTCCTTTCCAATAGTGTGGTGACCAGAACTGCGTGCACTATTCCAAATGTGGCCTAGTTAGTTTTGTATAGCTGTGTCATAACTTACCAGTTTTCATACTGATGCTCTGGCAGATGAAAACAAGCATGCTATATGCCATTTTGACCACTTTATTCATTGTGTTGCCACTTCCAGGGATCTGTGGACCTGTACTCCCAGATTCCCGTAGGTCAAAAATGCTAACGATTCTGCCATTTACTGTTTAATTTGTAACTGAATTTGATCTTGCTAAATGCATCACTTTGCATTTGTCCAGATTAAACGCTACCATTTCTCTGCCCACGTTTGCAATCTATCCATATCCAGCTGTACCCTTTGACAATCCTCATTATTATCTGCAACTCCACTAATTTTCGTCATTCTGCAACTCCCCTGATCATCTCCAGTAATCTCCTAACCTGATACCATAGGACTTGTCAGTTTCTTTTTGAGCAATATTAAATACAACTTCACTGCACATCATCAGTAATAGCTTCTACTAACCAGATCACTCTGCCAGTTCCCTTTGCTGTAATTTTTGCTTATTCCTTTGAATAAATTATCACTTAGCAATCCTCTACCCATTGGATAATTTTACTAACCCAACATTACCCTAATTTCAGTCTAATTTTTACTGGACTTCTCAAATTGCTATTTTGTATCAGTCAATTACAGAACAACCTACAGGCTACACGCTGTAAACCAATTTTATCTGGCGGCTTAAGTCTGCAAACTGAAATAGTTGGCAATTCTTGACTCAGTTCAACTGTTGCTTTTGCTCTTATACTTTTTCTGTCCGTGAATTAATTGATTTCTAGCTGATGTGGAAATTTTCTTACTATCTCCTTTTCCTCCTGTTATGAGCCTACAACTTATTTCAGTCATGTCCTTCATTCTATTCTTTAAAAAAAAGGCTCTACACCTGACATCTTGATCTACTTGCAATGTTATGGTAACCTGGTCTCTGTGGCTCAAGGCTCACTGGAAGTTACAGAGTCATTTGTTTGTCAGAGGTAGTTTCTCCATTTCCTTTCAAATCTAGTTAACAACTGCGTCTTTTTGGATTCATCTCTAGTCCTTTTCTTCTCTTGATGTTCTTGGCCTTATTGTCTGTTTGGGGCTCTATTCATTGCCACAACTCCATTGCTAAAGTTAACTTCATAGAAGCTCAGTTTCATTTTTAACTGTCAAATGTCCTTTTACCAGCTCAAAGTTTGGTCAGACTTGTATTTCAGAAGGCTCTGCTGACATAGCGCACTTGTACCTAGGAAATAAATGGGTTTTGTCATGTTGCTTGTCCAATATCCAATACTGGCTGAACAGAAATTCCCTCAATCTAAAAACACTGGAAATACTGTTGCCACAAATTTCATTCCCTGACTACTGATGCAATTCCTGGCCATAGTGTGAAACTGAACCAGGCCATTTGCACCCTGGGGACAAGACGTTTTGGCCCTACATCCTGTCCAAAACAGCCTATTTCACTATCTTAATGTTGCCGTCTCTACCCTGCTTCAACTCATCTGAAACCTTCGTTTGTACCTTTGTGACCTGTAAATTCAACTATTACAGTGCTGTCCTAGTGAGCCTTCCACATTCTGACCTTTAAACTTGAGCTTATCTGATTATGTTGCAGGGGATAACTTGAGCCATTTGGAATGTCTTGTGTTGCTGTAATGAAGGCTCCACTTTATACATTGCGTGACCTGAAATAGCATTATATTAAATCTAATATGTTTTGTGTTATAGTGCCTGTCTTCTGTTGCCACTGCTTTGCAGTCCGGCTTTCTTCCATACTGTGAACCTGTCTACCAGCGTTGTGTAAATCTCGTCCAAAAGACTCTTTCCCAAGCTATGGCAAGTATTGTAATACTATGTGTAGATTTTCCAAGAAAATTATAGCTTGTTATAAGATGGTCACCCGTAAATCCAATGGAGATTTTGGATGACCTTTACCAAGTGAGTGGTTAGAGTATTAAACTTGCTACCACAAGGACTTTTTTGATCAGTCGTACAAGATTCATTTGAGGGAAGCTGGGTATATGCATAAAGGGCATAAGAATAGAATGTTATGCTAATAGGGTTAATTGTTGTTGTGTCAAACATTTCACCAGCTGAACCAATTGGATTGTTGCACCTGCTGTTTTGCTGTAACAAAAGTAACACATTTAATTCAATTTTGTTTATTCTTCCATGAACTCTATTGAAAGCTAGTACTGTGTGTGGAGTTTGCACATTCTCCCCGTGTCTGCATGGGTTTCCTCTGGGTGCTCAGGTTTCCTCCCAAGTAGTTAAGGCAAATGACATTTTGGCCTTTATTGCAAAGGGATTGAAGCTTAAAAAAGGGAGGTTTTGTTGCAATTGCACAGGGTGTTAGTGGGGCCTCACCTGGAATACAGTGTACAGTTTTGGGCCCCTTAACTAAAAAAAAGTAACATTGGAAGCAGTCCAAAGAAGAACCACCAGGCTAATTTCTGGGATGAGAGAGTTGTCCTATCAAGCGAGACTAAATAGTCTTGGTCTGCATTCTTTGGCATTTAGAAGTAATCTTATACATACAAAATCCTGAGGGGGCTTGATAGGGTAGATGATGAGGTGTTCTCACTAGTTGGAGAGTCTCAAACAAAGGGACATAGCTCCAAGATAAAGAACAGGTCACCTACAACTGAAATTCTCTGCCCAAAGAGTAGTGATAGCTGGATTCCTGTTTCTATTTTTACCACCTTAGCTGTACACTGCTGCCTCTGAGAAGAAATTTATATGCACCTCAGTTTTAATGTATAAGATGACTTCTAAATGCCAAAGAATGCAGACGCAGATTATTTAGTCTCTCTTGATAGGACAACCCTCTCATCCCAGGAATTAGCCTGGTGGTTCTCCTTTGGACTGTCTCCAATGTTACTATGTTGTGTTCTTGTGTTCAATATGCAGTAATAATTTTAAATTAGTAATGTTTACCACCTTAGTTTGTACACTGCTGCCTCACTGTGCCAGGGACTTGGGTTCGATTCCTGGCTTGTGTCACTGTCTGTGCAGACTCTGCACATTCTCCCTGTGTCTGCGTGGGTTTCCTCTGGGTCTTCCTGTTTCCTCCCACAGTCCGAAAGACATGTTGGTTAGGTGCATTGGCCATGTTAAATTTCCCCTCAGTGTACTCGAATAGGTGCTGTGATGTGGCAACTAGGTGATTTTTCACAGTAACTTCATTGCAGTGTTAATGTAAACCTACTTGTGACACTAATAAATAAACTTAAAACATTAATAATTGCGGTCAGGAAGTATTGGGGGCCCTTTTCAATACATCAGCTCTAATTTGGATTGATCTTTTTCCTTTTTTTAAATTTACTAAGTCTTAATGAAGGTCTTTGGGCCATGGTCCAGTGCAATGCCAAGATTGGAAGAAATAGAAGAGAAGACTAAGTTAATGGAGTAATGTTTTCTGACATTACTCCATTTAACTGTCTGGGTGTATATAGTCTAACATAGGTCGGTATTATTATAATCCAAATGGTTGTTTTCTTGTTCTGTACTTATATCATTGGTCCTTGTATTGCAGTTGCATGGTTCTCAGCCTGACCAGTGTGAGGCTCCAGATAAAGATTTTATGATTGTGGCACTTGATTTACTGAGTGGTCTGGCTGAAGGCCTTGGAGGAAGTATTGAACAGCTGGTAGCACGGAGCAATATTTTATCGTTAATGTACCAGTGCATGCAGGTAAGTAAATGTTCTGTTAAAACTCTCTTTTTTTAACTCCAAAGAAGAAACCAAAACTATGATTTTCTTTTCCCTTAACTATAGGATAAGATGCCAGAAGTACGACAAAGTTCATTTGCCTTGTTGGGTGATTTAACAAAGGCCTGTTTTCAGCATGTGAAACCTTGCATTGGTATGCAATGTCTTCTTTATTCATTTGTCTGTTTTACTATTCGGGTAATGTGAAATTCACTGTTAAGAAAATAAACGACGGGAAGCATGTTTTGTTGCACATGTAGTGGCATATTTTAATTGGACTATGACTTCAACTTTGTTTCTTTTTACAGCTGATTTCATGCCAGTTCTTGGAACTAATCTGAACCCAGAGTTTATTTCAGTGTGTAACAATGCCACATGGGCAATAGGAGAGATCTCCATTCAGATGGGTTAGTATTTGATGTATGTACATCAAGCTGTGAATTTGATAAGAAATATTATTTTCAGCACAAAAGGAGGCTATTTGACTGCTTTCCTTGGGGTGAATCCTTGATAGAGGAATCCAAAGCTAGTTTCCTTTTTCTTATTATTTCCTTTAATCTTGCATTCCCTTCAGCTTCATATTTTTGTTCACTTTTTCTAAAAGATTAGTGGCCTTTTCTATTCTCTATGGCAAAACATTCATGCTGTAACAGCTCTGATGCAGCCATTCTGCTCATAAATAAGATTCCCTTAACTGCTTTCCTTATCTAACGACTTGTTCCCACCCCTGCATTACTGATTCTCCAATCAGAATTGTTTTCCTGTATACGTGTGTCAAAGACATCATAATTTTGTGGGAAGAAAATTCCTTGCCCTACTGTGCTGCAGTGTAAATAGTTTCAATACATTAAGTTTCTCATAACTAGGTTTCTCATCCTTGATAAGCTAGTGAATATAGGGGCGGTTACAAAGTGGTTACGTATCTGGACTAGTCTTCCAGAAAACGAGTGGCTGAGGGAAGCGGCATTTATTTTAGACTTGATTAAAGTCATGGATAAGGAAGCCTGTTAATGATTACCTACTTCAGTCCCGCATTTGGTGAACCAGTACCCCAAGTTGAACAACATTTGGAGGAAGCACCAAGGAAAACAAGGCATAAAGCATTCTCTGGGTTATCGGGGCTTCAGTATTCATCACTACTTGCCGCAACTGACAGAGTTCGTTGAGTGCAGGAAGGCAGTTGGCAGCCAGTGAGAGAACCAAATCAAAGGATTTACCACATGCCAGACTACCTCCAGCAGATTTGTCTCTGACAACAATGACAGTAGTTATCACCTCACAGCTCTTGTAGAGATTAAGTCCTATCTTCACACCTAAGGACATATCCTGTTATGTGGAAATATCAGTGTATTAATTGGGAATTACTATCTCCTGCGCTGTAGCAATTCTGGGATGTTGTACAATTAAGAACAATTCTAGCAGCTCTCATTTGTATCCAAGCAGCAACAGAATTGTACATCACTACCAGCTGTGACTTGGGCCATTACATCCCTCTTCCTTCATCATCACGAAACCAGACAACTGAAGCGGGTTACAGGATAGAATGAGGAGAGTAATGCCAGGCATTATGAAAATGACATGCCAACCTGTTGAAACTACAGCATAAGATTACCTGCAAATTAAACAGGACAGGATGTAGATGGACAGAACTAAACAATTTCATAACCAATGGACCAGATCAAAACTTTGTAACTCTGCCAGATTAATTTGTGAGTGATGGAACAGGAGAGGGACTCCAGAAACTTTCTCAGCCTCAGCAATGCCTGAGCTCATATTATGAATGCAAAAGGCTCGGCTGAAGCTTTTTCAGGAATTGTCAGCAACAGGTGCAAATGGATCCTTCTGAGATTCAGGCGACAATTGCCTTTATGCAACCAATTCACTTCATGCACATGATATCAAGAAACAACTGTGTACACTGAACATGTTTGTACCTCCTTCCTTTGGTGCAAAAAACCAGTGCTCAGAAGTAGAAGTATTCATAGCTAAGCTATTTCACCACAGCTACAACACTAGTCTCCAGCTGCCATTAGGTAAAATGGCCTAATATATCAAATCCATTAAAATGCCAATCCAATTGAACCTACTGACTATGAACAACATTAATGGAGGGAGTCATCAACAATGGCTGGGAAATGATACTAATATCACAACTAGAGCAACCACAAAATATCATGGCTAATAAAGCAGGCCACAACTGCAGTACTTGTCTCTTCACCTGACTTCCCATAGCTTCTTTGCCACCTACAAGCACGTCTTGAACAGAAGTGTGATAGTATATTATCCATTTCTCTGGATGGATGAAGTTGGGGCTGCTCAAATTCAACACCATCTATTTGACTGGCATCCTACTTGATGTATATTATTCCCTACACTTAGCCATTTAGTTGTATAGAATTTGAGTATTGCTGAAAAAGAGACACGTGCTGTCTAAACTTTTCATTTTGCACTTATCAGGATAGCTCGCAAGAAATGACCAAACTAATGGAACAACATCTTATACTGTATAAAAAGAGAGTGCGGATTGGTTGACAAGTGGACTCTGGTGGAGGCGTTGCCATGGAGAACATAGTAGGGAGCAATTAGTTGCCCAGTTTTGTGCAAATTCAAACTGAGCGAATCGATTCCTGGTTCATCCCCAAGGAAATGCTTTGACCAAAGACTGTTTCCTAAACTTTAGTTCAGATGAGAAAATTGCAAAATATGAACATGTTCCTTCTATCTGCAAAGGATAAGGCCCTGTGTGTGAACACGTGACTTCTCGCATGTGTAAGAGAGCCACACTGAGTCTGACTAACAATCTTAAATTGGCTTTCAGTATAATTGTTTGCACAATCAGGGTATTTAGCAGGTGTTGTCCAATGGTGGAACTGATTGTTTGATACAATCCTCCTTTCTTGGAATGCACAGCTTATATACCAGCATTTCACCTACACTGAAATTAATATGCCTGATTGCCTATTTCTGCAATAGGCAGACCATCCTTTTTGGTGATTCTTAATACTGAAGCCACAACGTGCACTGTTTAAAGAATGTATTGCAGCAAGTTGCTAAGGCTTCTTCAACAGCTCTTAAACACGCAGCTGTCAATGGCTAAGAAAATGAGAGTAAGAGATTTTGCAACACCAGGTTAAAGTCCAACAGGCTTATTTGTTAGCACAAGCCACTAGTTTTCAGAGCACTGCTCCTTCATCAAGTGAGTGGGATTTCAGTTCACAAGCAGAACTATAAAGAGAGACACTCAATTTACAAAAGAATGGTTGGAATGCGAGTCTTTACAGGTAATCAAGTCTTCAAGCTACAGACAATGTGAGTGGAGAGTGGGTTAAGCACAAGTTAAAGAGATGTATTGTCTTCAGCCAGGTCAGTTAGTGAGATTTTGCAAGCCCAGGCAAATCTGGGGGTTAGTGTGACATGAGCCCAAGACTTGGTTGAGGCTGTCCTCGTGTGCGAAATTTGGCTGTCAGTCTCTGCTCAACAAATCTGTGTTGTCGAGTGTTGTGAAGGCTGCCTTGGAGAACGTTTACCCGAAGATCAGAGGCCGAATGCCCATGACTGCTGAAGTGTTCCCCAACAGGAAGAGAAGTCTCTTGCCTGGTGATTGTCGCGAGGTGTTCGTTCATCTGTTTTCGTAGCTTCTGCATGGTCTCCCCAGTGTACAGTGCCTCGGGACATCCTTTCTTACAGCATATCAGGTAGATGACGGCTGAGTTGTAAGTGTATGTACGGTGTACCTGTTGGTTGATGTTCTCACATGAGATAATGGCATCCTTGTTGATGATCCGGCATGTCTTGCAGAGGTTGCTGTGGCATGGTTGTGTGGTGTTGTGGTCACTGTTCTCCTGAAGGCTGGGTAGTTTGCTGCAGACAGTGGACTGTTTGAGGTTGTTTGAAGGCAAGAAGTGGGGGTGTGGGGGTGGCCTTGATGAAGTGTTTGTCGTCTTCAGTGACATGTTGAAGGCTCTGGACAAGGTGTTATAGTTTCTCTGCTCCGGGAAAGTACTGGACAGCGAAGAGTAATCTATCTGCTGTGTCCTGTGTTTGTCTTAATGCATGCAGCAGATACAGAGAAACAGTGATCTCCAAGTTACACTATACTAACTTGACATCTATCTCAATTTCTTCCATATCAAAATCATCAACTCCGTAACTAATGACATTACAAATGTAATATCACTGTAAACAGCAGCAGTTCAAGAAGGCCCACCGCTGTCGCCTGAAGGGGAACTAGGAATGATTAATAAATGTTGGCTGTTACAACTCTAGTATTACCCATTTCTGATAAAGCCTTGTATCCCAAAGAATGATTTAAACTAACAGCCCAATCCTAAGGAGCAGGGAGCTGTTCCTGTGAACCACCTGTGAATTGGAATAAATAAATCAGAGAATTAAATGTATGTTCAGAATGTGATTCATGGGTACTAGTACTGGGAAAAGATGGATAAAAGCAGAAATTGCTGAAAATTGGTCTCAGCAGCTTCTGTAGAGAGAAGCAAAGTAAATGGTTCAGGTTGACGACCTTTTATCAGAAATGGGTAATATTAGAGTTGTAACAGTTTTGAAGCAGATGAAAGATGGAGAGAAGAATAGAATTATAGAATGGTTACATCACAGGAGAAAAAAAACCTTTGGGTTGTCAAGTCTGGCAGCTCTCTGCAATAACACTTTAGCTAGTCCTAATTCCCCACCTTTGCTCCTCCTGTCGGAACTAAGACAGATCCCTAACCTTTTTGAATTAACATTGTGAGCTAAATCTATTAACTTATTTAAATGAAACACACTTTGCAAAGCCAAAGAGTCTCGTAATGGGGTAAATAAAGAAACATCCCTGGAGCAGTTATGAATATCAGAGTGATGAATAGCTGACTTCTGAAAGTGAAAAAGGGAAAACTAAAACCATCAGAGGGAGCTGTTCCTTAGGATTGGGCTTCACTTAAACCAGCCTGGAACCAGTGTCCTGGTAAATCGTAAAACTAAGGCTGAATCTTGGATACTCTGTTTTATTAACAGCACTCAACCTGTCCTACCACCTCAAATAACTTGTGCATATGCACACCCAAGGCTCCTGCACCCACTTCAGAATTGTATCCTTCATATTGTCACTCCATGTCCTTCCTTCCAAAATGAATCACTTCATGTTTTTCCACATTGAACTTCATATGCCAGTTGTGCACCCATTCCATAAACTGTGTACCTTGTTAAGTTTACCATCCTATTCACAGTTCATTGTACTTCCAAGTTTCATATCATCTGTAAATTTTGAAATTGTGCTTTGTAAACCAAGGGCTAGGTTTTATTATATGTCAGGAAGAGCAAAGGTTCCGAGAGTGACCCTTGTGAAACTCCACTACAAACTTCCTTTCAGCTGGAAAAACATCCACTAACCACTATGCACAGTTTCCTGCCACTCACCCAATTTTGTAGCATGCTACTATATTTTTATTTCATGAAGTATAAGTTCGCTCACAGCTCTGTTCTGAGGTACTGTATCAAATGTCTTTGTAAGCCCATGTATGCCATATCAACAACATTGCCCTCATCAAGGCCAGTGCCTCTGCAATTTATTTACACCATTGCTTAACCCTATATCCTTGGATGCATCTCATAGGTCCTGTGCTTTATCAACTTTAAATATAGACAATCTATTGAATATCTTATCAATTTTAAATCGTTCTAGTATATTAATTACCTCCTCTTTCACCATGGACTGGGTAACATCTTGGTTATTTAGAAAAAAATCTATAGACTTCTCCAAATTGTAATTTGAACTTGTAAAGAAAGTGTTAAGTCACTGAAATATGAAATGGATCAGTTATGTACTGAGTAAAATATTTTAAGTACTGTGGTATTTTATTGCAGCTCCTTGCTGCTCCTGTCTCTATTTTGTGCTTTGGCTAAACTATGATTGAAAAATATATATTTTCTTTCACTTTCTCCCGAGCAAGGTGCAGGGGAGGAGGAATGAAGTAAAATTCCTTCCAACTTCACTTTCTTCATTCCTAAGTGCACTTTGTGTTTACGCCTGATTTCTTAAAACAAATATGTAGAATTTTAAAACGCAATGAGTGAAGAACTGCCTTTAATTGGTTAAACTCTTCACTCCGTTAATTTTATTTTTTCACTAGGGATTGAAATGCAGCCTTATGTGCCCATGGTCTTGCACCAGCTGGTGGATATCATTAATAGACCTAACACACCAAAAACTTTACTGGAAAATACAGGTAACCCAAATAGTGATTTTGTAGGATGCTTAATTTGTTGAGTATTATTCCAATTAGGAATGTTTGAAATATATCTGTGGCTAAGAATATATTTTTAATTGCATTACTAATATTGTGTGTTGGCTATTGGCAGAAAAATGTCAGCTAGTTTATAAAGCAACTCTTCAGAATTTGTTCTATCGCATTGCTTAATTTTAGCTTTTAGGTGAGGCTACTGGTCCCAGAGAATTATTAAGAGGGATGATAGTCCTACCTATTGGGGTTGCTCTCTCAGTTGTATCCACAAAATAATTTCTGCACTGTATTTATTGCATAGTGGAATCAATCTTTACAAACCTTAATTTTAGAAATACTGAACAAGCATAAAATATTGAATAATGAAAATGACCAAACTTTTCAATATTAAAGAAGGGTATTTTGTTTAAATGCTTGACTTACGAAGGTTAGCCTTAAAGTAACATTTATTAAAATAGAAATTCGGTGCATTATCATTGCATTATTTTGAGGCTTCTAAGTGCGTGATAATTGGAACAAGCTTGCTGATTTGCTGTCAGATGCATGGTCTGATCAATTACTTTGAGAGACTATTGACAAATGAATAAACTTTTCATTATTAACATTAAATAAATTTGCATTAAACTTACTAAAATGGGTATAAAAGGTACTAGTCAAGAATATTACTCGCCTGGATGAGTGCAGTCTAGCAACATTCTCAAAGCCTGACACCGTCCAAGACAAAACAACCCATGTGATCGCAGCCTATTTATCACCTTTAAACATTCACCTAACTCCATCACCAGCACAGCGTTAGTGTGTACTAGCTACAAGGTGTAATGCAGTAACTAGCCAGGTTTCCTTCAACTGTATCTTCCAGCTTACAGCCTCGACCACCTAGAAGGACAAGAGCAGCAGACCTGTGGGTACATCACTGCCTGCAAGTTCCCCTCCAAACCATACAACATTCTCACTTGAAACTATATCAGTGTTTCTTTATTGTCGCCAGGTCAAAATTCTGGCTTCCCCTCCCTTGCACCACTTGGTTCAAGAAGGCAGCTCACCACCACCATCTCATGGACATGTAAAAACCTTACAGATGCTGGCATTGCCACTGATGCTCACATCCTATGAATGTGAAAACAAAATTATATCTATATTTTTTCTGACAGACGTGATGTACAATTGGCATACTGGAATGCAATTTGGTTCTTCAACATGTTTCAACTCCCCCAAGTAACATTACTTATGCAAAAATATTGTTTGTTTATATATAGCTGATGACCCAGAATACTGCAGTAGTATTGTCAGATTATCTATTTTAGTTCTGCCTCCTTTCACTTTCGGATTTCTAATATCCAAACATTTCCAAACTCATGACCTGGGGAATTTCTTGCTCTTATTCTGGTCAGCAACTCTTGTCTCACCGAAGCAACTTATTGCTCTCTCATCAGATTTTATTTTGTATGCTGTCTATGTATTTATTATTAAGGAATAATATACTCAAATGTAATTAGCACATAGTTACAAGAACATTTAAAACAAGCCTTTTATTTTGTGTAGCACTTTTTTTGATCTCAGGACAGGTGCCAAAGTGCTCTGCAGCAATTAAATGGTTCTGAACTGTAGTTACTGCTATAATAATCCATTATATTTGTTTTGTACAGAACTTGCATCTGACACGGAGTTCAGTTGACTCCTGTAGTAAACGTTTTCTGGCAGCTTTTTTTTTTGGTGATTAATGAATATCTAGAATAAGGACATTTATATTCATAAGCTTGTTCCTCTTTCTCAGCATTTAAATACAATTTAGGTCTTTCAAATGCAAATGTAGATGTGCATTGAGATTACACAGCAGCAATAAATGTGAACAAAATGTTGCACGTTTAATGAAGGATAACTGATCAACTGTCCCTTTTTCTAAATATGCTGTATTGCAATGGGTTGAATAATTGATTTTATGTAAATGTCCCTGTTTTAATGTAGAAATGAAACTGTGCAATGTAGCAACACTGCCTATTGTGTGCCCTTACATATAAGCTGACAGTTCTTTCTTAGTTCCTTTCTAAACTCCCAGAATTTTTAACCATACATGAAACACAATTGCTAGTTGCTCCTAGTTCTTGATGTGATTTTAAAATATTGTCACATGCTTTGACAGTCTGGATTCTTAGCTATCCCTTTTTTTCTAGGTATATCTATCTTTTATAAAACAAAAATAGCATAGATGCTGTAAATCTGAAAGAGGAAATGCTGGAAGTACTCAGCAGGGCTGACAGCAACCAGGTAGATGTTTCAGGTTAACCCCTTGAATCTCTAAATTTTTCTAGCTTTGACTAAAGACCATCAACCTGAAGAGTTCACTCTGATTTTCTGTTCACAATTGCTGTCCGACCTGCTAAGTATTTCCAGCACTTTGGGATTTTTTTTTATTTTACAAATCTATCCCAGAAAGGCTGAATCTAATTCAAAGTTTTTTTTCTGATGAATAAGATTACAAAATTTTAAGCATTTTCGCAGGAGTCTTTTCTTGAGTGAGGTGTTGCTATAAAAAATCTTTCCATAATTTGAGATTTTTGAAATTTGGTTACATAGTGAAAAAAAGTTTTCTGCTAAATGCGGTGTTATTCAAATTGGAAATATATTTTGTGTGCGACGTGCATGTTACGCAAGTTGCAAAAAATTTTGTATCAATTGGCATACTTCATACAGTTTGATCAGTATATCCTACACTGAACTTTATTTTTGAATGAACATTCATCTGCTTTTCTGCATGTCTCATCAGATTGTTCATGAATGCTTGTTTTAATGAGAATGTTGCATAGTTTGTGTCTCTTGAACATAGGTTTCCCTTCTCTGCTTTATATGAATCTGCTGAATTTTTGTAATGTCCTTTGTAGTTAGCTTGGAGTAATCCTTAAACCATTACTTTTTCTTTCTGAATGATAACCTTTTGTGAGTTTAAAGAGGAACACTTCTAAAACACTTGGTTGATTTCCATGTTTTACGTAGCCTGACTATCAGAATTAAAGTGGATATGATAAAGCCTTCTGAAAAGAACAAAAGCTATTTAAGTTAAAGGGTTTCTATTTTAAAATGTTCTTTTTCCCACTTTAAGATAAATCGTTAATTTTCTTTCAACCATAAATAAAGAATAGATTTTATTTCATTCTACAGCCATTTTGAAGGTTTTAATAATATGCTCCTTCCCCTTTCATAGCTCTCAACTTACTTGCAAAAATGATCCTTATTAATTACTAACCCAGTTTAGGAAACACAATAATTGTGATTTTAACTTCTGATGACAGATAAAATGGCATTTACATTATATCAAAGTTTAAAATTAAACATTTAAATTGTTATCTAAGCAACTGTAAGAAGTACTTTTGTATTTTTCTTGTTTAGCTCAATGAGTACGTTGAGTATGCAAAGTGAAAGCAAATTTTTCATGAGGGAGCGGTTACATTGTCACTTACATTATCAGTAATTTTGCATCAGGTTGGTAATATAAAAATAACAATATAACAGAAGAGATTAATATACAGAGGCCCTTTCTAAGGAATCTGCTTCATGCTGGTTTGAGTTTTCAGATTGGAATATAACTGCAACTTAGTAAAGAGAACTTTAAAATTTGAAGTAATATCGAAAGAAATCTATTTGCCAAAACAGTTCAGCAATTGGAAGGGTTGTTGAGTTTGATATTTCAGGAGGTCTCATATTTGTTCAGTTGGAAGGGTTAGTTTAAAATTCGGGTGTGCTTTGGGAGTGTTCCCTCTTTTGACGTACCTTTTTTTATTTTTTAAAGATTGCACCATAACTTCTGCCTCCCTTCAATGGGTGGTAGTTAATCTAATAATCAACTCAAAAAGATGATCTTAATTTTGTTATCATACACAGATTCTGTTGATTTCTGTTTCTGAGTTATTTGTTGTTTTTTCTTTATTTTTCTCCTCCCCCTCATTTGCTCATGTCTTGGTTGGCGTTTGGTGGTGTATAACCGTGATTGCGTTACCGTAGCAATAACAATTGGTCGTCTTGGTTACGTTTGTCCTCAAGAGGTGGCCCCCATGCTACAGCAGTTTATAAGACCCTGGTGTGTATTATTCAATCTTTATTTAATTCATTTTCCTCTTCACTCTTTCTCTATCTCTCTCACTTATAGCAAATAGTTTTCAGTTGATTGCAAATTCACAATCCTTAACCATTGCCAACCATGTGACTAATCTTGTCCTATCAGGTTTGTGATTTTTCAGTAGCACCGTTATGTGTGTATTTTTATTTTATGTTGTGGCTAACAACTAACTGATGCATGGGATAAGATTGTCACATGCTTGCCGTATTAAGAAGCTTGATTATGAACGTAAAAGCATTAAAGAAATTTTCATCAGAATGATAAATTGCATGCAGAAATCTTTGTATAAAGTTATAAAAATACAGAACTTCAGTTGGCTATGAGAAATATGTTCTGAAACTATTAACTTTTAAGGTCAAACACTTTGCTTGCAAACTGTGGAAGTCTGTTGTATTCAGCTTGTACGAATACCAGCTTGTGTTCCACCTTGTCTTATATTCAATCATTTGTCTTTCACATGCTGCTTTTTAAAACTGAATGGCTGAAGTAAATCTTGTACTACTGAAAAAACTGAGTTCTGCAAAGGATAATATTGTTGAAATGATGGGTTAATTGAAGTACTCTTTAAAATGGTTTTTGTTTTTTTAAAGTGTTTGATGGAATAACCAAATCACACTGAACACAACCTTAGTCCCAATGACTTAATACAAGTTTGTGTGAATATTTAAATATTTCATTATATACCAATTTCACAAAAAAGGAAGTATTTGCAGCTTTTTTTTAGAACTGAAAACATTGTAACTTCATTAATTTATTGTTTAAAGAAGATCTTACGAGACTAGATTATTGGTTTACATGAAATACATAATGTTCTGTTTAAGTAAAAACCTGAACTTTAATTGTGTTTTTGCAGTCAGACTTGCAAAGAGGACAATCAAACAACTAAATTAATTGCAGCATATATATTCCATTAAATACTATACATTTGTGTGCAGTGCTTTAGTGCATTAAAACCAGTCTTTGTACATAACCCACGTTTATACATGAACTTTTTTAACACTATTGAACAGGTGTACTTCCCTGCGAAACATAAGGGATAATGAAGAAAAAGATTCTGCTTTCCGTGGCATTTGCAGTATGATTGGTGTCAATCCAGCAGGAGTTGTGCAGGTGATAAGTTGTGACCAGTTCATTTGCTAGCTTTTTAGTAATGATGCTTGTGATGGTGATTTTAAAATGGGGATCAAAAATGCTATCGTTATATTTGATTTCCTGAAATATGACTTATTTCTTAAATAAAAGCAACTGGAATGCTGCCTAAAATCTTCAGAATAAACAACAGCGTAGAGCCCACCTAATAAAATTTATGAAGTTTAAAGTTTTCAATATATTTTGCAGCAGTTTGTTGAATGTTAACTGAAAGCTGAGTAGCACAAAACTAGTTTAACATTGTTTTGTTTAAAGCAGTAATGTCCTTTGGTTTCTGTATGAATTTGTATCTGAAGAATTACTTCTGTTTTGTACAGTAAGGTAATTGGCAGTCTAGCGTGTCCAGGAAACTTCACCCAGCCAGAAGTGTTGGAGGTTCATTGGCCTGATACTATCCTTTTCATTCGAGATCCTTCAAGAACAATGTTAGAAGAGCAAGGAGAGTAACATTGCCTAAATTTTAGGGAAGTGCGAGTTTATGTTTTAGGCAGCTTTGAGGCAGTGGCTTCATAGAATTTACAGCCAGGCAGACTCAGTTTTTCATCTGGACTGCTTTTGGCTTAATGCAGATAGTCATTAGCCCATCTAATTCAAGATGAGTGAAAATCTAAATGTGCTGTCTTAGTAGAAATAAACACTTAATCCTGTCAAATTAAGTGCTTTACTGCAGTAATGTTGTGACAGTGGGTGGATCAAACTGGACAAGACAGTATCTCCAAGATGGAACTTTACTGGTTACACTCTGGAAAATGAGGTATACATTCTTTTGAGACTTCAAGATTATTGATCACCGAGGTATAACCCAAACCATCACTATCAAGAATGTTAAGTGTCAAGAAAATCAGAAGGGCTAGATGAAAAGAGTGGGAGAAGAACCAACCTTCAATACAACAGATAACTAACTGCGTAGCAGAACAGGGCACCTACTCGAATGTATTGTGGTCTGAAATGATTGCAATACAACTGGGTTCCAGCAGCTCCAAGATGAAGACCTTTTAATCAACATGGTGCTGAGTCTGGTAAGTGATCTAAATTATACTGCCATCTGCCTTTTCTGGTTACAAAATGTAATATCAGCATAACAGTACTCTGTCTTCTAAAGTACATGACAGTAATTTTGGCAAGATCTTTTAATTGCCAAAATGTGCATCGACAATTATTTGCCTTGCTTGCAATAAATGTGAAAAGCGGCTTTCAACAATCGCTATTTAAATAGTTGTCATTAATGCACAGTCAAAAGTTGAATACTGAATGCTATTTTCTGTTTCCACAGATAACATCTATCAGCATTTCTAAGAAAAGTGCATTTGAAGTTGACAATTCTCCCTTTCTGCCTGCAAAACCTAGATTTAAGTCTATGGTTATGAGTGCTGTGGAACTGGAGGAGGAGAATCGGAAGTCACAGCTTTCACTTGATTGCAAACTGTAAAAATTCATACAGACTGTAACACTGGAGGCAGAGACGCAATTCACAGATAATGACACTGCAATGTCCCCAACCAGACCCCCAGAACTGAGGAGATGAGCCCATTTACCTGCTTCACAGGCAGTGCAAAAGCTGGGCATTACAATCTGGCCACATCATACATAAAAGATATCCATTTCCATATTGGACATGTCTGATTTTCAGGCATCTGGGGCAATGACTTAGGACAGGCATTAGGCCCCTTTCACGTACTGAATGAAGGTCTAATGCTTGTTTTGCGTTCCCATGAAATTAAATTGTCAAGCCTAGGAACCACCCACCATTGAAATTGAGCTTAACTGAAAGGAGGAATGGCCCTTGCATGATCTGCAGCACCCTTAACTGTAATTGGCTGCCTCTTGATAATCTTGGAGAGCCAGGTGCTCAGAAATTCAGCAGTTTCAACGCGCAAACTGCCTATGAAGGATTGGCAATTACTGACAGCTCACATAAATCATTCAAATCAGGCTTGACATCCGATTTATGTCCTGGCTTCGAGCCTAACTGTTTATGCCTTCACAAAATAAAGGGCGTAAGTTTTTTTTTGTGCATGAGGGGCAGAATGTCCTGCAAGGTAGTATGATCTGGAGTGCAGACTTTGCTTCCCTCTCTTGCACTGCTCTATCTCACTAAGACGTTGTGACTCAAAGCAGTTGTAATTTTGAACAGTTGGCGCTAGCTACTCCCAGTCACTAATGTCAGTGCTGCCGCATTGAGAGCTTCAGTGTCTTGAAGTATTTTCTTTGTTCCCCCCCCCCCCCCCCCCCTTCCATTGGCCCTTTGAGTGTACAGAAAACAGGATCGGTCACAGGAATGCTTTTCAGTCATCTGGATACAGTGTCCTCTCCATCAAAGTTGACTTGCAGGAGTTTTGCCTGAATGCTTATGAAGTTGGCTTCAGGACGGACGCTAGCATTTGTTCAACAATCCCCCCATTGTGTCAGGAGGCCAAGGCATTTCTGATGGAATTTTTTTAAGCACTTTTGTGTGTCCTTGATATCCAGTTTAGGATTCACCTCACTAAAGGAGCTTGGTTACAACAACTGCTCTGTACACTAGGGATTTGTTGATTTCCGGAGGTCTTTGTTGTTGAACACTTGCTGCTGTATTTTGTAGAAGGCTGAGCCAGCACAGTTGATCCTGTGTTGGCTTTCCTTTTGAAAAGGAAAAGTTAGCCTTCTGAGAGATGTGGCTGTCAAGGTATGGGAAGTGCTTAACACATTCGAGTGATTCCTTCCACACATGTGGGGGGTGGAATATTTGGCTGACCAATTATGGGTTGATATGAGTTTTGTTTTAGCAACGTTCAAGGATGGGCAGAGTTTCTTGTATGCAGAGTTGAAGAAATTGAGAGTGGCTTTCAAATCTTGTGCAGAGTGAGCATTGATACTAGAGTTATCCACAAACTATAGATCAGGAATGTCTATGGGGGCCAAGAATACATCCTTCAGGAATATGAGCGGTCACAGTGTTGGAATGAAAGAGAAGTCACTCCAGATATTTATTCCTTTGGCTTTGGATAGATAAGGAATGTAACCAGTTGAGGACACTCTCACCCAGATGGATGATAATGAAGAGGTGTTGGAACATAGAACATTACAGCGCGGAACAGGCCCTTCGGCCCACAATGTTGCGCCGACCAGTCTTATTTTTTAAAAAAAACATTGACCCACTAATCTAAACCAATCCCTTTTCGTCCATAAACCTATCCACCAATCTCTTAAACGCCCCCAAACTAGGTGCATTTACAACTGCAGCAGGCAGGGCATTCCAGTCCCTCACCACCCTCTGGGTAAAGAACCTGCCCCTGACATCCGTCCTATAACTACCCCCCCTTAATTTAAAGCCATGCCCCCTCGTGCTAGATTTCTCCATCCGAGGAAACAGGCTATCACCATCCACCCTATCTAAACCTCTAATCATCTTATATGTTTCTATAAGATCCCCTCTTAGCCGCCTTCTTTCCAGTGAAAACAACCCCAAATCCCTCAGTCTCTCCTCATAGGACCTCCCCTGCATACCAGGCAACATCCTGGTAAACCTCCTCTGCACCCTCTCCAAAGCCTCCACATCCTTCCTGTAATGTGGGGACCAGAACTGCACACAGTACTCCAAGTGCGGCCGCACCAGAGTTGTGTACAGTTGCAACATGACGCTACGACTCCTAAATTCAATCCCCCTACCAATAAACGCCAAGACACCGTACGCCTTCTTAACAACCTTATCTACTTGATTCCCAACTTTCAGGGATCTATGTACACATACACCTAGATCCCTCTGCTCCTCCACTCTATTCAAAGTCCTCCCATTAGCCCTATACTCAACACATCTGTTATTCCTACCGAAATGGATTACCTCACACTTCTCCGCATTAAACTCCATCCGCCACCTCGCTGCCCAGCTCTGCAACCTGTCCAAGTCACCCTGCAAACTTCGACACCCTTCCTCACAATCTACCACACCTCCGACTTTGGTGTCATCAGCAAACTTACTAATCCACCCAACTATACCCTCATCCAGATCATTAATAAAGATTACAAACAGCAGTGGCCCCAAAACAGATCCCTGAGGCACACCACTCGTAACCGAACTCCATGATGAATAATTACCATCAACCACCACCCTCTGTCTCCTATCTGCTAACCAATTCCTGATCCAAGTACCTAAATTACCACCAATCCCATACATCTGCATTTTCTGCAGAAGCATACCATGGTGAACCTTATCAAACGCCTTACTAAAATCCATATATACCACATCTACTGCCTTACCCCTATCCACCTCTTTGGTCACCTTCTCAAAGAACTCAATAAGGTTAGTAAGGCACGACCTTCCCGCTACAAAACCATGCTGACTATCTCTAATCAATTCATTACTTTCCAAATAACTATAAATCCTATCCCTAATAATTCTTTCTAAAACCTTGCCCACTACAGAAGTAAGACTCACTGGTCTATAATTCCCAGGGAAGTCTCTGTTCCCCTTCTTAAACAATGGGACAACATTCGCTGTCCTCCAATCTTCCGGTACTATACCAGAGACCAACGACGACCTGAAGATCAGAGCCAGTGGCTCTGCAATCACCTCTCTTGCCTCCCATAGAATCCTAGGGTAAATCCCGTCTGGACCAGGGGACTTATCTATTTTCAACCCATCTAGAATATCCAACACATCCTCTGTATCAACTACAATACTTTCTATTTTACACCCCTTCACCCCAGTGACCTCCTCAGCTACATTCATATCGTCCTGCGTGAACACCAAAGAGAAATAATGGTTCAATGCCTCTCCAATCTCTTCCGGTTCCACACACAACTTCCCCCTACTGTCTGTAACTGGCCCTAATCTTGTCCTAACCAACCTTCTGTTCTTGACATACCTATAGAACACCTTAGGATTCTATTGGAGGGGAACTGTGAACAGTGTCAAAGGCTGCAGATAGGTTGAGAACGACCCTACCAAACTTTCAGTCGGCGTGGATGCAATCCAGTAGACCAGGGATTTTATTCTGTCCAGTTTGTTTAGTTTATCAATAATGTTCCCACTTTCTATCCTGAATGTTTTAATCATCTCTTCTTGTGTCAGGTTACATATCCCCAATAATAGAGTAATTATCTCTGCCATTTCAATGTCATTGTTTATTTATCATGTACCCCTTAATGGCCCCATCCATATCTTGATTGTTTTTTGTTACTTATGTATCTCTAGAATGTAAGTTATTTTTATCTTTATTGATGATTTAATTTTATAGTTTCCCTTTGCCTTAATTGTTGCTTTTTCATGAAATCGTTTTATTTTCCCTTTTATTATTTATTCACTCCTCTATGGTTCTTATGCCTTCTCAATTTTATCCTTATTTTTTAATGGCAAAACAGTAGCAATAGCAATAATGGCATTATTGACAAGCTCTTACTTTTTTTGTGGAAAGTGATGCTTTCTGAAAATAAATCAATTAACATTAACATTACAAACTTTAAAACTATGCCCAATATGAAGCGTATGTGTGAAGAAAATGCAGATTGTGTTTAGTTTCTTAGTGGTTCAGTGGTGAGAAACAAGGTTTCAGATACATTGTTTTTCTAACTAAATCCTATTTCAAATGTGCTTTCATTCGTTCAGGTTTGTCAGTAACATCAATATTGTTTAACCTAGTTTTAAACTATCTGAAGAATAATTTTTTTTTAAGATGCAAAATCTTTTAAGATAAGAAATTGAAACTGATCTCCAGACAGCTGTTTGATTTATATTAGCATCCTTTTTGACACCTCATAAAAGAACTCTTGTTTGTTTTTAAGCATTTTGTGTCAGAATTGTTCAAATTTTTTTCTTCCAGGACTTCATTTTTTTCTGTGATGCAGTTGCCTCTTGGATTAGTCCAAAAGATGACCTTCGCGATATGTTCTACAAGGTAACAGTTTTGTTTCGTTTCTGGAATTTGGTTTTTTTGGTTCCTTTTGAGACAATAAAAACAGGAATGATGAACATTTCATTTTTCATAAATGTCTGGTGTTATCTGATGTCTAAAAATAGACATTTTTATTTTATTTATAATACAAGAATGTTGAAATTCACTCTGGAGAAATTACATATTTTAAAAGGTTTTCTCATTAGTTTAGCAATCTGTAACAGATTTTTCTGCCAGAGAAGTTTACCCGAAGAGATTATAGGTGGAGTCAAGATAGTCTTCTTCATCTATAGATAAATTAGAGCATGCATAAATTAGAGTTGATTATGTTGAGTTGAATAATCTTATTTGTGACTCTTGATGGGTTAATAAAACGTTTTTGTAGCAACTTCCTAAAAATATCAATTTTTCTCCAGCTGTTTCTTGTTTTATTTTTCAACACTTGTGGGATGTGAGGAGTGCTTAAAAGGAAATCTGAGTTTTTTGTGCAATGACCCTTTAAGACCAAAGTGGCATGGGGAGTATTCTGAAAGAAGGTTAATTGGCTTCCTGGTTTTGATGTCATTTTGTTTCAAATTCCCATCTGACTGAAAGTTGCCATGTGGGCATTATCGGCTTAAAAATGGTAAATAGCCAAATGCAGTGAGTTTGGGTGAGCTTGAGTTGTTTTCTGTTTGGTAGCTCTGAATGCACTGAGAATTCATGCGAAGAGGAAACAAGCAAGATTCTCTCTGAATGGAACAGTTTTTTTTTAGTTTGGCAGTCTTTGAACATATCCTAACACTGAATCGGGACTCTGAGAATAGAGCAGAGACTGTGTTCCTGTGTGTTGCTCAGCTGGAAAGAGCAAAAAGCTGAAGATAGGAAGAGCAAAATAGGTCATGAATTGGATTAGACCCATTGCTACTATTTTGTCAGAGCCCACCAGAATATTCAAAGGGGTTGAAAAATGGAGTCTGAGATTTTGTACCATCAGGATTGCAGGTTCTAGGGTTGATGCTGACCGTACTTTGGACGTCAAAGAAATATTGTTGCTGGTTAAAATGACTTGAGGGCCAAAACAATTAAGTGGGGAGACTTATAAAGCGGAGGCCGAGTTAGAGACATTGCAAGATTGCATATTGAAATGCTCGTACCTATATGAGGTGGATTTTTGTTGTAGCAACTACTTGAAGTGAAATTCAAGTTTTTATTTGGAATACCTTTCACTTATTACTTAATGTGGGTTATGGGAATTGGGGTGGTAGCGTGTGGTGGCAGGGTGAGGGGTGGTGATGGTGAGATGGAGGTGAAGGAGTTGGGGCAGTAGGAGGAGTGGAAACAGATAGTTGGATATTTGGGGACAGATGTCACTTTTAGTTAGTACTGCAAAATTATACTGTACGTTTTGTAAAATTCTGTTTTGAATTTAAACCAGCAAATAGCTATCTAAATTTTTCTCATGCGCGCACAAACTAGCGCTGCAGTATATCATTCATAACCCTCATTGTGTATGTATATCAAACAATATTTGTAACCAGATGTCCTAGTAGTTGACATTTGAGATTGTTTCATGAATTGGTTGGTGAATTTTGAAATTGGAAAAAGTGTGATTGAGAGGGATTGTTAAAGGAGGATGGGAATAAGGGGCTCAGAAACAGGAAAAGCTCCAAGGCCCAGGATTTCTCTTACTGGTTCTGAATGTGAGGGCCCTGAGAGTTTCCAGAAATGAGGGATTTTAACTACAAGGTTGATTTGAAGAAGCCTGTGTTGCTTTATGTAAAGCAGAAGGGAATGGGAATAAATTTGATAGTAGTGCAAGATTTAGGTAGGATAATGCAGAAAGCCCCAAATAGTTGATGCAAGGATGAGAGGGCATGAGACTTCAGGCAGGAAGTGCAGGAGCAGTGTAATGATGAACTTTTTTATACTGCAAGTGGTGATGACTTGGAACTTTTCCGTAAGATCAATGACAGAAACATAAAAAATAAAAGCAGGAGTGGGCTATTCAGTCCTTTTGAACCTGCTCTGCCATTCATTATGATCATCACTGATCATCCAATTCTCTATCCTGAATTCCCCCCATTCCTCTCATATCCCTTGATCCCTTTAGCCCCAAGATCTATATCTAATTTATTTTTGAAATCTCAATGATTTGGCCTCAACTACTACTTGTGGCTGTGAATTCCACAAATTCACCGCACTCTCTGGTTGAAAATATTTCTCCTCACCTCAGTCCTAAAAGGTTTACCCCTTACCCTCAAAGTTCAACCTCTAGTTCTGGATTTCCCCCAAGATCAGGAACATTTTTACTGAATCTACCCTGTCATTAATGATATAATGCAGCGCTAGTTTGTGCGTGCATGAGGAAAATTTAGATAGTTCAGGGATCTCAATGTCCATCACCAAAAGTGTCTCAGAATCTCCAGAACTGACCAGGTTGGCTGAGTTGTATACAGGGCTAAGAAGCATAGAGTCATAATGGCAAAGATGGAGGTGAGACCATTTTGTCTGTCTCTGCAGAGCAATCCAATCAGTTCTATTCCCCTGCTCTACCCCAGCAGCTCAGAAAGCTTATTTCTTTAAGTACCTTAATGAGGATCCTCCCTCATTCTTCTAAACTCCACTGAATACAATGAGTTCAGAAGGAAAATGATTGGTACTTAAAGAAATAAGCTTTCTGAGCTGCTGGGGTAGAGCAGGGGAATAGAACTGATTGGATTGCTCTGCAGAGACAGACAAAATGGTCTCACCTCTATCTTTGCCATTATGACTCTATGCTTCTCAGCCCTGTATACAACTCAGCCAACCAGGTCAGTTCTGGAGATTCTGAGACACTTTTGGTGATGGACATTGAGATCCCTGAACTATCTAAATTTTCCTCATGCACGCACAAACTAGCGCTGCATTATATCATTAATGGCCCTCATTCTGTGCCTTTGCTCCCTCAGTGCTTCTTCAAAGTGCTGTTTAAATTGGAAGAATACTGACTCAACAGCTGAAAGAGGGCAGTGTCACTCAACTTGAGATCACCGTATCCATTTTGACTTGCTATCACAAGATTTTATGGAGCCTGGTGTCTGTAATGTGGACTCCCAGGGCCACACTCTCCCAACTGTATGCTACTGTGCAAACATCTCTCGTGGGTCTGGCCTGCAAATGAGACAGATGTATTCCAAGATGATGATGGTGGAGTCTGGAATGCTGGCAGAAAAATTTGAACTTGAGAGTAATGGCTGTCAAGTTTTTTCTTAATAACTACTTTGTTTTGCAACTAGGCTAGTTGTACTTTAATCATGTCTGGTTCTCAGGTCATTGCTGGGTAGTCTCTTTGATTTTATTTGAAACAACTGTTTAGCTTGCTAGGCCATTTCAGAGGGCAGTGGGAATTACAGGCTTTGGAGTCACGTATAGGCCAGACCACTTAAGGGTGGCATATTTACTACTTTAAAAGGACTTGGTGACTCAGCTGGGTTTTTATAACACTCCGGTAGTTTCATTACTGATACCAGATTTTTATTCCAGATTGATTTGATTAACTGAATGTAAATTCCCCAGCTGCATTTGTGGGAATTAAATTCCTGTCTTCAGGTCATCAATTTGTATCTCTAGATACTAGGCCTATAATGTAACTGCTATTACCATACCCATTATGAACCGTGGTGTTATGTATT
This sequence comes from Carcharhinus amblyrhynchos, assembly GCF_965287045.1. Lineage (NCBI taxonomy): Eukaryota > Metazoa > Chordata > Chondrichthyes > Carcharhiniformes > Carcharhinidae > Carcharhinus > Carcharhinus amblyrhynchos. The sequence goes on from NC_137328.1 coordinate 96,417,323, forward strand.
GAAATTGGAAATGTTTAGTACCTCTTCTATATCAACTTAAATGATTGGAAACCTGTTGGGAGAATATGTAAACCATTCCGAGAAGGTTATGAGTAACCAAGCTGAATTTATTTGAGTTGGTACTGTGCAAGAGGGAAACCCTTAGACTATTTTGAAGTTTAAATGTATTACTGACATGTAAAAATGTCAAGTTATGAGATATAAATGATGGAATTTTACTTTGCAGAGTATTTTAACTAGCAGATTGTTGAGTTTGTTCGGTAGCTCAGGAAAATTCTTGATTGTACCATGCATATTTAGATTACTGAAAATCCTCATGCATATTTTAAACCTGTTGGCTTAAAAAATAATTTTTGTACTTCCTTTCAGATCCTTCATGGTTTTAAGAGTCAGATTGGGGATGAGAATTGGACCCGTTTTTCAGACCAGTTCCCACCTCCCTTGAAGGAACGCCTTGCAGCGTATTATGGAGTCTAGCTGTATACGCTGTTGTCAACCCATACTCGTGGTAATTTCCGAAGTGTTTTGCTTTAAATGAAACATGGGAAACGTGACACACCCATACCATCACTAAGACTACTTATTTCCACCCCCATAATATTGCTCATTTTCATTACTGTCTAACCTGAGCTACTGCAAGTCCCCATCCATGTCTTTTGAAATAGTTAAGTCTAGAGGTAACAGTGTACACCTGGCTGGTCTCCCACCTTTTCTGTATAAATTTGAGGTCATTCAGAACTTTGTTGCTTGTGCCAAAACTGTGTCGCTCCTGAACTAACTCAGACCAAGTCCCATTTATCCATAGGTCACTTCAGTGCAGGCAGGCCTAGAGTAGTTTCTGAGTAAGCAACATGTTGTTATAAAAAAATTCTTATCCATGTTTTCAAATTCTTCCAAGCCCTCATCCCTGCACTAGCCCTGTACTGTACTCCAGCTCTAGTACCCTCTGCAATACCTGCGCTCCTCCACATCTGACTTTGTGACCATCCTGATTTTAATTGCTTCATTATTGACAATTATGATTTCAACTAAGTTCTGGAATTTCCTCCCTAAACAAACGTCCCCCAGATAAATGAGAGGTACTGCATTTTGAAAGGTCAAATACAGATAGGAAATATACAGTAAATGGCAGAACCCTTAAGAATATTGATAGGCAAAGGGATCTGGATATACGGGTACACAGGTCACAAAGTGGCAGCGCAGGTGAAGAAGGTAGTCAAGAAGGCATACGGCATGCTTGCCTTCACTGGTCGTGCAGTGAGTTTAAAAATTGGCAAGTCATGTTGCAGCTTTATAGAACCTTAGTTAGGCTGCACTTGGAATATAGTGTTCAATTCTGGTCACCACACACTACCAGAAAGATGTAGAGGCTTTGGAGAGGGTACAGAAATGATTTACCAGGATTTTGTCTGATATGGAGGGCATTAGCTATAGAGAAAGGTTGGAGAAACTTGATTTATTCTCAGTGGAACAGTGGAGGTTGAGCGGCGACCTGATTGAAGCCTACAAGCTTATGAGAGGCATGGACAGTGGATAGTCAGTTGCTTTTTCCCAGGTGGAAGAGCCAGTTACGAGGGGGCATGGGTTTCAGGTGCGAGGGGCAAGGTTTATAGGAGGCATAAGAGGCAGATTTTTTGCACAGCAGGTGGTGGGTGCCTGGAACTTGCTGCGGGGGGAGGTTGTGGAAGCAGATACGGTAGTGGCTTTTAAGGGGCATCTTGACAAATATATGAATAGGATGGGAATAGAGGGATATGGTCCCTGGAAGGGTAGGGGTTTTAGTTAAGTCAGGCAGCATGATCAGTGCAGGCTTGGAGGGCAGAAGGGCCTGTTCTTGTGCTGTAATTTTTTTGTAACAACTCCTCTATCTGTCTTTCCTCCTCAAAGACACTCAAAAGAATCACATAATGGTTACAGCACAGAAGTAGGTCATCTGGACTGTCAAGCCCATGCTGACTCTCTGCAAAAAGGATTTAACTGTTCCACTTCCCCTCCTTTGCCCTGTAACCCCAAAATTGTTTTCATTTCCATTGCTTATCCAATTCCTTTTTGAAAGCCACAACTGAGCATCTGCCATCTTTTCAGGTTGTAACCTCCATGTCATGTAACCTGTGATTATTTTCACTTAAACTTTAAATCTGTGTCCATTGGTTCTCAACGCTTCTACCAATGGAAAGACTTTATTTTTATCTTTTCGGGATTGCCCATGCTTTTGAACATACCCTTTCAGCATTTTCTTGAAGGAAAACCATGCCAGCTTCCTGAATTTATCTACAGAACAAAAGTCCTTGGATTCCCAAAACCATTCTCAATTTTTTTTTCCCACTTTAACTCCTTAGTAAAGTGCAATGCTCATAACTGGACACATTACCTCTGGTGAGATTAAATCAGTGTTTAATAAGCATTCATTGTAACTTTCTTGTTTTACAAAGCCCAGGATCCCACATGCTTTTTAAAAATGTTTCCTACTTGTCACCTTAAACATTTTCTGCGCATTTACACACAGTTCTCTTGTTCCTGCAGCCCCTTTAAAATAGTGTCTTTTAACTTTTCATTCTTGCTACCAAAAATTTAAATTTTATCTGTGTTCTCTTGAAAGTCAATTACTATTCTCCGCAGTTCATAATACTTGCCAATTTTGAAGTTGTGCCTTCTAAACCTAAGTCTAAGTGATTGATATGTCATGAAGAGTAGTGATCCTCATATGGATCCCTGGGAAACACTCCTTCCTCCAGTTTGGGAAGCATCCATTCACCACAACTGTTTCTTGCGTCACAGCCGAATTTGATCACTATCCCTTGTATTCTGTGGGCTTCAGCTTTGCTGGCAAGCATGTTTTGTGGCATTACATCAAATCTGTTTATAAATCTATATGTGCCATATCAACCACTTTATCCTCAACAACCCTCTCTAGCCTTTCAAAAAATCAATTAAAGCAAGTTGCACTTAATTAACGTATGCTGACTTTAGTTGATTAATCCACACATTTTTAATTCTCATGCTGCGTGTATGTCATTGCTAAGGCTGGCATTTGTTCCTGACTGCTCTTGAACTGAATGGCTTGCGAGGCCACTTTAGAGTTAAAAATGGAAAACATTGCTTAGTCCCTGTAGGTCAGAGCTGGTAGCATGAGAGGTTTCCTTCCATCAGGTGGGATTTTACAGCAATTGATGATGGTTGTCATGATTACCATTATGGAGACTAGTCTTATATTCCAAATTTATTCGTTAATCAACTTCTAAATTCCACCAGCTGCCATGGTGGGATTTGAACTCCGGCATTATAATGGGCCTCTGAATTACTAATTCAGTGACACTACTGCTATTAATCCCACCCCCTGTATCTGAGGAGTATTGGAAGATTATGGCCAGTGCCTCCATTTCTACCTTTACTTCTCTCAGTATTGTCAGATGCACCCCATCTAGTCCGAGTGTCTTTAACTTTTCTAGTGTGTCTTAATTTTGACTCATCCAGTATCTCAGCTATCTCCTTTTTCACTGATTTGTGGAAGCATCATCTTCCTTGATAAAGACTGATGCTTCAGCAATGTCCATTACCTTAGGCTTCACTTTTTTGGCACAAAATCAGCCCAACCCTCTCCTTGCTGCCCTTTATATGCCTGTTGATTCCTCTACTGGCTGAGGTTATTCATGAAGGCCCTGCCTTCTCAATTGTGACCCTCAGGTTAAATTACAATCTGTTAGCTCTCCCTATCAAAGGGGAGCTATGGTCATCTGGGACTATGGTGACTTTACTTTGCCTGTAGAACAATTTTGGATTCCCTTCTATGTTAGCAAACAGTCTCTTCTGCACCACCTTTGCACTTATTTGCTTTTTCATTACTGTCTGAATTTTCTATATTCAGTCTTTTGTCATCTGGGAGCTCTTTATTTCCCTCATGAGAATGTTTCCAGACTGTATCTGAACATCTCTCTGAAGACGGCCCATTTTTTTGATAGTCTGCCTGATTCCAATTTGCTTAGGAGAAATCTGTTCTCAACCCACTGAAATTGGTCTTGCTTCATTTACATATATTGCCTCCAGGTTGCTCTTTGTCTTTTTTTATAGCTAATTTAATCCTTATAATTGCCCCCTAAGCGTTCCCCCACTTACACTTGATCCATTTGATTCACCTCATGCCCCAGACCCAAATCCAGCAATACTTCCTTCCTAAATGGGCTAGAAGTTACTGATCAAAAAAAATTCTCTTCAGACCAGTTCAAAAACCCTTCCTCCTCTCAGCCCTATATTAGAATTAAAACCAACTTTTGGACTAATATTGCATTATGTGGTTCTGTGTGAGATTTGTTTGGTAATGAAGCGCATTGAGATACTTTATTTTGGGTCAAACGTGTAAAACATATTTCTTTGTCTCTACAGGTCTTTCAAGCTGGGAAGTCCATAGGGAGACTCTGCACCCAGGGAAAAAGTTACCCTTTACGGGGGGGGAAGGGTAAACCAGTGGGACATATAGTACAATCCCAACCCTACTGGGACGGGTGGGAGGGAGGTGTTTAGCCGTCGCACTGTTCAGTCGACATTGGGGAAAGTTGAACCCTGAAGTCTTTTTCGATGGACATTTGTCTCTTCTTTTTAGAGCTTTACACCAGAAGAGAAGAAACAAAGGAAGACATCTGACCCAAAAACATCATGTTTCTGACTAAGGGAAAAATGCAACAAATGCAGGAATATAGGCTTCAAAAGTGGGTTTAAGTGCAGAGAGAAAATCATAATCATTAGGTTAAAAGTTGGCAGCCAGAGACATGGGGGTTTTACATACAGACTAAGGCTGAAGGTAAGAATTAAGAAAACACTCGGGGATTAATAGGCATTTGCATGAATTTAGGAGAGCTACAAAAATGACGATGTTAGCGCAATTCAAAAGTGCAGCTTGTTTCCAAGATTAATAGCAAACACCTAAGTAAAATCATAGACATTAAAATGTGAGTTTCTAATGAAGTAACGATGTTGGTCAGAATGAGTGACTAATGATTGGTAACAAGGCTAAATGGCTCAAAACCCTAAATAGCTTATTTTTTTTCACTGAGTGGTACGTGCATATCAGTTAATGTTTGACATATCTTTAGTTTTGCATTTAAAAACACACCAGATAGTATAAGTAATTGGGTTGTAATGCCAGTGTTCAGATTTTTTTCTAAACGAAGAACTACAGTAAATCTTTGTAGCATACATGTTCGATTAAAGGTACAGGCATGTATTTGGTTCACTGTGGTTAACAGTAAGGTTGCTTTGTTTAGTGGGGCATTGGTCTAGCATGCGTGCATCATAGAGAGTGGAAATGGTAAGGTTTCTTTCCCACTAGATTTTTCTTTAGTGTTGCAGCTCAACAATATTACTAAATAGACTTTGTGTAAAATACCCCGAGGTTTTTCATATAGGATTTTAATTTCTGTTAAGGTTATTCATAGGTATAACAGTTTGTAAGGATTTGAAATATCTTTAGGATCCAATAGGGTTAAGATTGTTATTGTATTGTGTGTAACCTGCACAATGTGGAAAGCTGAAATCTCCATGCAAATCTGTTGCCTCTGTGCTGTCAATGTGATGTGCTTTCTGCATGGTTATATACTATTGAAATTAATAGAACCTCCAGAGATAAAAGAATTATGTAGTAGGACAATTGAGGGCTGCATAATTAGATGGCATGTAAGGACAATTGTACAAGTGTTAAGAGACAGGTTTGCTTTATTTAGTGTTTTTAATCTGACTTGATTGGTAATATTTTTGTTCAAAGCATGATCTCGTGAGATGCTTATTGTCCTGTACTGAGTCTTAAGCAGGATAGTTCAAAATTTCAATCTGGAATACATGAAACAAAAATTGGCACATTGGTGGCCCTTTGTGCCATAAAAGCTGCAGGAGTACAAAATGAAATGGATCCGTTTTCTTTAATTTGTTCCACTTTATGTTGCTTTCTATACTCCTTTGTGTAAATAAATCCTTTTACATTAAATTCTGCCCCTTCCCCCTAATGTGTATTTTGTTGTAAATCTTTTTTTATTTTTATTAGTATGTACTGTGAATGTGGAAAACAAAAAAGCTGGTACACTTGACCTTTGTTATGCGTGAGTCTTTTATAATACATTGACTGCCTGATTATTATCCCATGATGGTTAGATTTCTTTTTAGATGGGACAACCCCCCCCCCACCCCGCCCCCCCAGGGAAAATAGCAGCTCTGCTGGTCAGAGTGTGGAGCGCAGCACAATTTTGGAGGCTGCAAGGCTAGATTAGAATATACAGCAAATAATTTTAAGTATTTTAAAAGCCATGAACGCTTTTTGTATTTCTAGGTTTCCCTCTGTTACATATTTTGCTACACAAAAAAGGGAGAAAAAACAGTGTGTTTGGCTGATTTTTTTTTGTTTGCTTTTTAAGTTGTGTGGAATGAATGAGGTAACTAATGCACTGAAGATGACAGGCTTTTTGTGTGTGTGTGCATGAGTGAGATTGCAGCATGGAATTCAGTAGCTACAATTTGCTTTGCAATGCATTTGTGGATTTTTTTTAATTTTGCATGACGACGCAGTTTATACATTCCTTTTGCACAGCTTTGACAGTATGATTGGACAGAACTGTTTTTTTTATCGCAACTACATATTATCTACAAACCATGTAATATGCTAGTTAACAAAGCTCTTCACTAAATAAAGGTCCCATCAACTTGCATGGCCCTTTTCTACATGTGCAACATTCATAAATGTGCATGCTATGGACTTTCTTTAATTGCTAATGCATAAATGATTAGAAAAACATTTTGCTCAGGTTTTTAGAAAACAACCCCATGGCTGCTGCTAGAAGCTACCGGTATTTGTATTGTGAAGAGAAGTGTATTTGCATGTTCTTCATAGGCTTAAACCAAAAGAAATTTCTGTGCTCATTACCTGCAGTTGATTCCAAAATGTGCTTAGCTTGCTTCTGATCTAAAAAGACATTTTCTTCAGGTCAGATACTCCCTAACCAGGAATACAATATTTCAGACCAAGTTTTTTCTCGCTTTGAAAATGACTAACAAAACTCTTAAATCGCCGGAGTGTTCAGGCATAAGGAATAAAAATTACAGTATTTCAGCAGATTGGACAGAATTTATAAATGTACTTAATTCCCTGGGGGTGGAGGATTTATTAGGGAGCAGAGCAGAATGGGCAAAGATCAGATTCCTCTAAAGAATTAGAAAGTTTTGTTGATGAGTTTCTTAACTTTAATTCCAGGCTTTCTAGTCAGTCAGTTTGCTGAAGAAAACACACATATTGCAGTAATTCAGCTGTTGGAATGTCAAGTGGCTTATTTACTGTAATATTAAAATAAAATCTTAAATACTTTGCCTACTGTCCTCCCTTTTAACCATATCATAATTTTTATTTTATCCATTTCTATCCCCATATTCTTTGTTTTAGTATAAACATTGTTAATACTTTTATTTCTCAATCTCCTGATCTTACCATCTATTTTAGAAATTGGAAAAATATTTAGAAGTTAATTCCAAAGTATAGACATGTGAAATTACCAGGTCAATCTTCAATGTTACTTTGTTACATCAGCAACCCGCCAGCAGCAGAATGAATTCTCATCCAGGAATGTGCTTCGATGAGATAAACCGTCCTTGTATCCTTGGGTTAAGATCATGTTGATAGAAATTTTTCTTGGGCAGCCATGTGAAATGCATAGTGGTCATCCTTTTACATCTATTCTTCTACCAGTGTTCAGGTTCGAATTGCTATAACTTTATCAAATCTATATGCAGTATTTTAAAGACTGACTAGTATCACTTGATTTGATAGGTCAGGTTTGAGCTAACGTATTTAATGTGGGAGTATAATTCCAGTAACCAGGATTAATCCCAAAAAATAATAACTGTAAATCATTTTCTTTACTAAAGGTATCTATTTCCCCATCAAATAATTTTGTATGAGCAGACTCAACAGTCTGAAGTTGATCATTATTTGTATTTGCCCTATTTGACCTTGATCTGCACATATATACTGCAGTTGCATTTCCATAAACTTCTACATAATTGGTTTTAAACTAGTTATAATTGTTTTCAACACACACATTAAAAAAAATTGTGTTGAATGTGGAATAATCAAGGTTCAGTGCTCCAAAGAACAGCAGCAGTAGCTCCTTGTGTCCAAGCTTTATTTTCAGTTTTTGGTAACTTAAACATTCACCTTTGTCAGGGTATGAAATTTTGAAATGGAGATTTACAGAAGTTGGTATTTTGCCTCGTTCTGGTGGGCATAGCAAATGCTGAGATAATTTTCCTTTAGTCTCCTGTCTCATTAAAAAAAACATTTTGCAAGCCATGGGGCCCACTTAAGTGAATAGGCATTTGCCAGCAAAATCCCATAGATTGGCTGGGTTACCCCAAATGATTTTAAGTGTTGCTGTGGTATTTGTTTCAATAATGAGATTGTTCTAATCCTGCATGACACAATATTGCACTTGACTGAGCAGCTGATTAATAATTGGCTACATTCTACCAACGCCTACTGAAACAAAGCAGGTTATGTAGTATTAACCTAGCTGCCTGAAATAAAAACATAACAGTTGACAATTGCAGTGTTTAAAAATTGTACCTATGGCTTAAAGCTATTTCAAATTAACACTAGACATATTTTAATTCATTCTTGACTAGCATGGGTATGAAATATTGAAAAGTACTTCTAAGGAAAATAACTACAAATAGCAGCTTAATTTACTTATCCAGTCGGATAAAATTGAGTCTTTTTTGGTGAAATTTAATTCACTGAAATATGCTATTTATTTAAATGGATTTTACTGAATTCATAAAGCCGAATGTTAAAAATTCAAATTTTTTGAAGAAATGCTGGTAACTAGTAATGGAGACTGCCAATGAATAAGCATACAAACATTTTTTTTTAGATCAACCCCTTCGTACTTTTAATTTATGAAGTGTAGCATTCATTAATTACCCTTTCTCGATCTTGCCTTCCCAATTTTCAACCAATTTGTGAAATTCCTGGGGAAACTAAAAACTGAAAATAAAGAACTTATCTGTACCTTTACATGCTCATTGCATTGCAGGTGCATGAGTTTGATTTCCCCTACCCCACCCCACCCCACTCTTTTAACATAAAGGTTAAATTAACATTCAGATTGCTGAGGGTGTAGGAAGGAACAAGTGTGCATTGTAAAATGTTTCCCCTTCCCCCTCAAAGTTATGAACCTGAATATAAACACTAAATATTTTGCACAAACTAAATGCATCATGGGATATACAGAGCATTTTAGTCGCTCGTCGTGTAAATGTACCATATGGTCTTGAATGTTGGGAGAATGTTGATGGAGTCATGAGAATTAGTCTCATCACATTCCAGTGTTTCTGCCTTTTTGGCATGCTATAGCACGGCTTGATTTGTCTGCTCCTCACACTGAATGGAGTGCTGTTAGTGTGCTGTCCTTGCAGAAACGGCCGCTGCTACTGATGTAGTTTTTCTACTTGAATATTTTTATGTTGTAGAGATCTCAGGTCAGCATTTACTGTTTTTATATATGCCTTTTATCTTCCCTTCCTGTTTGAGCATCCCTCTTTTGAAGGGTTCTAACAGTGCATTATTTAGCAATTATAGATGCTTCAGGTCATTCTCCATTCACACCATTAAATCTATTCACATTTTTTGTCTTGTCCAAAATTGGTCATAACTTGAAATGAAATTTCATGTGAATGTTCTTTTAACATTTTTCAAGTGATCCATTCTGCTCAGTAAGAGCAGAAAAGTGCAGAAGCTTCCACCTTGATTATCTACTAAGTAGAAATCCACAGCCATTGATTATTATAAAATTTATTTAAAAACTGCATACAGGTTCAGTTTTGACTTGCGGTTTCAACATTGAACTTTTACCTGTCAATATATCAAAATCAACAGTATATTATCTCATTGTAATCGGGACCTATGCAGAATGATAGTGGTCTACTCTCTGGCCAATCTGTCATTTAGAGTGGAATATGACAATTGTCAAGAATTATAGAATTGCAATTGTCTGTGATATCTTAAAAGATTTATTAAAGTGACTTCTCCAATTGTTGAACACAAATGCAGTGTTAGCTCAATGGCATTTCTTGTCTCCACTCTTGCAAAAGACGACTAACAGTGGCTTGCTGGAGCTTCAGTGACCACTTTGTGTTCTGAGTTAGTTTAGGCATTGACAGGCTTGTAGTTTGATTAGTTATAAAATTGTGGAAGATATCTGCATTCATACATGGGTTTTTTCCCCCCCCAATTTAATGACCAAAGGATTCTTTAAAAGGAGCTTCACATGAGTAATGTGGTGTTAGAATTTGCCCTTCAAAACCTCTCCTGCAACCTCTCAAGCTGTATGAACAAGCTGTAAGCAACATTTCTTGGAAGTCTGCCTCTGTGTAAACTTGACAAAACTTCATTTTAAATAGAAACATGATTTTAATTTTTGATAAGCTGCTGAATTTTGAAGAAAGTTTTTGGGGCCACCAAATATTTTGGATCATGCAGAGAATATATATTGTATTGATCTTATGTAGTAATTTTTGTATTGATAAATGTTAGTTTGTATCTTGTAGTGAACTAGTAGATGTTAATGTTAACCACTGCTAGGAAATGTATGTTCAAAATAAACCATTTAAAGATAACGATTGAACTCTGATTTTTATCTGGAAAACTCTAAAATGCAAAATCTGATTTTTTGAAAAACGGAAAATCCAACTACAGGCACTTCTCTCCCTTTGTCCCCTTGCTAAACACACAGTATCTTGAAATGCTCAGTGGATAGATGATGTGTTGCACTGGAAATTTAGTTCCTGACTACTTTACAAGTTAACTTTGAGCATTGAAATCAATAACCATGAACAATTCAGCTCAGCTTGAAAGAAATGACCTAACATTGCAGATTTTCAGCAGGCAGCCTGACCACCACATACATGTTCAATGAGCCATGGTTTTTTTTAATCAAGAATGTTTCACGGAAGGTGGCAGAGTAGAGATGCAGGCCAGGTTACAAGATGGTTTTCCCCATACCATTCCATACAGTTGCTAAATTGCAAGCAATCAATTGCTTATAACAGCTCTGATATCGAAATTATAAAATGTTAAGATGGGCATTGGAAATACTATGTTTCAGAATAAATGTGATTTTGAAGTCATAGTTTGTGCAGTAGAAGGTGCTGTGGATTTATGATGCCATCTTTTAATCGTGCCACGATTTATAAGGCAATATCTTCCTATTTCATTCATGCATTTCAGCAACCCAAAGTGAAATCAGGAAACACCTTGCTCACAGTGCCTCTTTAGTCTATTATGGACTTACCTCATATGTAATATATGCTTTGCCTCAAGAATATCTCATGGCTTCCTGTAATAGCAAGTATTCTGGCTCCTTCTCAATTTGTAGTTGTATTTTGAGATCAGAGTTGTATTGAATGTTGAGTGCTTGAGAAATGTGCTTTGATGTTGCAGACAGATTATATTTTGCTGGTTAGGGAAGATCTTCAAGTCATCGGAGCAGATCATCTTAAACAACTTGTCAATGACCAAAAATTGACATTCATGGAAAGCATGTAAATTCCACCAAAGCCTAATCTTGAAGTTTAGAGTTATGTTCAAACATAGGAATGAAGTCAGACACTAAACTTCAGACTCTGATCTAATATTTTTGTTAGTCACAAGAACTGGCCCTTTAAACATCATTCTCTCTGCCTTCTCTCCATAACTTTAATACCTTTACACATCTTATTTTGAACACTACAATTAACTTTATATTTGTGACCTTCTGTACCAGTGTATTCCCCATTCTGTCAATCCTTCGTGACATTTTTCCGTTTCATTTTCCAGTGTCTTTACTCATTCTAAAATTACATTTTTAGTTTTCCATCAATCTGTTCATGCTTTGGTGGAATAGGTATCTTTAGATCCATAGTTCACACAGCTTTCAATCACTTGAGGTTTTCTCAGCCAATGTCTGAGTCTGTAATTTTGACAGGGTTTGTTTCCAATGATCAGTCAAAAACAATTCCATTATCATATGCCTAGCTGTACCAAGATGGTAGGAAACAAGATTAACTTTTTCTTATAATTCCTATGCCATACCTCAGCCTTATTATCTGGTAAGTCGTTGCTGGTGATCTGAACGATTTCATGACATCATTTGAAGAGCAGAAAACTCTCCTGGTATCCTAGCCAATATTCCTACCTCAATCAATCACCAGCAAACAAAGGGTCATCTGGAGTCGAAAGGTCAACTCTTTTTCTCTCCTTACAGATGCTGCCGGACCTGCTGAGATTTTCCAGCGTTTTCTCTTTTGGTACCACCATCAATTGATTGCTCACTTATCACATTGACAATTTGTGGGACCTTGAAATGTGCAATTGGCTGTGTGCTTACATAACTAGCAGTAGTTGTGCATCAGAAGTATGGCTTTTCCATCTTCAGGAAGGATTAGTTTTTATCCTAAAAAAGAAGTTATTTAGTCTTTCTTGAATTATTAAATTTCTCCTCCTGTCATTCTATTTTCATACTGCCAGTTCTAACCTCATCTATTTCTCATTCTAAAATCCTATATGCTGAGATAATGTACTTGTTCTGTAGGTTTTAGCTGGGTATTTGAAAATTATTGCACATAAACTTCCTCTGTTCTGTAATTGTTAACAGTATTTGTTTTCAGTCAACCCTCTCATTCCTTACCACCCACATCCCTATGCTACCTGCTGCACTGTTTACTTGTTAATTTACCATCTTAATGAATTTTTGTAAAATCTTGCATCTCCACTACCCTTATTCTTTCGTACCATGTTTTTAAAATTACATTTGTTCCTATTTTACTTGTACTGTTCACAGTACCCTTGCAAATTTTGTTTGAGACCTGCTAATACTTAACTGTTTCATTATTGCATAGTACTATATATTAACACTTTATCCATCAATTCTGATCATGAATGAAATACAGATTCTTCGCTGGCCCAGTTGCAAATGATTGAGGTTACACCACTGGTAGAATCAAATTAATAAGCAAACACTAAACTGTCAAAATTAACTTGAGCTGTTAATCCTGCAACTAACCAGTTCCAGTATTATTTTTCAGACAGTTGTATAAAATTAGGGTGTAAGATATTAACTCAGTTACATCTGATGATATCAAGCCGTTTTCTAATCATGAAGAAAATAAATCTTCTAAGTGCACTGCCCTGAGCAATGCAAAAGATGACCATTGAGCAGGTTGAAACTTCTGAAAGCAATTTGCCATTGATAATATCTGCTTTCTTAAAACAAGCAACCCAAAGCTTGGTCAAAAAGATGTGTTCCAAAGAGTAATTTCAAGAAAATGAGATGAGGGCATTTAAGAGGGCACAGCCACCAAAGACAACTATCAGACAGCTGAAAGCATTTTACAACCAATGGAGTACTTTTGAATTGTAATCACTGATGTAGGAAATGTGGCAGCCAAGTTGCACATGTAAGTTTCACCAAACAACATGACTGTGATGTTGATTGGATAAATAATGGCCAGGACATTAGTAGAAAAACAAAATATGCAAAATTGTTGCCCCCTCAAGTTAATGGAATGCAACTGTGCCTGATGTTCCTCAATGTGCTCAGATGAACTATTGCTAACCTATCTTCCATTACATACCTACTAGCACATTTGATTAATCTCAAAGCTACTGTCAGATCCATATGCAAAGCCACCTTTTGAATTTCAGTTCTGACAAATCAGTGGTCAGCCTTTATCATCTCTTCAGAATTGGAAATTTTAAGAACTTTTAAAGAAAGTTATATTTTTTCAGACTTTGAGGGTGGAAAATAGGAGAAAGAAGAATGAGAAAGTATATGTGGTTGGGATCAACAGGAATTGTTTATACACAGTAGAGCCTGTGTTTTGTAAGTTGGAAATTCATCATTATTGGAGACGATGAGATTTGAGTTTGAGCTTGTACTCAATCATATGCAGTTCATACATAAGTTTGATAAGTCTGCTAGTTTAAAAGATTGATCATCACTTGTAGGTGGCCTTACTATTTAATGGTATGCAGTAGATTATTTTCATAATTTTTAAAACTTTATGTATGAAATGGCATAAAGTACATTTTGAAATATTAAATGTTTTTCAGATTAATTGCATAATCTCCACACTTGTATTAAATTTATTCAGAGGCCATAAATGTTAACCTAAGTGTATAATAGTGCAGTGATTATGGTAATAGATTAGCAAGACTAGTTGAGTTCACATCCTAGTATGGTTGATTTGTGAAATGGCTTCAATAAATCTGGTAATTGTGGGTTAACTGGGAAGATGTCAGATTGTTTGAGAAGCACAATGGCCCTTCATGTTTAGCTCGTATTTTACGTGGATCTAATCCATAGTCTGCTGACTTAAAACATCTAAAACGGTTAATTGAGCTGGGCAGTTGTACAGATTATTACTACTTCAAAGCTTTGTCAGCCTCATCTACAATACAGTTGTTTTTAAAATAGGTAAATACGCTGACTAATTCAGGCAAGTTATTTGACCTCTAACTGGCAATACAAGCACTTCAATTAGCTTAACTGTCTGATCGAGGAAGATAAAATTCCAATCCTTATTTCTTTTCCAACTTTTTCTGGTAAGCGCACATGTGTGAATACTTAATGAAATCATCGAACTCAGCTTGGAGGGGCACAGGCTAAATCGCCAGCTAACATGTACTGTTTACATTCATACAAACATGCCAGTGAGGTACCCAAGGGACCTCTTTGGAACTAGACCTCAACAATTGGAGAGGGTCAGAGAATTTTTTTGACATTGGTGTGGCTGTGTAAATTGTATTACTAGACAAGAATTCAAGGGCCTGGACTAATAATTGAGCAAATTTCAGTTTAAAAAAAAATAAATTATGTAAAAGAAAAATCATTAACATAATCACTGTTTGTCATACAAACAATTCACTAATATCCTTCAGGGAAGGAAACTTGGCATCATAGAAAATTTACAATACAGAAGGAGGCTAGTTGGCCCATTGTGTGTACTGTTCAACAAAGAGTTACCAAACTTAATTTTGCCTTCCTGAATTGGGTCCATAGCCCTGTTGGTCAGTCACAGTTCTTCCAGTAGACTTCAGGATACTTATTAAATGTAATAACTCTAGCTTTTAAAAAAGTTTCCTCGCCTCCCCTACTTTAAATCTTTTATTTCCCTACTTCTTGACCACCTCTCTATCCACTCTATCTCAACCCCTCAATTTTTTTATGCCAATTAAGTTAGCTTACAGCCTCCTCTGTTCTAAGGAAACTAGCTAGCCCTTGTCCAATTTCAGTCCTGGCAACATTCTTGTACACCATCTCTCCAGTGTAGACATTTCTTTCTTGTAACCTGAACTATATGCAGTACTCAAGCTGTGGTCTAACTGGTGTATGTAGCTCTACATAACTTAATTGATTTGATTTTACTGTCACGTTTTAATGTAGTGAAAAGTATTGTTTATTGCATGCTATACAGATAAAGCATACTGTTAATAGAGAAGGAAATGAGAGAGTGTAGAATGTAGTGTCACAGTCATAGCTGGGGTGTAGAGAGATCAATTTAATGCAAAGTAACTCCATTCGAAAGTCTGGCAGCAGCAGGGAAGAAACTTCTTGAGTCAGTTGGTAAGTGACCTCAGACTTTTCGGTCTTTTTCCTGACGGAAGGTAGTGGAAAAGAGAATGTCTGGGGTGCGTGGGGTCCTTAATTATGCTGGCTGCTTTGCCGAGGCAACAAAGTGTAGACAGAGTCACTGGATGGGATACTGGTTTGCGTGATGGATTGGGCTACTTTCACAACCTTTTGTAGTTTCTTGCGGTGTTTGGCAGAACAGGAACCATACCAAGCTGTGATCGAACCAGAAAGAATGCCTTCTAAGATGCATCTGTAAAAGTTGGTGAGAGTTGTAGCTGACATGCCACATTTCTTAAGAGAAAGTAGAGGCGTTGGTGGGCTTTCTTAACTATAGTGTTTATGTGGGGGGACCAGGACAGGATGTTAATGACTTGGACACCTAAAATCTTGAAGCTTTCAACCCTTTCTGCTTCGTCCCCACTGATGTAGACAGGGGCATGTTCTTTACGCTTCCTGAAGTCGATGACAACCTGTTTTGTTGATATTGAGAGGTTATTATTGCCACCCTAGTTCACCAGATTCTTTCTCATTCCTATACTCTGTCTCGTCATTGAGATTCAGCCCACTATGGTGGTGTCATCAGCAAACTTGAAAATCGAATCGTAGAGGAATTTGTCCGCACGGTCATAGGTGCGTAAGGAGAGGGCTGAGAACACAACTTTGTGGGGCACCAGTGTTGAAGATGATCATGGAGGAGGCCTATCCTTGCTGATTGTGGGTCTGTGAGCAAGTTCAGGATCCAGTCGCGGAGGGAGGTGCCAAGATACCGGCCATGGAGTTTGGAGATGAGTTTTGTAGGAATAATGGTGTTAAAGGCTGAGCTGAAACCAATAAATAGAAGTCTGACATAAGTGTCCTTGTTATCTAGCTGTTCTAAGGTTGAGCGCAGGGCCAGGGTGATGGTGTCTGCTGTGGACCTTTTGCAGCGGTAGGCAAACTGTAGTGGATCCAGGTAGCCTGGGAGGCTGCAATTGATTCACTGCCATGACTCGCCTTTTGAAGCATTTCGTAATGATGGATGTCAGAGCCACCGGCTGATGAATCAGGCAGTGTGTCTTAATGATTATCTTTAGGTACTGAGATGATGTTCGTCATTTTGAAGCAGATAGGGACCTCAGATTGTTGTAAAGAGAGGTTGAAGGTGTCTGTGAATATCCCCACTGGCTGATCAGTGCAGGATCTGAGTGCTCTGGGTACCCCATCCAGGCCAGTTGCTTTCTGTAGGTTGATCTTCGAGAAAGCTGCTCTGAGATTCACAACAGTGACCCCAGATACAGGTTCATAGAACCGTAGAATATTACAGCACAGAAACAGGCCTTTTGGCCTTTCTTGGCTGTGCCGAACCATTTTTCTGCCTAGTCCCACTGACCTGCACCTGGACCATATCCCTCCACATCCCTCTCATCCATGTACCTGTCCAAGTTTTTCTTAAATGTTAAAAGTGAGCCCACATTTACCACTTGATCTGGCAGCTCATTCCACACCCACTTACGGGGTGTGAAGAAGCACCCCCCCCCCCGCCAATATTCCCTTTAAAACTCTCCCCACTGCCGCCCCCCCCCCCCCCCCCCACCCCCCTTAACCCTTGTCCTCCTTTTTCCCTCCCATAGTCTTGGTGGAAAAAGTCTGCTTGTATTCACTCTACCTATAATCATCATAATTTTATACACGTCTATCAAATCTCTGCTCATTCTTTATTGCTCTAGGGAATAAAGTCCTAACCTATTCAACCTTTCTTTGTAACTCAGTTTCTCAAGTCCCGGCAACATCCTTGTAAATCCTTCTCTGCACTCTTTCAACATTATTATCCTTCCTGTAATTAGATGACTAAAACTGCACACAATACTCTAAATTCGGCCTCACCCGTGTCTTATACAACCTCACTATAACATTCCAACTTTTATACTCGATACTTTGATTTATAAAGGCCAATGTACCAAAAGCACACTCTACGACTGTATCTCCCTGTGATGCCACTTTTAGGGAATTTACATATCTGTATTCCCAGATCCTGTTGTTCTACTGCACTCTTCAGAGTCCTACCATTTACCTTGTATGTAATGCCTTGGTTTGTCCTTCCAAAGTGCAATACCTCACACTTGTCTGCATCAAACTCCATCTCCATTTTTCAGCCCATTTTTCTAACTGATCCAAATCCCCTGCAAGCTTTAAAAACCTTCTTGACTGTACAGTACACCTCCAATCTTTGTTTCATCAGCAAATTTGCTGATCCAATTTACCACATTGTCATCTATGTCAATGATCTGGATGATAAACAACAATGGACACAGCCTGTGGCATACAGTCACAGGCCTCCACTCAGAAGCAATCCTCCACTACCAATCTCTGGCTTCTTCCATTGATGTGGAGATGCCAGTGTTGGACTGGGGTAAACACAGTACGAAGTCTGACAAAACCAGGTTCAAGTCCAACAGGTTTATTTGATAGTAAACTCACAAGCTTTTGAGGTTAAACTCTTCGTCAGGCAAGTGGGGAGTTCTGTCCTCAGAGCATATAAAGCACAGACAGTTTACAGATTACCGATTAGAATGCAAATCTTTACACCTAACCTGCTATTTCAAGTCTTAAAGTGGCCGACAATGTGAGTGGAAGGAGCACTGATCACAGGTTAAAGAGATGTGTGTTGTCTCCAGACAGTACAGTAAGTGAGGTTTTGCAAACCCAGGCAAGTCACGGAGGTTACAGATAGTGCGACATGAACCCAAGATCCCTGTTGAGACCATCCCATCGTATCGGGCAATGGGTCCCTGCGTGAGAACCTCTCCGGCTACGTCGATGGCATCCTGAAACCCATTGTACAAAGAACCCCCAGCTTTTGTCGCGACACTACGGACTTTCTGGGAAACTCAGCACACATGGAGCAGTTGAACCAGGGACGCTCCTCGTCACAATGGATGTTTTGGCACTCTACACCAACATCCCCCACAACAATGGCATTGCTGCGACTGCCTCAGTACTCAATACCAACAACTGCCAGTTTCCAGATGCAATTTTACAACTCATCCGCTTCATCCTGGACCACAACGTCTTCACCTTCAACCAGTTTTTCATCCAGACACACGGAACAGCCATGGGGACCAAATTTGCACCTCAATATGTCAACATCTTCATGCACAGGTTCGAACAAGACTTCTTCACCTCACAGAATCTTCAAACGAGGCTATACACTAGATACATCGACGACATTTTCTTCCTTTGGCCTCATGGTGGAACAATCATTGAAACAACTATATGATGATGTCAACAAGTTCCACCCCACCATCAGAATCACCATGGACTTTTATCCAGAATCGGTTGCATTCTTGGACACGCGCATCTCCATCAAGGACCGTCACCTCAGCACTTCACTGTACTGCAAGCCCACAGACAACCTTACAATGCTCCACTTCTCCAGCTTCCATCATGTTGAAGAAGCCATCCCCTATGGACAAGCCCTCCATATACACAGGATTTGCTCAGATGAGGAGGAGCGTGACAGACACCTCCAGATGCTGAAAGAAGCCCTCATAAGAACAGAATATGGCGCTCGACTCAATCGATCGACAGTTCCAATGCGCCATGGCAAAAAACCGCACCGACCTCCTCAGAAGACAAACACGGGACACGGTGGACAGACTACCCTTCGTCGTCCAGTACTTCCCTGGAGCGGAGAAGCTACGACATCTTCTCCAGACTCTTCAACATATCATTGATGAAGATGAACATTTTGCCAGGGCCATCCCCACACCCCCACTTCTTGCCTTCAAACAACTGCAAACAGATCATTGTTCGCAGCAAACTACCCAGCCTTCAGAAGACAGTGACCACAATACCCCACAACCCTGCCACAGCAACCTCTGCAAGACATGCCGGATCATCAACAGGGATGACATCATCACACGTGAGAATACCATCCACCAGATACACGGTAAATACTCTTGCAATTTGGCCAACGTTGTCTACCTGATACGTTGTAAGAGAGGATGTCCCAAAGTATGGTACTTTGGGGAGACCATACAGACGCTATGACAACGGATGAATGAACATCGCTCGACAATCACCAGGCAAGACTGTTCCCTTCCTGTTGGCGAACACTTCAGTGGTCACGGGCATTCAGCCTCTGACCTTCGGGTAAGCATTCTCCAAGGCAGCCTTCACGACACACGACAGCGCAGAGTCGCTGAGCAGAGACTGATAGCCAAGTTCCACACACGTGAGGACGGTCTCAACAAGGATCTTGGGTTCATGCCACACTATCTGTAACCCCCATGACTTGCCTCGGTTTGCAAAACCTCACTTACTGTACTTCTGGAGACAATACACATCTCTTTAACTTGTGATCAGTGCTCCTTCCACTCTCATTGTCGGCCACTTTAAGACTTGACTAGCAGGTTGTGTAAAGATTTGCATTCTAATCGGTAATCTTTATATGCTCTGTCTGAGGACAGAACTCTCCACTCACCTGACGAAGAGTTTAACCTCGAAAGCTTGAGTTTACTATCGAATAGACCTGTTGGACTTAAATCTGGTGTTGTCAGACTTCATACTGCGTTCTTCCATTTGAGCAAATGTCTAATCCAATTTACTGTCTCTCCATGTATACTTAGCACCTGAACCTTCCTAACAACTGCCATGCAGGACCTTGTCAAAGGCCTTACTGAAGTTCATGCAGACAACATCCACTGCCTTCCCTTCATCCACTTTCCTGGTAACCTCCTTGGAAAAACTCTAATTGGTTAAACATGATCTACACGCACAAAGGCATATTGAGTCTCCCTAAAGTCCCTGTCCGTCCAAGTATTTGTAGATCCTATCTGTTAGTACTCCTTCCAATAATTTACCTACTACTGACGTCAAACTTACCGGCCTATAATTTTCCGGATTACTTTTTTGAGCCTTTTTTAAACACCGGAACAACATGAGCTATCCTCTAATCATCTGGCACCTCACCTGTGGACACCGACATTTTAAATATATCTGCCAGGGCCCCTGCAATTTCAACACTAGTCTCCTTCAAGATCTCTGTCCAGTCCTAGAGATTTATCTACTTTGATTTCCCTCAAGATAGCAAGCACCTCCTCCCCTTTTTAATCTGTATAGGTTCCATGACCTGTCTACTTGTTTGCCTTATTTCCACAGACTCTATGCCAGTTTCCTTAGTAAATATGGATGCAAAAAACCCATTTAATATCCCCCCCCCCCCCCCCCCCCCCCCGCGACATTTCTTTTGGTTCCATACAAAGCTGACCACTCTGGTCTTCAATAGGACCAATTTTATCCCTTACTATCCTTTTGCTCTTAATATACCTTATATAAGCTCTTAGGATATCCTTCACTTTGACTGCCAAAGCAACCTCATGTCTTCTTTTAGCCTTCCTGATTTTCTTCTTAAGTAGTTTCTTAAACACCTTATTTGTTCCCTGTTGCCTATACATGTCATACATCTCTTTATCAGAGTTCAGTATTGTTTGAGAACCAAGGTTCCTTATTCTTATTCACTTTGCCTTTAATCCTGACAGGAACATACAAACTCTGCACTCTCAAATTTCTCCTTTTGAAGGCCTCCCACTTACCAATCACATCCTTGCCAGAGAATGACCTGTCCCAATCCACACTTTTTAGATCCCTTCTCATTTCTTCACATTTGGCCTTTTTCCAGTTTAGAACCTCAACCCGAGGACCACATCTATCTTTATCCACGATCAAGTTGAAACTAATGGCATTACGATCACTGGAACTAATGTGTTCCCCTACACGCACTTACGTCACTTGCCCTAACTCATTTCCTAATAGATTTAATATTGCATCCTCTCTAGTTGGTACCTCTATATATTGATTTAGAAAATTTTCCTGAACACATTTTACAAACTCCAATCCATCAACCTTTAGACCTTTAACAGTATGATAGTCCCAGTCTCTATGTGGAAAATTAAAATCCTCTACTATCACAACCATATGTTTCTGGCAGTTGTCTGCTATCTCTGAAGATTTGCTCGTCCAATTCTCGCTGACTATTGGGTGGTCTATAATACAACTCCATTAATGTGGTCATACCTTTCCTGTTTCTCAGCTCCACCCACATGGTCTCGGTAGAGAAGCCCTCTAATGTGTCCTGCCTGAGCACTGCTGCAACATTTCCCCTGACTCGCAATGCCACCCCCTCCCCCACCCTTCATCCCTCTGCCTCTATCACGTTTGAAACATTGGAACCCTGGAACATTGAGCTGCCCCTCCTGTAGCCAAGTTTCATGAATGGCTATCATGTCATAATTCCATGTGTCAATCTATGCCCTCAACTCATCTGCTGTCTCCACAATACTGGCATTGAAATAGACACACCTCAGAAGATTATTACCACCACACACAAGCGCTCTATTTGTGATTTTGCATGAACTATTATCATTTATTTTCACCCCTGCTCCACTGTCTGCTCTGGCCCTCTAGATCTGCAGGGGGATGGGAATCAGTTTAAACCCTCCCCAATAACACTAGCAAACCTCCCTGCAAGTATATTGGTCCCCTTGTAGTTCAGCTGCAACCTGTCTCTCTTGTACAGGTCCCACCTGCCCCAGAAGAGGTCCCAATGATCTAGAAATCTGAAACCCTGCCCCCTACACCAGTTCTCCAGCCACGTGTTCATCCATCTGAGCGTCCTACTCTTACCTGTGCCACATGCCAGTGAGGGTAACAATCCTGAGATTACTACCCTTGGGGTCCTGCTTTTTAACTTTCTGTCAAGCTCTCTATACTCACTTTTCAGGACTTCCTCACACTTCCTTCCTACATCATTGATACTGATGTGTGTCATGACATCTGGCAGATCACCCTCCCACTTAAATGCTATGCACACGATCAGAGACATCCCTGACCCTGGCACCCAGGAGGCAACAAATCATCCGAGAGCCTCTGTCACGACCACAGAAGGTGGAGGGCATGCTCTCGCTGACCTGTTGCTGAAAATGGGCGTTGAATGCATTGAGCTCATCGGGAAGGGGTGCATTGGAGCTGGTGATTTTACTTGCCTTCATCTTGTAGCGTTTTATGTCTTGCAGACCTTGCAATAATTGGGTCGGTATGGCTAGCCTGGGACTCTCGCTTGGTCTGGTACTGTCTTTTGGCTTCGTGTCTTCTGGAATATTCTGGGCCTTTTCTGTTGATTCTCATGTCTGGAACTTCTGTCTTTGGGGCCTTTGCTAACTAGATGATGCTTTCTTTAAGACATAGATGAAACTAAGAGTCAGCAATTATACCTCAAGAGAGAGGAGCTGTTAGCTCTGGCAGGTGTCCCACTGCCCCCTTTTATACCCATAATGACATATCAATATGTCCCACAATAGGATTGGTCCTAGGTTATCAAAAGCATCAGATTTAACAGGTTTTTGGTATATAGGTGGTTGCTTCAAATAGTTAGGTTAAATTCAAGAATCTGCCGTTTGGTAAAACTGCTACTTGGCCTTTTGATGCAAATGTTTTAGTTTGGGCTTTGTGTACTTGTGCCACCTTTTAACAGGACCATGCAAAACTCCTCCCCTCTCCCACCCCTCCAAGCATTTTACAAACATCAAATTCTAATTTCCTATCTCCCAATCTACAATTACTCTATCCAACTTCACAACAGTAGGGTGTGAAAAAAAATACTTCCATGCTGAGTGGCAGTGACCTGGAACACAATGCAATCAGGTGTGATGAAGGCAGAGTCCAAAAAATTCCTGAGGAGATTGGATGGCTATAGGTTGGCTATGGGGATAGAGTGGAGGATGTGGAATTGACTGGAATGCTGTATTGAGGCAGCAAATGTTTGATAAACTGAATGGCTCCCTTGTATGCTGTAATAGCATAGCACATAGCACTGCTGCCTCCCTGTGTCTGCATGTGTTTCCTCTGGGTGCTCTGATTTCCTCCTACAGTTAGGTGCATTGACCATGCCAAATTCAGTGTTCCCGAACAGGTGCTGGAGTATAGTGACTAGGGGATTTTCACAATAACTTCATTGTCACACATAGCTTTAGATTAATAAATAAACTTTAAGTTTAAAACTTTAAAAAAAACTTTAATGACTGCATTGATGACGCAACATTGACACATTTTGGATCGCACAGTGATTAACAATGTATTTAAGTATGTCACCAAATTAGTATGAAGCTATTATACTGATAGCAGTGCTCCGGTAAAACCCCACCTTGAGCACAGAATTCAGTTCCAAACACAAACATCAAGTAAAAGATAAATCTGGGGTTATGAAAAATGATTAATGGTTTGGCTGGATGGGATAGCGGAATTGAAACCTTGGAAAAACATCAGGCAAATATATTCGGTGTTAGTGGGAATTTCAGTTTTCCATAAAGAATTGGAGAAATGGCCTCTTCATCCGTATCTATAGAGCACATAAGAAATTGATATGGTCAACATCACCATGTTGAGATTGTGGATTGAGAAAAGATATCTATTACTTCATACTAGTTACAAACTGAGGAAGATAAGTGACACGAGTGAAACCTTCATGTGGCAAAAGCAAGAGATTTATAAACATTTAAAATATGGCCAAGAAAAGCATCAGGCTATCTACTGATCTCTCAACAAAAATGGTACAGTTGTATTCATTTCCTGTCATGAAACTGTCACACTTCCATAATCATAATCTGACATACTTTGTTGATTTGACAGCAAACTGAGGAGTGAGGTGAGCAGCTAGAAATCTATCAGAGGAATTCCTGAGAACTTGCTATGGTGGGATTAAATTCAATTTATTAATAAAGCACGAATAATCAACATGATGTGGAGATGGTGGCATTGGATTGGGTAAACACAATAAAGAAGGCTCACAACGCCAGGTTAAAGTCCAACAGGTTTATTTGGTAGCATGAGCTTTCAGAGTGCTGCTCCTTTGTCAGGTGAGTGGGAGTTGGGGTCACAAACCGGGCATATATAGACACAAACTCAATTACAGGACAATGGTTGGAATGTGAGTCTTAACAGATAATCAAGTCTTTACAGGTACAGACAACGCAAGCGGAGAGGGGGTTAAGTACAGGTTAAAGAGATGTCTAGCTGATGCATTGCAGGAAAGGATGTCCTGAGGCATGGTACGTCAGTGAGAGACCATCAGTGCTACGACAACGAATGACTGGTCACCGCTTGACAAGCACCAGGCAGGAATGTTCCCTTTCTGATGGGGAACACTTCAATGGTCACGGGCATTCAGCCTCTGATCTTCAGGTAAACATTCTCCAGGGCAGCCTTCAAGACACACAACAATGCGGTATCACTGAGCAGAAACGTGCAAGAGGATGGCCTCAACTGCGATCTTGGGTTCATGTCACACTGTCTGTAATCCCCACGACTTGCCTGGGCTTGCAAAATCTCACTAACTGTCCTGGCTTGAGACAATTCACAACCCTTTTCTTTCCGTATAGATGCTACCAGACCTGCTGAAATTTTCCATCATTTTCTCTTTTGGTTTCAGATTTCAGCATCCGCAATAATTTGCTTTTCTTCTGCTGATTAGCACATACTGTCTCCCCTCAGTTGATGAATCAGTACTCCTTCATGTTGAACATCACTCGGAGGAAACACTGAGGGTGGCAAGGGCACAGAATGTACACTGTGTGGAGACTTCAATGTCCATCACCAACTTGATAGCACCACAAATCGAGCTGGCTAGGTCATAATGGACATAGCTGTTAGACTGGGTCTGCAGTATGTGGCGAGGGAACGAACGAGAGAAAAACATACTTGACTTCATCCTCACCAACCTACACATCACAGATGCAACTGTGCATGACAGCATCGATAGGAGTGACCACAGGCCTTGTGGAGATGAAGTCCCACTTTCGCATTGTGTTGTGGTGCACAATGGGATTGAACAGATCTAGTATCAAAAGACTGGGCATCCGTGAGGTGCTGTGTGCCAATAGCAGCAGAACTGTACCCAATCACAATCTGTAATCTCAAGGCCTGGTATATTCCTCAATCTACCATTACCACCAAGCCATGGGATCAGTCTTAGCTCAATGAAAAGCTGTGGGTGGATCACAATGTCATGGATTGCATGTTTAGAATCCTACAGTGCAGAAGGAGGCCATTCAGCCCATCAAGTCTGCACCAACCACAGACCCACCCAGACTTTATCCCCACAATCCCATTCATTTACCCTAACTTGTCCCCCTGACACTAAGGGGTAATTTAGCATAGCCAATTACAGTGTCAGGAACCAGGTTTGATTCCTGGCTTGGGTCACTATCTCTGTGGGCTTCCTTCTGATGCTATGGTTTCCTCCCACAGTCCAAAGATATGCTGGTTAGGTGCACTGGCCATGGTAAATTCTCCCTCAATGTACCTGAACAAGCACCAGAGTGTAGTGACCAGGAGATCTTCACAGCTTCATTGCAGTGTTAATGTAAGACTACTTATGACTAATAAATTTTAACTTTAAATCAGGAATAAAAGTTTTAAACGGTGGGGGGGCGGGGGGAAGCAAATTTTACAAAACTGAGAAATGATATGTTTGAGGTGAACTGGACGAAACTGCTAAAGGATAAACCAGTGATAAGCTAGTGGTACTAATAAATGAGATCGTTGGGCTACAAAGCAAACATGTCCCTTCCAAAAATAAGAATGGTACTGCCAAATCTAGACTTCCATGATTGTCTAGGAAAAATACAGGGGAAGATTAAACAAAAAAAAGCTTATGATAGTCACAAAAACTCAACACTGCAGAGAATCTAGAGGAGTGTAGAAAAATAGTAAAAAAGAAATAGAGATCAAAGAGGGCATGAAAAAAAATTAGCAAGCAAGAGCAAGGAAAACCCAAAGATGTTTTACTAGTATATAAAGAACAAAAAGAGAGTTAAGGAAAAAATGGGACCTAATCAGAGATGAAGAAGCAAACTTGGGTGCAGAGGATATGGGAAGAGTTTTAAATGCTTTTTGTCTCCATAGTCACAAATGTAAGGGATGATGCAGATACAGTAATTTAGTTGGAGCAGTATGTAATATAGATAACATAAATTGGAATCCTTGAAAGTGGATTGTTCCTTAGGATGTTGAAGCAGGTGAGGGAGGAAATAGAGGGAGAATGCTCTGAAGGTTATTTGCCAATCTTTAGACACAGGTGAGACGCTGGAGGACTGGAGAAATACAAATGTGGTTCTGTTATTTGGAAAAGGATATGAAAGAAATGCCAAACAATTATGGACTAGTTAATCTTTAGTGATGGGCAAATTGTTAGAAGCAATCCTGAGAGATCAGATAAACTGCCACTTAGACACGGCCAAGTGAGGGACAGTCAGCATGGCTTTGTTAAGGGAAGGTCATGCCTTACAAACTTGATTGAATTCTTTTTCTCTGGAATTTTCTGCCCGTTGAGGTGGTGGAGGCTGCCTCGCTAAATATTTTTAAGCCGCGGGTTGATGGGTTTTTGATAAGCGAGGGGATTAAGGGTTATGGGGAGAGGGCGGGAATGTGGAACTGAGCCACGACAGATCAGCCATGATCTTATTGAATGGCGGGGCAGGCTCGAAGGGCTGGATGGCCTACTGCTGCTCCTATTTCTTACGTTCTTTGAGGATGTGAGAAGGAGGATTGACGAGGAAAGTGCAGTGGATGTTGTCTACTTGAATTTTAGTAAGACATTTGACAAGGTTCCACTTGGCAGACTGGTCAAAAAAGTAAAAGTCCATGGGATGCAGGGTAATGCGAATCCCAAGTTGGCTTATTAACAGGAAACAAAGGATAATGATCAATGGTTGCCCTTGAGTGGAAAGCTGTTTCAAATGGTATTCCACCGTGCTTGGTGTTGGGACCCCTGCTATTTGTTGTATATATTTACGATTTAGACTTGAACATGGGCGTGTGATTGGGAAATTTGCAGACAACACAAAAATTGGCTGAGTAGTGGATAGCTCCCAATTTATACAGATGGGTTCATAGTGGACAGGAAAGTAGCTGATGGAGTTCAACTCTTATAAGTTAAGGTTAGGGAGGTCAAACAGTAAGAGGGAATAGATAATAAACAGGAACATACGATGAGGGTAGATGAAGTGACATCTTGAGGTGTAAGTGCATATGTCCCTAAAGTTAGCAGAACAGATAAATAAGATTATAAAGAAGGCATATGGAATGCTCTCCTTCATTGGCAGAGGTAAAGAATACAAAAGTAGGGATATAATGATGAAACTGTATTAGACACTGGTGAGGCCACAACTGGAGTAGTGTTTGCAGGTCTGGTCACCACATTACTGGATGGATGCAGTTGCTCTGAAGAGAGTGCAGAGAACATTTACAAGAACGTTGCCAGGACTGGAGAATTGTGGCTATGAGGAGCAATTAGAGAGCTTGGGAGTGTTTTCCTTGGAATGGAGAAGGCTGAGGGGAGATATGATTGGGGTATATAAAATTGTGAGGGATAGAGTCAGAATAAACAGAAGGAACCTGATTCTTTTGGCAGAAAACCAGGGATCATAGATTCAAGCTAAGTGGCAGAGGGGTCATAGGAGACATGAGGAAAAACATTTTAACACACAGGGTGACGTGTGTTTGGAATTTGCTGCCGAAGTTGGGAATGGAAGCAGAGACCCTAAACTCATTTAAAAAATAGCTGGATCTGCACCTGAATTGTAAGTTTCCGGGTTGTGTATAGTGTATAGGACAATGGGATGAGAAAAAACACGTGGGTGTCTGAGTCAGCATGGACATTAGGGCTGAATGGCCCCTTCTGTGCCTTATCATTTCTATTGTTCTAATTTGAGATATGCAGACAGCAGAACTCAAGTTTGAAATAACAAAAGGGAAAACAATATAACTTTTATTCCCCTCAGGAGCAGAAATGCCAGTCCATAACTCAAAGCCAGGAGGCTAGGACCCATTTCACAACCAAGGGATGCTGTAACATCTTTTACTTCTCAAAGATGTTATAGTTTTGCATCCAGGTCTCAAAGCCAAGGCATTGCGGAAAACCGTCATCAAGGTTTAAATATCTTTGTTAGACCAGGAGAAGACATTTTACCAGATCATCAGCCCTGTATTGTGACTAGAAGCTGGATTTGACGTGTGGAGTTTTAATTTGGGAAATGTAAGCCTTAGTGAGTTCAGGGATCATAGACATATTTTGGGGAAAAAAGGGTAATTTCTACATAAACTGTGTGTATTTAGCTATTCACACGCTTTAATGTCTTAGGGTATTGTAATCCTTTTCATTGTGTATTTGTCTTTTTAAATTAATAAATATTTTAACATTGTTATAGAACAACTGGACTGGTTCTTCACTGGGGTTTCACATGACTCCGCATAATATTCCAAAAAAACTGTACACCATCAGGAACCATTGTTTCAAGTTGGGACACCCTCAGAGATAACGTAAGTGTTCTTGACAGCACCCAGAAATGGTCACAATACCCCAATTGAAGCCAAACTAGTGACTTATACAAATTCAACATAACCTCCTTGCTCTTGTACTCTATGCCTTATTATAAAACTAAGGATGCTGTATGCTTTATTTCCCACTCTCTGGACCTGTCCTGTCATTTTTAATGATCTATGAACATATACACCTAGGTCCCCCTGCTCCTCCACCCACTTCAGAATTGCACCCTTTAGTTTATATTGTTTCTCTATGTTCCTTCTACCAAAATGAATCACCACACTTATCTGCATTGAACTTTGCCTGTCACTTGTCTGCTTATTCCACCAATTTGTTAATATCTCTTTGAAGTTCTATACTGTCTTCCTCAATTCACAATATATCCAAGTTTTCTATTATGCACAAACTTTGAATATGCAGGAAAAGCAGAATCCCAATATTGACCCCTAGGGAGCTCTAATGCAAACATTCCTTCAGAAGGTAAAACATGCATTAACCATTCCCCTCTGTTTCCAGTCTCTCAGCCAATTCTGTATCCATGTCTTCTTCATTCCATGAGCGATAACTTTGCTCTCAAGTCTGTTGTGTGGCACTGAATCAAAGGCCATTTGGAAGTCTGTACACCACATCAACAGCATTGCCCTCATCAACACTTACTATCTCCTCAAAAAACTCCAGCAATTTAGTCAAACATGATTTTGCCTCAAGAAATCCATGCTGGCTTTCCTTAATTAACCCACATTTGTCCACGTGACTATTAATTTTGGCCCAAATTATTGTTTCAAAATTTTTCCCAACCACAGAAGTTAAATTGACTGGCCTACAGTTGCTAGGCTTATCTAAACCCTTTTAAGAAAGGGGGGAAATGTTTGCAATTACCTGTTCTCTGGGACCACCCTGAGTCTAAAGAAGAATGAAAAATCCTGGTCAGTGCCCCTGCAATTTCTGCTTTTTTTTTCTCTCAGTATCTTTGGATGCATCTCGACCGCTTCCAGCTGTGGGTTCTGTGGTGCAATGGTAAGCACTCTGGACTTGGGTCCAAATCTTGATGGAACCTTGCTTTTAGGGGTAGTATGATGCATAGTGGTTAGCACTGCTGCCTCGCAGCACTAGGGACCTGAGTTCAATTCCCAGCTTGGGTCACTGTCTGTGCGGAGTCTGCACAGTCTCCCCGTTTCTGCATCGGTTTCCTCTGGATGCTCTGGTTTCCTCCCACAGTCTGAAAAGACAAGCTGGTTGGGTATATTGGCCTTGCTAAATTCTCTCTGTATACCCAAACAGGCGCCAGAATGTGGTGACTGGGGGATCTTTATAATAATTTCATTGCAGTGTTAAATTTAAGTCTACTTGTGACACTAATAAATAAACTTAAAAAAAACTTCTAAGTACATAAAGTCGTAGGAATGTCATAAAAGCTAACAGTTTCACCTTTGGGAATGAAATGCTCTCCTTGCCAGTTGCGATCATTACTTGACTCTGGATCAAACATGCTTGATTCTTAACAGCCTGCCCCTAAAATGGCTTAACAAACCAATCAGTTTTATCAAACACTACAAATATTGTGGGAGAATCTTTGGACTGCATCAGTTAAGGATGACAGCCCAGTATCTACTATGGGCCAAACAGTTTAGCCTTGCCAGAGAAAAATTCCAGGAGAGAAATCAGAAAGCAACTGTCCACACAAAGGGCAATGGAAATCTGGGGCACTCTACATCAAAAACTATGAATTCTGGATCAACTAACATTTTAGAAACTGAAATTGGTGGGATTTTGTTTAGTATCATGCGATATGCAATTGAGGCAGTCTCCCTGTAGCAGTCTTGGGGGCTATCAGAAATGGAGACCTAACACCCAATGAGGAGGGCTGCTAGCAGGAAAGGTTGGCTATGTGGTCCAAATGCTGCCACTGGAAGGGTCTACTATATTTCCACCTCTTTAATTATTATTTATGTTGTTGTCTCTGAAGATGCCTCAGATTTTGCATACCCTTGCATTCTCTCAGCAGCACCCAATTCTCTTGGTGGGGCAGTACAGGAATCAGGGTTGTCAGCCCTCTGAGTAGGTGGGCAGCATTGGGGGCCTTCCTGCTGTGCTTAATTGGACTGCAGGCTCAAAGATGACCAATTTGGAAGCTGCCTCCGGGAATCTCCCTTTGCAGTCTCACTTCCAGTGAGTGTGGTCTTGGCACCCCCTTTTGGTCCCAACTTTGCTAACCTGAAAGCCACAGAAAAATTCAGCCTGGTGTGCATGCTTAAATCCTGGAGGAAGCATCTTGAATTCACAACCTTCTCACTCAGATGCAAGAGCGAACACCATAGAGAAAAGCTGGCTTGAGATGGAATGAAATCTGACAATGACAGCAATGTGTTACAAGGAGTGTGCTCTAAGGTAAATCTTTTACTAGAAACAGAAAATGTTAGAAAAACTTAACAGGTCTGGCAGCAAAACAATTAATGGTGGAAAAACAATTAATATTTTGACTTACTATGACGTCCCCAGAGCTAAACAGAGAGAGAGAAATAAGACAGCATGAAGCAAAATTGGTCAGTGATACATGCAAGCTAGGAGAGATTGCACACAGGTGTAAGACAGAGGAAATGTTAATGGCAGAGTGAAGGAATATATAAGGTCCTGATAATGGCATAGTAAAACGTATTAATAGGAGAACAAAGGTCAGTGCTCAGTGAAAGCAAAACCTAAGAAATGACACACATCCCGGTGAGGGAGGTGGGTGTTCCGTCAGGACAAACTATTTTTTGCATTAAGAGGGGCAAGACTGAGGAGAAAAGTCACAGTCTAAATTTGTTGAGTCCTAAGGCCTGTAAAAGTACCTAATTGGAAAATGAGGTGCTGCTCCTCCAGTTTGCATTGGCTTCACTGGAACATTGCAGCAGGCTATGGATGGACATTTGGACATGAAATCAGGGTGCTGAACTGAAACTGCTGTGTTGAAATAGCATGCAACAGGAAGTTTGGAGTCATGCCTGCAGACTGAGCGAAGATGTTCTGCAAAGTGGTCATAGAATCATAGAGGTCTACAGCATTGAAACAGGCCCTTTGGCCAACTTGTCCATGCTGCCCTTTTTTTAAAATCCCTAAGATAATCCCAGTTGTCTGCATTTGGCCATATCCCTCTATACCCATTGTACCCATGTAACTACCTAAATGCTTTTTAAAAGATAAAGTTGTACCCGCCTCTACTACTACCTCTGGCAGCTTGTTCGAGACACTCGCCACCCTCTGTGTGAAAAAATTGCCCCTCTGGACACTTTTGTAACTCTCCCCGCTCACCTTAAACCTGTGCCCTCTAGTTTTAGACTCCCCTACCTTTGGGAAAAGATATTGATTATCTACCTTGTCTATGCCCCTCGTTATTTTATAGACCTCTATAAGGTCACTCCTCAGCCTCCTACACTCCAGAGAAAAAAGTCCCAGTCTATCCTACCTCTCCTTATAACTCAAGCCATCAAGTTCTAGTAGCATCCTAATAAATCTTTTCTGCATTTTTTCTGGTTTAATAATAGCCTTTCTATAATAGGGTGACTAGAATTGCACACAGTATTCCAAGTGTGGCCTTACCAATGTCTTTTACAACTTCAAGACATCTCAACTCTTGTATTCAATGTTCTGACCAATGAAACCAAGCATGCCGAATGCCTTCTTCACCACTCTGTCCACCTGTGACTCCACTTTCAAGGAGCTATGAACATGTACCCCTAGATCTCTTTGTTCTTTAACTCTCCCCAGTGCCCTACCATTAACTGAGTAGGTCCTGCCCTGGTTCAATTTACCAAAATGCATCACCTCGCATTTATCTAAATGAAACTCCATCTGCCATTTGTCAGCCCACTGGCCCAATTGATCAAGATCCCGTTGCAATTGGAGATAACTTTCATCACTGTCCACTATGCTGCCACTCTTGATGTCATCTGCAAACTTACTAACCACGCCCTCTATATTCTCATCCAAATCATTAATATAAATGATAAATAACAGTGGACCCAGCACTGATCCCTGAGGCACACCGCTGGTCACAGGCCTCCAGTTTGAAAAACAACTCTCTACAACAACCCTCTGGCTTCTATCAAGAAGCCAATTTTGTATCCATTTAGATACCTCACCCTGGATCCCATGAGATTTAACTTTATGCAACAACTTACCATGCGGTACCTTGTCAAAGGTCACCCAGCTTGCATTTCATCTCCCCAGTGCAGAGGAAACTGAGCACTGACCTTTGTTCTCCTATTAATAAATTCTGCTATGCCACTATCATTACCTTCACACCAACATTAACAGTTACTGTTGCTGAGTTTTTCAAGCATTTTCTGTTTTTATTTCAGATTTCCAGAATCTGCGATATTTTATTTTCATGTTAGTATGAATCTTTTAATGTTCTTCTGCCAAATCCCATTCACTCATCATCTTTGTGCTCGCTGACCTGTAATGGCTCCCAGTCAAGCAACACCTCTATTTTAGATGTCCGGTTCCTCCATATCACTGCCCCCAGCCCCCTGCAATCTCTAATCCCCTCCAGCCCAACAAACCTCTTGGATCTCTGCACTTATCTATTCTGGACTTTTCAGCATCACTGATTTTAATTGCTCTGTCACTTCTGCATCCTCTCCTTTCCTTCTCTATGTACGGTATGCTTTGTCTATACAGTGCATAAGAAAAAATACTTTTCACTGTATACTAATATATGTGACAATAATAAATCAATTCAAATTTAGCGGACAAGGTCCTAACTTATGGAATTCCCTCGCTAGAGCTTCTCCACCTCTATTTTCTCCCTAAAGACATTCTTTAAAACGTACGTCTTTGACCAAGCTTTTTGCCCTTATATTCCTGTGTGGCTTGATGTCATATTTTACTTTATATTGCTCCTGTGAAGGATCTTGGGTTGTTTTATTCTGTTAGAGGTGCTTTATAAATGCAGGTTATTGTTGTTACTCATTCATATAGAGGTCAAGATCGGTGTAAAGTTAAAAAGTTCTTTCTCACAATGTTCCCAAAGAATGTGGCCAAACCAAAGCTGATAATAAACCTGAAAGTTAAATTACAGCGTATTCTTTTACTTTTTTTTCCTGAACTGATATATTCACAACAGGAAAACAGAATCTACAAAAACTGCACATAAACCACATGACTGACTAACAACAATGAGAGGATATTCATTAACATTGCAAAACAGTCATGTCGGCAGCAATAGTTTAATGGATATATTAAGCAGCGGGAACACAAAAACAAATTGATCACTTACTGACATTGTGGGCACCAATGCATTCATAAACTCGACCAACAACACAACAGTGAAGGATTAGAGCAAGTGGACAGGCCAACAAACCAGTCAACCACATCAGCAGTAATATCAAGTCATACATTCATTGTGTTTTTTTTACAGTAAGAAGTCTGACAACACCAGGTTTAAGTCCAACCAATTTGATAGTAAACTCACTTGATTTGTAAACTCATTTGATAGTAAACTTCTAATCAGTAATCTGTAAACTGTCTGTGCTTTATATGCTCTGTGAGGCCAGAACTCTCCAATCACCTGACGAAGAGTTTAACCTCGAAAGCTCGTGAGTTTACTATCAAATAAATCGGTTGGACTTAAACCTGGTGTTGTCAGACTTCTTACTGTGTTTACTCCAGTCCAATGCCGGCATCTCCACATCATGATTTTTTTTAACCGTAATTCTGTCCCGTTTCCCGCTCCACCCTCAATATCTGCCATATCTGGTAATCAGATATTATTGCAGTGAGGGATTATTTATATGTGTGGCAGCGTGCTGACTAGTGAGTTATGACCCAGAGATAATTTACACTTGAATGTGGTTACAGCTGGTGTGAATTTTTTTTAAGTGTTCTCACGGTTTCTTTTAACATTGACAAGAATACACTTTTGTAGACCTTGTGTGTGTGTGTCACAGGGGGGCTGGATATAGTTCCTCTTCCTTCATCACCACCTGAGTGTCTTGTCTTACGGGCAGCACGGTGCACAGTGGTTAGCACTGCTGCCTCACAGCGCCAGGGACTCGGGTTCGATTACGGGCTTGGGTCACTACCTGTGCAGAATCTGAACAGTCTCCCCGTGTCTGTGTGGGTTTCCTCCGGGTGCTCCGGTTTCTTTCCACAGTCCGAATGACGTGCTAGTTAGGGTGCAATGGCTATGCTAAATTCTCAAATAGTGTACCCGAATAGGTACCGGAGTGTGGTGACAAGGGGATTTTAACAGCAACTTTCGTTGCAGTGTTCATGTAAGCCTTACTTGTGACACTAATAAATAAACATAAAAAGTTTAGCAAAGGCTTTTTTTTTGCAGCTCAGTCCGAGGGCCGGTGTCGCGCGCTGGGCTCGAAAGCAGGGAGGTGTGCGCGCGCGCGCGACCTCTCCTCTAGCGGGGCCAGTGTCGCGTGCGCCGGGGGCGTGCCCGCGCGGCCGCGGAGAGGGGGGCGTGCTCGCGCTGCTGTGCATGCGCCGTGCTGACAGGCTGCACTGGGGCCGGCCGGACGGACAGTGGCAGCGCCGCAGCTGCTTTCCCCTCCGTGCGCCTCGGAAAAGGGCTTTTTGTTTTTACCCCCTCCCTTTCTCATGCCCCCGCTCCCAAACAAGAACATCCATTTCCCTATTCTGTAACAGAAAATAAAACAGAGAGAAAAATAAATAACCATTCCTCCCTCTGTCCCGAAACGGTAAGAGACCCGGGTGTTTTTTTTGGGGGGGAGGGGGGCAGTTCAGGATCACACAGGAGGACGCGGCGGCGGCGACGACGGCTTTTGCTTCAAAGATGTCGCAGTTCGTCGATAATTTCTGGGTACGTCGATTAATTCTCAACACTTATTATTATTCATAGCAAATGGATAGTCGTGTCTAAATAGCCAGCCTGACTTTTTGAGGTGTCCACCTCCCGGGCCCGGCCAGGTTCAGCCGTGTGTCTCCGGCAGCTGAGTTTACGCGAGTCCCGCGGATCGGGCCTCCCCAGCGCCGGAAGCCTCGGTGCAACCAAACCTACCGGCTGGGAGGAGAAAGAGAGCCCGCTTGTTTCTCTGTTCATTGGCCCAGGTCAGGGAACGGTCTGCTTCTGATTGGTGGCTTGGCTTGGGCAGTCGTTGGTGATTGGTCCAGCTGCACGTCTGTCAGCCCGCTCTCGTTCTTCCGTAAACAAGTTAGTGTGGCGGATAGGGAGGCTCCGCAGGAATGGACATTCCGGTTAGAGACCCCGAACCAAATACCCCCGCTTCTCCACACCCCCTCTCACAGCGGCCCTGAGCACCCCCACCATCTCATTGTTCCAGCTGCTCTTTAGGGCTGTGGCAGTGCAGTTGGGTGTTCCCCAGGTTCAGCCAATTCTTCCGAGAATGGGCTCCTCCGCGCTGAATTCCAGCTGCTCTGAACTGACAACACACCAGACAGATGTACGCCCCGATGGAGTCTGCATGGGTGAACTATCTTATTTGCTTCCTTGCTTAGTTAGCCGCACCCAACTTTTCCCTTCGTTGATTAGTGTTGGTGCTACTTGTGCGTGTACAGAGTGTTTGTTCGGATCGAGCCCCAACAAAGTATCTACGGCACAAAGACAGAAAATGTTGGAAAATCTCAGCAGGCCTGACAGCATCAGTGGAGAAAGAATAGAGCCAACGTTTCTAATCAGGCTGACCCTTCGTCAGAGCTGTCGAAGAGGCACCCAGATTTGAACCTTTGGTTCTATTCTCTCTCCACAGATGCTGTCAGACCCGCTGAGATTTTCCAGCATTTTCTGTTTTGTTCCAGATTCCAGCATCCACAGTATTTTGCTTTCAACGTATGTACATCAATACACTAACTAAACTCAATCTGAAACATTGTGCTGACCAGAACTATTTCACAAATAACACAAATCTACATTTATCTCTATAGAGCCATAAGCAAATTTCACTCTCCTTGGAAAGCTGCTGTTCTGTGATTTCTTTGGGCAGGCGTTTGTACAGTTCAGCATACAGTGAGCTAATAGATACTTCACAAGTGCAATTGACAAAATATAGATTCCCAGATTTGTTCTTAGAAATCCAAAGGTATGTTATGTTTTGTGGTGCTACTTGGAACTTGAGGTATGCTGAGCTGCTATTCTGTTGTATCAAGTGATGGTATCAAATGCCAACAGATCAGATTTTGGTTAGTCACAGAGGCATCCTCTCCCAACAGGTAGATAAGATGATTAAGAAGGCACATGGGCTATTTGCTTTTATTAGCCAAGGGATAGAGTATAAGAACTGGCAGGTTATGATCAAACACTCATTAGACCACAGGTAGAGTACTATGTGCAGTTTGGTTGCCATACATAGTCAATAGAGGTTTATAGCACGGAAACAGGCCTATTGGCCCAACTTGTTCACACCGCCCTTTTTTATTTAACCATTAATCTGGTCTCAATTGTCCGCGTTTGGTCCATATCCCTGTATACCCGTCTTACCAATTTAACTATCTAAATGCTTTTTAAAAGACAAAATTACATCTGCCTCTTTACTATTTCTGGCAGCTTCTTCCAGACATTCACCGCCTTTCGTGCGAAATAATTCCCCTCTGGACTTTTTGTATCTCTCCCCTCTCACTTTAAATCTATGCTCTCTAGTTTTAGATTCCCCTACCTTTGGGAAAAGATGTTGATTATCAAGCTGATCAATACTTCTCATTATTTTATAGACCTCTATAAGATTATCCCTGAGCTTCCAACGCTCCAGGGAAAAAAGTTCCAGTCTATCTAGCCGCTTAAAACTCGCACCATCAAGTCCTGGTAGCATCCTAGTAAATCTTTTCTGCACTATTTCTAGTTTAATAATATCCTTTCTATAATAGGGTGACCAGAACTGTACACAGTATTCCAAGGGTGACCTTGCTATAGAAAGGATGTGATTGCAGTAGAAAGCGTGCAGAGGATAATCACCAGGATGTTGGTGGGAGCGTTTCAGTTATGAAGAGAGGCTGGTTATATTGGGGTTGCTCTCCTTAGAGCAGAAAAGGCTGAAAGGGATCTGATTGAGATGTACAAAATTATGAGGGATATAAATAGGGTAGATAGGAAGGAACCTTTTCCCCTTAGCAGAGGGGTCAATAACCAAGTTGCATAGATTTAAGGTAAGGGCCAGGAGGTTTAGAAAGGATATGAGGAAAAACTTTTTTTTACTCAGAGGATGGTGTAAAGTTTATTTATTAGTCACAAGTAAGGCTTACATTGACACTGCAATGAAGTTACTATGAAGTTTCTCTAGTAACCATAGTCTGGTGCCTTTTCGGGTCAATGCACCCTAACCAGCTCATCTTTCAGAATGTGGGAGGAAACTGGAGCATCTGGAGGAAACCCATGCAGACATGGGGAGAATGTGCAAACTCCACACAGTGACCCAAGCCAGGAATCGAACCTGAGTCTTTGGCGCTGTGAAGCAGCAGTGCTAACCCAATGGGAATCTAGAACTCACTGCCTGAAAGGGTGGTAGAGATAGGAACTCTTACAATATCTAAGAAGCACTTAGATGAGCACTTGAAATGCCATATCATACAAGACTGCAGATCAGTGAAAAATGGGATGAGAGTAGATATGTACTTGATGGCCAAGATGTGGAGATGCCAGCGTTGGACTGGGGTAAACACAATAAGAAGTCTCACAACACCAGGTTAAAGTTCAAGGTTTATTTGATGGCCAACACAGACACGATGGACTGAAGGGCCTCTTTCTGTGCTGAAAAGCTCTATGACTTAGTTATCCCAATGGAATACCTTGCCCTTGTTTATATAAAGCAGCGAATAGGCCTCATGAGTGGGCTTCCGTCACCTCAGTGGGCTGCAAGATTGAAATCGGGCATTTCAATAACCATGACCGCACAAAAAAGGTAATACATTTAATATATGCCAAAAATTTTATAATGAGTTATAGAAAATGCTTAATCATTCATATATTTATAGAACTGTTTTCAACTCCAAACGATAAAAACAAAAAATTTATGCTCTGATTGGACATGGAGTGAGTGCTAGGTTCTCACAGTTATGTGAAATTACACGCTCCTTATTTCACATGCCCTTGCTTGGCATGTGTGTTTAAAAAAAACCACGTGGATGAAAACCAGTGGAAATCTGGCATGTGGGCACCGGTCAACAAGTGCCTCGTAGGCTGCATGTGGCCTACAGGCAGCACATTGCTCACTATGATATAGAGCCTTCATCAGATCCCATCTTGGATACAGCTTTTAGTTTAGGACACTAAATCTCAGGAAGGAAATATTGGTCTTAAAATCGGTACAAAGATTCACCAGAATGATGCTGAATTTAGATGCTTAAATTATGAAGACTTGGTAAACTGATAAATTTGGCTTATGTTCTGTTGAGTATGGAAGATTGAGGAGTGGTTTAGTTGAGGTGCTTAAAATGATAAAAAGGTATGATGTGGTAAATAGAGAAATTATTTCCTTTTATGGGGAATGAAGGATGAGGGAACATAAAAATTAAACTTAGGCCATATAGAAAGGAAGTCAGGAAGCACTTTTTCCCCCAGGCAAGTAGAAATCTGGAATTCTCTGCCCCAAAAGGCTGTCAACGTTTGGAGCTTTCAACACTAATTGATTTCATTTTTGTTCAGTAGAGGTATCAAAGACAAAAACAGGTAAATGGAGTTAAGGTACAGATGAATGGCAGAGCAGGCTCAAAGGGGTCTCGTGCTTTAGAAACACTCCATTAATGTGCCTCAGCCACAACCTGAAAGGAGTGAATGTTATCCAGCTTTTTATCATGGCCATTGTATACCTTTCTGAGTGAGATTGAAGATTAATGTCAAATTATAGGCTCTTTTTCTATGACAGGCCAGTATCTAATGCCAATTGATTCAGAATTTTCAAATTCATTTTGCATTGATGCTTGCTGCTATTATCTTGATGGATTTCAGTCTAACTCGTTGAGTTGAAACGCTATATCAAACTTATTGGACCAGGATTGTTTTGTGTTGTTGAATAATTATCTCCACCCCCTCTCTTATCTAATGCAGATAGCAATATTTAGATGATTTTAATTCTAGCAGCACCTGTGGTGATGAAACACCAGAAACTAACTTCATGTTTGTTGTGGTATATTTGTGAACATTTTTTTGAAGACTGAATCTAAATTAAACCATTGAATAGTAATGTTAAACATGATTGGCTGAGGAATAATGCTTTGCAATCAATGGTTTTCTCCTGTGCCTACTGTCAGTGAGTGATTTAGGGGACAAAAGAATTAAGGTTATTGGCCTTTGATAATTCAAAGAAAATGGGTCAGTATTTGATTTATTTTCTAAAGCAGGAAGGTCATGGTTTTGATTAAATATTAACCTGAAACTGTTGCCCCTTCATGTACCAATGTACTTAATGTCTTGCCTTCAAATTCCTATCATAAGCTTGCTGTCTTAAAAATTGCCTGTATATTGCAGTATTTTTCATTAATTTTAAATCAAGCCCAAGAGGCAAATTAATTTGTGGTACATCAGATGTGTATCTATCATGAGTGAATTAAAATAAATAATATGTGATTACAGGCATATTATTAAACAATCTCTGGTGCTGCCCCTTCCGTATTTAGAAATATTTTGGTGTTTTCAGCATTTTGAAATCTCCATTGAAAATGGTAACAACACAACATTGTGCAGGGTATTCTAGAATGATTTAAAATGTACCAGCTACATGATAGTTACCTGCATTTTAGTTTATTCATTTGTGGGATGTGGGCATTGCTGGCTAGACCAGCATTTATTGCCCATCCCTAGTTGCCCTTGAACTGTGTTCTTAAATTGCTCCATCCCTGAGATGTAGGTACATCCACAGTGCTATTACAGAGGGAGCCTTAGATTTTGGTCCGATGATAATAAAGAAATTATATATTTCCAAGTCAGGATGGCGAGTGACTTAGAAAGGAGCTTTCGTATGGCGGTGTTCCCCATCTGCTGCCCTTGCCCTTCTAGATGGTATAAGTTGTGGGTTTGGAAGGTGCTGCCTAAGGGGCCTTGGTGAGTTGCTGGTGGACGCATTGAATGTTTGTGGAAAGCCTAGCAATTAAGTAGGCTGCTTTGTCCTGGATGTGTTGAGCTGCTTGAGTATTGTAGAATCTGCAAGTAATGTATTCCAAAACATTCCTGACTTGTGGCTTGTAGGACAGGCTTTGGGAAGTCAAGAGGTGAGAAACTCGCCAAGGAATTCCTAGCCTCTGACCTGCTCTTGTAGTCACATTATTTATGTGGCTAGTCCTTCTCGTCAGTGGTATCCCAGGATGTTGGTAGTGGTAAATTCAGCAATAGTAATGCCATTGAACGTCGATGGCTAGATTCTCCCTTGTTGGGATGGTAATTGCATATGTGGAGTGCATGTCGCTTGTCAGTCCAATCCTGGATATTGTCCAGATCTTACTGTATTTGACACGGACTGCTTCAGTATGTGAGGAGTCGTGAATGATGTTGAACATTGTTCAGCGAACATCCCCACTTCTGACCTTATGATGGAAGGAAGATCATTTTTAAAGCAGTTGAAGATGGTTGACCCTAGGACACTACCCTGAGGAACCTCTGCAGTGATATTCTGGAACTAAGATGATTTACTTCCAATCACCAAAACCATTTTCCTCTGTGTCAGGTATGACTCTCAACCAGTGGAGAGATTTCTTCCTGATTCCCTTTGACTCCAGTTTTGCTAGGGTTCCTTGATGTCACACTTGATCAGATGCTGCCTTGGTGTCAAGGGCAGTCACTCTCACTTTAACTCTAGAATCTAATTCTTTTGTCCATGTTTCAACCAAGGCTGAAATGAGGTCAGGAGCTGAGTGATCTTGGCGGAACCCAAACTGAGCATCTGTGAACAGATTATTGCTAAGCAAGTGCTGCTTGATAGCGTTGTTAATGACCCTTTCCATCACTTTACTGAGATTGAGAATAGACTGATGGGGTGATAATTATGATGTGGAGATGCTGCGTTGAACCGAGGTAAACACAGTAAGAAGTCTCACAACACCAGGTTAAAGTCCAACAGGTTTAGTTCCAGGTTTAAGTGGCTCATGCTACCAAATAAACCTTTTGGACTTTAACCTGGTGTTGTGAGACTTCTTACAGGGTGATAATTGGCAGGGTTGGATTTGTCCTGTTTGTTGTATACAGGACATAACTGGGCAATTTTCCAAAGTACTAGGTAAGTGCTAGTGTTGTAGCTGTACTGGAATAGCTTGGCTAGGGGTGTGACAAGTTCTGGAGCACAAGTCTTCAGTACCATTGCAGGAATGTTGTCTGAGCCTGTGGCCTTTGCTGTATTCTGTCCCTTCAGCTGTTTCTTGACGTCACATGGAGTGAATCAAATTGGCTGAAGACTGACACATGTGATGCTAGGACCTCCGGAGGAGGCCGAGATTAATCACCCACTCAGCACTTCTGGCTGAAGATTATTGCAATGCTTCAGCCTTGTTTTTGTGTTGTGCTCCTCCATTGTTGAGCATGGGGATACCGCTCCTCTAGTGAGTTGTTTAACTTCCACCACCGCTCAGGACTGATGTGGCTGGATTGCAAAGTTTAGATCTGAGCTGTTTGCTGTGGAAGTGCTTAGCTTTGTCTATTACTTGCTGCTTGTGCTGTTTGGCATGCAAGTAGCCCAATGTTACAGCTTCATCTGGTTGACACCTCATTTTTAGGTATGCCTAATGTTGTTCCTGGCATGCCTTGATTGAACATTGATCCCTTGCCGTGAAGGTAATGGTAGGGTGGGTGATGTGGTGTTCAGCAGCTGAGAGGGGAACTATATGTGGTAATCAGTAAGAGGCTTACTTGCCTTATTTGGTCCAGTATCATGAGACTGCATGGCATCCAGAGTCAATGTTGAGAACTCCCGGTAAACTCTCTCCTGATTGTATTTCGCTGTGCTGCTACCTCTGCTGGGTCTGTCATGCTGGTGGGGCAGAACTTACCCAGGAATGGTGATAGCGATGTCTGGGACAGTATCTGTCACGTAAGATTATGTCAGCCTGTTGCTTAACTAGTCTGTGAGACAGCTATTCCAATATTGTCACAAGTCCAAAGATGTTGACAAGGAGGATTTAGTATGATTGACAGGGCTGGGTTTGTTGTTGCTGTTTTTGATGCCAGGGGTTCATTTGGTTTTGTTCCTTTTTGTTGACTTTGTAGCAATTGGATGCAACAAAGTGGCTTATTTGGCCATTTCAAGGGGCAAGTGATTCCAAATCCATTGATGTGGGTCTGCTGTCGCAGGTAAGGATGATAGGGTTCCTTCCCTAAAGGAACCTTGTGAAACAGATGTGTTTTTACAACCAATAACAATGATTTCATGGTTATCATTAATCTTTTTAATTCCAGGTTTTTGGATTCAAATTCCACCGTTTGCCACGGTGGGATTCAAACCCGGGTCCTCAGAGCTTTACCCTTGGTTGCTGGATTACTAGTCCAGTGGTAATAATGTCTGCATTGTATTGAAGTGTGAAAATGAGATTGGCCTCCTTGTAATACAATACAGTGGTTCTACTAGGGCAGTCCTGTGGATGCTGGAATTTAAAACGAAAACAGAAAATGCTAGAAAAACTCAGCAAGTCTGGCAACATCTGAGGAGGAGGAAAATAGAATTAGTGTTTCAAGACTGTATACCTTCAAAGAGAGGTAGAAATGTGATGGATGAAATGCTGTATAGAAGAGGGTATAGAAACTGGAGCAGAATAGAAGGTCAGTAATTGATGGAGCGATTACAACAAAAGTTTATGAGGTAGGTCACGGAGTGCTGACAGATGTGAGGGAACCTGTGTTTTGTGGTGACTTCATGTTGAAAATAGTGGAAATGGCGGAGGATGTTGGAGTGGAAAGTGAGGACAAGGAGGACCATTTCATAGATCTGGGAGGGAGGGGAAGGGGTCGATCTTGGTTGAGTGCCCTGTCAACCATGGAGGGTGGATGGAAACCTCAGTTTAGGAAAAAGGTAGATATGGGGCAGCATGGTGGCACAGTGGTTAATGCTGCTACCTCATAGCCAAGGTCCTGGGGTTAATTCTGGCGTTGGGTGACTGTGTGGAGTTTGCATGTTCTCCCCATATCTGTGTTGATTTTTCTGGATGCTCTGGTTTTCTCCCACAGTCCAAAGATGTGCAGGTCAGGTGGATTGGGCGATTTGTAGGATAAATACATAGGGCTATGGGGATAGGGCCTGGATGAGATTGTTGTTGGTGCAGGCTCGATGGACCAGATGGCCTCCTTCTGCTATGGATTCTATGTCAGCACCATTTTCGAAGGTGGCATTTTTTGAACAGATGTGTTGGAGGTGTACGTTTGGAGCATGAGATGAAGTCCTCACAGGGAAATTGCTGTGAGGAGTTGTAATCAAGGTAGCTGTAGGATTCAGTGGGGTTGTGATGAACATTGGTAGTCAGTCTATTACCAGAAATGGAGACAGCGAGGTTCAGAAAGTGAAGTGTCAGAGATGGATCATAGGGAGGTGGAAATTGGAAGCAAAATAGATCAGCTTCACCAGATCCAGACGAGAGCATCAAGCAGCACTGATATAGTCATCAATGTAACGAGAAGTATTCAGAGTGGAACATGGAATGTTCCACATACCCCGCAAAAAGATGGGCATAATTTGGGCCCAATGGGTAAGCATAGCCACACCTTTTATTTACAGGAAGTGAGGCAAGTTAAAGGAGAAATTGTTGAGTGACAGAACAAGCTCAGGCAGGTGGTGGCGGTGGACAGGGATCGTTCGGACTTCTGCTGAAGGAAGAAATGGAGAATCATTAGACCCTCCTGGTTGAGGATGCAGGTATAGAGGAATTGGACATCCAGAGTGAAGAGGAAGCAGTTAGGGCCAGGAAACTGGGAATTATTGATATGCATCAGAGGAATCGCGAATGTAGTTGGAAGAGATTGGACAAGGAGAGAATGGATGGAGTCAAGGAAAGAGACTGGACAAGGAGAGAATGGATGGAGTCAAGGAAAGAGACTGGACAAGGAGAGAATGGATGGAGTCAAGGA
Source organism: Carcharhinus amblyrhynchos (assembly GCF_965287045.1). Taxonomy (NCBI): domain Eukaryota; kingdom Metazoa; phylum Chordata; class Chondrichthyes; order Carcharhiniformes; family Carcharhinidae; genus Carcharhinus; species Carcharhinus amblyrhynchos. Next base: position 96,462,321 of record NC_137328.1, read on the forward strand.
AAGAGACTGGACAAGGAGAGAATGGATGGAGTCAAGGAAAGAGACTGGACAAGGAGAGAATGGATGGAGTCAAGGAAAGAGACTGGACAAGGAGAGAATGGATGGAGTCAAGGAAAGAGACTGGACAAGGAGAGAATGGATGGAGTCAAGGAAAGAGACTGGACAAGGAGAGAATGGATGGAGTCAAGGGAAGAGACTGGACAAGGAGAGAATGGATGGAGTCAAGATCAGAAGAAATAAATTCTGTGGGGCAGGGACAGGCTGGTCTGATGGGTCTACCAGGACAGTCCTGTTGGTGGATTTTGAAAAGGGGATAGAAGTGGGCTATGTGGGGTTGGGGGACAATGTGGTTGGAAGCTGTGGAGGGAAGATCTCCAGAGGCGGTGTGGTAAGTGATGGTCCTGGATGTGTGGTGGTCAAACCTGCTGACCAGTGGTGCTCTTGTTGTCTGACCTCGACTTTGCCAACTCTCAGGCACTTCCTCCTACTTCCCTCTGGATCATGACCCCACCATCACCAAAAATATTTGTCTCCATGCGAAAAAAATCAAGCATTTGATTTGAAAATCAAGCATAGGGCATCAAGGAACCCTAGCAAAACTGGAGTCAATGGGAATCAAGGGGAAAACCCTCCACTGGTTGGAGTTGTAATTGGCTTAAAGGAAGGTAGTGGTTGTGGTGGTTGGAGATGAATCATCTCTGCTCCAGGATATCACCACAGGAATTCCTCAGCGTAGTGTCTTGGGCCCAACTATCTTCAGCTGCATCATCAATGACTTCCATCCATCATAAGTCAGAAGTAGGGATGTTTGCTGGCTGCACAATGTTAAACACCATTCGCAACTCCTCACGCTGAAGCAGTTCATGTCCAAACGCAACAAGAACTAGACAATATCCAGGCTTGCACTGAGAAGTGGCAAATAATATTCATGCCACACAAGTGCCAGGTAATGATCATCTCCAACAAGAGAAGATCTGACCATTGCCTCTTGACATTTAATGGCATTGCCATCACGGAATCTCCCACTATCAACATCCAAGGGGGTTATTGTCGACCAGAAACTGAACTGGACTAGTCATATAAATACTGTGGCTACAAGAGTAAGTCAGTGGCTAGGAATCCTATACATTTCTGACTCCCCCAGTCCTATCCATCATCTGCAAGGTGCCAATCAGGAGTGTGATGGAATACTACCCACTTGCCTGGATGAGTGAACTCCAACAACACTCAAGAAGCTCAACACCATCCAGGACAAAGCCCTTTTGGTACCCCTTCCACAAACGTTCAATTGCTTCACACTGAAGAACAGTAACTGTAGTGTGTACCATTTACAAGATACATTGCAGGAACTGACCAAGGTTCCTTAGGCAACACCTTCAAAACACAGAACCACTACTATCTAGAAGGATACAAGTACCAGAAACCTAGGAATACCACGACCTATAGGTTCCTTTTCAAGTCATTCACCACCCTGACTTGGAAATATCTTGCCATTCTTTCACTATTGCTGGGTCAAAATCCTGGAATTCCCTTCCTAACAGCGCTGTGGGTATACCTACATCTCAGGAACTGCAGCAGTTCAAGAAAGCAGCTCACTACTACCTTCTGAAGACCAACTAGGGATGGGCAATAAATGCTGGCCGAGCAAGCAACACCCACATCCCATAAATAAACTTTAAAAAACTATCCTTGAGGTCCTTTTATTTCCTCGCTCTCAAAAAATCTGTCTCCAGGACCTCATCCCTCTTTCTGTTTATGTCATTGGTACCAATTTGGACCATAATCTCTCGCAGTTCACTTTTCTCTGCTTAGAATGGTGTGTAGTCACTCTGTGGCATCATTGACCCTTGCACCAGAGAGGCAACACCCCTGCAGTCCTGTCTGGAGCTACTGAAATGCCTGTCTATTCTAGATATTGAATCCTTTATTATTGTTACTGTTACGCCCTTTTTCACCTCCCCCTTCAATGTCCCGTTCTGTGCATTTGAGTCACTAATGATGCCTTTAAGCTGAGTGTGCCTGTGCTTCCCAGAAAAATCATTGTCCTTACTACTATTCAAAACTGAATGCTGGTTAAAGAGCAAAATGCACTTGGGTTGCTGCACTACCTGCCTGGTCTGTCCTGGCCTTACCCATTTCCCCCTCTGCTTGTGTACTCTTCAACTGTGGAGCACCTCCACAAACATGCTGTCCATTTGGCTGTCTGCATTGCTGGTGTCAGTGGACTAGTAATCCAGACATCCAGGCTAATGCTCTGGGGACATTCCTCCGTAGCAGCTGGCGGTTTTTAAAATTCAACAGTAAAATCTGGAATTGAAAGTAGTCTCAGCAATAGCGTGCATGAAACTCCCATTGATTGTCAGAGAAACACACTGGGGTTCACTAATATCCTTTATGAAATCTGCCATCCTTACCTTGTTGAGCTAACATGAGACTACAGACCCACAGTAGTGTGGTAAATAACTGCCCTTTGAAATGGCCTAGTGACGCATTCAGTTCAAGGGCAGTTAAGGATAGGCTATTAATTCTGACCTTGCAAGTGATGGCCACATCACATGAAAAAAACCACATAATGAACTGTAGTTGACACCAGTACTTGATTATTAATGCAGGGATTATTTTGTCCTCTGTTTTGTTTATGGTGCTAAAGTGAGATCAATGTATACTTGAATTGTGTTTTAGTTTGAGTATGCCAAGTTATTTTTATTTTCAAAAATTAGCCTTTAATAATTAATTGGCTAAACTTAGTCAAAAATAGAATACTTTCCTTTAAATTAAGTTTCCCGAAATGAAACAGTCCTCATTGGAATTTTAGTTTTCAGACAGTCTCAACCTCTTGGTCAACACTGCAGCAGTGTTTTTGCTGTCACCCTAACGACTAGTTACCTACATTGGCTTGCTGATTTACAAATTGACAAGCCCTGTCATGTGTACTCAGTTAAATTTAAAATTATAATAATTTTCTAGTTAAGAGGAGTAAATAGTTGAGCCACATGGAGCAGCAATTGATCTGTGGTCTGTGTTGAGTTAATTGATCCCAGCTGGTGTTACAGTGGCATTTGAGCCTCCGTGTTAGGGAGAGAAAACTTTGCCAATATTTTAGTTGATTGGATTGCAGCATTTCCTGCTGAAAGCATATGCATCAGGATGGGAACAAGCTTGGCTGTGAATTCTTCCACCACCAAATACTTGAATCATTTGGTCCTCCTCATATATCTGCCTTGTTCCCTAATCCCTTTATCTCTTTTTGTACCACCTGCCTATCCAAACTGATCTTCAATGTTAATTTCACGTATAGCTCAACCTCTAAATCTAGTTGTGAATTTTCCAGCCCATGTTTAAAAAAAGTTTGTTTTGGTCTCTTGTAAATCTCTTAACGTTCAGTCGTGAATTTATGATCCTTCAACTGCTGAAAAGTCTCCTATCTACTTTTTCACCTTTCAGATTTTTAAATGCCTTTTGTTGCTCTGTGATCTGCAATTTATTGAAAAGAAAAAAGCTCAATTTTCCAGTTTTTTTTGAGACTTTATTTGAATTAATATTTCCTCATACCAGACAGCCTTCTACTTCATTCAGTTGCTGAAACCTGAATATCCTTATCGTGCAGTACTCTGAGATTTCATTAACATTTATATAGCTTCCTCATTAAATCTATGCTTCTTATGATGAAATCTAGATTTCCATTAGCTTTTTTATCAACAGTTCAATCAATCTGTGCTGGTACTTTTAATTTAGTGTGAGCCTGTGCTCCCAAATCCTGCAGATTTTCCAGAGCATTGCATCTACTTTAATGGATAAGGTTTTTCTGATAGTAGTCTTGATTATTTATGCGCAAATTGGAGTACAGCAACTTAAATAAGGGACACATATTTGGGTAAACTTAAAAATCCAGATGTTGCTGAATGAGATACTTCAGTCTGCCATCAGCTTTTTGAAAGTGGCTCAGCATTAAGATACATTCAGTGGTATGAAATTGGAATATTTTTGTGGCAAATGGTAATTAAACTTGTCTCAGCAAGTTAACTCTGGTCCTTTCTGGACTTGATCCCGTTTACATGTGCGATGAGTGCTAATTATGTCAAACAACATCTCTGGCACTGAAAATTAACTATTACAAGTATGGAGTCTGATTCCTTAAGACTTTAATTCTTGGAAATTTTAAACATTTCTCCTTTCTGTCTCTCCCCTAACTCTTAATCTATTTTTTCCCCTCACTTTATTTTTCCTGTACACTTCATTTGACTTTGAATTTACCCACTTTAATTTGCACTTCATTTTGAGCCTATTAATTTTGCAATCCTTCAATCTGCTTGGTTACGGAGTTGCTTTCCCTAAGACTCGGGTCTTAGACGTACCAATTTTCTTATGATACCATTATCAGCTTGCAGTTTCAGCAACTTGCCATGCAAAAATTTAAAAACCTAATCTAGCAAGGGCATGCTTAGCGAAGGCCATTGGTATTTGATAGCAAAATCTGGGACATTGTTTTTAGGTATCAATTGTTTCTGCCTGAAACACACTCGTGTTTTTAAGGATGTATCACATTAAACTCAGCCAATTTGTTACCTTTTAACCTAAACTAAATTGTCTAACGTTTTCCTTTATTATCATACTTGCCTCAAGCATTCAATATTCACTTTCTCACCAATATTTTCTTTAGCAAAGACCCTGTGAAGCGCTTAATAAAATATCCGCCAGTTTTTGATCCACTTCCATAAATTGACAATATTCTGTGGGACCCCATCTGACTTCTAACAGTTCTCTCTTTACTGATATATTTGCAACTTATTGATATTTCTGGAAATATTTTTCTCTTGCCCCACCCCATCTTTCCTTTTTCTGCTCCTGCAATCTTTTATTTTCATATTATCTTTTAAGTTTTATCAATTACTCTCATTATAATCTTTGTGTTCTCCTTTTAGCTTGCTTGTTCCATTTTAATTGTATTCAAAAACAAAACTTCCAAAGGTGCAGTGCTCCCTCAGTACCAGGGAACGTCTGTCTGAATTTTGGGGCTTGAGTCCTCAACTGACTCTGCGTGAGAATGATCAAGACTGAGAATTAGCTTTGAGTGTTACCTTTTATGCAAGAAGTCACCTTAATTATGCCTGCCCCAACCTTGTATTCTTCAATCTTAATAAGAAATTAATACAACTAATAAAGCAATGAATAACTGGGATGCTGGGTTTTAAGGCTCAGAGCAGGTTATGCTAAGCCTAAAACGCCTGTTCAGCTCAGTTGGAGTATTATGCCCGATTCTGAAAACCACATTTTAGAAAGGAGCTTAAAGGCTTCGGAGAGCGTACATAAGATACTTAATAAAATAGTTCCAGAGTTGAGGGATTGAATGTGGAAAGACTGGAGATGTTGGGATTTTCCTCCTTGGAACAGAAACAGCTAAGAGGAGATTTGATAGCAATATTTAAAATCATGAAGGGTTTTGATACAGTAATAAAAGATAAATTGTATACATAAAGAGGCGGGGGTGATACGAGAAAGTACTGTTTAATGCAACAGGCGATTAAGATTTGGAATACACTTTCTGATAAGATGATACTTACAGATTCAAGTGATAACCTTCAAAGGACAAATAGGGATATGGACAGAGTGGAGAGGTGGAACTCACAGAATTCATCTTCAAAAGAGCCAGTGTAGATGGATGGGCTGAATGGTGTCCTTTGCATTGCTGTTCTATTTTACACTTTTGCAATCTCTTCTTGAAACAAAAGTTTCTCCTCACGTTCTGCTATCTTCAGCGATTGTATTATGGTTACTAGTTCCTACGAACTCACCCACATTTAGTTCATTAAACTGATCTAGTCCATTTCTTATAAGCAGATTTGGCAAAACTTTTAACCTTTGTAGACTTGGTATAGAGCTTGTAGGGGATGGATTGTCCTGATTTTAGGAATTTAATTCTCTTTTATCTATTTACTCCCACAGTCCCAATAAGAAGATAATAATTAAAATTTGCTAGAACATACTTTTGTTATTCATGTATACCTCTCTCATCTGCAGAGTTCCTCTTCATTTCCTCTTCACATTTTAGAAATTTAATACACCTATTAATGTAACAGGCTTTTTAAAAATTTTGGAGCTTGAATGATATTTATTATAAGAACATAAGAAATAGGAGCAGGAGTAGGCCATCTAGCCCTTCGAGCCTGCCCCGCCATTCAATAAGATCATGGCTGATCTGTCGTGGCTCAGTTCCACATTCCCTCCCTCTCCCCATAACCCTTAATCCCCTCTCTTGTCAAAAACCCATCAACCCGCATCTTAAAAATATTTAGCGAGGTAGCCTCCACCACTTCAACGGGCAGAGAATTCCAGAGATTCACCACCCTTTGAGTGAAGAAGTTCTTCCTCAACTGTGTTCTAAACCGCCCCCCCTTTATCTTGAGGCTGTGCCCCCTAGTCCTACTGTCCTTTCTGAGCGGGAAGAGTCTCTCCACCTCTATCCTATCCATCCCATTCATCATCTTATATGTCTCAATGAGAGCTCCCCTCATTCTTCTAAACTCTAACGAGTACAAGCCTAGTTTATTCAGCCTCTCCTCATTGCTCAACCCCCTCAACTCCGGCATCAGCCTAGTAAACCTCCTCTGCACTCCCTCCAAGGCCAAAATATCCTTGCGTAAGTACGGCGCCCAAAACTGCACACACTACTCCAGCTGCGGCCTCACCAATGCCCTATACAGCCGCAGCAAGACCTCCCTACTTTTGTATTCAATCCCCCTTGCTATGAAGGCCAGCATCCCATTAGCCTTCCTGACCACCTGCTGCACCTGCAAGCTGGGTTTTTGCGACTCATGCACAAGGACCCCGAGGTCCCTCTGCACCGTCACCTGCTGCAGTTTTTCGCCACGTAAGTAATAATCCTTCCTACCATTATTCCTACCAAAGTGGACCACCTCACACTTGCCAACATTAAATTCCATTTGCCATTTCCTGGCCCATTCGCCCAGCCTATCTAGATCCTTCTGTAGACTCTCCACACCCTCCGCGCAATTTGCCGTTCCACCAATCTTGGTGTCATCAGCAAATTTCGACACCATACACTCGGTTCCCTCCTCCAGATCAGCTGTATAAATGGTAAATAGCTGAGGCCCCAGCACCGACCCCTGGGGCACTCCACTAGTCACCAACCGCCAATCCGAATAGCACCCATTGACCCCCACTCTCTGCCTCCTATTTGACAACCAATCCTCTATCCACGCTAACACCCTACCCCCAACTCCATGTCCCCTGACCTTCTGCAATAACCTCTTGTGAGGTACCTTGTCAAACACCTTCTGAAAATCAAGAAACATCACATCCACCGGCTCTCCTCTATCCACCGCCCTAGACACATCCTCATAGAACTCCAGTAAATTTGTCAGACACGACTTCCCCTTAATGAAACAGTGCTGCATCTGCTCTATCAAGCAATTCCCCTCAAGATGCCTCGCTATTTCTTCCTTGATGACGGATTCTAACCTACAACAGACGTTAAACTAACTGGCCTATAATCCCCTGCCTTTTGCCTGGCACCCTTCTTAAACAACAGTGTAACATTAGCCGTTTTCCAATCTTCCGGCACTTCCCCGGAATCCAGCGACGTTTGGAAAATAACCACCAAGGCATCCACTAATACCTCCGCCATTTCTTTCAGAACCCTCGGATGCATTCCATCCGGTCCTGGGGACTTGTCCACAATCAGTCCCTCCAGTCTGTCGAGCACCGCCTCTCTAGTAACAATAATGTCATTGAGACCCTCCAGTCCTACCACCTTTCCATCTCTAACACCCAGCAAATTATTCACGTCCTCCTCCGTGAAGACCGAAACAAAAAAGTTATTCAAGACCTCAGCCATATCCGGATATTGTTGACTGCCCATCTCTCCTGCTAGATTGTTTTTTACATGCATTTTAACCTTATCTACTTCTCCATTCAGCTAACCCTGATTTTTTTTTAACTTTCCCAGCTTTTTCCTCCTTTCCTATTATATAATCAATATATTGAAAAGGAATCATATGGACTTGAAACATTAAACAATTATCCACAGATGTCAGACCTGCTGAGTTCTTTCAGCAGTTCCTGTTTATATTATGGTTATATACCCATTGCTTATCTATATCTTCTCCTATAGATACTGTGCTGCTCCAAGAGAGTGTTGCTGACCATGCAGTTCCATTAGATTGGTATATGATTGTGCTCAGTAAGGTGATGCAGTAGTTTGCTGTTGCCTTCTGCAGTATGGCTTACCAGAAAATTATTCTGCTCATTGCCTGACGTCAGATGTATTGGAAGGATTTATATGTTGATATGGTCACATAATGAATGTAATTTCATGGCCACCAGGTCCTGATGTGGGTCTTGAACCTGGAGCTGCTGGTCCAGAGGTAGGGATGCTACCACTGTGCCAGAAGACCTCCCTATCTACACCTAATCTTTGTATTACAAAATGTTAATTTTTACTCATGTTATCACTTTGCTTCTTTTTCATCTTTTTAGCCCTTCTTAATTATATTTCAGTATGTTTCTTTTTTATTGCTGTTTTGCTTGCAACCTGGTTTCTGTTATTCATAAATCTTGATCTTCCTGTAAAATAATTGCTTCCAGTTCCAATACATGAATTTGAACCTTCCTTTGTGTTTCTCGTTTCTTTTTGTCTAATTTACCCTCTACGTATTCTTCATTTTTTCGCCATTTATATAGCTACTATTCCATGACTTCCTATTCCTTCTGTTAGGTTATTTTCTGCACATGTTTTAATCTCACCTGCTTCTCCATTCACTATTAGCTGATCCAGTTTTTAAAAACTTTTTCAGCCCTTTTCTTTTTTCCTAGCTTAAGTATGTAATTGGGTGTCAGTTGTGGCTCAGTGTGTAGCACTCTTGCCTTTAAATCAGAAGTTTATAGGTTCAAATCCCACTCAAGAGACTTGAGCACAAAATCTAACCTGACATTTCGTTGGAGTACTGAGGGAATGCTGTATTTGGAGATGCTGTCTTTCGGATGAGATGTTAAACTGAGAACCTATCAGATGGACATATCCTGTGACACAGTTTTGAAAATGAGCCTCTTGTTCCTCAACCAATGTTAGTAAAACAAGTTAACTGGTCATTATCATTCGCTGTTCAGGAGACCTTGTGGTATTCTCTGAAACATTGCTACAGAGACTACTTCTAAAGTTCTTTGAAACATGGAAAAAGTACTAGAAATATGCAAGTATTTTTTCAAAACTTCTCTATTTAACAGTTTTACCAGAGTATTAGCGCCCATTCAATTCTGATATACCCGGCATATATACATCAAAATACTGCATAAACTGGAAATTGACATAAAAACAGAAAATGCTGGAAATAGTCATAAACGTAACCTGTGGGGAGAGAAACAGAATGAATATAAAAGCAGGGAGGTCTTGCTGCAACTGTATAAGGCACTGGTGAGGCTGCAACTAGAGTACTGTGTGCAATTTTGGTCCCCTTATTTGCAAAAGGATATATTGGCTTTGGAGGGAGTACAGAGAAGGTTCACGAGGTTTATATTGGAGATGAGGGGGGTAGCTTATTAGGGGAGATTGAGCAGATTGGGCCTGTACTCATTGGAATTTAGAAGGCTGAGGGGTGATCTTATAGAGTCATATAAGATAATGAAGGGGCTAGATAGGGTAGAGGTAGAGACATTCTTTCCACTTAGAAAGGAAACCAGAACTAGAGGGCACAGCCTCAAAATAAGGGGGGGGGGTCAGTTTAGAACAGAGTTGAGGAGGAACTGCGTCTCTCAGAGGGTAGTGAATCTCTGGAATTCTCTGTCCATTGAAGTGGTGGAGGCTACCTCGTTGAATATGTTTAAGTCACAGGTAGATAGATTTCTGATCGATAAGGGAATTAAGGGTTATGGGGAGCAGGCGGGTAAGTGGAACTGATCCACTTCAGATCAGCCATGATCTTATTGAATGGCGGGGCAGGCTCAAGAGGCTAGATGGCCTACTCCTGCTCCTATTTCTTATGTTCTTATGTTTCAGTCTGATGACCTTTTACCAGAACTGAAGACATTAGAAATGTAACAGATTTTAAGCAAATATTGAGGCATGAAAAAGGGATAGAGGAACAAAGGACAATAGAGAAGATTTTTGATAGGGTGAAGCTTAAATGGCAAAAAGAAGGATGGTGTCTGGAGAAAATGGGGCCAGAGGTTATGATCTAAAATTGTTGAAATAATGTTGGGTTTGAAAGGCTATAAAGTGCCTAATTGAACACTGAGGTGTAACTAATTTTGATCTTCATTGGAACAATGCAGTAGTAGTCTGAGGAGGGAGATGTCAGAGTAGGATGGGACAGATAATTAAAATTGCAGGTGATTACAAATTCAATTTTATTCTTGCAGAATAGAGGTGTTCTGCAAAATGGTAACTTAATCTGTATTTGATCTTCCGAATATGGAGGAAACAGCATCATCAGAAGAAATATATCTGTTTTTATTTTATAGTTGTAGATGATAATCTACACCCAGTCATGGGCATACCATCACTCAAACTTTAACTAAAGAAAGGTGCCTGCAATGTTGCTAGGAAACCTGAATTCTAAACATGGACTTTGTCACTGAACAAAATTGGTGGAAGTTGTTTACTTTGATGATAGATGCTGAAATTACAACAGGCAAATTTCAAGGAAATAGCATGTTTATTCCTCAAACAAACTAGAGCCTTCAGACGTAAAGCTGCCTTTTCAACTCAGGGGTTGTGGGCGGGACCATTCCCAATTAGACTTTCACGTTCTGTGCCTTCAAACAAGTCACAAGGCCAGACTGTTGATGGAATTCGTATTTCAATTCCTACACCTTTTTTTATACATGGACAGCTTTATGTGCTACTTCCCAGAATGGGAAGCTTTGGTTTTCTTGAACCCTGGTGAAAGAATAACTAGTAATCCTGTATTTAAAGAAGTACTGTTGCAATAAAGTCTTAAGTTAGTGATGGTTGTTTAATTTCTCTGTACAAAATAATTTGCATTTATAAAATAACATAAATGTTTAAAGCACCTCAAAACTAGGCAGAAGAGAATGGACACTGAACAAGGAATAGGAAGATGAAAGGGCATTGTATAGTTGATTAGAGTGCTGAAAATTATTAGATCAGAATTAATAGAAGCAGGAGTAGGCTATTCAGCCCCTCGAGCTGACATTCAGTAGGATAATGCTCATCCAACATTCCTCACGTCCATTTTTCTGCCCTTGCCTCGTAACCCTTGATTCCCTTACTGATCAGAAATCTTTCTATCTCAGTTTTAAATATATTAATGTGTTTTAGCCAACAATCTAGAAAGATAGGAGGATAAGCTTTTGGTTGTAGTGCACAGGATATCTTTTCAGGGGTTTTGATGTTACATCCTGTCATCCCGTCCTCCCAGATCCAGCTGTCACATAATTAGAACTTTACCTGTAAGGTAAAATTTTGATACAGAGATTGTAGGATATGATTATACATAAGATTACTGATGCTGAACTTAGGACAACATTTATAAACGTTACTGGAGCCATTGATCTTAGATGCGAGCCATTATATAGTTTCAAAGTTCCCTGCACCTCTCTAAATTTTAATGTAATAAAAATTAGTATTAGAAGAGATGAAGAGGAAAAATGATCTCCACAAATCCTGCAGAGAGATTTGCCACCATGGAATTTCTAAAAGGTTGAGCAGAAGACAAAGAGAGACAAGGGGAAACACATCGGAGTTTAAACTAAGCATAATTGGAAAAGAAATCCACATAGGGACAGTCAGAAAGGAAGGGCGAGTCATAAAACATGCAGACAGACATGAATCTGAAAATTAACACAACACAGTAAATATTGAATGACTACTTCTCTCAAATAAGAACCATCTGAAATATCCTCTCCAACTAAAGTTATCTCAAGTAAAATGAAAGCTTAATGGATCAAAGTTAATCCCAAAGATTAGATGGCATTTATCTGGAAGACTAGGCAACATTTTTGTGAGGCAGTGATTATCAGTATAAGGACTCATTAAATGTCGGAAAGGTATCCCAGTTGGAAGGTTGAACAAGAGCTTATGTAATATCCATACTCAAGGTGCCGAAACTGACACAAGCTATTACGAAACAAATTGTCTTAATTCCAAGACAATTTCAATGCAGAGAAGTGTGAGGTAGAAAGAATGTGGAATGACAGCATAGAAGGTGCAGGAACATGAGGACCTCATAAATACACATAGCTAATTGAAGATAGCAGGGCAGGCTGAGACAGCAGTTAATAAAACATAGAGTATCTTAGCCTTCATTCTTGGGGCATGGGTACAATAGTAAAGAGATCATGATTGGCACCACATCCACAAATATCCACTCCCTCCACCACTGACACTTAGTAGCAGCAGTGTGCGCTGTCTACAAGATACACTGCAAAGATTCACCAAGGATCTTTGGACAGGACCTTCCAACCCATGACCACTTCCATCTAGAAGGACAAGGGCAGTAGATGCATGGGAACACCGCCGTCTGCAAGTTCTCCTCCAAGCCACTCTCCATCCTTACTTTGAGTTATATCGCCATTCCTTCACAGTCACTGGGTCAAAATACTGGAATTTCTTCCCTAACGGCATTGTGAGTCAACCTGCAGCATGTGGACTGAAGCATTTCAAGAAGGCAGCTCACCACCAGCGTCTCAAGTGCAAGTAGAGCTGGGCAATAAATGCTGGCCAGCCATCAATGCACATATCCCACAAATGAATAAAAGGAAAATGTCTAAGTCACTAGTTAGGCCTCAACTAGTATACTGCATCCAGTTCTGGGAAACATACCTGAGGAAGGGTCTGAAGGCACTGGAGACAGTACAAAGGACATTCACAAGAATGATTCCAGAGATAGAGAACTGTAGCTATGAGGATAGATTGGAGAGTTTGGGACTGTTTTCCTTGGAGAATTGAAGGCTGAGAAGAGACTTTATCAAGGTATTCATGATCTTGATGGGTATGGACAGCATTAAATAGTGAGAAACCCATTCCATTCGAGCATCAAGAACTAGAGTGCACAGATTGATAATAAGTGGCAAAAGGGGTTAAAGTGGTGAGGAAGTTTTCTTAGTCTGGAATAAATTTCCTGAGAGGGTGGTGGAGGCAAGTTCAAACCGAGGTAATCAATAGAGAATCAGATTGCTATCTGAAAAGAAAGAATGTGCAAGGTTATGGGGATAAGATAGGGCAGTGGCATTAGTTAGAATGTTCTTTTATAGACTTGGCTTTCTTAACCCAGAAAAGAAATGACTTAAGAGGTGATCTTTGAGTGATGTACATGAGGTAGGGGAGTGGTACTCAGTAGAATGCTCTTTCAGAGACTTGGCCTTCTTAAACGGGAAAGGAAAGAGGTGATCTTCAAGTGGTGTATATGAGATAAGTAAAGGTATTAAAATTAAACTATTGAGAGCACAATTAAGGTCACAAATTCAAATTAAAGGGTACTTTTGGCATAGATATTTGGACATTCTTCTTCGCGTAGCCTGATCAACATACGGAATACATTTTCAGCAGGCAATGGAGGCAAAAATCCAAGAATCATGTAATAAACATTTGGATGGTAAAATGGGTGGATGTTAAAATTTATCTCAATTGGTGAAATGAAATGGAGCAACTAACTTTTCGCACTCATTTCTTGTGGCCTTCCCAGGCTGGTACAGTCTGCCAGTAATGAACCATATAAGCCAGAATTTCTAGTTTGAACTTTTAGATTGTGCTGAGTTGCAATATAGACTAGTAGATGTGATAGTTCCTCTGGTTTGGGTTTCAAATGGAAAGGTCATCTTATACGTGACTATGAAACCTCTGCAGTTTTGTTGAGAGAAACAATCGGGAAGTTTAAAAAAAACAATAATGTGCATTTTAGTTCTTGTACCTACACTTTGGTTGCAGCTCTCTGGGCGCAGGCACAAAGTTGTTGCCTGTACTTGTGATACATTGATTAAAGAAGACAGAGTCTGACATTTAGTGTCAGTAATACTGTCCCTACTGACAGTACTCAGCCCAAGCCATATAGCAAACAAAAGTTAGATACAAAGCAAGCCTCAGTCATATCGTAAGTGTGTCAAGTTGCAACTCTGACCACAAATTGTCAATTTCAAATTAAGCTGTTAAGTACGTGATAGGATAAGAACAATCTATTCAAGCATTTCAAGCTGTTAGAGTTAAATACCCAAGGTCAGGGTTTTCCAAACTTTTCCAGCCAATGAATCCTTTTGACCTCCTAAGTGTAGTGATAAAACATTCTTATTATGTTGAAGAATTATAGAGCCATAGAGGTTTACAACATGGAAATAGGCTCTTTGGCCTAACTTGTCCATGCCACACTTTTTTTACACCCCAAAGCTAGTCCCAATTGTCTGCATTTGGCCCATATCCCTCTATATCCATCTTACTTATGTAACTGCCTAAATGCTTTTTAAAAGACAAAATTGTACCTGTCTCTACTACTACCTCTGGCAGCTTGTTTCAGACACTCACCACCCTCTGTGAGAAAACATTGTCCCTCTGAACACTTGTATTTCTCCCCTTTCACCTTAAACCTATGCCTTCTAGTTTTAGACTCCCCTACCTTTGGGAAAAGATATTGACTATCTTACTGATCAGTGCCCCTCATTATTTTACAGACCTCTATAAAATCGCCCCTCAGCCTCCTACACGCCAGAGGAAAAAGTCCCATTCTATCTAGCCTCTCCTTATAACTCAAACCATCAAGTTCCAGTAGCATCCTAGTAAATTTTTTCTGCACTCTTTCCAGTTTAGTAATATTCTTTCTATAATAGGGTGACCAGAACTGTACACCATATTCCAAGGGTTAAACCACTTTGCGTAATAGGTGCAAAAGTACAAAAATTTATAAGTGTTTTCTATTTCTTATATATATTTACATTTTTATAATTAACAAGTTCTCTTATTCAAAAAAAAGTTAAGTCTTAGATCTTAGCAGTTTTTGATGGGGGAGTGATGTTGCTGCTTTTGCTCACAAATTTATTGACTATTTGGAGAGCTAGAGTCTCGTATAAAACTTGCACATACATACCTCTCTTTCTCTCACAGACGCTCAGCTCTCTCATACACAAATACAGACACTTACCTGTTTCTTTCTTTCTCTTTCTCTCTTGTCACCCATACACAATCACCTCTCTCACATGCACACGCATATGTACACTCTTCTCTCCCTCACTCCATGGCTGCTTTCCCTCCTCTCCCTCAGTCCATGGCTGCTGCTTCTCCTCCTCAAAGCCACTCCTCCTCCCTCTCCCATCCCATGGCTACTCTTTTCCTCGTTCTGCTGTCTGCCCTGGCCCAGACGTTTGAGGGCTGAATTCCTGCTGGATTCCAGTTTGTCCAGTCAAAAACTGGCTTCTCACTGCATTGGCTGCAGCCTATCAGCTGCTAATGCAGGGAGAAACCAGCATCTGACTGGACAAGCAGCTTCACAACATTTTACAAATGTTATACATCAGCCTGGGTTACCATGGAGTCCTTGGATGTATCCAATGGAACCAATTGGGAGATGAAGTATGAATCCTTATTTATTACTTACAAACAAAAACAATTTTTAACAGATGGGAGATGAAGTATGAATCCTTATTATTTACAAATCAAAAAGATTTTTAACTGTATCAACACTGAGTTTATGTCCTTCGCTTTGTATGGTGTCTTCACTTGTTTTTACAATTCTGGATCTATTTTGTTTTTTCTCTTTATTTTTGTCTGCTGCTTCTGTCATTTTTATTATTAACGACCCTGGTACAGAGATGCATTAATGTTTCATACTTCAAAAAAATAATCTTCCTGGGGAAGGAAGAAACAATAGAAAGTTTCCTTCTGGTACATCCTGTTTTTATCAAGTAGTGGAAAATGAAAGCCTCTAATTAATTGTATGAATAAGAGTCGTTTGCCATGTCAGCTGTTCTACACTGTCAAGATCGACCTCATAAAATAGAAACAAAAAATTATGGGTACCATATCTGAAAATTATTTCTTGGTAAAATGCAGTTTCCTTTAACTAAAATTATGAAAACAGGCATTCTGAAAGCATATTCTTATATGAGTAGAAATCAAGGAAATATTTCATTGTGTATAGCGTGCGCAAAACTTAGTGAAACCAAGAGCTCTGGGTGTCAAGGGGAAAACCATCCACCAGCAGATGGACATAGCCATCAGAGGTCAGTCCTCAGAGCCAAAGGGCATCATTATAAGGGTAACACCATAATGTTAGTGGTACCACTGAAAGTCATCACTACAAGGGTAACACCATGATGCTAGTGGTACCACTGAAGGTCAGGAAAGGTTATTATGGTTTTTCTTGTTAGAAGATGGTCAATGTGTGGGATCTATGTGGCACAATGTAATTGTCTGTAATTGTCTTGATTCATCAATTTTCAGCTAATTTAGAAGTGATCTTTCTTGTCATGTTCTGCTTCATTCACAATTCTTTCTCACAATGGACATGCCAATGGTAAGACTGGAACATCCCCCAGCCTTGAACTGGCATGTAGCAGATAATGTTGTGCCACGTAGATCCCAGACCTTGACCATCTTCTAACAAGAAAAACCACAATAACCTTTCCTGACCTTCAGTGGTACTACTAGCATCATGGTGTTGCCCTTATCATGGGTGTCATGCTAAGAAGGGTAGAGGTTGAGTTAACGGATAACCTTTCAAAGGCTTTTCACTACCACCTAGATTTTCTTTGGGTAACACCTAAAGAGCTCAACGCCTTCAGAATAAAGCATACTGTTTCATTGGTGCTACAAGACTAATCAACGCCTCCACTAGCAACACACAACATAAGAAGTAGGAGCAGGAGTAGGCCATCTAGCCCTTCGAGCCTGCCCCCCATTCAATAAGATCATGGCTGATCTGAAGTGGCTCAGTTCCACTTTCCCGCTTTCTCCTCATAACCCTTAATTCTGTCAAAAACCTATCTACCCGTGTCTTAAATATCTTTAGCGAGGTAGCCTCCACCGCTTCAACGGACAGAGAATTCCAGAGATTCACCACCCTTTGAGTGAAGAAGTTCCTCCTCAACTCCGTTCTAAACTCCCTGGAGCAGGGGTAAAAGATATAATGGAAAGGGTAGAGGGAATTTTGAAAGGGGAGGGGACCCAGGCAGAGGTCATAGTACACGTAGGGGAGGGGGATATAGGAAGGAGGAGTAGGGGAGAGGTCCGTAGGCAATTTAGGGAGTTGGGGGCCAAACTAAAGAGCAGGACCTCCAGGGTGGCACTGTCTGGGTTGCTGCCCAGTACGAGCAAGGCTAAGAATGACGAGATCATGCAGTTGAATGCATGGTTGAGGGACTGGTGTAGGGTAGAGGGGTTTACTTATGTGGATCACTGGGAGGTGTTTAGGAGAGAAAGGCAATTGTACAGGAGGGGTGGGGAGGATTTGAACGGGAGGGGGACTAGTGTCTTAGCAGGGAGGTTAGCTGGGGTGTTCAGGAATGATTTAAACTAATAGGGAGGGGGGGTGGGGAGGTGGCTGGGAGAGAGACGGGTGAAAGGAAAATTATAAGGGAGAAGGTGGTTCCGAGGGACGCTTGTGGGTTGAACTGTGTCTGTTTCAATGCTAGGAGTGTGGCAGGGAAAACTGATGAGCTTAGGGCCTTGATGTTTGTGAGGCAGTTGGATGTGGTGGCTGTAATGGAGACGTGGTTACGGGAAGGGCAGGACTGGCAGCTGAATGCTCCTGGGTACAGGTGTTTTAGGTGTGACAGAGGAGGGTTGAAGAGAGGTGGAGGGGTGGCACTGTTAGTCAAGGAAAACATCACAGTAGTGCAGAGGGAGGGCGATATGGAAGAGATAGGGATTGAGTCGCTGTGGGTGGAGTTGAGGAATAAAAAGGGAGAGATCACATTGCTAGGGGTGTACTATAGGCCACCCAACAGCCCAAAGTCAGTGGAGGAAGGCATTTGCAGGGGCATTTTGGACAGGTGCAGGAAGAATAGAGTGGTTCTAGTGGGTGATTTTAATTTTCCCGGAGTGAATTGGAGGGGGCCTAGAGCTGGGGGTACGGAGGGAGAGGAGTTTGTGAAATGTGTTATGGAAGGGTCGCTAGAACAGTATGTAACTAGCCCGACTAGGGGAGGGGCTATACTGGATTTAGTGTTGGGAAACGAGCCGGGGCAGGTGGGTGAGGTAGAGGTAGGCGAACATGTGGCGAACAGTGACCACAAGTCCGTCTACTTTAGGATAAAAATGGAAAGGGACGAGTGCCGTCCGAACGGGAGTGTGCTGAACTGGGGAAAGGCGAGCTATGGCAGGATTAGGAGGGAGCTGCAGCAAACTGACTGGGAGGGACTGTTAGCTGGCAAGTCCACGGTTGGCAAGTGGGAGGCTTTTAGGGACAAAATGAAATGGTTGCAGGGGAGGTATGTTCCGGTTAAGCGAAAGGATGGGAAAGGTAGGATTAGAGAGCTGTGGATTACGGGGGATATTGAAGACTTGGTCAGGAAGAAGAGGGAGGCGTATGTTAGGTCAAAACAAATGGGTACGGAGTGTGCGCTGGAGGAATATAGAGAGAGTAGGAGGGAGCTAAAAAGGGGAATTAGAAGGGCGAAGAGAGGGCATGAGATGGCTTTGGCTGGTAGGATTAAGGAAAATCCTAAGGCATTTTATTCCTATATTAGAGGCAAGAGAGTAGTTAGAGGGAAAATTGGTCCTCTTAGGGACAAGAGTAGAGAGTTGTGTATTGAGTCGGAGGGAATGGGGGAGCTCCTGAATGAATACTTTGCGTCGGTATTCACGAAGGAGAGGGGTTCGGAATCGTGCGGTCTCTTGAAGGGAGCGGAGGTTCAGTTGCAGGATATAGTTATTACGAGAGAGGAAGTGCTAGGGCTTTTAGGTAGCGTGAGGACGGATAAAGCTCCGGGGCCTGATGGTATTTGTCCCAGGCTGCTTAGGGAGGCGAAAGATGAAATTGCTGGGCCTCTGGCGCACATCTTTGTCTCTTCTTTGGACACAGGTGAGGTCCCAGAAGACTGGAGGGTAGCAAATGTGGTCCCGTTGTTCAAAAAAGGTAGTAGGGATAACCCTGGGAATTATAGGCCGGTGAGTTTGACGTCGGTGGTAGGGAAGTTAATGGAAAAAATACTTAGGGGTAGGATGTATGAGCATTTGGAGCGTTGCGATCTGATTAGGGATACGCAACATGGCTTTGTTAGAGGGAGGTCTTGCCTTACGAATCTGGTGGAATTCTTTGAGGAGGTGACAAAAACGGTTGACGATGGGAGAGCCGTTGATGTCATCTATATGGATTTCAGTAAGGCGTTTGACAAAGTCCCTCACGGTAGGCTGGTAGAAAAGGTTAAGGCGCATGGGATACGAGGCCAGGTAGCTAGGTGGATTGAGAACTGGCTGGGAAATAGGAGACAGAGGGTAGTTGTGGAGGGTACATAAGAACATAAGAAATAGGAGCAGGAGTAGGCCATCTAGCCCTTCGAGCCTGCCCCGCCATTCAATAAGATCATGGCTGATCTGTTGTGGCTCAGTTCCACTTTCCCGCCCTCTCCCCATAACCCTTAATCCCCTCTCTTATCAAGAACCCATCAACCCGCTTCTTAAAAATATTTAGCGAGGCAGCCTCCACCACTTCAACGGGCAGAGAATTCCAGAGATTCACCACCCTTTGAGTGAAGAAGTTCCTCCTCAACTCCGTTCTAAACCGCCTCCCCTTTATCTTGAGGCTGTGCCCCCTAGTCCTACTGTCTTTTTTGAGCGGGAAGAGTCTCTCCACCTCTATCCTATCCATCCCATTCGGGCTGGAGGCCAGTGACCAGTGGTGTGCCGCAGGGCTCAGTACTGGGACCTCTCCTCTTTGTTGTCTACATAAATGACTTGGAAGAGGGCGTAGGTGGTGTGATCAGCAAGTTTGCTGATGACACCAAGATGGCAGGGTTGGCGGGTACGGAACTGGATTGTCAGGTGATACAACAGGATATAGATAGGTTGGTGCAGTGGGCAGATAGGTGGCAGATGGCATTTAATCCTGACAAATGCGAGGTGATGCATTTTGGATGGAATAATGCAGAGAGGAGCTATGTGATAAAAGGTAGGCCGATTAGGAGTATAGACGTACAGAGGGACCTGGGAGTGCAGGTTCACAAATCCATGAAGGTTGCGTCACAAGTGGAGAACGTTGTTAGGAAGGCTTATGGGATGTTAGCCTTTATAGGAAGGGGCTTAGAGTATAAAAGCTGCCGTCTAATGCTTCAGTTATACAGAACGTTGGTTAGACCGCATTTGGAGTACTGCGTCCAGTTCTGGTCACCTTACTACCGGAAGGACGTGGAGTCTCTGGAAAGGGTGCAGAGGAGGTTTATCAGGATGTTGCCTGGCATGGGGGGACTGGGTTACGAGGAGAGATTGAAGAGACTGGGGCTATTCTCCTTGGAAAGACGGAGATTGAGAGGGGACATGATAGAGGTATATAAGATACTGAAGGGAATAGATAGAGTTAATAGTGAGAGACTGCTCCCTAGACTGGGTACGAACACGAGAGGTCATCACTTAAGGGTGAGGGGGGGAGGTATAATTTGGAGGTGAGAAGAAGGTTCTTTACGCAGAGAGTTGTGGGGGTCTGGAATGCACTACCGAGTAGGGTGGCGGAGGCAGGAACGTTGGACTCGTTTAAGATGCAGTTAGATAGGCACATGAGTGAAACGAGAATGGAGGGATATGGTAGGGGCTATTAAATAGGGTTAAACCTCGGGAGACACCGGAAGGGCAGGCTGTATGATTAATATTTTTTGTCTTTATTCCACAGGTGGAGGTCCACCTCGTGTCAAGCGAGGGGCATGCACACGGCAGGTCGTGCGTGGGCTGCTCTTGGAAGTCCAGGAGTGGCCTAGTACTTCATGTCGGTGTGTGTGCTTGATCCTGGACTGGTAGATGGGCGCCGCAACAGCTCAGTGACTAGCACTGCTAGCTGTGCAGATACATGGATTTGGGCCTGTGTCTGTGGGAATTTGCGCATTCTCCCTGTGGTTGCGTGGGTTTCCTCCGGGCGCTCCGGTTTCCTCCCACACCCCAAAGATGTGCTCTTAGGCTAATCGGTTTCTACCAAATTGACACTATTTCTTCCCTGAATCTGACTGAGTAGGGTCCCATTCGTAGACATGCAGGGTAGAACAGGTGTAGGGTGATGCGGCGGCGCGGGCTCGTTGGGCCGAAGGGCCTGTTTCCCGTGCTGGGTTGTTCTTTGTTCTTTGTAAACTGCCCCCCCCCCCCCCCCCCCGCCATCTTGAGACTGTTCCCTCTAGTCCTGCTGTCCTTTCTGAGCAGGAAGAATCTCTCTACCCTATCCATCCCTTTCATTATCTTATATGTCTCTATAAGATCCCCCCTCATCCTTCTAAACTCCAATGAGTACAGACCCAGTCTATTTAGTCTCTCTTCATTGTCCAACCCCCTCATCTCCGGTATCAGCCTAGTGAACCTCCTCTGCACTCCCTCCAAGGCCAAAATATCCTTGCGCAAGTGCAGCGACCAAAACTGCACACAGTACTCCAGTTGCGGCCTCACCAGTGCCCTGTACAGTTGCATGTTACACACTGCTGTTGCATGTTGTATTATCCACCAGTGGATGCAATGTTTGCCTAAATAGACCTCCTGAAACCTTGCAACTTCTATCATGAAAAGATTGAAAAAAGTATTCAAATTCCACTCATCATCCTGCCTCAGACCATATGTCATTGAATATATGAGGAAAATTCTGGAATTCCCTGTCTAATATTGTTGTGGGAGCACTATCATTAGAAGGATTGGATTATGAAACCTTGACAATATTTATTGGTCCCCAACAACTTTTTCCCCCTTCTCTTCAGAATGTGGTGACTAGAAAGGAATGCACTGGCATCTTTTACTTTGCCTCACCAAATGATTTTTTCATAAATGAGCTTAATTATTTAAGCATCAGAATCTAGTTAAGTGGAGAGTAACATGTATCGTAGGCTGGTGCAGTCCTTCTCTTGTTTGGTTTACTTTATAGCAGTGCCATTAGGCAGAAATTTGGAGTGGAAACCATAACATAATTTCCTTCCTTCCAATAATAGAAGTAAAATAGTGTGGAAGTTGGAAGTATGTATGGACTCCTTAACATTTTGTGATCCAGATTTTACATGTTAACGATGTTTGTAAAGACCTTTTTCTAACCATCCCTTGTGCTTTTTGTAACTATTTGAATATTTTTTATCTACTCATCATCTGGTCAGGGATGATTGGAAGAAGTTAGAGTAAAGCAGAATCCCTGCAGTGCAGATGGAGGCCGTTCGACCCATCAAGTCTGCACCGACCCCACCCAGGCCCTATCCCTGTAACCCCATATATTTACCCTGCTAATCCCCTGACACTAGAGTCAATTTACCATGGCCAATCAACCTAACCCACACATCTTTGGACTGTGGGAGGAAACTGGAGCACCAGGAGGAAACTCCACACAGACAGTGACCCGAGGTTGGAATTGAAACCAGGTCCATAGCACTGTGAGGCAGCAGTGCTAACCACTGTGCCACCATGTCGCTGAGATAGGGAAGGCCAAAACAATTTTTCCTCTTTTGTTTTTAATTAGTTTTTTTGATTGGTTGCACATGTGTGGCACTTCAAAGAAAGCAACTTGTGTAAGTCTGCATGGGAACTTTCATGTTGCCAAATATTTGGTTAAAACATGCATCAATTTAACCACAATGACAAGGATTATAACAAAAACAAAATACTGCAGATGCTGGAAATTTGAAATAAGAACAAAATGTTGGGAAAACTCAGCAGGCCAGAGAGCATCTGTGGAGAGAGAAACAGAGTTAACATTTCAGGTTGATAATTCTGTAGATCACCAAGTCTGGCGGGTGAATTGAACTTGAATAGATTATGGACAGCTATGTTTTGGGTGAGCTGAAGTTTATTGAAGCTGTATGATTAAAGGTTCGAAAAGATATTATTTGAGTAATAGAATTGGAAAGTGATTTAAGCATGTTGAGGATTACAGTGGCAGATGATGAAGGGTGGAGGCAATGATGTAGAAGAGAAAGTGGGTGATCATATATGAGAGAGAAAAGGAAGTTGGAGACTCAACTCAGACAAACAGGATAGTGATGTTGCAATCTGTTTTTGCCTAAGCCATTGATGAATGTATGGAGTTGATAATAAAGGACTTGAATTTGTGATGGGGTTTGTCACAAGCATGAAATTATAAGAATGTGTGAGTATTAAAATGTACTTGAGATCTAAGAAATTGAAATGCAGTACAGTATTCCCTATTCCCAATATAAAACTGTGTAAAAAAGGAGCTTTGACAAAGGGTTACCTGGATTTGAAACTTCAGCTCTTGTTCTCTCCTTGCAGATGCTGCCAGACCTGCTGAGATTTTCCAGTATTTTCTCTTTTTGTTTCACTACATTACCATTTTGGTTTGGATATTTAATAAATGATCTTTAAACATTAGTTATAGAACTGCCTTGACAAATGAATGAATTGTTTTTAACAGCATTCATCAACATAAAGTCAGAGGCAGTAATAACATTTGGGATGGCTTGTTTTGCTGCCAAAGGAATACATTTATACTATAACTTAGTTTTCAGGAAATGTTTTCTTGGGGCTGCTGAATATCATACATTAAAAATGTATTTAACTGTTGATTGTATTAAAATATGATAGTATTTATAGTAAAATATGATAGTATTTATGATAGTATTAAAATACCATCATATTAAGATAGTATTAAAATACTATCATAAAACTGGTATTTGCATTGATCTGGACGCATTGCCTGAAAACATGGTGAAAGGTGATTCAGTGGTAGCATTCAACATAGAATTGGATAAATACTTGATGGAAAAAATATAGAGATTGGGAAAGGAACTAGTTAGGTAGCTGTACCAATGAGCCAACATTGGCACGATTGGCCAAATAATCTCCTGCCTGTATAATCCTATGGTTCTACTAAATTGGTAATGAAGTAGTGTATTGTATTGACTTTGAGAAGTTCAAATACATGAACTATGAAATTATAGAACCAAACAGTGATTAAAAGGACCATTCTGTTCTAACTTCTTCCAATCTTCCTTGACCAGATAATGAATAGGTAAAAAATATTCAAATAGTTACAGAAAGCACAAGGGATGGTATCATGCACATAGGCCACAATTTACTTAGGTGTTAGTATTATGGCCTTTGGCACTATTTATTCTTAGCTACCTGCAAATCTTTATTTGTGAGCTGTAAAATAAGAAAATGTAACATTCCTAGCTCCTGAGAAAGACCATTGTCCCAATATTCTGTTAGGCCTTTCAGTCTTGTGAGACACCATGAAATTTTGTCAATCTAAAACCAGGTGGTTAATGAATGGCATGCACCAGGCAGTCCTCAGTTCAAAAAGACTATGGGGTGAGTGCAACACTGCTGTAATGGGCTCTACACCATCCTACCAGGGCAGACTGGTTCCTGCCCTTCATCTCCATGCCGAGCTGGTCTTCATGAAAAGCACAGTGCTGCTAGACCCGTGGATTGTCCTGTGTCACTGTCTCAGATCAGTACTGGGGCTGGGACAGAGAGGAATCTCCTTGCCCCTGGTGCCACACACCAGTGTCTGGATGTGTCTGTGTTCTGGGCTCATGCAGCAAAGTCTGAAGTTTGACTGGAGAGAGTGCAAAGTGAAGGTGGGAAATCAAATTAAATCAAAAATTGAAGTGGTTGTGGCCTAACGAGACCAAGGGCACAATGTGAAAGGAGAGAGGTGGGGGAAAGACAAGGGCTCACAGTGATATGCAGTGGGACAAGGAGGTGGATGAAGGAGATGAGCAATGAATGGCAGAGGGAAGTCGGAGGGAAACTGGACCCCAACAAGACTGCATGGAAAGCTTACAAACTAGGGGATAGAAGGGATACCACATCGTTTACTGGAAGGGATGCAAAAGAGCTCCAGATGATGTGGGCAGAGATCCAAGTGGGAGACTCGCAGGTGATGGATTCAGGAAGGGTGGTTGAATTGAGGAACAGACTTCCTCCTGAGGCCGCTAGCCTTTTTTCTCTAGGTTGCTGACATTCTGCATGCTGTAGTGAAGACAGTTGGGTGGAAAGTGGAATTTAATGATGGTGCCCATAATTATGGATGGTTAATTATGGATTATGGATGGTGGATAAATCAGTGCCGGCGTGTAAGGTGACTCTGAGTGGAACACAGCCAAATAATTCAGAAATAAGAATGCTATTATTGTTAAGTTGAAATGCTGGAATTTTCTACCTAACACCATTGTGAGAGCAGCTTCATAGTCATTGCATTGGTTCAATGAGATCATGCATCACCACTATCTCAGGGCTTCTAAAGGTGAGCAAAATCTACAACTTTATTATTGTGTGAAATTTTTAAAAAATCAAAAACTGCTCACTTCAGTCATAATCCAAGCTTGAAACATCAAAATCTAAAACTGTGTGTTCACATTTAAAATGAACTTAAGTACCCTTAAGTAAAAATTGTCAAATTCACAATTACATAAAAATAAGAACATAAGAAATAGGAGCAGGAGTAGGCCATCTAGCCCTTCGAGCCTGCCCCGCCATTCAACAAGTTCATGGCTGATCTGAAGTGGCTCAGTTCCACTTTCCCGCTTTCTCCCCATAACCCTTAATCCCCTTGCTTACCAAAAACCTATCTACCTGCGTCTTAAATATATTTAGCGAGGAAGCCTCAACCACTTCAACGGGCAGAGAATTCCAGAAATTCACCACCCTTTGAGTGAAGAAGTTCCTCCTCAACTCCGTTCTAAACTGCCCCCCCCCCCTCCACTTATCTTGAGGCTGTGCCCTCTAGTCCTGCTGTCCTTTCTGAGCGGGAAGAACCTCTCCACCTCTACCCTATCCATCCCTTTCATCATCTTATACGTCTCAATGAGATCTCCCCTCATCCTTCTGAACTCTAATGAGTACAAGCCCAGTTTATTCAGCCTCTCTTCATAGCTCAACCCCCTCAATTCCGGTATTAGCCTAGTGAACCTCCTCTGCACTCCCTCCTACGCCAAAATATCCTTGCGCAGGTGCTGCGACCAAAACTGCACACAGTACTCCAGCTGCGGTCTCACCAGTGCCCGGTACAGTTGCAGCTAGACCTCCCTACTTCTATATTCAATCCCCCTCGCTATGAAGACCAGCATCCCATTTGCCTTCCTGACCACCTGCTGCACCTGTAGGCATGGTTTTTGCGACTCATGCACAAGGACCCCGAGGTCCCTCTGCACCGTAGCATGCTGCAGCTTTTCGCCATGTAAGTAGTAGTCCTTCCTACCATTATTCCTACCAAAGTGGATAACCTCACACTTGCCAACATTGTATTCCATCTGCCAGGTCCTCGCCCACTCGCTCAGCCTATCTAGATCCCTCTGCAGACGTTCCACACCCTTCGCACAATTTGCTGTTCCACCAATCTTTGTGTCATCAGCAGATTTCGACACCTTACACTCGGTTCCCTCCTCCAGATCATCTATATAAATGGTAAATAGCTGAGGCCCCAGCACCGACCCCTGGGGCACTCCACTAGTCACCAACCGCCAATCCGAATAGCACCCATTGACCCCCACTCTCTGCCTCCTATTTGACAGCCAATCCCCTATCCACGCTAACACCCTACCCCCAACTCCATGCCCACTAACCTTCTGTAACAATCTTTTGTGTGGCACCTTATCAAACGCCTTCTGAAAATCGAGAAACACCATATCCACAGCACTAGACACATCCTCGTAGAATTCCAATAATTTCGTCAGACACGACTTCCCCTTAACGAAACCGTGTTGCGTCTGCTCTATCAAACAATTCTTCTCAAGATGCCTCGCTATTTTCTCCTTGATTACGGATTCAAGCATTTTTCCTACAACAGACGTTAAACTAACCGGCCTATAATTCCCTGCCTTTTGCCTGCTACCCTTTTTAAACAGCGGCGTAACATTAGCCGTTTTCCAATCTTCCGGCACTTCCCCGGAATACAGCGAGGTTTAGAAAATAATCACCAAGGCATCCACTATCACCTCTGCCATTTCTTTCAGAACCCTTGGATGCATTCCATCTGGTCCTGGGGACTTGTCCACCATCAGTCCCTCTAGTCTGTCGAGCACTGCCTCTCTAGTAACAATGATCTCATTCAGGCCCTCCACTCCTACCATCTTTCCATCGTTAACACCCGGCAAACTATTCGCGTCCTCCTCCGTGAAGACCGAAGCAAAAAAGTTATTCAAGGCCTCAGCCATTTCCTGATCCCCCACCACTAAATCCCCCCTCCCATCCTCTAAGGGTCCAACATTCACCCTAGCCAGCCGCCTTCTTTTTATATATTTATAAAAACTCTTACTATCCTTTTTTATATTTAGCGCTAGCCCAGCTTCATAGTTTATCCTTCCTTTCTTTATCAACTTCTTCGTCATTCTTTGTTGATATTTAAACCTCTCCCAATCCTCTTCTCGCCCCCTACTCTTAGTCACTCTAAACGCATCAGCTTTTAATTTAACATTTTCCTTTACCTCCTTCGTTATGTATACCATCTTAAGATTTATCTGGATGATTACAATTGGATTCTTCCTGCTTCTCTTTACAGAATCAATCTATATTTACTGTCTTGTATACTTTTATAAGGATGTAGGTACTGGCCCTGTCCCTGAGCCGTAAGCTCTGGATTCAAGTCCCACTCCAGAACTTGATGACCAAGGAAGGTGTATCCATAATGTGGCCAAACTGGTTGAGTATCAACTTGTAAAACATATGCTAATGGTAGATGATAAGAGTGCAGGGAGTTTCTGGTCAGCCATGTGTTGTAAAGAAAATTAGAGCCATTTACTCAATATTAATAACACCAGGCTGGAACATACATGTAACAGTTCATGTTGCTAGAACAATTCAAACTCCTTTGCGGGGGTTCTTTCAGATACTTTCAATTTTAAGTGCTGAAAACATTGCCTGAAAGAGTGGTGGAAGTGAATTCAGTTGTATCTTCCAAAAAGATATTGGAAACATACTTAAAGGAAATGTTCACAGGGAAAGAGCAGGGCAGTGAGGCTATTTGGATAGTTATTTCAAAGATTACGTATAAGCATGATGGGCCAAATAGCCAACATCAGCTGTCAGATTCTATCTTTGTGACAGTGCTGTTAGATATTACACAGAAACAGGCCATTTGGCCCAGCTGGTCTATGCCAGTGTTTAAGGTCTAACTCTAACAACGTAATCTTCTATTCCTTTCTCCTTTGTGTACATCAGTCCCTTAAATGCATGTGTGTTATTTACCTCAACAGATTATTGTTTCAGAGAGTTAGAAAATGGGTAAAATTTCTTCTGAATTCGCTATTACATTTATTAGGAACGTCCTTATATTTGTGACTCCTAGTTGTATCAGGTCACTCTCAACCTCTTTTTTTATAGAGACAATATCTGCAGCCGGTTGAGTCCCTTTTGATATGTATAAGCTCCCACTCAGTTCTCATAAGTCAATTCTGTAAATCTTTTTTTGCATTTTCTCCTATATCTCTATATCCCTCTATTATATGGAAACTAGAACTGTGCGCACTGTGGTCAACAAAGATTCTATACAGATCCGTTTTGCAATTCTTCTCTCTACAAATGAACCCAACTATTTTACTTTTTTATGACTTTATTAACCTGGTTTTGATTTCAGTGATTTGCAGTCACTTCTTGGCCCATATCATTGTACCTTCCCTTGTGCCTCCTGCAGTTGCTTTGATGTCCTAACTGATCCTCGCAACAGTAAGTTGGAGACTGGACCTGCAGTGAGAGGATAGTGAGAGTAGGAGAACTGTAGAGATGTAACACTACAAACATTTCATTAAGGTAGACAAGTCCCCGGGGTCAGCTGGGATCTCTCCCAGGTTACTGCAGGAGACAAGGGGGGAAATAGCTGGGCCTTGACAGATAGCTTGACATCCTTTTTGATCACAGGTGAGATTCCAGAGGACTAGAGAATAACCAATGTTGTTCCCTTGTTTAAGAAAGGAAGCATGGATAATCCAGGAAATTATAGGCCGATGAGCCTGACATCAGTGATGGGAAAGCTTTTGGAAAAGATATGAGGGATAGGAGGATGTATGCACATTTGGAGGAAAATGGACTAATTAGTGACACCAGCATATTTTTGTATGGGGAAGATCATGTCTCACCAACTTGATTAAATATTTTGAAGAGGTGATAAAGATGATTGATGAGGGAAGGACTGTGGATGTCGTTTATATGGACTTTAATAAGGCGTTTGACAAGGACCCCCATGCCAGATTGGTACAAAAAGTAAAATCACATGGCATTTGGGGTTGGCTGGCCAGATGGATACAAAACTGACTTGGTTATAAAAGACTGAGAGTAGCAGTGGAAGGGTGTTTTCAAAATGGAGATCTGTAGCTAGTGGTGTTCTGCAGGGATCAGTGTGAGGGTCACAGTTGTTTGTAGTGTATGTAAATCATCTGGAGGAAAATGTGCGTAGTCTGATTAGTAACTTTGCAGACAACACAAAGATTGGTGAAGTTGCTGAAAGTGCCAGGGATTGTCAGAGAATACACAGGATATATATAGAGTCACAGAGGTTTACAGCATGGAAACAGGCCCTTCGGCCCAACCCATCCATGCCGCCCCTTTTTTAAACCCCTAAGCTCGTTCCAGTTCCCTGCGTTTGGCCTATTTCCCTCTATACTCATCTTATCCATGTAATTGTCTAAATGCTTTTAAAAGACAAAGTTGTACCCGCCTCTACTACTACCTCTGGCAGCTTGTTCCAGACACTCACCACCCTCTGTGTGAAAAAAATTGGCCTTCTGGACACTTTTGTATCTCTCCCCTCTCACCTTAAACTTCTGCCCTCTAGTTTTAGACTACCCTATCTTTGGGAAAAGATATTGACTATCTAGCTGATCTATGCCCCTCATTATTTTATAGGCTTTGAGAAGATCACCCTGAAGCCTCCTATGCTCCAGAGGGAAAAAAGTCCCAGTCTATCCAGCCTGTTCTTATAACTCAAACCATTAAGTCTCGGTGGCATCCCAGTAAATCTTTTCTGCACTGTTTCTAGTTTAATAATATCCTTTCTATAGGGTGACCAGAACTGTACACAGTGTTCCAAGTCCGGCCTTACTAATGCCTTCAACAAGATGTGCCAATTCCTGTATTCAGTGTTCTAACCAATGAAACCAAGCATACAGAATGCCTTCTTCACCACTCTGTCCACCTGTGATTCCACTTTCTAGGAGCTCTTTGTTCTATAGCTTTCCCCAATGCCCTACCATTAACTGAGTAAATCCTGATCTGGTTTGATTGACCAAAATGCATCACCTCATATTTATCTAAATTAAACTCCATCTGCCATTCGTCAGCCCAGTGACCCAATTGATCAAGATCCCGTTGCAATCCTAGATAACTTTCATCACTATCCACTATGCCATCAATCTTGGTAACATCTAGAAACTTACTAACCGTGCCTAGTAAATTCTCATCCAAATCATTAATATAAATGACAAATAACAGTGGACACAGCACCGATCCCTGAGGCACACCACCAGTCATTGACCTCCAGTTTGAAAAACACCCCTCTACAACCACCTCTGTCTTCTGACATCAAGATGTGGATATGCCGGCGTTGGACTAGGGTAAACACAGTAAAAAGGCTGACAACACCAGGTTTAAGTCCAACCGATTTATTTGATAGTAAACTCACTAGCTTTCGAGGGGATTCCCTCTTCTTCAGGTGAATGGAGAGTTCTGGCCTCAGACAGAGCATATAAAGCACAGACAGTTTACAGATTACTGATTAGAATGTGAATCTTTACACCTAACCTGCTGTTCAAGTCCTAAAGTGGCTGACAATGTGAGTGGAAGGAGCACTGATCACAGGTTAAAGAGATGTGTATTGTCTCCAGACAGTACAGTAAGTGAGGTTTTGCAAACCCAGGCAAGTCACGGGGGTTACAGATAGTGCGACGTGAACCCAAGATCCCTGTTGAGACCGTCCTCGTGTGCGGAACTTGGCTATAGCCTCAACACCTTCTCTGTTATATATACACTCCTCAATATATCACTATTTATTTCCCCAAGTTCCCTAACTTTCATGCTTTTCTCAACAGTGAATACTGATGAGAAATATTCATTTAGGATCTCACCCATCTCTTGTGGATCTGCACATAGATGACCTTGTTGATCCTTAAGAGGTCCTACTCTCTCCCTAGTTACTCTTTTGTCCTTTATGTATTTGTAGAAGCTCTTTGGTTTCTTATCTACCAAAACAATCACGTGTCCCCTTTTTACTCTCATTATTTCTCTCTTAACTCTACTCCTACACCCTCTATACTCTTCAAGGGATCCACTTGATCCCTGCTGCCTATGCATTTCATGTGCCTCCTCCTTCTTCTTGACCAGGGCCTCAATATCCCAAGTCACCTAGGGTTCCCTACTTCTATCAGCCTTCCCTTCACTCTAAACGGGAATGTGCTTACCCTGAACCCGGTTAACACATTTTTGACAGCCTCCCAAATACCAGATTCCCTTTGCCTTCCCACAGACTCCCCCAGTTAACTGTTGAAAATTCCTTCCTGATACCATCAAAATTGGCCTTGTCCCAATTTAGAATATTAACCTTTGGGCCAGACTTATCATTCTCCATAGCTGTCTTAAAACTAATGGAATTATGGTCACTGGTCCCAAAGTGATCCCTCACTAACATTTCTGTCACCTGCCCTTCCTTATTTCCCAAGTGGAGTTCAAGTTTTGCCCCCTCTCTAGTCGGACCATCCACATACTGAATGAGAAATTCCTCCTGGACGCACTCAATAAATTTCTCTCCATTCAAGCCTCTAATACTATGGCTGTCCCTGTCAATATTGGGAAAGTTAAAATCCCCTACTGTTATCACCCTATTTTCCTTGGAGTTATCTGTAATCTCCTTACATATTTGCTCCTCAATTTCCTGCCGACTATTTGGGGGCCTATAGTATAATCCTATCAAAGTGATTTCCCCCTTCTTATTTCCCAGTTCAATTCATATAGACTCAGTGGGCGAACACTTGGATATATCCCCCCTCAGTACTGCTGTGATGTTTTCCTTAGCTAAAAGTGCAACTCCCCCACCTCTCTTATCTCCTGTTCTATCTTTCCAATAGCACCTGTACCCTGGAACATCGAGCTGCCAGTCCTGTCCTTCCCTTAGCCATTTTTCTGTAATTGCCATAATATCCCAATCCCATGTATCCATCCATGCCCTGAGTTCATCTGCCTTATCCATCAGGCCTCTTGCGTTAAAATAAATGCAGTTTAATCTGGACTTCCCTTCTGTCTTGCTTTTGCCTGATCTATCTAGTACTAGGATTACTGCCTTTACTGCTTTGTGCTTTCTTTAACTTCTGTGCTGTCCTCAACCTTCTCTTCTTTCTCCCTCCTGCTTTGGGTCCCACATCCCTGCCAAGCTAGTTTAAACCCTCCCAAGTGGCTCTAGCAAATCTCCCCGCCAGGATATTAGTCCCCCTCCAGTTCAATGTGACCTGTCCTTCTTGAACAGGTCAGCTCTTCCCCAGAAGAGGTCTGAATGATCCAAAAATCTAAATCCCTGCCCCCTGCACCAGGTTTCAAGTCAAGCATTCATCTGCCTAACCTTCCTACTACTCCTCTCACTCGCATGTGGTACTGATAGTAGTCCAGAAATTACTACTTTTGAGGTCCTGCACTTTAGCCTTCTGCCTAACTCACTATATTCACACTCTAGGACCTCATCTCTTTTCTTGTCCATGTTGTTGGCACCAATGTGTACGACGACTCCTGGCTGCTCAGCCTCCTCCTTAAGAATGTCCCACAACCGCTCTGAGACCTCCTTGACCCTGGCACGAGGGAGGCAACACATCATCCTGGAGTCTGGATTGCGGCCACAGAAACGCCTATCTGTGCCTCTAATTAGTGAGTCCCCTATTACTACTGCTCACTTGCTGTTTGCCCGACGCTGCTCTACAGCAGAACCAGGTGTGGTGCCACAGGCCTGGCTGCTATTGGTACCTTCCCCTGACAGGCTATCCCCCTCAACAGTATCCAAAACAGGATGCCTGTTTGAAACGGAAATAGCCACAGGCGCCTCCTGCATTACCTGCCTGCCTCTCCTGATAGTCACCCATCTACCTGACTAAATCTGTAGTGTGACAACCTCCCTGTAACTAGTGTCTGTCGCACTCTCTGCCCCCTGTATGCTCTGCAGTGTGTCCATCTGCTGCTCCAACCGAATAATGCAGTCTATGAGGAGCTGCAACTAGGCACATTTCCTGCAGACAAAGTTGTCAGGTCTGCTAGATTGGAGACTTGGGCACAGAAATGGCAGATGGAGTTTAATATGGACAAATGCAAGGTGATGCATTTTGGAGGATCAAATTTGGGAGTGAATTATACTGAAAATGGCTGAACCCTTAGGAACATTAACATACAGAGGGATCTGGGTGTGCAGGTCCACTGTTGCCTAAAAGTGGCAACACAGGTGGCCATGGTGATTAAGAAGGCATATGGCAAGTTTGCTGCCATCAGCCAGGGCAGTGAGTACAAGAGCTAGAAAATCATGTTGCAGCTATTTAAAATGTTGGTTAGGTTGTATTTGGAGTATTGTGTGCAGTTCTGGTCACCACACTACCAAAAGGACGTGAAAGCTTTGGAGAGAGTGCAGAGAAGGTTCACGGTTTTGAGGATGTTGACTGTGAGGAAAGGGTGAATGAACTAGGATTGTTTTCACTGGAAAGATGGAGGCTGAGGGGAGACCTGAAAGGTCTACAAAACTGAGAGACATAGGGTGGATAGACTTTTTCCAAGGATAGAATTTCAATTGCAAGGGGACACATTCAAGGTGAGAGGGGGAAAGTTTAAGGGAGATATGCGAGGTAAGTTTTTCATTCAGAGTGCCTGGTATGCACTGCCAGAGGAGGTGGTGGAAGTTGGCATATCAGCAACATTTAAGAGGTAACTGAATGGGTCCATGAATAGATAGGAAATAGAGGGATATGGACCGAACAAGGGCAAAAGGTTTTTTACTTTTATTAGGGCATCGTGATCGACACAGGCTTGGAGGACCAAAGGGCCTATTCCTGTGCCGTACTTTTTTTTGTTCTTTTAAGAAGATACAGTCTTCCGTGGGAAATGGGAAGGAGGTAGCGGGAGATGAGAAGCCTGTACTTTCCTCGATGGATATAGCAGAGGATAGGAAACGGAGAACCCAAAGTGGAGGCAGAGAAATCAGACAGTAGGAAGAGAAGCAGAACGTTATTTGGAAGATACAGCAGCCTTTTACAAATTCTTCAATTAACGCATAATTTTATTAAAATTATTCATTTTATACTACATTAATTATGTGCTGTGAAAACTTACATACTATAATGTTAGGCTGAGTAGTCTATAATTAATGAACTGAGCTGTTGCATCAGCACTGCTTCATTTCTGTGACACTCTTCTGTATCTCAGGTCTATTGGATAAGCCATAAGCTTAAATTTAAACATCTCTTGAATATACTTTAAGCTCATAAAGGCTATTTGTATGCTATAAATATTATGCGCTGGAAAGAATTCTTAACAATTCAATGGTGGTTTAGCCTCCTTGAAAACATGCGTTGGGAGGAAAATTCCCAAAGGTAAGGGGGTGTGCAGAATAGTGAGAAACCTGGACCACAAAAAGTGAGGTGACAGGCTCAAAACAGGAGACTACAATGACCATCTGGGGACAAAGATAGACAAAACAGATGGCTTTGAGCATTAGGCTGAAGGCCCGATACCATGGCAGCTAAGGAATAGTTAGATAAAGGTCTGAACTTGATGTATATAAATGGGTCAGATGTAAATTGGGTTAACAGTCCCCCCCCCAAAAAAAAAACTGGAACAACTTGTATTTCAAATAATTGAAAACAGTAAAAGAAAAGTGAAAATTTGATTTTAAAAAATGGGTGGTCAAGGGCAGCCTCTTGCAGTGCCACCTAGTGGCAGAAGGTCTGTGAATACAGCTTCATGCCAAGCACCATCCAATGACTAAAGGCCCAAAACCAGGATTGCATATAGGATTACATAAAATTTATGGCATAGAAACAGGCCATTTGGCAAAACCCATTTATGTTCCCTGTGTTTATCCCAATGTGAGATCCACCTTGCAGCTTTTCTGCAAAGAAAACAAAGGTGACATGGTTTCATTTCAACTGCACTTTGTCACTAGGCCCCCCTACTAGGTCTCTGTTTTAAACATTGAGCTTTACAATAGTTATATTTTAAACTGCTTCCTTTAATTCAAGGTAAAGAGGAATAGTTTGGAGTGGGGGATGTGACCCCCTACAAAATCATCCCAGACATAAAGAACAAAAAGAACAAAGAACAACCCAGCACGGGAAACAGGCCCTTCGGCCCAACGAGCCCGCGCCGCCGCATCACCCTACACCTATTCTACCCTGCGTGTCTACGAATGGAACCCCTAACTTAGCCAGATTCAGGGGAGAATAGTGTCAATTTGGTAAAACCAATCAGCCTAAGAGCACATCTTTGGGGTGTGGGAGGAAACCGGAGCACCCGGAGGAAACCCATGCAACCACAGGGAGAATGCACAAACTCCCACAGACACAGGCCCAAATCCATGTATCTGCACAGCTAGCAGTGCTAGTCACCGAGCTGTTGTGGCGCCCGTCTACCGGTCCAGGATCAACATAAACCCATGTTATTTCATACTAAATCTATCCAGACACAGACTCGTGTTTTATGGAGACAGAAACTCAAATTGAAACTTGGTGAAAGTAAGGTGCAAGTTTTAATATCAGAACACACAGGCAGAGTTAGCTTGCCTTGCTATGTACATATTCACAGATTTTGGGAGTCAGTCAAAGAATTTTAGAGAAGACGTACTGCCATATCTTGCAACTGTTATGGACTGTTTTTAGATCAATCACCAAACAGTATGTTGGTGAAGACAAAATGTTGGCTTATTGAAATGAGGTTTGTGGAGAGTTAAAGGCCAAGGAGTTAACAGAGGTTGTCTTGCTATAGAAAATCCATTAGATTATGCTTAGAATATTGAGCGAAGGATTTAGCACTAAAAGGATGATCTGCCCTTTGGGCAGGGAAACGTGAAGTGTAATGTATAAACGTGGCATGGGGGTTTTCAGTTGTGTTAAAAAGTTAATGTCAAGACCATAAGAAACAGCAACTTGCATAGGATGTTCAGTCCTTCAAGCCTGTTCTGCCTTTCAATAGGATCTGATTCCTCACATCCACTTTCCTGCCTTTTCCCCATAAGCCTTGATTCCCTTACTGATCTTAAATCTATCTCAGCCTTAAATATATAGAAGGACTCTTCCCCCACATTCTCCGAGTAATTCTGAAGAAAGTCAACCGTCTGAGAGAAGATATTTCTTCTCCACTCAGTCTTAAGTTGGCACCGCTTTATTCTGAGTCTATGCTTTCTGTTCCTAGATCATCGATGAGGAAAAACATATTTTCAGCATTTAAGTTAAAGGTTTCTGTAGTATAAGTATTAGTTGCCTACTAAGTACTATTTAGTCCATGTTGATTTTAGTTTGTTACACTAAAAGTTTTAAACTGTGAAAACTTGTCATGTGACTTTTTGTTTTTGGGAAATTCACATCTCTTTTTAAAAGCAATCAGTCTCTAAGAGAATAGCAATGCCTTAATGTTTCCACCTTGTAGCCAGGGCAGGAAGTTTCTCCTGCAGGAATAAATATAATTTAAAATGATTCACAATAATGTAAAAGCAAAATACTGCAGATGCTGAGAGTATGGAATAAAAATAAGATATGATGGAAGGACTCAGCAGGTCCAGCAACGTCTGTTGGGGGAGAAACAGAGATAATGTTTCAAGTCTATGTGACTCTTCAACTCTGAAGAAGAGTCATATGGACTCAAAACATTAACTCTGGGTGGAATTTTCCCATTTTGAGGCTAATTCTCCTGGTGGGGAACATGGAGACTTTCTGGCTTTGTTCTAATTAAATATGCATCTGGGTGTTTTACACCATAGTTAATGGCAGAGCAGGCTTGGATGGCATGTAGTCCATCTTATGTCTGGATGCCATATTAGAAAGGCAAGAACATCACTGACAAACATTAGAAAAAAGGTGGACTATCTGAAAATGAAGATGTATCTCTGGGGCAACCTTGAAACTGGAAGATGAACCGCCTGAGAATGAAGATTGATCTCCAAGAACGTTGAGGCTGGAAGATAGACCCCATTAAGACACCAAATGAGGAAGGTCTGCCTGCAGGTGTTCCACTAAGTCATTGTTACACTGTTCTAGGATCCAGGGTTGCGGGCAGCCTCTGTCATGAATTCTGGAATCAGCCCCAGTTATTGTTCAGCTGAGTCCCAACAATTGCACGCTGCATTACTCCAACCCTGTTTTCCTGCTGATATTGTGAAGAACCTGGAGTGCGGGAATCAGACCTTCATTTGCCTTCCATTAATCAGATGCAAATAAGGTTCATGACAGTTTCTGTTGCGTTTTCCAATCTGCCATGGCAGGCACCAGTAGAAAATCACACTGTAAATTCCTGCCAGTGTGGCTCCAGCCAAACTCCCATACCCACTATTGAACATGCCAGCAGAGTCTTAGGAGAATTTCAACCTCTGTTTATCTCTCCCCAGATGCTGCCTGGCTACTGAGGTTTTCCAGCATTTTTTTATTTCACAATAATGTAGTTGGTCTTAAAGGGTCTTTGAGATGATATAATAAGAGTTCAAGGGCAAATAGTGATGGTCAATAACTTCTGGCCTTACCAGCGATGCACACATCCATAAAAGAATAAATTCAGTGGGCAATTATAAGACTTTATTTTTCATTGCTTGTAATCAAATATATTTGTATGTGGATATATGTATTTTCTTATCCTCAGGGTGATTGTGTCAATTTAAATCACCCAGCAGGAAAAATGCTAATTTATTTCTCACACACTTGCTCTGGAGGTTAACAGAACTATGACATCTCACTCACACAACTCATCCACACTATCTCACAAAAACATTAGGTATAGTTGCAAGTAAAACAGTAATTCTCTACTTTGGTACCTGATGTTTCGTGATTGACCTCTGCAGAAGTGATGGTCTTGAAAACACAAGTGTTCTCAGTATTTGCAATTGTTCCCAGAGTTGATCTGCCTGGATGTTGTTTTCACAGACAGGATTGAAGGTTGAACAGGTTAGAGGAGGGAGAGATAGATTTAGTTTCCAAAATATTGTAAGTAGTTACTTTGCTGCTTAAGTGGCTGCAGCGATTGATGGATGGTACTGTGGTTAGCACTGCTGACTCAGTTCAGTTCTGGCCTTGGGTGACTGTGGAGTTTGCACGTTCTTCCCATGCTTGCATGGGTTTCCTCCCACAGTCCAAAAATGTGCAGGTTAGGTGGATCGGCCATGCTAAATTGCCCATTAGTGTTCTAAGGTGTGAAGGTTAGGGGGATCAGTGAGGTAAATGTGTGAGGTTACAGAGATTGGGCGGGGGCAGCGAGTGAGTCTGGGTACGATACTTTGTCAGAGAGTTGGTGCAGACTCAATGGGCCACGTGGCTTCCTGCACTGTAGGGATTCTATGTCTTTGCCTGTTGGATTCTGCCTGTGTCTGTGAAGGTGTCTGTAAAAAGTAGTTCGAATTTTCAGCTTTGTTTTTAGTGTGGGGCCAAAATGGCCACTGTGTCATTTGACTTCTCGGCACTGTAGAGTCATGGTCCCAATTAAGGTGTTGTGGTAATTCAGCTCGCAGTCTTTTATCCTTCATTCGTCTGTGGTTTCAATTAGTGGCTAAAGCCTTTAGATTTGACATGGTAAGTTTGCATTTTTACAACAAAGGTGTTGATGGAGATTCTTATTTAGTCTTCTGGCCAAAGCCACAGTGAACCAGTGTTAGAAAAAGTATCTTTGTCCTCTTTGTCTGCTTGAGAGATAAAATAGTTTAATCCATAAAGCCCCTGATAGTTCTGAGGAGTCATCTTGAGTTACAGTTTTACTTACTTTTAAGTTGTAACCTTTAAAAACAGAATTGTAATACAGTCAAGCAAGTACTCATGACACAAAAGAAAAACAAAATTGTGTTTTAATTATTTGGCAACATATTTTCTGGTCACGTGGATTATTAACATCAGATATATGACAGTATTAATTTTGTGTCTGTTTGGACTATTTTGATTTATCAGTAGGTTCATGAGGGGCATTTCTTCGTGGGTTTATTTGGTAGGGTGCACATAGAGTCACTTGGGGTATATGGTGGCTGCCAACAATTGGGGGAGGAAGAAACAGTGAAGTGTTTCTGACAAAGTTACTCTGGCTAGTGAGATTAGCTCTTTGAGGGATGAGATGCGGTTAATGGGGAGGGATGGAGAAGACATGCAAGGGATATAAGGAATGGGATGGGGATGTCATAGTAAGGATGGAATGACAAAACATGGGAATAGCATGAGACTTGTGGATAAGATGGTGGAATTGGTTAAGTGTGGCAAAC
This sequence comes from Carcharhinus amblyrhynchos, assembly GCF_965287045.1. Classification (NCBI taxonomy): domain Eukaryota; kingdom Metazoa; phylum Chordata; class Chondrichthyes; order Carcharhiniformes; family Carcharhinidae; genus Carcharhinus; species Carcharhinus amblyrhynchos. The sequence continues at coordinate 96,501,803 of NC_137328.1, forward strand.
TGGCTGGAACAACTTCTTGAAATAACATTATTGGAAAGCTATTTGTACGAAAAATGATGATTTGCTACATTTGAATGAAAATCTTTTAGAAAAGATCTCAGGTGAACTAAAAGAATACATCTGCATTGATTCTATTGGGAAGTCTATACGCTCCAGACTTCCTACACAGTCTAACTATAATGGGCATGCCACTACACCAGGCTTAAAATCAAGGAATGACAATTATAATATTCCTTCAAAACTCAATCTAAACAAGGGGCTGCATTGTACATGTCCCTGACTGGTATGTTTCCTGCCATGGGGGGGGCAGTGGTTGTCACATGTAAAATAGAGTGAGTGAGTTCATCCCCATAATACAGGTAGTGGGCGGATGCCAAAAGCTGCAGCCTGCCTGTCATATTCAGATATGTTATCGAAGATCATTAAGCTTGTTACCAAGCCAATTGACTCTGATAATATGCTGCTCTTGCCATAAAATATTTAATATGGGCAGCCCAGTGTTATAAACCTAACCTTTGAAGAATGGGAAGAAAGTGGGAGTTTGATCTTTGAAGACTGCCCTTTGCAGATTGGGGGTGGCCCCTCCTAAAATCAAGCCCCACTTTTTCTCCTAACTGCACCAAAGTTGTTACCCCAAATTCCTCTCCCACCCTTATACCGCTTTTGTGTCCAGCCCTCCAGAAACCATTCTTGTCCAAGACTCTGGAATTATCAGTTCCGTGGATCCATAAGGCCTTCCACCTCCTCGTTACAGTCCTGACAATGGCCACTCACACGCTCTTGGTGCTGCAGGGACTGATGGATCTTTTGGCCAATCAGATCGGCTTGCAGTTCCAGAGGGTGAGACTTCCTCCACATTGAGGGGTAGGGATCCCACACTGGCCCTACCAAGCCATTCTACAGATACAATGGCTGCAGGATGGACCTGCTTGAAGGCAGGTTGGCTCCACACCAACTTCGTTTTGCCTCCCTGTTTTCCTCATTTTATTCAGCCCAAGGACTTTGTCATGGAACAAGATTAGCAGTTAGGAAGCTGTTTTCTTCAATGATAGACCCTGAAATTATAATAGCAATATTTCAAGGAACTATAAAGTAAAGTAAAAGTAAAGTTTATTAGTCACAAGTAAGGCTTACATTAATACTGCAATGACTTTACTGTGAAATTCCCCTACTTGCCACAGTCTGGCGCCTGTTCGGGTCAATGTGAGAGGAAACCGGAGCACCCAGAGGAAACCCACACAGACATGGGGAGAATGTGCAAACTCCACACAGGCAGTAACCCAAAGCTGGAAGTCAAATCCGGGTCCCTGGCGCTGTGAAGCAGCGATGCTAACTACTGTGCTTACCGTACCGCTCTTTATTTCTTATAATGTAAACATATCTTTTCAACTCTGGAGAAAAGAATTCCTAACTAGACTTTTGTATTCTACTACTATAACAAGTTACACACCTAGACTTTTGAAACACTTTGTATTTATATTTTCAAGCCTATTTTTCCACCTAGCTTTATGTACTTCTTCACCAACTTAGGAATGTTGATTCTATTACAGTCTTTGGCGAATGAATCACCAGAAATTCTGTACTTAAACAAGTTCCATTGCAATCACGGTACTAATTTGACCATAAATGTTTTGAGCTAAACAATAATTCTGTGTAGGTAAGGTTATGCCAGATCCCCTCAACTCCGGTATCAGCCTAGTAAACCACCTCTGCACTCCCTCCAAGACCAAAATATCCTTGCGTAAGTGCGGCGACCAAAACTGCACACAGTACTCCAGCTGCGGCCTCACCAGTGCCCTGTACAGTTGCAGCAAGACCTCCCTACTTTTATATTCAATCCCCCTCGCTATGAAGGCCAGCATCTCATTCGCCTTCCTGACCACCTGCTGCACCTGCAGGCTGGGTTTTTGCGACTCATGCACAAGGACCCCGAGGTCCCTCTGCACCGTCGCATGCTGCAGTTTTTCGCCATGTAAGTAATAGTCCTTCCTACCATTATTCCTACCAAAGTGGACAACTTCACACTTACCAACGTTAAATTCCATTTGCCAGTTCCTGGCCCATTCGCCCAGCCTATCTAGATCCTTCTGCAGACTCTCCACACCCTCCGCACAATTTGCCGTTCCACCAATCCTGGTGTCATCAACAAATTACGACACCACACACTCGGTTCCCTCCTCCAGATCATCTATATAAATGGTAAATAGCTGAGGCCCCAGCACCGACCCCTGGGGCACTCCACTAGTCACCAACCGCCAATCTGAATAGCACCCATTGACCCCCACTCTCTGCCTCCTATTTGACAGCCAATCCCCTATCCACGCTAACACCCTACCCCCAACTCCATGCCCCCTGACCTTCTGTAATAACCTCTTGTGAGGGACCTTATCAAACGCCTTCTGAAAATCAAGAAACACCACATCCACCGGCTCTCCTCTATCCACCGCCCTAGACACATCCTCATAGAACTCCAATAAATTCGTCAGACACGACTTCCCCTTAACGAAACCGTGCTGCGTCTGCTCTATCAAACAATTCTTCTCGAGATGCCTCGCTATTTTCTCCTTGATCACAGATTCGAGCATTTTACCTACAACAGACGTTAAACTAACCGGCCTATAATTCCCTGCCTTTTGCCTGCCACCCTTCTTAAACAACAGTGTAACATTAGCCGTTTTCCAATCTTCCAGCACTTCCCTGGAATCCAGCGACGTTTGGAAAATAATCATCAAGGCATCCACTGTCACCTCCGCCATTTCTTTCAGAACCCTTGGATGCATTCCATCCGGTCCTGGGGACTTGTCCACAATCAGTCCCTCCAGTCTGTCGAGCACTGCCTCCCTAGTAACAATAATGTCATTCAGGCCCTCCACTCCTACCATCTTTCCATCGCTAACACCCGGCAAATTATTCACGTCCTCCTCCATGAAGACCGATACAAAAAAGTTATTCAAGGCCTCAGCCATTTCCCCATCCCCTACCACTAAGTCCCCCCTCTCATCCTCTAAGGGTCCAACGTTCACCCTAGTCAGCCTCTTCCTTTTTATATATTTATAAAAACTCTTACCATCCTTTTTTGTATTAAGCGCTAGCCCAGTTTCATAGTTTATCCTACCCTTCTTTATCAACTACTTTGACATTCTTTGTTGACATTTAAACCTCTCCCAATCCTCTTCTCGCCCACTACTCTTAGCTACTCTAAACGCATCCGCTTTTAATTTAACACTTTCCTTTACCTCCTTCGTTATCCACGGCTGACTATCTCTCCTCCTACGACCCTTTTTAACCTTCGGAGTAAATTTCTGCTGAGCACCAAGAAAGATCTCCTTAAAGATCCTCCACTGTTCCTCAGCCAACCTACCTTCCAACGCGCTCCCCCAATCAACATTCGCCAATTCCTCTCTCATCCTACCGTACTCCCCTCTGTTCAAACAAAGGACACATGTCCAGGAACCCACTTCCTCCTCCTCCATCTGCATCAGAAGCTCCACCATACAATGATCACTCTTCCCAAGAGGATCCTTCACCACAAGGTCCCTAATTCTACCCGCCTCATTACATAACACCAGATCCAAGATAGCTCGCTCCCTCGTCGGCTCCAACACACACTGTTCAAGGAAACTATCCCGGCAGCATTCCAAGAACTCTTCCTCAAGCCCACTGCGTCCAACATGGGTCGACCAATCAATATGTAGATTGAAATCCCCCATAATTATCGCCGTTCCATTCCTGCACGCCGCATTTATTTGCACGTTAACAGCCCGCCCCACCTCCAGATCATTATTTGGGGGCCTATAAACGACACCCACCAGTGTCTTCCTCCCTTTGCTGTTCCTAATCTCCACCCACAACGATTCCACTTTTTGCTCTTTGGCTCCTATATCATCCCTTACTACCACCCTGATGCTATCCTTAATCAGCAGAGCTACGCGCCCCCCCCCCCCCCCTTTTTTTCCTCCCGCCTATCCTTCCTAAACACTTGATACCCCTGTACATTCAGCTCCCAGTCCCCGTCACCTTGCAGCCACGTGGACAATGATGCATAACGTATTTGAGACTGGTTTGTTGAATTGCCTGGGTGTTTCATTTTGAACTTATGGATTAAACCTACCAGTGATTACTGGAGTTTCGTGGAGAAAAACTTATTCTATGAAATGCTGGTTTGTTCCTGGAAATTTAATTTGAAATGTTTCTGGTTTTAAGTGAATGCGTGTGCCCAAATATAAGACAAGGTAAAAGCTGAATGTGTTGTTTTGTTTTGCATTACTGTTTACTTTTATATTAAATCTAGTCACCTTTTTCAAAGTTCAAATGTTAAAATAGATTGCTATTTTCAGGGCGAGAAGAACAATGGCTTTGATGTCCTTTATCATAATATGAAACATGGTCAAACATCAACAAAAGACTTGGCAGACTTCATCAGAGAAAGGTATTTAAATTGTTTTTGAGACACTTCCACACTTATATGGATTATTCGTGTTAGAAATATAAATTTAATTCAAATTATTCCTTTTCTGTCAGACAACAAATGTAGTCATTGTATTATTTTCCCAGTGAACATAAGAACATAAGAAATAGGAGCAGGAGTAGGCCATCTAGCCCTTCGAGCCTGCCCCGCCATTCAATAAGATCATGGCTGATCTGTCGTGGCTCAGTTCCACTTTCCCGCCCTCTCCCCATAACCCTTAATCCCTTCTCTTATCAAAAACCCATCAACCCGCTTCTTAAAAATATTTAGCGAGGCAGCCTCCACCACTTCAACGGGCAGAGAATTCCAGAGATTCACCACCCTTTGAGTGAAGAAGTTCCTCCTCAACTCCGTTCTAAACCGCCTCCCCTTTATCTTGAGGCTGTGCCCCCTAGTCCTACTGTCTTTTTTGAGCGGGAAGAGTCTCTCCACCTCTATCCTATCCATCCCATTCATCATCTTATACGTCTCAATGAGATCTCCCCTCATTCTTCTAAACTCTAACGAGTACAAGCCTAGTTTATTCAGCCTCTCCTCATAGCTCAATCCCCTCAACTCCAGTATCAGCCTAGTAAACCTCCTCTGCACTCCCTCCAGGGCCAAAATATCCTTGCGCAGGTGCGGCGCCCAAAACTGCACACAGTACTCCAGCTGCGGCCTCACCAATGCCCTATACAGCTGCAGCAAGACCTCCCTACTTTTATATTCAATCCCCCTCGCGATGAAGGCCAGCATCCCATTCGCCTTCCTGACCACCTGCTGCACCTGCAAGCTGGGTTTTTGCGACTCATGCACAAGGACCCCGAGGTCCCTCTGCACCGTCGCCTGCTGCAGTTTTTCGCCACGTAAGTAATAGTCCTTCCTACCATTCTTCCTACCGAAGTGGACCACCTCACACTTGCCAACATTAAATTCCATTTGCCATTTCCTGGCCCATTCGCCCAGCCTATCTAGATCCTTCTGCAGACTCTCCACACCCTCCGCACAATTTGCCGTTCCCCCAATCTTGGTGTCATCAGCAAATTTCGACACCCTGCACTCGGTTCCCTCCTCCAGATCATCTATATAAATGGTAAATAGCTGAGGCCCCAGCACCGACCCCTGGGGCACCCCACTAGTCACCATCCGCCAATCCGAATAGCACCCATTGACCCCCACTCTCTGCCTCCTATTTGACAACCAATCCTCTATCCACGCTAACACCCTACCCCCAACTCCATGACAAATGTAGAACAGTGGTTGTAATCACAGGAAACAGATATGAATACAAAATGTTTTGCGTCTTTGAAAAACTCTTCCATATTCATTCGTGGGATGTGGGTGTCACAGGCATAGCATTTATTGTTCGTCCCTAACTGCTCTTGAGAGGTAGCAAGTCACTTCCCTGAACCAGTACAGTCTACAGTGGAGTTCTCTATTTTGAGATTTGAGTGTCGTGGCAGGTGGCACCAGCGGCATCTTTCCCACTGGCCAGAATGGTAGAATCCCATGCCATATTCTGCACTTGGAACCTCATTAAATTGCACAGTTAAGTTCTGCTGTTCTATCCTGGAGGATTGGCAGCTGATTCGTCCGCCTGCCCTCAGCTGACAGGCTTGAAGGTCCTGGCTCCAAATTTAAAAAAAAGTCTACACTTTTTCCAGTACACACTTGCTTTTCTCCTCTCAATCTACTTTCTGCCTTCCATTGTTCATTTTCTTCATCCACCTCTTTGCCTTCTGTCTGACATTTTGAGCCCAAAACCTCTCAACATCCTCCTTGCACAGCCCTCCTTCCACATTGCTCCCCCCCCTCCAAACTTGCCTTCATCAGACAACCCCCCTTCAACTACTTCCTGTACCTCCCCTTCCCCCATACCCTGCCTCAGCGTACTCCACCCCACCACACTTCACCCTTTCAGATCTTTGTTGCGTGACTGCATGAGTCCCACAGCACACTGCTGAAGGACTGGTGTGTGATAGCGGGGGTGGGGGGGATCCTCAGTGACACAGGAGGGTCCATTAGTATAGCAGCAAGGCGCTGCCTATGAAGACCTACTTTGCATGGAGCTGGAGGTCACAATTAGTTTGCTCCTGCAGACTAGTGTACAGAGGATTAGGAGCAACGCAGCACTATGGCAATGTTGCACACACTTTGAAGCCTCTTGTCAACTGAGGACAATAAGACATAGGAGCAGAATTATGCCACCTGGCACATATGGCAGGTATTTTTCTCATCCCCATTCTCCTACCTTTTCACCATAACCCCTGATTCTCTTATTAATCAAGAACCTATCTATCTCTATCTTAAAGACACTCAATGATGCGGCCCCCACAGCCTTCTGCGAAAAAGAGTTCCACAGATTCACCACTCTGGCTGAAGAAATTCCTTCTCATCTCTGTTTTAGAGGATCATCCCTTGAGCCTGAGGTTGTTTCCTCTGGTTCTAGTTTTTCCTACTAGTGGAAACATCCTCTTCACATACACTCTATCCAGGCCTTGCAGTATCCTGTACGTTTCAATAAGATCCCCTCTCATCCTTCTAAATTGCAACAAGTACAGACCCAGAGTACTCAACCATTCCTCATATGACAAACTCTTCATTCCAGGGATAATTTTTATGAACCTCCTCTGGACCCTTTCTAAGGCCAGCACATTCTTCTTTAGATATGAGCCCAAATTGTTCATAATACTCCAAATGGGGTCTGATCAGAGCTTTATCCGGCCATCTTGCGCATGCCACTCTTTAGCAGTTGGGTTTGGGTTTGACGCCAGCATGATTGGAAGGCTTGATGGGGGACCAGCGGGCAGCTGTTTTAGTGAGTATTCATGAGATGCAAATGAATGCAAAAGGCAGTCACATCACCAGCCAGTAGGAAGACTGACTGTCATTAATCCTCCATTGGGAGAATTGCAATGTGATTTTGTGCTGGTGGGTTTCCAACCTTTTGGCTCCTGCTAGATTCTCTGCTCCCATCCACTACTAAACTCACTGGGACAGGAAAGGAGAATTCCATCCTATGTGACATAGCTATGCCCACAATGCTGTTCAGAAGGAAGTACAAGGGTGTTGACGCACAACACATTTTGGAGGAATAGCAATATATTTCTTGGTCAGAATAATGTATGATTTGGAGGTGTCCCTGTGCACCTGATGCTCTTCTTTTCTGGTTGGTACAACTTGTGGTTTTGGAAAGGAGCCTTGGTGAGTTCCTACAATGCATCTTGTAGATGGTGTACAGTGGTGTCACTGTGTTCTAGTGGTGGTGGGGTGAATATTTAAGGTAGTGGCCAATCAAATCGATTGCATTGCCCTGGATGGCGTTAAGCTTCTTGTTATTGTTTGAGCCACACTCATTCAGGCAAAATGGGAGTATTTCATACAACTGCTCAACATTCCCTCAAGGCAACCTAATCTGAGCAGTCAACCTAGTGAATCTTCTCTGAACTGCCTGTAATGCAGCTATACCCTTCGTTAAGTAAGGAGACCAAAACTATTCTAGGTGAGGGCTCACCAGTACCCTGTACGGTTAGAGCAAGGCTTCCCTACTTTTATACGTAGAAACAAACGTAGAAAATAGAAGGAACAGTAGGCCATTTGGCCCTTCGAGCCTACTCTGTTATTCATTGTGATTATGATTATTCATTCACTAAGTGAAGAAATTTCACCTCTTCTCAGTCCTAAAAGGTTTACTCCTTATTCTCAAACTATGACCCTTAGTTCAGGACTCCCCCACCATCAGGAACATTCTTTCTGAATCTACCCTGTCTAATCCGGTTAGAATTTTATAACCTTCTATGAAATCACCTTTTACTCTCCTAAACTCCAATGAATATAATCCTGATTTAGTCTCCCCTCGAATGACTGTCCTACCATCCCAACCATCGCTGTATTCCCTCTATAGCAAGAATACTCTTCCTCACATAAGGACATCAAAACTGAATGCAATACTCCAGGTATGGTCTCACCATCACCCCACACAAGTGCATTAAAACATCCTTATTCCTATACGCAAAATCCTCTCGCTATGATGCTCCATCAATCTTGCATTAAAGGCCAACATTTAATTTGACCTTTCTGATTATCTGCAGTGTCCAAATGTTAATTTTTTTGTGATTCATGCAAGAGAATGCTCAGATCCCTCAGTACTGTAATATTCTGTAGTCTTTCCCATTTAAATAATATTCTGCCTTTCTATTCTCACCAAAGTATATAACTCACATTTTTCCACACTGTACTCCATCTGCCAAATTGTTCCTGACTCACTTAGCATGTCTCTGTCCCTTTGCAAACTCTTTGTATTCCCTTCACATCTTGCTTTTCAACCTATATATTGTTAACAAGTAGGGGATGGGGAAATGGCTAAGGTCTTGAATAACTTTTTTGTTTCTGTCTTCATGGAGGAGGACGTGAAAAATTTGCCGGGTGTTAGCGATGGAAAGGTGGTAGGACTGGAGGGTCTTAATGACATTACTGTTACTAGAGAGGTGGTGCTCGACAGACTGGAGGGGCTGATTGTGGACAAGTCCCCAGGACCGGATGGAATGCATCCGAGGGTTCTGAAAGAAATGGCGGAGGTTATAGTGGATGCCTTGGTGGTTATTTTCCAGACGTCGCTGGATTCCGGGGAAGTGCCGGAAGATTGGAAAACGGCTAATGTTACGCCGTTGTTTAAGAAGGGTGCCAGGCAAAAGGCGGGGAATTATAGGCCGGTTAGTTTAACGTCTGTGGTAGGTAAAATGTTAGAATCCGTCATTAAGGAGGAAATTGCGAGGCATCTTGAAGGGAATTGCTTGATAGGGCAGACGCAACACGGTTTCATTAAAGGGAAGTCGTGTCTGACAAATTTACTGGAGTTCTATGAGGATGTGTCTAGGGCAGTGGATAGAGGAGAGCCGGTGGATGTGGTCTTTCTGGATTTTCAGAAGGCGTTTGACAAGGTACCTCACAAGAGGTTATTGCAGAAGGTCAGGGGACATGGAGTTGGGGGTAGGGTGTTAGCGTGGATAGAGGATTGGTTGTCAAATAGGAGGCAGAGAGTGGGGGTCAATGGGTGCTATTCGGATTGGCGGTTGGTGACTAGTGGGGTGCCCCAGGGGTCGGTGCTGGGGCCTCAGCTATTTACCATTTATATAGATGATCAGGAGGAGGAAACCGAGTGCAGGGTGTCGAAATTTGCTGATGACACCAAGATTGGGGGAAAGGCAAATTGTGCGGAGGGTGTGGAGAGTCTGCAGAAGGATCTAGATTGGCTGGGCGAATGGGCCAGGAAATGGCAAATGGAATTTAATGTTGGCAAGTGCGAGGTGGTCCACTTTGGTAGGAAGAATAGGAAGAATGGTAGGAAGGACTATTACTTACGTGGCGAAAAACTGCAGCAGGCGACGGTGCAGAGGGACCTCGGGGTCCTTGTGCATGAGTCGCAAAAACCCAGCTTGCAGGTGCAGCAGGTGGTCAGGAAGGCGAATGGGATGCTGGCCTTCATAGCGAGGGGGATTGAATATAAAAGTAGGGAGGTCTTGCTGCAGCTGTATAGGGCATTGGTGAGGCCGCAGCTGGAGTACTGTGTGCAGTTTTGGGCGCCGCACCTGCGCATGGATATTTTGGCCCTGGAGGGAGTGCAGAGGAGGTTTACTAGGCTGATACCGGAGTTGAGGGGATTGAGCTATGAGGAGAGGCTGAATAAACTAGGCTTGTACTCGTTAGAGTTTAGAAGAATGAGGGGAGATCTCATTGAGACGTATAAGATAATGAATGGGATGGATAGGATAGAGGTGGAGAGACTCTTCCCGCTCAAAAAAGACAGTAGGACTAGGGGGCACAGCCTCAAGATAAAGGGGAGGCGGTTTAGAACGGAGTTGAGGAGGAACTTCTTCACTCAAAGGGTGGTGAATCTCTGGAATTCTCTGCCCGTTGAAGTGGTGGAGGCTGCCTCGCTAAATATTTTTAAGTAGCGGGTTGATGGGTTCTTGATAAGAGAGGGGATTAAGGGTTATGGGGAGAGGGCGGGAAAGTGGAACTGAGCCACGACAGATCAGCCATGATCTTATTGAATGGCGGGGCAGGCTCGAAGGGCTAGATGGCCTACTCCTGCTCCTATTTCTTATGTTCTTCATCCTAGTCATTAATAGATATTGTAAATAGCTGAGACTCCAGCATTGATCCATATGGCACTCCATCAATTACAATTTGTCAACTTGAAAATGACTCATTTATCCTGCTTGTTAATCAATACTCTGTATTGCTAATATATCACCCCCAACACCATGAACTCTTGTCTTGAGTAGTAAATTCTTATGTGGCACCTTTTGGAAATCCAAATACACTGCGTATATTTGTTCTCCTTTATCTGTCCTGCTTACCTCCTCAAAGAACACTAATAAATTATCCAAACATGATTTCCCTTTCCCTGCCTGATTGAATAACAATTTTCTAAATATCCTGCCATTATTTTCTAATAATGGATTCTAACATTTTTCAACTGCCAAATGTTAAGCTAACTGGCTTATAATTTGCTGCTTTCTGACTTTTTTTTATTCATTCGTGGGACATGGGCGCCACTGGCTGGCCAGCATTTATTGCCTATCCCTAGTTGCCCTTGAGAAGGTGGTGGTGAGGTGCATTATTGAATCACTGCAGTCCATGTGCTGTGGGTTGACCCACAATGCTGTTAGGGAGGGAATTCCAGGGTTTTGATCCAAGGGAATGGTGATGTATTTCCATGTCAGGACGGGGAGTGCCTTGGAGGGGAAGTTGCAGGTGATGGTGTTCCCATGTATTTGCTGCCCTTGTCCTTCTAGGTGGAAGTGGTTGTGAGTTTGGAATGTGTTGTTCAAAGGATCTTTGGTGACTTGCTACAGTGCATCTTGTAGATAGTACATACTGCTATTACTGAGCTTTGGTGGTGGAGGGAGTGGATGTTTGTAGATGTGGTGCCAATCAAGTGGGCTGCTTTGCCCTAGATGGTGTCAAGCTTCTTGAGTGTTGTTAGAGCTACACCCATCCAGCAAATGGGGACTATTCCATCACTCCTTTCTTGAACATTGGTGTTACAGCTGCAATTTTCCAATCCATTGGGAACGTTCCAGAATAAATGGGATTTTGGAAAATTACAACCAGTGCATTTGTATCTCTACAGCCACTTTCCTAAGACTCTAAGATGCAGGATCAGATCCAGGGGACTTGTCAACCTTTCTTTCCAAAAGTTTACCCAGTACTTTTCCTCTGGTAATCACAGTTGATTTAAGTTTGTTCCCCCCTTTTGCTTCTTGATTTATTGCGATGCTTTTTGTGTCTTCTACTATGATGACAAATACAAAATACTTGCTGATGGCCTCTGCTGTTTCCATATTTCCTATTATTAATTCCCCAGTCTTATCGTGTAAAGGACCAATTCTTAATTTAACCACTCTTTTCATGTTTATAAAGCTTGGAGAAGTGTTAACTGTCTGTTTCTATATTTCTTGCTAATTTTTTCTACTTCTCTAATTTCTCCCTTTCTTTAGTCATTTTTATTGCTTTCTAAAATTTCCCAATCTTCTCTCCTGCCACTAATCTTAGCAGCACTGGCAGTTTTTTTTTTAATTTGATACCATCCTTAACTTCCTTGGTTAGTTATGAATGAAGATTCTTCCTGTAGAGCAAGGGTTCCCAAACTGGGTTCTATGGGTTTCCTGCAGGGGTTCTGTAGTTGGTCCAACCGGATTGGTTTGGGGAGAGCCCGAGAAGAGCCAAGGCTGGGTTGGGGAGGGCTGCTGGGAGCAACTGAGGTTGAGGCTTTCAGTATTCTTGGGACGTCAGAAGGGATCTGCAGCTTGAAGGCTTGGGAAACCCTGTCATAGAGTTTTTCTTAATAGAATATATCTTTGCTGCAAGCTATGAAATATCTCCTTAAATGCCTGCTACTTCTATGTCATGTATTTTACCAGCCCACTAGCCAACTCAGTCTTCATACCCTTGTGATTGTCTTTATTTAAATTTAAGACACCAGTCATAAACTCATTTTTCTCAGCCTCAAACTGAATATGGAATTCCATCATGTTGTTGCCTAGAGGACCTCTTATTATGAATTGCTAATTAATTATGTCTCATTGCATATTACCTGGTCTAATATATGTAGTATGTACCTTGTGTAGTCTGGAACCAAATTAGTTACCCTTTAAAGTCTCCCATTGTTCATTTACTGTTACTCCTGTCAATCTTTGATTATGGTCTATCTGGGCCTCGTCAGTAATATGAAAGCTAAATATTGCAATTGTTGGAAACCTGAAATCAGAACAGAAAATAATGGAAGTACTCAGCATGTCAATCAGTAACTGTGGAGGAGAAAAAGAGTTAGGTTTTCATGTTGACCTTTTGTCAGAACTGGGCCTGATCACTTTTCACTCACTGAAGTTAGCCTTCCTTTAGCTCAATACAGTATTTGTATTTGGTGGATTAGTCTCTCCTTAGTTAGCAATCAAATCAATTTGCTTCACAGTGAGTTCTTTTTTTAAATTCATTTTATGGGATGTGAGCGTTGCTGGCTAGACCAGCATTAATTGCCTATCCTGAGTTGCGTTTTAGAAGGTGATAGTGAGCTGTTTTCTTGAACCATTGCAGTTCCTATGTACCCCTTGTTCCCTGTCCTTTTGACTTGTATATTCCAACATTAATGTCAAGTTTTATCAAAAGCCCAGACATAATATTTGGATGTGAACTATTTGTGAAAGTTTATTCAACCTGTTGAGCATGCACTTGAGCATCTGTGATTAATTTTGTGGTTTGTTGATTTGTGCTCATGGAAGACTGTTGTGTCTTAACTAGTCTTAGGTTTGTTTTTCTCTGTTAGATAAGATTTCTGGCGCTGGAGACAGTACAAGTTACTTACCTTCATTACGAATTCACTGTGGCTTAACTTACGCTATGCTGCCCAGTGATCGATATGAATACTGCATTGATTTCAGAAAAATGACAGCGTTGATCAGGATAACCAAGCTATGAGAAATAAAATAAGGGAAGTTTCAACAGGGAGGGCTGTGTTGAAGTAGGAGGGAACATGAGACCAGGTGGGGGGGCTGGGGTTGGATGACATCCTATCTCGCTGGGAGAAAGAACTTGCGAGTACATCATCAATTCCAGCAATGCCACTGTTACCGTATTTGCTCTCTTCCTTGTGGCCATGAACTGGAGCCCAGTACGCTTGTTCAAAAGGGAGAAAGACATTGGCACAATAATTACTGTCCCCACATACAATTAGCCCATTTTCCCCCACACCCTGACAACAACATGCAAATGACAGAAATTTGCAGCAAATATTTGGAGTGATTTGTGCCCAAAACCTGAAATTGAAATTATGAAATTAGCGTGTCAAATTTACACAGGCAAAAACTATTATGCAAAGGATTTTATAACCAGAAAAATTCATTCAAAAAGTATGACTAAAATATGATGACAGAAATTATGTGCCGACATAATATTTAAATGTACATATATTGTTATAATATATAAAACATCTTAAACATTCACTCCAATCATGGTACACCTTGTCTGCCGTGTGCACGTCTCCAGGATGCATTGCACCATAGCTTCTTTAACAAACCTCCACAACCAATGACTTCATTGCAGTGTTAACATAAACCTACTTGTGACACTAATAAATAAACTTAAAACTTAAACAACCTAATATAGGGGATGTAGAAGTAGAGTTAAGAGAGAAATCAGGAGAGCAAAAAGGGGACACAAGATTGTTTTGGCAGATAAGGCAAAGGAAAATCCAAAAAGCTCCTACAAATTCATAAAGAGCAAAAGAGTAACAAGGGAAGAGAGTAGGGCCTCTTAAGGATCAACAAGGTCATCTATGTGCAGATCTACAAGAGATGAATGAGATCCTAAATGAATATTTCTCATCCGTATTTGCTGTTGAGAAAAGCATGGATGTTAGGGAACTTGGGGAAATAAATAGTGATGTCTTGAGGAGTGTACATATTACAGAGACAGAGATGCTGAAAGTCTTAAAGTGCATCAGAGTAGATAAATCCTGGGACCTGATGAAGTGTATCCCAGGACGTTGTGGGGGGCTAGGGAGGAAATTGCGAGTCTCCTAGCAGAGATATTTGAATAATCGATTGTCACAGGTGAGGTGCCTGAAGTTTGGAGGGTGGCAAATGTTGTACCTTTGTTTAAGAAGGGCTGCTGGGAAAAGCCTGGGAACTACAGACCAGTGAGCCTCACATCTGTAGTGGGTAAGTTGTTGGAAGGTATTTTAAGAAAGAGAATCTACAGGCATTTAGAGACGTAAGGACTGATTAGGGACAGTCAGCTTGGCTTTATGAGTGGAAAAGCATGGTTCATAAATTTGATTGCGTTTTTTGAAGGGGTAGCTAAGAAGGTAGAAGAGGGCAGTGCAGTTGATGTTGTCTACATGGACTTTAGCAAGGCCTTTGACAAGGTACCACAGGTAGGTTGTTGCATAAGGTTAAATCTCTCAGAATCCAGGGTGAGATAGCTAAATGAATACAAAATTGGCTTGATGACAGAAGCCAGAGAGTGATTGCAGATGGTTGTTTTTCAAACGGGAGGCCTGTGATCAGCATTGTGCCTCAGATCAGTGCTGGGTCCACTATTCTTTGTCATTTATATTAATGATTTGAATGAGAATATAGGAGGCATGGTTAGTAAGTTTGCAGATGACACCAAGATTGGTGACATAGTGGACAGTGAAGAAGGTTATTTTGGATTGCAATGGGATCTGGATCAGTTGGGCCAGTGGGCTAATGAATGGCAGATGGAATTTAATTTAGATAAACGTGAGGTGATGCATTTTGGTTGATTGAATCAGGGCTGGACTTCCTCAGTTAATGGTAGGGCATTGGGGAGAATTACAGAACAAAGAGATCTAGGGGTACATGTTCATAGCTGCTTGAAAGTGGAGTCACAGGTGGACAGAGTGGTGAAGAAGGCATTCAGCATCCTTGGTTTCATTGGTCAGAACATTGAATACAGGAGCTGGGATGTCTTGCTGAAGTTGTACAAGACGTTAGTAAGACCACACTTGGAATACTGTGTTCAGTTCTGGTCACCCTATTATAGAAAGAATATTTTTAAACTAGAAAGTGTAGAAAAAAATTATTAGGATGCTACCGGGACTTGATGGTTGAGTTATAAGGAGAGCAGGATAGCCTGAGACGTTTTTCTCTGGAGCATAGGAGGCTGAGGGGTGATCTTACAGAGGTGTATAAAACAATGAGAGGCATAGGCAGGAGAGTCTAAAACTAGAGGGCATAGGTTTAAGGTGAGAGGGGGGAGATCCAAAGTGTCCAGAAGGGCAATTTCTTCACATGGAGGGTGGTGAGTGTCAGGAAAAAGCTGCCAGAGGTAGTAGTACAATCTTGTCTTTTTAAAGCATTTAGAGGTTATATGGGTAAGATTGGTATAGAGGGATATGGGCCAAATGTGGGCATTTGGGACTAGCTTTGAGGTTTAAAAAAAGACTGGCACAGACAAGTTGAGCTGAAAGGCCTGTTTCCATGCTGTAACTTCTATGACTCTAACCTCTACAACAAGGAGCTGGAGCATGGGAGCATCACCACCTACAAGTTGATATGACACAACACTATGACTTGGGCATACAGTAATTCCTCCGTTGACATCACAGTTACCTTCCTGAAAAATGTCTTTAAGCAAAACAATGTTAAGTGAATCAGGCTTTCTTTTAAGAACTAATGTATAAACTGGATTTGGGTTCTGTTAAGCATTTCTTGTCTGGGGGAAAAATATAAGCTGAAGTACTGTGCATGTACATTCATAAATGTAAGAACTCTCAAAGTTAAAATAAATTTCTAAAAATAAATGAATTTAAATAATTCACAAAGTGTCACCATTGAACTACAATGTTAGTGAGAATGGAATAATTAATCATGGGCTGGTGAACAGAATACAGGTGCAGGATGCAAGAATAAAATTGGGTGAAAAAAAGGATGTTGGGAGAGAAATTGCAAAGAGTGAGTATTCCAGACACACAGAAGGCAGCTGAGAGAGGGATGGAAGGAGAGAATGTGTGAAGCAGCAGCATGAAGATGAATTTCTGAAGTGTCCAGAACAATTGGAGAGAAGTAATGAGCTGAGATTGTTA
The DNA here is from genome assembly GCF_965287045.1 of Carcharhinus amblyrhynchos. NCBI lineage: Eukaryota > Metazoa > Chordata > Chondrichthyes > Carcharhiniformes > Carcharhinidae > Carcharhinus > Carcharhinus amblyrhynchos. The sequence continues at coordinate 96,518,362 of NC_137328.1, forward strand.
TTAGGTTGTTGTCAGTTTGGATTAGTTTTATTGTTGGACTTGCTGTGTGTGTATTTATCCTCGTCAGGTCCTCATTCTGTTTTGCGCAAAGTTCTATTTCCATATTTATTCACTGAACAAAATACATAATATTCACTGATAATTTATTTAAATATTATGCTTTAAAATCTCTGTGACTGCTGAATTAAGAGTGAGGCTGATTTCATTTATACATTTAAATTCTCCTAGTTATGCCTGCTGACAAACGAAAAGGAATATATGTTCCCAATTGTATCAGTAATGACATTGTAATGAAATGGCGTTGACCAAATGAGTGCTAAACGAGAAATTTCAACATATCACCGTGCCTTCAACACTGGATCAAAATCCTGGAATTCCCAAAATTCCTTGAATACCTTCACTGCCTGGACTGTGGCAGTTCATAGGCCGGTCACTATCACCTTCTCGAACAATTGGGGATGAATAATAAATGTTAACTTGCTAGTGACACCCACATCCTGTGAATGATTAATAAAAAAGCAAACGCTGGGAAGATCAAAGTCAACGTTTTTTGACCCCCACGTCCAAATATGGGTGGCACGGTAGCACAGTGGTTAGCACTGCTGCCTCACAGCTCCAGGGACCTGGATTCAATTCCCAGTTTAGGTCACTGTCCATGTGGAGTTTGCACATTTTCCCTATGTCTGTGTGGGTTTACTGTGATGCTCCTGTTTCTTCACACAGTTCACATTTGCCACACAGCCCAAAGGTGTGTGAGTTAGGTTGATTGGCCGTGCTAAATTTCCCCTTTGTGTCCCAGGATGTGTAGGTTAGAGGGATTAGCAGGGTAAATGTGTGAGGTTACAGGGATGGGGCCTGGCTGGGATTGTTGTCAGTGCAGACTTGATGGGCCAAATGGCCTTTTGCACAAAGGGATTTTATGATTCTGTGAAACTTTCATCAGGAATGACATCGCTCTCTTATCGCACTTTCGTGGGTGGAAGAAGACTCTTTGAAATCTCAATTCAATTTGACCTCGAGCATAGGAGAATAGAATTGTTTAATGAGAAAATAATATGGTTCATCTCATTCTCAGTATCCATAGTTGTTGACTAATCGCAGTAATTAATCTCTTATCAGTTTGTTTACAACAAACCTAGACATATGGAAAATGGCAGGGTTGAGAACTTTGAGAACTGCACATCCAAGGTTCTCCTCCTCCCATGCATTCTACACCCACCCTTGTCATGTCTTGAGTTACTCAAATATGACATACCGAATTGTTACTTTCTGAAAAAAAGTCTTATCTGATTTGCATTTGGATAAATCAATATCTATTCCACTTTCTCCCTACAGAACCTGCTCCATAGATTGACCGATCATAAATTTGTTTTGATCAAATAATTTTAGAACATAGAACATTACAGCGCAGTATAGGCCCTTTGGCCCTCGATATTGCGCCAACCAGTGGAACCAATAACCTCTAACCTAACCTATTCCAATGTTATCCATATGCCTATCCAATGACCATTTGAATGCCCTTAAAGTTGGCGAGTCCACAACTGCTGCAGGCAGGGCACTCCACACCCTTACTACCCTCTGAGTAAAGAACCTACCTTTGATATCCGTCCTATAATTACCACCCCTTAATTTAAAGCTATGTCCCCTCGTGTAGCCATCACCATCCAAGGAAAAAGGCTCTCACTGTCCACCCTATCTAACCCTCTGATCATCTTGTATGCCTCAATTAGGTCACCTCGTAACCTTCTTCTCTCTGATGAAAATAACCTCAAGTCCCTCAGCCGTTCTTCATAAGACCTTCCCACCATACCAGGCAACATCCTGGTAAACCTCCTCTGCACCCTTTCCAATGCCTCCACATCTTTCTTATAATGCGGTGACCAGAACTGTACGCAATACTCCAAGTGCGGCCGCACCAGAGTTTTGTACAGTTGCAACATGACCTCATGGCTCCCTCTACCAATAAAAGCTAACACACCATACGCCTTCTTAACAACCTTATCAACCTGGGTGCCAACTTTCAGGGAGCTATGCACATGTACACCGAGATCTCTCTGCTCGTCAACACTACTAAGAGTCCTTCCATTAGCCCTATATCCTGTATTCCTGTTACTCATACCAAAGTGAATCACCTCACACTTTGCCGTATTAAACTCCATTTGTCACCTCTCGGCCCAGCTCTGCAGCTTATCTATGCCCCTCTGCAAACTGTAACATCCATCCTCACTGTCTACAACTCTTCCGACTTTGGTGTCGTCAACAAATTTGCTAACCCATCCTTCTACACCCTCATCTAGGTCATTTATAAAAATGACAAACAGCAGTGGCCCCAAAACAGATCTTTGAGGTACACCGCTTGTAACTGAACTCCAGGTTGAATATTTCCCATCAACCACCACTCTCTGTCTTCTATCAGCTAGCCAATTCCTGATCCAAACTGCTAAATCACCCTCAATCCCATGCATCTGCATTTTCTGCAGTAGCCTACCATGGGGAACCTTATCAAATGCTTTACTAAAATTCATATACACCACGTCAACTGCCTTACCCTTATCCACCTCTTTGGTCACCTTTTCAAAAAACTCAACTCACTAAGGATAGTGAGGCACGACCTACCCTTCACAAAACCATGTTGACTATCCCTAACAATTTATTTCTCTAATTTTATTATTTAAGATGATCTTTTATTTAAGATAAATCTTTTCCCTCTTAAACAGTGTGACAATAGAAGATATTTATTCAAGATCCATGACCAAGTTAGCCAAAACAACAAGTAATTACAGTCAGCTGGGGTAAGTTTCTTTGATGAATATTCCAAATGTGATGTGACTGTAGAGAATTTTTTTAAAGGACTTGAAATCATTTTAAGTCTGCTCATACTATAGTGTTTATCTATTTACATTATGTATTCCTTCAGAACATTTGCACCAGTATGGGATGTTTTAAAATTGTCCACTGAGAAATTAGCCAGTAGCCATTTAGATCTAGTACGAAAACTTCAAGAATTAATTAAAGAAGTACAAAAGTATGGAGATGAACAGACCAAGGCACATAAGAAGGTAAGAAAACATATGGCACCTTTTACCCAGTATAATTGAATCAGAACAAATTTAATTGCAACAAACCAAATATTTCAATACTAAGAAACTGATCAGATAAATCACTTGTTTGTCTTTTATCTAATAGATATTATTATTCATATAATGCTTTGTTGTGTAATTGAAATGTACCAATGCGTCACGAATTGAATAACTTATGAAGTTGGTGTTTGCTATGTAAGCATAGCAGCAGCCAGTTTGCACAGTAGTAATAATATCCCACATAGCAGTGAAATGAAGGTCTAGTTTAGTTTTTTAATTGCATGTGTTAACTGAAAATTAATGGATAGAACAGCTCAATGTTTCTTCATTTTCTTTGAGAAGTGCCATGAGACAGTTAACACTTAATAGCTAGGCAGACAGGAGCCTGATTCAGAAACTGACTAATTACAAACCAGGAAGTTCAACATCTGAAGATGAAATTATATGCAATGAAATAAAGAGAAAGTAGAAATAGTCAACATTGATTACAAAATACACGATAATGCTGAGTAAACATTTTGAAATTCTTTGAGGAAATCGCCAATGGAACTGCAGTAAGCATGAATACAAGAAAATCCTTGACAAGGTACCATACATGAGATCACAGAGAAGATTGAAGAGTATGGAATTGTGAAAAGATAGCAAATTCTATTTTAAAAATTGGTCATAAAGGACAGAGTAAGAGTTAGGACACATTCAATGGCTTAAGTTGCAGCATTTCATGCTGGAGCCATTTCTGTTCACTGTTGTGATGACCCAATAGCTTTTGAGGAAAAAAACTATATTTCATGTTGGGGTGATGGTTCCCTTAAGAGCTAGGTTTCTCTAGGAGTTGATACTTGGTAAAGCATATTGCTTTCTGGCCTCAAACAGGGTTTCAGTTTTTTTTTGTTTCAGGAGAAGCTTGCTGCAGGAAACATCTCCTCTAGGCAGTGTTCAGGTGAAATTCCATGTGCTGGCTAAAAGAGTGTAAAGTTAACTGAAGGCCTCCTGACAGTGAGTTGGACTGGGGTAAACACAGTAAGAAGTCTCACAACACCAGGTTAACGTCCAACAGGCCAAGATAGCCATCTAGCATCACTTCAACATTATTTACAGAGAGTTTTTAAAATCTGGAATGCATTGCCCTGAAAAGTTGTTGGAGGTAGATTCAGTATGAACATGCAAAAGAGAATTGGATAAATATTTGAAAGAAAGTAATGCACAGGGAAAGGGCATGGGAGGAGAATTAATTGGATAGCCCTACGGTAAGGTAACAGTCAGTGATGTTCTCCTGTGCTATGTCATTCCATGATTCTAAGAACTATGGTCATCTAGTGGTTATTGCATTGTCTCTGTAATTGAAACACCTCAAAAACAAAATCTGTAAAATAAACTAAATAGTAATTCAAATAATCCTCCACATAGCGTTTTATCAAGTTACACTGGCTTTCTGTGATTTGCATTAAACTAATTTATTTGGAACTACAGTCACCCATAGCCATAAGTTATTTTCAGACAGAAACTCAGTAATTTTTTTGGAACGTGCTGGCATTTGATAAGATTAAGATTGTTGGATGTTCCAATTTGTAAGAAAAGTAAGCTTTTCTGAAAGGTGGAGGATACACTACCATACAGCCTACCATTACATGCTGTAAATTGCACATTGTTTGACATTGAGGATGATGGCATTCAGCTAGCAGAATGGGCCAGCAATTGGCTGGTCGAAATTGATACAAATAGAAGTATGAGGTGAAGCATTTTGGCAGACGATGTAGAGATAGTCAGTATTGACTCAATTGCACAGTTCTAAAGACCGTGTGGGAACAGAGGGATCTGGGTTGATGTGCATAGATCTTTGAAGGTGACAGGAGATAATGAGAGAGTAATTAGCAAAGCACAAAACTATTTATAAAGGTATGGACTGCAAAGGCATGGAAGTTATGCTGAACTTTTATAAAGCTCTGGTTAGGTCACAATTATTGCTACCATTGGGTCATCACACGTTAGGAACGATGTGAGGACCTGTAAAAGGTGCAGAGGAAATTTAGTCCCAGGTGTGAGGAAACTTGGCTAAAAGGTTAGGTTGGAGAAGCTGGGGTTGTTCTCCTTGAAGCAAAGAATATTGAGGGGATGAAAGCAGAAAGTGCTGGAAATACTTAGGAGGTGGGTAACATCTGTGGAGAGAGAAACATGCTAGCTTGGCATTTGCAGTATTTTGCTTTTATGAAGATTGAGGGAATATTTGATAATGGTGACCAAGTTTATGACAGGCTTAGACAAGATAGACAAAAGCTGTTCCCTTTAGCTGATGGTACAAGGATTGGGAATACAAATTTTGGTGAAGACATGCAGGAGGATGTGATGAAAAGCTTTTTCACACAGCAAGTGGTAATGATCAGAAATTTGCTGCCGACAAGGGTGGTAGAAGCAGAAACATTTAATAACTTCAAAAGGAAATTGCATCAACATGTGAAGAAAATTTGCAGGGCTTAGTGGAAAGAGTGAGAAAAATGATTTTTGGATTGCACGACAGAGAACCAGAATTGACTTGATGGGCCAAATGGCGAGCTCCTGTGCCGTACTGACTCTGACTTTTTTTAAAAGCAAGAAATTCATAATAAACCTTTTAAAAACTACTCCATGTCTCAACTAGATTTTTGTGTACAATTCTGGGTACAACACTCAACACTTTATGAAGGACGTTAAGAGTATACAGAGGAGGTTTGCCATTTTCATTCACGAGATGTGGATTTTGGTAGCAACACCAGCATTCACTGCCTACCCTTAATTATCCTTCAGAAGGTGCAGGGTAGCCGAGTCCTTGAACGGCTCCACTCTTCATGGTGTGAGTACACTGATAGTGCTAACAAGGAGAATGTTCAAGGATTCTGAACCAGTGACATTGAAGGAACAGCAATATAGTTCCAAGTCAGGGTGGTACGTGACCTGGAGGGGAGCCTGACAGCTCTGGTGTTTCAATGCACCTGCTGCCATTGCCCTTTTAGGTAGTAGAGGTTAAGGTGTCAAAGAAGTTTTGGCTAGCTGCTGCAGTGCATCTTGTAGATGGTGTTACAATCTCTGTAGAGGCTGACAACTTAAATTTGAACGTGCAGCTAATAGTTGAAAGGATGACATGTCAAGATTTCTTGTTCGAAGACTTCTACTGTAACTGTTTATATACATAATTGAGACATGAATATAGCAGCCTTGATCAATAAGTTCACGGATGACACAAAAATTGGTGGGGAGGTAAATCGTGACGAGGATAGTCTTATATTACAGGAGGATATAGGTTGGTCAGATGGGCTGATCAGTGGCAAATGGAATTCAATCTGGTTTGGGTGTCCATCAAGCAGGTTCTTTGTTTTGGATAGTGCTCAGTTTCTGGAGTTTCGATGGGGCAAAGTTTCAGGTAGGTGGAGAGTATTTTATCACATCCCTAATTCGTGCCTTGTTGATGGTGTAAAAGTTTTGAAGAGTTTGAAGCAAATCACATATTTTTATCAAAACATATGGAACGAAATTTTCTGATAACTACTCTATAATTGCTAACTCTGCTGAGAAGACCGGCATGCAGGCACAGTATCATAGAGTCAGCATGGAAACAGGTCCTTCAGCCCAACTTGTCCATGTTACCCTTTTTTTTAAAACCCTTAAGATAATCCCAATTGCCTGCATTTGGCCCATATCCCTTGATACCCATCGTACCCATATAACTATCTAAATGCTTTCCAAAAGATAAAATCATACCACCTCTACTACATCTGGCAGCTTGTTCCAGATACTCACCACCCTCTGTGAAAAAATTGCCCCTCTGGACACTTTTGTATCAACAAAATACAAAGTGCAATTGTAAACTTCTCTACATTTACTTACAAAATGATTTTCCTCAATTTATAATCTAACTATGTGCCTCCTCAATAGAAGGCTCACCTTAAACCTATGCTGTCAAGTTTTAGACTCCCTTACCTTTGGGAAAAGATATTGACTATCTACCTTGTCTATGCCCCTCATTTTATAGACCTCCATAAGGTCCCCCCTCAGCCTCCTACGCTCCAGAGAAAAAAATCCCAGTCTATCCTGCCTTTCCTTATAACTCAATCCATCAAGTCCCGGTAGCATCCTAGTAAATCTCTTCTGCACTCTTTCTAGTTTAATAATATCTTTTCTGTAATAGGGTGATCAGAATTGCACACAGTATTCCAAGTGTGGCCTTACCAATGTCTTGTACAACTTCAACAAGACGTCCCAATTCCTGTATTTAATGTTCTGACCGATGAAACCAAGCATGCTGAATACCCTCTTCACCATTCTGTCCACCTGTGACTCCATTTTCAAGGAGCTGTGAACATGTACCCCTAGATCTCCTTGTTCTGTAACTCTCCCCAATGCCCTACCATTAACTGAATAAGCCTTGCCCTGGTTCAATCTACCAAAATGCATCACCTCACATTTATCTATATGAAACTCGATCTGCCATTTGTCAGCCCATTGGCCCAATTGATCAAGATCCTGTAGTAATTGGAGATAACTTTCTTCACTGTCCACTATGCCACCAATCTTGGTGTCATCTGAAAAGTTACTAACCATGCCCCCTACATTCTCATCCAAATCATTAATATCAATGACAAATAACAGTGGGCCCAGCACTGATCCCTGAGGCACACTGCTAGTCATAGGCCTCCAGTTTGAAAAGCAACTCTCTACAACCACCTGACAGAAGCCAATTTTGTATCCATTTAGATATCTCACCCTGGATCCTGTGAGGTATAACTTTACACAATAACCTATCATGCAGTACCTTGTCAGAGCGCTTGCTAAAATCCATGTAGACAACATCAACTCCACTGCTCTCATCTATCTTCTTGGTTACCCCGTCAAAAAAAGCTCTATGAAATTTGCGAGACATGATTTCCCACTCACAAAGCCATGCTGACTGTCCCTAATCAGCCCTTGCATGCCTAATTCCCTGTAGATTCTATCTCTCAACATACCTTCCAACAATTTACCTATCACAGATGTGTGTAGCCTGCAGTTCCCAGGCTTTTCCCTGCAGCTGTTTTTAAACAAAGGCACAACATTTGCCACTCTCCAATCTTCAGGCACCTCACCCGTGACTATCGATGATTCAAATATCTTGGCCAGGGAACCTGCAATTTCCTCCTTAGCCTCCCAAACAGTGGTTAGCACTGCTGTCTCACAGCGCCAGGGACCCGGATTCGATTCCTGCCTTGGGTCACTGTCCGTGCGTAGCTTACACATTCTCCCTGTGTCTGCATTGATTTCCTCCGGGTGCTCTGGTTTCCTCCCACAGTCTGATTAGGGGCATAGTTAGGTGCGTTGACCTGAACAGGTGCCAGAATGTGATGACTAGGGCAATTTCATAGTATCTTCATTGCAGTGTTAATGTAAGCCCTTATTTGTGACTAATAAATAAACTTTAACTTTAGCTTTTCTTGCCTGATAATGCAGCACTTAGATTAGAAAAATGCTGCAGGCATCTCTGACTCCATCATGCTGGCGGGGTGGGGCTTGATTGAATCACTGTTTGCCAACCACACAGATCGCCTATCAGCATCTTGGGCTATAAGAGGCCTTTCCCTGATTGGCCTGTTTGATGCTAATTATTTTTAAACTTTGCGCATTCAAGCTGGCGTTTGCCATTCACATGATGGCCACAGGCTTTGTGGATTTCATGGAGACCGTTCACAGATCTCTTGGTGTCTGTGGACCTTAGCTTGGGAACTCTTGTCCTCAATCAAAGTGCTAGTACAGGCAGAACATGCCAGTGGCTTCATTCTATGTTGTACTATTTTACGATTCCATAATCTTGCAAGTGTTTCATGCGGACATTTTGAGCAAAATTGGATACATGTCATTCCTTGATGTTTCTTTTATTGATTGTTGAATAATCCTAAAGTATTTTGAAACATAAATGCATCATTAAATGATTGAAAATGCATTATGACATTTTTGAAACTGTACTTTTAATAAATCCCAATTACTTGACACCAATTAGAGAGGTTATTGAACTTAAATTTTGGAATGAGTGCCTGCTGACCATAAAATAATTCATTTTTGACAATTTATTTTCCATTATAGACGAAAGAAGAAGTGGCGGGAACCCTGGATGCTGTACAGAACATTCAGAGCATCACTCAATCACTGCAGAAATCTAAAGAAAACTACAGTGTCAAATGTGTAGAATATGAAAGATTAAAAAAAGAGGGTGCAACACAAAAAGAAGTAGAAAAGGTAAGCTCTATTTTTTAAAAAAAAAATCAATTTCTCAAATTTCTTAAGTTGAGAAGGAATTCCTGATTAAAAGGGCTAAGAGAAACTGGTAGGAATGAGCAATTGTGGAGAACCCAGAAGCATGAGTGCCCAGAATATCAGGAAAATAACAGCAAGTGTTTAATATGCTGCAGTTATTCATGCGTAAATACATTCAGCAGTTTGTGATGATGAAGAACTGCCCTACGAGTTGCAAGTAGCCAGAAATTATTCAACGATTTCAGCTGCTCTGCTGTTAATCTTGCAGTAATGGGGCCACCAAGAAAAAACAGTGGGGGCTTCTAAGAAAGGTACTGCAATAATCCTGAATGATTTTTATTTACATTTAGATTGACTGAATCAGATTGGCAAAGCTAACCTGGAAAAATGAGTTCATAGAGTTTTTTTGGGACAATTTCTTCAAGCAGCATGTTCTAGAGCCAACCAGGGAGTGGGCAATTCCAGACCTGATAATATGCAATACGATAGGATTAGTTAATGACCTCATTGTAAAGGAGCCTCTCGATAGCAACAATCACAAAATGATTGAATTTCGCATTCAATTTGAGAGCGAAAAATGTGAGTTTAGACTGTGTTTTAAAGATAAATAGAGACAATTACAAGGGTATGAAGAAAGCTGAACTTGAAAATTAGATTACAGAGTAAGATGCTAAAGATACAGTGGCAGATATTTAAGGAGAAATTTCAGAATATTCAGAAAAGATACATTCTCGTGAGAAAGAAAGACTCAGAGAAAAATACAGCCCCTGGTGTAGTGGGGTTGTTACTGGACTAGTAATTGTGAAAGGAATAATTGACAATCTAGTTGTGCAAGACACCTTGGGGATGTTCGACCATAATGTGATAGAATTTTTCTTTAAGATGGAGAGTGACGTCATTGATTCTGAGACAAAGATTCTGGAGCTTAGTAAAGAAAACTATGATGGTATGAGGCAAGAGTCAGTTATGATAGATTGGAAAATGTTACTTAAAGGAAAGATAGTGGATAGACAATAAAAACCATTCAAGGAGTGCATGGGTAATTTGCAACGATTCTTTATTCCTGTCTGGCACAAAAATAAAACTGGAAAGGTGGCCAAACCATGACTGATAAGGGAAATTAGAGATAGCATTAGATCCAAGGGAGAGGCATACAAATTGGCCAAGAAAAGCAACAGACCTCAGAATTGGGAGCAGTTTGGAATTCAGTGAAGGAGGACCAAGAGACTGATTAAAAAGGAGAAAATAAGAGTACAAGAGTAAGCTTGTGAGAACATTAAAACTTACTGTAAACGTGTCTATAGGTATGTGAGGAGAAGACGATTAGTGAAGACAAATGTAGGTCCCTTACAGTCAGAAACAAGGCAATTTATAATTGGGAACACAGAAATGGCTCACCAATTGAAATGCATACTTCAGGTTTGTCTTCACAAAGGAGAGCACAAGTAAGATACCAGAAATATTGAAGAACTTAGGTTTAGTGAGAGGTAGGAACCGAAGGACTTCAATATTAGTAAAGAAATGGTGCTGGGGAAACCGATGGAATTGAAGACCGATAAATCCTCAGAGCCTGATAATCTACACCCCAGAGTTCTTGAGGAAGTGGTCTGAGAAATAGTGGATACATTATGCATTGGTGGTCATCCTTCAAGATTTTATAGACCCTGGAACTGTTCCTACAGATTGGACAGTAGCTGATGTAATCCCACTATTTAAAAAAGGAGGTAGAGAGAAAAATGGGATTATAGACCAGCAACCCTGACAGAGGTAGTGAGGAAAATTCTAGAATCAAAGATTTTATAGCAAAACACTTGGAAAACCGTGGAGGGATCGGACAGAGTCAACATGGATTTGTGAAAAGGAAATCATGCTTGACAATTCTACCGCAATTCTTCGAGGATATAACTAGTAGAGTTGATTGGGAGCCAGTGGATGTGGTTTATTTGGACTTTCAGAAGACTTACCACCAAATCCCACATAAGAGATTAATGTGTAAAATTAAAACACATTTTAATTGGGGGTGGTCTATTGAGATAGATAGCAACCTGGTTGGCAGAGAGGAAACAAAGAGTAGGAATAAATGGGCTTTTTACCAAATGGCAGGCAGTGACTAGTGGAAATTGTGGGATCGGTGCTTGGATGATCAGCCATGAATGGCAGAGCAGGCTTGAGCCAAATGGCTTTCTTGTGCTCCTATTCTCTATGTTTCTATGACTTTGCTCCCCAGAGAGCTGTGAAGGCAGGAACATTATTTTTAAGGCCAAGTTAGATACATTCTTGATTGACAAGGGCTTCAAAGGTTAGAGATAATCAGAAAAGTAGGCCACAATCAGATTAGCATGATTTTATCAAATGACAGTTTAGATTTAAGGGGCCAGTTGACTTATTCTTGCTCCTAATTCATATGTTTATATGTCCCTCCCTGTGAGTTTCAAGGAATTGCTGCACTTGCACAGTAAATCCAAATTGCAATCACTGCAGAATGTTAGGGCTTGTAAATTGTTGCATGACGAATTTTTTAATGATGAGATACATGTTCCTGCAATGGCATGCAATTTTTCTACCTAGATAAAGAACAGTCACAGCTGTACAATTTCATTCTTGCAGGAAGTAAATTGTTCTTAGAAATTTTTAAAATTGCCTTTCTTTTCTTTCATGTTCACACTAAATTCTGCCATGCCTATGTGCCCATATAATAAATATATATTCTACTTTTATTTAGTTAGTCATAGAAGCTGGTAAGATTGGCAATTATTGCTCATTCCTAATTGTGCTTAAGATGGTGAGCGACCTTATTGAATTGATCAAGTTCATATATTTTATACTCTTTGAAGAGAAACCATGGAGTGAGATGAGAGCTAAGCCTGGTGAGAAGAGGAGATCTGGGCTGGGTGAAGAGGTTCTTAAAAGATACAGTTATATGGCTGGAAAGGAGGAGGAGGCACAATTTACAGAATCATACCTTCAGCCCATTGAGTCTGCATCGACATATGAGAAACACTTGAGCCATTTACCTAGTCCCACTTATCAGCATTTAGCCAATAGCCTTGAATGTTATGATGTGCCAAGTGCTCATCCAGGTACTTTTAAAAAAGAATGTGAGGCAACCCACCTCCACCACTATCCCAGCCTATGCATTCTAGACCATCACCATTCTCTGCGTAAAATGGTTTTTCCCCTCATCCTCCCTAAACCTCTTGCCCCTCACCTTGAATTTGTGTCCTCTCGTGACTGACCCTTCAGCTAAGAAGAACAGTTGCTCCCTTTCCACCCTACCCATGCCCCTCAGTCTTCTCTGGCCCAACTAAAACAGCCCAAGACTATCCAACCTCTCTTCATAGCTTAAATTCCAGGCAACATCCTGGTGAATCTCCTATGCACTCCCTTCAGTGCAATCACATCCTTCCTATAATGTGGTGAGCAAAACTGTCCACAGTACTCCAGGTACTTTGGCCTCTGATGAGGTAAAGTTCCAGACAATTCCAACACGTGGCTTCCCTGCTTTTGTGATCAGTGCCTCAATTGATAAAGGCAAATGTCCTAAATGCCCTTTTCACCATCCCACTAACATGCCCTTCCCCCTTCAGAGATCTAGGGACAAATACACCAAAGGTCCCTTTGTTCCTCAGAAATTCCTAGTGACATGTCATTCATTGAATACTTCCTTTCAAATTACTCCTCCCAAAGTGTATTCCCACAGACTTTTAGGGTTAAATTCCATCAGCCACTTACTTGCCCACATAACTATCCCATTTATATCTTCCTGTAGCCCTAGACACGCAACCTCACTGTTAACCACCCGCCCAGTCTTTGTGTTATCCACAGACTTACTAATCTTACCCCCCACAAAGTCATCTATGTCTGTTATATAAATGACAAATGATAGGAGATCCATAACTGGTATCCTGTGGTACATCACTGGACACTGGTTTCCAGTCACTGAAGCAGCCTTCTATCATCACCCTCTATCTCCTACAACTAAGCTAATTTTGAATCCACAAGAAAATGTGCATATTTAAAGTTTGTGTTTACGATTAATACCTTTACAATTTCATTACACTTGGTTTGTAACATGCAATGGTTTGACTCTGGCCTCTTTTGCAGTCCTGATTTTTATTGCTGTACCATTGCCTTCAGCTGCCTCAATCCTATCCTTTAGAATTCTCTCCCTAAATGTTTTGCTGTTTTTCTCCTTTAAGATAATTCAAATTGCCCTGTATTTCATATGTGCACTTGCTGTCTTTATAAATCTCCCACGTGGAGCCTCGTCAAAAGCTTTGCTGAAATCCATATAAATTACACCAACTGCACTACCCTCATCTACACACCTGGTCTCCCCCTCAAAAACACCATACAGAAAGTAGATCACATAGCTGGAAGGTTGGCAGTGGGAGTTAAAATTCAAAATGATAGGAGGGTAAGGTCCAGATTTCAAAAATAGATTGAAGGAGAAGAGGACGAGAACTACAATTAAAGGGGAAGTTAAAGATAAAGCTTTTGTGATGCTGGTCTTTTTGTTGGGTGTCCAAAGAAGAATATTTGTTGTAAAGGAGCTCTGATAATCTGTTGTTTTTGGAGTGGGGCTTGTCACATCAGCTGTTCTGTTTACTCCAAGTTTAATCAAGGCTGTCTTGCTTAAACGTTGTCTGGGGTAGTAGTACTCTGCTGTCTCTCCATATTGGGCTCACAGATTGGTGTGAAGGCCAGAGGCCAGAAGCCAAAAGCTTGGTCAAACAGATAGGCTTGAAGAAGAATGTTAAAGGAGAAAAACTGCAAAAGATTTAGGGAGAGAATTCTACAGGATAGGACTGAGACAGCTGAAGGCAATGGTACAGCGATAAAAATCAGGATTGCAGAAGAGGCCAGAATCAAGCTATTGCATGTTACAAAACAAGTGTAATGAAATTGTAATTGTATTAATTTTAGACACAAACTTTAAATATGCAACTTCAAACCTCTTGTGGTGAGGTTTAATTTTAATAGAACTATGCTTGTCCATAATTAACCCTGGTCAATTTATTGATTAATTACTGTATATTTTCCTTTTTTAAATTATATCTAATTGACCAAAAATGGATGTTCATGATGAAGTACAGACAGGTGCAAGCTGATACTTTACTGGTCATGGGTAAATTGAGCAGGTTTGTTTTATTAAACTTCTGAAAATTGCCTGGTAACCCTGAGGTAAAAGCAAAATACTGCAGATGCTGGAATCTAAAAACAAAAACAGAAAATGCTGGAAAATCTGAGCAGGCCTGACAGCGTTTGTGGAGAGCGAATAGATCCAGTGTTTTGAGTCTGGATGACCCTTCGGTAGCTCTGATGAAGGGTCATCCTGCCTTGAAATTTTGGCTCTATTCTCTCTCCACAGATGCTGTCAGATCTGCTGACATTTTCTAGCATTTTTTGTTTTTGTGTCTGGTAACCCTAACCCTAACCAAATAGTAGTATTGAATACATTGCAGGAGCCAGATTAAACCAAATAGATGGTATAGACCAGCTTTTACCAACTACATGTACCAGAGTTAAACCCTCATAAGGTATTTTACTAAGTAAACATTAAGCTGAAGAGACAAAAGGAAATGCACTGTAGTTAAAGGAATATGCTGTTGTTATTTTTAAAGTGCAGTGGCCAGAACTTTTCAGCCATTCACTGACAGAATCTTCTACTCCCGTCGATGGTGCACCCCCACCGCAGGTTTCACGTTGGCAAGGACTACATTCAACATTGACAGTAGTGAGACTAGAAAACCTTGCCGCCGGCCAATGATGGGCCACCTCCCACCACCACAAAACACGCAGCTGGTTGTGCACTAACTTCTACCTTCCATTTATAAGATTGTTTAGCTTATAAGACTACACCCCAGCGTTCTAAAAGAGATAGCTGAGGAAATTGTGGAGGCATTGGTGGTGATATTTCAAGGAATCACTGGAGGCAGGGAGGACCCCAGAGAACTGGAAAGTAACCAACTAAAGTAACACTGCTGTTTAAGAAGGGAGGGAGGCAGCAGATGAGAAATTATAGGCTGGTTAGCTTGACTTTGGTCATTGGCAAGATTTTAGAGTCCATTATTAAAGGTGAGATCGCGGAATACTTGGAAGTGCATGATGAAATAGGACCGAGTCAACATGGCTTTGTCAAAGGGAGGTCATGTCTGACAAATCTGAGGAGGAGGTAACAAGGAAGTTAGTTGTGCTGTGATTTATTTACATTTCCGGAAGGCCTTTGACGAGGTGCTGCACAAGAGACTGTTAAATAAGTTAAGAGCCCATGGTGTTAAGAGTAAGATCCTGGTACAGGTAGATGATTGGCTGACTGGCAGAAGGCATAGTGGAGATAAAGGGGGTCTTTTTCAGGATGGCAACTGCTGATGGCATGGAGTGCCTCGGGTCAGTGCTGGGACCACAACTTTTCACAATATATGTTAACGATTTGGAAGAAAGAACTGAAGGCATTGTTGCTAAGTTTGGAGATGATACAAAGATATGTAGAGGGACAGGTAGTATTGAGGAAGCGGGGGGCTGCAGAAGGACTTGGACGGGCTAGGAGAGTGAGCAAAGAAGTGGCCGATGGAATACAATGTTGAAAAGTGTTAGGTTATAGAACATAGAACACTACAGCACAAACAGGCCCTTCGGCCCACGAGTTGCGCCGATCACATCAACACCTACCAATCTATAGACCTATCTATAACCCCCAATCCCATTAAACCCCATATACTCATCCAGAAGTCTTTTAAAAGACCCCAGCGAGTTCGCCTCCACCACCACTGACGGCAGCCGATTCCATTCACTCACCACCCTCTGAGTGAAAAACTTACCCCTAACATCACTTCTGTACTTTCCTCCCCGCACTTCGGAAGGAGGAATGGAGGAGTAGGCTGTTTTCTAAATGCTTAGGAAATCAGAAGCACATAGGGACTTGGGAGCCATTGCTCAAGATTCTCTTAAAGTTAGTGTGCAGGTTCAGTCAGCATTTAGGAAGGCAAATGCAATGTTAACAATCATGTCGAGAGGGCTAGAATACAAGAGCAGGGATGTACTTCTGAGGCTGCATTGTGAGCAGTTTTGGGCCCCCTATCTAAGGAAGGACCAGAGGAGGTTCACAAGAATGATCCCTGGAATGAAGAGCTTATTATATGAGGAACAGTTGAGGACTTTGGCTCTGTATTCATTGGCGTTTGTAAGGATAAGAGGGATCTTATTGAAACTTGCAGGATACTGCGAGGCCTGGATAAAGTGGATGTGGAGAGGATGTTTCCACTAGTAGGAAAAACTAAAACCAGAGGGCACAACCTCAGGCCAAAGGGATGATTCTTTAAAACAGAAATGAGGAAAAATTTCTTCAGCCAGAGAGTAATGAATCTGTGGAACTCTTTGCCGCAGAAATATGTGGAGGCCAGGATTTTGATTAATAAGGGAATCAGGGTTATGGGGAAAAGGCCAGAGAATGGAGATGAGAAAAATATCAGCCATGACTGAATGGCGGAGAAGACTCGATGGGCCAACTGGCCTAATTCTGTTCCTATGTCTTATGGTTACGGTTTGGAATTGTCTGTTCAATGTAAAATAGAAGAATGAAGCAGATTATGTGCTGTACTCTGAATTCTGCCTGACAGCAAGCCTGATGGTTTGGGGATAAAAATTTAAAGGACAAGAAGTTGCAAGACGCTCACGTTTGCTGACAGTGTGAGCGCAATTGTGCTAAATGCTAGGTTGTTGGGGCAGAATTTTTTGCCTGTTCATGCCAATGGGATTTTTTGGTTCCACTGATAGTGTACCCCTGCCGCAGGTTACTGGCGAGAGTCCATGCAAAGGGAACCTCATTGGACCGGAAGATCCTACCGCTGACCAATGATGGGCTGCCTCCGTGGGTTGCACAGAAAATCCAACCCTTGGTCTCCAAATTTCCTAAGGAGGTGTTAGGAATCCCAGGTTTTGTAAATGGTCATAATTCAAAACTATGATTAATTCCAAGCTAGAAAGGAATTTTGGGGTCCAGAAAATGGCTAAGTAGCATTCTTATTTGTATACAAAACCTACGTGATTCATGTTGCCATGGAGATAGGCTCTGGGAAGGAAACCTGGGGAAAGTCATTTTATAAAGTAAACATTAATCTGAAGAGATAATACATACTATCAAGTTGCAGGGTTTTTAAGATATCACTAAATCTTATAGACACAGACAATCCACACAAATGGCAGAAAAGGCCATTTGGCCCATTGAACCTGCACCCACTCTTTGACAGTATATCTTACCCAAGCCCACTCTCCCATCCTATCCCCGTATCCCCACGAATTTCCCATTGTTAATCCATCTAACCTATACATCTTGGGACATTAAGGAGTAATTTAGCATGGCCAATCCACCTTACCTATGCATCTTTGTATTGTGGGAGGAAACCAAAGCACACAAAGAAAACCTACGCAGAAATGAAGAGAATGTACAAATTCCACACACACAGTCAATTGGAATTGAACTAGGGCCCCTGGAGCTATGAGGCATCAGTACTAACTACTGTGCCATCGTTGAGAGAGCGATGAGGAGGCAGAGGAAGCCAGAACTGTACATGAAGCAGAGAAAGATAAATACATCTTTGAACAGTAAAGGAATTAAAGGTTATGGCGTGTGAGTGGGTAAGTGGAGCTCAGTCCACAAAGATCAGCCATGATCTTATTGAATGGCAGAGCAGGCTCGAGAGGCCAGATGGCCCACTCCAGATCCTAGTTCTTGTGTTCTTATGAAAGGGCTGCCTTTATTCTCCTACCACTTAGGTGCGAGTTCGTGCTGAAATTGAAGAGGCTGAATTTGAGGATTTAGAGGAGGCCAGAAGACTTGCCTGTCTTGGGCATTAGAGAAGGAATCATCAGTGTAACCTTCACATGAATCAGTTCTGGGATTAGAAGTTTCCTGACTGGGAAAAGAAAAGCAAGGGAGCCAACTATCGGGGAACTGAGAATAACTTTGGATTGTTTCTGGGGGAATAAAGTGTCTGTTTAAGGGACAGCATAATATTTTAACTATATAGGGGACATTCAGTAGTTTTAAAATTAAATAGGAAATATGTTTAGAGCATAAGTTGCTGACAAAAATAGTATTAAGTCAATATTTCTTTGTTTTTATTACAGTAAAATTCTTTAAATTTGAAATTGTGAACCTTCCAGGCAGTCACTGGAAATTAAAATATTGTCTTAGAAGTTATCAGTCTCTACAGAGATTGTAACAATGTATGTCTATGTTATAAAAACTCAGATTATAATTTATGTTTGAGAATATAACTTTTAATTTTAGTCGTTAAAGTTTTAACTGTAGGTAAGTGGAAGAAGCTTGGTTAAGAAACTGATATATCCACCCTAACGTAAAGGCACATCAAACTTGCCTTGGTTTAATTAACCTGTATTTATCTTGTTAGGTCAAAGCTGAAATTTTAAAAATAACTTAAACAATGGGTAACACATTTCTAGATCTCTGTTTAAAAATATGAAATCTTGTTTCAGTTAATTGTGAGTTTTTAAGTTCCATCTACAAATGTTAACCACAGGATAGCAACAATGTGTTCAGTTGAAAAAAGAAGCACATAGTAAAATACTTTTGACAGTGCTCTAAATTTCATGTACTGCGTAGCTCCATAAGAATACATGTACCCTATTTTGTAAGATAAGTTCTTTAGCAGTTAATATATATTTTGTCTTTTATGTTGTGTTCAGGCAGTTGTAAAATCTAAAAAAGCTACAGAAACCTATAAACTATATGTGGAAAAGTATGCTGCGGCCAGAACAGATTTTGAACAGAAAATGACAGAAACTGCACGGGTATGTATGATCTGTTGGCTAATCATCAGTGTGCACTATATTACTTATTTGTTATTTGCTTAATACAGAAGTGGGAGTCCAACTAAGAATGTGATCTTTTATATCTACATGTAGTTACATACTAAGAATATAAGTGGCAAGGATCTTTCCAGTATGTAAATCTATTAAGGGAAATGGAGAATGGGCAGAAAATTAAGGTTGAGAATAACATTAAATTTTCCGCTCCTGCATAACCCATGATTTTCCACCAATTATTTTAATGGATGAAAAATTGTGGTCTGTTCCTGCAGTGTCTTAATAAGCATCTTATCTGAGATTTTGTGAGAGAAGGATACCAGCAGAAATGTTATTGTATAATGAACTAAATGGTTAAAAAAATGCTTTAATTTAAGTAGGTTGAATTTCCTGTCTCTTTGCATAGTGAGTGTTTGAGCACACAACCTGAAAGGGTGGTAGAAGAGGCTAAAACCCTTATCACATTAAAAAGTGCCTAAAAGGCTACGGACCAAGGCTTGCGAAGTGAGATTGGACAGGATTGCTCGTTTTCATTCAGCAAAAGCACGATGGGTGGAATGACTTCCTTCTGATGTAAATTTCTTATGGTGAAGCGCTCAGGCAATCCAGTAGAGATTTATTGCATCAAGTGAGAAATTCAGATATCACGTTTTAAATGTTTCCATCTTGATCAACAGTTTTCCTTCCAAGGATTTAGTCCCCAGGACATCGTAAGATGTAAAATGGTACTCTGGCTTTGAACAGGCACACACACAGCTTCTAGCAATGATTTGGTATGATTAGAGTAAGAAGATATCTCAATTCTGCCAGTGTTATGTAAAAAAATTGGAGAGAGAAATCTCATTTGATCTGGGGTGAGATCTTTTACTGTTATTCTTACTCAATAGTATTGCATTCTAAAGCCTGCTAACAGAAGGATGAGATGGGCACAGTGTTGAAATTAGGCCAGATGTGGGGAGTGATGGAATGGCTCGAGCCTCAAGAAAGTGGGAAAAATATCCGGGTAGGGAAGGCCTCTGTGAAGACAGTTGCTGTAGGGCAATCAGTGCAAATTGCCAATGAAATTGTACCCATGAAGTTGTGAATGGTGAAAGCCTTCTTGCAGGGAAGCATTACATACTGATGGTATTTGGTCTGTTAATGGAGTCAGAATGATAGCATCGTACCAGTGTCAGTTTGCAAGGGTGGGGACGTGAGTGGAGTGAAAATAAAGTTTGGAGGAGAAGTGGAAGTTGGAGAGAGATGGATGGATTGAGGGCTGGGTTTTTTGAAGAGGAAGTAGAACAATGGCCATTTGAAAAGGATCTTGCACCTTTCGTGACTACAGAATGTCCTGAAATGTTTGAGTCAACAAAGTACTTTTAAAATGTTTTTATTGTTGAAAGCAAGGGAAATCCTGCAGTCAATTTAAGCACAGTAAAATCTCAAATCAGCATTGGGATAAATGACCAAATAGGGGTTGTGATGAAATGAGGGCCAAATGAACAAACGTTGTTCAAGACATCAGGAAAATGCTTCTGCTCTTTTATGGGATAATTTCAGCTCACTTGACAGGGTAAACAGGTATTAAGCAGATAGCAGATAGCTGCTTAATACCCCTTCTGAAAACAGCATCTTTCTCAACTCTGCACATAATATCATCTGAAATTGTTTAGTGAATTTCTGGAGTTTGACTTGAATCCATAGCTTTCTGACTTGAGATACAAAGATGCTAAAACTAAGCCAAAGCTGATATTCTGAAGGTTCAAGGTTGATGGCCAGCACAAGAAAACCACTGTTCGCTATCAGGAAGTTGAATAGAGTTGATAGAAAAATCAAGGGAAAATAAATAGGTCAGTTGGATGAAGTTGAAGAAAGTAATGGGAAAATTAGGGGGTGGTGGAGAAACTACAAATGACAGAATTTGGACTTTGAATGAGTAGAATTAGGTCAGGGATTGGGTGATTTTTGGATAAGCTGGAGCCTTGGGAAAGTAGTCAAGAAGGGAGACTTCTGTGAAGACAATTTCTCTAGGGCAATCAGTGCAAGTTGCCAATTAAATTTTACATCGTAAAGTTGTGAAAGGCAAAGGGCTTGTTGCGGGAAGCATACATACTGATGTTATGTGATCAGTTTGTGGGATCAGAATGACAGTATCATACCAGCCTCAGATTGCAAAGGTGTGGCATGACTGGAGTGGAAATGAAGTTTGGAGAGGGATGGGTGAATTGAGAGCTGGATTTTAGACATTAGTCTGTTGAATATTCACCTCAAAGAGAAGGAAATGCCCTAATCCATGGTGCCTCCATCACCTTAAAATTATATTTAAATTGTAAGTCATTGGTATTGAAATGATCATATTAGCAATCCTATCATTAGGAAAGGAATACTGCTCTTAAAGGGCCAGTGTGAATGGTTGCCAGGATAAAATCTTCTTTTTCTTTTTTTGTTTCTGAAGCTTACATACGGGCTTTTAGAAGGTATGTAAGAGGTTGAGAAAAAATAGGATAGACATTGGTGAGTGATGGTATATACATCTTTTAAAAGTGTTGCAGTGCTAATGATTACCTGTATCATGAATGGAATTTTTTAAATCAACATCAAGAATTAGATTTTTGTTCTCAAATGTATTGCTTGTTACATTATGTTTGCTATGCAGAGAATGGTTTTAACATTAGACAATATCACCTCCTTAAAGCTCATAAGATCACCACCAATGCATATTCTGCTGATCATAAACAATTGCTTGCCAAGTCATTTGGGTGCTATTTAAGGAGCGTAAATAAAATATAAAACCTTATATCTGAAGAGCAATTATGACAAATGGGTTTGCATCCCAGCTGTTGACTATAGCCCTTCATTCCCTAGGTTTCTGGATTCTGTAAGTACTATAACTGAAAACTTAATGCCAGGGAATTGTCCAGAGCTTCTGAGTCCTGACTTTATTTGCCTTTGACTTTTTGTTTAAACTAGGCCTTCAGACTCATCAGTCTCGTTTTGTCCTGCGTTTTTACCTGTGACCCACTTTCTGTTTGCTCATGGCCTGTGTTAGCAGCATTCCTGGCACTGTCAAATTAAATGCCATAACACTGTTATTTGATGTTGCTTAATTTATGTTGTATTGCTGTCTTTCATTTAATTTTGCTTTTTTGTTTACACTTTGAAATGTAAAAATATGGAATTTTATTTCATTTTAAACGTTTTTGTGGTTGTATTCTTTTGCCCTTCAGAAATTTCAGGAGATTGAAGAAGCTCATCTTAGGCATATGAAAGAAATATTGAGTTCTTTTGCACAATCAATAGAAGAAACTCACATACAGATTGGTCAGGTATGTTAGCAGTGAAAATCAATTGTGATAAATTTTAAATGTAATTACTTTATTCAAGCTTGCCAGGTTTTTCTCAAGGAACTTGATTTGCCAGAAAGTATGGAACCACGTTAAAAAAATGATCCATGATCACATTTCATCCAATAGATAATTTATAAATTGCAGTCTGTGACTGTAGTAACTGCTGATATACAAGATAAAGTATTGCCACCAGCTTCTGAAGCCATCCAACATTATGAATGAAAATTGGGAGGGAACCAGATCAGTTTGCAAATTCACTTCATTTGGCATTTAACTGGATGAACTTGTCTTGTATTAACATTTGAGCAAGTTGAATGAAAAGGCTTGATCATTACCAACCAAAATAATTTCTTACAAGTGTATTAATTTTTCCTTGAATGTATCAGACAACATACTTTCACCATATAAATTTCCTAATTTGTCAGTGGAGCAGATACTGATTCAAACACACTTAATAAAATTAAGATAACAATGGGCTTTTTGTGACACTTGTGTATTTTAAGTATTGGAATGCAAAAGATATTACTATAACAATCTAGTCCACAGGGCACTAAACAGTTAATTTTGTGATTATCTAGATCAAAAATGTGATTGTACTTTGTAATTCAGTGTATCTGACAGTCATCATCTATGCTGTCTGATCTCTAGCATTATTCGTGATCTGTTATCTTTCTCAGTTTAACTGTTTTAACTGCACTTCATTAGTTTATAATATTGGATAAAGAGAAGAACTTCTGATTTAAAAAATTGTACAAATTGAAAATAGGTAGTCACAAGTACTCACTTATGGCCACAAAACTTCTGTTATTGCTTAATCAACATGTTTCTTAAATGCATCCAACGTTTGAGCTTCCCCTACTCCATCAGATATCTATCTTAGTCTCTGTATGAAGGAAAGCTTCTTGAGATTATTGTAATGCTGCCTTTGAATTTTATGGTCCCTTGTCTTCGACTGAAAATATTCCAGATTTATCTTTCCATAACCACTTTTATCTTAGATACTTCCAAGATATTCTCTGATACTTTTTTGGCTGAAAAAACTACATAACTCCAGTTTTCCCTCCAACCCGACTCCTGACGTCTAGGATCAGCCTTATCATTGCTCTTCTCTGCATTTGTCTGCAGCAACTGCATATGTCAAGGCAACTAGATACAGTACAGTGATCTGAATGAAGAACTGTACAATTTGAATATAATTCAGGTTATGTAGTTCAATATGCTGTTTTGCAATGGTTTTATGCATATATCAGCAAGGTTCTAATTCAACTTCATTCTTACCTATTTTATTACAATAAATGGAGCATATTGTGTTTCCTGGTTTTCCATCCAATATGCAACACTTTGTCAGCATATAATTTTGACCCTGCTTATTCTGCACTTTTTATGCTGCTTTCTACAATTCTTCTACCCCTCCCACATGGCATTGAGTATCTGAGTAGGTTATTTATTTAACTGAGAGACAGTAGAATCCCAACATTAAGTCTATTCTGTACTCTGATCAACAAAACATAGAGAAAGTTTTTTAAAGTTTATTTATTAGTCACACGTAGGCTTGCGTTAACACTGCAATGAAGTTACTGTGAAATTCCCCTAGTTGCCATACTCTTACGCCTGCTCAGGTCAGTGCACCTTACAAGCTGTGGGAGGAAATCGGGGCATGCAGAGGAAACCCACACAGACACAGGGAGAACATGCAAACTCCATACAGACAGTCATCCAAACCAGGAAACAAACCTGGGTCTCTGGCGCTGTGAGGTAGCAGTGCTAGCCACTGTGTTAGAAGAGTACATAAGGCTGTAATTTCCGAGTTCCAAAGCATCATATTGGCAAGTTGTGTGGTGGGGGTGTTAATGCCAAAGATGCACTAGGAAATCCTCCCCTGGAAGTTCGCAGGTCAGCAAATGTGATGCCACTGGTTAAAAAAGGAGGTAGACAAAAGGCAGGTGACTATAGGCCGGTTAGCTTAACTTCTGAAGTAGAGAAAATACTTGAATCTAACATCAAGGAAGAAATAGTGAGACGTCTGGGTATAAATTGTCTCACGCAGCATGGGTTCATGAAGGACAAGTCATGTTTGACTAATTTGGTGGAATTCTTTGAGAACATTACATATGCAGTGGACAATGGGGAACCTGTGGATTTGGTGTATCTGGATTTCCAGAAGGCTTTTGACAAGGTGCCGCACCAAAGACTGCTACATAAGATAAAGGTGCACAGTGTTATGGGTAATGTATGGGCATGGATAGAGGATTGGTTAACTAAGAGAAAGCAAAGAGTGAAGGTAAATGGGTGTTTTTCTGGTTGGCGATCAGTGACTAATGGTGTGTCTCACGGATCAGTGTTTGGTCTGCAATTGTTTACGATTTACATGGATAATTTGGAGTTGGGGACCAAGCGTAGTGTGACGAAATTCGCAGATAATACTAAGATGGGTGGAAGAGCGAAGTGTGCAAAGGACGCTGGAAGTCTGCAGAAGGATATAGTTGGTCTAAGTGAGTGGACGAGGACCTGGCAGATAGAGTACAGTGTTGCTAGATGTGAGGTCATCTGTTTTGGTAGGAATAACAGCAAAATGGACTAGTATTTAAATGGTAAAAAAACTGTAGCATGCTGCTGTGCAGAGGTACATGAGTGTCCTTGAGCAGGAACCTCAAGGAGTTGGTTTACAGGTGCAGAAGGTAATTAAAAAGACAAATGGAATTTTGTCCTTCATTGCTAGAAGGATGGAGTTTAAAAACAGCAAGGTTATGTTGCAGCTGGATAAGGTGCTGGTGAGGCCACACCTGGTTTGGTCTCCTTACTTGAGAAAGGATATACTGGCACTGGAGGGGGTGCAGAGGAGATTCACTAGGTTGATTTCGGAGTTGAGAGGATTGGCTTATAAGGAGAGACTGAGTAGACTGGAGCTACACTCGTTGGAATTCAGAAGAATGAGGGGAGATCATATAGAAACATATAAGATTATGAAGGGAATAAATAAGATAGAAACAGGAAAGTTGTTTCCACTGGCCAGCGAAATTAGAACTAGGGCGCATAGCCTCAAAATAAGGGGAAGTAGATTTAGGATTGAGTTGAAGAGGAACTTCTTCACACAAAGGGTTGTGAATCTGTGGAATTCCCTGCCCAGTAAAGCAGTTGCGGCTACCTCATTGAATGTTTTTAAGGCAAGGATAGATAAATTTTTGGACAGTAAAGGAATCAAGAATTATGGTGAGCAGGTGGATAAATGGAGCTGAGTCCACAGAAAGATGAGACATGATCTTATTGAATGGCAGAGCTCGAGGGGCCAGATGGCCTACTCCTGCTCCTAATTCTTATGTTTATGATCTTATGTAGGTTTGCACAGCAATTTCTGCGAAGTACAAACTTCCTCTGGGCAACTGCCCTGCATGGAAACTGTACAAAAATACTGGGTTACATCAGTGTTTACCCAGAAAAAGCTACTGTATGGACCCACTCTGACCACTCCCATGAACTGCCCCCACTACTCTCTTTCCCACCCTGCAGGGTCTGCACTAATCTACAACCAACTACTGCCAACCGAAACCCCTGCCTAGAGCAATATGTCCAACCCAGCCCCCCCACCACCGTGGGAACCTCCTCACCCCTGCATGGAACTCGCCAATCCATGGGATTCCCCACCCCTGTCCCCTAGGCCTGACACCTATATATAATTATGATCCATTTCAAATATATTGCACTTATTCATTAAAAAAAATTCCTAATTTTTAGGTGCATGAAGAGTTAGTACAGAACATGGAGAGCACTACGGTCGAAAGCTTAATACAGAAGTTTGCTGAAACAAAAGGCACTGGCAAAGACAGACCTGGTAAGACTGTAGTGCCTTGTCTGCTGATCAGTTTATTTCTTTTTCTCATTTAGACTAAAATTTTGTCATTTTTATTTCTGTTATTGTGTACACAGCATTATGGGGCTCGCTCTTACCACCTTGCCATGCCCATCGATAAGCGTTTTGAGCTGGAAAAATAGTATGAGATGTGAGAAATCTGATCTGTGCCCGGCGAGTAGCAAAATAGTTTGTTCTCTTCCCAGCCCTTTTTATTGACATGAACTGCTTCACACCCAAATTAGACACAAAGCTTATTGGCTGAATCTGAATGGATTTTAATATCATCCGCGAGGTAGGCATGCTAGCATCCCCCCCCTCCCGAATGCTTACCACTCCTTTGATGTAACATCATGCCGGCGCGAATCTCTACTATATAAAAGTGTGGTTCAGGTGCAGCAGTAACAAAGGGGGGCTAGGAGGTGAGTGCCACTGAGTACCAACCCCCGGGGCGCAGAGGTGGTTTCAGCTGCTGCCATAGTGTGGGGTGGGGCCTTGCATGGGTGCAGGGTTTTGGGGGGGCTCATGCCTGTTGGGGGCTTCTCATGTCGAGGGTTGCCACTGCTTTGGGGCTCGTGTTGCGTGCATTCCCCTGACCACTGAATAACCCTTGAGTGATTGCTTATGAGGTCAACTCCAAACCGCACTGATGTTGCTATGGTTACACTACCATCTATCTGCTGGACAGATTCTGTGACTCGGGAGGCCGAAGTGCATCTCATGCGCAGAATGATGCTCTGAGTCTCTATATGTAAGGTCAGGATGCAGTCATCCCTTTAAGAGGCGGATCACAGATAGATAAGTCACAGGTGTGGGATGCAATAACAATTAATAATGATTTTACAAGTGACAGTTAACCGAATCCTAAGTAGTGAATGCCTGACCTGTGCCCTCTTGGTGATCCTATAACCTTTTAACCTTACTTGTCCTACTGTTATATCTAGAAGCCCTCACCTCCCTGCCCCGCCTTACCCCAGACAATACACATTGGAGGTGGAGGCAGTCAGCTGTGTTTGGCATCTGGTAGCCCGTGATACCCTTAGCAGAGGCCCACAGGAGGCAGGGACCAGGAGGACCCTGGCCAACTTTCAGGTGTCATGGATGTAACAGTGCCACCCTCTTCATCCTGTTGCCGATGAAATGCATGTCAGCATGGAGGGATTCGGAAGGGCTGGGGTCCAGCATGGACATGGGCTTCTTTTGGCACTGGTTGCCATCCTCCACGCCAGTGCATTCGCACTTACTACTGCTGCCATTGCTTCCCAGGGCACATTGTTGGCCTGTCTCCTGGGCCTCCGCCCTTCATGGGGGAAGAAGGCGGTCCTTCTCCACAGGATCCAGGAGCTGTCCTAGCTCTCCCTCCATAAATTGTGGAGGGGTTCTATGGAGTGCCATCTTCTTGGCGTGATTGACTGTGCCCATCATTAGTGTTTACATAGTGCACCCTGCCTCTCCCCCCCCCAGCCCCGCTTAACGGCACACAGCTGCAGCACTTTGGACGAGTCTCATGCCTGAAGCCTTCATGATGGCATGAATCACATTGCACTGAGTGTCAGAAAACTGCGATGCAGAGCATGCCGAGAAGACCATGAGCAGCATGGACACGTTGGTCCGAAGGGCCTAACTCCATGATGTAAACTTGTTTAACCCTATGACCAGTGTGAAAAACTCTTTTCTTGCGATTATGACACTGGAAATATTTTGGGAAAATCTCACCCATGAGATTTCTCCTTTAGCATTTTGTATTCCTAAAATGTTGATTGTACCTCAGAAGGGTACTTTATTGGCTGTAAAGTGCTTTTGGACATCCTGAAAGTTGTGAAAGGTGCTATACTACAACAATGATTTATGTTGCACCTTAAATGTAATGAAACGTTTCAAGGTGCTTCACATTAGCATTGTTAAACAAAGACTAACACAGAGCCACAAGGATTTACAAGTCAGGAGGGAACTTATATTGCACAACACCTTCCTGTATATAAAAATCACCTTGAAAAAATTTAGATGAAAAACTTCCTTGCCAAATGGACTTGTAGTTGTTTAAAGCTTGTTCCATGATTTCATTTATTTTAGGGCCAAAAGTGCAAAAGAAAGCTGCTGGTGTGACTGCAGGGCAATTTTTTCTTTGGCCTGAAAGCAGTAGAAGAGCAGCAAATGTTATTAAAAACACTCATTGCTTCCTTCATTCTTGCATTTTTTTCTCTTTTTAAAAAGAACTGATTGTTCCAGCAACTTCTAATCAGAAGAAAGTGCAATGATCTAAACTTTTATTGTTTCACATGTGGAACAAAACATTTTTGTTAACTGTGTTTTATATTTTAGCAAATGGAAAATTGAGAATTTTCTGGAGAGCATCCAGGCAGTAGTCAGCACAGAGCTACAGATTCAAGGAGAACGTCTGGAACTCTGAGTTAGTGTTGGAGACTTTGGACAGTTCCGACTTACGCAACATTCCCTGCGTAACTGTACAGCTAATCCCCCCAATTCTCACCACCACTTCCCTCCACGCTCAACACCCCCACATTCTCCTGCGACCTCTTGACCAATTTCCACCTCCCCCAATCTGGCAAAAATGTATATGTCTTGAACAACCTAAAGAAAGTATAGATAAAAATGAAATATCCACAACACACACCATTCTTATACAGTCATATGACCTAAACACCCCCAACTGATTCAAAAAGTTCAAAAGAAAGAATATTATATGATGAAGAGGGAGTAGATTGGTTAGCTTTTACTTTGGGAGAACAGCACCCAGCTTCTGATTCAGTTGAGGTGTCTTGAGTAATGAATCAGAGGCTTACAGCATGGAAACAGGTCCTTCAGGAATACAGAATATAGGGCTAATGGAAGGACTCTTAGTAGTGTTGACGAGCAGAGAGATCTCAGTGTACATGTGCATAGCTCCCTGAAAGTTGGCACCCAGGTTGATAAGGTTGTTAAGAAGGCATACAGTGTGTTAGCTTTTATAGGTAGAGGGTTTGAATTTTGGAGCTGTGAGGTCATGTTGCAACTGTACAAAACTCTGGTGCGGCCGCACTTGGAGTATTGTGTACAGTTCTGGTTGCCGCATTATAAGAAAGATGTGGAGGCATTGGAAAGGGTGCAGAGGAGGTTTACCAGGATGTTGTCTGGTATGGTGGGAAGATCTTATGAGGAATGGCTGAGGGACTTGAGGTTATTTTCATCAGAGAGAAGAAGGTTATGAGATGACCTGATTGAGGCATACAAGATGATCAGAGGGTTAGATAGGGTGGACAGTGAGAGCCTTTTTCCTCAGATGGTGATGGCTAACACGAGGGGACGTAGCTTTAAATTAAGGGGAGGTAATTATTGGACAGATGTCAGAGGTAGGCTCTTTACTCAGAGGGTAGTAAAGGTGTGGAATGCCCTGCCTACAGCAGTTGTGGACTCGCCAACTTTAAGGGCGTTCAAATAGTCATTGGATAGGCATATGGATAACATTGGAATAGTTTAGGTTAGAGGGTCATTAGATTGGTTCCACTGGTAGGTGCAACATCAAGGGCCTGTACTGCGCTGTAATGTTCTATGTTCAAGCCAACTTGTCCATGCTGCCATTTTTTTAAAACCCCTAAAATATTCCCAATTGCCCATATTTGGCCCATATCCCCCTATACCCATCGTACCCATGTAACTATCTAAATGCTTCTTAAAAGATAAAATTGTACCTGCCTCTACTACTACCACTGGCAGCTTGTTCCAGATACTCACCGCCCTCTGTGTGAAGAAATTGCTCCTCTGAACACTTTGTATCTCTCCCTTCTGACCTTAAACTTATGCCCTCTACCTTTTAGATTTCCCTACTTTTTTAGTTTCGCCTACCTTTGGGAAAAGGTATTGACTATCTACCTTATCTATGTCCCCTCATTTAAATGAGTGTACAGTCACTAATGGTTTGTAATGGTATCACTATCAAAGAGGGTAGCTGTTAGGCCAATTGTGCTGTGCTAACCCTCCAAAAGTGCTATATAAAACTCCAACTTCCTGCTGTTTCCCCATTACCATGCAAAGCTTTTCTTTTCGTCCATTCTAGAGTATAACATCTTGAAACATCAGTTGGTTTTGCCTTATCTCCCTCTATTTTGTTTTGCCAAGATTTAAAACCTCTCAATTCTGATTGTGTGCTTTCAGCCACTTCTTAAGCTCTGGAATTTCTCCCTGAAATCTCTCTTTCCCTCCACCTCTCTTTTCTTTTTAAGACTGTCCTTAAAACCTACTTCCTTGACTAAGTTTTACCATAAAATTTCTTCATGTAGCTTGGTGTCAAGTTTTGTTCAGTAATGGTGCTGAGAAATGTTAAAGATGCTTTTAAATACAAGTTGTTGTTAACCTCCTGCCAGTTGAAGTGGTTTCTAGCTATTTACTGTATTAATACCATTCGTAATTTAAGTACACCTCTATTAAATCTCCCCTTGACTGTCTCTAAGGAGAGCAATCCCAATTCCCTCATGTCTCCAAAAAATTGAAGTCCCTCATCTTTAGTTTTGTTTTAATAGTTCTCTACTTTCTCTGAGTGCTTAACGTCCTTCTAAATTATGGTGCCTCTAATGAACACTGCAGCACCTGAGCTCTACACAATCATTTATAAAGATTTAATAAAATTTCCTTGCTTCTATACTCTCTGCATCCATTATAAGGCAAAGGAACCCATCTACATTTTAAACTGATTTATCAACTTGTCTTGCCACCGTCAAAGGCTTATTTATATACCCTGGAGCTCTCTTTTCCTGCAGTCCTCTTTGAAATTGTATCATTTAGTTTATATTACCTCTACACATTCGTCCTACTAAAGTTTATAACAACAC
Organism: Carcharhinus amblyrhynchos; assembly: GCF_965287045.1. Taxonomy (NCBI): domain Eukaryota; kingdom Metazoa; phylum Chordata; class Chondrichthyes; order Carcharhiniformes; family Carcharhinidae; genus Carcharhinus; species Carcharhinus amblyrhynchos. The sequence continues at coordinate 96,549,527 of NC_137328.1, forward strand.
TTTTTGCATTAAATTGAAAATGTCTATCGAGAGTCCATATACACAACATGAACTTCACTTTTCTCCATAACCTTTTTAATTTTTTTTATTCTTTATTCCAATTCAACCCAATCAAATCAAATCTAATTCAGAGTCCCAACAAGTTGAGACATTCCTGATCCAAGCTGACAAGACAGGGCTCTTGCCTCCTGTTTTGGGCTTGATCTACATGATTCAAGCTGATTGGAGTCAGTATAGCTCCTCCTCCAAGGCTTGATCTCATTTGCATCTTAGCCAAAAGGCTGAGATGCCGCTTTAAGAAATTGCTTCAAATGAAGCTAAAATGTAACTTAATGACTTCCACCAAGTACAGCATGTCGATACTACACTTGGATTCAATCAAGTTTGTTAGACATCATTTGTTGAAAATACATCTGTGGTGGCTGTATTGCTTATTACCACATCTTCGTAAGTGGCAGTTGATTTTGCCCCAGGTTATCATTGCTAGATCATTCATCAGTACTGATTTGGATGGATTGATCTATAGTTATGGAGTTTATCCCTTTTCCCCTTTTGTTTTGAAGAGGTGTAACGTTTGCAAGCCTCCAGTCCTCTTGCACCATTCCCAAATCCAAATGAAATTGAAAGATTGTGAACACGGCCTCCATTATTTCTTGCCTGTGCAAGTTACTTGCCTCAACAAGCTAGGATTCATCCCCTTCCGACTACTTTCAAATTTGAATGCTACCAATTTTTTAAGTAGCCCTCCCGCCATCTTTGACTTGCTTCTATCTATCCAATTTTTCTACACGTTGCTCCTTTACTGTGATATTGGCAACATCCTCTTCTTTTGTGAAGATAGATGCAAGATACTCATTTAGTACCTTAGACATGTTTTTTACTTGCACCAGGAGATTTCCTTTTCACTCCCTAATTGGCCTCACCCTTCCTTTGACTATTAATTTACTTTTTGTATGTTTATGTTTGTCAAAATATTAATATCCAGCTGTGGAAGTAATGAATAGTTGAGGTGGGCTTTGTAATGCATCGAACTAAAGTATATTTTACGTTTTTTGAATCAATTGACATGCTATCATACGTTTCTGATTAATGTCTCAGTCAGTCTTCACATTTGAAAGCAGTATGGCATATTATCGTTTGCTCCATCAATACCAAATGGCTTGCACAGTGCTGATTTCTGTATTTCCCTTAGTGGTAAGACAGTAAAAAAAAAGTGTTTTAATGCACAGAATCTTGTTGAGATTCTTGTTGAGAGATCCTGCCTCCAGCTGGAAAGTGCTGCCTTTTTCAGGAAGGCCCACTGAACTTCAAGACAATCAGGCAATGGTGAGTCTTCCCCTGGAATCAAAACCCTGGAGGAAGGAAGTCTTGTCTACCAAAGTCCTGGCAGTTCTTTTGCTCAGTGGCATGGAGTGGCACGATGGTTAGCATTGCTGCCTCACAGTGCCAGAGACCTGGGTTCAATTCCAACCTTGAGTGACCATCAGTGTGGAGTTTACACGCTCTTCCTGTGTCTGCGTGGGTTTCCTCTGCATCCTCTGGTTTCCTCCCACAATACAAAGATGAGCAGGTTAGGTGGATTGGCCATGGTAAATTGCCCCTTAGTGTCCCAAGATGTATAGGTTAGTAGATTAGCTAGGTAAATACGTGGTGTTATGGGGATAGGGCTTGGGCTAGGTGCTCTGTTGGATAGTCGATGCAGACTTGATGAACAGAATGGCCTCCTTCTGCACTGTCGGGATTCTATGATTTCATACTGCGAAGGCTGTGACTATTGCTGGAAAGTAAGTAATGTGGAGTGGGTTTTTTGTGATGTGGGTTGAGAGAGATGTTAAGGGATTGGCAGAAAGGGAATGGGGTAGCTTTCAGTGTGGGAACTCCCCTCCCACAAATCTCCTCACAAATCACTTGAAGCACATGACAAGGTGTGATGTAATTTTAACTGTCGTGCACATCATGTGGTGACTGGCCCACCTGCCACTATATTAAGATAAGGTTGGCCATCAGCTATCATGCCCAGAACTTAATTCTGGCAGAGACAGGCTTCCAGTATGCCACTGTCCTGCCTATTAAATACCCTTCCCACCTTCAAGCTTGCCACCATTGAAAGCAGAAGATTCTGCTTCACATCTCGGCCGCAGTTGACTTCAAACTTGTTGCATTGCTTTTAAATTTCTAATGGCCAAAAAGAGCAAATGATGCCTCCAGATCTGTACTATCATGCCAAATTTCACCATGCTTCTGGGTGACTAATCTCTGCATATAGAACCATAGAACATTACAGCACAGAAACAGGCCTTTTGGCCCTTGTTGGCTGTGTCGAACCATTTTTCTGCTAGTCCCACTGATCTGCACCTGGACCATATCCCTCCACACCCCCCTCATCCATGTACCTGTCCAAATTTTTCTTCCCTCTAATATTCCCTTTTAAACTTTTCCCCTTCACCCTTAATCCGTGAACACGTATGCAATGCTTTACATTTCAGCTTTCACACCTTTGTTCAGTTGGATCTGATACTGCTTTGACTGCCTCATTGTAACACCCCAATAATTTACTAATGTGTCAAATTTGTTGTCTAACCAGTGGGAATTAATGAATATGTTGTACTTGGAAAGATTGCTTGGAAACTTTTTTTTGGAGAGGGAGATTTGCATTTCAGTATAGAACTCGACCGTACTAGGTATGAAATTGCACCTTAAACCCGGGGAAATTGCTTACTTAAGTACTAGATGTGAAGGCTGATAAAATTTGGCAATTAAGATATATGAATCATAGCAAGTTAATTTATGATCCTGTAGTTATAGATCTTGATCTTCATATTGTCACAATTGTTTGCTCCTCTTTCAGAAAATGTAATTCCTATTTTCCCCTGGTGAAAAGTGAAAAATACAATGCCAAAGGCGTATCGTTGATAACACAAGATAGTGGGCAGTGCAGAGAGGTGTTTTCCACCTTTTGGAAATATTTATTTCTCTTCAGTGTTGGAATATCCATAACCTTACTGTGATTGAATGCTCGTATGTTTTAAAAGAAAAAGGCAAATTTCTGTCTACAGTTCTTTAATTTTTGGTTACAAATATCATTTTATACATTATTTCTAATTTTTTTCTGTAGTAGCATAAATAATTTATATAGCCCTCTGGTTCCAATATAAAAAAAAGTTGTCTTTTTAATAATATATGTGCATATTGATCTCCAGCCGTTGAAGTATGTCTTAAAAAAACTGATTTCTGTTTTTGAAAAAAAGCATGAAAGACATCAGACACTGAAATTAGAAATTGCTTGGATGTGTTTTATGTATACAAAAAATGACCTTTGTGTGCAAGCTCAACATCTAAGTACCAACGGTTACCATTTGTTTTGACAGCAGAATTAATTGAGGCTAAAACATTTCAAATTCTTCTTGTATCAAGCTGTTCATTAGGGATTGCACTCTGGCTTCAGTGCTGTCAGAAAAATAACATGTTTTGGCATGATTAAATAGCAGAATGATGGTTGGTTCAGTGCTTTTAAGAGAGAGGTTGAATAAACTTTCTACTGCGGAAACAATTCAGAAGTGACATGCTGCAAGGGGGGGTCAGAATGTGCACTCATATCCAGCTGAGTTGTCAACTGGCTCGAAGCCAGGCACGCAAAGGCTTTGTCGCTTCAAGCAACATTTGAAGCATATGCAATTTAAAAACTGCCCTTTCATGCGTGATTTCATGGCTCACAAACATATCTCGTTATAAAAATCGGTCTGTTGTCCATGTTTTTGATCAAACTTGTTTTTAGAATTGGCAATATCTTTTGTGTTAATTGTTCCCACGTTGCAGCAAATGTTGCTGTTTGAGACAGTTTCAGTATAAACTGTTCCAAACGATTTGAAGCGAAGATTGAACTAATAAGAACACTTATAGTGAAAATATGCCACAAATTATTTTGATTAAGATCTTCAGTTTATAGTTAGAGATGTTTTTCATTCCCCATCCACCCCCAGAATATAGGATTGCCCATTTGATGTGTATAGCCCTTCACTCAAATATTGCTGATTCGAGTTTTAAATCAGCAAGATTTATTCTTAAATTATTCCTCAATATCAGAAGATGCTGCTGCTCAGACAACAAAAATTGCAATATAGCTTAATAACATAGGTGCTACAGTGCATTATTTTTGAAAACTATATCCTGTTTAAAAATGAGAATTTTTTAACCTTCTGCCAAGACTGTATTCTTTAACCACAATACTCTAGGGAAAATTCACCTAGTTCTGTTCCTACCTGATACTATTTTTCAGATAGGTACACAGCACTTCATAGAGTCATAGACTGATTAAAAGGATGCCAATCAGCCAGGTGTGTCTGTGCTAGCTGTCTGAAGGAACATTTCAATTAAAGTTTAGGGTTTATTTATTAGTATCACAAGTATACTTACATGAACATAACAATGAAGTTACTGTAAAATCCCCTAGTCACCACACTCCAGCGCCTGTTTGGGTACACAGAGGGAGAATTTAGTATGGTCAGTGCACTTAACCAGCACATCTTTAGACTGTGGGAGAAAGCCAGAGCACCCAGAGGAAACCCATGCAAACATGGGAGAATGTACAGACTCCACACAGTGACCGAAGCTGGAAATCGAACCTGCATCCCTGCTACTGTGAGGCAGCAGTGCTACCCTAGTTCATCTGGTGCCACTCCCTCCATGTCTTCCATGTAACCCTTTATTTCTTTTTCTCGTTGGTAATGCTCCTATTCCATTTTGGAAATCTCAATTAACCCTCCCTCCACTATGTTCTCAGGCAGTGCATTCCAGAGCCTAACTACACACTGAATGAAAAAGTTTTTCCTCCTGCCCCCTTTGCTTCTTTTGCCAATTACCTTAAATCTATATCCTCTGATTCTTGATCCTTACATCAGTGGAAACAGTTTCTCCTTATTTATTGTGTTCCGATCCTTCATGATATTGACCTATCAAAATTCCTCTTATTCTTCTGTTCTCCAAGGAGAACAGTCCCAACTTCTTCAATCATTCTACTTAAGTTCCACACCCTTGGAACCATTTTCATATATCTTTTCTCCACTCTCTCTAATGCCTTCACATTCCTCCTGATGTGTTGTGCCCAGGACTGGATGCAGTACTCCATTTGAGGCCAGATGTGTTTTATATTTGTTCCAGTTTATTCTGGGGTATCTACTAGATGCTAATGGAACAAACAGAATGATGATTTTTAAAGTTAAAAATTGCATTTTAAGGCAAAAGAGTAACAAGGGAGAGAGTAGGGCCTCTTAAGGATCAACAAGGTCATCTATGTGCAGATCCACAAGAGATGGGTGAGATCCTAAATGAATATTTCTCATCAGTATTTACTGTTGAGAAAAGTATGGATGTTAGGGAACTTGGGGAAGTAAGTAGTGATGTCTTGAGGAGTGTACATGTCACAGAGAAGGAAGTGCTGGAAGTCTTAAAGTGCATCAAGGTAGATAAATCTGCAGGACTCGATGAGGTGTATCCCAGGACGTTGTGGGAGGCTAGGGAGGAAATTGTGAGTCCCCTAGCCGAGATATTTGAATCATTGATAATCACGGATGAGGTGCCTGAAGATTGGAGAGTGGTAAATGTTGTACCTTTGTTTAAAAAGGGCTGTAGGCCAGCTAGCCTCACATCTGTGGTGGGTAAATTTTTGGAAGGTATTTTGAGAGACAGGCATTTAGAGATGCAAGGGCTGATTAGGGACAGTCAGCGTGGCTTTGTGAATGGAAAATCATGTCTCACAAATTTCATAGGGTTTTTTTGAAGGGTTAGCTGAGAAGGTAGATGAGGGCAGTACAGGTGATGTTGTCTACATGGACTTCAGCAAGGCCTTTGACAAGGTACCGCATGGTAGGTTGTTGCATAAAGTTAAATCTCACAGGATCCAGGGTGAGTTATCTAAATGGATACAAAATTGGCTTCTTAACAGAAGCCCATAGGGTGGTTGTAGAGAGTTGTTTTTCAAACTGGAGGCCTGTGACCAGCAGTGTGCTTCAGGAATCAGTGCTGGGGCCACTGTTACTTGTCATTTATATTAATGATTTGGATGAGAACATAGGGAGCATGATTAGTAAGTTCGCAGATGACACAAAGATTGGTGGCATGGTGGACAGCGAGGAAGGTTATCTCCAATTGCAGCGGGATTTTGATCAATTAGGCCAGTGTGCTGAAGAATGGTAGATGGAGTTAAATTTAGACAAATGTGAGGTAATGCATTTTGGTAGATTGAACCAGGGCAGGACTTACTCAGTTAATGGTAGGGCATTGGGAGAAGTTACAGAACAAAGAGATCTAGGGGTACATGTTCATAGCTCCTTGAAAGTGGAGTCACAGGTGCACTGAGTGGTGAAGAAAGCATTCAGCATGCTTGGTTTCATCGATCAGAGCGTTAAATACAGGAGTTGTGACGTCTTGTTGAAGTTGTACAAGACATTGGTAAGGTCACACTTGGAATACTGTGTGCAATTCTGTCACCCTATTATAGAAAGGATATTATTAAACTAGAAAGAGTGCAAAAAAGATTTACTAGGATGCTACCAGGACTTGATGGATTGAGTTATAAGGAGAGGCTGAATAAACTGGGACTTTTTTCTCTGGAGCGTAGGAGGCTGAGGGGTGATCTTATAGAGGTTTATAAAAAAATGAGGGGCATAGCCAAAGTAGATAGTCAATATCTTTTCCCAAAGGTAGGGGAGTCTAAAACTAGAGGGCGTAGCCTTAAGGAGAGAGGGAACAGATACAAGTGTGCAGAGGGGCAATTTTTTCACACAGAAGCTGGTGTCTGGAACAAACTGCCAAAGATAGTAGTAGAGGCGGGTACGATTTTATCTTTTAAAAAGCAATTAGATACTTACATTGGTACAATGGGCAAAGAGGGATATGGGCCAAATGCTGGCAATTGGGGTTAATTCAGGGGTTTAAAAAAAGGCAGCATGGACAAGTTGGGCCAAAGGGCCTGTTTCCATGCTTTAACCTCTATGACTCTAAGTTACTTAAAATTTGAACAAAACAAATGAATTTAAGTTCCTGTTAGGATTTGAATCCAACCAGGATTGGCTTTTGTTTCAAAGGGAATGAGGTATAAAAATAGGGATGTCTTGCTAAAGCTATATAAGGCATTAGTTAGACCACACCTGAAATAGTATAAACCTTACCTAAGGAAAAATATACTGGCATTGGAGGCAGTCCAGAGAAGGTTCATTAGGTTGATTCCAGGTATGGAACAATTTTCGTAAGAGGCTGAGCCTGGAGTTTAGAAGATCAAGAGACCATCTTACAGAGACATAAGGATTCTCAGAGGGCTCGACAGGGTAGATGCTGAGATGTTGTTTCTCCTTGTAGGAGAGTCTAGGACCAGAAGATATAATCTCAGAGTATGGGGTCACCCATTTAAAAATGGAGATGAGAAGGAATTTCTTCTCTCAGAAGGTAATGAATTTGTGGCATTCTTTACCACAGAGGTCTGTAGAGGCTGGTCATTTAGCGTGTTGAAGGTTGAAACAGGTGAAGGTGGGAGAGTGGAGTTGAAGATTATGACAGTGTTTTATTTGCCTCCCCTGTTATCTGTTAAACTTGCATGTTAACTTTTTTGTGATTTATGCACAAGGACCCCAAATCCTTTTGTGCTTTCTTCTGTTTTTCTCCATTTAAATAATATACAGCTTCTTTATTTTTCCTATCAACTGGACTAGTAAACTGGACTTCTAATTAGTAAAAGCTAATGATCTGGGGCCTTGTATTGAAAAATATGAAAAACTAGCCTCAATAATGGTAACGATGAAACTCTTGTAAATTGTCGTTAAAAACCCATCTAGTTCACTAATGTCCTTTAGCGAAGTAAGTCTGCTATCCTTATCTGATCTCCCTACATGTGACTTCAGACCCACAACAATGTGGTTGACTCTTAACTGCCCTCTGAAATGGTGTAGCAAGCTGCTCAGTTCAAGGGCAGTTAGGGATGGGCAGCATAAGCTGGCCTTGCCAGCATATCCATATCCCATGAAGGAATAAAAATAGGGCGGCACAGAGATACAGTGGTTAGCACTGCTGCCTCAGAGCGCTAGGGACCTAGGTTCAATTCCGGCCTCAGGCCACTGTCTGTTTGGAGTTTGCACTTTCTCCTGGTGTCTGCGTGGGTTTCCTCCCAATCCAAAGGTGTGCAGGGTTAGGTTGATTGGCCATGCTAAATTGCCCTTTAGTGTCAGGGGGATTAGCAGGGTAACCCCACAGCGTGGGGTTACAGGAATGGGGCCTGGGTGAGATTGTGGTCGGTACAGACCTGATGGGCCAAATGGCCTCCTTTTGTACTGTCAGGATTCTATTCTATGATATCCAATTAGATGTAAAGACTTTTTTTTATATTTTGATATTTTTAATGCCACACTCAGTTAAACTTCCTGCTGAAACTACAAATCTGGTTGATTTTTACCCTCCTTGCCAACCACCTCCTGCCTGTTTGTGGGTTCAGGTAATTGCCCTCTTCCCCAGAACACCAATGACTGCAGGACCATCTGGCTTCTGCCCTAAAATAACAGCCTTATTGCCCTTAAAATCTAACATGGACATGAAATTGAAGAAGTTGGGACTGTTCTCCTTGGAGAACAGAAGAATAAGAGGAGTTTTGATAGAGGGGTCAAAATCATGAAGGGTCTGACCAGAGTAGATAAGGAGAAACTGTTCCCACGGATGTAAGGCATGTACCTTTTTAGGACCTCCACTGTCTGACTGTCTATCCTTATTCAGTCTTCTATTTTGAAGAAAACTAAGGGAAAAAAATCCGTGACCTACTGCTCTGGGCACTTAAATGGGTTGCTGCCTAGTGTGACAAAATTTACCATTGCACTACACCCACCTGGAAAGGAATGGATATGAACGTTTGCTTTGGGAGAAGTTGAAGTGTTGTAGACCAGCTGTTGCTAGTCTTGTTTTATTTGCTGTTATGCACCTAGGGAATACACTCTGGAAACAAAGCAGCGGAAGTTCAGCTATATAATTTCACAAAGGATTACATAACCTCTGTTTGAAAACATCAGTAAAACTTACAAGCATTTAATGTTTCATTTAAAAACTAAGAAGTGTTTTGACTGTTGAACTGACATAACTGTGGTGAATTCTGAAGAAAACTTAATTTGAAACATAATTATTTGTTTTCTTGTTTTAGGATCTGTTGAATTTGAAGAATGTAATGTAGCCAATGCTCTAGAAGGTAAATTTGTTGCTTTTAGTAAATGTATTAACTTGTCATGTTGCTTGTGATGGATTGTAAGATATGGTGTTTCTCAGGTTGACTTTCAAATTCCTGATATTCTTCTCACTCTCATCACAACCAATGATTTCCTTCTAAACCCTTAACATAATAATAGGATTTCAGTTCCCTCATATCTAGTCTTTCTGTAACTGATTCTTTCTCAGTATCCAACACACAACATATCTAATTGCCACTCTTAATTTTGTTCTCCCAGAGGCTCATTCTCTGTGCCTGTCCTGTATAAAATCCTGAACCCTCCCCAGTTGATGGAAAAAGCAAACCAGAAACAAAGAGGAGAGGAATTGATGACAGAGGGACTGTTCAGTGGCAAGAGGCCAGGTTAAAGGATTGTCTTGGATTCCCAGGAGGTCTTTCTCAACCTTATTCTTACTCCCTTTTCTTTTCTTCCTTTTCTACCAAGTTGCATCTACCATCCTATGTCTTCTCTTCCTATTTAATTAGGCACTTTTTCTTTCTTACCACTTACTATTGAAGAGTTACCCTCTCTCCTCTCCTCTTCGTACACTTGGTCTTTTTCTGTGCCTTTTTCCTCTGCTATCTTGCCTGCCACCCCCATTAATTCCTTCCTTCTCTCGTTCCCCACTGCTTCATATCTCAGCTTTCCCTTCCATTTGTCATGTGTTCATTCTCACCTTCCTCATTCTGTCTTGTTCCTCATTCCTTTCCTTTTTCCTCCTCAGAAAATCAAGCAAGAAGACAATTAACATTGGCATAGTTTTAGCAATAATAGCAACATAGGAAATGGGCACATTCAGAACACAGCATAAGGCAGACAAGATAAGACTGGGATAGAGAGCAAGTTAAATTGCAGTTTTCCTTTGTAATTTGGAGAAAACATATTCATTAATTGTTTAGCAATAATTACTGTGCAAATTCCGAGTGGAATTCCCCGGTCTTGCATGCCCTGTTACTTTAGCTAGCGAGAACGGCGAATTTGTCACTCTGCCAAATCTCCATTTACTGCAGCGGGACTGGAGAATCCCAACTGTGGGTGATGTCAGAGAATTCTGGCCAGGGTCTCTGAAGCCCAAGTTCATTTTTAGGGCACCAAGGAAGGGTATTTCTTGCTACAAGATTGGATCTGTTATTTTACTTAATAGTGTTAATTTGTTAACCAACGTTTGTGATGCAGGGGTGAAAAAGACGAGAAGAAAAGCTTTTGGAATTCCGGGACGGATAAAGAAAGAAAAAGATACAGATTCGATGTGAGTTTTGAATTAATGGTACAATCAGTTGCTCAGAAGATGTACCAATTTTTAACATTCTTGAAGTTCTATAGCCGTTAAAATTGTCACCATTTTTAATGATTGTCCTACTGATATTCATTGCATTTTAAACAAGTTTATTTTAGCTGAAAGCCATGCATTCTGTGACATTTTCGTTCTCCTGTACTTTAAATTTCAACAAAGAGAAATGTTTCCGGAAGTTTGTCAGTAGTAGTGTTAAGAGTTGCTTTTATATTATTGTAGTGCCCTGCGATTTTTACTAACGCTTGGCATGACGGTCTTGCATAACCAATGACAGCAAGATAAACTTGCTAAGCTTACTTGGGGAAAAATCTTTTTAAACTTGGGCTTCCTTGATCCTCTGACCGACCAGCTGGAGCAAATGTGTAAATAATTTTTATTGGTTGGCATTGGCTTCGTGAGATGTGTGATGGAAGGCAGTGATTCTAGCATGGTGGTTGAGCTGTTTAAATATGGCTCGAGTGACTTGAGAACAATTCCCAATTACAAGTGCCATTCAACTTTGCCTTCTAAAGAAGTGAGTGCCCACTGTAGAAGGGAGAAAGTAGGAAAATATCCACCAGAATTGGAAGTTCTTGCTCTCTCAGCTGTTCCTCCTGCCAGCAGTCTTAAGATTTTTAAAACCCAAGTTTGGCATCACTCCATTGTTTCTTTGTGATTTATTCAATTTTCTATTTTCGTTTTTTAATCTTTGGTGATGTCCAGCACCGTACACCTTGACTCTAGTTTTCCAAATTATGAGTCAGCATCTCAAGATTGGAAAATATTATAAAAACAAAATATTGCAAATGCTGGAGATCTGAAATAAAAGCAGAGTGCTGGAAAAGCTCAGCAGATCTGGCAGCTTCTGTGGAGAGTTCTGAAAAAGACTCATATTGGACTCGAAACATTAACTCTGTTTCCCTTGCCACAGATGCTGCCAGACCTGCTGAGTTTTTCCAGCACTTTTTGTTTTATTATGGAAAATATTATGTTTATCATTTTCTGTATTTGGTTTTGAAACAAATTGTATTGCTGTCATAGTTGTCTAGTGTTGCATGTGCTCAGTAGACTTGCCATTGTTCAGTCAGCTCTGCTGTACTTAGCATGCACTGCTAACAAACTATAGAATAGGATGGTATCTGGGAGTGAACTTAAAGCAATAATTCCATCTTAGAATTGATGATTTTTCACTTATGATTTTATGCAATCACAGATAATTGAGTGCTTAGCTAAAAATTCACATCATACCCTTCTTATTAGACTGTAGCTTTTGTCACACGTTTTCAATTTGTGTTTTATTTGTTCTATTGTCTTTCTCAGAATATATTAATTACCATAACATCTATGGCTTTCAGTCCAAACCTTTAAAATATATTTGGATAACTATTTTATGTATATACAACTGTTCTACAATATTACAGATAGGAATATATCTTCTAAAAACAAAGCAAGTGTTTCCAGTTTTGAAACACAACTGGCGTTTTTCTTTTTATGTATTTATGATTCAAATATTTTCAACAATTACATTTTGTTTTTTATTTTATTCCTTCTGCAGAGAATCTCCAGATGCTGATTCTGTTGTAAGTAAATCAAGCAAAGGGACAAATTTAATTATGAACAGTTTGGTGATAGAATCAGTCTCATTCTTCTGGGTATCATTTTGATAAATTGCTGCATATAAAATATTGGAAAAGAGTTATCTGTCCATAATGTCTGAGCTCAACTCATGAGAACGATTTATAAATAAATAATCAGGTAATACATCTGATGAATGTCTCAGTAAATTGATCAACCGAGCAAACAGAGATTTGCATATAAATGACCAACGGTTAGAAGTTTTAATTGCTGTGTCATTTTCAAGCAATGAGTTTTTTGTGCTGGGTGTATGAGTTTCAAAGAAATATGCCACTTGCTAGCTAAGTGTTACCTTCCAGTTTTCAAACATAAGTCTATTAACTGCTAGCGCAGAATACATTTACATAATGGGAAATTGCATCACACTACAAACATAATTGACCGATGAAATTCCAACTTAAACAGCCTGACAGATGACACAGTTTTTCCCTTCCCTCCTTTTCCAACCAATTCTTCTACTGTCTCTATAAAAATAACCCGGAAAGCTCCACTTGGTATAGCAACTTAACTGACTTAAGAGGATTTAAGAAAAATGATCCATGTGAGCCGTGGAAGTTACAGTAATAGGCATCTGTGCTTAGAAGGCCCAGATTGATCTTTAGGACTTCCAGTTGATCTTTAGTTAAAATTAGTTCACGTTTGTATGAGTTGCTTCAATCTTTCACCAATGATATTAGACAAGTGGAAAGCATTCTAAATTAAAGGGTTCATCAGAACAACATGTGACCATTTTAAAGGTTATTTTTATGACCGTTTTAATATTACCCAGTGAAAACATTAGTAAATCTAACGTTTTATTTGAAGGAATTTGGTTATGCATTGACAATCATGGCTTTTTCACTCCTGAAACTCAGCACTTTGAATTCAAATCTGATCCAGAGTAATGGGGTGAAGAAATCAGGAGTGCAGTTCACCCACTGCACTCTTAAGTGGTCCCGCGAGGGGGAAAACCAGAATGTTTCCAGCTGGCGGTAGCAGCGCCTATCTGGTGGGATTTTTCTACCATAAGCATTTAAAAATATTTGTAGTGCAAAATTGGTCGGCCAGCCTGGCTTTACAGAGATCAGGACGTCCTTTTTAAGGGTGCCCCAATCTCAGTGTTGAGAGACAGGCGTCTCTCCCCCCACAATAGACATGGCGACCCCCACTGGCAAGAGGAGCACCCAATCCCTCAACGCAGAGAGGAAGCCTCGTCCCTACCACTGAAAGAATGGGCCCCCACCCACACCACTCAAGCTTGATGGTGACCTGACACTCCTCCCAGCCAGAGACCTCACCTCCCATCCCACAGGAGAGACACTCTGAGATGGGGTCCCCTCAGGCCTCACCCCTTCAGCCCTCCCTGGCATTCTGACCTGATACCATGGACTTTGAGGGGATGCAGGAAGGTGAATGCTGTGCCCTTGTGCCCCTTTGCTCTGCCAGGGTGCAAAGGGAGTATCTCCAAAGGTGGTCTAGTGGTTGGAATTGTCCTTGATGCCTTGGAAAAAATGTTGTTCACTCTCAGGACGTTGACTTCACTACGGAGTTCCCCTTTTACCATTGAAAAGGTTTGAAGGGCTATGGTGAACAGGCAGTAAAGTGGATTTGAGGCTGAGATGAGATCAGCCATGATCATATTAAATGGCGGAGCAAGCTCGAGGGGCTTTTTATGATTCATATGAAAGAATACATCTGGTATCTGACTCCTTTGAAGTGCTTTGATTGACAGGTTGGATCACTTACCCACTGGACAGGAGCTTTGTTTGTTTTTCTTTCCCTTCACAGTTGAATGCATCGCAAGAAGAAATGAAATGTCATGACTGGTGGGTTATTGATCCAACGCGTCAATCAAAGACAGAATGTTTATAAACATTGCCTTAAAACCAAATACAGCACTTGAAATGCATTCAACCCAAAGGGAAAAAAACAAAGTTCCTGGCCAGTGGGCAAGTGATTCCCAACCTGTCAATCAAAGCATTTCAAAGAGCCAGATACCAGATGCTACCCTTTCACTATTAAAAGGGGAACTCCCCAGTGAAACACAATCCCCGTTGTCAATCAAAGAACTTCAGAGGTTTCAGAGCAGCTGGGCATTAAATGAGAAAGCAAGGGAATGGTCTTGGAAAAACTGACATATCTTCTATAAGAACACAATAAAGAGGTAGTTTAACGCCTAGAATTTAAGATTAACCAGAGCCAATCATAATGTGGAATGGAGTGCTGCAGTGATTTTGACGGATACCAGGTGTCCGTGGGGCATGTATATCAAAGTGACCAGGGCACTTCAAAGGTTTTAAAGGACATGGACAACAATGAATATCTTTACCAGAATGGTGCCTGAAATCGCCATCCTGAGAATGAACACCACTTTTTCTAGGGCAACAAGGACAAGTGCAGCCACTAGACCACCACCCTGGGAAAGAAGTCCAAGGTGAACCCTTTCCCCTAAGCCTGAGTCCTCTCGAACATCCACGCCATGTGCCATGTGCCTTGCGAGGCCCCTCCACCGCACCCCCCCCCCCCCCCCCCCCAATCCATTCCTGCAACCTGGCAGAGGGACATGGTGGACAGCTGGAGGCTACAGTTCACTTCTTGACCCCCTCAGAGTCCACAGGGCCGGACTCGCACTTCAGTGGACCAGGCATATTCAGTGCTTGCAGTACTTTCAGCTTGGATGGATGAAGAATCTGGGAGCCCATTGAATCAGGCTTCAAGCCCACTAATTACGTTTAAATTACTTTAAATGATCTGCGATCGTTCACATCCGGAATGGTTTTGATCCTGATTTCTACAGCAGCAGTGGGCAGGAGGCAGAGAATTGACATGGGATCAGTGCCTAGTGGGAATCCCGATTTGGCCCTCTCGCCTAACTCAACACATCATCAGGATTCATAAGAACTAGGAGTAGGCCATTTGGCTCCTCGAGCCTGCTTTGCCATTCAGTAAGATCTTGGCTGATCTTTCCGTGGACTCAGTGCCATTTACCCGCCCATTCACCATAACCCTTAATTGCAGTAGACAGAGGGGAACCAGTGGACGTGGTGTTTTTAGATTTCCAAAAAGCGTTTGATAAGGTGCCTCACAAAAGTTTGCTACAGAAGGTTAGGGTGCACGGAGTTGGGGGTAAGGTGTTAGCGTGGATAGAGGATTGGCTGTCTAATAGGAAGCAAAGAGTTGGTATCAATGGGTGCTATTCTGGTTGGTGGTTGGTGACTAGTGGAGTGCTGCAGGGATTGGTGCTGGGGCCTCAACTGTTTACCATTTATGTAGATGATCTGGAGCAGGGGGCTGAGTGTTATGTGATGAAATTTGCTGATGACATGAAGATGAGTGGGAAAGCAAATTGCATGGAGGGTGTGGAAAGTCTGCAGAGAGATCTGGATAGGCTGAGCAAGTGGGTGAGGACCTGGCAGATGGAATATAATGTTAGCAAGTGTGAGGTTATCCACTTTGGCAGAAATAATAGTAGGAGGGATTATTATTTAAAAGGCGAAAAGCAACAGCATGCTACGGTGCAGAGAGACCTGGGGGTCCTTGTGCATGAGTCGCAAAAACCCAGTTTGCAGGTGATCAAGAAGGCAAATGGAATGTTGGCCTTTATAGTGAGGGGGATAGAATATAAAAGTAGGGAGGTCTTGCTGCAACTGTACAGGGTACTGGCGAGGCTGCAGCTGGAGTACTGTGTGCAGTTTTGGTCGCCACACTTGCGGAAGGATATATTGGCCTTGGAGGGAGTGCAGAGGAGGTTCACTAGGCTGATACCGGAGATGAGGGGGTTGGACTATGAAAAGAGACTAAATAGACTGGGTCTGTACTCGTTGGAGTTTAGAAGGCTGAGGGGGGATCTTATAGAGACATATAAGATATTGAAGGAGATGGATAGGGTAGAGGTAGAGAGATTCTTCCTGCTTAGAAAGGATAGCAGGACTAGAGGACACAGCCTCAAGATAAGGTGGGTTCAGTTTAGATTAGAGTTGAGGAGGAACTTCTTCACTCAAAGGGTAGTGAATCTCTGGAATTCTCTGCTCGTTGAAGTGGTGGAGGCTGCCTCACTGAATATATTTAAATCACGGGTAGATAGGTTTCTGATAGACAGGGGAATTAAAGGTTATGGGGAGAAAGCGGGAAAGTGGAACTGACCCACTTCAGATCAGCCATGATCTTATTGAATTGCAGGGCAGGCTAGATGGCCTACTCCTGCTCCTATTTCTTATGTTCTTTACTGTTCAAAAATTTATCTATCCTTGCCTTAAAAACATTCAATGAGGAAGCCTCAACTGCTTCACTGGGCAGGGAATTCCACGGATTCACAAACCTTTGTGTGAAGAAGTTCCTCCTCAACTCAGTCCTAAATCTGCTTCTCCTTATTGAGGCCTTGCCCCCTAGTTCTAGTTTCGCCTGCCAGTCGAAACAACTTCCCTGTTATTCCTAGTTGAGATGAACAGACCCAGAGAACCCTGGCCCAGGCATCTTCTGTCTGTTTCCTATCTGCTGATTATTTAAGAATGTTACAATTTAAATGACATCCCAAAGTAACCGTTGTTTGACAGTTTTATTTATAGACTACAGGATTGCTGATATGAGGAATTGAAAAATATCACACAATGTACGAAAAATAGGTGGAATCTTTCTTGGTTTGGGCGGAGGCATATTACTCGAACAGGGTAGAGGGTGCTCTACTCTGCATTTAATTGGTATGGGACTGATAGATGCTGACAATAGATGAACCACTTGGAGGTAAATTGAATTATTGAAATGGGAAAGAAAAGGAGGACTACACAGCACCTATACCATTTGCCAAGCAAGTTGATGGTGGCCAAAACTGTTTGGCGATCAGACATCAAAGACTCCTTATAGTAATCAGAGCAGTCTTGAGAAATGCTGCTATTGTGTCTACAGCTTGCAGAACTAAGATTATTACCCAAGTGTTACATACTTAATGACAGAAGATTGTTTGTGTAACATAATCCTAATTATCTGTCTAGGTTCCACCTGCCATTATATGTGCCATTATGTACTTATAATAATGGTATTTTATTCAAGAAATGCTTCTGGAGATCAAAGGCTGAATTGCAGAGTAACTTGCATCAAAAGCTTCATACGTAAACAAACCCCTATGGATATTTATTCAGAGGTCTCTGCTAATATGGTTTGCCACCATTTTCCTAACATTTATGTTATACTCTCAGATTTTTTTTACATTGCGCAGCACAAGTGATTTATCCACAAATTAAGAAGACATGAAGGAAAACTTCTTAAGTGTTTAAAACAAGATTAATCAGAGAAAGTAAAACATAGCTGCGATTAGAGTTGTGTTTGAGTTTAAGAGGTCATGGCATCATAGGAATCAATGCTGATGCTTTTCCTAACTACAGTATATTTAAATGATATGGAGTTGGAGACAGAGCAGAGATTGTAGATTATGTCTCATTGGGAGAGGTTTCAAACCATATTGAAGTGTTAAACCAAATACAAAGTGATCTGGATAGATTAGGAAGCTGGACTAATGAATGGCTGAAGTTACATTTAATGTGGCCCAATTTAAGTTGATGAGACTCAGACCAGTGAGTGTTAAATGGCAATAGACTCTAGGACACCATGTAGGAGAAAAAAATGGGGATACTTGACTTCACACCTCTGTGAGGCATTTTTCTGCTTTAAAGGCACTATTTAAATGGAAATTATTAATGCCGTTGCTGTTGTAATATTGTTGGACAGATGGATTGTTCACCAAAACTAACATTGACGTTTGTGGCAGCAGTAAAGAAAGATTATGGGATCTTGGGATGTCTAGCACAAAATCCATGGGGAGCCAAATTTGTATAACGCACTAACTGGTACAGCCATACCTTCGTATACAATTCTTGCTACTATCCCATTGCATTTACATCCAATATTAGAGATGTAAGTGGAAAAGGACAAACAAACATATATGCTTATTAAGGCACTGAACAATGAGCTCAGGAGGCTAAATGATTGCTATGGACAAGGAAACTTGGAGGAGTTTTCCAAGTATTTAAAGAAATGGGTAAATTGAACATAGATAATATAATCTAGATTTCCAGAACAGTACAGCTGGGGCAAAGGTTCAGATTTAGAAAACTGGAATTGCATAGTAAGTTTAGGTTTCCTATTTTACACATAGGTAATGAACATGTGGCATAGATGAGGAGGGACTGGGGCAAATTGTTTGTAAAACTTTGAAGATGAGTTGGATAAGTACTTGAGTGAATGTGCAATTGAGAATTAGTTTTTAGGACAGTATAGAACAATTACAAGTTGCGTCAGATCCTCTACTCTCTTGCATGATTTCGCTCATTGACATTCCTTCTTGCAGAACATTGTGTATAATATTGTGACATGCATCAGGATTTGTGTAAGCTTCCTAAATATCAGTTGTATCCCATTCAGGAGAAGTCAGAGACAGTGTGTTTTATATCTAACCTACAAATGAGAATTTTTCTTCCTTTCTATGTATTTGCCATCAATAAAACTAAAAGGGAGCGGGATTCAGCAGAGAGCTGTTTTGAAGAACTGGCACAATCATGATGGCCCAAGAGTGCCCATTACTGCTAGTCTACAGTAATATTCATGCTTTATTTTTGAGATTTCTCAAAAACTAATCCATGCACTTTGTTTCTTCTGTGTCCTCATAGTAGTGGATATGGAGCCTATTGTATAGCTCTAGATTTTAACCTAGAGGTCCAGCCTGTCAGTAAAGGTGAGAGGGTAGGTTGAGAAAGTGGTTAAAAAGGCTACAGGGATCCAGGGCTTTATAATAGGGGCATGGAGCAAAAGACAGGGAGTGGCATTTGTGAATTGCTCCTTCAGAGAGTCAGCACAGACATGACGGGCTGAACAGCCACCTGTGATATAACCTTTCTAATACAGTGAATGGTTAGGATCTGATATGCACCACCTAAGAATGCATTGGCAGATTCAATTGTTGCTTTCAAAAAGGGAATTGGGGAATTATCAGAAGACAGTATATTTGCAGGACTACACAGAAAGGTACAGATAGGAGAGTGGGATGAGCAAAATTGCTTTTTCAGAGGGCTGGCAAGGCCAAGAGGTCCAAATGTGATATATTTTTGAGGCAGTGTTTGACCTAGTGCTCCCACTGGCCTGCTGCCTTGTTCTTACGCCTGCAGGTTTGGAAGATGCTGCTGAAAAAGTCTTGGTGAGTTGCTGCAGTACATTCTATAAATGGCATGCGCTGCAGGGCCTGGGTGCCTGTAATAGAGGGAGTAATTGTCTCAGGTGATGGATTGATGAGATCAGCCAAGCAGACTTCATTGTCCTGGATATTGTTGAGCTTCTTGAGCTGCAGTCATCCAGACAAGTATGGAGTATTTTGTAACATTTGTTTACTTTTCCATTGTAGAGGGTGGAAAACCTTTGGGAAGTTAGGTGGTGCAATACTGCAGAATTCTCTGCCTTTGACCTGTTCTTATAGTCAGAGGATTTATGTGACTGGTCCAGTTAAATTTATGGTCAGTGATGAACCTCAGGCTATTGATGATGTGGAATTTAGTGGTGGTAATACTAATTGATGTGGTTTAGTGGTGGCAAACTCAAGTGGATATGCTTGAAACTATGGGCTGACTGGTCCATGGGTCCTGATGGACGTCACCCTAGGGTCTTCAAATAAGTGATTAGTGAGAGAGTTGGTTTTAATTTTTTAAAAAGCTCTGGATTTGGAAAAGATTCCATTAGATTGGAAAACAGCAAATGTAACTTTTTTCATTTAAACAGGTGGGAGATAGAAAACAGGAACCTTGATTTGGTTGAAACATCTAAAAGGCTAAGAGGCCTTGCAGGGTGGATGTGGAGAGGATGTTTCCTCTTGTGGGAAAATTTGGATCTGGGGTCACTGTTTAAAAGTAAGGCATAACCCATTTGAGACAGATGAGAAGAATTTTTTTTTCTCAGTTTTTGGACTCTGTACCTCTTAAATGGCAGTGGAGGCAGAGTCTTTGAATATTTTTAAGACAGAGGTAGAAAGATTCCTGATAAACAAGGTGGTGAAAGGTTATCGAGAGGGTAGGCTGGAAATTAGAGTTGAGGTTGTAATCAGCTCAGCCATAATCTTATTGAATGGCGCTGCAAGCTTAAGGGGCCAACTGGCCTACTCGTGCTCCTAATTCACATATGTTGGTTCATAGAAGTTTTTTTCTGCCAGAAAGGTCCATTTAATGCTGCTGATCATGGGAAATTCTTCTTTTTTCATAGGTTTGTTGCTCAAACTACCTTATTTTTAAATCCATAAAGGAAGAAAAAAAATTACACAGTTTTATGGCACAGCACAAAATCTTCAACAGATCGATACTGCATGTCTGTGTGGTGTTTTTCCGGGTGCTCCGGTTTCCTCCCACAGTCCGAAATATGTGCAGGTTAGGTCCATTGACCATGCTAAATTTTCCATCAGTGTATCCAAACAGGTGCTGGAGTCTGATGGCTGGGGGATATTCACAGCAACTTTCATTGCAGTGTTAATGTAAAGCCAAATTGTAACTAATAAATAAACTTTACTTTTACATTCAGTTTTAGTTGATGTTTACAGCTAGAATTACTTTTTTGATCTATGTTAATCACAGTAAGTAGCAGAGTCCTTGTATACAAAAATATGGTCCTCATTGTTAGCATTTAACAATTATGTCTTTCTCTGTCCCCAATAGAATATCCCAGAGGTGGATGAAGAAGGTTACTGTATCAAGCCAGAAGTGAATCAAATTAATATCCTTAACCTGAACCATCCATTGTTAAACTTATCTTCATTTTGTTGATACTTGAACGGAAATTAAACAGATTGTTACAGGGATATAACCACTTATTCTACAACTACCTTTCTAATATAGTGAATGGTTAGGATTTGGCATGCACCACCCAAGAATGTGTTGGCATCCAGATTACAGACAAACACTCTGACAAATTTATCACCAGAGCAAAAAACAGAAAAAGCAGGAGAAACTCAGCAGGTCTGACCACATCTGTGGAGAGAGAATAGAGCCAACGTTTCGAGTCTGGATGACCCTTTGTGAGAGCTGATGAAGGGTCATGTAGACTCATAACGTTGGCTCTATAAAGACCTGCTGATTTTATCCGCCTTTTTCTATTTTTGTTTCAGATTCCAGCATCTGCAGTATTTTGTTTTTGTCTTAGTGTTATCACAGGAGGAAGTTACAGGAAATATGTGCTTGATATCCTGCCAGTATTTAAAAATAATGTTGAAACTTTAATCATTTGGAATACAACTCTTGGGGGCGGGGGGTGGGCAGACTACAGTAACATCCCACAGTAGAACATTGCGCTAATAAGATAGAAGATATTGGATAAACACAATTGTTCTGGTAGTATCTGTAGAGAGAAACAGAGTTAATGTTTTGAATCCATATGACACTGCTACAGGACCGTTCTTAGCCAGCATTTTCTGTTTTTATTTCAGATGTTCAGCATCTGCAGTATTTTGATTTTATTTTAGTACATTGTACTATAGTGAAGTACCAAGGGATATGCAAAAGACGCTTTATCCTTCTGTCCTTTTAAACAATTAGGCCTAGATTTTCACTGTGAAAGTGAGCCATTCTAAGCCCTGTCCCTGAACGTGACACTTCCCATTCCCACAGTGGGTGGGAATGGGCATTAATGTCAAGATCATTAGAATTGTCAACAGACATGTAAAAAATTCCGGTCAAGAAGACCTGTTCTTAAGGGGATGTGTCAGGGGGAACTGTCAAGACATTTGGAAGTCTTGCCCCTTAAATATTTGGAAAAAAATGTTATGGAATTAAAATTCATTGCTTGCTATTTCAGTCAATCTATTGACATAAACCCTGAGGGTTTTCATGACTGGAATACTGCTGTATGAATGTCATTTCACAGTTTGGCAGTTACATTCAGTTTTAGTTTATGTTTACAGCTAGTGGGATTCTGACTCTGTTTGTTGTTATAAGGGATTGTGCACTTGAATGAAACGTTTGCCATTATCAGACTTTATGTAATTGAAGGAATGTAAATGTAGTAAGTGGGTTTTTATGAATAACTTTTTTCAATATAGTGACATGTAGAGATGTATTTTAGTTATCTCTTTTATCTCATCTCTGTATGGGTCCTGGGTCTACCCATGGTAGGTTCTGGATGAGTTGGCACTAAGTTGGCATATGGGTTATAAAGGCATGGGTAGGTTGGCCAGGGGACGCGAGGGCTCATAGGAGTGGGTACAGGAGTATAGTTTAGTACAAGGGATAGTGAGGAGTGGGTCATGAGGTGGAAAAGATGAGTATGGGCAGGGCATTGAGATGGAGTGATAGCTAGAGGAATGTTCATGTTTTAAGTTTTGAACACAGTATCAGAATCCCAGGCAGGCCTTCCACCCAGCTCACCTCCGTATCCAGCACAATCTTCAGTGCTTCTAATCTAGATACCATCATCCCATGACTGAAAATCTGATTTCCAGGCATCAATTTTTAAAATTAGGGTTCACGGAACCTGGAAAACTCCAAGCATTAGGCATTCGATGCAGTGCCACAAAATAAACTAGTCAGAAAAGTTATAGCTCATGGAATAAAGGGGACAGTTGAAATGCAGATACAAAATTGGCTGACTAAATAGGAAACATTGAGTAATGGTCAATGTATATTTTTCGGACTGGAGGAAGGTTTGTCGTGGTGGACACCAGATCAGTATTGGAACACTTGCTTTTCCTGATCTATAATGATCTAGATAGTGATGTGTAGGGGACAGTTTCAATGTTTACAGTAGATACAAAAGTTGGAGGCATTGTAAACTGAGAGGAGGACAGTGTAGAATTTCAAGAGGACATAGACAAACTGGTGGAGTTAGATAGATTGTAGATGAAGTTCAGTGTGGAGAAACGTAGAAAATAGAAGCAGGCAGGGCCATTTGGCCCTTTGAATCTGTGCCATCATTCATTATGATCATGGCTGAAGTGTAAGATGATACGTTTTGGTAGGCAGAACATGGAGAGACAATACAAAATAAGGACTAAAATTCTTGAGGGGTGCAGGAACAGTGGAACCTGGGTGTATAAGTGCATAGATCATTGAATATGGCAGGTCAGGGGAAGAGAAAGATTAATAAAGCATATAGTATTCTGGTCTTTAATTGTGGAATTGAGTAAAAGAGCAAGGAAGTTGTGCTGCATTTATATAAGACACAAGTTAGACCTCAGCTGAAGTATCACATATAGTTCTGGATACAATATTATAGGAAGGATATCAATATATTGGCAAGAGCGCAAAAGAAGTTTTAAAGAATGGTTCCACTTCAGTTAAGAGGACAGATTGGAGAGGTTGAGATTATTCTACTTGGTACCAGCAAGAGTTTGGCATGAGGGATGAGTTTCTGGAGATTGTATACGAGATGGCTACTCTGCTACATACGATACTCATATTTATGATTGGGCTGGACAGAGTAGATAGGGTGGAAATTGTTCTTGCTCGTAAAAGGATCAAGCGTTAGAGGGCATTGATTTAAAGTAGTTTACCAAAGAAGCAAATGTGATGTGAGAAAAATTTTATTCATACAACAGTTGTGTCGGGTTTTGAATGCTCTGCCTGGAAGTGTGGTGGAGACAGGTTCAATTGAGGAATTTAAGAGGGCCTTAGATGATTGTTTGAATGTAAACAATGTGCAGGGCATGTGGAAAAGACAGGGGAATAACACTAAGTCACAATGCTCATTTGGAGAGCTCGTGCAGGCACAATCAGACAAATGGCCTCCTGTACGTAAAATTCCTGTGACCCTGTTAAATGGAATGTAAAGTTAATGCTCATTTCATATCTGCACATTATTGTGAGAGAATTGAATGTATTTTTATTGCTGATTGAAAGATTAAATCTGGACATAATAAATAGCCTGTATACAATTATAAAAGTATGTATTTCTTTCCCTTAACTGATGAAAACATGCCAAAGAGAACAATTTTTATTCATCAAGTGACTCAGGTTCTGATGATGATGAGCCCAGGAAGTTCCATGTGCAAATTAAACCTGTGCAACCAAACAATGGTACTAACCACACATTGGAGGAACTGAAAGCATCCATTGGGAATATTACACTTTCTCCCTCCCCATCTGTAAGTAATATTTTTATCTGGAAGTAATGTTTGATTTTGTATGTTAAAGATAATGAATGGGATTCTCCAGCTGTGTGTAGCCCAAGACTGAAAATTCCCGCTCAAACTCAGCGGACTATAAATGGTTTGCCGAATTTTCTGCCTAGCCTGATACGATTTCTGCAGCAGGCGAGATGGGAGAATTTTGGCCAATGTGAAGCCTCTTTAGCAGTTTCTGAAGGACATTGTATATACTTACCTTATTTAACCTCTAATGGAAACAATGGTTCTTGGAAGCCCATTGGAAATGTGTATAAAAATGTACACACTGTAATTTTAAATAATAATTTGTCAAGGAATAAAGATAATTTCTTCTAAACTTTTACTTAATAAATATAAGCATTATGAGTATTATAATGTAGCCTGTTTAGGCAATCAGAAGCCAAATTTCAATATGGCTGGTGCTTCGAAGATATATTGTAAGATGTATATTATCTGTTTTCCAGATAGATATGTATTTTCGAATCCACCTGTTCATGAGAAGAAGCAATGGAAATTTTGAAGCAGTTGCATTAGATAAATATTGTGCCTTTTGCTGCTTGTTGTGCAGTGTCATAGCATTGATTTAGTGTGAATCGAAGTTAAAGATGAAATTGGCATCTTGTGCCATATAGTATAGATTTTATGGGGTAACCTGGTGAATGTTTGACCTCTTTTGGGTATTTATCCAAGTTTGATTTGATTTAAGTTCTCGGAAAGCCATCTTAAAATAAATGTTTTGCTGAATAACTGATCACCGTGCATCTTCTGGCCCATTATTGATTCTGGCACAACTCATCCAAAACTGATCACAACTTCAATTGGACTGTTATGTCTTTCAGAAGCTTCTGGTGTCAACTAATGACAGTGCCACCAATTTGTGCACTTTGAAACCAGCTTGTTTTGAGGGATGTGAAAATTATGCAATTCAATTAACACCAAAAAGATCCTCTGATTCGCTCAGATTGGAAATTAAACACATCTTCATAGTTATTAGTAAAACTAGCATAAAGCTGTGCTAATGCACCTTTTATTAATTAGCTACAGGGCACTTTTTGTTGCCTGGGGAACTGGGGTAAAGGGTGAAAAAGAAGCTGTGAAAGAATGAACAGAAATATAAATGTTAACACTGGAAACAGTAAAGTGATTTTTTATACAGTGAAATTAATTTTGAGAAGCTTAATATTGGGCTACGTATATTTGATCTGTAGAGCCTCAAGCCAATGGAAATATTCTCATGATCATGAATGAAGGACTTTTGTGAAGGCCGTCTTTCACCTTTTTAGCATCGTTTCTTTTTCATTGACCTTTGTTTAGTTTCGTTATTGGCTTCACTATTCTTAATTGAAGGTTAAAAGTGTAGTTGAAACTTGCTAGGTGAATGGAGCTATAAAAATATTTTTTGTCTTAAAAATCGATCTTTAGGCAACTATATTACCATGTCATTCCATAGATGACCATTTGACTTGTTACTTTTACTTTCCCTTTTCACATGCTGACTTCAGAGACATAGTCCAGTAAGTAACTTTTCTTAATCTTTGAAAGCTCACTTAGTGAGCTTTTGCTTATTTGTACGTGCATATATGTACAGATACATACACATATTTTTGTAATGTATTTGTGACCATGTGCTAATGATAAATGCATATTGTTATTGCAGTTGGATATTACAGTTTATTTTCAATAGTTACAGAATTAATTTAATGAAATTACTTAATGAAATTACTGTCACTAGAGCGGTAG
Source organism: Carcharhinus amblyrhynchos (assembly GCF_965287045.1). Lineage (NCBI taxonomy): Eukaryota > Metazoa > Chordata > Chondrichthyes > Carcharhiniformes > Carcharhinidae > Carcharhinus > Carcharhinus amblyrhynchos. The sequence goes on from NC_137328.1 coordinate 96,575,511, forward strand.
TGCTTGATAGACTAATGGGACTGAAGGGAGACAAGTCCCTAGGACCGGATGGAATGCATCCCAGGATTCCGAAAGAAATGGCAGAGGTGATAGCGGATGCCTTAGTAATTATTTATCAAAATTCGCTGGACTCCGGGGAAGTGCTGGAAGATTGGAAAGCGGCTAATGTTACGCCGCTGTTTAAAAAAGGTAGCAGACAAAAGGCAGGGAATTATAAGCCAGTTAGCTTAACGTCCGTAGTTGGAAAAATGCTAGAATCCGTCATCAAAGAAGAAGTAGCGAGACACCTAGAAAAGAACGGTTTGATCAAGCAGACGCAGCGTAGATTTGTGAAGGGGAAGTCGTGTTTAACAAATTTATTGGATTTCTATGAGGATGTGACTAGTGCGGTAGACAGAGGGGAACCGGTGGATCTGGTGTTTTTAGATTTCCAGAAGGCGTTTGATAAGGTGCCTCACAAAAGGTTGCTGCAAAAGGTTAGGGTGCACGGAGTTGGGGGTAAGGTGTTAGCGTGGATTGAGGAAGCAGAGAGTTGGAATCAGTGGGTGCTATTCTGGCAGTTGGTGACTAGTGGAGTGCCGCAGGGATTGGTGCTGGGGCCTCAACTGTTTACCATTTACATAGACAATCTGGAGGAGGGGGCTGAGTGTAGGGTAACAAAATTTGCTGATGACATGAAGATGAGTGGAAAACAAAATTGCATGGAAGGCACGGAAAGTCTGCAGAGAGATCTGGATAGGCTGAGTGAGTGGGCGAGGACCTGGCAGATGGAGTATAACATTAGCAAATATGAGGTTATCCACTTTGGTAGAAATAATAGTAGGAGGGATTATTATTTAAAGGGCGAAAAGCTGCAGCATGTTACGGTGCAGAGGGACCTGGGGGTCCTTGTGCACAAATCGCAAAAACCCAGTCTGCAGGTGCAGCAGGCGATCAAGAAGACAAATGGAATGTTGGCCTTTATAGCGAGGGGGATAGAATATAAAAGCAGGGAGGTCTTGCTGCAATTGTACAGGGTACTGGTGAGGCCGCAACTGGAGTACTGTGTGCAGTTTTGGTCACCGCATTTGCGAAAGCATATATTGGCCCTGGAGGGAGTACAGAGAACGTTCACTAGGCTGATACCGGAGATGAGGGGGTTAGCCTATGAAGAGAGATTGAATAGACTGGGTCTGTACTCATTGGAGTTTAGAAGGCTGAGAGGGGATCTTATAGAGACATATAAGTTAATGAAGGGGCTAGATAGGGTAGAGGTAGAGAGATTCTTCCCGCTAAGGAGATCTTTTTCGGTACTCAGCAGAAATATATTCCGATGGTAAAGAAGGAATGTAGGAGAAGGGATAACCAGCTGTGGTTATCTAAGGAAATAAATGAGAGTATTAAATTAAAAGCTGATGCGTTCAGAGTGGCTAAAAGTAGTGGGTGATTAGAAGATTGGGAAAAATTTAAAAATCAACAAAGAATGACTAAGAAGGTGATATAGAAAGGAAAGATAGACTATGAAGCTAAATTAGCACTAAATATAAAAAAGGACAGTAAAAGTTTTTACAAATATATAAAGAGGAGGAGGCTGGCTAGACTGAATGTTGACCCTTAGAGGATGAGTGGGGGGATTTAGCGGTGGGAGATGAGGAAATGGCTGAGGCTTTAAATAAGTTTTTTGCCTCTGTCTTCACGGAGGAGGACACGAATAGTTTGCCAGATCTTAAAGATAGGAGGATGGTAGGAGTTGAGGGCCTGAATGCGATTACTGTCACTAGAGAGGTAGTGCTTGATAGACTAATGGGACTGAAGTTGAACAAGTCCCCAGTACTGGATGGAATGCATCCCAGGGTTCTGAAAGAAATGGCAGAGGTGAAATTCGCTGGAGTCCGGGGAAGTGCCAGAAGATTGGAAAACGGCTAATGTTATGCCGCTGTTTAAAAAAGATAGCAGACAAAAGGCAGGGAATTATAGGCCGGTTAGTTTAATGTCTGTAGTTGGAGAAATGCTTGAATCCGTCATCAAAGAAGAAATAGCGAGGCACCTAGAAAAGAATAGTTTGATAGAGCAGACGCAGCACGGATTCGTTAAGGGGAAGTCATGTTTGATGAATTTATTGGATTTCTATGAGGATGTGACTAGTGCGGTAGTAGCGGGAAAGTAGAACTGATCCACTTCAGATCAGCCATGATCTTGTTGAATGGTGGGGCAGGCTCGAAGGGCTAGATGGCGTACTCCTGCTCTTATTTCTTATGTTCTTAATTTGCCTTGTCTTGCTATTTCTGTTTTATACATAGAGTAAAATTTGAATTGAAGTATTAATACATTTATGAAATTAATTTTGATTCTTCATTCCAGAATGCAATGAAAAGAAATTCATCTAGTAAGTATTGTTAATAGGTTTTTTCTTTATATTTTAATCTCAGCAACTGAGATTGTAACTTATTTGTTTGTGTTGTCAAACTATTTTGGTTCCTGATTGTCATGTTCGAGAAACTGAAAAAATAAATGCTTGCAAATATTTAACTCATCATTTATTGTGTATTTTGCTTTCTGCTAGAAACTGTATTGCTTGGTTTCAATAGAAGCAGATATAACCTTCTGCGAAGTAACATAATATATTTGCTTTGCTGAAATCATCTATGATTCATGTTTATTCTGGGACTGATTTTGTTCAAGTTTCTTTGTAAATGTTGGGGAGAATTTAGCAGACAGAAAGCTGTCAAGTTCTGATAGGTAGAAGGTCTTTTTATTCAGTCATGGAATTTGGGCTTCACTGGCAAGACCAGCCCTAATTGCCCTTAATCGAGTGGCTTGCTGTGCTACTGCAGAGGGCAGTTAAGCGTCAGTTACAATACTGTGAATCTGGAGTCATGTTTTAAGTCAAATTTGCTGATGATACAAAGGTAGGTGGGAAAGCAAGTTGCAAGGACAATACAAAGAGACAGCAAAATGATATAAAAAGGTTAAGTGAGTGGGCAAAAATTTGGCAGATGAAGTATAGGTGGGAAAATGTGAAGTTGTTCACTTTAGCAGGAAAAATAGAAAAGCAGAATAGTATTTAAAAGGAGGAAGACTACAGATGCTGTGATACAAAGTGACCTGGGTATCTTTGCACATGAATCTCAAAAAGTCAGCATGAAAGTATAATAGTATGACAAGAACGAGAAATTTCAGCCATTTTGCAAACTTCTTACTTTGGGATTATGGAATTAAGTACTTTTAATTTTTTTCTGAGCCCCACCTCTAAAGAGGTGTATTTGAAATATATTGTGCTTTAAGCATTTTAAAAAGAGCAAATGGAGCTCTGAATTCCTAGAGAGAAAGGGTACAGACTTATTATTGATTCAGGCAGAAGAGGATGTGTGTGCCATCTACCTGCCCCTGGCTGCCTGTGTTAGGTGACTTTGTCGAAAATAGTACTGGGAACTCACCATTTGTTTTCAGCAATCTCACACTTGTTACAACAGGTACAGGCCGATTATTTGGTCTCACCCACTGTCTTCGAGGATGAACAATGTCTGTTGCTCAAACATTCCTAACCCCAGGGCTCTCCTTGGCCATTATATTGTGACTGTAATGGACTCCTCTAGCTGATGAAGCTGATTGCTCTCTCGTTCCACCTTCTGCACCATTTCCACTTCATTTCTTTATTGCCTCCCAAGCACTTTTCAACCATTGTCCATCAATTGCCCTGGTGCCTCCAAAACCCTGCAATGATTGGTCGATTCTGTTTGTGCATGGGAGAAGGAGGCAGGGCCTTGATTGGCTATGGCCACTCTTTGGCCCTGACATTTATCAGTCATAATCTAACCCATTCAATAGGTTTCGGCTGTTGTTGAGGCAGGCATTTGATTGATTAGTTGTCTAATCAACCAGGTCAGTTTAATTTGAAGCAGGAGTGGTTGAAGGGGAGCAGCTGGTCCAGTTGAGAAGAGACTGACCCTGGGCCTCTTTTAGGTACTCACAGATGTTGGCCTTTTTAAGGTCAAACCAAATAAACAAACTCAAGTTAAATCAGGACAAAGTAAAAGGGGCAGCTCCCCAAAAGGAAGGGGAACAACCCAAACAAAATCCAAGTACAAAGGAAGCTTGAAAACATCAAATTAAAACGTGATTATTAGGGTCAATAATATACCCCAGCCCCTGTGGTGCATAATGGGTGCGGAAGGTGTCAACTGCGTCCATGGACACTGCATGCTCCCTCTCCAGGGACACCTGGCCACGAACGTAGTGCGGTAGAGGGGCAGACAATCAGGGTGGACAACCCCCTTGATTGCCCGCTGCTGGACCTGTAAATGGTGCGCTTCGCCAGGCCCGGGAGCAGGTTCATGAGGAGGTCACCATCCCGACCCTCCCCTCTCTGCACCAGATGTCCGCAGATTAGGAATGTTGGACTGAAGTGCAAACAAAACGTTAATAAAAGGTTCTTCAAGAAAACAGAAAGGGTGTGCAACCTAAGACACAAAACTTAGACATGGTCCACGGACTCCACAAGGCCACAGAAGGGACAAGCTTTGGAGCCCATGAACCAGTGAATCCTACGGTTGTGCGGAATTGCTTCATGCATCACCCTCCACCCCAGGTTCTCGCTGTAACTGGGGGAAAGACTGACCCTGGGAGATAGGAGAGCACAGATCTTGCCTCGCTTTTATGCTGACTACACATAAGCCAATGACCAGGAAACAATCCATCCATCCATCCATAAAGGGTGCAGGACTTGGAGGAAAGGTGGGGAGGTATGTGAATTTAGAAATAGCTTTGCACAGAGGAGTCCTGACATAAAATTAGAGGAGAACTTTGCAATCTGGCAGTCAGAAATAAAAATAGAGAATGTTGGAAATAAGCAACAGCTTCTATAAGGGGAAGATGTTGCAATTTGGAAAGATCAGAAAACTGAGAGATTAAGCCGTTTAGTAGGGCTAAATAAATAATATCCTTTCCCCACAAACAAAATGTTTGCTTATTTTGGAACATTCAGTTTTGAATGAGGGTTATATCTGAAATGTAAATCTTTCTCTTTAGTTTACTCACAGATCTCTAAAATGTTTCTAGTTTCTGAAATGTAGTGGCAGTACACATTCCCACCATATGTGCAGTAACAATAAATACCAATACGTTTTCAACATTGTGTTTTGGGGTTAGTATTTATTTTGGTATTACATGTACTGACTGCATCAAACACTGAAATCTTAAAACAATGAGGTCACTTAAAGTGGAGATGCAGGGTAATTTCTTGGGATCGTTAATCTTTAGAATTCTCTTCTGTCTGTAGAATAAGCACTGGCATGGATTCTTGGACCCAGTGGTTTGTTTATGTGCTGTGAAATCTATGAATTGAATAGTAAAGTTGATGGGAAGAAAAGATACCTGCAAGTTAGATACTAATACAGTTCAGCACGTTTTGCTTTTGGTACCTATTGCAGAATTGTATAGATAGATACCATCTTTGAGGATATTTTTTGGTTTAACATGCTTTGTCCTTTAATATTTATACCTGAAGATTAACAACTATCTATAATACAAATTAATACAACATTGACAGCTGTGTTAACATTACTAAAGAGCAATTGTTAAAGCTACATCTACAGGGAAGATGAGAATTTATTTTATGTAGACTGTTAAGATTTGGAATGCACTGCCGTAAAGGAAGCTGATACAGTGGTAAATTTGGAAATATAATTATTTTTATACTTGAAAAGAAAAATTTGCAGGCAGAAGAGCAGGGAAGTGGGATTGATTGTTAGCACTTTCAAAGGACTGGCACAGACATGCTGGACTGAATAGTCTCTTCCTGTGCTGCAAAATTCTATAATACAGAGTGAATGATTTGGAGAAATATTTGCTGAAAACATTTTCCTACAGTTACAATATCATGAACAATGAGGAATGAATTTTAAAAAAGATTGACAAGTTAACGTGAAATGATTAGAAATGTTTGAGGATCATTCTTTTGCTGGAAAGATTTTAGAAGCCCGTTATATTCAAATACTTGGGTTAACTTTCAATATTATTTTTCCCCCTTTGTCTCCCTTCTACAAGGTGAAGAGCTGGTTCGGTCAAGATCATGTGTTCCATCACCTGAGTAAGTGACTAAAGTTTTAAATAGAATGTTTGGTAACTTTACGTACACTTGGAGAGGAACTCAAAGTGGGGTCGGCTAAAGGGCAGTCGTGTTAGAAATTAATATCAACCCTGTTTCCTCAATTGTATTGGTAGCTGACATTCTAGAACCCATTTGCTGTTGTGATCATTAATTGCAGCTTATTAGACTTTTCAAAATATTAAATTTTCCCCACTTTTATTTTGGCTCAGCGGTATAATAAAATCAATTGTAATTGCAAATATTTAAGCTATATTTAGTGAACTATTATTCTTTTAGCTGTACTAGTGATCTTAAATATGTTACAATAAGATTAATTATTAATTTTAATAATTCTGAGATTTATCACTTGCATCAGCCAGATGTCGGTACGTTACCTCGTTTTCTTAATTTCCTTTCCAACTTAAAAATGTGAGATGTTGGCTACAAAAAATGTATTTATTTTTATAGTGATAACTTATTAAAATCTTTAGCATGTTGTGAAGAAATTCAACATAGTATCTTCAAGAGCAGAGGTGGGTATTCCTAGAAGAGAAGTGGCAATGAATGTAAATACTAATGCAAAAGCAAAATACTGCAGGAAATCTGAAATAAAAACCAAAAATGCTGAAGCTACTCAGCAGGTCTGGCAGTATCTATGGAGGGAGAAACAGGGTTAACTTTTCAGGTCTGTCATCACAACTGATGAAACATTAACCCTGTTTCCTTCTCCACAGAAGCTGCCAGACCTGCTGAGTATTTCGAGCATTTTCAGTTTTATAACCTAGAAGACCAGAGATGTAGGAGCAGAAGTAGGCCATTCTGTTATTGAGTTCTGGCCTTGTGTGACTGCCTATATGGAGTTTGCATGTTCTCCCCATGTCTGTGTGGTTTTCCTCTGGGTGCTCTGCTTTCCTCCTATAGTCCAAATATTTTTATTTTTACTTATTATTGGTGCCACATGTAGGCTTATATTAACACTGCAATGAAGTTACTGTGAAAATCCCTTGATGTGCAGGGGATCCCTAGATGTGTTAGGTGGATTGATCATGCTCAATTGCCCCTTAGTCTCCAAGGATGTGTAGGTTAGGTGGATTGACCTTAGCAAACGTATGGGGTTACAGGATAATAGTCATGATGTGGATATGCCGGCGTTGGACTGGAGTAAACACAGTAAAAAGTCTGACAACACCAGGTTTTAGTCCAACCGATTTATTTGATAGTAAACTCACAAGCTTTCGGGTTAGCCCCTTCGTCAGGTGAATGGAGAGTTCTGGCCTCAGACAGAGCATGTAAAGCACAGACAGTTTAGAGATTACTGATTAGAATGCGAATCTTTACACCTAACCTGCTGTTCAAGTCCTGAAGTGGCTGACAATGTGTGTGGAAGGAGCACTGATCACAGGTTAAAGAGATGTGTATTGTCTCCAGACAGTACAGTAAGTGAGGTTTTGCAAACCCAGGCGAGTCACGGGGGTTACAGATAGTGCGACATGAACCCAAGATCCCTGTTGAGACCGTCGTCATGTGTGCGGAACTTGGCTATCAGTCTCTGTTCAGCGACTCTGCGCTGTCGTGTGTCGTGAAGGCCGCCTTGGAGAATGCTTACCCGAAGGTCAGAGGCTGAATGCCCGTGACCACTGAAGTGTTCGCCAACAGGAAGGGAACAGTCTTGCCTGGTGATTGTCGAGCGATGTTCATTCATCCGTTGTCGTAGCGTCTGCATGGTCTCCCCAAGACCATGCAGTCTCAACAGGGATCTTGGGTTCATGTCGCACTATCTGTAACCCCCGTGACTTGCCTGGGTTTGCAAAACCTCACTTACTGTACTGTCTGGAGACAATACACATCTCTTTAACCTGTGATCAGTGCTCCTTCCACACACATTGTCAGCCACTTCAGGACTTGAACAGCAGGTTAGGTGTAAAGATTCGCATTCTAATCAGTAATCTCTAAACTGTCTGTGCTTTAAATGCTCTGTCTGAGGCCAGAACTCTCCATTCACCTGACGAAGGGGCTAACCCGAAAGCTTGTGAGTTTACTATCAAATAAATCGGTTGGACTAAAACCTGGTGTTGTCAGACTTTTTACTGTGGTTAAGGATAGGGCAGATGAGGAGGGCCTGGGTGGGATGTTCTTTCAGAGATTCCATGTATATCCAACAAACTAAATGGTCTCTTTCTACACTGTAGGGATTCTGTAATAAAGGGCAATTATTCAACATTGGCGGATCAAACATGGTTAGAAAAGATTTGACTAAATTGGGCCAAAGTCAACCTGATTAGTGCAGAATAAGGCCTTACACAAATTCTCAAGAACCACAACAGCATGTTTGATGGAGAAATGGGAAAAATGAAAGACATCACAATTAAATTGAAGATTAAAGAAGGGAGTCAAGGGAAATGCTGGTTGGTACCCCTATGCTATTAGGCCAAAAGTAGAGGCTGGCTTGGATTGTCTGGTGAAGACTGGAGTCTTGGAACCTGTAATATTAGTGAATGGACTACACCAACCATATCAGTTATTTAAAAGGATGGTCCCATATGGATTTGCAGAGACCTCAAAGTTGTTCTAAATACAATACTGTGGGTCAATAATACCATCTATCCCATATCGATGACCATTTTGCAGGATTGACAGGAGGCCAACATTTTAGAGAAATCTTTAGTAGATTTGGATTTCCTGAGCATTTAGTGAGTAATTACTGGTCACAGTTTGTCTCTCAAGGATTTGTAAGTTTCTTGAAAGAACTGTACACAACATATTAGTGCATGACTTCTGCGAAGTGGCAAGCTCCATCAGGGATGACGGGGGCATTCTCCTGGACTTGGGGGAGCAGGAAGAAACCAGAGCTGGTGGGGTCTTCTATCTAACACCATTTTAGCAAGTCCAGCTACCAGCATATTTTCAAGGCTCCCAAGGATAGATAGTGAATTCAGCTTTGCCTACATGCCAAGGCCATAAAAAAAATCATTAATATTTGCAATAACGGTTAAGTGGCTCTTTGTCATCTTATTGTTTTATGTGCAGTGGATGTTTTTGAATCTGAATAGTATTTATCAGTCATAAAAAGGTAGAGGAGGTTTATGGAGTGCAATCTTTTTAAGTAACGTATCTCTGAATCCACAAAAGGGAGGTACCAAGATTCTGGTGTCATTTTCTTCCTTTAAACTTGCATGTTAATGTAACTGAAAAGTTTTCCATGATGTTTATAGTCTCTATTGGGTTCAGTGATTACAGACCCAACAGTCTGAAAACTGTTTGTTGAAATTTCATTTTTTGAACTCACAATCTAAGTTAACATTTTAGGAGTGTGAAGAGTGCTGCATTGTTGAAGATAGCATTTTGAGACAAGAAACCAAGGCTCTGTTGACTAGTTTCAGTTGCTCATGAAACATTAAAAACTCCCTCACACTTTTTCACAATAAAGCCATAGATATTTACTGTTCTCCTCGTTAACATTTCATCACTGGAATGGACAAAATTTCTGATCAACATTTCAATATCAAAACAATTAACTAATTAATCACTGATTTTTAATGAGATTTTATGTGCAAATATTGGCACTTATATTTGCCTACTTAAGTGACTCTACTCAAAGTATTTCTATGCATATATTGCACAATCAGACTTTGACATTTATGATAAGGTTTCATAAAAATATAATTGCATAACTAAACTGCGCTTGCATATTTACGATGAAGCATTTGGCTGAAAAGTGTGCTCTACACGTGTAAAACTTAAATAGTGAATGAAACATGGTTTATCTTTCCTATGGGCTGGATTTTTACAGGTAAGTAGTAGCTAGTGGAAATCTGCAGGATCAAATGTACCCCTGCCTTCAGACATGCTGATGGGAGTATTAAACAACCCCATCTCTCCTTCTGGACCTATTTTCATGAAATGTTACCAATCATCCATGAAATGATTAAGGATGGAAGTTTTTATATAGACATTAAAACAGAGTTATCAGGATTAATTAACTCCAGAAAGCAATGACTAACTAATAGAATAGTGCAATAAATTAAAATTTTCCATTTTATTCATAGTGCCAAAAGAGTCAATAATGACTTGTTTTCACTGGATCCACTTTTTGGACCTCCACTTGATTCCTCATCTTCATCCACATCAACGACTTCATCAGGTGAGTATTTACTTTCTAATGTTGCTCAATAGTGTAATTATTTAAGTGGAGTAATACTATACATGACACTTTCAAGCTGAGAATGGTTTTTGTGAATGTTATTTTGTTTCCACACTAATATGATGTTACCATCAGTTTGTCATGTTGATAAAATAATGATAAAATAATTAAATATTTGCTTTTTTTTTCATTTCAGTGCATAAGTAATATATCATTGACAAGTGACAATATTCTGTTTATATTAAACCCAGTTTTCTTGAGAGATTTTCTCTTTGAAGTTGTAATTTGATTTTAATTTAAAAAGTGAGAAATTTTAGCTACTGTTAATTTAACAAAATGCAGAAGAGACAAGGTAATTGTTAACTTTTGAAACTCCGTTTTGGAAGTATTCTACATTTAAGTTAAGGAATTCAAATACATGTATTTAAAGAATAATTCTATAAATTGTGGATAAAATAAATGCAATCTATAAATTATTTTAGAGTTTTTATTTGGTATGGGGTTGTGGGCTTCGCTGGCTGGGCCAGCTTTTATTGCTCATTCCAAAGTGCCCTTGAACTGAGTGATTTGCTCGGCCATTCCCAAAGATCATTTAAGATTGCTGTGGGATTGGAGCCACGTGTAGGCTTGCCCAGATAAGGATGGCAGATTTCCTTCCCTAAAGGACATTAGTGAACCAAATGAGTTGTTTCCAACAATCAATATGGGTTTCATGGCCATCGTTAGGCTTTTAATTCCTGATTTTTATTGAATTCAAATTCCACCATCTGCTATGGTGGGATTCAAACCCCGGTCCACAAATCATTACACTGGGCCTCTGGATTACTCGTCCAGTGACAATACCACGGATTCACCACTTCTCTAAAAATGGTGGATCATGACTTCAGTGCATTACAATCCAATCCATTTACATTTGAGGCCAGTTGAAAATGAGTAGAAATGGAGGGGCAGAGCATCTTTCCAAATATTACAAGTTGCAATGAAAAGCAAACTGATGTGACCCATATCCCCAATTTGAGATTATCTGGAACCAGTTTGAAAGATTTGTGAAATAGGTTGCACCAATAAAAATATCAGACAAACTTTTTTGTGTATGTTGGATTGAGTTACTTTATTTTGGATAGGTGGAAAGTCTCTTGAATCACAGCTGACCTGCATGGAGTTCTTAAATATCAGATTATTTGGCACTTGCATACATACTTAAATAAAATACTGTTTTAGAAATCCATGCGCTGTTAAATGGAAATGTTTATTTTCTTCAGCTCTTCATATGGTCCTAATTTGAGCCAAAAATGTATTTGTGCTCCATGCTTTACTTTGTGTGCCCCTCTTCATTTGGGTAAGAAAGATGCCTCAGGAGTACAACTTTCATCTGCTGGCAGTAGAACAGGGTGTTGGAAATAACAGTAGGAGAAAAACCATACTAAAATTTGGCATGTAATAAGTTAAGTTTTAACACTGATATCAGATCATTGATGGAATAGGATATTCTTGGATCAAAGAAAGATCCTGATATAGCAAATGTGTGGATAAACACTACTGAGGATGCTAAATACATTTCATTGTAGACTCATAAGCTGTGTAAATCATACAGACGCTGAGATTGAACACATTGTTCTAAACTTCACTATAATTAGTTTGTCTTCATTCTTTGATATATTTTAATTTGTTGAATTTGAAATTGGATTTGGAAATCTGAGGAAATAATTTCGAGATTGAGCACCAGAGTTTTAAACAGTACCCACATCTCTATGAGTTTTTTAAGAGTGAAGTATTGTAGTTGTCAGTTGTGTTTAGAGCGGGCACCAATGACTCAGCTCTGCTCTTACACCAGCCAAAATGCTCAGGACATTGGTTACTTCTAAAGCTTGTGCTTTAAGTAGCCTATGATCTAAAGAAGCGAGTTGCTGTGCTTTGGGAGTCAGACAAAGGTACTTTGAGTGCATTAATGTTTTTCAAGTGCAAGGCTAATTCAGCATTTCAGTATCAATTACTTGAAGGTTGTCTGCCGACAGTGTGTGAAATTTGAAGCAAGACTTAAGCTAAGTCTTGAACTTTCCTTTTGAATGTGCCAAGAAACTTGAAGATTGGGCTAGATTTTATGTAAACATTGAAGTAACAATGTTCATCACTGACTTTGAAGAAGATGGCCCACAAAGATCTAGCAGTTTTCCGTGTGAGGGCTTCTCCTTTCCCAATATTAATGTAAATCTGATACCAAATATTTACATCAAATGTGGGTGAAGGCAGAAGATATTGGTAGTGTGTTAAACGAATATTTTACATCTGTCTTTACCCACGTGAATGAGGAGGCAGTTATGGAACTCGGAGAGAGACACTGAGGTTCTAGAGCAAATTATCATAGGTATTGGTGGGCTTAAAATCTCCAGGTCCAGATGAATTGTGTCCCAATCTGTTGTGGGAGGCAACGGAGGAAATTGCAGGGGCTCTGACCCAAATTTTTAATTCCTTCCAGGCCACTGGGGACCTGTAGAGACAAGCCAAGGAACTACAGACCAGTGAATCTCAAGTCTGTGATTAGAAAACTACTGCAGAAGATTCTGAAGGAGAGAATCTATTTCCATTTGGAGAGGCAAGATTTGATTAGGGATAGTCAGCATGGTTTTGTCAGACAGAGGTCATGCTTAACAAATTTGATTGAAGTTTTTGATCATGTAACCAAGTGTGTAAATGAGGGTAGTGCGGTTGACGTAGTTTACATGGATTTCAGCAAAGGCTTATTAAGAAGGCAAATGCACGTAGGATACAGGGTGATCTGATAAGGTGGATTCATAATTGGCCTAGCGGAAGGAGATAGACGTTGATGATAGGTAACTGCATAGGTAACTGGACGCCAGTGACCAGTGGTGTACCACAGGAATCCGTGCTGGGCCCCCTACTGTTCATCATTTATATAAATGACATAGGTGACTATGTGGGGGGGTAGGATCAATAAGTTTGCTGATGACACAAAGATTGGCTGGGTGGCTAACAGTGAGATTGAGTGTCTTGGGTTTCAGGAAGATATAGATGAGATGGTCAAATGGGCGGATATGTGGCAGGTGGAACTTAACCCTGAGAAGTGTGAGGTGATGCACTGGAAGGAGTAATTTGACAAGGAAGTATACAATGAAAGGTCTGACAACATCAGGTTAACGGCCAACAGATTTATTTGGAATCCTAAGCCTTTGAGTGCTGCTCCTTCATCAGTTGAGTGGAGAGGTGGGTTCATAAACACGGCATATATAGACAGAGGCACAATTAGTCTTTACAGGTAATCAGACAAGTAGTCTGTACAGGTAATACAGATACAGACAACGCGAGTGGAGAGAGGGATAATCACTGGTTAAAGAGGTGTGAATTGTCTCATGCCAGGACAGATTGTCGGATTTTGCAAGCCCAGACGAAATAGTGGGGGTTACATGTAGTGTGACATGAACCCAAAATCCCGGTTGAGGCCATACTCATGCATGCGGAATTTGGTTATAAGTTTCTGCTTGGTGAATCTGTGTTGTTGTGTGTCTTAAAGGCTGCTTTGGAGAACGCTTACCTGAAGATTGGGGACTGAATGCCCTTGACTGCTGAAGTGTTCCTTGGAGGAAGGGAACATTCCTGCCCGGTGATGGTGTGCAGTATCTGTTCATCTGTTGTTGTCACGTCTGCATGGTCTTGCTGATGTACAACGCCTGGGCAAGACCACGCTGACACTATGGAATGGAATTAGAATTCTCTACCCCAGAGAGCAGTGGAGGCTGGATGATTGAATATATTCATGGCTGGGTTAGACAGATTTTAAGATCTACCAGGGAGTTAAGAGTAAAAGGGGAAGACTGGAAATTGGAGTTGAGGCCACAACCAGATTAGCCATGATCTTATTGAATGGTTAAGCAGACTGGAGTTGCTGAATGACCCATCCTTGCTCCAACGTCTTATATTAGTATTTGTATTTATTTCTTATTCTAATCTGCATGCCAGACCAGTTGTAACTTGTCAAGTCTAAAAGTAGTGGCAAAAAATTTAATAGCAATTTGCAAAATAATTTCGATCAGTTGTACTATTGGATAGACAAAAGGCAGATTGAATTTATCACAAATAAATACAAAGTATGACATATTGGGCAACATGAATATGAAACGAATGAAACAATTGTGAGACTTTGAAATATAGGGAATCATAGGTCAATGTATCAACAATGCAAAGAAGCAGTTAAGGACTTTGTAACATTAAACTAATGGAGAACCAATCTATAAACTTTATGCTAAGCCTGCACATTGCAAAGGTCAGATCAGATCTGGAATATATAGATAGGCTTGGTTACTGTGCTATAAAAAATTCATGCAAGAATCAAGGAGGATGCAAAGAGCAGCAACAAAAATGATCAAATGAATGGAGATGTTTTAAGGAAAGTCTAAGAAGCAGCAAGTGAGGTGGGTGCCAAGAGAATATCAATTTAAGTAAACATGCAGGCCTAAATCTTCTGGTCTTGCCACTGTAGAAATTTTTGCAGACACGACGAAGAATTCAATGAACAAGTAAAGGTTTTGCTGACCTTATGTGGGAATTTCTGGTCCCAGAGTGGGCAGGACCAGAAGATCATGTCCAGTAGCAAACTTAAAATCACGGCATGGTGGCTCAGTGGTTAGCACTGTTGCTTCACAGCTCCAGGGACATGGGTTCAATTCCCAGCTCGGGTCACTGTGTGGAGTTTGCACATTCTCCTCGTGTCTGCATGTGTTTCGTCCGGGTTCTCCGGTTTCCTCCCGCAGTCCAAACGTGTGCAGGTTAGGTTGATTGGCCGTGTTAAAATTGCCCCTTAGTATCCCGGAATGTGTACGTTAGAGAGATTTGTGGGTAAAATATGTAGGGGTATGGGGGTAGGGCCTGGGTGGGATTGTGGTCGGTGCAGGCTCGATGGGCCAAAGGACCTCTTTCTGCACTGTAGGGTTCTATGATTCTTTAAAATCAATGTATAGGTAAAATTGGACATTTTTCTATCTATTGATTATATTAGTTCAATCTGATTAAGAACTGGTGCTGGCATCAAGAAAATGATGGTGGGCTAATGGTAATCCAATTTTGTTGATCAACCAGTATAATTATTTGTAGATCCATTTGCAAATTTGGGCAGATGCAAGAATGTAACATCCAAAATAAGAACAGGAGTAGGCCCCTCAAGCCTGTTCCTCCATTCAGTATTTCAATAGTTGAACTTTTGCCTCAACTAAATTTCTCGGCCTGCTCCCATTTCCTTTGACCTCTGAGAGACCAAGAATCTGTCTAGCTCAGGCTTTTCTATATTCTCAACAAAAGAATCATATGAGGAGCTTCCAACCCTCTTGGATAGACAGTTCGAAAGATTGAGAGCTCTTTAAGTGAAGACATTTTTCCTCATCTCAATCCTTATCCTGGCACTGTGCCCTGTGTTCTAGGCAGGGGAGCAAGCTCTCAGCCCCTTCAGAATATTGTCTTGATTTGATTTGTTATTGTCACGTATATTAGAATACAGTGAAAAGTGTTGTTTCTTGCACACTAAACAGACAAAGTATATTGTACATAGAGAAGGACAGGAGAGATTGCAGAATGTAGTGTTACTAGGATAGCTAGGATTTAGAGAAAGATCAACTCACTAAGAGGTAGGACCATTCAGAAGTAGCAGGGAAGAAACTGTTCTTCAGTCGGTTGTAACGTGTCCTCAGACTTCTGTATTCCTCAGACTTTTTGATTCAATGAGATTTCCAGGCTTTCGTGTAAACTTGAGAGATTATGTACCTAATTTACTCAGTCTCTCATCATAAATTAACTCTCATCCCTGAAACTAATCTAACAAAGCTCAATAATACCATTTCTGATGTAAGTATACCCTTAGATATGGAGACCAAAACTGCAGGGAGGTATGATGGTAAGAGTGAAAAATATGCGTAAGTAAAGGTTATAATGTTGCAATTGAAAGGGCCTCAATAAAGTGACGCAATGTTGTATCACATGGTGCCTGTCTCCATGTCACAATCTCTGTTACTCCATGTTAAAATATATGGAAGGAGGTGAAGTTAAGTTGAAGATGCAATTGACTAGTACCATCACTGGTTGTAACAGTAAGTACTATATCTCCTCCTAGCAATTTCTATTCTGAAAGCAGATAGCAAATCTCTGCACCTGGCTTTTTGCTGACTAGATCTGTGAAAACTATACTCCACAGTTGTCAAGTAGGCACAACAGTGGCAGCTTTCTGGGTGCACGAATCGGGGTTTGTAAATTGATGATAACCTTGGTATGTCTTTCAAGCAATACCAGTTAAAACATGCTGTGTTGGGGATGCTTCTGAAGAACGAACGAACATCAGCCATGCAGCAACTGAGTCGAAGCTCAACTGTTCTTCAATTTGTTTGCAAACTGCATTCACCATCTCCACAAAGTTGAAGGGAGAGATTGAATTTGTTTTGGTGCCTAAGAGAACAGTTTTGTGACATTTTAAACAAAATAATCGATAGATTGAGCTTTAAATAGATCAGAGGCCAATATCAAAACATTAGCAAAAGTGGATGGTTTTTGTGACTTAATTGTTAATTTGTGAATTAATTTTAAATGACTTTTGGTGTCATTTGAGAAAATTAAATTCTGGGCTGATTTTATTTTAATGTTACAATTTGTTAGCTAGTTGTCAAGAGTCCTTTCATTCTATTATTTATCAGCGCGTTTACAAATGGCAATAAAACTAGCAAATTCCTATTGCGTTGAGCTGGAAAAGAGCTGCTAAAATTCATTTATTGCAACTTCTGCAGAAGTTTCACTGGAGCAGTGAAATGGCCTGGGAAATTTTAGTGTGCCACAAGAATAGAATATATAATTTTTGTCATTATTTCCTCCCAATTCTGTACTAGGCTCTAGTACGTTTTCTGGAAATTCTGAGAGTGAAAGTATACTTAAATAAAACAACGGAAAAAGGTCAATAAAACTTTATATTTTGTTAATAATGGTGAGACAAGTATAAAGAAATAATTTATACCATACATGAAGGTTACTGTGTGCAGTTTTATGAGGGCCTCGATGTTGCGTTGACCTGTGAAACCAATCTAAAGCCCATCTAACCTACATTATTCAGTATCATCCATATGTTAAGAACAGGGTAGTTCTTGATGAAAAATGTGAATAATGCACTTTGTCCTACACTTTAAAAGTTTAAAACTTGCTTTAGCACTGGATTTTAAAATTAACCAAGCTCGCATCTATAGTATATTTCATTAATTACTTTTGCTTTCGTCTTTCTTCTTGTTTTTCTTAACCTTGTTCCTAGCTTTTCCTTTCCTTCCAGTCAGTAATACTTCTGAGGTGCACACGGTGCTTGCTTCAGGTAAATAACAAAAGTTTATTGAAAAACTGAACTACTGGACATGTGTTTTTGTGATGTATTATCCAGCAAAGTGGTTTTATAAAGGGAAATTGGAGACCAGTAACCAGGCTATTATTGAAGCAACACAACTGCAATGCATGTCACTAAGCTACAAAGCTTTGGAATTTTTTTCAGGTATCTTGTTGAGGTATCTTCAGTAAGAAGTGCCTGAGTAATCTCAAATTAAGTTTTTCAAATTTACCACACATTGAGACTGCTCAAAAGCTGCTGCATTTAACATGAAAGATGATGTAAATAATTGTGAAATAATACCACCTTGCTGATTGGCATGCATAATGTGCAAATCGTATCTTGGAAAAAATAGAGTACTTCTATTTCTTTTAAAACCAATTTAGTTTTACATATACATGACATAGAAATTTGTATCATGGTATTTCATGAATTCCAGGGCTGTACAGTACATTTAAGAAAAAAGCATCACATTTTGTTAGTCAACCTTGACGGGAATATTTGACACTTCATATCTCTGCATTATTTCAACTAAATTGATAATTGAAGAACACACTTGTATATTGCTTCCTGTTAACTGAGTTTCAATTAAATCAACATGCTATTAATATGACTCAGTTGCTGTTACTAGGTTGCTAAATGCTTTGAAGGAAATTTCCTTCTGCAGTTGACCCAATTTATAAATCTATTAATTGGCATAGAGCTGCACAATATATAGAAACGTAGAAAAATTATGGCATGGAAGGGGGCTATTTTAGTCTATTGTGCCACAGCCAGCGAAAAATAATCTACTCAGGCTGATTCCACATTCCACATCTTGGGTTTGTACCTCTGTAGGTAGTGGTACTTCCAAGTGCAAACCCAAGTCGAGTAAGATTTCTGTTATCTGATACTATACAAACCACAATTCACTGCTAACCAGAATTTGTAGAATTGGCCCATCTTGAACTTTCTTTCTTCAGTTTCTGCTGTAGTCTTTATAGAGCCAGTATCATAAAGAAATACACATACCATTCCAAATCTACGTCAAAGTCTCTGTAAGCGTTCACTCTCTCTGGAGTTTGGGACTCTTTAAAGAGCCCATTGCTGCTGCCTACGTGTTGCAGAGCCAGAACAGGCCATGTCTTAGACAAGGTGCACCTGACTACCTCACCTCACTCGCACATGAGGGGTGGGGGAGAGAAAGAAACATATAAGGACTCTGATGCACTTACATTGAAAACTTACTAAACAAAAATGAAACCATGCCATGGTAAATCCTTGTTAACTGGTGTTTTTGAATAACCAGCACCACCTATTCCATGAGCATGCTGGATAACAAAAATTGTACTGCACTTTTTAAATGCAGTGATGGTTTTTCTCTCTGCCAGCCATTCAAGCAGTATGTTCCAGATCCCCACTATGCTCCGGATGAGCAGGTGTTTCCCAGTCCTCCTGCAAAATAATTTAAATCTATGCCCCAGTGATATTCGTGCTAAGAGATGTTATATTCTCCTTGCTGTTAAATTCTGTGTCCTGGCTGATTGTATATCTGGAGACTGCCATTATCTTTGCCTCTATAAAAGATGATGTACATGCAGCAAGCAAACCATTGGTGTGTCTTCTTATGGCACATCTTTGCTGATGGCATAAGAAGCCAGTCCCTCAGAGGCAGATTCAGCCACAGGGCTGAACATGAGGCTGCCAGGTATCATTGCAGCTTGATGTTTTCAGTATTTCTGTCTATTGCCAAACTGCTATGGTTATTGGTCATCATGGTGGTATATACCAGCGACAAGACCATTTTCCTTGGTCATCAGCTCTCAAGTGCAATTATCATTGTTTGCTTTGGGTGTCCTACTGATGCTCTGGCTATCTCACCTGTATAAAATTCTTTGGTATGTGATTGCCTTCCATCTTATGGACATGCCACAGCCAATGAAGCTCTCTCTGTTTGATGGGAGCCAGAAAAAACTAGGGAGCTCTGCTTTTGAAAAGACTGCCAGATTTGTGATATTTTCCTGTCAGTACACACCATTAATATGCTTCAGACAGTGAAGATGGAAATTGCTGAGTTTCTTTTGATAGCTTAAGTCATCCGTTCAATAAGGTGCTGAGAACGCAGGCCTTTGTAGCTGAGTCTCTGTGTGAGTGACTCATGCAGTGCCATCAATATCAAGGAGTTCTCTGATCAGGACATGATGCGTTTTACCTTTGTTTTCAATCTTGATTGGTTGCAGAATTTGCTGTCTGACTAAGTAGGCATATAGACTCTTTCCACATATGCAAGGAAGGCAACGGTCAGGTATATAAAGGAGATACCAAACAGAATGAGGGCTAGGACACAATTCTGTTTCACTCCATTCTGAAACTGTCAGAAGTGGAGTCATCAAACTGTACAGCGCAGTGCATGTTCTCATGGAAAGAGCAGATGAGTTGGAGGAGCTTTAGCGAACCACCAGTTTTCCCCAGAATCTTTCAGAATTCTGTAATGCATTGAATATCTTAGTGAGATCTACGAAATTAAAGCAAAGAGGTATAATCTGTTCCCAATGATTCTTTTGTATCTAGCCAATGGAGAAGGTCACGTCTATAGTAGGTTTGCTGACACACAAACTGCACTGTGCTTCCGGGTACACCCGGTCTATAAGTAGATGGAGATTTTTTAACCATTACTTAGAAAAGGCCTGACCTGTGACGCTGAGGAGTAAGATGACCCTGTAGTTTTTAGTCTCCTCTATCACTTGTTTTTGTACAACACAATAAAAGTTTGTATCACACTGGGAAGATTGTGCCTTTTCTTGATGACTAGATCTACAAGGTGCCAATATCTAAACCTTGGGTAACACCATGATAACTTGTAATGATGGCTGCCCTCAAAGAAGATATTGATGACACAGAGTTTATTCATGGCATGAAACTCAAGAAGGTGTTATTGATCTTGCCTATCTCATGGTGACCAAGGCATGTTGGTCATGAATCACTGTATGCCCAATGTATGTATGGAAGACACCCATACGAAGAGCCTCTGGCCATTTAGGGAGTTGTAGAAATGCTATTAATATATCTGGAGGTAAATAGCAACACGTGTAATTTAGATTTTTTTATTGCGTACTGTTAAATCTCCTGGAATAATGTTCCCATTAATTCATACTTTGGTCTTCTGCAGCTCCCAATTATTTCCTGATCACCCAGTTCACTATGTACTGTTGGGACCGCAATTCTTTATAATTTACATAGATGATTTGGAGTTGGGGGCCAAGTGTAGTGTATCAAAGTTTGCAGATGACACTGAGATGAGCGGTAGAGCAGAGTGAGCAGAGGGATATAGATAGTTTAAGTGAGTGGGCAAGAGTCTGGCAGATGGAGTACAATGTTGGTAAATGTAGGTCATCGTTTTGCTAGGAATAACAGCAAAATGGACTGTTATTTAAATGGTAAAAAATTGCAGCATGCTGCTGTGCAGAGGGACCTGGATGTCCGTGTGCATGAATTGCAAATGGCTGGTTTGTAGGTGTAGCAGGTAATTAAGAAAGCAAATGAAAATTTGTAGAGAAGGATGGAGTTTAAAAACAGGGAGTTTATGTTGCAGCTGTATACGGTTCTGGTGAGGCCACACCTGGAGTACCTTGTACAGTTTTGGTCTCCTTGAGAAAGGATATCCTGGCACTGGAGGGGCTGCAGAGGAAATTCACTAGTTGATTCCGTTGTTGAGAGGATTGGCTTATGAAGATAGACTGAGTAGACTGGGACTATACTCATTGGAATTTAGAAGAATGAGGGGGATCTTATAGAAACATATAAAATTTTCAAGCGAATAGATAAGATAGGAGTAGGTAGATTGTTTCCACTGGCAGGTGAAACTAGAACTAGAGGGCGTAACCTCAAAATAAGGGGGAGCATGTTTAGGATTGAGTTGAGAAGGAGCTTCTTCACCCAAAGGGATTGTGAATCTGTGGAATTCCCTGCCCAGTGAAGCAATTGAGGCTACCTTGTTGAATGTTTTTAAGGCAAAGACAGTTAGATTTTTGAACTATAAAGGAATTGAGGATTATGGTGAGCGGGTGGGTAAGTGGAGCTGAGTCCAAGAAAAGATCAGCCATAATCTTATTGAATGCTGGAGCAAGTTCAAAGGGCCACATGGCTTACTCCTGCTCCTTATGTTCTTAAATATGTATGATCTGTTGACCTGGTCAAGTTACCATGTAGAAATATGCACGCACTGCTATTTTAATATAACTTTGAATTAATTTCTATTGCACAAATAGTTTGCATTTATTTCAAAATATTATTCTTTGTTTTAATTGCTAAAAATAACTGAATGTCTACCACAATACCAGAAAACATGGGCTGAAATTTTATGACCCTTTCCTGCCGGCAGGATTTTCTGGTCATACCAATAGCAAATGAAACCCTCTCACCCGCCCCCAATGTTGGAAGGTCCAGGGCTTACAAAACCCCACAGACATTGTTGGGAACAAAAAATCCTGCTGCCAGCCAATGGCGGACTGCTGGAAAATACACTGAGGGGAACTGGAAAATCTTAGCAGTTATCTTGTATTTATCACCTTGCTTATTTTTAATCTGAAACTTTGCTTATTATGAAAGTTATTTCAAATTACTACACGTCATTATAGACAAAGAGACTTTGGAAACAGAAACCTGTAGCTTTAAGGAACATACTTCTGATTTTTTCTCAAGCCCATTCAGGTGAGTCGACTCTGAAATTTACATCCTGAATTGTCATCTTTTGAAGGAGGAACTTTACATTTAAAGTGAGCTCACTGTGCAGATTTAGGGAAAACTAGAAATTAATTGATGCAAATGGGAAAAATGTTGCAGAAACATTTCGGAAGAGCAGTCAAAAGCACAACATGTAGATACTCTTTCTACTTAGCCCCCACATTACTAAATTGTTTCTTTTCATTGTGTTCAAGAGATGCTTGACCATAATTTTTACTTTGATTTTCCTGAAGGAATTATAAATTCAAATGAATAATTGGAAAGCCAAAAGTGGTACATCGTGCTACATCTTTAGCTCTAGTGAAATTCTACTTCCCTTGACAGCACACAACTAATCTAACACTTCAACTAATCGTCAATTGATGTCAGCAAAACAGCTTCAGAATGGACTGCCAGTGTAATATGGGAATATTAGAAGTATAATGAGATGCTGAGGACAGCCCTGGTGTTCATTTTTATTTAATTTACTGACTTTCACTCTATTAAGGCACTCTCAAGTTACTCTGCCATTTCTTGTTGTCATTTGTTGTGATTAGTGTTTTGAATCTTAAAGGAATGTATTTTGCTGTGTGATTGTTTTGTTAGCTAACTGCCAAAGGTGTGAAATAATAGTTTAATACCATCATCTTTATTTAAATTGGATAACTGACTAAGTTGCCTCTAAACCTATTCCCAGCTTGATGTGCTGCAACTAATATTTTGATTTATTAAATTTATATATTTGTATGTTTAAAAAAAACATATATCAGCCTTCCATAAATTGTTTAGTCCTGAACTTTGTTCAACACCTCCTGAAGCCCACTTGTAGATTATTTTTTCATAAAGGTTGTGAAAGAACCTTACAATGATTATTCATGTGGCTAAGTTAATATTACACACCTTCTTAATGCATATATTTCCCAAGCTTTCAATTTTTCCTTTTCCTTTAGCTGAATTAACATGGCATGAAGGGAGCTCAACTTTCTCAAGTCCTATTTCACCATGGGGTGTAGAATATGAGTCCTCAGTGAAGCACCAGCCAAGCTGTGAGTCTAAGAGTTCTAGTCCTGGCTCAGGTTTTAGTATAGCCGCAATTTTAGAGACCTTAAATGGTCCTACTTATATTCCTACTACACGGACCCAGTGGATTTCATTTAATGATGAACTAAGTCCAAGAAAACCTTTAAACTCAGAGCTGAAGGAACAAACACAAATTAAAACTTCACCAAACTCCAATCCTCCTGTGGCCTCTTTTCAGTTCTCGTCTTCCAGCAGCACTTTTGATGACCAAAGTGACCTTCAGAGTGATTTTACAGGCAACAAGAAATTATCCTTTGAAGAGAATGACAGTGGATCAGAACGTTTTCCCTTTTCTGCAGCTCAGCCAATGGATGTTAGTTTAACACCTATGGTTACTCGTTTGAATAATGGTATGGCAAGCATGATTTATACAACATTGTGCTTGATATTCTGACTGAGAACGTCTTCGATTAACAAAAAGTATTGTGTTTTCAAATGAAGTAGTTAAAGTAAATTTCTCTGAACCAACGAGAAAGATTTCTTTAGGTGATCAAATTATCCATCTATGTATTCGTCTTATACATATGTGATTGCACTGACTGAGCCAATCTACATCTGTGTAAACTGCAAATTTTCTAACTTTAAGGCTGAGTTACTAAAGACAGCATTCTAGTTGTGACAATCAATTGGTATGATTTGCAAACTTCTATCCTTATTGATATTTGGGATCAGATTATGTACATGAAGGTCTTAAACTGACGATGAGTTTGTAATGGAAATTAGTTCATTAAAAGGACCAATAGTTTACAACTTGGAAGTCAAAAGTCACATTATGTTTGAGCACCGTTAAAATAGTGGAAGAAATGTAAGGCAGCAGAGGTAGTTAATGGTGGTACAATATGTTTTAAATTTAGCAAGAATGTTGGGATCCAGATTTTTCTAAATTAGCTGTGTCATCAGCAAACTACATTTTGATGGTCTCAGTAACATATTTTCCAAGGAATGCTGACATTCAAATCGCACTGTATACAATTCATTTCAGACCAGGATGTTTGTTAGTTGGAAGTAGACCTTTGATGCTGGTACTGCAGAACAAATCTTTTCAAGAACAAAAACAGAAAATGCTGGAAAACCTCAGCGGGCCTGACAGCATCTATGGGGAGAAAATACAGCCAACCTTTTGAGTCTGGATTAACCTTTGTCAGAGCTAAGAGCAAAGAAAATCAGAGGAGATTTATACTATGAAGGTGGGGGGTGAGGGCGCTGTAATTGGACAAAGGAAATGCAAATAATGATGAAGAAGGCTGAGAAAGATGCTAAAAGTGTCCATTAAATGATCAGAATGTGTGAATGTGAATTCTGATTTCTTAAGGACATTTTTAGAACTTTTCTCAGCCTTCTTCATCATCATTTTGATTTGATTTATTAATGTTACATGTATTAATATACAATGAAAAGTATTGTTTCTTGTGTGCTACACAGACAAAGCATACCATACATAAAGAAGTAAAGGAAAAAGTGCAGAATTTAGTGGTACAGTCATAGCTGGGGTGTAGAGAAAGATCAACTTAACATAACATTAGGTCCATTCAAAAGTCTAATGGCAGCATGGAAAAAGTTGGCCTTGGTTGGTACGTGTCCTCAGACTTTTGTATCCTCTTCCCAACAGAAGAAGATGGAAGAAAGTATGTCCGGAGTGCGTGGGGTCCCTAGTTATGCTGGCTGCTTTTCCAAGGCAGCGAGATGTGTAGACAATATCAATAGGCGGGAGGCTGGTTCGAATGATGGACTGGGCTTCGCTCACAACCCTTTATAATTTCTTATGGTCTTGGACAGAGCTGGTACTGTGCCAAGCAGTGATACAACCAGAAAGAATGCTTTCTACAGTGCATCTGTAAAAATTGGTGAGAGTCTTAGCAGACATGCTAAATTTCCTTAGTTTTCTAAGAAAGTAGATGCATTGGTGAGCTTTCTTAACGATTGTGTCAGCATAGACCAGGACAGGTTGTTGGTGATCTGAACACCTAAAAACGCCTTTGTTCAATTCCAGCCCTACTCCTCACCCTCAGTATAAATCTCGTCTGATTTTCTTAGTTCTGACGAAGGGTCATCCAGACTCAAAACATTGGCTGTATTCTCACTCTACAAATGCTGTCAGGCCTGCTGAGCTTTTCCAGCATTTTCTGCGTTTGTTTCAGATTCCAGCATCCACAGTATTTTGCTTAAATCTTTTCAAGGTTTCAGTTAAAAAATCTGTACTTCCCTCATGAATTTTACAAATAAATAAATGCTAAATCATGGAGGCACAGTGAGCTGGAACTTGTTATGCCATTTTTCACGTAAAGAAGATTCCATCTGATTAAGTGCTGATACGCTAGGCATAGTTGTCACATCCAGTTGCAGTCCCTGCCTGGAATGTTTTGATATGATAAGGCTATATGTAAATTTAACAAGTTAACATGATAACTCTGAAACTTCATGTTGCTGTCATGGACGGTCTATTTGCAAGTACATAGTTTTTGTTACTATTTTATACTATAAAGTTTCTTGTTAATAGCAATTAGCTATGAATTTTGTGCGACTAGCTTTCAATTTCATTGATGTATATAGTATGAGAGTTCTCATTACTCCAAACGTAACAGCCTTTTGATTTTTGAAAAAAATTTTGAAAATCAAACTCTAAGCATAAGTATATTGTGAAATGAATGCTGCATTCATATTGCAGCATTCTTCACAATCCTGTGCATTATCTAATTGCATCCTTTATAAATGGTAGAAACAACAGTTGGAAAATGTGATCGTATGTCATTTTGTCAACTGGTATTTCTCACAATCTTATTTTTTGCTTCTCTCAATCATTTCCTCCCGTTTCAGTAACACCCCCAGCAAGACCTACCACCCCTCTTAATACAAGTATGATTGTGCCACCACTACGTCCTGCTTCTAGACCAAAGCTTTCGGCAGGAAAACTGGGTGGAATTAATGAAATGGTAAGGCCCTTTTTCCTTTAATACTGTAAATCATTATTGCTGATGTAATTATTCTTGCAGAAGTATCTCTATTTGGAATTAATAAAAAATGTTTATAAATTTATGTTAAAGTTACTTTGTGCTAACTCTTGAGTGCTGGCACAGATACCAGGATATAAAGTCAGAGGATGGAATGTTAACAGCAGGATTTTCCCCATCCTGCTGCAGTGAATAGAGATTTGGCTGGGTGCCAAATTCTGCAACTTTGCTGCAGAGGGAGTGTGGCATGAATGGCCAGTAAGATCGTGCCCTATAAGAGTTTTACAGCACAGAAAGCTGTTTGACCTGTTACAATTTTCAAATATTTGTATCAAACAAAAAAGTGATGGAGCTAAAAGAAGAGATATTCGAACAAGTATCTAATATCTTGCTTAAAGGGAGATGCCTTAAAGGATAGAAAGGTAGAGAGTTTTGGGTTGGGAATGAATTCAAAACTTAGGACCTAGATCACTGAACAAAGTGAGGAATGCACAACAGTCCTGAGTTGAAAGGGTGAAGGAAATTACAGAGAAGAAGAGAGGCGAGGCCTTGAAGAAATTGGAGCAGCAGGATCAGTATTTTAAAATTGAGGTGTTCATGTTACAGGTGCTGGCCTTAGATGAAAATTAAACTTAAGTCCCATTTGTCTGTTCCATGGATATTAAGAGATTTCATAGTGCTATTCAAAAAGAAAAATAGAATTCAGTTGGTTATTTCAAACAGCAGCAAAAATCATAGATTTTTAGTCATTTCATTACTGTCCTGGGCTATGCCATGCACAAAACAAAAACTGTATGTGCCTTCAGCAACAGCCCACTCACTTCAGAGTACTTCATTTATGTGAAATAGTTTGCAACATTTCTCTGAGATGTTAAATAAAAATAGGTTTATGCCCTGGGGAGATCCCTCCTCTTGACTCTTAGGTATTTCAAATCTACCTGTCTAACACTTTATTTAAATAATAACTAATACTATCTCCATTTCTTTTAATTAACATGCATTCAGGATTGTCAATTCTACAAAGTCCAGGTGCATTATCTACTGTAACCTGTTTGTAGGTCATAGCAGTTGATTTGTATGGCTGGTGCTTTTTAGTGTGCTGTGATTGTGCGGGTTTGCATGCAGGAATCCCAAAATGAATTTCTTAACTTAAGTATGTAACAGCTGTGGAAACGACCACATGCCTACTACAGTGGGAGAGGCTACTGGAAGTTTCTAAAATTTCCAAGGGTTGATGGCACAGATCCCCTCTTTTTTATCAATTGAGGAACGTGTTGGATTCTAGCTTCAAACTGTTAGATTTTAGCTTCAAATCCTGGATCTTTGGAGAGTCAGTGATGAAGCACAAAGCTTTAGGTTGCACACTTTTATTTCGAAGGCACATGGCATTCAGTGGCATCAAGGAGCCCTAGCAAAACTGGAACCAATGGGTATCAGGGGACAAACTCTCCACTGGTTGGAGTCATACCTGGTACATAGGAAAATGGTTGTGGTTGTGGAGGGACAGTAATCTCAGCTCCACAACATCTTTGCAGGAGTCCCTCAGGATAGTGTCCCAGGCCCAACAATCTTCAGCTGCTTCATAATGACTTTCCCTCTATCATAAGATCAGAAGTGGGGATGTTCGCTGATGATTGCACGATGTTTCACACCATTCGTTACTTCTTAGGTACTGAAGCAGTGCATGTTCGAATGCAACAAGATCTGGACAATATCCAGGCTTGGGCTGACAAGTGGCAAAGAACATTTGCACCACACAAATTCCAGGCAATAACCATCACCAATTAGAAACATCTAACCACCATCTTTTAACATTCAATGATGTAACCATCACTGAATCCCTCACAGAAACTCAACGGGACTTACCACATAAACACAATGGCTACAAGAGCTGGTCAGAAGCTAAGAATATTGCGGCGAGCGTAGCTCACCTGACTCCCCAGAGCCTATTCACCATCTACAAGGCAACAAGTCAGGAGTGTGATGGATGGGTGCAGCTCCAGCAATACTCAAGAAGCTTGACACCATCCAGGATAAAGCAGCCCAGTTGACTGACGCCACATCTACAAACGTTCAATCCCTCCTCCAGTGACATTCAGTAGCATCAGTGTGTACTATCTACAAGATGCACTGTAGCAATTCACCGAAGATCCCTAGACAGCACCTTCCAAACCCACAACCACTTCCATCTAGAAGGACAAGGGCAGCAGATAAATGGGAACACCACCACCTGTAAGTTCCCTTCCAAGCCACTCACCATTCTGACTTGGAAACATATCGCTGTTCCTTCGCAGTCGCTGGGTCAAAATCCTGGGATTCCCTCCCAAATGGCATTGTGGGGCAACCCACAGAACATGGACTGCAACAATTCAAGAAGGCAATTCACCACCACCTTCTCAAGGGCAGCTAGGATTGGACAATAAGTGCTGGCCAGCCAGCGATGCCCATGTCCCACAAATGAATAAAAAAAAGTCCAGCAGCACAGTGTCGTAACAAAAAACAGTTTCCTCGTGTCCCTCTTTTTATCACCTCTTTCTCTGTTGCTGGCAGGTTTCACAACTTAAGCAACCTCTCAGTAAGTACCTTTCCATTATTCTATAGGCTGCAGCTTGAACCAGTTCTAACCAGGTCCACAGCCAAAAGCCTGTTTGCAAACAACAAAGAACAATACAGGACAGGAAACAGGCCCTTCGGCCCTCCAAGCCTGCGCCTGTCATTGGTCCAACTAGACCATTTGTTTGTATCCCTTCATTCCCAGTCTGTTCATGTGGCTATCCAGATAAGTCTTAAATGCTCCCAGCATGTCCGCCTCCACCACCCTGCTTGGCAGTGCATTCCAGGCCCCCTCCACCCTCTGTGTAAAATACGTCCCTCTGATATCTGAGTTAAACCTCGCCCCCTTCACCTTGAACCTGTGATCCCTCGTGATTGTCACTTCCGACCTGGGAAAAAGCTTCCTACTGTTCACCCTATCTGTGCCCTTCATAATTTTATACACCGCTATTAGGTCTCCCCTCATCCTCCGTCTTTCTAAGGAGAACAGCCCCCTTTACCCAATCAAAACCTTTTTGTCTTACCCAGCGCACTGAATCCACCATAGCCTGCCACAGTTCGATTCGTGATGAGATAATTCCCTGAAATGCTACGTATAGGCATCTGTTTTGTTGCTTGGTCCATTAAAATTAACAAGCTACTTTGTATTTGGCTAGAGAGTTTGGAATTTACCTATTTAGTTGGGTAATAAAGGATCCTATTTAAAATCTTTCCATTCAGCTGACTTGTTGACCACATGGTTAACTGGAAAGACTTCAAAAGCACTTGAACCTCTCTACATTCCAGTTAGCAGGAACTTTCTCTCCAGTTGGCTCTACCATTCAGTTAGATCATAGCTGATCTACAGATCTATTTCATCTACCCACCTTTATACTATATCTCTTGGTAGATATCTGCCAATCTCAGTCTGGAAACCTCCAGTTGTTGCAATATGAAACCAGCCTCCCATCCGTTGACACTGTTTACACTGCTTGCTGCCTTGGCAAAGCAGCCAGCATAATCAAGGACCCTACACAGTCCAGACGTACTCTTCCACCTTCTTCTATCAGGAAAAAGATACAAAAGTTTGAGGACATGCACCAACTGACGCAAAAACAGCTTCTTGCCTGCTGCCATCAGACTTTTGAATTGATCTACTTCACACTAAGTTGATCTTTCTCTACGCCCTAGCTATGGCTGTAACACTACATTTTCCTTTCGTTGCCTATGTACAGTATGCTTTGACTGTACAGTGTGCAAGAAACAATACTTTTCACTGAACACTAATACATGTGACAATAATAAATCAAATCAAATATCTGCAGCTTTTTGGGGATGAGAATTCCAGATTTCAGTTACCCTATGTGCGAAAGTATTTCCTGACTTTCATTCTAAATGATGTAGGTCAAATTTTAAGATTATATCCTCTTGCTCTTCATTCCCTATAGAAGAAATGGTTTCTGTATATTTACCCATTGAAATCCTTTTCACATTTTAAGTACCTCAATTAGATCACCATTGATATAAAGTAGTCAAATCCAGATATGACCTTGGAACACATTTTTTGTTTTTATCCTCCATACCAAGTACTAGTGAACATAATTCTACTTTTCGTTATTTTTTGTCCTTGCTGGTGTGAGGAAGGGGGCGGAAGGAAAGAAAAGCATTTGAGGCTTCATTGTGGATCACTGGTCTTAAAGCTGAAGGCCATGTGGATTATGGGGGACCTGATCGCTGAAGCTTCACAGACAGGCACGTGAATTCAGGAGGTAGATGTGAAGACACTTACCTCCCAAAACCAAGTCCTTGCCTTGAAGTTGCCAGTTTCTCCAATGCTTGAAAGACGGCAGTTAAAGATCATGCAGGTCATCAGGCCCACAACATCATCTAATTTATAACTGCAGCCGAGTTAAAGAAGAGGAGGTGATGGAAGATCTAATGAAGTAATCCCAAAAACTAAAGTTACAGCTGCCGTTGAAGAGATGAGGACAGCTGAGCACACAGCATGCCAAGAGCTAAGGGACAATATTCCTCATCGTGAAATTGCAATATGTTTTTAAAATCATGATATTTAAACTACTTTTGAGTTATTCTATAATGGCATAAAATGAATTACTAGGAATATAGAAAGGAACAACTTTCTGTTTCATTCAGCTAGATCACGGCTATCTCAAAACGATTTTCCCACACTACCCTCATATCCCTCAATGTTATTGGTATTTACAATGGGATATTAGATTTACCCTACTCCAAACAACCTGTGATACTTGTTAACTTCTAATCTGACAATCAGTCACTTTGGTGTTGGTCTGGAGGGATGTTAGCACCTGTGAATTAGCAGTTTCAGAAATAGAAAGAAAATACATTAGGTTTTGGGGGGCAATGGTGGCAAAGAAGAGAGAATTTTTTTCTAAAATCATTTGAAACATTAAGGTTACGTGTTCTGATTTCATCAGAAAAGTGTAGGGTTATGCACTTTGGAAGGAGGAATGGAGGTATAGACTATTTTCTAAATGGGGAAGTGCTTAGAGAAACACAAAGGGACTTGGGAGTCCTTGTTCAAGATTCTCTTAAGGTTAACGTGCAGGTTCAGTTGGCAGTTAGCAAATGCAGTGTTAGCATTCATGTCAAGATGGCGAGAATACAAAAGCAGGGATGTACTTCTGAGGTTGTATAAGGCTCTGATCAGACCCCATTTGGAGTACTGTGAGCAGTTTTGGGTCTGTATGTAAGGAAGGATGTGCTGGTCATGGAAAGGAACTAGAGAAGATTCATTAGAATGATCCTTGGAGTGAAGAGCTTGTCGTATGAGGAATGGTTGAGGACTCTGGGTCTGTACTCATTGGAGTTTAGAAGGATCAGAGGGGATCTTATTGAAACTTACAGGATCCTGTGGGGCCTGGATAGAGAGGACTTGGAGAGGATGTTTCCACTAGTAGGAAAAATTAGAACCAGAGGGCACAACCTCATATTAAAGGGACTTTAAAAGAGAGATGAGGGGGAATTTCTACAGCCAGAGTGGTGAAACTGTGGAACTCTTTGCCGCAGAAGACTGTGGAGGCAAGGTCATTGAATGTCTTTAAGACAGAGATGGATAGGTTCTTGATTAACAAGGGGATCAGGGGTTATGGGAAAAAGGCAGGAGAATGGGGATGAGAAAAATATCAGCCTTGATTGAATAGCAAAGCAGACTTGATGGGCCGAGTGGCCTAATTCTGCTCCTATGTCGTATGGTCTGATCACTTATTGTGGAGCCAGTGCTTATAGCTGTCTGTTGAAATGAGAAACTAAAAATTTCTTTGGATGCTTCCACTGAGTCTACAATTAGTTATGATCTGGATAGCCAAGTTCCGCACACATGAGGATGGCCTCAACCGGGATCTTGGGTTCATGTCACACTGTCTGTAACCCCCATGACTTGCTTGAGCTTGCAACATCTCACTTACTGTCCTGTCTGGAGACAACGCACATCTCTTTAACCTATGCTTAGTGCTATCTCCACTCACATTGTCTGCACCTTTAAGACTTGATTAGCTGTAAAGACTCACATTTTAATCAGTATTCTGTAAACTGTGTGAGCCTTTATATGCCCTGTTTGTGATCAGAACTCCCATTCACCTGATGAAGGGGAAAAGCCCCGAAAGCTAGTGGTGTTTGCTACCAAATAAATCTGTTGGACTTTAACCTGGTGTTGTGAGACATCTTACTGGGTCTACAATTAGCTGCCAAGTGTTAAACCTGTTGCCATCTATTTCATAAGTTATATCTCTTAAATCTGTAGGCAAACACAAGGCACAAGGGTTTTTTTAACATAATTTTCTTTAAAAATTGCAAGTGCTTTGAAGTTCAACAATAGAATATATTTTGCATTCTAACCTAAGTATCAACTTGTCTGTTTCAATGCGAGGAGTGTGACGGGTAAGACGGATGAGCTTAGGGCCTTGATGTTTGTGAGGAAGTTAGATGTGGTGGCAGTAACGGAGATGTGGTTACGTGAAGGGCAGGATTGGTAGCTGAATGTTCCTGGGTATAAGTGTTTTAGGTGCGACAGAGGAGGGTTGAAGATAGGTGGTGGGGCGGCGTTGTTAGTAAAGGAGCACATCACAGCAGTGCAGAGGGAGGACAATATGGAGGAGTTAGGGATTGAGTCGCTGTGGGTGGAGTTGAGGAATAAAAAGGGAGAGATTACGATGCTAGGGGTATACTATAGGCCACCCAACAACCCAAGGTCAGTGGAGGAAGGTAGTTGCAGAGGCATTTTAGATAGGTGCAGAAAGAATAAGGTGGTTGTAGTGGGTGACTTTAATCTTCCTGGAGTGGATTGGAAGGTGCCTAGAGCTGGGGGTACGGAGGGAGAGGAGTTTGTAAAATGTGTGTTGGAAGGGTCCCTAGAGCAGTACATAACTAGCCCGACTAGGGAGGGGGCTATACTGGATTTAGTGTTGGGAAATGAGCCGGTGCAGGTGGTTGAGGTTGAGGTAGGCGAACATGTGGCTAACAGTGACCACAAGTCCGTCTACTTTAGGATAAAAATGGAAAGGAATGAGTGCCGTCCGAAGGGGAGGGTTCTGAACTGGGGGAAGGCGAGCTATAGCTGGATTAGGAGGGAGCTGAAGGACACTGGGAGGGGTTGTTAGCTGGCAAGTCCACGGTTGGTAAGTGGGAGGCTTTTAAGGGCAAACTGAAAATGTTGTAGGAAAGGCATGTGCCGGTAAAGAGGAAAGATGGGAAAGGCAGGATTAGAGAGCCGTGGATTACAGAGGTATCGAAGACTTGGTCAGGAAGAAGGGGGAGGCATATGTTAGGTCGAAACAACTGGGCATGGAGAGTGCGCTGGAGGAATATAGAGAGAGTAGGAGGGAGCTAAAAAGGGAAGTTAGAAGGGCGAAAAGAGGGCATGAAATGGCTTTGGCTGATAGGATTAAGGAAAATCCAAAAGCATTTTACTCTTATATTAGGAGCAAGAGAATGGTCAGAGGGAAAATTGGTCCTCTTAGGGACAAAGGAGGGGAGCTATGTATCAAGACTGAGGGAATGGGGGAGATCCTGAATGAATACTTTGCGTCGGTATTCACGAAGGAGAGGGGTTTGGTGTCGTGTAGTGTCTTGGAGGGAGCTGTAGATCGGTGGAAGGAAATATCCATTACGAGGGAGGAAGTACTAAGGTTTTTAGGTAGCATAAAAACAGATAAAGCTCCGGGGCCTGATGGTATTTATCCCAGGCTGCTTAGGGAGGTGAAAGATGAAATTGCTGGGCCTCTGACGCAAATCTTTGTCTCTTCTTTGGACACAGGTGAGGTCCCAGAAGACTGGTGGGTAGCTAATGTGGTACCGCTGTTTAAAAAGGGTAGTAGGGATAACCCTGGTAATTATAGACCAGTGAGTTTGACATCAGTGGTAGGAAAATTATTGGAAAAAATTCTTAGGGATAGGATATATGAGCATTTGGAGCGTTGCGATCTGATTAAGGATACGCAACATGGCTTTGTTCGGGGGAGGTCTTGCCTTACAAATCTTCGAGGAGGTGACAAAAACGGTTGACGATGGGCGAGCCGTTGATGTCATCTATATGGATTTCAGTAAGGCGTTTGACAAAGTCCCTCACAGTAGGCTGGTAGAAAAGGTTAAGGCACATGGGATACAAGGACAGGTAGCTAGGTGGATCGAAAACTGGCTGGGCAATGGGAGACAGAGAGTAGTTGTCGAGGGGACCTTTTCTAGCTGGAGGCCAGTCACCAGTGGTGTGCCGCAGGGCTCAGTACTGGGACCTCTCCTCTTTGTAGTATATATAAACTACTTGGAAGAGAGTGTACGTGGTGTGATCAGCAAGTTTGCGGATGACACCAAGATGGCAGGATTGGCAGATACCGAGGAGGACTGTCAGGTGACACAGCAGGATATAGATAGGTTGGTATATTGGACAGATAGATGGCAGATGGAATTTAATCCTGACAAATGCGAGGTGATGCATTTTGGAAGGAATAATGCAGGGAGGAGTTACGTGATAAAAGGTAGACCAATTAAGAGTATAGAGATACGGAGGGATCTGGGAGTGCAGGTGCACAAGTCTCTGAAGGTGTCGGCACAAGTAGAGAAGGTTGTGAAGAAAGCTTACGGAATGCTAGCCTTTATAGGAAGGGGTATAGAGTATAAGAGCTGCCGTCTAATGCATCAGTTGTACAGAACGTTGGTTAGACTGCATTTGGAGTACTGTGTCCAGTTCTGGTCACCAGAAGGACGTGGAGACCCTGGAGAGGGTGCAGAGGAGGTTTACCAGGATGTTGCCTGGCATGGAAGGACTGAGTTACGAGGAAAGGTTGGAGAAACTGGGGCTCTTCTCCTTAGAAAGACGGAGATTAAGGGGGGATATGATAGGGGTATATAAAATATTGAAGGGAATAGATAGAGTCAACAGTGGTAGGCTTTTCCCTAGATTGGGGACAATTACGAGAGGTCACGATCTAAGGGTGAGGGGGGAGAAGTATAATTTGGATATGAGAGGAAGGTTTTTCACGCAGAGGGTCGTGGGGGTATGGAATGCGCTACCGAGTAGGGTGGTGGAGGCAGGCACGTTGGACTTGTTTAAGGTTTACTTAGATAGACACATGAGTGAAACAAGGATGGAGGGTTATAGTACAGGGTATTAAATAGGGACAGAGCCTTGGGACGACACCGGAAATGTAGTATTACATGTTAACGTTTTGTCTTTTTATTCCACAGGTGTCAGTCCACCTTGTTGTCAAACGAGGGGCATGCACACGGTGGGTCGTGCGTGGGCTGCTCTTGGAGGTTCCGGGAGTGGCCTAGTACTTCGTGTCGTTGTGTGTGCTTAATCCTGGACCAGCAGACGGGTGCCACAACAGCTCAGTGACTATCACTGCTAGCTGTGCAGATACATGGATTTGGGCCTGTGTCTGTGGGAGTTTGCGCATTCTCCCTGTGGTTGCATGGGTTTCCTCCGGGCGCTCCAGTTTCCTCCCAAACCCCAAAGATGTGCTCTTAGGCTGATTGGTGTACCAAATTGACACTATTCTCCCCTGAATCTGGCTACATTAGAGGTTCCACTCACGTACACACAGGGCAGGGTAGGTGTAGGAAGATGCAGCAGTGCGGGCTTGTTGGGCCGAAGGGCCTGTTTCCTGTGCTGGGTTGTTCTTTGTTCTTTGTTCTTTGTTCTTTGTCCTTTAGTGAACTGTATAAAAGTAAAAAAAATTAAATTCTTGTTTTTTTTTCCAACACATTTTTAAATTGACAGGATTTCTGTAATGATCTGTTTTTGTCTTTGACGTGAATTCTCCAGTCTTGCCTGCAGTTGAGATCATCTGGTCCCACTACTATGAACAGAGATTTGGCTGAGTGCCAAATTCTTTGTTCTTGCTGGCAGTGGTAGCAGGGCATGTGAGACTGGAGAATTCTAGCCTTTTTGCTGAAATACATAATTTACTCTATAGTATGCTACAACTTTGCCATCTGGTGTCTGAATTCAAGTTGGAACCTTACTAATATATTGTACAATGATTCATATTTAGTTACAAACTTTTACATGAGCATACTGTATTAATGCTGACTTTTTTTCCAGTCCAGATCATTCAGTCCTACTTCAATATCATCTACCAGTCCACCTCCTGTAGCCCCACTGGCACGTGCAGAAAGTACATCTTCAATTGGGTCCTCAGCTTCTTTAAGTGCAACAACAACGCCAACCATTGGTAGGTACACATTAGTTGGGTTTAAATTCTACCAACTGCCGATGTAATATAACTGAATAAACAAACTGGCCCAATGCGTTGATTCTTGTCCTACTTGCTATGAACGTTGTTGAGTGGCACAGTGGTTAGAACTGCTGCCTCACAGCGCAATGGATCCAGGTTCGATCCCTGGCTTGGGTCACTGTCTGTGGAGTCCGCATGTTCTCCCTGTTGTTGTGTGGGTTTCCTCTGGGTGCCCTGGTTTCTTCTCACAGTCCGAAAGACGTGCTGATTAGGTATATTGACCAGTCTAAATTGTCCATTAGTGTACCTGAACAGGCACTGAAGTGTGGCAATGAGGGGATTTGCACAGTAACTTCACTTCATTGTAAGCCTACTTGTGACAGTAATAAATAAACTTAGCTTAACATTAACAACAATTGACATCACAATTTCATTTAGGATATGTTTAATGGTACTCCTGAATAGCTTTATATAAACAGTTTAACAACTGTTCATTTTAAGGATCCATTCGTAGCTTTCAAAACTACAATTTGCCTTCAAATCACTTTTCATCCCAAAATTGAGTTGAATTCTTAAAAGTTGTGGACAAATTTGATTTTCATTTTCACCAAATAGCCTTAAGGTCCTGATTATAGTTCTACTTATAGCTTTTAGGTTATGGGTTACTTGTGATAATTCATAAAAAATAATCCTAACAATATACCATGCGTTTTCATGTGTTTATATATTATCACAGAGAATTTTACATAAATGAATACCTAAAACTGTATAACTAAAGCAAAATACTGTGGATGCTGTCATCTGAAACAAAAACAGAAAATGCTGGAAAATGTCAGCAGATCTGGGAGCATCTGTGGAGAGAGAAACTGAGTTAACTTTTCAAGTCCATGTGACTTCTCAGAGCTCCTCTTCAGAGCACTGAAGAAGTCATGAAGACGCAAAACAACTTTCTCTCTCCACAGATGCTGCCAGACCTGCTGATTTTTGAATTTGTAGTCACATACAAGGATTTCCTTATGTATCTTAATGCACTGTATATCACACACACTTCCAAATCAGCCAAGGGTCGCCACTTCCAGACCTGAAAAGTGCCAGTCTGTGTGGTCTCTCCCTGCATCTGCATGGGTTTCCTCCAGGTGATCCAGTTTCATCCCACAGTCTAAAGATTTGCGGATTAGGTTGATTGGCCATACTAAATTGCCTGTTAGTGTGTCAGGCTAAATTAGCAGGGTAAATATGTGGAGTTACAAGAATAAGGCTTGGATGGAATTGTTGTCGGTACAGGTTCAATGAGCTAAATTACTTCTTTCTTCACTGTAAGGATTCTATGATTGCTCCACAAGAGAAAGCATCCTCATTATGTCTACATTGTCAATCCCCCCTTATCGTCTTGCACACCTCATGTAAATCTCCTCTCATTCTTCTAAACTCCAGGGAGTCTAGGCCTAAACTGCCCAATCGCTTTTTGTAAGACGTGCCTGTAAAAAGGAAGGAAAGGTAGGATTCGAGAGCCGTGGATAACTAGAGAAATTGAGGATCTGATCAAAAAGAAAAGAGAGGCGTATGTTAGGTCCAGGCAACTGAAAACAGATGGAGCTGTGGAGGAATACAGAGAAAGTAGGAAAGAACTCAAACGGGGAGTTAGAACGGCAAAAAGAGGTCACGAAATATTCTAGGCAGCCAGGATTAAGGAGAATCCTAAGGCATTTTATTCATATGTTAGGGACAAAAGAGTTGTCAGAGAAAAATCGGACTTCTCAGGGACAAAGGAGGGGAATTATGCTTAGAACCCAAGGGAATAGGGGAGATCCTAAATGAATACTTTGCATCAGTATTCACAAAGAAGAGGGACATGTTGACTGGGAGTGTCTCAGAGGGAGGTGTTGACCCTTTAGAGAAAATCTCCATTACAAGGGAGGAAGTGTTAGGTCTTTAAGGGAACATTAAAACTGACAAATCCCCAGGGCCTGATGGCATCTATCCTAGACTGCTCAGGGAGACGAGATGAAATTGCTGGGCCTCTGACGGAAATCTTCGTCTCTTCATTGGACGCAGGTGAGGTCCCAGAGGATTGGAGGATAGCAAATGTACCGTTATTTAAGAAGGGTAGCAGGGATAACCCGGGTAATTATAGGCCGGTGAGCTTGACGTCCGTGGTAGGGAAGTTGTTGGAGGAGGATTCTTAGTGATAGGATGTATGCACATTTAGAACGGAACAATCTCATTAGTGACCGACAGCATGGTTTGTAAGAGGGAGGTCATGCCTTACAAATTTGGTGGAGTTTTTTGAGGAGGTGACAAAAACGGTTGACGAAGGAAGGGCCATGGATGTCGCCTATATGGATTTCAGTAAGGCGTTTGACAAAGACCCTCATGGCAGGTTGGTAAAAAAGGTAAAGGCTCATGGGATACAAGGAGAAGTGGCTAGATGGGTAGAGAACTGGCTTGGCCACAGGAGACAGGGTAGCAGTCGAAGGGTATTTTTCCGGCTGGAGGTCTGTGACCCGTGGTGTTCCACAGGGCTCTGTACTGGGACCTCTGCTATTTGTGATATATATAAGTGATTTGGAAGAAGGAGTAACTGGTGTGATCAGTAAGTTTGCGGATGACACGAAGATGGCTGGATTTGCTGATAGTGGTGAACATACAGCAGGACAATACAGTTGGATATTGATAGGCTGGAAAATTGGGCGGAGAAATGGCTGATGGAATTTAATCCAGATAAATGCGAAGTGATCCATTTTGGAAGAACTAATGTAGGGAGGAGTTATACAATAAATGGCAGAACCATCAAGAGTATAGAAACACAGAGGGACCTAGGTGTGCAAGTCCACAAATCCTTGAAGGTGGCGGTACAGGTGAAGAAGGTATATGGCATGCTTGCCTTTATAGGATGGGGTATAGAGAATAAAAGCTGGAGTCTGATGTTGCAGCTGTATAGAATGTTGGTTAGGCCACATTTGGAGTACTGCGTCCAGTTCTGGTCACCACACTACCAGAAGGACGTGGAGGCTTGGAGAGAGTGCAGAGGAGGTTTACCAGGATGTTGCCTGGTATGGAGGGTCTTAGCTATGAGGAGAGATTGGGTAAACTGGGGTTGTTCTCCCTGGAAAAACAGAGAATGAGGGGAGATCTAATAGAGGTGTACAAAATTATGAAGGGTATAGATAGGGTCAACAGTGGGAAGCTTTTTCCCAGGTTGGAGGTGACAATCACGAAGGGTCACAGGCTCAAGGTAAGAGAGGCGAACTATAACTCAGTTATCAGAGGGACTTTTTTTACACAAAGGGTGGTGGGGGCCTGGAATGCATTGCCAAGTAGGGTGGTGGAGGCGGACACGCTGGGATCGTTTAAGACTTATCTGGATAGTCACATGAGCAGACTGGGAATGGAGGGATACAAACGAATAGTCTAGTTGGACCAATGAGTGGCACAGGCTTGGAGGGCCGAAGGGCCTGTTTCCTGTGCTGTACTGTTCTTTGTTCTATAAACCCTGATCTCTGGAATTATTCTAATGAGCCTTCTCTGAACCATCTCCAATGCAACTACAACCTTTCTCAAATAGGGGATCAAAACTGTACCAATATTCCAAATGCTTTCTCAATGACAAAGTCTCAAGCAGTCAGGGTTGACTTGCCAACTTTTCTCCTGCCATATAAATTATAGTGATCTTTTGAAATGTTGCATTCTTGCATTTGTCCTGATGAGGGCAAGACAAAAAGCTTCAACAATATGTCTCTTTTGATTAATATTTTAGTTCTATACTACCGAGGACTGTTTATGAATACCTTTCTTCAGATGTTTTCGGAGTCCTTTTACGAATTTTGACAATGAAATGAACTTCCAAAAAAATTGGCCTTGATTTGGTTGCAGATCACATCTGAAAATTGATTTTTCAGACAGTTGCTTCTGAGACAGCAAGTATAAAAACTGATATGAACTCAAACTGGTCAATCGTGGGCACACATCTGTAAGTCAGTCTAGAAAGGAGATGATGAAGCAAGCATTGTTGCTGGTGTCTCAATGCTTTGGATTGTGTCCAGTGTATCATGTGGTGAGACCTGATGCTAATTTTCAATGTGTCGCATTAAATGGAAACACCCACATCATCCAATTTCATTACCTCTTCAAGTTTTCTTAATTAGTGGGAGAACTAATTAGCAGCGACTAGTAATCTTCATTGTGTGGATGGCCCATAATATGCTTGTAACTTGATTCTTGTAACCTGAATCACAGGTTCGTTTGTATCCTGTGTTTTCAAACTTTTATTTTGCATTTGCCAAGCAGTTTTGAATCTATTACCCCTTTTAAAATTAAGCCTCTGCATTAGGATTTTAATATGCAATTGGAATCTGGATAGATCATAAAAATAAATACTAACTTATATTGATAGAACCAAAATGAATAGCACAGTGATAAAGTTTTTTTTAATGTAAGAGGGAAGTAATTATAACATCTAAGTGTATTAGTAATATTGGGCAGTTATGATTCTTACAGTGACAATATTATCAGATTTTGGAAATGCTTCAAATTTAAATTGTTTTAAATTTTGTCTACGCTTGATTTTCTTCATTTTTCCTCAGTTGAAATTTTTCGTATGAATTTTGGATTTGAAGGTTATATATCTGCTTTTTTTTATATGCTAATTATTGTGCCTGCAGGGTTTTGTTATACCGCTTTGCATCATGAGGAAAGAGAGAAATTTGCATACAGTAGTTATCATTGTGTGACAGGAAAGTTTATTTAAACTTGACTTATTTATTATTCTGTTGCAAATAACACTTATAATTTTTTTTTCTGCACAGGGTGCTGCACAATGTGACGAGAAAAGCCGGCTGTGCAGTCAGCAAACTGCACACCAGTTTTCTCACCACAGCCAGGACTATGCGCAAAAAAGGGAAAATTCTGCCCTTAATCTGTAAAAACTCAACTCTCAAAAATATTAATTTACAACAGCTAAAACAATATTAGAGAAATGCTTCAAATAACTTAATAGCTTGCAGGCATTAATAAGTTTTTTTTTTCATTTTTTGGCACTCTAAATGGAACTTCACACAGCCTCAGGAAATTCCATAGCATTTCTAAGTAATGATGTGCTTTTGAATTGTAGTCACTCATGTAATGTAGGGAAACACGAGCAAGATATGTGCAGCTAGTTTCTACAAACAACATGACTCAAGGATTGTATACTCTGTTCTAGTATTGTTAAATAAATATTGTCCAAGACTTTGGAAGAACTCTTTTTCCTAGAGAAATGACATGGAATCTTTTGCGCTCAACTGAAAAAACAAACAGGATCATAGTTTAAAATCTCATCTGAAAGAACAGGAAATTTTTTTTAAATTTTCAATTTACGTAGAAATTAGAAAACTAATTTCTATGTAAATTGAAGCTTGGGAGAAACTATCCCCAGGTCCTAAACTATTACTGCTGGCCAAAATAATTGGGAAACTAAATGCCCATGTATGGAAATCTACTGGGCGGTCTCTCCATGGTTCTGAGGAGAGGCCTTCCTTTTTGGGCACTGCGTGGCTTGTAGAGGAGCCCCCTGGAACTGGGATCTCTGCTGCCGCCTTGAAGTTTCAGCCATTGCTACAGGAAGCTATGTGTGGATGTGATCTAATAACACACCACTCCAAATGTTCATGACACAAGAATTAATGGTTTTACTCAATAAGCTGAAAATGACAAATGATGAACATTTTAATTTTGATTGTTTTTTTCCAAAATATTGCCATACTGATTGCTATCGTACATTCAAACGATGAAAGAATTTAGCACATAACCTTAGAACTGAATTGTGCACTTGCAATCACTTTTGTCACTATGCAGTCAAACTGGGCTCGTAACTAAAAAAGTGACTTTTTTACTTGCGCAGATAAAGGTTCACTTCTCTGGTAGATTGTAGGGTGGCACAGTGGTTAGCATTGCTGCCTCACATTTCAGGTACCTGGGTTCAATTCCGGCCTTGGGTGTCTGCCTGTGTCAAGTTTGCACCTGTGCCTGGGTTTGCTCCGGTTTCCTCACACACTCCAGAGATGTGCAAGTTAGGTGGATTGGCTGTGCTAAATTGTCCCTTAGTGTAAGGAGTATTAGTAGGGTAAATATGTGGAGTAACG
This sequence comes from Carcharhinus amblyrhynchos, assembly GCF_965287045.1. Lineage (NCBI taxonomy): Eukaryota > Metazoa > Chordata > Chondrichthyes > Carcharhiniformes > Carcharhinidae > Carcharhinus > Carcharhinus amblyrhynchos. The sequence goes on from NC_137328.1 coordinate 96,618,168, forward strand.
GGGAAGGTGCCTGGGTGGCATTATTGTCAGTACAGGCTCGATGGGCCGAATGACCGCCTCTGCACTGTAGGAATTCTATGATTAATAAATCATACAATGCAATGATTGATGTACTAGAATAGCTTAGAGAAATCATTGTAGAAAATAGACTGAAATGGCAAATTCCACATCTCTTTTGTGTTTACAATCATGTTTCCTTTGGGGTTAATGGAATGCTTCATCATCATCCTACTTGCACAGGAAGAGAGGAAAGCAAGGAGTGATTTCTTCCAATACCATTGACTCCCAACTTTCAGCTTGACCGTGAATCATTGATGCTGTTAATGCAGTGTCCATTGGTCAGGCCATTCTAATCATGGAAGTTGCTGAATACTTAGATAATGGAAAAAAATATAAACTTAAGTTTAGCCCACACAATTTTTATTTAATGTTTAAATAAATATATCCTGTCAAAAGTGTGTGGTTTGGTTACTCTGCATGTGTTTTTCTGCAGTGTTGGTTATGAATTTTGCTAATGTAGGCCCTGGTTTGTTAATCACTGTGTTTAATACTGTGTTCTGATAGGTTTTGACATTGCTATTGAGCATGGCCTATTTTGGTTGCATACCGGATTTTATCTAGAAAACTAACTTTCAAAACTAGTTTCATATAATCAACAAAATAGGTTTTTGTCGAATATGTTGCTGTTCTTGAGTTTTCTGCATAAAAGCAAGTCTGAGCCACTGCCCTGTGTTCTCCACCACAGTGGGGCACGGAGGAAGTCCTGAACCCATTTTTGTCGAATCAAACCCTGTTGGCAACAATCTGATCCACACCGGCTGGGCCAGGTAGTTCCCCCAGGAACTCCAAATTACTGTGGCAACATACACTCTTACATGCACATTGCAGCCTGTAAATATGACTAATCATGGTAGAGGCTCCAATTCTTTTCCATCTGGCTGACCATGAATCTATCCCGCTCTTTCTGCCTGCCGTTGGCTTATGTTGGAAGGATTTACAAGTTGATAATCAACCTGTTTGGCCACATTATCAGTGTGCCTTCCTTTGGCCATCAGGAGTTGGATTGGGAATCAAATTCAGAGCTTTTTGTTTAAAGCCAGGGATGTCACCACTGCACCACAAGACCTCCCTGGAATATTGTATGCAGATCTTCATTTGCTGATTTGTTTTTTAAAGCAATTAGTTGTCTAATCTAGATTTTATTCACATTCAAAATAATTGTTATGGGGACAGAGGAAAATATTTTTATTAAAGATAGCTTTAGTTTAATTCACACAAACAACTTTTCATTCTCTTTAATTCTTTTAACCTTGGTGCTTTCATGGACTGGTTTGGCCCTTCAGCCAGATTTTGCAATAGAAGTAAATGCTCATGTATTGTGATGAAACTGAAGCTTTAGAATGTTGATAATAAGAACATAAGAAATAGGAGCAGGAGTAGGCCATCCAGCCCTCCGAGCCTGCCCCGCCATTCAATAAGATCATGGCTGATCTGTCGCTGCTCAGTTCCACTTTCCCGCTTTCTCCCCATAACCCTTAATCCCCTCTCTTATCAAAAACCCATCAACCCGCGTCTTAAAAATATTTAGTGAGGCAGCCTCCACCACTTCAACGGGCAGAGAATTCCAGAGATTCACCACCCTTTGAGTGAAGAAGTTCCTCCTCAACTCCGTTCTAAACCGCCCCCCTTTTATCTTGAGGCTGTGCCCCCTAGTCCAACTGTCTTTTTTGAGCGGGAAGAGTCTCTCCACCTCTATCCTATCCAACCCATTCATCATCTTATAAGTCTCAATGAGATCTCCCCTCATTCTTCTAAACTCTAACGAGTACAAGCCCAGTTTATTCAGCCTCTCCTCATAGCTCAACCCCCTCAACTCCGGTATCAGCCTAGTAAACCTCCTCTGCACTCCCTCCAAGGCCAAAATATCTTTGCACAGGTGCGGTGCCCAAAACTGCACACAGTACTCCAGCTGCGGCCTCACCAATGCCCTATACAGCTGCAGCAAGACCTCCCTACTTTTATATTCAATCCCCCTCGCTATGAAGGCCAGCATCCCATTCGCCTTCCTGACCACCTGCTGCACCTGCAAGCTGGGTTTTTGCGACTCATGCACAAGGACCCCGAGGTCCCTCTGCACCGTCGCCTGCTGCAGTTTTTCGCCCCTTAAGTAATAGTCCTTCCTACCATTCTTCCTACCAAAGTGGACCACCTCACACTTGCCAACATTAAATTCCTTTTGCCATTTCCTGGCCCATTCGCCCAGCCTATCTAAATCCTTCTGCAGACTCTCCACACCCTCCGCACAATTTGCCGTTCCCCCTATCTTGGTGTCATCAGCAAATTTCGACACCCTACACTCGGTTCCCTCCTCCAGATCATCTATATAAATGGTAAAAAGCTGAGGCCCCAGCACCGACCCCTGGGGCACTCCACTAGTCACCATCCGCCAATCCGAATAGCACCCGTTGACCCCCACTCTCTGCCTCCTATTTGACAACCAATCCTCTATCCACGCTAACACCCTACCCCCAACTCCATGTCCCTCGACCTTCTGCAATAACCTCTTGTGAGGTACTTTGTCAAACGCCTTCTGAAAATCTAGAAAGACCACATCCACCGGCTCTCTATCCACCGCCCTAGACACATCCTCATAGAACTCCGGTAAATTTGTCAGACACGACTTCCCTTTAATGAAACCGTGCTGCGTCTGCTCTATCAAGCAATTCCCTTCAAGATGCCTCTCAATTTCCTCCTTACTGACAGATTCTAACATTTTACCCACCACAGACGTTAAACTAACCGGCCTATAATTCCCCGCCTTTTGCCTGGCACCCTTCTTAAACAACGGCGTAACATTAGCCGTTTTCCAATCATCCGGCACTTGCCCGGAATCCAGCGACGTCTGGAAGATAACCACCAAGGCATCCACTATCACCTCCGCCATTTCTTTCAGAACCCTCGGATGCATTCCATCCGGTCCTGGGGACTTGTCCACAATCAGCCCCTCCAGTCTGTCGAGCACCGCCTCTCTAGTAACAGTAATGTCATTAAGACCCTCCAGTCCTACCACCTTTCCATCGCTAACACCCGGCAAATTATTCACGTCCTCCTCCATGAAGACAGAAACAAAAAAGTTATTCAATACCTTAGCCATATCCTCATCCCCTACCACTATACTTTGCAATAAATTGTGGTGTATTTGTAATTAACTGCATGATTGTTTTGCAGTGTTATTCTTTTCAAATATGTAACCCTGTCTAAAAACTTGCTAAAATGGTGTTTAATTGTGCAAAATTGCTACCGCTCCTAAAAATTCTTCATGTTTTGATGGTAGTTACTTTGACAGAAATTACGTATATACCATATGACTAAAATGAAATCCTATTATGTTCTATAAATGTACTTAGGTGAAACTATCAGAATGTCAACAGATACCTATTTTTCATGTCCTAAAACTTAATATTTAAGTTTTGCAGAATTAAAAATTAAAGAATTTAGCATGTCTCTGCATGTGACCTTAGCTTTAATATCTGGTCACTATTTTTTGGTCTTTGTCGCTATGTTTGTGTTTTTATTGTACCAGATGGTGATGTATTCACTGGAAAACTTCCTTCATTTGAGAAGCGCAGTGAGACACCGGCAGGTACAGTAATTGGTGAAAGCTTTGAACCGGTTTTTAGAGGCATCAATCCCATTATTGCAACATGGTTATACTTTTTACTAGTTATCAGTTGTGAACTGTTTGACTTAATAATGGCTATAACTGGCCAGATTGGCTGTAAGCATTTGTACAGGACACAATACCTTTAAGGGAATCATCTGTCCTCTCCCAGCAATAAGATATATTTCCATTGGAGGTAAACTTTTGTATTTAATTATTTGATGATGTTTACTCACAGAGTTACATATTGAAATACTCTGGGTTGATTACAATAGTTATGTCATGATGCATTTTGAATTCCTGTTAATCTAGCAAGTTCTTTAAAATATCAAGTGCTCAGATTTGTGAAGTTTTAGTTCTTTTGATGTAGGAACACAAATCTACAAATATCTCTGGGTTGGATTTTATGTTTTCCAATCAGATGCACTGGTTCCTCCACGCTGACAAAAAATCCAGAGTGATGACTTCAGGTTGGCACTCTGATATCATCACACCAATCTCTGGTAATACGAAAGGTGCACAGGTGTAGAAATTGGCAGCTTGTCCACCACTTTGAAATCACTAATTAACAAACTATTAAGTTTGTTAACAACCAATTCGCCTGTGATTTTTTTCTTTGTTGCCCAGAGCAGTTTTTTGGCATCAGATGTAAAAGAAGTTTGGGAGTCTTTTTTGCCAGCTGTAATGAGATGGCACAAGAGTGGCTCAGAAAGCCTACCACCATTGTTGAATATATCAACAAATTCTGTTGGGAAATTTTGATTTAATTACTGTTTTTGATTTTTTTTGTATCTTCAACGAATAATAAAGACTGATCCTGAGAGGAGGGGATCTTTACAACCTAATGAGCACATGCTTATGTATCAAAACATATTGACTGTTATAACAACAATACATTTATATAGTGCCTTTAATATAATAAAATATTCCAAGTCACTTCACTAGAACATTGTCAATTTAAAATGTGACATCGAGTCACATAAGGAGATATTAGGTCAGATGACCAAAAGATCAGTCAAAGAGATAGGTTTTAAAGAGTGTCTTAAATGAGGAAAATGAAGAAAAGAGGCTGATTGGTGTAGAACAGGCACTCCAGCACGAGGGATCTAGGTGACTGAAGGCCTGGCCACTAATGAAGAAGCAAATAAAATCAGGTATGTTTAAATGGCCAGAAATAGAGGAATGAAGATATCTGAGGTTCGTGGGGCAGGAGGAGATTTTAGAGATAGGGAGGGACGAAGTTATGGAAGATTTAAAAACAAGGATAAGAATTTTAAATCAGGACATTGCTTGGTCAGAAGCACAATAAGCACAAGGAGTAATAGGTGAACAGGACTTAGTGTGAGATAAGGCACCAATAGCCAGTGATTTCGGTATCCTTGAGTTTACAGAAGGTAGAATGTGGGAGATCAGCCAGGGGTTCTTTGGAATACTAAAGTCTAGGGGTAGTGAAGGCATGGACAAAGGTTTCATCAGCAGATGAGCTGAGACGGGAAAAGTTGGGTGATGTCTTGAAGGTGGAAGTAGGCAGTTTTGATGATGGCACAAGTATGAAGCTGAATACTCATTTCAGTGTCATGTGTGACATATGTGAGCAGACTGGTTTAACCTCAGAGAGACAGTGATGCAGCTGGTAGCAGAAGAACAGAGTTTGAAAACAAGTACCATCGTTTCAACCTTCCCAGTGTTTAATCGGAAGAAATTTCTGCTCATCCAGTATTGGATGTGGGATAAGCATTCCGATAATGTAGCAACAGTAGAGGAGTTGAGAAAGGCAATGGTGAGGTAGAGGTAGGTGGCGTCAGCATACTTGTGAAAACGAATGTTCAGATTTTGGGTGATGTTGCCAAGGGACAATGTTGCTGAGAAATAGGAGAGTGCCAAGGATGGATTTTTTTTTCCTAATGCTAATCTAAATGATTGTTGTTTAATTTCATTTTGGTTATCAGGTGTAGGGGATTTTTGAGAGAGCAAGTAACAATTCTTTCAATTTCATAGCACTATATATTGCAATTCTGACTCAGTTTGCATAGCGTCATGCTTCTCTCCATTTGGCCATTTTAGGGATAGCGTCCCATTATTTATTAAAATATTGGGAAATTATTGCTGTTGTGGATCAACAGATGCTTGCTTAAATGCTGTAGTTTGTAGTATTCAAGAAGCTGTTTTATGTTTCACCCTCAAATTTCTCAACTTCCTAACTTGTTTTGGATAACCAAATTTGTATGCCTGATAATTTCAAGTTCAAGAATATGAACATGGTTTTCTGTGTACAACTTAGATCTGATTTTAAAACATTACTAAGATTTTTATGCATTTAATAAAAGAAACTAAAGAACACAAAGACAATTGTTCAATTTAATTAAGATGGAGTACAGTTTTATTTTCTTCTGTTTGTCCATCAGGCACTTCTCGTGGACCCAGTCCGATAAGCCTTGGGTCACAAGACTCCTTACCAGTTGCAACTGCTTTCACAGAATCAGTAAATGCTTATTTCAAGGGAGCCGACCCATCAAAGTAAGTGGATCTGACTTACAGTGCCTGCAAACATATATTTACCATAAATCTACAGAAAAACTAAAATTACTTAAAATAAAAATGAATGTATTTGATCAATACCTTTAAAACCCTGAAGGGCATTGACAGAGTGGGTGTAGAGAGGATGTTTTCTTTTGTCGGAGAATCTAGAACTAGAGGTTACTGTTCAAAAAATAAGGGGTTGCACATTTAAAATGAACATGAGTTTTTTCTCTGAGAGTCATGAGTCTCTGAAACACTCTTCAAAAGGCAGCAGAAGTGGAGCCTTTGAATGTTTTTAAGGCAGATCTAGAGAGGTTCTTGATTAACAAGAAGGTGAAAGGTTTGTCAGGAGCAGACAGGAATATGAGATTGAAGCTGCAAACAGATTAGCCTTGATCTTATTCAATGGCGAAGTAGGCTCAAAGGGCTGAGTGGCCTACTCCTGCTCCAAATTCCTATGTTCATAAATGCTACATTTTGAAGAATTGCAAATATATTCTGAATACAAGTTCACTCTCAGGCCATGAAAAATACAGTACTGTAATTTTGGTATATGGTATTTTGAGATTTACTTTTCAATTGTGTTTCTTATTGTAATTTGTTTAGTAGTTTTGATTGAAGTTAAGTGAACTTGTATGGGCGACATGTTGGCAAAGTAGTTAGCACTACTGCCTCACAACACCAGGGACCAGGGTTCAATCCCAGCCTTGGGTGACTGCCTGTGTGGAGTTTGCACATTCTCCCTGTGTCTGTGTGGATTTCCCCTGGGTGTTCTGGTTTCCTCCTGCACTCCAAAGATGTTCAGGTTAGGTTGATTGGCCATGCTAAATTGCCCGTTAGTGTCAAGGGAATTAGCAGGGTAAATACACAGGGTTACAGGGATAGGGCCTGGACAGGATTGTTGTCGATGCAGATTCAGTGGACTGCATTGTCTCTTTGTGTACTGTAGGGATTCCATGATTGTATGCTGGCACAATTTGGCCCATTGTACAACCTTTCCTGGTTTACTGAAATGCAAATAATTACATTTTTCAGTTAAGGGAGTCTTAGATTTGCAATTTGTAGACACATTGTTAAAAATTTACTCTCCTATCATTAATAAGTAAAAGAACATCTCTGCATGCTCTAGGCATACAAACCAGAAGGTCTTCAGTTCATCTCCCAGTGCTGAGTTAGCAAGTCTCATTCAGGCAGCAGTAGGGCAATACATTTGGTCTTAGTTTCCTCAACTACAGAGGGGAATAATAAACAAACCCCCTTGCCGATTTAGTGACTCTACCGGAGTCACTAAATCATGAACTGTAAGTCCATGAATAGATTTGCTCTTATGAGCTCTATGTCTTGATGACCGCAAGAACCATCACCAGTAAGAATCAGTTTCTTCAGGAGAGATGGGAAGAAAATTGGAGTAAAATTACTTATTCTATTTATGTACAGAAAAGAAAGTTTAATGGCTATAAAATCACAAGTCCCACAATTTTGTTATGCTGTTACCTAACCATTGTTGAAGCAAAAACCTGCAATAATAAAAATCTTAGATTAGAACATAGAACAGTACAGCACAGTGTAGGCCCTTCGATGTTGTGCCGAGCTATGTCCGAACCCAAGATCAAGCTATCCCACTCCCTATCATTCTGGGGTGCTCCATGTGCCTATCCAATAACTGCTTGAAAGTTCCTGAAGTGTCCGACTCCACTAGCACAGCAGGCAGTGCGTTCCACACCCCAACCACTCTCTGAGTAAAGAATCTACCTCGGACATCCCTCCTATATCTCCCACAATAACCTTAAAGTTATGCCCCCTAATAATAGCTACATCCACCCGAGGAAATAGTCTCTGCACGTCCACGCCATCTATTGCCCTCATCTTATAAACCTCTATTAAGTTACCTGTCACCCTCCTCCGCTCCCTCAACCTTTCCTCATAAGACCTACCCTCCAAACCAGCAGCATCCTAGTAAATCTCCTCTGCACTCTCTCCAATGCTTCCACATCCTTCTTATAGTGAGGTGACCAGAACTGTGCACAATATTCCAAATGTAGTCTCACCAAGGTCCTGTATAGCTGCAGCATAACCCCACAGTTCTCAAACTCAAACCTCCTGTTAATAAACGCTAACTCACTATGAGCCTTCTTCACGGCTCTATCCACTTGAGTGGCAACCTTCAAAGATCTGTGGGTACAAACCCCAAGATCTCCTGTTCCTCCATATTCTTCAGAACCCTGCCGTTGACCCTGTAATCCGCATTCAAGTTTGTCCTGCCAAAATGAATCTCCTCGCACTTATCAGGGTTAAACTCCATCTGCCACTTTTCTGCCCAGCTCTGCATCCTATCTATGTCTCTTTGCAGCCTACAAGAGCCCTCTACCTCATCCACTACTCCACCAATCTTGGTGTCATCAGCAGATTTACTAACTCAGCTCTCTGTTCCAAGTCATTGATAAAAATCACAAATAGCAGAGGACTCAGCACTGATCCCTGTGGTACACTGCTGGTAACTGGCCTCCAGTCTGAAAATTTTCCCTCCACTGTCTTCTACAAGACAGTCAGTTACTTATCCAATTGGCCAAGTTTCCTCCTATCCCACACCTCCTTATCTTCTTCATGAGCCTACCATGGGGAACCTTATCAAACGCTTTACTAAAATAAAATTGTGAATCTGCTTTTTTTTGCTAACCTAATCAAGCGAATTTGCTTGAATTCTTCTTTTATAATTTTAGCCAGTTCCTTAATGCCTTAGTGCATTAATTAAACTTGGGTTAAACCACGCATGGAGTAGTTGGTTGCGCTATTACAGGTTAAAGAGATGGGGAGGGGCAATTCCATGCAGAGATTCAAGCATGAGAATGAAAATTTTAAAGTCAGTATGATGAGGGATTGTGAATCAGTGATGGTCAGTGAAGGCAGCTGATGTGGAAATGGGACTTGGCACATCATAGGCAATGGGCAGCAGAGTTTTAAATGATCTGCAGCTTACAGAAAATGATGGTTAGGAAGCTGGCCTGAAGAACATTTAAAATAGCTGAATTCAGAGGCAGTAGAGACATGAATGGGAATTTCAGTCGCAGATGATACAAGTTAGTAGTGGCAGTGTGAAGAGGCGAATGATATTATGGAGATTTTGAATGATGGAGAGGTTGTGGGTTTGAAAGTTTAGATCAGGAACAAATAGGATCCAAATAGTCTAGCTCAGCAGGAAATATACTGCCCCTTGTAATGGAAGAGTGATGGAGTCATTAAGAGGGCACAGAGTTTATGCTAAGGTTTGAAGATGATTGCTTAGCTCTTTCCATTGTTTAACTTTAGCTTGAGAAAATTACTGCTCATCAAGGCTAAATATTGGACAAGCCTGATAGCACAGAAGTTGAGGGAATAGATGGAGAGCTAGAGCTGGCTATATTTGTATACATGGAAGTTGACTCTGTATCTGCAGGTAATGTTACAAAGGAGCAATATGTCAATGAGAAAGAGGAGAATGGCAAGTATGAAGTCCTGCAGAATCTCCAAGATGATATAGGAGTGAAAAGAGAAGCCACCATTAGCAGATAGCCTGATAGAATTGGATAGGTCAAGGTAGAACTAAGATAAGCCAGACACAATGAGTTGGCAACTGAAGCAACATGCTAGAGGAGAATAGTGCAGTTAACCCTGTTAAAGGTTGCAGAGAGGCTGAGGAGGACAAGGATCCATGTTATATTTAAAGATTTCATATTGTTAATCTTTTGATCTGTTTGCTTACTTGTCTGCCTGGTTAAATTAGCCTAATCCTTCTCTATCTCCCTGAACTTTGTCTTGCCAATCTTGCAGTCTTATCTTTGACCTATTGTTGTCCTTTTGAATTCTTACTTAGGTACTGCCTATGATAATTTTTCAACTGTTCTCTGCTTTCACGTCAACTCATTTCCATTTGATTTCCGAAAACTAGTTAAATTACTTAGTACAACTGCAGTTAATAATAGTGATATTTAAAACCCTAATTACTTACAAGAAAATGAAACTGAATTAGCAGAGCAGGTGATATTTTCCACATATGGAAGGATCTAATCAAGAAAACCTGGCACCTAGGATTTTTAGGTGCAGACAGCTGAAAGGAGCTAGATTGAGTAATGTTATAATGTTTGTTTGTGACACCGGCTCATGTGATCTTTTGTGTCAGTTATTTAGCTCTAACTCCACATGGGACTCCTGAGATGTGGGGAAAGTAGAATTGCTCGTGAGCTGCCTCATACCTTCTCTCAGCATTTACAATGTATTGCTGGTGAAATGTGTCTTCACAAACAAATTTTCAATTGGGGATACCAGTGGTGTCATTAGCATATCCAAATGTCTGACTAGCTATTACGTTGAATGATCTTTAGAATTGTTACAAATAGCAGGAAAGGAGGCTTGCTAGAATTAAGAAGAATCAGTGTTCACTGGTTGATTGCACAACTTAAGATGCATACCAGCCATCACTACACCTAGCAAAGACCTAGGGGCCTGTTTTCTGGGGATGTGGATCAGTAAAAGGTTAAATGCATAGCTGTGCCATAATTTGCAAGGACAACTGCAGCTCCCTGTGGCATAGGACCAGAACTGGGGACAGTAATGGCCGACTGTGGTCTGAAAACTGGATTCACACACCATTGCAGAATGCTGCAATTCCAAGAAGATAGCATGATAAAATGGCACAAAAATAACACCCCAAATAAGCATCTTATGTAGCACCACCCTGGCTTCAACAGCCATACATCAGGGGCATGATATTGTTCTGCTCTTCCAATTGCCTGCAGATTCATGTCCACAGAGAGTTCCATTTTCCTTCATTTTGCCCTGACAATTGTTGAACACTCCTCTCCAGCCTCAGTAAATGCTAATAATATATTGGGATACATTTTAAGATTAATTAAAGATCTACTGAATTTTTGCCCTGTTATCATATCACTCTTTAATTGGCTCATAACATTAAATTTATTCTGTACCGATTTAATCTTCTAATAATCTTGTGCTCCTGGTGCTGCATATGATTCTACAAGTAAGTTTGTCCTGCTATTATCACTTGATGTTTCTGGCAGGGTTTACATCCACTCTTGACAATTTGTAACTTTCACATCTGTAAACTAAATTTTGCCCCAAGGTTTTCAAGAGAACGTGAAATCAAAATAATTTATAGTATATTCCAATTAGATTGTAAAATTACGAAATACTTTAATTTAAGGAGGTCTAATTTGCATTAACTATTTGCAATCAATTCCTAAGGATTAGGAGCGGGAGTAGGCCATCCAACCTCTCAAGCCATACCTCTCTTTGATGAGATTGTGGCTGATCTGATGCCTTCTACTTTCCTATCTACTCCCTATATATTCTTTGAACCTCTTGTCCGTGAGTAATCTATTCAACTCATCCTTAAACATATTCAATGACTGTGCTCCACTGCAGTCTGGGGAAGAGAATTCAACAGAAGAGAATTCCATCAGACTTTGCTGATACTTTTATGGTTACAATATTCTATTTTCATGCAGTGATGGACATCACAGCATGCTTTGTTAGGTTTCCTAAGGTAGTGTTACACTACTGAAACATGGGATTTTATCTGCCATGAATTTCCAATAACATTTGAGTACGAGTATTTTGGCTATGAAATTATCAGGAATATCTAAAGCAATACAATGAGCCACCTGTATCTGCTTGATAACTGAATTATCTGGTGCTGTTTTAATGTTATGCTCTTTCTGCAGGTGCATAGTCAAAATCACTGGTGATATGACCATGTCCTTTCCAAGTGGAATAATTAAAGTTTTTACCAGCAATCCATCACCAGCAGTGCTTAGCTTCCGAATACGGAACACCAGCAAATTTGAGCAAATCCTCCCAAATGCACAGCTTGTGTTTAGGTAATTTCTTCGTAGTTGGATTATCTACTAACAAGAATCAACTAGAATTGACTTTTATTTCTTGTTTTTTAATGTATGCTGTAATTGGATAATCGTGTAGATTTTTAGTAATAAGAATTAGAAAACCTGTAACTAAATGTCAGCTGAGCGCAGTTGGCAGAATTCTCACTTGAATGGGAAGGCTGTACGTTCAGACTGTGCTCCAAGAATTGAGTGTGTAATTTAGTATTTTGTGTGGTACCCTGGTGCACTGTTTGGAGCAGCTGCCTTTCAAATGAAGCATTAAACTGAGGCTTTTCCTACTATTCTTAGAACAGTCGACAGTATTATTCAAGAAAGTATTGGAAAATACCCCCAACTCCAATAATTTTAATTAATCCCCAGCCCACACTGTTCCTGTCAGTTGTTGGTCACTTGGGAGGGGTCAAATGGTTGGAGGGGGGTTGGCTGAGGGGTTAGTTCGGGTGGTCAGTGGGCGGTTGGGATCATAAGAAATAGGAGCAGGAGTAGGCCATCTAGCCCTTCGAGCCTGCCCCGCCATTCAATAAGATCATGGCTGATCTGTTGTGGCTCAGTTCCACTTTCCCGCCCTCTCCCCATAACCCTTAATCCCCTCTCTTATCAAGAACCCATCAACCCGCTTCTTAAAAATATTTAGCGCGGCAGCCTCCACCACTTCAACGGGCAGAGAATTCCAGAGATTCACCACCCTTTGAGTGAAGAAGTTCCTCCTCAACTCCGTTCTAAACCGCCTCCCCTTTATCTTGAGGCTGTGCCCCCTAGTCCTACTGTCTTTTTTGAGCGGGAAGAGTCTCTCCACCTCTATCCTATCCATCCCATTCATCATCTTATACGTCTCAATGAGATCTCCCCTCATTCTTCTAAACTCTAGCGAGTACAAGCCTAGTTTATTCAGCCTCTCCTCATAGCTCAATCCCCTCAACTCCGGTATCAGCCTAGTAAACCTCCTCTGCACTCCCTCCAGGGCCAAAATATCCTTGCGCAGGTGCGGCGCCCAAAACTGCACACAGTACTCCAGCTGCGGCCTCACCAATGCCCTATACAGCTGCAGCAAGACCTCCCTACTTTTATATTCAATCCCCCTCGCTATGAAGGCCAGCATCCCATTCGCCTTCCTGACCACCTGCTGCACCTGCAAGCTGGGTTTTTGCGACTCATGCACAAGGACCCCGAGGTCCCTCTGCACCGTCGCCTGCTGCAGTTTTTCGCCCCTTAAGTAATAGTCCTTCCTACCATTCTTCCTACCAAAGTGGACCACCTCACACTTGCCAACATTAAATTCCATTTGCCATTTCCTGGCCCATTCGCCCAGCCTATCTAGATCCTTCTGCAGACTCTCCACACCCTCCGCACAATTTGCCTTTCCCCCAATCTTGGTGTCATCAGCAAATTTCGACACCCTGCACTCGGTTCCCTCCTCCAGATCATCTATATAAAGATCAGTCGGGGGTTGACTGATCAGTGGGGATCGGATGTTCAGGGAGGTTGTCATTGGGAAGGTCAGTTAGCCTCCTGTGGAGGAGTCAGTGGGGCTTGGGCTTGGAGCAAGCCCCATACTGGGCTGGAGGGTGGCCAGTACAATAGTTACCCAGGAGTTAGAAATAGTTTTAATTCTCCTATCTTTTCCTGAATAATGATTATTGTAAGACTGTCAAAACCATCTGAAGTTTGCAATTTAAATCGTACTTTCAGATGTTTCCAATTGCAGGACAATTGCCCAACAGAAGTTTGAACTTCATGGGCAATTGCCAGACAATCCTTATCTGGATTCGAAAGCATCTTGCAGATAGCCCCCAGTTACAATGCCTTGATGCCCAATCGTTATGGGCCTTTGTTCCCAGAAGTTCGTTACTCTTCGCATACCATCATTGCCATTCAATGCAATGATATGAAAATACAGTGAACTGAGAAACACAACTGTCTATGTAGTCCACTTCTTTTTGCCAAATTTGATACTGTGCTTGCTCTTACAGTTCTCCTTTCTCAATGGTACAGTTATTCCCAGAGCTAAAAGTGTATATGTCAACCCCAAGTGTTTCACACTGCTAGTCAGCACCTCTAGACTTCTGTCTGCTACTCACTATTTACTGGCAAAACTGTATAGGATTTGAACTCTAAGTAATCCTGAGGTTCCCTAAAAAATGTCTTGATTCTGATCATAAAAATGCCAAATTCTTGCTAGTATTCACTCTGTATTTGGCACTGAAATTTGGGTCCCATGCTATGTGTTGTATGACAACATCTTTAACAAGAGGCTGTGTGCAGCACTGCACCTAATAAACAGAGTCAGATTCTTATAAAGGAACCAGTAGATTGAAGGTGTGAGGTGGATTCAGGTTAAAGTGGTTCATGGAATAAACGTGTGGCAAGCAAAAATTATGACTTTACAAATTATAACACATCTCAGTTTAACTATATTAAAACCTCCCACTGGTTGAAAAAAATGATTTACAGGATGCTTGCTTCAATAATAAACTTACATGTTAATCATTAATATTTCTCACTGATGGTAGTGTTTCTTGTCAACTTGGAATTTGAACATCCCATGTGCCCAAGGTCACCTCAGAAATCTGTACATATGTTCTCTCTGTGTAGATGGCCATAATTTGTAACTATTAATACTTAAATTATCTGTGAACTTTGCAGAATATATTTCTTTTGGCATATAAAGCAGAATCATAGATCATTGTAAATGTATCAAATAACTATTAAAAATCAAAATTAGCTCAAGTAACATCCCTGACTACCTCAGGAAATAAATCTTGCTCCTTCACTATTTCCATCTGGTTTCAGAAATATCAAGAAACATCACTGTATAAACACACCTGTGTGTTCTGTGTTTCTCTCTACAACATACTTGTGTAGAAGTTGATCTAATGTAAAAGTCAATCCCATGACTGTAACCTAAAAATTACAAAATTTATCATATGTAAAAGTCAGCTGTAACTTTTCAGGGATCAAACGGTGTTGTGTTTATTAATTACTTGTAGTTACTACGGTCCATCAATTAAAGGCAGGAACCTTTAGATTTTCTCTCTGCCAATTCTAGCAGCAATCTTCCCGACAATCAACATGACTAAGCTGCAACACATAGTCAATTGCAATGCCTTTGAGACAGAATAGCAAGTACAAAAATCAATTTAAATAACAGAAAGTAAGTGGCAGATTGGGTTAAAACGCATTGGCAGAATGGTCATAATATCATCCACGGAGCCACCTGACTCTATGCTGTCAGAGAAGCAAAGGATCATGGTTTTTTTAATATAGTTAAATTTAGATGTGTTATAATATGTAAAGTCATAATTTTTGCTTGCCTCACGTTTATTGCATTAACCACTTTAACCTGAATTTGCCTCATACCTTCAGTCTGCTGAGTGTTGCACATGCCGCTTGTTAAAGATGTTGTCATACAACACACAGTATGGAACCCAACTTTCAGAGTGACAACACAGAGTGAATACTAGCAAGGCCAGGGCTGGGTGGTGCACATGATTCATGAAAAGGCACAATTTAGTACTCCATCAAAAAACAAAGATTTCCCACTGTCTGCCACCTAGACTCAATGATAAACTCGCCAAATTCCACCGATTTGTTATCTGACACAGAGGTGAACACACATTAATTGCTTGCATTCAAAATATCGATGAACTTCGACATCCCAGCAAACAAGACCATTACCAAGATTAGTGAAAAACATTCCTTCTAAAAACGACTGACAATGAAAAAGCACAGTCCCTCTTGTATAGTGTGTGGCACAAAATTAGAGATAATGGTGACATTTATCTATGATTTAAGTGAAAAATTCTCCCCAGCTAGAAAGTTCAGAAAGGCATTGTCATCCATGTTCATGAGAAAAACCGGATGGATGAAAGCAGTTGCAGAAAATGATCATAGAACAATAAAATTTGAGACCAGCAGAAGTTCTCAAAGAGAAACATTGGCTCATCTGGAACAAATTCAAATCACACCTCATCAACAATGTAGTCATTGATGTGAAAGCAATCGGCATAGACATGGCAATTATTCCAGATTGCCTTACAAGTGTTGTTCAGCCCTTGGATGTGGAAAAATAAACCTCAAGAATAGTATCCAAAAGGTATGGAACAATTGGATGTGGATGGCAAAAGACTGAGATCTGAGATCCCTATCTGCTTCAAGAATACCGCCATCATCCCTGTGTCAAAGAAAAGCCAGGCTGCATGTTTTAATGACTACCGCCAGTGATTCTGACATCCATCATTACGAATTGCTTTGAAAGGTTAGTTACGACACACATCAACTCCGGTCTCCCAGGTTGCCTGGACCCATTACATTGCCTATTGCCACAGCAGATCCACAGCATACTCATCTCCCTGGCCCTACACTCAACCCTGGAACACCATTATCCCAACAAAAGCTCCTCCCTCTGCGACTGGATCCTAGACTTCCTAATCCATAGACCGCAACCAGTAAGGATAGGCAATGACACCCCCTCCACAATTATCCTCAACACCGGTGCCCCATGAGGCTATGTCCTCAGCCTCTTACTATGCTCTTTATACACTTATGACTGTGCCCAAATTCTGTGCCAACTCCATAGTGGATTGGACCTCACACAATAATGAGATGGAGTACAAGAAAGAGATAGAGAACAGGTGCGATGACAATAATTTTTCCCTTACTGTCACTAAAATGAAAGAATCAGTCATCAACTTCAAGAAGCGTAGTGGAGGATGTGCCCCTTTCTGCATCAATGGTTTTGAGGTAGAAATGATTGAGAGTTTCAACTCTCTAGGTGCCATGATCACCAATAACCTGTTCTGATCCCTCAATAGTTAAGAAAGCCCACCATGCCTCTACTTTCTCAGGAGGTGAAAGAAATTTGGCATGTCAGCTGCAACTCTCACCAATATTTACAGATGCACCATAGAAAGCATCCTTTCTGGATGTATCACAGCTTGGTGTGACTCCTGCTGTGACCAAGACTGCAAGAAACTAAAAAGGGTTGTGAACCTAGCCCAGTCCATCATGCAAACCAGTTTCCCATCCATTGACTCTGTCTCGAAAAATCAGCCGACAGAATTAAGGATCCCACGCACCCTGTACATTCTCTCTCCCATCTTCTTCCATCAAGAAAAAGATTCAAAAGTCTGAGATTATGTACCAACTGATTGAAGAACAGCTTCTTTGCTACTGCCATCAGACTTTTGAATGAACCTACCGTATATTAAGCTGATCTTTCTCTGCATCCTAGCTATGTCTGTAACACTATATTCTGGACCCTCTCCTTTCCCTCTCCCCTATGTACTCTCTGAATGGTATGTTTTGTCTGTCAGGGAACAATATATATGACAATAATAAATTAAATCAAATCAAACCATTCACTTAGAGTAAAAATTTGCGAACACCCTCACTAACAACATTCTGTCAGTGGATCACAGATGAGTGGAATGAAGTTGATCCCAATATTTTTTAAAAATCAGTTCCAAAATGTGGGATATTAAATGCAGTTGCAGTCCTGAGGGTGAATGCTTGTAAAATGATAATGCCAAAGTTACTACTGATGTTGATGAAGACGAATGATGTTATACCCATGCAAACGGGACAGATTTTTCAAATTCAGATGTTGATCAGAGTGATTCTGAAAGATCTCAACGTGAGGCATTGTCGTTAATTCATTATATATTTATATTAACTCAATTGGCTAGAAGGTTGGTTTGTGATGTGGAGCAATGCCAGCAGCGTGAGTTCAATTCCCATACCAGCTGAGGTTATTATGAAGGCCCCGCATTCTCAACATTGCCCCTCGCCTGAGATGTGGTGATTCTTAGATTAAATCACCACCACTCAGTTCTCTCTTTCAAAGGAAAAAGCAGCCTATAGTCATTTGGGACCGTGGCAACTTTACCTTTATACCTATTTATATTATGTTGGATAAGATGTATGTAGTTTGTAATGCTATAAAAGAAGTGCTTAATGTGAGTTTTAGGTTGGTTTTTACTTTATTCCATCGTGACCGTTTTTATTGGATTTCACTTTGGCCCAAATCAGGCACTGCATGTCAATCCAAATAAATAGTACTTGAGTAAAAGTTGACACCTTGATTTTTGGCCAAAAATGAGTCTCAAAAAATTCGACTTTTACATGGGTTTGTACAATATATGGAATAGAGAGGTATGCATGCAACTTAAGTTATGATCAGAACAAATTTTATTGTCCATTGAGCTTTAGTTCTCATTAAAAAAGGAGCCAATTAAAGAATATGCTTTCTAAAGCCACTAATAAAGTCTTGTAATTTATTTAGGTACTTTATTTATTGATTTGCTATAAAGCAGTGGTCACAGTAATTGGCTTGTATTCAGAATTTTTTGAGTTGTTAATTTTTTTTTAACATAACCTAATCAGCTTTTGCAAATTTCTGGGTTAACTTGTATGGAAATTGTGTTTCTGACATGTAAGTAAAGTAAATTCAGGAAAAAGAGTGTTTTTGTTTTAGGAGGCAAACAATTTAATAAAATATTTTTCTAGTGCTGGATTAAGATTGCACTATATTGTGCATTGAAATCTATTGATGAGCAGTTACTTTTAATTGTGACTCAGAACGCATAGAAAAATTGAGAACAGATACAACATAAGGATGTGGAAGCATTGGAGAGAGTGCAGACGAGATTTACCAAGATGCTGCTTGGTTTGGAGGGTAGGACTTATGAGGAAAGGTTGAGGGAACTGGGGCTTTTCTCTTTAGAGCGGAGGAGGATGAGAGCCGACTTAACAGAGGTTTATAAGATGATGCGGGGATAGATAGAGTGGATGTTCAGAGACTATTTCCTCAGGTGGATGTAGCTGTTACTAGGGGGCATAACTGTAAGGTTCATGATGGGAGATATAGGAGGGATGTCCAAGGTAGGTTCTTTACTCAGAGTGGTTGGGGTATAGAATGGACTGCCTGCTGTGATAGTGGAGTCAGACACTTTTGGAACTTCCAATTATTATTGGATGGACACATGGAGCACACTAGAATGATAGAGAATGGGATAGCTTGATCTTGGTTGTGGACAAAGCTCGGCACAACATCGAGAGCTGAAGGGCCTGTACTGTGCTGTAC
This sequence comes from Carcharhinus amblyrhynchos, assembly GCF_965287045.1. Classification (NCBI taxonomy): domain Eukaryota; kingdom Metazoa; phylum Chordata; class Chondrichthyes; order Carcharhiniformes; family Carcharhinidae; genus Carcharhinus; species Carcharhinus amblyrhynchos. The sequence continues at coordinate 96,637,327 of NC_137328.1, forward strand.
TGTTCTATGAAATAGGTAATGTTAATAAATCTGGAATATGCAAATATGAGCCTTGTCTGAAATATTTTTGTGTTTTTCTCTCTCTCAGTGATCCATCACAGAGTGACTCAAACACAAAGGACTTTTGGATGAACATGCAGACTCTTACTGCCTACCTCAAGAAACTGGCTGAACAGAACCCATCTTCCTCCTATTATAATGTGGACATCCTGAAATATCAGGTAAAGCAGGCAATGAACAAAATTACTGCTGAAGGACCCAGTAAGTAATATTTTCCATGTATTTTGAGATTAGTCAGGTTTGGTTTCCATGTGTAGCTCTGAGTAGAGCTAGCTTGTGTACTTTTGATAATATTACTGTTACAGAAAGCTTATGGATGCATTGAAGTAGTGAAGGTTAATGGCATTATGGTTCTATTTGCAGGTTTTATTACATAGTGAAATATTGGGCTGCATTTCTGTTTGCATAGATCTAAGTAGATTGAACAGGTTATCTTGGTAATCTGAATACAATCATTGTATGTTTCCTATTTTCTAAAACAGCAGTTCATCATTCAATAGGCACATAATATTTCTTCACATCATGATATAATTTTTTCAAATCCAGAAGCCAGGATTTTCCCCAATATCAGCAAAGGCTGATGTTGGCGGGATAAAGCAGCATTGTTGGTCGTTTTCTCTGTCGTATAGTGCAGCAATTTGAAAAAAAGGTTCAAGTTCTGATTCACCCATCCTGCCAACAAATTAGAAGCACGAGGATTAGGCCTCCATTTTTAAAGGCCACTCCAGCAGAAAGTGGGCAAGCCAGTTCATCCTGGAACACCCCTTTACACCTGATGCGTGGGCACTGGCATTACAATGGGAACAGCTCTGGGCAGTGCCAGCATGCCTGGATAAGCACCCAGGTGTAGTCTTCTTTCCCCTTGAGCACTGCACACACCTGAGCTCTCCTGGTAGATGTACTAACCTGGTGCACATTTTCGGATACCAATCGTGATTGATGCTGTTCTGCCATCGTACCACCATGAATGGATTTTCTAACGGTAGGGGTTGGGAGTGTGCTCATTTCACTATAGGGGCCTGATAACCAATTGACATATGAACATAAGAACATAAGAACATAAGAAATAGGAGCAGGAGTAGGCCATCTAGCCCTTCGAGCCTGCCCCGCCATTCAATAAGATCATGGCTGATCTGTTGTGGCTCAGTTCCACTTTCCCGCCCTCTCCCCATAACCCTTAATCCCCTCTCTTATCAAGAACCCATCAACCCGCTTCTTAAAAATATTTAGCGAGGCAGCCTCCACCACTTCAACGGGCAGAGAATTCCAGAGATTCACCACCCTTTGAGTGAAGAAGTTCCTCCTCAACTCCGTTCTAAACCGCCTCCCCTTTATCTTGAGGCTGTGCCCCCTAGTCCTACTGTCTTTTTTGAGCGGGAAGAGTCTCTCCACCTCTATCCTATCCATCCCATTCATCATCTTATACGTCTCAATGAGATCTCCCCTCATTCTTCTAAACTCTAACGAGTACAAGCCGAGTTTATTCAGCCTCTCCTCATAGCTCAATCCCCTCAACTCCGGTATCAGCCTAGTAAACCTCCTCTGCACTCCCTCCAGGGCCAAAATATCCTTGCGCAGGTGCAGTGGATGACTAATGGTTAGAACATGGGGGAAAGTCATGTGATGAAACCTCCAGAAATGCATTAAATCTCCAAAATTGTGATCCTAACTGGTGTCAGCACACAATGTCTCTCCACCAAAAATGTACTGACAAAAATCCACCAATATAGATTCCTTCACCATTGATAAATAGAAAACTATCATCACTACCTGCATCCAAATAAATAGTAAAAGCAAATAAATCTTAAAGTTTGTCTGTTTTTATTTGTGAAAAATGCAGTCTGTGATGTAAATATGTGCTGTTTTGTCTGATAATTCCTTACTTTGTTCTCTAGAGCTCCTTCAAACAAGTCTGCGTGAGTATTGATATTTATCTCAATTAAACTTTGAGTACCCTGATGATTGTATGTCTCTCTGATTCTCAGGTGTCCTCTAATGGTATTCAGTCAACACCACTAAACTTAGCTACCTATTGGAAATGCAGTCTTACCACTACAGATATTCGAGTGGACTACAAGTACAACCCAGAAGCTATGGTTTCTCCCTCTGTGCTGTCAAATGTCCAAATTTTAATGCCAGTAGATGGTGGAGTTACCTGCATGCAGTCACTGCCTACTGCAATCTGGTAATTTAGAAATCCAAACCTTATATTCATCGTAAAGGAATTTTGCTTAACCAACAAAAGAAAGAGCATGAGGTAGTGGTTAGTACTGCTGCCTCACTGCGCTATATTTCGACCTTGAGTGGCTGTTTGTGTGAAGTTTACACATTCTCCCAGTGTCTGCGTGGGTTTTCTCTGGGGGCTCTGGTTTCCTTCCACAGTCCAAAGATGTGAAGGTTAGATCAGTTGGCTAAGCTAAATTGCCTCTTACTGTCCCAAAATGTGTTGTAGGTTGGGATTGGTGGCATAAATATGTGGGGTTGTGGGAAAGGGGTCTAGGTGGAATCCTCTGTTAGAACTTAAGAACTAGGAGCAGGAGTAGGCCTTCTGGCCCCTCAAGCCTGCTCTGCCATTCAATAAGATCATGGCTGATCTTTTCATGGGTTCAGCTCCACTTGCCCGCCCGTTCACCATAACCCTTGATTCCTTCAGTATTCAAAAATTTATAAGAACATAAGAAATAGGAGCAGGAGTAGGCCATCTAGCCCCTCGAGCCTGCCCCGCCATTCAGTAAGATCATGGCTGATCTGTCGTGGCTCAGTTCCACATTCCCACCCTCTCCCCATAACCCTTAATCCCCTTGCCTATCAAAAACCTATCAACCCGCGTCTTAAAAATATTGAGCGAGGCAGCCTCCACCACTTCAACGGGCAGAGAATTCCAGAGATTCACCACCCTTTGAGTGAAGAAGTTCCTCCTCAACTCCGTTCTAAACCGCCCCCCCCTTTATCCTGACGCTATGCCCTCTAGTCCTACTGTCCTTTCTGAGCGGGAAGAGCCTCTCCACCTCTATCCTATCCATCCCATTCAACATCTTATACGTCTCAATGAGATCTCCCCTCATTCTTCTAAACTCTAACGAGTACAAGCCCAGTTTATTCAGCCTCTCCTCATAGCTCAACCCCCTCAACTCCGGTATCAGCCTAGTAAACCTCCTCTGCACTCCCTCCAAGGCCAAAATATCCTTGCGTAAGTGCGGTGACCAAAACTGCACACAGTACTCAGCTGCGGCCTCACCAATGCCCTATACAGCTGCAGCAAGACCTCCCTACTTTTATATTCAATCCCCCTTGCTATGAAGGCCAGCATCCCATTCGCCTTCCTGACCACCTGCTGCACCTGCAGACTGGGTTTTTGCAACTCATGCACAAGGACCCCAAGGTCCCTCTGCACCATCGCATTATCTATCCTTAAAAATATTCAATGAGTTGGCCTCAACTGCTTCACTGGGCAGGGAATTCCACAGATTCATAACCCTCTTGGGTAAAAAAGTTCCTCCTCAATTCAGTCCTAAATCTGCTTCCCCCTTATTTTGAGGCCATGCCCCCTAGTTCTAGTTTCACCTGTCAGTGGAAACAACCCCTGCTTCTACCTTAATTATTCCCTTCATAATCTTCTATGTTTCTATAAGATCTCCTCGCATTCTTCTGAATTCCAGTGAGTATGGTCCCAGTCTACTCAAGTCTTTCCTCATAAGCTGTTGGAGTGTTGGTGCAGACCTGATGGGCCAAATAGCCTCCCTTCACTGTAGGGATTCTATGAAAGAGCTTGTCAATGATATGAAGAAATGTATTTGAATTTAAATAAATTTTTGTTTAGGTGACTCAGTAAGGCTTCCCAATAAAATGCATTGGTCGATCTAGTATTTACAAAATATTGAAAATATCATTGTTTGCCTTGTTTATCAAATTTTTATCCTACCTCCCTTGGATGGAAAGAGCCACAGTTGAACCAATTTACAGCCCATTTCTTCAGGATCATTATATTTGCTCTTTCCACCCTACCTCCACCAGTATCCATTTTCTTATCAACATATTCTTTCTCCTATAAATGCAAGCTTTTTTCATACATTAGATAGCCATGTAATTATCTTAACTGAACAATGAATATTTTTAGCTAGAATTGGAACCAAACTTAGTGATTGCTTGGCAGTTAGGATAGACCTTTCAACTTTTTTGCATGCAATATATTTGTTTACCTACTCCTCCTTGAGTAACTTTAGAATTAACCTGAGGTTTCAGGATAAACAGTATGTTCTCCTTTTGGGTAGAAGGATTTGAGAACGACGTATGTCAACCTTCTGAGTTCTCTACAGGTCACAAGATTTTGTCCACCTCTGATACAAGGAGAATTAAACCTTAATTTTATAATCCCAACTCTGTGACTTTCATCAATGAAATGCATTTGCCCCTTCAGAAGTAATCATTTCACCCCGATTGTTAATTAAGCATTAAGAGGCAACATAATCAATGCCAGCAAGAACAAAGATGAGAATTTCTTCCCATTCAAAGTATCCTCAGGATTTTCTAATGTTACTCGGAACTTCCCCCCATGCCCAATATGGAAGATACTAGCCACCATGTAAGTTTTCAGATAATTTGTGTCTGATTTTCCTGAGAATCTTGTGTGCACTCTTGGAGGGAGAAGCTGGTTTTGTTACAAGACTTTAATCTAAGATGGATCTTCACTTTCACTAAGTCACTGAAACCAAAGCAAATTGACCATCTCCTTTTGTCAAAATGCTTCTTTTGAGTAACATGCGCTTCTATTACTAGCTGATGGTTATTTTTCAAAATAATCTTCCAATGGTCCTTATAAAATTCAACCCTAATTTAGATAATTAAAAATCTGAAAGAGGCGAGCACAGAAATCTCGAGGGCTGTGGGGCTGGAAGAGATCATAGTCCTCAGGAATGGATTGAAAACAAAGATGGGAATTTTAAAATCAAGACATTACTTGACTGGAAGTCAATCTGGTCAACAAGCACAGGGATGATGAGTGAACTGGACTTCGTGTAAGGATATGGGCAACAGAATTCTGGATAATCCCAAGTTTACAAAAGTTATACTGTGAGAGGCTGGCAAGAAATAACAAAGGCAGGGTAGAGGGTTTCCACAGCAGATGAGCTGAAGCAGGGTCAGTGCTGAGTAATATTATGAAGGTGAAAATAGGCAGTCTTGCTGTTGACACAGATATAGGGTTGGAAGCCGATCAATGGCTGGGAATTTTGCAGCAAGTAACTACTTCCTGGCTCCCTCAAAGTCTGGCTGCTATCTCCAGGCACAGGTCAGGAGCACAATGGAATACTCTAATCTGGCATTAATTTCTCACTTAATGGCTTCAATTTAGCCCACTGGAAGTTGGCTGCCTGATGCCACTCCTGATGTGGAGATGCTGGCGTTGGACAGGGGTAAACACAGTAAGAAGTCTGACAACACCAGATTCACCTGACGAAGAGGTAAACCTCGAAAGCTTGTGAGTTTACTATCGAATAAATTGGTTGGACTTAAACCTGGTGTCGTTAGACTTCTTACTGTGATGCCACTCCACCATTGGTAAACTTACAGTCGAAGGTTGGCTGCCTGATGCCACTCCACCATTGGTGAACTTACAGGCAGGCCACCCACTGAATTTTATATGGCCCTCTGTCTTCAAACCCATGTGGTATCAACTCCATTCCCATGATTCAGAAACATGGCGTGCAGGGCAGTGTTTAAAAAGGAAAACAAATTTGGTCTTCTATATATTTTGTATATTTGATCAATCATAGAATATAAATCTATGAACGTTACAGTATTCTTACTTTGCATTTGTTTACTTGACCTTGATTCAGGAATGCGGAACAGAAGAAGGCCTTGTGGAAGCTGTCTGAAATTTCAGAGAAATCAGAGAATGGAGGTGGGTAGAATATGTGAATTACTACCTTTCATTTCAAAGCATCTGTTGATTTGTTCCCAACAGCAAGTTTGAGCAAATTTTCACTTGCTAAATTAATTTATGAAGAATGGAAGAGGTTTTATGTGAATTGTGGTGATGCTCATGATTATCTCCAACCCCTGCTACAAACGCCAGTATCCTGTCACTGACTCCAATGTCCTTTCTAACCACTGGCTCCATTAAGACTAAATTGTCTGAATGTGGACACCTTCTTGACTTGGAGCTGAACGTTTGCAGATGACACAAAGCTGGGTGGGAGGGTGAGCAATGAGGAGGATGAAGCGATGCTCCAATGTGATTTGGACAAGCTGAATGAGTGGGCAAATGCATGGTAAATGCAGTATAATGTGGGTGAATGTGAGGTAATCCATTCTGGTAGCAAAAACAGGAAGACAGATTATTATCTGAATAGTTATAAAGTAAATGCGGGGAATGTGTAACAAGACATAGGTGGTTTTGTATGCCAGTTGCTGAATGTAAGCATGCAGGTGCAGCAGATTGTAAAGAAGGCAAATGGTAGATTGACCTCCATGTCAAGAGGATTTGAGTAGAAGAGCCAAGATGTCTTGCTGTAATTATACAGGGCATTGGTGAGGCCACTCCTGGAATATTGCATTCAGTTTTGGTCTTCTTATCTGAGGAAGGATGCTCTTGCTATAGAGGGAGTGCAGAGAAGATTTACCGGACTGATTCCTGGGATGGCAGGACTGATGTGTGAGGAGAGATTGAGTCAGTTATTTTCTGGAATTTGGAAGAATTAGAGAGGATCTCATAGAAATCTATAAATTTCTGCCAAGACTAGACAGAGTATGTGCAGGAACGATGCTCTGATGGTGAGAGTGTATAGGACTAGGGGGTCATAGTCTAAGGATACAGGAGTAAACCTTTTAGGACTGATGAGAAGAAATTTCTTCTCCCAGGGAGTGGTAATCCTGTGGAATTCATTACCACAGAAAGCAGTCAAGGCCAAAACATTGTAGTAGATTTTCAAAAACGAGTTTGATATAGCTCTTGGGGTGAAGGGTCAAAGAATATGGGGAAGGTTGGGATCAAACGAATGGTCTGATGTTCCTGGGGGCGGGAGGAGGTGTCTCAGTTCACCAGCAGATGGGAGTGTCCAAGTGCTCTGAAACCAGTTTCACTGGCGTATTTACGCTTCATCCTCCACCCGTTCTATATCAGTGCCAAGCTCCCAACTGTCAAAGAAATGATGAGCGTGGGAAGATTGCAGTGAGGAACTCGCCAGAAAGACTGGGGTAAAGGACTCCAGTTTTCTCGCCGTTATAACACTTAGAAATTTTTTTTGGAAAATTTCACTCCTAATATCAACCAATTAACTTTTGTTAGAAAAGAGTATATGTAGTGTACAGAAAGAGTGCATCTTTTTAAAGAATATAATGTAGCTGCATGTATTACTGCACATTGAACTACCCCTGTTCTTTCAGGTTCTGGGTCCCTCAGAGCAAAATTTGATGTGTCAGAAGGTCCAACTAAACCATCAACTCTTGCAGTCCAGTTTCTCAGTGAAGGATCCACGCTGTCAGGAGCAGATGTGGAGCTCGTAGGCACTGGTTATAGACTTTCCTTAATAAAGAAGAGATTTGCCACAGGTAACAATTGCAGATTTTTTACATTTCTAAGACACATTTGTACAATCACAAAGTGGTTTATTTAATGCGGTAAAAATAAATTTTTTAGAAACAAGCATGGTGGTGTAGTAATTTTATTATTGGACTCGTAATCCAGAAAATGGAAGTTGGCAAATTTCAGTTCAATTTTTAGACGTTGAAATGTTACTTCTTATGACAAACTGATCACAATCTCAGGATGAGTTTCACCCACCATCAGGACAGAGATGAGGAAATATTTGCACTCACGGTTGCGAATCTTTGAGATGCAGCCGAGGGACTGTAAATACTCAGTTCTTGAGAATACGCCAGACCAAGGTTGATATATTTCCGGACAGTGAGGGAATGAAAGGAAATGGGGATCGGCTGAGAAAATGGACTTGATGTGGAATTTCAATTGTAATCTTATTGAATGAGGAAGGAGATTCTTACTAAATGGCAGAAGCTCAAGGAACTATATGGCTTACTACTGCATGTATTGTTCTTACGTTATGTTGTGCATTGTAGAATTAACAAATATGAACACCACATTTTACTAAGTGTATTTTTTGAGGGTTCAGGATGACTGGTGAAGGAGCATTGCAATAGCAATCTGTTAGTTTTGGCCTCAAATCCATCTATAATGACGTTGTCAATAACTTTTAAAATTTTACTGGCGACAGTTTTGCGCCTGTTTTCAAGATGTTAGCATTTTTGGTTTAATCATGTATTTTTTGGCCCTACAATCAGTTTCCATTGCATTGAATTTCGTTTCCCATCCTGTATTTTCCAGGATTTAATTTAATCTATTATCAGTTTTTGACTTTGTCTATCACAATAATGCAATCTAATTTCTAAGAATTTTAAAATGTAACAATTATATAGGAAACATGCATTCAGTTCTTTCTAAATAAAGTCTTGTTCTTTTAGGGAAGTTTGTTGTTTGTACTGCCATTTGGTCCATAACTGGAAATTAGTAAACTGCTTAACACAAATCTCTCCTAAAGTGCTGCACATTATGTTATGCACAATATATCATTGATGGGGAGTTTTCATTTTAAGCTAAATCTCAAGCATTCATGTGTAAAGAATAAATGGAGTGCACTTACAGAAAGTGATTTTTTTTTCTTTTTAACAGGTCGATACATGGCAGATTGCTGACAGTCCCATCAGTAAATTTTGTCTCTGTGGAGGACAAGTTCACTGTCAGGTGTTTGTGTTGATGGTACATTTATACTTGCCTTCCAGTTCCAAACAGTGCGGCATTCAGGAGCAAAAGATGGACAAAAGGAGTATTTTCAATATTTTAAAACCTAAATTTTGCCTTTGCCTTTTTTTGGTAATTGAGTTATGAGGAAAATCCATGCTACGCAATTTAAACATGCACTTTCTTTTAGAAAAAAGTCATTTTGGGGGAGAATAAGTTGTATTTTTATTACGTTAAATTAGCACTGATGTGATTTTCAACACTGTTTAATTTTTTGAAACCTGCAATATTCAGGAAATATAAAGTAAATGTCTTTGAATACATGATTTTATTTAGACTTTAATGAAGTCCAACAAGTGATCAGTAGTTATGCTGAAATATGTAAAAATGTATAATGTATATCAAACACATATAAATATATACGATAGAAAAACCAGCATTAACCATTTGCCTTCACTGTGCTTCTGTACTATCCTGTAAACAGATATAGTTTTACAAATTACAAGTTTTGCTGATTGTAAGATTAGCTCTTGCAACAAAAATGTTTAAAAATCAATGACAAATCTACCAGTTGCAGAAATTTGTATCAGTGAATATGAACTGTTTCACGGCCTTTCTGATTCTGTGTTGCATTCTTGTGCCATACAAGCAGATATTTTTCTGAGGGGTGGGGTACCATAGACATCATATTAAACAAAAAATTAAACTAAAAGGTTAGGTTTTGGTTATGGTGTAAATGGAGGATATTTCACTAATGACAGTGAGTTATTGCAGTTGTTACACAAATGGTGAGTAGGCCTTAACTCGCAAGCATTCTTGGGATGTGTGGGATGAACAACCACCTGAAACTATTGTTCAATAGGCACATAGCTCTTGGTAATCTTCAAATTAATTCTGGAACATTGCTGCAGACTGTTAAGTTATTTGTGTATATGGATTGTTACTGCACATCAAATTGTCAACTTGTGGGTTTTTAAATTTTAAGTTGTTATACATATGTGGATAGAATAAAGCCAAGATATTATATCAATGACAGTTGCAAAAAATGTTTCACAAATATGAAATGGCCCATTATGTCATTAGTAATACAGGAAAATAGTGAGTTCAGAACAATCTGCCCAATTCATTTCAAGGTGAAGAATACTAAATTGCTTTTATTTACAGTGCAATTAATGATCGTATTCCTGTAAAATGGAATTATCACTAATCCCTTAAATTGGCTACCATTCATTTGCAACCCAGTGCCATCACTTTTGTCCATTCAGTGCATTTTCTTACTGTGGGTTTCATGTTGGTATGTGTGCACTAAACAACTGTTTGTAGTTGAGAATGTATTGATATTTTGTGAAGACCGAGAATGTAGGTACTGATCTACAGTTTCACATAGTAGATATTTTTGTTGTCCAAATGGTAGCAGCCTTTTTTTAATAACTCGGGGGTGATATTCCAGTTTTTTTTTAACTGGGAATGCCTGGATTTATCTCTCTTTTTTAAATGTACTTGTGTTACTTCAGAAATTAAATAAATGTCATCTGGTGTTTCACCAGCTCATCTGGTTGAGAAAACTGGAAATGTTTTTGTACCTTACAGAGTTTCAGGTCAGTTTGTTATTTTACCTACAGATTAAAGACACCCCATCGCAAAAAAGTGCTGAACTTATAGTTCACATGTCAGCATTGGCTCAGATTTATTTTATCAAAATTAGTTTTTTTAAAAATATGTGCCTTTATCTTTATTATTGTGCCTCTAGTTTTTTTTCCAATGAAATCCATTAAGCTAAACAATTTTTATGTATGGACATTGCAAACATTTGTATGTAAATATACTAATAATCCTTAAATTCTTTTGTATTTGGATTTAGAAGGGAAAATGAATGTGAAATAACTGGAGTCTGTGGTAAATAGTGTTTCAAAAATGTTATTCCTTTTGATGGGCTATTTGCAATAAACTGTGGCCAATGTAATGGGAATCATAAGATGCTCATGTTTTTAGCTTGATATATAACACATCCACTGGTGAACGCGTGATTTGCTTTAATATTCATAAAATATGCAATGTTAAGGTTATCTTAGGGTGCAGTGCATATGGTAAACTTTGAAACAAAGTGCGAAAACAACAAAATGTGCAATAAGTTTAATATTGTGCAAGGATAATTGCCTTAGTCCTGAGCGTGTAAACTTTGTAGTATCTGAAAATGATTGGTATTATTACCTGCTTTTTAAAAGAAATGCTGTTTCCTGAAAGGTTAAAGGTTTTCACTTATACTGTTGTATTAAAAAGAAAACTGCAGGATTTGTGACTAATTGTTAGATCACAAAATACCCAATGTGTTCTTACAACATTTTGTATTTCATTAACAGTAACAATTTGAACTAACTCCATTCATATACACTCTTTCATAATTATTAGTGCAATAAAAGGGGTTAATGTTTTGCAATATAAACAGTCCTGACGACATACAAATATGAAAATTATTATTTTCTGAGCAGGCTCTAGGGGGCCGAATAGTCTATTCCTGTTTTTATTTCCATTGTACTAATTGGTCAGGTGAATACCACAAAAAAAAGCTCAGCCATTGTAACAACTTAAATTTTCAGTGCAAAGTACATACCTGGAACTCCCCTGACAACTCAGTGACAAATATGCCATAAGATGCTATTGAACATTACAGGCGAAAAAGATTCCAATTTCAGTCCTTGCTCTGTACTCGTTAACCAAGCAGGGATGGCACTGATAACAAATGGTGTTAGCACCTGTGGATTAGCAAAGTAATAAACTACCTGACAGCTATCCATTGACATCTGCCGGAAATGCATCCATGTTGATTCTGGATGAGGATGGCCTTGGAATTCACTGCAGTGGTCACCTGGTTAAATAGATTGTACAATTATAGCTTATGAATTACACCTTCAAGAAAACAGATAAAATACAGTGAATGCTGGAAATTTGAAATTAAAACAGAGAATGCAGGAAATACTCAACAGGTCTGGCAGCAGCAATGGAAAGAGCCTTAACATTTCTATTGCTCAGTGTAGCCTATAGGCTACCAGTGGGAAAGGATGTAGAGAAACAAATTTGCAAGGAAATTATGGAGAGGTGCCAGAATTATAAGGTTATAATAGATGATTAAAGTATCCAGTTAGAGACTGGGATGGTAGTAATATAAAGGACAGAGAGGGCAAGAGCTCCTAGGGCATGTTCATGAAAATTTTCTAAAGCTGTATCTTTCCAGTCCAGTAGCAGGAAGCATTGCTGAACCTGGTTCTTGGGAATGAGGTCGGCCGAGTGAAGCAAATATTTATTTAGGGAGCAGTAATCTTGTAATGTAAGATTTAGGAAGGTTTATGAAAAAGGACAAAGAACAATCTAGAGTATGAATAATTAATTGGGGAAAGCTAACTTTAATGGGGTGAGAATACACCTAGCCTGAATAAATTGGAATCAGAGGTTGGCAGGAAAAACGGTGGCTGAACATTGAGCTCCTTAAAAAAAAGAGTTTGCGCACAGATGAGGTATATGCCCTCAGAAGGAAAAGGTAGGGCAAATAAATTCAAAACTCCAGAGGTGACAAAAAGGATAGAGATTAAGATGAAGACGAAAAAGGACATTAATGACAGATGTCAGGTGGATAGTGCAGTGGAGAACTAGGCAGAACGCAGAAGGTTCAGAGAGAAAATGAAGAATCAAAGGGGGATTATAAAAAGGGACTGGCAGCTAACACAAAAATGAATCCCAAAGTCTTCTCTACGCATATAAATAGAAAAAGGATGGTAAAAGGAAGAATTGTATTGATTAAGAATTGAAAAGCATTGAGGTAGGGGGAATAGTAGAGGTATTAGAAACCAATGCCAAATATTAATTTATTGAGGAGGAAGCTGCTACTTCAGCAATCGATGGTGAAAAAAAGAGGTAATACAGACATCAGAAGGAATTAAAATTAATAAGGAGCTGGTATTAGACATGCTGTGTTTTTTGAAGTTGATAAGGCATTAGGGTCTGATGAGATGCCAATAAGTATATTGGGGAAGTGAGAGTGGAAACTGGGGAGGTATTGGCCATAATTTTCCAGTCTCCATTAGTGATGTTTCCTGAAGACTGAAGAATTGCAAATTGTAGAATCCCTGAAGGAGTGCAGAGGAGGTTATTTGGTCCATCCTCCACCCCATCCTCATAATCCCACGCATTTACCCCACTAATCCCCCTAACTTGTACTTCTTGGGACATTAAAGTTATAATGGAAGTTATAGAAGATGCAATTTAGTATGGCCAACACACCTAACCTGCACATCTACAGACTGTGGGAGGAAATGGGAGAACCTGGACTAAATCCATGCAGACAGGGGGAGAACACGCAAACTCCACCCAGACGGTTACCCAAGGCAGAACCTAGGTCCCTGGGGCTGTGAAACAGCAGCGCTAACCTCTGTGCTAACATACAGTCCCAAATGTTATGTCCTTGTTCAAAAATGGCTGTAAAGATAAGCCTAGCACCGGTAGGCCAATCAGTTTAACTTTGGTATGAAAACTTCTGGTAACAATAATTCAGGACAAAATGAATAGTCACATGGACAATTGCAGGTTAACTAAAGAAAGCCGGAATGAGTTTGTTAGGGATGAATCATAGTTAACTAACTTGCTGCAGCTTTTTTGAAAAGGTAACAGAGGGTTGAGGAGGGTAATGTTGTTGATGTAATGTACGTGAACTTTCAATAGGCATTTATTACAGTATTGCACAGCAGACTTGTGAGCAAAGTTATAACTCATGGAAGAAAAAGGAAAGTAGCAACATGAATTCAAAATTGGCTGAGTGACAGGAAACCAAGAGTAATTGTTAATGGATGTTTTCAGGATGAAGGAAGGTTTGCGTAAAGTTTCCCAGGGGTCAGTTTTGGAACCCTTGTTCTTTCTAATATATATTAGAAGGCCTTGGTGTGCAGGGAACAATTTCAGAATTTAAGATTATACGAAACTTAGAACCATTGCCAATTGAGGAGGATCAAGTGGAACTTCAGAAAGGTCATAAAAACATAGAAAATAGAAGCATGAGTAGGCCATTTGGCCCTTCGACTATGCTGTACCATTCATTATGATCATGGCTGATCATTAAATACAATATCCTGATCCCGCCTTACCCCCATATTCCTTGACCCCTTTAGCCCAAGAGCTATATCTAAGTTCTTGAAATCGTACAACATTTTGGCTTCAACTACATTCTGTTGTAGTGAATTCAACAGATTCACCACTTTCTGGATGAAAAAATTTCTCATTTCAGTCCTAAAAGGTTTACCCCTTATCCTCAAACTATGACCCCTGGTTCTGGACTCCCCCACCTTTTGCAAATATTCTTTCTGAGTCTATCTTGCCTAATCCAGTTAGAATTTTATAAGTTTCTATGAGATCCCCTCTCACTCTTCTAAACACCAATGAATGTAATCCTAACTGACTTAGTCTCTCCTCAAATGACAAACCTGCCAACGCAGGAATGAGCCTGGTAAACCTTTGCTGCACTCCCTCAATAGCAAAGACACCTTCAGGTAAGGAAATTAAAACTGCACACAGTACTCCAGGGATAGCCTCATCAAAACCCTATACAATTACAGTAAAACATACCTATTCCTATACTCAAATCCCCATGGCCAAATTGACAGAATGAGCAGGTAAGTGGCAGATGAAGTTCAATGTAGAGAAATGTGAAGTGAATAATTATGGTGGAATATGGAGAGAAAATACAAAATAAAGGATACAACTCTGTAAGGGGTGCAGGAGCTGAGGGACCTGGATGGATATGTGCATAAGTCATTTAAGGTTTCAGGACAGGTTGAGAGATAAAGCCTACTATATCCTAGGTTTTATTAATAGGGTATACTGTAGAATAATACTGAGGTTAGGTTGAACTTACATAAGATACTAATTTGGCCTCAGCTGCAATATGGTGTCCAGTTCCGGGTGCTGCACTTTAGGAAAAACACAAAAGCATAAGAGAGGATGCAATTAAGGTTCACAAATTGTTCCATGGATGAGGAATTTCAGTTATGAAAATAGATTGGAAAAGTTAGAACTAAGGTATTTGAAATCAGGAGCCAAGACAGACAATATGAGGATAGGGAAGATGGGGAGAAACTTCCCAGCTATGAAAGGACTGAGAAAGAGAAGACATTATTGGCAAAAGAAGCAAAAGCAACATGAGGAAAAACATTTTCACACAGTGAAAAGTTGGGGTTTGGAATGCACTGTTTGAGTGTGATGAAGACCTCTTCGCTCAAGTAATTATCTGAAAGGAAGAATGTGCAAGGGTATGGAGAGAAAGCAGAAGCAATGGCACTAGGTCAGTTGCTAATTTGGAGAGCCAATGCAGACACGACAGGCTGAATGGCTTATGCTTTAATAATTATTTGATTTTATTGTAAAGTCATCAACCTGAAACATTAATATTTTTCTCTCCCCCATAGATGCTGCAGATCTGCTGATTATTTCCAGTATTTTCAGTTTTTATTTTACACCTTCAGAAATGACCACTTAACATGGTGCTAGAAACGTTTGACACTGGTGGAACTGTCTCCAGGACTGCCTTTAGCAGAGAAAGGGTGAATTGAATGAAAAATTTAAAAGGGAAACAAATTGTCACAGCCTGAAACCAGTGATGCCAAGAATTTGTGGCAAAGTACCTGAGGTCTAATATTTTACTTATTAAACCTGTATACACAAAAACACATACCACACAAGAGAGAGACTGATTGTCTTTTAGTTTTGAGTGAAATCTCTTCCTTTTTGCCAACTAAACTTGATTCCCAATTACATAAATTATGAATTGAAATGGGCTGGAAGTTGCTGGAGAAATAATGGCATGTTAACAACATACACTTTTTAATGTGCAAATCAGTCAGCAAGTCCAGGGAATTAAGATAAATGCTGTTAGTTGCGAGTCTCCAGAATGTACTAGTGAATTTATTTATTATTAATAATTGCTAGATTTGCACATATAATGATCCTTAAACCTGCTGCAGAAAATTAGGTTTGGTAATTAATAGCATACATATCTTTGTAAGGATGTAGCAAATGTTAATGGTGGCCAATGCACTTCTTAGACCGTGAAAGGGATAATTTACACTGGGCATAGGTGAATACAGGCATCTGTGTAGATAGGTCACCATTGTACTGCAAGTTTGTCATTAAAATTCACTTTGTTCACCCACATAATCTCCACCCTGTGTTTATTTCACCAAGCTTGCAGGAGCCACAGCGCTAACCTGGCACCTCATTCCTGTAGAGTGTGAGAATGGCATGGCAGTGCTATGACTGTCCCACACGGCGATGCAGTAAGGAGGCAGCTCCTCCACCTCGCCAATCCCCATATATGGAAGGGTGAAATCCCCTGCACTGACCCCCTCCAACAAGGTACACTCTCATGTCTAACACTGTTGTCTTGTGATTGTGAGGCCAAGCTGTCCACCTCAATGGCAGGATGCTTGAAGCATTCTACCAGCAGGAGTCACTGAGGATGAGGGGAGCATCACTCTGTCCTCAATGCAAGTTGTCATCATTCTGCAGAAGTGACACGGTGGCACTGTGGTTAGCACTGCTCCAGGGACCTGAGTTCGATTCCCGGCTTGAGTCACTGTCAGTGTGGAGTTTGCATGTTCTCCCTGTGTTTCCTCCAGGTTCTCCGGTTTCCTCCCATAGTCCTAAGATGTGCAGGTTAGGTTGATTGGCCATGCTAAATTGCCCCTTAGAGTCCCAGGATGTCTCTGTTAGAGGGATTAGTAGGGTTTTGGGGATAGGGCCTGGGTGGGATTATTGTGGGTGTAGACTTGATGGGCCAAATGGCCTTCTGCACTGTAGGGATTCTTTGGAGTCCAGCCAATAGTTTCTGTGCCCTGTCTGTGATGCCTGGCAGCAGCTTGAGCGCATACTGCTGACACCATATAACTGGTGAGCTGTTAGTTTCCATGGTGGGAGAGCTCTTCACTCGCTGGTCCTACTAACTAAAGTTGTGAATGCATTTTTGAAGATAAAACATCATCTGAATACAACCTAAACTTGTCACGTGTAATCTTTAATAAATTGAGATTTTTGTCCTATTCACAATTGAATATGTGCAGATTTGTATAAAACATCTACACAGATCAATCATATGTGAACATAAGCCAGTTGAACTTTTAAAGCAAGTTCAGTTGTATGTGTTCTAGTCTGAAGCAAGTATTTATGATTATATATGAAGAAAATAGTACCTTTTCAAAGCTGCTTTTATTTTAAAAGCTCCAATAAATAGGAGTTCTGTAATCTGTTAAGTATTTACATTCAGTGATAATCATATCAGAATATAAGATCATAGTGAAGAATGAAACATTCAAACAGGTAGACAAATTTTGTTACCTTGGAAGTGTTAACATCAGATGAAAAGTGTGACAAAGAAATAAGATAAAGGATTGGAATGGCCAAAAGTGCGTTTTAAAAAACGAAAAAGAATGTGATCAACTCAACCATGAGAACAAAGCTGAGAATTCTGGAATGCTGCATCTCGTTAATTTTGACATGAAGCGAGTGTTTGATGATCGGTGATGCAATACAGAAGAATGAGTTTGCAAAGTTATGTTTCCAGATGCATATGTTGAAGATATGCTGGACAAGTCACACTCCAGTAAAGAGGTGCTATTAAAATTTGAGATTCGAGAACTTAAGTTTATTTATTAGTGACACAAGTAAGCTCAGGTTAACACTGCAATGAAGTTAATGTGAAAACCCCCTAGTCACCACACTCCAGCTCCTGTTCAGTACACTGAGGGAGAATTTAACATGGCCAATACACCTAACCAGCACGTCTTTCAGACTGTGGGAGGAAACCCTGACCAAGATCAAGAAGAGACAGTTGGAATTTCTTAGGCGTGTAATAACAAATCATGATTTGGAAAGTCTAATATAGATGGGAAAGATGGTTAAAGTGACTGAAGTAGGCAAAAAAAGTTATAGTCTTGCAAACTGGATGAATGTACCATCAATAAAGATGATTCATGCCTCCAGAGCATGATTAACATGGCTGGACATTGTTGGCAATGACCTCTTAAGGCATATCACCCAGGGAAAGTGAGAGAATTAGTGAACTGGTTACAGCCTTGAAGCTCCCATATATTTGTCTAAACAGGAGTACACTCTTAAGGAACTTGCATTTGTATTAAAGACAAATTATTTCTGATTCTAAATGAAGTCGAGCACAGACTTGTTTTCTTCAAATCTGTAGATTATTTTCATAATGCTAATTTTATCAATGTATCTTGTCATGGCTTTTAAATCTGCTCTTATAAATAAATGTAATATATAAATTCCATTTGAGTACTATATATTGGATGAAATTCATTTGTTTAACAGAATATTTTTTGGATTTTTAGCCTTTATATAAAACTTAGGGCAGAATTTATGTGTCCTGGCTGGTGAGAGAGCACCTGTAGAAGTGTTAGTAGTTTTGAATGTTTAAAAGAGAGAGTCAAAATCCCACCACAGCAGTTGCATATTGATTGGTTGACCCAAGTCGGACGCGGTGGGCTTGAGGAAGAGTTCTTGGAATGCTGTAGGGATAGTTTCCTTGAACAGTGTGTGACGGAACCAACGAGGGAGCGAGCTATCTTAGATCTGGTGTTGTGTAACGAGGCAGGAAGAATTAGGGATCTTGTGAGGGATCCTCTTGGGACAAGTGATCATTGTATGGTTGAGTTTTTGATGCAGATGGAGGATGAGAAAGTAGGGTCCCGGACATGTGTCCTCTGTTTGAACAGAGGGGAGTACAATAGGATGAGAGAGGAATTGGCAAATGTAGATTGGGGGCGCAGATTGGTCGGTAGGACGACTGAGGAACAGTGAAGGATCTTTAAGGAGATCTTCGGCGTTCAGCAGAAATATATTCCAATGGCAAAGAAGGAGGGGATAATCAGCCGTGGTTATCGAAGGAAATAAAGGAGAGTATTAAATTAAAAGCTGATGCGTTTAGAGTGGCTAAAAGTAGTGGGCGAGTAGAAGATTGGGAGAGGTTCAAAAATCAACAAAGAATAACTAAGAAGTTGATGAAGAAAGGAAGGATAGACTATGAAACTAAACTAGCACTAAATATAAAAAAGGACAGTAAGAGTTTTTACAAATATATAAAGAGGAGGAGGCTGGCTAGAGTGAATGTTGGACCCTTAGAGGATGAGAGGGGGGATTTAGTTGTAGGAGATGAGGAAATGGATGAGGCCTTAAATAAGTTTTTTGCCTCAGTCTTCACGGAGGAGGACGCGAATAGTCTGCCGGATATTAAAGATAGAAGGATGGTAGGAGTTGAGGGCCTGAATGCAATTACTGTCACTAGAGAGGTAGTGCTTGATCAACTAGTGGGACTTATGGTGGACAAGTCCCCAGGAATGGATGGAATGCATCCCAGGGTTCTGAAGGAAATGGCAGAGGTGACAGTAGATGCCTTAGTGATTATTTACCAAACTTCGCTGGATTCCGGGGAAGTGCCGGAAGATTGGAAAACGGCTAATGTTACGCCGCTGTTTAAAAAAGGTAGCAGGCAAAAGGCAGGGAATTATAGGCCGGTTAGTTTAACGTCTGTTGTTGGAAAAATGCTTGAATCCACCATCAAAGAAGAAATAGCGAGGCACCTGGAAAGGAATGGTTTGATAGAGCAGATGCAGCACGGATTCGTTAAGGGGAAGTCGTGTTTGACGAATTTATTGGATTTCTGTGAGGATGTGACTAGTGCGGTAGACAGAGGGGAACCGGTAGATGTGGAGTTTCTCGATTTTCAAAAGGCGTTTGATAAGGTGCTGCACAAAAGGTTGCTTCAGAAGGTTAGGGGGCAAGGAGTTGGGGGTAAGGTGTTAGCGTAGATAGAGGATTGTCTAATAGGAGGCAGAGAGTTGGTATCAATGAGTGCTATTCTGATTGGCGGTTGGTGACAAGTGGAGTGCTGCAGGCATCGGTGCTGGGGCCTCAGCCATCTACCATTTATACAGATGATCTGGAGGAGGGGGCTGAGTGTAGGGTATGAAATTTGCTGCTGACATGAAGATGAGTGGAAAAGCAAATTGTGCAGAGGGTGTGGAAAGTCTGCAGAGGGTTCTGGATAGGCTGAGCGAGTGGGCGAGGACCTGGCAGATGGAGTACAATGTTAGCAAGTGTGAGGTTATCCACTTTGGCAGGAATAATAGTAGGAGGGACTACTATTTAAAGGGCGAAAAGCTGCAGCATGCTATGGTGCAGAGGGACCTGGGGGTCCTTGTGCATGAGTCGCAAAAACCTGGTCTTCAGCTGCAGCAGGTGATCAAGAAGGCGAATGGGATGCTGGCCTTTATAGCGAGGAGGATAGAATATAAAAGCAGGGAGGTCTTGCTGCAATTGTACAGGGCACTGGTGAGGCTGCAGCTGGAGTACTGTGTGCAGTTTTGGTTGCCGCACTTGCGCAAGGATATTTTGGCCTTGGAGGGAGTGCAGAGGAGGTTCACTAGGCTAATACCGGAGATGAGGGGGTTAGACTATGAAGAGAGACGAAATAGACTGGGTCTGTACTCGTTGGAGTTTAGAAGGATGAGGGGGGATCTTATAGAGACGTATAAGATAATGAAAGGGATGGATTGGGTAGAGGTAGAGAAATTCTTCCCGCTCAGAAAGGACAGCAGGACTAGAGGGCACAGCTCAGGATAAGGGGGGGTGGGGCAGTTTAGAATAGAGTTGAGGAGGAACTTCTTCACTCAAAGGGTGGTGAATCTCTGGAATTCTCTGCCCGTTGAAGTGGTGGAGGCTACCTTGCTAAATATATTTAAGACATGGGTAGATAGGTTTTTGACAGACAAGAGAATTAAGGGTTATGGGGAGAAAGTGAGAAAGTGGAACTGATCCACTTCAGGTCAGCCATGATCTTATTGAATGGCGGGGCAGGCTCAAAGGGCTAGATGGCCTACTCCTGCTCCTATTTCTTATGTTCTTATGAGAATGTATATTCAGTTTTAAAAAGATAAGAAAAGCTGGTATTAGAAACAGTGAAGGTACAGCTGTTGGATTTTTAACTGATTTGTAATTTTATTTATGGATATATGGTCCCTGGTTGGTGAGGGAGCACCTGTAAAATCCCCAGGACGGCAGTCCCGCTATCTGAAGCTGTGAGAAATACAATCACAGAATGTCATGTCATAGGAGGAGGCATTTCAAGTTGTTGATCTTAAGTTCCCTATCCGCAAGTCCTATTCTCCTTCTTATAAATTTTTGTAATTGTTTATCCATTTCCTCTTTAAAAAGCTAAAATAGATTCCACATGGTGTGGTGATGGAGACATTTGGGATTTTCATTGATAAATACGATTCTGTGTTGAAGACTAGTTGCAGGACAATCCTCCCAACTTTGACACCAGTCTCAAAATGTTAGTGAGGAACACCTTATAAAATGAACTGGGCCAAATGAGCCTTTGTTGTTTCCTGGTTCAATGCGAATGTTGCAGTCAAGTGGTACATCTAATTGATTCTTTTGCATTCTGGTAGTTTTCCCACAATTGAATTCTTCTGGACCATTTTAGCAAACAAGTAACGTTGAAGGATGAGTCATGTATAAGCCAGACTGGACAAGTGCAACAAGTTTCTTTCCATAAATAAAATTACAAATCAGTTAAAAATCCAACAGCTGTACCTTCACTTTTTCTAATACCAGCTTTTCTTATCTTTTTAAAACTGAATACACATTCTCAAACTGCTGTAGTGGGATTTCGACTCTCTTTTAAACATTCAAAACTATGAACACTTTTAGGACAAACTGCCTTTTAGGCTGATTACGTTGAAGTGGAGTACACATTTCACTGTCTACGACAGGCATTCCAGCACCAATCCCAGTCTGAAATATTCTCATTAACATGAATTATTAGTCCAGTGACATAATTTGCTAAGTGTGCATCAAGTCAGTTACTGAGAAGGCTTTGTTCAATTCGCAAATCTAGTCATTGTGAATATTCAGCTGTTTGTGTATTTTCAGACTTCGCTTGCAGTGAATATAGGCAAGACCATTGCACAGAAGGGGCTTTTGACCCTGATTTCATAGCTTTACCACTTGCCATCTGAAACTGTCAGAAATACAATCACAGAATGTCATGTCACAGGAGGAGGCATTTCAAGTTGTTGAACTTAAGTTCCCTATCTGAAAGTCCTATTCTCCTTCTTATAAATTTTTCTAACTGTTTATCCATTTCCCCTTTAAAAAGCTAAAATAGATTCAACTTCCATGATTGGACAGCACAAAGCTGGCTGATAGCTAACAAACTGACGTCATGCTAGAAGGGGCTATGAGTTCTGGAAACTAGTGATTTAGTGTGATTTGACAATAGAGATCAAAACCGATTGAGGGGAAGGAACTAGACGTATAAAATACAGATAATATTTAGAGCTATTACTCAAGTTTCATTAAAGCTAGCACTGGTTTACCATTTATAGAGTGTCAAAGATGTTTGTAACACTTTCATTCACCCAATATCAATTAGGGCATCATCATATGACCAGTGTCATATTGAAGGCAGCTCAGAGAAAGTTCACTAGGTTGATTCTGGGTATAAAGGGATTTTCTTATGAGGAGAGGTTAACTAGGTTAGGGTGTACTCATTGGGGTCTGGAAGAATGAGAGGCAACCTTATTGGGACATAGCATTCTCAGGGTGCTTGACAGGGTAGATGCTGAGAGGTTGTTTTCCCTTATGGGAGAATCCAGGACTAAAGACATAATCTCAGAGTAAGGGGTCACACTTTTACAACAGAGACAAGGAATTTCTGCCCTGAGAGTAGTGAATCTGAGGAGTTTGTTACCATCTATTTAACCTCTCCTCAGAAGAAAATCCCTTTATACCCAGAATGTTTGGGTAATAGCTCTAAATATTAGCTAATGATCTAGAGGCTGGATCATTAAATATGTTCAAGACTGGGGCAAACAGACATTTAATCAGTAAGGTAATATAGGGTTATGGGGATAAGTGGAGTTGAGGATTATCAGATCAGTCATGATCTCATTGAATGGTGGAGCAGACTTGATGGGCCAAATGGCCTACTCCTCCTACGGCTTATGGATAAACTAGAAATCACAAAAGCACTGCTGCATTCTCTACCATATTGGAGTGGTATAAATGCCAAATTGATGGATTACTGAACTCAGGAATGTTGTGCAGTGAGGGAGAACATGGTGCTCTCGGCTTTATAGACGTAGATCTGAGAATCGAAGTCCAAAGGCATTAATTCAGCAAGCAAGTAAATTTCATTGCTGAGTTCTAAGGTCCATTTGTCATTTTGTGATAGTGCTGCCATTCACTTGAGGTGGAACCCCATTGGGGTTCTTAATGCCAGAAAAGAGCCACCTCTCTCCAGTTAAGTGCTCAAGTGGACTTTAATTCTGTGGGTCTTCCCTAAAAGAGCTGACATTGAGTAAGATCCACTTTTTTCTCTTTTGCCAAAAGCATATTGCCCAAAGTGTCAACAAAGGTCTATAAATAGATTAAATGAATTGGCGAAAGATTTGGCAGATAGAATATAATGTGGGAAGAATAGAAAAGCAAAATGACATTTAAATGGAGAGAGAATGCAGAAAACTGCAGTGCATCACATAAGGTTAGCATCCAATTAGGAAGGCAAATTGGCATTTATTTGAAGGAGGATAGAGTATAAAAGTTGTGAAGTCTTGCTACAACTGTATAGGGCATTTGTAAGACTTTATCTAGAGTAAAAAAAGTACATTGATTTCCTCCATGGAGATGGTGATGACCAGCATGGACAGCCAGATCCAGCAAAAAAAACGTGACTAGTGAACTGAAACACTGTACTCGGTAGGTCTGACATATGGACACAGAAATTAGGGGCAGGAATAGAGCACTCGGCCTTTTGAGCCTGCTCTGCTGTTCAATAAGATCATGGTTGACCTGATTATAACCTCCATTCCACATTCCTGTCTACTCCCATTAACCTTTCATCCTCTTGTTAATCAAGAATCGATTTGCTCAGCCTCAAAAATATTCAAAGACTCTGCTTTCACTGCCATTTCAGGGAAACAATTTTGGAGAGTTGTGACCCTCTGTGAAGGGAGATATTTCATTTGGACTCCACTCCCGGGGCTGAAAATTCCTGCCTGAGGTCAACGCAAATTCTAATTGTGCATTAAGTTAACTGATCCTTCCTCCTGTGATGCTTCCTGGGAGAGCGGGATCAGAAAATGTACCCCATCACCTTAAATGCATGACCCCTTATTTTTAAACAGCCCCTGGCTCTAGATTTTCTGAAGAAAGGAAATAAACTCTCCACATCCATCCTGTCAATACCCCTCAGGATCTCAAAGATTTCAACCAATTTGCCTCTCTTCTATAGTCCAGTGAATACAAACGTAACCTGTCCCACCTTTCCTCACAAGACAACCTGCCCATTCCTGGTATCAGTCTAGTTCCTGATTTGATTTAATTTGATTTGATTTATTATTATCACATGTATTAACATATACGGACAAAACATACTATTCATAGAGAAGGAAAGATGTGCAGAATGTAGTGATATAATCATAACTAGGGTGTAGAGAAAGATCAGCTTAATGCGAGGTAAGTCCATTCAAAAGTCTGACAACAGCAGTGAATTAGGTGTTCCTGAGTCAGTTGTACGTGACTTCAGACTTTTGTAACATTTTCCTGACGGAAGAAGGTGGAAGAGAGAACGTCTGGGGTGTGTGGGGTCCTTAATTATGCTGGCTGCTTTGCCAAGGCAGTGGGAACATTCTATATTCTCATGAAGTCTGTTCCTCACTATTTGCGATGTGGATGTGCCGGCGTTAGACTGGGCTAAACACAGTAAAAAGTCTGACAACACCAGGTTTTAGTCCAACTGCTTTATTTGATAGTAAACTCATAGTTTACTATTTATTTGATAGTTTACTATCAAATAAATCGGTTGGACTAAAACCTGGTGTTGTCAGCCTCACTATTTGCTACATTTCTAAGTTTGTTAGCATCTGGGCACTTTGAAATAATGTCCTTTATACACAAGTCCAGATAATTTTTACATATGTCATATGTATATAGCTGGTGCAAACCTTTAACAGAATTCTCATTGCTTATGTGAAGAAAATGAAGTAGTAATTTAATTGAAGTGGCTGCATACGGTAGAATGATCGAAAATTACTTCACATAGGCCAGCAAGATAAACCTTCCTATCTGTACCACAATGTTATGCTTACATAATGTTTTAATTACAATTAACCTAAAAAGTTAGTGCATGATACAACATCTATGATTTTACCTTATGTTCATAGTTCTGTACAATTCTAAAGGGGGAACTAGTTTTTGTCTCTAAACTTCCATTCTTAAGCAACCATTTGCAGTATCTGATTCTCACATACATTCCACAGTGTAGATCAATCTCTTTTGAAAGGTCTTTTCATTCCTGCTGATAGCATCAGTTCAGAAAAGCAGTTTCAAAATAAATGCTTCAACTTTGCTTTAGTCCAGTCCTGTCTCACCGTATAAGCTTAGATAATGACCTTGCACCAAGCTTCTATGTATAAATGGATAAAGTCCTTCAAAAGTCTTAGCAGATAATACTTAATAGCTGTCACAGGAAAAAAGTTTTCAACCTATTATCCTGTCTGAATTCAATATTTCTTCTACATTAAATTGAAGCAACATTGACAATTCTCCTATGTTATGTATGATGTACCCTGCCCACCCAAAGTGCTTAATTGTAACCTAAAATGCCTGTGGTCTTTGGCATTTTCTAAACAAACAAATGTTCCAATTTATTAAGTCAATTTTAAAAGTAATCATTACCGAGCAACTTTAACTGACAGCTAAGTTAACAAATTGGCTTAGCTGCAGTTTGAGTTTGGTTCCGTGGTCAGTCATACGTCTTCAAATCCAATATGTAAAGGTTATGATAAATATACAGTGATCTATTATTGATTGCCATATTTAGCAAATTGGTTTTGCTTTATTACAAATCTTTTTGTAGCCACTGTGTTTTGAATTGTAATAATTTGGATATTAAATAAAGATGATTATTTGTAATGCAGTGGATTAGAACAGTGCCTTTTCACCTCAAGTCATGTTCGATTCTAGATGCTGAGATAGGCTTACATCCTTGGCTGGAAGAGAAACACATGCAAATCCCATGGCCAGAAAGTGAAATACCGGGTTAGAGAAAAGAAAAAGATAGAGGAAGAAATAAACAGCATTAAAAAAAAGATAAAAATACGATTGAAAATAAATTATTCAGTACATGATGACAGTGACTACATTTCAAAAATATTTAATTGTTTAAAAAGTATCTTGGAATGTGCTGATTTCATGAACAATACTATATAAATAAAAACCTTTCTTTTATGTCTAATCCTTGTCCTTATTCCAGTGAATCTGAATTATACCCATTCCAAGATCAATACATCTTTCCTGAAGGTCAGTGCCCCCATGAAGCCAGGGGGTTAAAAGCCCGATTTTCTTTTGGAACAGTGGATTTAAAATCAAAGCCTTTGTATCAGGATGAAAAGCCCAAGTTTCTCCAATATTTTGTAACTTGGATTGAAAAGCCAGAGCTGACAATGTCACTGATTCATTTTCAGTTGCATATTATGCCTATAGTTGTGCCTGATATTCTGTGAGAATGCATATAAAACACAATGGGTTCAGTCAGATTGGCCACTGTAAATTGTTAGCTTGTCCTTTGTGGGAACAGGCAGGTTATGGGAGAGAAAATACAATATGGAAAACCTGATCAGATCATTTCAGAATGAAATGCCCCAAGGCAGAATATGGATAATAAACTAACTGAAAATGTAAGAGGTAAAGGGCTGAGTTTTTAATAGCAGGCATTTCAATGGCACAAATGCCCATGATTATCAATACCTGACAGGATGGACATCATTAAGGAAATTTTGAAACTTCTTCAAATTCCATGGTTATCATTGTAGACAGGGTAGGGAAAAATCTTGAAGCAGAGTCATGATGTACCTTAGTGATGCTTACCAGCCATGTGGAACCCTCTGCCTCTTTGTATGTCCTGTAATAGTCAAAAAGGGTATTTTGCAACAGTTTGTATGAAGTCTGATCATGAAGGGGTGACATCACCCTTTGATCTCTCACAGAACTGACCATTGTTAAGAACCCATTGATGTTATCCACGAGAGTCTCAAAACCCTGCAGGATAACTTGAAACATTGGTTCTTAATCATGTATATTTGTTTGCAATAGTGTGCAGAACAATATACAATCCCTAGTGAGGAACCAGTCCAGTCATTGTATAAATAATTATTAAAAAATATTTATTAAATTTAAGGGTTTAATGTAAGCCTATTTGTGACACTAATAAATAAACTTTAAAAACTTTAAAAGAAAAACACACAAGAAAAACTAATATATCCTATAACATTTAAGAATATTAATAACTAAATGCACCATTTTATCTGTAATTACTTCTTGTTCCCAAAATATACCCAAACTGAACTTGCTAAGACACCCTTTTTCCCAAACAACATTCGCTTTAGTAACTGTATAAGTCACATCCTTCTAAAAGTTGGCACATAATGTAGCTTAGATGACTAAATCTGGGAAAACATCTTTTCCTGGTTCATCAAAGTCACAAAACTGTTTTTTTGAAGAATGTTTGCAATCTGCCATAGCTCTAAATGTTAGATGGAACAGGTTTCTCTAGCTCTGATCATAAATGGAACTGGCCTGTCTGACTGTTGAATGGAAAACTAGTCTTCTTCCCAAAGAGGATGTTCGCAGTTATACCACTTTGATATTTTACCCTGTAGATTCCACATATCTCAAATTCTTTACCTTTAGAAGTTATTATTTGTGTAGCCCCACTGATCACTGGTACACAAATTTTCTGATATGGCAATTCTTACCTCAGCTTCTATAGACACCTGCTAATCTTGTTACCGGGCAAACTGCATTTCTTTAACCTCTAAAGGCCTGCTAATCTTGTTAATTGTCTATTATGTTATTCTCCATATCTAAGAAAGGATGTTCTGGCTTTGGAGGGAGTCCAGAGGAGGCTCACAAGAATGATCCCAGGAATTAAGGGTTTGCCATATGAGGTGCGGTTGAAGAATCTGGGTCTATACTCGATGGCGTTTAGAAGGATGAGAAGGGGTCTAGATGTAACTTATAGAATACTGAAAGGCCTAGGTAGAAGGGATGAGGAGAGGATGTTTCACTAGTGAGAGAGACTACAACTCGAGGGCACAACCTCAGAGTGAAGGGCTGCTCCTTTAAAACTGAGATGAGGATGAATTTCTTCAGTCAGAAGGTGGTGAATCTGTGGAACTCATTGTCATAGAGGACTGTGGAGGCCAGGTCAATGAGTGCCTTTAAGACAGATAGATAGGTTCTTGAGCAATAAAGGGATCAAGGGTTATGGGGAGAAGGCAGGAGAATGGGGATGTGAATCATATCAGCCATGATTGAATGGTGGAGCAGATTCGATGGGCCGATTGGCCTAATTCTGCTCCTCTGTCTTATGGTCTTACATTGTTTTCATCTTAAATGCAACTGTTAACCTCATTAACTTCCCAAATTCCTAACACCATGTAGGGAGAAGATTAGTCTGATTGCTATCGGTTTTCAACACATATACAGAGGGGTTATATGCCTTCCTTTGTTACTTGCTATACAGCTAGAAGTTGGTCAATATGTCAGAAGCCACATCTTTTCCCTTGGGCATCTGATCAGTGATCCAAGTGTCAACAGGGACTAGAAAGAATCAACTGGGCTGAGTATTGCGGTTATAGCTCATGGAACATGTAACTCTTTAGTCTGCTTGTTAAGTTAAAGCAGAGAGCTGGAAGGAAGTGTCAGTTTTTCTGTGGTTCAAAGTAAACAGATTAAAGGACAAGTCTGGGGTTTGTATGGAAGATTCAGTTTTGTGGTGTCATTCAGATCACTAGGTCTAATAGGTTAAAGTAATTCGGGGAATTGGATGTAATGTAGTTTAAAATCCCAAACTGGATTGGGAGGATTCAGCTTCTGTGGGGTATTTAATAAAATGATGACACAATTGAACTGAAAGGAATCATTTTGCAAATTTCGTTTCTCGTTCATAGGTTCTGCATGATGTTATTCACTTGTCTGTCGGTTAGCAATGTGCTATTCATGTCCTTGTGATTTTGAAACATTGTTCAATAAACTTAGCTTAAGAATTTTATAATCCTATACCTTTGGCAATGTCATTATTTATTCTATCCAAGTTTAAATCCTCAGAAAGTTCAAATGTTACAGTTTCTTCAAAACTGAGACCTCCAAGTGTTTGAATATCTTCCTTGTTGCCTTAGCAACCAGAATTAAAAACTGTACTCCATGTAGTCTGATCTGAGCATTATACAATTTGGACATTATTTAATTTGCCTCTGTCAAACTGTTTTAGCTTTAGGTTTTGTTTCTCATTCTATATTAATTGTCTTTGTTTATCATTCAGTCCAATAAACACTTGAGGGCCAGACTTTACCACCTGCTCACCACAGAATCAGTGCGGGCGAGGGTCCGACAACGGAAATCTCCGTTGACCTCAGGTGGGAATTTCCAATCTCATCCAAGCGAGACTGTGAAATCCCATGTTTCTTTTATCTTCATTTTAACTATTTCTGGAATGCAAATAGAAAATGTTTGGATGGGATGAATCATAAGCTACTGAGGAAGATAAGGGTAGGAATTACAATGGCCCCAGTCACAATCTTCTAGTTCTATTGATATGGGGGAGGGGGGTTATGCAAGAAAACGGGAGATTTGCAGATATTCCACCTGTGTTTAAACTAGGGGAGAGGGATGAACCTGACAAATATAGCCTAACGTTAGTGAGCAGAACTTTTACAGAGAATAATCCAGGGGAAAATTAATCAGCATTTAGAAGTGGGTGTATTGTGTTCAATTCTGGGGACCACACTGTAGAAAGGGCATCAAGGGCTTGGAAACAGTGCAGAAGAAATTCACAAGAACAATATTAGGGAAGAGGGACTTAAGTTATGTGGAGGAACTAAAGAAATAGTGGTTGTTTGCCTTAGAGCTGAAGGGTAAGAGGAAATTTAGCAGAGCTCATTAAAACCATGAATGGTTTTGGTAGAGTAAATAGAGAGAAATTGTCTTCAGTGGAAGAAGGATCAGTAACCTGAGTGCAGAGATTTAAGGAGATGATATGACTAAACATTTTTCTGAAGAGCAAGTAGTGATTTGGAATGCACTGCCTTAAAGGAGGTTGGAAGCTGATTTGTTGGTAATGTCCAAAAGGACATGAAGAGAAAACATTGTGGAGTTGGGCAGGTCCTGGATGTGGAATTCACACCTGATTTCCAGCAGATCCAATTTTTGCCAGTGGGGGAAAGGAGACAAACCTTGTTTCACACAGACAGGAAATTCCAAACTCTGCAGGACCATTTGCACCTAATGCTGAGATCAAACAAACTGCATTTTGGCTGTTCTGAGGGCTCTAACCTGCAGTGTGGGTGTCATAAATTGATGAAGTAAATGCAAACACCCTTGAAGGGTGGATAAGGTCTGTATAACTATCATCATCTGAAGTTTCTTTTCCCTGTTCTTTAAACTTAAATAAAAGAAGTTACAACTGTCTGTGAGAGTTTAAAATAAACACTAATGAACTGCTTTGATTAATGGCATAAAGGTATACATGAAAGTAACATCTGGTTGTGCAGTTTTAATAGAGCTATTTGTTGTCATTTCCCCAAGGTCTAGCATTATCTCTTCATGAATTCTTGGCTGAGTTTCAAAACTACAATTATCTAGGCAGAGGTTTCTGAGTTCACTGTTTGAATAATAGCTTAGAGAGGCTATTAAATGATTATGTCTTCAATGTTCAGGGCTGAATAGAAGTTTGTTTTTATAAGAGATTAATGACTTGAGATTTAAAAACTTTTAATAGATTTTACGAATGGAGGCTGTTTTCATTATCAAGTGTGTAGGAGTGCAAGTTGTATTAGATTATTAGAAATTTAGTTTTCGTCACTGGTTGTAAAGAACTTGAGTGTTGATGAAGAAAGAGACATGCTGTTGAAGCTTTGCATTCATCAGAGCAGGGGGAACAATATCAATTGTAGAGGTACCAATAATTTATACTGCATGAGAAGAGAGTGCTAAATGGTTGGCAAATAGATTTTGATCGGTAGAAGTGTACCCAACCAGCCCAAGCATGCAAAACTCAAAACATAATGTCCAACATTAAATGTGATACCATAATCGGATAACATTTGCTGAACAATCCTGATTGTGCTAAGAATTACCGTGATGAACAATGTAAGACTATTGGTGGGCTCACAGTGTGACTCACATATGCTAGATGATACATATATTCACATACAGGTGCTGTCCTTTGCGGACAGAAGGTCTATGTCCATTCATTGTGCTTTTTATTAATTAAATAAAAATTGGGAGACAGCTATTCCTTTGTTCATTCCCCTGGCAATGCCTTGACCAATCATAGTTGATCTGCCTGGTTTGAATTTAAACAAAAGCTGGGCAGTTAACTGTTCCTTTGTGCATTATCCATAGCAATGCCTCTACCAATCGCTGCTTCTATCCCCTGTCTTATGATCACTCCTATTCCTTGCCAGGGCACGCCGGATTGGCCCTGGCAATCCCTGACCCCACTTGCCTGCACTTTGGGCCTCCTCTGTTGTGGCTGTCTGGAGATTACTGCAGTCCCAGCAATGGCCACCGCACCCAATGGCGCTATTGGAATTGAAGAGCTGCCAGTCCACTGATTGACCAACAGTTTTTAGAGGTAGGACATCCTGCCTCAGAGGGATGGAAAGCATTAGTGCAGGCAATTAATTTTCTGAACAATGTAACACTGAATTGTGGCTTCTAGATCTGGCAGAGAGGTGTTTGTCCCAACTTTCCAACCATTTCCAATGTAAAATACCTGCCAGTGATTATGATTTCAGCTGAATTATATCGAAGCAAATGGCGCCTTCTGGAATTTACCTTAATACCCACTGCAATATAGTGACAGCGGCTACAAAATGCAAGAACATGCAAAGTTTGCAATGCACTTTCTCAACTTCAACCCACCTGGAAGTCCAAGCAATACAAAATGACAACAAAGATAAGGCTTCATAACAGCAATGTTACATCTGTTCTACTGTATGAATCAGAGCGCCAGCAAGTCATAAAGTCAGATATGAGTAGTGTGGAGGCTTTCCACAATGGATATCTAAAGAAAACCTGCCGCATCTCCTGGTCAAACAAAATTCCAACTTAGAATTGCATGGAAAAGCTGCCTGATGTAACATTATAAATGAGATCAAATATCCCTGACTCCGCTGGTAGGGTCACATATTCCAAGTGCCATTAGAGAGAATAGCCAAAGTGGCCCGTAGACGAACACCACCACAGAAGGGAAAGCTAGGTAGGCCAAAGACTACATGGCATGGAACTGTGCTGGTCAAGCTGAGTAAGATGGGGCTCGCATAGAAACTAGGAGCAAGAGAAGGCCATTCAGCCCTTCATCACCTCATGGGACAAAGCACAAAATGTGGCTAAAGATGCAGAAAGGAGGCATAAGTACTTCGCACTCATATGTCCCCCCAGGGACTAAGAGGAGGATAAGTAAGTAAGCTACAAAATTTTATAAGTTCAGAAGTCCACTGCACTGCCTTGCAAATCATTTACCAATTTTGCCTTAAACATTCCTTCTTTTCATTTGAAGGCAAACCTCTGCTGAGATTTTCTTCGTAAAAAGTCTGACAACACCAGGTTTTAGTCCAACCTATTTATTTGATAATATACTCAAATAAATAGGTTGGACTAAAACCTGGTGTTGTCAGACTTTTTACTGTGTTTACGCCAGTCCAACGCCGGCATACCCACATCGAGATTTTCTTCCACAGGCACCAGGAGTTATCCAGAATCATTAAATTAACCATTCCTCTGTTGTCAGTCTAGATACTGAGTGGCAGCAGGCTACTGCACCCAGACTAGATCACAACTGAGCCCAATTCAAGAGCAACAAGGGATGGGCAATAAATGCTGGTCAGCCGGTGACGCCCATGTCTCACAAATGAATAAAAAAAGCATTGTCATTTGACACGCATCCATAAGCATGTTCATTGGATAGCACTCAGGAATGGAAACCTGGCTGGTATTTTACTCTGTTTGCTATTAGTCTGAGAAAACTGTGGGCAATTCTAATACCCAGTTTCCTGCCCCAGCTGAGATCAAAGAATACAGATCAGGAACTATTTTGGAACCTTGGATACTGGGCACTGGGTGCTTACTTTCAACTGGTTGTCCAATGCAGAAACTGTCATCAACACGACACTCAAAATGTTGCCAACGTTGAAATTTAACTCGCCTTCAGAAGCCAAGTGAGCTGAGCTGCCTTTTTGCTGGGTAATGATGTCAGTGGTGCCCCTTGGTAAGTCTATCAGCCTGTACCACTCAAAACATGTCTCTGAGATTTTAATTTTAATTAGCTCCTAGTAACATTTCCAGAACTTTTTTAGCTATGTTTTGCCTGTACTGTGTGAGGAGACTGTAAGAAAAAATCTTCAGGTTATATCCTATCTTTAATGTGACAAAGTGCTTCAAGGTGCTTCACTGAAATATTATCAAACAAAATTAGATTCTGAAGCACATAAGCAGATCGTGGTCAGATGATCAAAATGGTAGCTTTGAATCACCATCCTAAAGGTGGGGAGAGAGAGAGAGAGAGTGATAAAGAGGCTGAAAGGTTTACAGAGGGAATTTCAAAGTTTAGAGACTAAAAGCATCATCACAAATGGTGGAGTTCTGAAAATTAAGGGGGAGAACCAATATCCCAGGTTTATAGGGCGGGAGGAGATTGCAAAGATGGGGAGGAGTGAGGTCACAGAGGGTTTTGAAAACAAACAGGGATGAAAATTTTAAAATTGACATAGAATCTTAGAATCCTTATTTTGCACAAGGAGGCCATTCGATCCATCGAGCCTGCACCGACAACAATCCCACTTGGGCCCTATCCCCATAACCCTACATATTTACCCTGCTAGTCCCGTTGAAATTAAGGGTCAATTTAGCATTGCCCTTGGACTGCTTCCCACTCAGTGCCTCACAGTGCCAGGCATCCGGGTTAAATTCCAGCCTCGAGTGACTGTGTAGAGTTTGCATATTCACCCTGTGTCTGCATGGGTTTCCTCCGGGTGCTCAGTTTCCTCCCACTTTCTTTGGACTGTCAGGGCAACTGTCACATTCCTCAGGCAGTCCCTTAACAATCTGTACCTCTGTTCTGTCATTCACACATTCTGACCACTGAATGGAAACTTTTAGCAGCTTTCTCAGCCTTCTTCATTATCATTTACATTTCCTTTGTCCAATTACAATCATTCCACAACCCCCCCCCCCGCCAACTTTGTATAAATCTCTTCTGATTTTCTTGGCTCTTCGCTCTACCGAAGGGTCACCCAGACTCGAAACGTTGGCTCTATTCTTTCTCCACAAACACTGTCAGACCTGTTGAGATTTTCCAGCATTTTCAGTTTTTGTTTCAGATTCCAGCATCCGCAGTATTTTGCTTTTATATAATGGTTTTTAACCATATGTCATACTGGTTTAAGTCATGCGGAAAAAATTAAGAAGTGACAACTCTCAAAGTGTTGACTATCTTTGGACAGGCAGTACATCAGATTGGGCTGTGTATCAGTATCTTGTTATGTAATGAGTTATGTATTGGAGCTTCTTGGTGTAATAGGCTGTGAATTGGACTCTGTGTAATGGGATGTGTATTGGACTGTCTGTGTAATAGGCTGGGCTCTGTGTGTAATGGGCTGTATCGGTAATGTCTTTGAGATGATTAGGAATAAGTGCTTTGTGGTGTGCTGGGGCCTCAATAATCATTGTATTCTGACTTCCATAAGATAATAGAGAGCTATAATATCCAGGTTTGCCTCGAGCAAAATGACAGATGATGTAATAAATAAAGTAGATAGGTGCATAAAGTTACAAAGAGGTGCTGATAAAAGCAGTGTGATAGATGGATTTCAACACAGGTAATTATGAGATCATCCTTTTTGGTCCAAAAGAGTATTTCTTAAATAGTGAAAAGCCTGAAACAGTCGAGGTCCAAAAAGAAAAGACAGTCGTGGTACACAAAATAACTAAATTGTAGAAGGTTTAAAAAGAAAATCAAAAAGAATAATGGAATGTTAGCTTTTATATCTAAAAGATTGAAAAATGAAGTTTTTTTTTCTGCAGCTATGCAAAATCCTGGTTTGACCACATCTTAAACACTGTAACCAGGGTTGGAGGAACCACATCTTAAAAGCAGTACACTGGCCTTGGAGACAGTGTAATGTAGCTTTGGCAGAATATTACCATGGTTCCATGGGTTGAATAATGAGGCAATATTACGTAAGTATTGGTTAAGATCAAGTGTAGGATCAAGCCTGAGATCAGGCTTAATGCCTGTTCTTGTTATCTTGGATCTAGTATGTCTTTTTTGTGGGGACCATAGATTGATTTCAATTTCAATTGGTTTTTGGAGGAAACAAGGAGATGGATTAGTGGATTGCCTTGCCCACTCTGCATTAGCTTTGTAATTCTGACAAAGAAATAATATTGAAACATATATATTGTTTAAGTATTGAAGCACCTCAGAGTGCTACATGGTCTATGTAGAAAATACAAATATCATTGCAGTTTGTATGATGGCCATTTTGAAATGTTTGTAATTTTTTCCAGATACTTAATGAATAATGTATTTATTTGCAACAAAAATAATTACTTGTTCAGATAGAAAGGATGGAAAAAGAATTTTTCCACTTTCCTAAGAGAATATAATCTTTGAATCTCATTCAGGAGAGAAGTTAATAAACTCGAAACACAAAGGGTAAATGTGGAATTTTCTCTCACAGAACGTAGTAGATGCAAGTTCAGTTTATAATTTGAAGTCTGGCCTGTCAGGTATTTGTTGGTTAAAGATATTAAAGAGTATGGATGGAGTTTGGCTACAGATTAGCCACCATCTGAATGAATGCTGCAACAAACTGAATGGTATCCTGAGTAGCATAGTGGTTAGCACTGCAGCCTCATAGCACCAGGGACATAGGTTCAATTCCAGCCTTGGGTGACTGTGTGGAGTTTGTACGTTCTCCTTTTTTCTGTGTGACTTTCTTCCCACAGTCCAAAGATGAGCAAGTTAGCTGGATTGGCTATGCTAAATTGGCCCTTAGTAGTCAAAGATGTGTAGGTTAGGGGGATTGACAGGTTATAAATATCTGGGTCTATGGGGATAGCGTTCTGGGTAAAGTGCTCCCAAAAAGATTGGTCTGAATAAGATTGCTCTGTTGGAGTGTCAGTGTAGACTCAATGGGCTGAATGGCTTGCTTCTACACTGTAGGGATTCTAAGCATGTAAGATTGTGAAAACTTGCTCAACGTGTATTTTTTAAAACCAGAATCTTGGTCAGTAATGCTACATTTGAAGCCCAGATGTGTCATTATTTTATAAGCCAACCCATGATGGCAAGACGATTTAGCAGGTTGTGAGTCCGTCTCCTCTATCAGATACATCCCGGGGTCGGGAAAGGAGAATGGGGGCAGGGATGTGGATCCAGACGGGACCAGTCAGGTCGAGTTGAGAGCGGTCTCAAAGGTCTAGACTGGGTGAAACGTAACTATCTCTTTGGAATCTGGGGCGTGAAGGTTTCTCAATTCTGTTCGATATAAATAACAGCCGTGGAGCTGCCCGTGTTAAACTGGTTACAAATTCCCAGGTAGATGGTCGGCGTTACATGTGTAAGATGAGCCGGAGGAAGCCCGATGGTTCCCGGTGACTGTAGTTGTTACAGAGGAGCTCCGCACAGCGCAGCAAGGTAACACCTGTCTCTGCTCCGGCTCAGTTTCAATGCCCACACATTGACTGC
This sequence comes from Carcharhinus amblyrhynchos, assembly GCF_965287045.1. Taxonomy (NCBI): domain Eukaryota; kingdom Metazoa; phylum Chordata; class Chondrichthyes; order Carcharhiniformes; family Carcharhinidae; genus Carcharhinus; species Carcharhinus amblyrhynchos. Next base: position 96,674,010 of record NC_137328.1, read on the forward strand.
ATGGCTTGGCGGGAGCTGGCACGGATTGAACATAGCTGAGTGGTTCAGTTTGAACTTGCAGGGAAAAGGGAAGAGTTTTCGACTCTTGTTAACTAATCCCTGGAGCACTGCTCTCCACTCAACATTTTCACCCTGGCTCAATCATCTAGCTAATTGAAAAATCACTGACATTTATGTTTAATAGCGTTTAGATTTCTCCCTATTTTACCTGTAAATTGGAATGTACTCTGCATCCCCACCTTCCATCATCCTGGTCACAGCATGGTGTTAGCTAAAGTCAATCTGTGAACATCTAATCCGCACAGATTGGGAGATGATCTTGGTTTAAACGTGCATGGGCTGCAAGTTCAGTGCCGTTTCACTGGTTTTAAAACAACTGCTCTGTCAAAATCTAGATAGAACTCCGTGCATCACTGAGGCAGTGCGACAGCTTTTCCCAGTAACTTCATTGCAGTGTTAATGTGAGCCCACTTGTGACACTAATAAATAAACTTTTAAAAACTGTGGAAGGTGTTGACTTTCAGATGAGGCCCCTTTCTGCAGTAAAATGTAGCATCTCAAAAGCCAGCAGGCAATTGTTCCCCTGTACCCGAGCCAATATGTAGCCAGCATTGCCTAAGATTATCTGGTCATTATCACATGGCTGTTTGTGGGACCTTGCTGTATGCAAAATATCTCCTGTTTATTACGACAGTGTTTACTCTTCAAGCAGTACTTCATTAGCTGCAGAGTGCTTTGAAAAATCCAGGGATCGTGAAAGGGATCTCTGTAAATGCAAGCTTTTTTTTCCCCCTTTGACAGCGCAGAGTAGAGGCAAGGCCCCCAGGCCACCCTATATAAAGTACTTTTGCGGGATTCTTTTAGACGTTTCAAGGGAATAGGTGCTCTGGCTTGTGTTCTGAAAAAAAAATCACAGTAATTTGAAAGAATAGAAAATCTTGGAACAATTCAGCAGGTTAGGCAACATCTATTAGACCCAGAGTTAATGTGTCAGATAGGTGACCTTTCACCAGACAGTCCAATAAGTAAAAACTGAGAGAGGAACTCAAACTTTGTGTAAACGTGTCTGTCCCTTACTGGGGGCCAGGGAAGTTTTGCCGGGCTGGGAGTGATTTAAGAGCTATTGGTCTCAGTGGTATATACAATGTCAGAAGTTACAGAATAATAGCATTTTTAAAATGTTGAATTGGGTAATATGAACAGTTTGTCTTTTGTGGGATTTCTGCCTGAAAATAATTACTGGAGTTTTTTTTACAGAAATCACTACAGTAGTTCCTTATGGACAGAGACACAAAACTGTTCATGTTAGTTGTGGAGGAATTCAGTGGATTCATATGTTGCTTCTAGATTGGGCGAGAGGATCTTAGTATAGTTTAAAGTGAATCACTGAGACAAATTCCTACTGTGTTTATTTTAAACCAAGATTCTGAGTTACATTGCAAAACAAAGTCAGATGCAATTGTAACTTGGATGGTACCTAATGCCCGAACGTACCAAATCCCAAATGGCGTAAACCCACCACCAGGAACCTATATTATGCCATTTTGTGTTTTCAATGGTTGTGATGTAACTCCATTATAGTCCACAGCAACATTTGAAGTGTATACCAGCGAGGAACTTTTACACTGTGGTTTAATGATACCACTGAGTCAGAAGGTTATCAGTTCAAGTCCCACATTAGAGATTTGAACATATAATCCAGGCTAACACTTCAGAACTTTCAGAAAGTGATGCCTTTTGGATGAAATGTTAAATGATGTCCCCTTAAAGGATCTCAAGGCATGCTTTCACAGAAGAAGATGAAAACTCTCCCCTTTCTGCCTTATCCCTCAACCACCCATCACTTTAACAGATTGTGTGGCCAGGATTTAATTTCTGTTCACCTTGTCATTTGCAAATTGGCTGCTTCATTTCCAATACTGAAACAAACTGTTCTTCAAAAGTAACACATCCATTATAAAGCGTTTGGACACATCCTGAGTTTGTGAAAGGCACCATATAAATGCAAATCTTTCTTTCTTAAACTAATGTGTGCTCCTTGTACCAACGGTTCGGCAGGAATGTACATATGCATTCGTGGATACATTGGACTAGGATAGTTGCACTTAACTGCCTTGGTCTGCTTAATGCATGTTGCACTTCACAAGTACTAGAGTGAGACTTTCCAGTCACACTGTTGGCTCCTTGTACATTCTTTTGAAATGATTGAGGTTGTTCCTTTACTTTAAAGGTGCTATATAAATGTAGATTGTTGGTGGTAGCTGCTGGGTAAGGCAGCCTTAGATATTCTGAATTTTAATAATTAAAGTCAGAACTAAATAGAACTTTGATCAAAGGAGCATTGATTCATGTTCAAGTTGACAGTCTAAGACCAAGTGAACTTGATTTGATAGCAAGAAGTATGAGTAAAACTTTTTAAACCCTCCACACTCCATGAACAAGATGTGGGGGAAGATCACAAATTTATCTATCACCAAGTTACACATCTGTTTTGCTGCTTACCCATAACCTTTGCTCTTGCCCATTAAGCTAAATATGTCCTTATTCTTCTCCTAATCTCAACCCCCTTTTTATCTCAACTACTCCAATGCTGCCCTGGCCAGACGCACACCTCTGAACCCTCTATAAACCTGAGCTCATCCGGGGCTCTTACTGCCAGTATCCTAACTTGCACCAAGCCCTCTTCACCCAACACCCTTGTTCTCAGTGACTTACTCCTGGCCTGTCAATTCCTCAATAATAAAATTCTCATCCTTGTTATCAAATCACTTGCATATCTCTGTAACTTCCTGCTGACCTACAAGCCTCTGCGATCTCTCCACCCCTCCATCTCCAACTTCTTGTCCTTCTCGGATTTTCTCACTCTACTTTTGGTAGTTATATCTCTATTTGCCTGAACCCCAAGTTTGGAATTCCCACCCTCGGCCTCTCTGTTTCCCTCTTGTTCTTTAAGGTGCTGTTCAAAATCTCCTTTATCAAGATTTTGGTGATCTATCTTTAACATCTGTTTTTGTGGGTTGGGCTCAAACTTTGCTTGATCACTTCTGTGAAGTGCTTTGGAATATTTTACAATAATAAACATGTTATGTAAATGCAAATTGTTGTTACTACCTTCATGCCTAATCTCATTCTTGGGAGCTACTTCATTCTCCTACGATTCAAGTCCCACATAGTCTGTTCATATATGCAGGTAGAACAAGTAATTAGGAAAACTAATGGAATGTCATCATTTATTTTGAGGAGAATTAAAAGTAGGGAGATTATGCTTTAGTTATAAAGGAGTACTGGTGAGACATCTGGAGAACTGTGTACAGTATTGGTCTCCTTATTTAAGGAAGGATGTAAGTGCATTAGAAGCAGTCAGAGGAAGTTTACTAGATTAATATCAGGAATGGATGGGTTGTGTTATGAAGAAAAATAAGAAAGGCTAGACTAGTATCCACTGGGGTGTAGGAGAATAAGAAGTGATGTGATTGAAACATTTAAGATCCTGAAGGGTATTGACAAGGAGGATGAGACACCAGAAAGAGGCAAAGACAGCTCACTTTTGTGAAATATTCTTTCTTTGACTTGCTATGGACAGGCAGTTATCCCCTACCTCCATTTGGGGAGTTTTTCACTGAAGAAGAAAGCAATGTGTATTTACATGAGCTTCTAAGAATTCCCTTGTGCTGAGCATTTTGTGCCACGTTTTTAATTGCTTTCCTTTGTTTTGTACAGATTGTGAGTGACTCCATTTCATTTCTTTCCTGCATTAATGAAGAATGCAATAATGGGAGTTCAGGAAAGCCAGTGAAACTTAGTACGTTTCTGGTGGTTGCTATTTTACAAGATACTACAGTAATTTTGTTCTGCAGTAGACACATTGAAATAGGTAAATGAAATCAGCAAAGGTTGAAGTAAGAATAACTAGAAGTTAATCTTTATCCAAATGTTCATGCTTGACAGGGTTGTTTTGTTCCATGTGGTCAGGGTGATATCTTTTACCTTGACAATACGTATTACATATAAACTTTTAATACTTGCAGAACTATTAAAAGAAAGGTCATGCATTCACACAGCACCTTTTGAGTCCTCGAGATGTCTCAAAGTGCTTCAATAGATTACTTTTCAAGGAGAATGACTAGTTAATTTGCTTGATGGTGTTGGTTGGGGAATAAATGTTAGCCACGACATGAGGGAACTTCTCTTTTCTTCATGGAAGTGCACTAGGCTCCCCTGACTAGAACACGGTGATACAGTCTCAGGATAATGGGTTGATCATTTAGGCCTGGGATAAGATGAAATTACTTCACTCAAAGGTTTGTGAATATTTGGACCTCTCTAACTAAGAGTGTACAGAGATATAAAGCTGAAACAGATTTGGGGGCCAGAATTCCCTGGTCTCGTATGCCCCGTCACCACTGCCAACGAGAACGGAGAATTTGGTGCGTAGTCAGATTTCCATTCACAGCAGAGGGACTGAGGAACCCCTGCTGTGGGCAGGGTTGAAGAATTCCAGTCTAGGTCTCTCAGGGAATTAAGGGATATGGAGAGCAGGCAGGAGAGTGAAGATCAAACCACAGTTTAGCCATGATCATATTGTATGGTGGAACAGGCTCAACAAACCACATGGTCTACTCCTGCTCCTATTTCCTACTTTTTTTATATCCACCTCAACATGGAGACAAGGCCTCAGCTTGATCAACCTTTAGATTGTAATTGTGCAGCGCTCCTTCAATATTGCACTGCAGATGTTAATTCACAAAACAAAATGGATTTACAACAAAAATGTATCCAGTTAATAACCTAAAACAAAATTGAAATGCTGTGGAATGCCAAAAATCTGAAATTAAAATTGGCCTTAAATGTTAACTCTGTTTCTCTCTCTATCCTTGCAGCCTGGCCTGCTGAGTATTTCCAACATTTTCTATTTTTCATAGAATCCCTACTGTGCAGAAGGAAGCCATTCAGCCCATCGAGTCTGTACCAACAACAATTGTTAATTAACAGACTGGTACTCAATGAAAGGTGGTGCCGATAATGTATTTTAGAGGCAGAATGATTATGATGTTTGATATCATAGATGTTAAAACAAAACTTGCTACAGTTTTTAATTCAATTCAATTCACAGGTTCAGCCACCTCAGATTAAAGAAGGAGATTTCAATCCTGAGAAGTCGATAATGCGTACTGTTCCAACGCTGGAGAGAATAGAGGGAGATAGAAGCTCTTATAAAACAGGATTCATTCTATTCATTTTCGGGGTGTCATTTCTATCCGCTGGAGTCATTATTGCCACCTTTGGGTTCCAGTCATGTGATCGTAATGGTGGCGGCTGCAATGTGATCCTAAAGGCAACAGGACCAGGTTTATGTGGTATTGCATTGGTGTTCATACTGCTATCAAGATCCACCACTCTAATTAATCTGAGGCAACTTGTCTACTCAGCAGATCAACAGTGCTTTCTTTCTTGCAGCGAACAGGACACCTTTGCCCGTTTCCTCATCTTTGGTGTCCTCTTTTGTTTTAGTGGAGTGCTGTTAACAATGATTGGAGTGTGGGCAATCACCTGCCCTGGCACCATGGAAGGTGAAGGATTCAATTTAACTAGTAAAACTAATGGAAATGAGAAGTGTAAACTGCTGTTCTTGCAAATTATGGGTCCAGTGGTAACATTTATTGGCATTTGCTTCTTACTAATTTCCCATGTCAAAAAGAAGGTAGCATTAAGCGCAGAGGAAGAATGTGCATCCGGAAATAACCAACAGCCACAGAGATCAGGAGCATGTCAAATTGCAATAGGTAAGTGAAATGACGAAAACTGGTGCTTATCTGTGAGTTATATATCTCTACACCTTCCAAAGATGGACAATGAAACAGCAGTAAATAGTGAAAGGAACTTGCATTTATATAGTAGTTTGTGCACCCCAAAACAGTTTACAGTCAATGGTGAACTTTGATGTGTAATTACTGCTTCAGCGTGATGTTTGTAATAGGCCTTCCTCTCAATCAGGTAGCAGAGCATTTAAAAGAGTTGTATAACCCTTCTTCTGGCTCTGCCTAATTCCTCATCAATCTGCCATGGGCAGAGACCTCAGTAAGTTAAAATGTTTCCTGAAATGTTAACTTTTGTCTGCCTGTCAAAGTCCGGTGGAAACATACATCTGGGACTCTAAACCATCATGTGCTTTAAGGAGAATGTAGTAACCACCTTCATCTTTTCCACCTGGGTTTAGTGAGATGAAATTGGGCTCTTTCAATATGAGAAGAGTCATTGAATCTCTCCAGTGCAGAAACAGGTCATCAGCCTATTGAGCCTGCACCGACAACTATCCCACCCAGGCCTTAACCCCACGTATTTACCTTGCTAATCCACCTGACACTAAGGGACAGTCTAACAGAGCCAAATCAACCTAACCATTGGCTGATAATGGACCAAGAAATTTAATGAGTATGTGCTAAACTTCCAGGCTACTAATTTCAGAACATTGGTTTTATTATTTTGTGTTTTCAATATGTACTGAACATTGAATATAAAAACAGATACAACTATGTTGTATGGTATCAAGCAACTGAAATTAAATGAATACTTTGCAACTGTTTTCATCAAGGAACAGGATGCTACTAAGGCCATGGTAAAAGAGAAGGTAATTAATATACTAGAAGGATTTAAAGTTGATAATGAGGAATTATTGGATAGGCTGTAAGTACTTAAATTTGATAAGGTACCAGGATGGGTGGGATACATGAGGGAAGTGAGAATTGCGGAGACACTGGCCTTTATTAGGCTCAGGGTTGGTTCCAGTAGACTGGAGAACTGTAAATTTTACACCCTTGTTCAAACAGGGGTAAGATTGTTGTGGGTGCAGGCTCAATGGGCTGAGTGGCCTCCTTCTGTATTGTAGGGATTCTATGATTATCTATGATAAGGGTATAAAGATAAGCCTGGCAACTACAGACCAATCAGTTTAATTTCGATGGTGGGGAAACTGATTGAAACAATTCAGGACAAAATGGCTAGTCATGTGGACAAATTCTGATTAATGAAGGAAACCAACATGGATTTCTTAAGAGAAAATTGTGTTTAAGTAACTTGCTGGAATGGTTTGAAGAGCTAACAGAGAGAGTTGATAAGGGTAATGCTGTTAATGTGGCGTACATGGACTTCCAAAAGGCATCTGATACAGTGCCAAACAACAGACTTGTGAGCAAAAATAAAGCTTATGGAATAAAAGAGATAATAGCAACATGGGACAGTGGGCTGACAAATGGCAGATGGAGTTTAATTTAGATAAATGCGAGATGATGCAGTTTGGTAGATTGAACCAGGGCAGGACTTACTCAGTTAATGGTAAGGTGTTGGGGAGAGTTACAGAACAAAGAGGTCTAGGGGTACAGGTTCATAGCTCCTTGAAAATGGAGTCACAGGTGGACACAGTGGTGAAGAATGCATTCGGCATTCATCAGTTTCATTGGGCAGAACATTGAATACAGGAGTTGGGACGTCTTGTTGAAGTTGTACAAGACATTGGTAAGGCCACACTTGCAATACGGTGTACAGTTCTGGCCACTATTATAGAAAGGATATTATTAAACTAAAAAGAGTGCAGAACAGACTTACTAGGATGGTACCAGGACTTGATGGATTGAGTTATAAGGAGAGGCTAGATAGACTGGGACTTTTTCTCTGGAGCATAGGAGGCTGATGGGTGATCTTATAGAGGTCTATAAAATAATGAGGGGCGCAGATCAGCGAGATAGTCAATATCTTTTCCCAAAAGTAGGGGAGTCTAAAACTAGAGGGCAGAGGTTTAAGGTGAGAGGGGGGAGATACAGAAGTGTCCAGAGGGGCAATGTTTTCACACTGAGGGTGGTGAGTGTCTGGAACAAGTTGCAAAGGTAGTAGTAGAGGCAGGTACAATTTTGTCTTTTAAAAAGCATTTAGACGGTTACATGAGTAAGATGGGTATAGAGGGATATGGGCCAAATGCGAGTAATTGAGATTAGTTTAGGGGTTTTAAAAAAAAGGCGGCATAGATGGGTTGGGCCGAAGGGCCTGCTTCCATGCTGTAAACCTCTATGACTCTGTGATTCTATGGATACAAAATTGGCTGAGTGACAGGAATCCGGAAATAGTTGTTAATGGATATTTTTCGGACTTAGGAAGGAGTTCCCCAAGGACCAGTTTTGGAACCCTTGCTCTTCCTGATATATATTAATGATCTACACTTGGCAGTGATCTACAGTGGCAGATGTGGAGAAGCATAATGTGATTCATTTTGGTGGGAAGAGATGATATAAAATAAAGAGTACAATTCTAAAGGGGGTGCAGAAGCAGAAGGACTGCATCATCATTGAAGGTTGCAGGACAAGTTGAGAACATTGTAAATAAAGCATGCAGTATCCTAACCCTTATCGATAGAGGCATAGGATATAAGAGCTAGGAGGTTATTTAAAAAGCTTGTACAAAAAAAAACTGGTTCAGCCTCAACTGGAGTATTGTGTCCAGTTCTGGGCACCACACTTTGGAAAAGATACAAAAGCATTACAGAGAATGCAGAAAAATATTAGAATAGTTCCAGGGGTGAGGAACTTGAGTTATGAAGATAAATTGGAGAAGTTGGGACTGTTGGAGGCGAGAAGGTTGAGTGAAGTTTTGATACAGCCTGGACAGAGTAATTAGGGAGAAACTGTTCCCACTCATGCAATAATGGAGAATGAGAATCCACAGATGTAAATTAATTGACAAAAGAAGCAAAGGCAACACAAGCAAAATCTTTTTTACACAGCGAGTGTTAGAATCTGAAATGCATTGACTGAGATTGTGGTGAGACAGATTCAATGAAGCATGCAAAAGGGAATTAGACTGCTTTCTGAGAAGGACGAAATGTGCAAGGTATTGGAGAGAAGGTGGGTGATCTGAATTTCTCATTCAGAGAGCCAGTGCTGATACAAAGGGCAAAATGGGCTCCTTCTGGGCTATAACAACTCTGTGAATGATGTTTTCTCCAATTTATTTGTGGGGGAAAATGATTTTAAGTGATAAGTACATGAGAAAATGACAGCACTCTAGGGTGCAGCTCTTAAGCTGGAACTGTTGGTGTGAGCGATGCTGGTGCCAAGTGTCAGCTTGTGAGGGGCAGAGCTTGCTGAAAGGACAATTAGAACTCACAGGAAATAATTCAACCCCTCAGATACTAACTCCTTTTGCTGCAGGAATTGAAACACTTGATTAGAATTGAATTGAAATATCCCACTACTGTCCTTCATGACGGTTTGTTGACCAGATATCTCCATTCAAAGCACAGTGACTGGCAGATAAATGTTAACAGCTCATGAAGCGTTTTTAACTTGCTGAGGTTATAACCATGGCTGAGGGGTGGAGAATTAGATGGAGGAGCAGTACAGAGCTCTTACAGTAACTCTGCCACGCCTTACAACATTTCTGTGTGAGAGGAAGGCTGATTACAAATACTTCCTTCTATCACAACAATGACTACACTCTTCACTGGCTGTAAAAGGCTTTGGTAAGCACAAGTGCTTGAGAAATGCTTATCTGTGCTTCCCTTAAAATTTGCAAGATTTTTTCGTACTTAATTACATTAATTACTTAATGGACAGTGTCATCTAGAAAAATGGAGTTAGACACCGCTTGAATGAGCAACAGTGACACCTAGTGTTGGGGGATCCAATAGAGATCAGAACAATTCTCCGATTCAATGCTTTTATAAAATCTCCTCAAAATTTAATGACTATCATGTGTAATCTTTTATTAAACCATGTTGCTCCAGAGGTTGTTCTTCTGTGATGTTACCAATGTCAACAACCCAACTCAATGAACCGTTTTGTCATTGGGCCACCAAACTGTTTATCTGCTGATGTAGGATGTGAAGAAATCTTAACTTTTCCTCAAAGCCTAACCACAGGCCACAACTTTTTCCAAAACCAAGTTTCTGTTTAAATGCAACTTCCCCATCCTTCACCCTCAAAAAGAAAATGAGAAGTTTACAGATCTCTTTGTAACTCTGATTGAGGTTCAAATTGCCTCTGTTGTATCTCACCCTTATGAGCCTCACCCCAAGCTCCACTGGCCAAAGCAATTCATTTCCTGCCTCTTCAATCTCCTTCTCACCCAACTCCCTTTCTTGGCTACTAAGCTCACTCTGCTCTAAGTGGTTCCTTTTTGTCAGGCACCATCCTTGAATCCTCACAATGTTATCACATCCTTTCCTCTCAAAATGCCTGCTATTGCTCCTTCAGTCCTTGCTGACTATTGCCGCATCTCCCACTTTCCTAAATCCATCTTGTGTGATTCCCTCCAGTTCTGCTCAATTCTTTTTCACAGCTTTTGGTCCTGATTTAAGTGAAGACTGATGTCCTCAACCTCTGCCATGCTTCTCCTGTTCCATTTTTACCTAGCTATGGAAGAAATGTGCTGATGGCATGTTTCCTTCAGCAATGGCTTCTCCCTTCTCTGAGCAACCTCCTTCAGAAATCTATTTCCTCTTCTGCTTTCTTGGCCCTGGGTAAATGTGCTCCTTGGCACACTACACTCTTGTGATGCTGGCCTTTTGTATACTTGCCCTGCCCTGCCTGCTCCCCCCCTCCCCCCTTTCATTCTGCCATTGGAGGCAAAGCCTTGGGCCTAGTCTCTGAAATTCCCTCCATAAACCTCGCCACTTTTCAAATCTTTCTTCAAACATATCCTCCAAATTACTTTTGATCAAGTTTTTGATCACTGTCAAGTGTACGTCACCTGTTATGATGTACCATGACTAATCTGTCATGGTACATCATAAAATCCCTACAGTGCAGAGGGAGGCCATTTGGCCCATCGAGTCTGCACTGACCACAATCCCATCCAGGTCCTATCTCCGTAACCCCACCCATTGCCCCTGCTAAGGGGCAATTTAGCATGGCCAGTCCACCTAATCTGCTTATCTTTGGACTGTGGGAGGAAACCAGAGCGCCCGGAGGAAAGCCAGGCAGACACGGGGAGGGTGTGCAAACTCCAATCAGACAGTCACCCCAGGCCGGTATCGAGCCTGGGTTCCTGGTACTGTGAAGCAGCAGTACTAACCACTGTGCCACCCTGCTACCACATTATCTTCACAGATGCCAGATAGATGGTTTTTTAACGTTAAAAATATCGTATAAATGTAAGATGATATTTTGGGTGAATTGGAATCTGTGTTAACCAGATGGGTATTCTTACTTTCATTCAGATAACTCTGTGTTGGTCCTTCCACCACCGCCACCTTATTTCCCAGAGCCACCACCAGTTGTAAATGATTACAATGGAATTTGCCAGCCCCCTCCCAGCGAAAGTCCTCCCTCATATTACAGCGTTGTCTTCTGCAGGTAAAGTAACCTGACTCTTAATCCTACCATTGGAACTTGCATGTAGTATCCCAGCTTGGAATGTTACCTGACCATCTTATTTAGCTAAACAGTAATCTTTCCTCATGACAGAATCACACAGGAGTGCAATGTCCATTTATGGGTCCCTACTTATAACTTTGTGCTTCTGTCTCCATGAGTCTGCCACTTTTTATCAAGTTTAAATTTATTGGGTGAACCGTTGGAGCAAATCAGAATTAAAGTTGTCACCATAGCCACCTTCACGCATAAGGAATCTGTTAGGCTATAAATTTAAACAATTATGTTTGTTCTTTTTAACTTCGAAACAAGTTTTAACTGGAATTTTTTTTTTCAGGAATGAAGAATAGTATGATGAAAATTAGAAACAATGCAGGACAGATCCTCAAGGTCACATATCCTGACATGGCTTCTTTCTAAATTGCAGTTTTCAAACTCTAAAATTCTAAAATTGAAGTAAAGCACTCAAGCGCAAGTAAAAACCTAGCGCAAGATCGCTTGAAAGATATTTGTCTTTGAAAAATATCCATAACAGATCACTCACTACCTGATGCTTTTAGTTGGAGGGTCAATCATTTACCACTTAAAATTAAAATAAATATTTAATCCACCGATCCATTGCAAATCTTACTGATATATGTCCTCTTCTCTTGAAGGTGTCAGTTCCACACCAAATGTCCTACAATGGTATCGTATGTTGGTTACAGCATAGAAAGAGGCCATTAGGCTTCATAACTGTGCCGGCTCTTTGTAAGAGCTACACTGATAATCCCACTGCCCCACCCTATCCCTGGAGCCCTGTGTTTATTTCCCTTCAAATAACTGTCCATCTTTTTGAATCTGCCTTCACAGCCCACTGCATTTCAGATTGGGGAGATGGTGGCATGGCAGTAATGTCACTGGACTGATAATCCAGAGGCCCAGGCTAATGTTCTGGGGGACAAATCCCACCACAGCCCATGAAACCATTGTTGACTGTCGTAAAAAAAACCATCTGGTTCACAAGTGACCTTCAGGGAAGGAAATTTGCCATCCTTGCCTAGCTTACCTGTGACTCCAGATCCACAGTGAAGTGGTTGACTCTTAAGTGGTCTGGCAAGCCACTCAGTTCAAGGGTAATTAGGGATGGGCAACAAATGTGGTGGCCCAATGGAACACTTGTTAGCACTGCTGTCTCACAGCACCAGGGACCTGGGTTCAATTCCCGGCTTGGGTGACTGTCATGTTTGCACATTCTCCCCGTGTCTGCGTGGGTTTCCTCTGGGTGCTCCAGATTCCTCCCACAGTCCGAAAGATGTGCTGGTTAGATGCATTGGCCATGCTAAATTCTCCTTCAGTGTACCCATGTAGTCGCCAGAGTATGGCGACTAGGGGATTTTCACAGTAACTTCATTGCAGTGTTAATGTAAGCCTATTTATGACACTGATAAATAAACTTCAAATGCTGGCCTTGCCAGCGATGCCCACACCCCATGAAAGACTGAAATAAAAGATCCGACCTATTCGCTGCTTTCAGTTTTAGTTTTCTTGTCATTCACCCCAAATCGTGTCTTCTGGTTTTTGACACTTCTGTTGATGGTAACAGATCTTTTACCCACTGTGATCAGGCTGTTCATGATTTTGAACACCTCCTTCAAATCTCCATTCAACCTCCTCCAGCCCAGTGTTAGCTGTGGCTTAATTGGTAGCACTTGCCTCTGCACCATAATGTTCAGGGTTCAAATCCCACTGCAGGACTTCAGAGAAATATCAAGGCTGGTACACCACTGCAGTGTACAGTGCTGCACTGTTGGAAGTGCTAACTTTCTGAGGAGTTGACAAACTGAATCCCCATCTGCCTACTGTGGTGGATGTAAAAGATCCTGTGGCACCATTTTGACAAGGAGCAAGGGAGCTCTCCCTAGTGTCCTGGCCATTATTTATCCCTCAATCAACGTTACAAAAATAGATCATCTGATCATTGTCATATGCATCCTATGCATCCTCACCTTCTCCAAGTTAACTAAGTAACTGAAGTCCCACACCTCTAGAACTGTTGCCATTTTTGTCCTGCACCCTCTCAAAAGCCTTTACATTCCTTCTAAGGTGTGATGCCCAGAACTAGACTCAATCCTCCAGTTGAGGTTAAATCATTGTTACATACAGGTTTACCGTAGCTACCTTGCGTTTGTACTCAATACCATGATTTATAAAGCCAGGTTTCTATGTGCCTTATTAACCACTTTCTCAACCTATCCTGCCACTTTCAATGATCCGTGTGCATTTATCTGCTCTGCCCTTGCACCCCCTTTTACTATTGTATCCCATATAGTAAATTGCCTCTCCTCCTTCTGCCTATCAAAATGTATCGCTTCACTGCATTAAATTTCATGTCTGTCCATAGCACCAACCTGTCCACGTCCTCATAAAGTCTATTACTATACTCCTCAGTATTTCCAAGTTTGGTATCATCAGGAAATGTTGAAATTGTTTCCTGTCACATCATGGGTCGTCAGCCTGAAGGCAGCTCCTTGGCTGCTGATGCTTCACCCAGAGCCATTTTCTTGGCAGTTTTTGTCAGTGTTCTTTACCTTTATCTTCCACTCTCAGAGGCAGGTCCCAAATCTACCTCAGCCAGAGTGGGAATCAAACACACACTGTTGGCATTATTCTGAAACACACATTAGCTAGCTAGCCAGCTGAGCTAACCAGCCTCAGGGCATTAATGAAGCTTAAAAAATAGAGATGGTCTCAGCACTGACCCCTGAGAAACCCCATTTCATACTTTCCTCTTGTCTTTTAAACAACTCCTCAACACTACTCTCTGTTTCCTGTCATTATGGCTACTCAGTGCCTACGCTGTCAGTGTCCCTATTCACAGGCTTGGATAAGCCTGTCCTGTGATACTTTATCAGAAGATTTTGGAAGTCCATGTACAGCACATTTACCCTCTCCGTTCCTTCATCAAAAAACTCAATGAAGGTAGTTAAACATGGTTTTACTTTGGCGACTCTGTGCTGCCTTTCCTTAGTTAACTTGCACTTGTCCAGTGAATGTCCCGCATTATCATTTTGAAATGTTCTCCCACTGCTGAGGTTGACCCATTTGGCCTGCAGTTGCCAGGCTTATTCTTACACCCTTTTTTGAACATGTTTGTAGTGTTTGCAATTCTCTAGCCCGCTGGCACCAGCCAAGCATCTGAAGAGGATTGCAAGATTATTCCCAGTGCTTGCACTAATTCCACTTTTCCTTTCTTCAGTATTCTGAGACACATCTGATTGTAGTGACATTAACTTTAAGTACAACCACTTTCTCATTCCTCCTCGTTCCCAGTTTTAACCCACTCAGTATCTCACCACATCCCCTTTCACGATGACTTTGGCAATATCTTCTTCCTTGGTGATGAAAATGGAAAGTGTTCATTTTGTATTATCTCAACCACGCTTTCTGCCTCCATGCAAAAATCCCCTATTTTGATCCTGATTCAGCCACACCACTTTTTTCATTACCCTTTTATTGTTTGCATGCTTATGGAAGACATTTGGATTCGCTTTCCTTTAAGAGGACAGTTTCTTCTCATATTTGCTCTTTTTCACTTCTCTAAGCTTTCTACATTCAGTCTGGTCCTCATGTCTATTATCAACCTGACATTATTTTGAAAACACCTTTGGCGGGATTTTCCTGTCCTTTGCATCATTGGGATTTTCCAGTCACAACGAAGGCAACACCACCCCCCGCCCCACCCTTCCCCCACCCCACCCTAGTGGGTTCCCCAGCAGCAGGACAGACGAGCCACACAAAACGTCACAGAACTGGAGGCAGGGCACGGTGGCACAATGGTTAGCATTGCAGCCTCACGGCACCAGGGACCCAGGTTCAGTTCCAGCCTTGGGTGATTGCCTGTGCTGAGTTTGCAAAGCTAACCTAAACCTTGTGTTACTATGATCACTGTCTGTTAAATGACACTTGATCCACTTCATTCTCTAGATCCGGGGTCCTGCAAGACCTCCTTACTGTTAGACTAGAAGCATATTGATCTAGAATTTTATCCTGAAAACACTTCAGAGACTTCTCTGTCTCCCTGACCTTTACACCATTACTATCCCAGTCTGGATTAGTATAATTTAAGTCCCCCAGTATAACTACTATTTATTTAAACAATTGTTTGGTAAAAACAGAACTTGAATACTGCTGAAAAGAAAGACGTAGGGAGGCAGTGGCATGGTCAGTGACAAGTACGACGTAGTCACCCTCATGAAACCATACCTTACAGGTGATGTCTCATTCACTGCCACCACCCATCGGCAGGACAGACCCAGCAGAGGCGGTAGGACAGTAGCATACAGTCAGAAGAGAGTTTCCCTGGGAGTTCTCAGCATTGACTGCTGACCCCATGAAGTCTCGTGGCATCAGGTCAAACATGGGCAAGGAAACCTCCTACTGATTTCCACATTCCACACACCCTCGGCTGATGTATCAGTATCCTCCATGTTGAATAGCACTTGGAGCAAGCACTGAGGGTGGCAAAGGTGAAGAATGTACCCTGGGTGGGGGTTTCAAAGTCCATTAGCAAAAGTGGCTTGGTGGTATCACCATGCACTGAGTTGGTTGAGGGCTAAAGGACATCCCTACTTGACTGAGACTGTGGCAAGTGGTGAGGGAACCAACAAGAGGAACATAGTTGACCTCATCCTCACCAACCTGTCTCAGCAGATACATCTCTCCATTGCCAATATTGATAAGAGTGACCACCACACAGTTCTTGTGGATACATTGCCCTATCTTAACACTGAGGAAGCTACCCATCACGTTGTGTGACACCACCATTGTGCTAAATGAGATAGATTTCAAACAGAACTAGCAACTCAAGATGGGCATTCATGAGACACTGTGGACCATCAGCAGCGTCAGAACTGTACTCAACCACAATCTGTAACCTCATGGCCCAGTATATCGCTCACTCTGCCATTACCACCAAGCCGAGGCATCAACCCATGCTCACTGAAAAATGCAGGAGGGACTTGCCAGGAATAGAACCTGGCACACCTAAAAGTGAGGTGTCAACCTGGTGAAGCTACAACACAGGACTACTTGCACAGCAAGCAGCATAAGTAGCAAGTGATAGATAAAGCTAAGTGATTCCACAACCAACTAAGTTCTGCAGTCCCTCCACCTCCAGCTGTGAATGGTGGTGGACAATACATTGTCGTTCTTCCACTGTTGCTGTGTCAAAATCCTCAAACTCCCTCCCTAACAGCATTGGGGGTGTACCTACACCACATGGACAGCAGTGGTTCCAAAAGGCAGCTCACTACCATCCTCTCAATGGCAATTAGGGATGGGCAATAAATGTTGGCATAGCCAATGAAGCCCACATCCCTTGAATGAATAATAAAAAAGATAATGTTGCTGAAGCTTTTCTACTTGACTGATCAGCACAAATGCAAGAATGCCAAATTATAAATGATCGTAAATTATACTACAGGAAAGGGTTCTGATTGGTTGGCAAGTGAACTTTAATTGGCTGAGGCATTGCTATGGAGAAAGCAACAAGGGACCATAGGCTTTCCATGTTCCTGGGTAATTTAACAAAGGTACAAGGTTTGGACATATTCCTTTTGTTTGTGTATAAGCAAGCGTAAATGAGCCACGTTATAAGCTCGACCAATTACCTTAAATTGGCTGTTGGTGTAACTATTGGTGCAGTCATGATTGGACAGTTCTTGTTGAATAATCATGGAATAACATTTAATAGTAGACTCCGCTCAACCAACCCCCACTTGCAAAACCCAAAACAACACATCTGTTAGATGCGATTTTATTGTGTTCAGCAAGTGCTGTCCAATCTTGAGTGCACCAATAGCTGCACAAACAACCGATTTATGATAATTATCCAAACTAGAAGCAAGAGAAGCAATGATCTGTTCCCTGAAAATAAATGGAACAAGTTCAAGCCATTAGCCTTTTCTGAATTATTCAGAAACATGGAGAGCCTACAGTTCCCCACTGCTTTCTCCATGACAATGTCTTGACTAGAATTGATTTTTCAACCAAGCGACAACCTTTTCTTCTATACAATAACTTGTGATCATTTGAAGTTTGGCATTCTAATGTTTGTCCTGCAAACAGAAGAATGGATGAAATGTTTGGCAACATATCTGTTTTTTTTCAATACTCTGTATTTTCTGTTAGACTCTGTAATGTCCTATAGCAAATATCCTGTAGTGGTAATGATACCTTTATTGTTTCTTAGCTTTTACCCATATGGATTCTGTTCTTGACCCCTCTAGGACATCTTCTCCATCCAGCACCGTAACATTCTTGATCAATGTGACACCCCTCTTTTGTCTCTTTCTCTATCTTTCTGGAACACAGTGTATCCAGGGGATTTAAGTCCTGTCTTTTTTTTGAGCCAGGTCTACCACAACATTGTGTTGCAGTATTTCTATTGGCAGCTGCAGCGCACTGAACATACTTAGCATGCTCCGTGTGTTTACATACACGCATTGAAAACAAAATTTAAACCATATTATATTCCCTCTGATTCTGATACCTGACTCTTTCTTATTCTAGTTCTATCTGTCTCTCCCAATCCCTTGTGCACCTTGTTTCTCCTTTCTAATGTTACATCCAAATAGCCATTAATTATGTGTGAGCATTGACCAGCCATTTACTTTTACAGGGCTTAAAAGGTCATGGAATATGGGGCGTAAGTGAGTTAAGCTTAAGTTATGACCCATTTTTTTTGTATATAATGTTTAGTGAAAGACAATCTGCCCATGATGGTCATGCTTGTTACTGACTTGAAACTGTCTTTGTATCTTCTAATATCGTTCAGTTCTTCATTAATTATTAAGGATTTAAAATAAAATCATAGTAAAAGTATCCTAATAAAACAAGTAGTCTTTAGAACCTTGTATCATCCTTTTAATTGTTCATGTTTTTGCAATGTACAGAATAGATCAATTTCTAGAAGTTGCTTTGTTTGAATAAAACCTTTCTTATATGGAACCACAGCTGCGAACTATTTTGTTAATGTTAAGATATCCACTCCTGAACGTGCTAAGATGAGATAATTTCTTCTACCAAAAACTGAATTTTGATTTTAACCTCTTTGACAGGTCCCAGAAAGATGAGAACCCTAATTCCAACATGACAGGTGGCAGATTGCTTCTTACGAGCTTTCCAGCACGTTACCATATATATCTGGTGTCTGCTGCTTTCCAACAGAAATATCACCAATCAATGAGGAAAAAGATCCCCAGACTTCAGCTCAACAACTAATTGCTTCACCCAACAGCATCTTAGATAAATAAAAAATGATATTTTTGGGGTTTTTTTTTTGCTCGCTACTTTCAGTTGAATCAGGCTGTTCTTAGAACTTTGATGAACAAAACGAGCTATTTTGCTCATCAAATCTGTTTTTGGAAAGCGAAAATGAAAATCTGATCCAACTTTCCTTATTTCCTTATAATATCCCTTTTCTCAACAAACAGTACAACTATTTTTTGTAGACAAAATCAACTCTGCTCCTGTTTCTGACAGGGAATTCACATTCTAACCACTCCACTAGAAAGACTCATGCCTGATCATACCTTTCATTATATTTGTAAATGTCTTGAATTTGTGTGCTTCTTGCCATCTCACTGACCAATTGAAACAATTAATACTGTTTACCTTATCATAATTATTTTATCCTTTTAACTGTAAAAAGGGGCAGTATGGCAGTTAGGGCAGTGATATGCTCCTCCTGCCAGATGTGGGAAATTAGGGAGCAATCTCTCTGACAACTCCCCTGCCTCCTGCATCAGCTCTCAAGCCACACATTCACCTGCCTAATCTTTCTATTCCTACTCTCACTAGCACATGGCGCCATCAGTAGTCCAGAAATTACTACCCTCAAGGTCCTGCACTTTAGCCTTCTGCCTAAGTCTCTATATTCACACTTCAGGACCTCATCCCTTTTGCTACCTATGTCGTTGGAGAGGTACTGCATGGTAGGTTGTTGCTTAAGGTTATGTCTCATGGGATCCAGGCTAAGGTAGTCAATTGGATACAAAGTTGTCTTGATGAAAGACAGAGAGTGGTTATAGAGGATTGTTTTTCAAACTGCAGGCCTGTGTCCAGCAGTGTGCCTCAGGGATTGGTGCTGGGTCCACTGTTATTTGTCATTTATATTAACGATTTGGATGAGAATTTAGGAGGCATGTATTTCAGTAAGTAGTAACTGTAGTAAGTTTGTAGATGACACCGAGATTGGTGGCACAATGGATGGTGAAGAAGGTTATCTAGGATTGCAATGGGATCTTGATCAATAGAGCCAGTGGGCTGATGAATGGCAGATGAAGTTTAATTTAGATAAATGTGAAGTGATGCATTTTGGTAGATCACACCACAGTAAGATCTACTCAGTTAATGGGAGAGCATTGGAGGGAGTTATAGAACAAAGAGATCTAGGGGTTCAGTTCATAGCTCCCTGAAAGTGGATCAAGTGGTGAAGAAGGCATTCAGCATGTTTGGTTTCATTGGTCAGAACATTGAATACAGGAGTTGTTGAAGTTGTACAAGTCATTAGTAAGGCCACACTTGGAAAACTGTGTACAGTTCTGGTCAAAGTATTATAGAAAAGATATTATTAAACTTGAAAGAGTGCAGGAAAGATTTCTAGAATGCTACCAGGACTTGATGGTTTGAGTCAGACGGAGAAGCTGGATAAACTGGGACTTTTTCCCCTGGACCTTAGGAGGCTTAGGGGTGATCTTATAGAGGTCTACAAAATAATGAGATGAATAGATCAGCTAGATAGTCCATATCTTTTCCCAAAGGTAGGGGGTCTAAAACCAGACAGCATAGGTTTAAGATGAGAGGGGAGAGATACAAAAGGGTCCAGAGAGACAATTGTTTCACACAGAGGGTGGTCAATATCTGGAACAAACTGCCAGAGGTAGTAGTAGAGGTGGATACAATTTTGTCTTTTAAAAAACATTTAGACAATTACATGGGTAAGTTGGGTATAGGGGGATATGGGCCAAGTGTGGGCAATTGGGACTAGCTTAGTGGTTAAAAAAAGGGGTGGCATGGACAAGTTGGACCAAAGGGCCTGTTTCCATGCTGTAAACCCCTATGACTTTATAACTGTTGGAACACATCAATCAAACCATTCCATAATCTTCTCAAATCTAATAAAAACCCTATTCTCTCCAGTCTCCTTTCATAACTGAAATATTAAAGGATATGAGGAGCAAGCAATAGTGGATTTGACTAGGTGGATAATCTAAAGAAACACTAATGTTGTCTTGATTGTTGATATGACCTTTTACAATCCATGATCAATTGGATTTCTCATCTATATGCTGTACCTTGGTAACATCATCTGAAAGTACAGTGTTAGTTTTACATATACAGTGACAACACCTAACTCTCCCTCACCAATACCAATCCATCATTGCTAAGTGATCAAACTGCTTATCTGACATCCAGTACTGGGTGAATGGCAGTTTCCTCCCATCGAAATATTCTTTTTTGTTTTTGGAGCCTGCTCCAAACTCCATTCCTTGGCTACCAATTTCATCCTTCTCCCTAGCAGCAGTTTGAGAACAAACCAGTCTGTTTGCAATCTTCTTGTCACATTTGACCCTGAGGTGAGATTCTGATTTCCTTTTCATGCTGTCACTAAGAGTGCTTGCTTCCACCTCTGTAATTTTGCCCCTGTTTCAGCCTTTCTTCTGCAGTAATCCTTGTTCATGCCTTTGCTCCATCTAGACTTGACAATTCAGAGCACTCCAAGCTGCTCTCCTGTATTCTACCCACCCTAACCTTGAGATCATCCAAAACTGCTGTTGGTGTCTTAACTCCCATTAAATCCCATTCCCCTATCATCCCCAATTGAAGACAGGTTAACTATCAGGGAACAGAGTGGGTATAAATGAGTCAATTGCAGGTCGGTGAACTATAACAAAGTGAATTAGTGCTTGGGCTTCAATTAATTCCAATTTATATTAATGACTTGGATGAAGGGATTGAGTGTTTGAAGACACATTTGCAAATGATACAAAGATAGGTAGGAAAGCAAGTTATGAGGAGAATGCAAAGAGATATAGCTAGGTTAACTGTGTGACAAAGATTTGGCAGATGGAATATAATGTGGGAAAATGTGAGGTTGTATCCTTGGGCAGGAAGAATAGAAAATGGGATTATATTAAAATGGAGGGGGACTGCAGAATGCTTTTTAAATTATTTCACAGGATGTGGGCATCATTTCCTAGCCCAGTATTTATTGTCCATTCCTAAGTACAGAGCAACCTGGGCGTTCTTGTGCATGAATCACAAAAATTCAGCATGCAGCTACAGCCAGAAATTAGGAAGGCAAACACAGTGTTGGCCTTTATTGCAAGGGATAGGGCATTAAAGTCTTGTTACCATAATGTGGGGCATTGGTGAGACTGCACCTAGAGAACTGGCTGGTTACCTTGTTCAAGTTGGGACATACTTGTATTGGAAACAGTTCAGAGAAGGTTTACTAGGTTGATTCCTGGGATGAGAAATTTATTTTATGAGGTAAAGCTGGGCAGGTTGTCATCAAAACTTTAATCACAGAAAATGGTTCATCTTCAAGGAAGTACGAACATTCTGGAAGAATTTGTATTTTTTTAAAAGACGCTGTCCCGTCAAGGCAAGAATTCTGGTTGCTGCTGTTCCTTGAGAAGACAGTATTTTGCAAGAAAAGATAATTAAACAGTTTTAAAGAAGCTGGAAACCCCTTGACCCTGCTGAACTGTTCACATGATTTACGTTGGTGAAAGACGAGAAGGATCTCTTGCTTAAGTAAAGAAGACACCCTGAAGCTCCAGACACAGTCCCAAAGCAGAGAGTGAATGGAAGTTGCCCGAAATCACTCTACTTTGGGAAATCGACTGAATCAACAAGTTTTCCTCAAAATTCACCTGAAAAGTAGTGCAAGAGTCACTGATTGTTTCCCCGACAAGCATTGAGATACCAACCGTATAGTGGACACCATTTCAAGGACTCCACCATCCATCCTTTTCCCTTGAACTACAGACTTCTTTTGGCAGAATTGCTCGATATTGCTTTACTGTATTTTCTGATATATGTGAGCGCGTTTAGAGTAATTATTATAATTCCCTATTTCACACGGGTTAATAAGCTTTGCCTTTCTACTTGATAAGTCTGTCTTTATTATCAACTAATAATTGTGTTGCATATTGAAGAAACCTGGGTATTGAATTGTTATTCTGATTTAATGGGCAAAGCACATATTTAGCCATATAGCTAGCTGTTGAATTCATTCCAAGTGGTGACCATGCAGTAGTGGGATCAGAGACAGACAGTGCACTCTTCTCACCTCAGTCATAACATACGATTGGGGCTCATGGGATTTAACCCAAATTGAAGATGTATTACTGAGAACAGGTAAAAGGCAACAGTCAAGTTTCTTCCATAATAGAGTAACATTGATGTTAGTGTAATGGCTACTTTTGATGCAAGTGTGTTTTTGAAGCAGTCTGAGTTGAATTATAATTCTTTAATGATAATCTAACTGTTGCACAATTGGTGAGCATGGTGGAACAGTTACAGATAAAAATTAGAGTAAGAGCTTAGAAAGCCAACCTTTGAAAACTAACAGAAAGAACAAAGAAAAGTACAGCACAGGAACATTGGCCTTCCAAGCCAATTATGATGTCTGCTTAAACTAAAACCATGTGCACTTACAGAATCCATATCCTTCCATTCCCATCCTATTCATGTATTCGTCTGGTTGCCCCAGCGAACTAGCGGCCAAAAAGCTGAGTTATGGAAGTGAAAGAAACCAAAGGAACCAGTTTACATGGGCACAGTTTCAAGTTAGAACAGAAGAAATTGGAATAGAATTATGAATGAAGGAAAAAGCAAGAGAATGAGAGGAAAGGGAAAATGAGAAAGCATTTCAGAGGGAGAGCAATAACAAAGACAGGAGAGATGGTGTGCAGCACGATAGCACAATGGTTAGCACTGCTGCTTCACAGCTCCAGGGACCTGGGTTCGATTCCTGGCTCGGGTCACTGTCTGTGTGGAGTTTGCACATTCTCCTCGTGTCTGTGTGGGTTCCTCTGGGTGCTCCGGATTCCTCCCACAGTCCAAAGATGTGCAGGTTACGTTGATTGGCCATGCTAAAATTGCCGCTTAGTGACCTGTGATGTGTAGGTTAGAGGGATTAGGGGGTAAAGTATGTGAGGATAGGGCCTGGGTGGGATCTTGGTCGGTGCAGACTCGATGGGCCGAATGGCCTCTTTCTGTGCTGTAGGGTTTCTATGAGTAAAAGGAGCGAGAAAGAGAATTGAAGAAACAAAAGTTCACCTTTAAAAGGGATTGATCAGGAAGACAGGAAAGAGGAATGGCAAAAGAAAAGGGAAAAAGAACAAGAAGAAAGGAATAAAAGAAAGGAAACGCTGGCTTAAAATGCTGGAACTAAAACAACAGGCTGTCCTTCTCTTGTTAATTGGAAGATCCTGACTCTAACCCAAGACCCAATGGGGAACTATTTAAATTTGGACAAACACTCCCAAAGTTTGAGCAAAGTGATGTAAAGACATCTTCATTTCTTTTGAAAAAATGAAGTAGATAGGGCGACGAAAAGAAAATTGGACATTGCTTAAGCAAAGCAGATTGACTGACAGAGCTCATGAAGTTTATACCTTGCTTTCTGAAGAGTCTTTGACAGATTGAAGTTGCATAAAAGACTACTTTTGCTCCTTATGAGTTGGTTTGTGAAGCTCACAGGCAGAAGTTTCAGAATCACTGGAAACAACCCAGGCAGATGGATATAGAATTGAGAGGCTAAAGCAAACTAACTTTGATTATTGTATAAGGGCACTAAGGTAGGACCAGGTATGAGCCCTTAGGGAAATAATTCTGGAAGAATTTAAAATTCACTCCTTCCATTAATAAGAACTCATGCAGAGAACCAAAGGGTTTCATCAGCTGGACAGACAGCTAAGATGGCTGATGATTATGAGATTGTCCACAAGCCCCAACCTTTCTTCCATCATCTCCACAAACCTGAGAACTATAGAAGGTGGGAGAGCGACAGAAGGGCAAGTAGGCAGGAATGAGAAGGGAAGACTGAAAATATATCTTCTCAGATGAGAAAGGAAAGTTCTGAGAGTGGGAGTGATGTCCAAAGGGCTAAGTATCCCCATTACCACAATGTAGGAATACAATCTTGAAATTGCTGGAAATTACAGGGTAAATCCATGGGAAACATTAGGGTACACAAAACTGATTCTGAGAAAGGGACTACAGACCAAGCTGTAGCACTGACTACAGCTGTACCAACACTATTGTGATTGCAGGAGAGGTGAACAAGATACCTGAAAGCTCCAGGGAATTCTTGTCTAAAGGAAAAGTAAGTTCTTATCCCTCAAGTGAAGCAAATCAATCCAGAGTTATAGTTAGGGACACGGGGACAATACAACTCTTTTATTGGGGACAAGCTTACCTTTCCCCCAGTGAGTTCACCAATAGTCAAGGTTTTAGTGAATGTTATTGGTGGGAAGTTTATACCCGTATCTTTGCATTGGATATACCTGGAATATGACTGGAATGATAACAGTGGGAGCTGTTTGTAGTTTTCCTGTAGACAGAGTTGATTTATCCCTTGGAGATGATCTGACTAGAGTGCAAGTAGCTACAGAAATACCAAATGAAGTCAAGAAGACAGAGCATTTGCAGGAAAAGTTTCCAGGAATTTTCCTTGTGTAGTGAACCAAGCAAAAACTAAACAAGTTCCATCATTAGAGTTAAATGTGGCACTACAAACAGATATATGGCCCTCTGAAACTTTCTTTGGGGATTTGGATGATCCAATGGAAACATCTCAATGGAGGCTCAGCAAACTAATCCAGAGTTAAGTCAAGAGGCACAATCAACGCAAAGCAAAGCTGCAGTAGAAGGAGTTCAGGAATGCTACCAAGTTAAAAATGAGATTCTGCTGAGGATGTGGAGACCTCCTCAAAGACCTTTGTTTTTAATTGATTTGATTTATTATTGCCATACGTATTAACATACAGCAAAAAGTATTGTTTCTTGTGCTCTATACAGACAAAGCACACTGTCCATAGAGAAGGAAAGGAGAGAGTGCAGATGTAGCATTCCAGTCATAGCTAGAGCATAGAGAAAGATCAACTTAATGTGAGGTAGATCCTTTCAAAAGTCTGATGGCAGCAGGGAAGAAGCTGTTCTGAGTCGGTTGTTACGTATCCTCAGACTGTTGTATCTTTTTCCCAACGGAAGAAAGTGGAAAAGAGTACGTCTGGGGTGCATGGAGATCTGTGGATGAAGAGAGGATGATGGTTCATCAGGTATTGGTACGTCAAAATGTAGTCAGGAACTATTCAGGATAGCTGGTGAAATCTCTGTGGCAGGACATGTGGGGATCCAACAGACCCAAGCACGTATAAGTCAACATTCTTATCGGGCAGGTTTTCACAGAGATGCAATCCAGTTCTTTAAAATGTGGCACACATAAAAGGTTGTGGGAAAACTGCAATTGAACTGGCACCTCAAATTCCCATGCCAGTTTTTGGTAAACCGTTTAGTAGGGTTTTGGTAGACCAAAAACAAGAATGGGGTACCTACATATGTTGGCTATTTTGGATATGGCTACTCGGTTCCCAGGAGCCATTCCTTTGAGAACAATTTCTGCCAAAGTAGTGGTGGAGAAATTAACACGATGTGGATTGTTGATTGAGGTCCAACTAGATTAAGGTTCCATTTTCATGTCTAACATTTTGCAGGAACTTATGAGTACTCTGGGTACAAGAAAAGTTAAAATCCCCAGCGTGGCACCCACAAATGCAAACAGCTTTAGAATGATACCATCAGACCCTCAAGACAATGGTTCGGGCACACTGTCAAAAATATCCTCATGATTGTGATGGGAAGTTAGAATTTCTTTTGTTTGCCATTAGGGATGCACCCAATGAATCTACTGAATTTGGTCATTTTGAGTTAGTTCATGAACATGAGGTGAGTAGTCCTCTGAAACAAATCAGAAGTTTATGGAAGAGAGGGGCAAACATTTCGTGACTGATTACCTATCTGGTTTCAAGGAGCAGCTCGCAAGTGTTTCAGGGGTACCTTAAAGCTCCCAAACAACTTGAAGAAACGGGCAGACCAAGACCCGATGCCAAGACCTGAACCTTTCAATCAGGGGATGATGTGTTAGTATTACTGCATTTACAGTGTGAACTGCTAACAGCATGATTCAGTGGTCCATATAAAATAATTGAAAAGATGAGTACAGTTAATTATTTGACTAACACACCAGAACGCAGGAAAAATAATCAACTTTGTCACACTAAGATATTGAAGCTGTATCACCGCCCGCAGGAAATGGGCAGCATAGTGGCATAGTGCTGTCTCAAAGCACCAGGAACCTCAGTTTGATTCCAAACTCGGGTGTCTGGTGTTTGCACGTTCTCCCTGCATCTGCATGGGTTTCCTCCAGGTGTTCTGGTTTCCTCCCACAGTCTGAAGCTGTGCGGGTTAGGTTGATTGGCCATCCTTAATTGCCCCTTAGTGTCAGGAGGATTAGCAGGTTAAATATGTGGGGTTAAGGGGATAGGATCTGGGTGGGATTGTTGTCGGTGCAGGCTTGATGGGCTGAATGTCTTCCTTCTGCACTATGATTCTAAGAAGATGAACAAGCTCTGGTATGTGAGGTAGTAATGAGAGTGGAGGATGAAAGAGATAGTGAGGATGAGGCAGGAGAAAGCTTAGACAATTCTCAAACTGAACATCCTATCTAGTTAGCTAACATTGAACTATTTGGTAAATTGGACACCATGCTTCCATATTTAGATGCAGAACAACAAGAAGAATAAACAAAGCTTTGCACAACATTCAAAGGAGCTTGTAATGACAAATCAGGATGTGCAACTTTAGCAATACATGATGTAATGCAGGAGAACTCTCTCTTGTAATTCAGCATTCATACATTTGTGTACAGAGAAACAAACTCAGGTGAAAGCAGAGATCCAATACGTGTTAGAAAATCACCTTACTGAATCCAGCCAAAGCAGTTGGGGTTCATCAGTCACGTTAGTGCCTAATCCAGATGGTCCAACCAAATTCTCTATGGACTATGGAAAGCTCACTGCAGTGACAAAAGCAGATTCCTACCCACTTCCTCGCTTGGGAGACTGTGTTGACAAAAGTTGGCAAGGGCCATTTTCTTACCAAAATAGATTTGTTAAAATGATCTTGGCAGGTTCCATTAGCACCCAGATTGAAAGAAATATTAACCGTTGTCATACCTGATGGTATTTTCCTATGATGAATGATGCCATTCGAGCTAAAACTCACCTCGGCAACTTTTCAAAGACTAATGCACCAAGTGATAGCCAGTAATAGCCAGTGTTCCTAACCATGTGGTTTATTTTGATGATGTTTTGGTACAGAGTGGCACTGGGAAAGACCTCTTGAAACAATTAGAAGCTCTGTTTAGGAAACTGCAGTCAGCTGATTTGGTAATAAACCTTGCTAAAAGTGAGTTTGTGAAAATGCAGGTAACCTATCTAGGGCACATAGTAGTGTCAGGATGAGTGCTGCCAAGAAAAATACAGCAAGAAGTCTCACAATACCAGATTAAAGTCCAACAGATTTATTTGGAATCGTGAGCTTTTGAAGCGCTGCTCCTTCATCACCTATGCCCACCCCATTCTAACACTGTAATCTCCACATCAAGAAAAGTATAGATTTTGGTGGTGCTCACTGCCACTAAAACTAAGTAAGAGATCATGATGCAAAATGCTTTGGTTTGTTTGCAAAGGGGTCACATGGTGGTTTATAGTTTTGGAAAAAAAAGACATGCCTGGAAAGCTGTGTTAAAAAGTTAGATTTGGTTTTGCCATGGGGGGAGATTAGAAGGATCAATTGCTTGGGTAGAGAAGACCCCAGTTGCTGAAACTTCAGATCCGGCCCCAAAACAGAGAGTGAATGGAAGTTGCTCTGAAATTACTCTACTTTCTGAAATCGACTGACGGCAGGTGTTCCTTGAGGTTCACTGAAAAGTAGTGCAAGAGTCATCGATTGTTTGCCTGGTCAGTGCTGAGAAACCTATACAACCTGGACACCATTTCAAAGACTCCACCATCTATCCTTTTCCCTTGAACACTGACTTCTAACCTTTTGGCAGAATTGCACTATGTTACTTTGTTGTGTGTGTTTGTGCGTGTGCGTGTGCGTGTGTGTGTGTGTGTGTTAGTGTGTGTGTGTGTTAGAGTGTTTAGAAAGCAATTATCACATTTCACACTGCAGGTTGATAGTCTTGCCTTCCTACTTGATATGTTTGGTTTTATTATCAATTAATAACTGTATTGTTTATTGAAAACGCCTGGGGATGGAACAGTCATTCTGAGATTAATGGGTAACGCACATATTTGATTGTATAGTTAGCTGTGGAAACCATTTTAATATAGGTTGTGACCCGTGGAGTAATGGCATCATAGGTAGAAGGTGAGATGTTCAGGTCCTGCTCACCACAGGAATTGTAACGGTGGGACAGAAAATTCAGCAGACCATTTAGAGATCCGATGATCCCAGGCAGGAATTTCTGGTCATGGGGTGCATGCGACTGAAAAATCCTGCCCAGAGAGTGCAGTCCTCTCAACTCGGTTAGGCCTATACTCATGGAAGTTTAGAAGAATGAGAGGTGTTCTTATTGAAACATATCAAATTCTGATGAAGCTTGACAGAATGCTTCCTCATTTGAGGGAATCCGGAACTAGGGGGCGCAGTTTAAAAATAATGTGTCTCCTATTTCAGACGGAGGTGAGGAATTTCTTCTGAGATGGTTGTTATTATTTGGAAATCTCTTCCCCAGTGATAGTTGAATATATTCAAGATTGAGTTAGATAGATTTTAGGTAATGGGAGAAGGCAGTAAAGTGGAATTAAGGCCACAGTCTAATCAGCCATGATCTTACTGGCTGGTAGAGCAGCCCTCAGGGTCTGAACAGCCTAGTCCTGCTCCTGCTTTCTGTGTTTTTACCTCACTGACCTACATTGGCACTTGGCCAAGCAACATCTTGATTTTAAAATTCTGGACTTAAACATTGAGTTCAGCAACTTCAGAGTATGAACTCTCCCCTCCACCTTCACCCCATTTCCATTTATTTTATTTCATTTCATTTTATCTCATTTTTAAAAAATCTCACTTTCCATCTTTTTTCCCCACCACGGTGTCCCATCTCCCGACCCCACCAGGGCCATCAGTTACATGTCTCAGGTTATCCATTCCTTTGCCAATAACCCATTGTCACATTCTAATCTCTTCATGGCCGCTATCAGCTCTCTTCTTTGCCGTGAACACCACCATTCATATTCCCTTTGTTTTTTTGTCTATGACATCTCTGCCAATTTCACCATCCCCAATCCCCCTACCACACACACTAACAGTATAAATATCATCCTATGTTCTATTGTCTTCTATTCTGACAAAGGGTCACCCAGACTCAAAACATTAACTCTATTCTCACTCCACAGATGCTGAGATTTTCCAGCACTTTCTGTTTATGTTTCAGATTCCAGCATCTGCAGTAATGTGCTTTCATTGTATTAAATATATGTATCAATGTAAGTTGTTGTTATAACTATAATCTTTTACTCCCAAATAACATGTTAAATAGCAATATTTATTTTGTTTTAAAAAGTATTTTCTTGCATACATTGAGGTGTTATCTACATTGTAACAGAAAGGACTTAGAAAGGACAATTCCATTCTCGCCTGTATGGAAGTTCAGTTCTGCTTTGAGCTAATATTTATAGTCGCATTTTCCTGCTTTCTTCTGATATCCTTTTATCTATAGTTGCATTTAGTGCCTTTTTCCTGTTCTAAAAATCATACTTCAAATTATCACAGCTTTGAGCCATGCATTTAAAAAAAAGATTTAAATCCTATCCAAACATATAAATAAATGAAGTGTCTATCATGGGCCTTGCTATAATTATCTTCTCTGTCACTCAATCAATCACCTTTAACTGAACAATTTTGAAAAACGTGACACCTCTCCGTCATGCAGCTACTCCTTACAGGCTAGTTTCTAATTTCTATATCGTCTACCTTAAAAAGTAATTGCAAACCTCTAGTTGGCTTCATTTTCTTAAGATGGCCCTGTCTGACTGCTTGGAAACCCTCTATACCTGCAGTGGTTCTGGTGTCCGTAAACTGGCTGTGCTCAGCGTTAACTTGCGCTATATCTAGTTGACCCAGTATCTAGCATCCAGTTAACTTCTGTGATTTTGATTGCAAAACAGCTAGTCTTGTGAAAAATTTTTGGCCTAATTTAAAGTGCTTTCTCTCCTTTTTGTTTCTTACTGTTCTCTCATTCACTTGCTTTCTCACTTTTTAAGCTTATTGTCTTGTTAGTTTTCAGAGATTTATATTTGAATTGATAAACATCAGAAATAGGGCATATTTTTAAGTGGGTTTAATTTTAAGAAGGGTAAAATCTTTAGTTAGATTCATGCTGGACAAAGGTCTTTGCCTATATGGTGGTTGGTTTCAATTCCAATTGTGTTTCTATTGTGTTTAGGGAGGGTTACGGTGTGAAGAGTAAATAGAAGTCACAGTGGTTGCTCAGCAACTAGAAAGGTTTTTAAGTTTTAGTTTTTAGCTGAATCTGACGGTGGTTGGAGACAGAACACTGGGGAGTGAACATTTCTCAATTCTGCCAGAGGAAAGACTGGACAGGACAAGAAAGCTACAAGAGGCAAACTTCCCAAAGAACCAGATACAGTCTAGATAAACAGGGATTTGAGACGTAAAGCATGTCTGAAGAAGACTTAAATTAAGAGAGACCAAAGGAATTCAAGGGGAAACGTAAACGAAATTTTCTGAGTTAGACAATTGCAGTAACCAGATTTACAGTAGGAACGCAGATTTCAGAGGTAAATCAAATGTTTGATGTTGTCTTAATAATGTCTGAGAATCAAAATTAAAGCAATTGTGAACAGTGTCTACAACAGTTAAGGCAAAGAAATCTTACAGGGGTAGTGGTAAAACATGCATACTGGATTTGTTTTTAAAAGTGGAGTAGAAGCTTTGTTTAAAAGAGTATTTGAAAAACCTGGACTGGAGTTTTGAATGCAGATTGCTGATGGAATGCATTGTTGTGAAAGAAGATTCTAAAGCATTTTTTTTTGGGAGTGGTGTTTGAAAACTCTCATGTGACAATCACCTAGGGGAATTCTGAAGGAGAATCCACAGACATTTACTTGAGTTTCAGAATGGAGCGTGTATTTGATCACAGACATTTTGTATGTTTAAAGGGACATTGTGTTACTGAGATCGTCATAGCTTAAGATATATTCTGTAATCCATGTTAACCTTAAAGTCTGTGTGTAACTGTAAGCTAAGGGGGAATGAAGGAGTATTGTATCATAATCTAATCTTTTCATGTTTAATAAATGTTTATTTTCTTGTTGTTATAACTGTAAAAAGTGGTTCTGTGAGTCTGTTACTCCACATTTTATAAAATAAAGTACAAGTTTCCGTCTTTTGAGCCAGCGCTCCATTCTGGAGTCTTCCCGTCCAGTGATAACATCAATTGGGATTGTAACACTCTCTCACCACCTACCTCTCTCTTCCCTTTCCTAGTCTGCCTGATATGTGTTCTATTGAAGTCTGAAATAAGAAAATAATATGCTGAATATTCAAGAAGGAATGCCCATTCACAGAATTGATTATTTTAAAAGTGAGATTATCTAAATATTTGTTTAAATATGGAGCCATTTGACCTGTAGTTACTTTATTCACTTCATTATTTTTTTCCTTACAATTCTAATAGTCTAAAGAGGTTGCTGAAATATAGTCTTAGGTGTTGCTCAGGACAATTTGTAAATACAGTGGTTGCATTGGCATTTATATGAGCTGGATGGAGCCCAAAATTCACGAACAGACCTGTGTGTTCACAAATGTGTATTTCTCTTTTAGTAGGGCCACCCTTGCAATCGATAGAATTGAAAGTAAAATGGATTGAAATATGTGTGGCTGTGTGAGTGTAAATAATGCTCCATTACACCCTTGGGCATCGTTCATGATCAATGGCTACCACTTTTTTAACTGGTACTTTGTACCACTTTCAGTATTGGTGATCTCATGATGGTACCCCAAAGAAGCGTAAATTAAGGTGAATTTGAGTTCTTATTTCATGCTTATGGTACTGAACTGCATTTCAGATCTGTTGTACAAGTGATTATATCACATGATCCTGACTGTTGATTCTCCCATGCCGAATGTTAATTTTCCCATCTGAATTCCATGTCCTACATACAAACCACACTGTCTTCCCAAACCATTGCCCACATGAAAAAAAAACAACAGAAAGGGCATTTTAATTGAGCAGGAAGCAGTCTTTTAAGTCCAGGTATTTGTTTACTCTACATGTTAAGTTATATGGATTGAAGTTTTATATGTTGGAATAGTCAAAAGTATACATATTCATCAAGAATTTTGCAATAATACACTTATAGAACTATAAAAGCAATTTTAACACTTGATTGTCTTCATGAATGGTAAACTT
The DNA here is from genome assembly GCF_965287045.1 of Carcharhinus amblyrhynchos. NCBI lineage: Eukaryota > Metazoa > Chordata > Chondrichthyes > Carcharhiniformes > Carcharhinidae > Carcharhinus > Carcharhinus amblyrhynchos. The sequence goes on from NC_137328.1 coordinate 96,706,929, forward strand.
GCATATAAAGAAATAATGAAACACCACCCCTTCAAATATTCTCCAAATCATACACTATCCTGACTTTGAAATGTATAATTGTTCCTTCATAGTCACTGGATTAAAATAATGGGATCTCTACCTGTGGGGGTATATTTAACACAGTGACTTTAGCAGTTCAAAAAAGTAGTTTATCGCTGTCATCATAAGAACATTTACAAATGGGATGGTCTACACCTGAACCAGAGGAGTATCAATATTCTGGGGGGAGAGGGGGGGTGGGGGATGGTGGTGGGAAATTTGCTAATGCTCTTCGAGAGGGTTTAAACTAATTCAGCAGAGGGATGGGAACCTGAATTGTAGCTCTAGTGCACAGGAGGTTGAGAGTAGTGAGGTCATGAATAAGGTTTCAAGGTCGCAGGACTGTACCGGCAGGCAGGAAGGTGGTTTGAAGTGTGTCTACTTCAATGCTAAGAGCATCTGGAATAAGGTGGGTGAACTTGTAGCATGGTTTGGTACCTGGGACTTCGATATTGTGGCCATTTTGGAGACAAGGATAGAGCAGGGACAGGAATGGTTGTTGCAGGTTCCAGGGTTTAGATGTTTCAGTAAGATCAGGGAAGCTGATAAAAGACGGGGAGGTGCAGCATTGTTAGTCAAGGACAGTATAAGGGTGGCAGAAAGGATGTTTGATGAGGACTCATCTACTGAGATAGTATGGCTGAAGTTAGAAACAGGAAAGGAGAGGTCACCCTGTTCTATAGGCCTCTGAAAAGTTCCAGATTGTAGAGGAAAGGATTGCAAAGGTGATTCTGGATAGGAGCGAAAGTAACAGGGTAGTTGTTATGGGGACTTTAACTTTACAAATATTGACTGGAAACGCTATAATTCGAGTACTTTAGATGGGTCAGTTTTTGTTCATTGTGTGCAGGAGTGTTTCCTGACACAGTATGTAGATAGGCCAGTAAGAGGCAAGGCCACATTGGATTTGGTACTGGGTAATGAGCCAGGCCAGGTGTTAGATTTGGAGGTAGCTGAGTACTTTGGTAATAGTGACCATAATTTGGTTATGTTTACTTTAGCGATGGAAAAGGATAGGTATATACTGCAGGGCAAGACTTATAGCTGAGGCAAAGGAAATTATGATGCGATTAGGCAAGATTTAGGATGCATAAGATGTGGAAGGAAACTGCAAGGGATGGGCACAATTGAAATGTGGAGCTTGTTCAAGGAACAGCTACTGCATGTCCTTGATAAGTATGTACCTGTCAGGCAGGGAGGAAATGTTCGAGCAAGGAAACCGTGGTTTACTAAAGAAGTTGAATCTCTTGTGAAGAGGAAGAAGGAGGCATATGTAAAGATGAGACGTGAAGGCTCAGTTAGGGTGCTTGAGAATTACAAGTTAGCCAGGAAGGACCTAAAGAGAGAGCTAAGAAGAGCTAGGGGGGGACATGAGAAGTCTTTGGCAGATAGGATCAAGGAAAACCCTAAAGCTTTCTATAGGTATGTCCGGAATAAAAGAATGACTAGCGTAAGATTAGGGCCAGTCAAGGACAGTGGTGGGATGTTGTGCGTGGTGCCTGAAGAGATAGGAGAGGCGCCAAATGAAAATTTTTTATTAGTATTCACTCAGGAAAAAGACAATATTGTCAAGGAGAATGCTGCGATACAGACTATTAGACTAGATGGGATTGAGGTTCATAAGGAGAAGGTGTTAGTAATTCTGGAAAGTGTGAAAGTAAGTAAGTCCCCTGGGCTGGATGGGATTTATCTTAGGATTCTCTGGGAGGCTAGGGAGGAGATTGCAGAGCCTTTGGCCTTGATCTTCATGTCGTCACTGTCTACAGGAATAGTGCCAGAAGACTGGAGGATAGCAAATGTTGTCCCTCGTTCAAGAAGGGGAATAAAGACACCCCTGGTGGTTATAGACCAGTGAGACTTACTTCTGTTGTGTGCAAAGTTTTGGAAAGGTTTATAAGAGATAGGGTTTATAATTATCTAGAAAGGAATAAATTGATTAGGGATAGTTAACACGGTTTTGTGAAGGGTAGGTCATGCTTCACAAACCCTATTGAGCTCTTTGAGAAGGTGACCAAAGAGTGGATGAGGGTAAAACAGTTGATGTGGTGTATATGGATTTCAGTAAAGCATGCTAGGCTATTGCAGCAAATACAGAGCTATGGGATTGAGGGTGATTTAGCGGTTTGGATCAGAAATTGGCTAGCTGTAAGAAGACAGTGGGTGGTGGTTGATGGGAAATGTTCATCCTGGAGTTCAGTTACTAGTGGTGTACTGCAAGGATCTGTTTTGGGGCCACTGCTCTTTGTCATTTTTATAAATGATCTGGATGAGGGTGTAGAAGGATGGATTAGTGAATTTGTGGATGACACTAAAGTCGGTGGAGTTGTGGACAGTGCAGAAGGATGTTGCAGGTTACAGACAGGCATGGATAAGGTGCAGAACTGGGCTGAGAGGTGGCAAAAGGAGCTTAATGTGGATAAGTGTGATGTGATTCATTTTGGAAGGAATAACCGGATTAAAGAGGACTGGGTTAATGGTAAGATACTTGGCAGTGTGAATGAGCAGAGAGAGAGATTGGTGTCCAAGTGCATAGATCCCTGAAAGTTGGCACCCAGGTTGATAAGGTTGTTAAGAAGGCGTACAGTGTGTTAGCTTTTATTGGTAGAGGGATTGAGTTTCGGAGCCATGAGGTCATGTTGCAGCTGTACAAAACTCTGGTGCGGCCACACTTGGAGTATTGCTTACAGTTCTGGTCACTGCATTATAGGAAGGATGTGGAATCATTGGAAAGGGTGCAGAGGAGATTTAACAGAATGTTGCCTGGTATGATGGGAAGGTCTTATGGGGAAAGGCTGAGGGACTTGAGGTTGTTTTTGTTAGAGAGAAGGTTAAGAGTTGACTTAATAGAGGCATATAAGATGATCAGAGGATTAGATAGGATGAACAGTGAGAGCCTTTTTCCTCAGAGGGTGATGACTAGCACAAGGGGACATAGCTTTAAATTGAGGTATGATAGATATAAGACAGATGTCAAAGATAGATTCTTTACTCAGAGAGTAGTAAGGGCATGGAATGTCCTGCCTGCAACAGTAGTGGACTCGCCAACATTAATGGTCATTGGACAAACATATGGATGATATTGGAATAGTATAGGTTAGATGGGCTTTAGATTGGTTTCACATGTCAGCGGACTATCGAGGGGTGAAGCGCCTGTACTGCGCCATAATGTTCTGTTTCTATTTAGGAATTGACATTAAATGCTAACTTTACCTGGATCGCTCACATCTCTTGACTGAAATAAATGAAATGTGATTAAATCTTGCACAAAAATATCTTGTGTCCTTATAATGCAAAATATCTGTACTGATCAACTTCATGACAATTTGTTACCTAGGAAGTTAATAAAAGCTCTCAAATTAATCAGATTCTGCAATATTTTTATATTGGTACCTTATGTTAACGCTTCCTGATGGACTGTGCCCCAGGTTAACTTGGAATACATGTCCTAGCTAGCATGTTGCTGAAGCTGCTATTTAGAAAGAATGCATACAGTTGTAAATTTGCTGCTTACTTCCCTGTCAAGACAATACCTATCTTGAGAGCAGGCTTGGCATGACTTGCTGATGTTAAAGTTTCTCAGCAGGAAATTGCAAGGGACTGCCAGTTTACAAAAGAGCAGTTATTATTCCAGTTTGGTATGAAACTGCCTTAATTTGTGCTCTTGCAGGAGATTGGACTTCATTAATAATTATATTATTATTTAAAAGTAACCCAAATAAATAACATATTAAGGTTCAACAGCTTTCAAGCTGTCTAAAGGTCACTGTTAAACAATAGCATAATGTTCACCCAATTCTTTGCTACATTTGAAATGATAGGTGAGGATTTCTTCAATTAGTACGAGAAATGGCTGTCTTCCAAACTGAACTGCAGCACTCATGGTTTGCAGGCAGGTTGAGGAAGTAGTGGTACAAATGCTGATTGACACTGGAGTCTTCATTTAATAATGGTACAGCACAGAAGGAGGCCATTTGGTCCAAAGTGACCGATGCTAGCTCTTTGAAACAGCTACTCAATTCGTCCCATTCTCCTGTTCTTTCCCCATAGCCCTGTACGTTTTTCCACTTTGAGTGGAATCCAATTCTCCTTTGAACTTTTTTCTACTAAATGTGTTCCCAACATCTTTCACACAGTACAGTTCAAAATAAAATAATTATTCCTCTTGGGATTTTGCCAACTACAGTATTTAAATCAGTGTTCACTGTTTACTTATTATTAGACTTTCTCATTAGTAGAAAGAATTTCCCTCTTTGTACACTAAAAAGCCCTTCCAAGTATTCAACACCCCTATTGGACTTCTTCTTAATCTGCTAAGAACAAGCCCTGCATCTCAAGTTTCTCCATATATCATTGGTATCATTTTAATAAAATGTCTTAAAACCTTGAATTTTTTCTCAAGTCTATTGCTGGACAAAACTGGACAAATAGTTCCTGCTGGGACTAATCAATGATTTATAAAGACGTACCATAACATTGTTGAAGTGGAAATGAACATTGCTAGGATGGAATGCCAAGGGAGCATGAATAGGCATATACATTAGGCAGATAAGGAAAGTGATTTAAATTTAACTATTCTGTTTCAAAAGGAGCATATATAATTCAGAGATTGTAAATGGGTGAGGCAAAGTAGTAAGTTTACTTTTATTTAAAAAAGGTTTAAAAAAGTTTAAGGGAGTTGTGCAGGGGAAGTTTTACACACAGAGAATGGTGGGTGCCTGGAACGCACTGCCAGAGGAGATGGTGGAAGCAGGCACATTAGCAGCATTTAAGAGGCACCTGGATGGGTACATGAATAGGGAAGGATTGGGGGAGAGCAGACTTTAGTAAAATAAAACTGGATCTGGCCAAGGTAGACTGGGAACAGCTACAAATGGGAAAATCTACAGAAGAGCAGTGGGGGGCATTCAAAAATGAAATAGGGAGGGTGCAAGTTGTTCCTTCTAAGTTGATAGGTAAGAATAACAAGCCCAGAGAATCATGGATGACCAGAGGTATTCTGGATACAATGAAAAGGAAATAAGAGGCTTTTAAAAAGTACAAGTGCAAGTCAATGGAGGCATTAGTGAGATATAGGAAGTGCAGGGTGGAGCTTACGAAAGCAATTGGGCATGCAGAGAGGGGATATGAGAAAGCTCTGGCTGGTAAAAATGGGGAAAATTCCAAGATATTCTATAAATATTTCAATGGTAAGAGGATAACCAGGGAACAAGTAGGACCATTAGGGACCGAGGGAGCAATCTGTGGATGAAACTAGAGGACATTGCTGGAGTGTTGAACGAATACTTCACATCCATCGTCACTCAAGAGAGTGAGGACGGTTGTATGAAATTGAAAAAGAGAAGTTGTGAAGTGCTTGAGCAAATTGACATAGGAAAGGACAAGGTATTGGAGGTGTTGGCAGCCTTAAATGAGGATAAATCTCTAGGTCCAAAGGAATTGTGCCCTAGACTGTGGTGAGAGGCAAGGGAGGAGATAGCAGAGGCTCTGGCCCAAATTTTCAATTCCACTCTGGCCACGGGGAAGCTGCCAGATGACTGGAGAACAACTAATGTGATTCCGCTATTTAAGACAGTTGTAGAGATAAACCAGGGAACTACAGACCAGTGAATCTCACGTCAGTGATAGGGAAACTATAAGAGAAACTTTTGAAGGAGAGCATCTATCTCCACTTCGAGAGGCAAAGCTTGATCAGGGATCGTCAGCATGGCTTCATCAGAGGGAGCTCATGCCTAACAAATTTGATTGAATTTTTTGAGAAGGTGACGAGGTGTGTGATGAGGATAGTGCAGTCAATGTAGTTTATATGGATTTCAGCAAAGCTTTGACACGGTTCCATGTGGGAGACTTGTAAAGAAGATAAATTCACGTGAGATACAGGGTAATTTGATAAAGTGGATTCAAAGTTAGCTCAATTGTAGGATCAGAAGGTGATGACAGAAGGCTGCTTTGATTAGAAGCCAGTGTCCAGTGGCGTACATCAGAGATCTGTGTTGGGCCCCTATTATTCGTCGTTTATATAAATGACATTGCAGATTATGTGGGAGGATAGGATTAGCAAGTTTGCGGATAGCACAAAGGTTGTCCAGCTGGTTAACAGTGAGGTGGAATGTCTTGGGCTACAAGAAGATATAGACAGAATGGTCAAATGGGTATGTAAGTTACAGATGGAATTTAACCCTGAAAAGTGTGAGGTGATACACTTTGGAAGGACTATTTTGACAAGAAAGTACTCAATGGATGGTAGGGCACTAGGAAGTTCTGTGGAACAAAGGGACCTTGGCGTATTTGTACACAGATCTCTGAAAGTGGAAGTGCATGTTAGTGGGGTGGTGAAAAAGGCATATGGGACACCGGCCTTTATCAATCAAGATATAGATTACAAAAGCAGGGAAGTCATGTTGGAGTTGTGTAGAGCTTTGATGAGGCCACAGCCAGAGTACTGCGGGCAATTCTGGTCACCACATTACTGGAAGGATGTGATTGCGCTGGAGGGGGTGCAGAGGAGATTCACCAGGATGCTGCCAGGGATGGAACATTTAAGTTATGAAGAGAGGCTGCATAGGCTTGGGGTGTTTTCGTTGAAGCAGAGAAGACTGAGAGGCGACCCTCTCGAGGTCCTTATGAGAGGCATGACAATGTGGATAAAGAGCAGCTGTGCCCCTTAGTTGAAGGATCAGTCATGAGGGGGCATAGGTTCTAGGTGAGGGGCAGGAGTTTTGGGGGGGATGTGAGGAAAATGTTTTTTACCCAGAGCGTGGTGATGGTCTGGAATGCACTGTCTGGGAGGGTGGTAGAAGCAGGTTGCCTCACATCTTTTAAAAAGTATCTGGATGAGCACTTGGCACATTATAACATTCAGGGTCTGGGCCAAGGGCTGGCAGAGGTGATCAGGTGGAAGTTCAGATGTTTCTAATGTGTTGGTGCAGACTCGATGGGCTAGAGGGCCTCTTCTGCAGTGTATGATTCTATGATTCTATAAATAGAGGGATAAGGGTGGCACAGTGGTTAACACTGTTGCCTCACAGCTCCAGGGGCCTGGGTTCAATTCCCGGTTGGGTCACTGTCTGTGTGGAGTCTGCACATTCTCCCCATGTCTGCATGGGTTTCCTCCCAGTGCTCTGGTTTCCTCTCACTGTCTAGAAGATGTGCTGGTTAGGTGCACTGGCCATGCTAAGTTCTCTCTCAGTATCCAAACAGGTGCCGGACTGTGGCAACTAGGGGATTTTCACAGTAACTTCATTGCGGCGTTACCATAAACCTACTTGTGACTAATAGATAAATAAATGGACCAAGTAAGGGCAGAAGATTTCTTTTTAGCTTAGTTAGGGCATTATGAGTGGCACAGGCTTGGAGGGCTGAAGGGCCTGTCCCTGTGCTGTACTTTTCTTTGTTCTTTGTAACTATGAAGTAACATAAACAATTGGTAAATTCTGAGAAAATAAAGTTCTAAAGGACTTCAGAAACAATAGAATTAAAGATGGAAGAGAAAAAGACATACTTAAGGAGAGATTGAGGACTGTTAGTATGTGGCTGAGATGAAGTTTCTGGAAAGGCGAGCAGGCAGGGGAATAAGGGGACACATTTTCAGACAACAGCAGCGAAGAGGGCGTACAAATGGTCACTGGATAGGCATATGGATAACTTTGGAATAGTTTAGGTTGTCGGTGCAAAATCGAGGGCCGAAGGGCCTGTACTGCACTGTAAGGTTCTATGTTCTATGTTGACAGGACAATGCACTTGAGACTGACCTGTGGAAATTAGCTGCTGCCACCCTCAGAGAATTGTGTTTTTGTCTTCAAGGCTTTTGAGACAGGTTCTGGCTTCTCCATGTTGAAAGAGAGAAGGAAAAGTCTGTGTAAGGTTGTCCCTAAAGTAGCAGTGCATTTTGTGGTAATATTACTGCATTTCTTTTATAGATTAAATATCTATGAGGACTGTTGTTATAAGAGGGATTTTGGTCTGAGTTTACTTTAAGCAAAATATTTTAGGAAATATTTGTACCTAAACTGTTAACTATGTAACAATGGTCTTTAAGTGTTATTTTCTTTTTCTCTTTATTTTAATAAATTTGAAATTGAAGATTTAAAATCTTTACAAATGGTCTAAAATGAATGTGTCCTGACTTCAGATAACTCCTCAAGATATACAGTTTGCAAAGCGGTAGCTTGTTGAAGCTTCCCTTTAGGATTTGGGTAGCCAGGCACTTACACCTGCTGTGCCATAACATCATAGATATTAACAATCTCCCAGTGAGAGAACAGAGAACATCTGCAGCCTGAATAATCAATAGGTTTTATGATTTATGTAGCTTAAAATTGTAACTAAAAGCTATAAATATGTAACATAGCCTTGGGATCAGGGAGAACCAGGCTGTGTTTCTCTCAGCATATGCTGGCAATAAAGTCCTTGCTTACTTGAAGCTCACAGACTTGGGAGTGGTCAATTTTACACAACAACCATAATTCGCTTGCTTTTGTTTTCAATGTCCCTGTTTATATAAATTACAAAGGCACAGTGGTACAATGGTCAGCACTGCTGCCTCACAGTACCAGGGACCTGGGTTCAATTCTAGCCTCAGGTCACTGTCTGTGTGGAGCTTGCATGTTCTCCCCGTGTTTGTGTGGGTTTTCTCCCTGTGCTCTGGTTTCCTCTCTCAGTCCAACGATACATGGGTTAGGTTGATTGGCCATGCTAAATTGACCCTAGTGTCAGGGGGATTGGCAAGATAAATGTATGAGGGTTACGGGAATAGGGCCTGGGTGGGATTGTGGTCAGTACAGACTTGATGGGCCGAAGGATATCCTTCTGTACAGCAGGGATTGTATGATTCTGTTTACTTTAACAGCCTTCTCAACTTAGCCTGCCATCATCAAGGACTTTTGTATTTGTACCTCCCAATCTCTCTATACCTAGATCCCCTTTACACATCTATCATTTAGTTAATGTTGACTCATCTCATTCTTGCAACCGTGGGCGGGATTCTCCGACCATTCATGCCACTGGGATTTTCCTGTCCCGCTGTAGTGAACCGAGATTTGGCTGAGTGTCAAATTCTCTGGTGGTGGCGAGGCATGAACTGCTGACCCACAATGCATCTCTTCACACTTATCTGCATTAGGTTTTATCTGTCATGTCAGTCTAATTCACCCAATCAGTGTGCTATTATTTTACGTTCTTCTTATTCAAGAAATTCAGTATATAACAGGATAAAAAGAATACTGGTGCTGAGGATGGGATAAAACCATTTTAGAGTAAAAGAAGGAAAAGAAAATTGGTAAATCAGTACCCCGCCCATCGACTAGTGGGGCACAATGGTAAGGTCACCCTCTTCTCTGCTCCATTTTCAGGTCAGAAAAATCTATTTTATTTGATCACTTTCTGAAATCATGTTGCAACAGTAGGTTTCATTCATGTGATTTATGCGAGAGGCTTTTATTGAACTGATCGCAAGGTGAATGCCCCCCAGAGGTAGACTCATGGCATGGTCACCTGACTACAGAAATCTGGGGTGCCAATCTGACATCTCGAAACCCAAACAAGTTGAATTTCTATGAGCTTCTGCAACACTCAAGATGCTGCTTTGTGGTCATTGCAAATATTTATGTCCAGAGGCAGCTTAAAAATGGCACGCAGTTCTCCGGCCCCATCAGCTGATTGTGGGATCAGACACTTCCTTCCCAGCCTCATTACGTTATTGCCTGGGCCTCACAGCTCCTCTGCATATATTCACTCACTCATCAACGCAAGCCTTTCCTGCTGCAAACTGAAGTGCCGTCAACTTTCAGACCTGCCACTGTGACCTGCACCAGCTCGAGTGAATTCTATACATGTGTGGTTACTGGGAATAAACAGGGGTTTGACAGGCTCATTGCCGTGGTTCCAATTCAGATGCAGGAAGTCACACCATTGATGGGTTTGGACATTGTCCGGAGCTGGATGTACATTCTGAATTAATAAGAAAATCAGGCAGATTGTAAAACAGGGCGCCACTTCCTAATTGCACATTTTGCCCTATCATTAAAAACCAATTTGACAGTATTTCTCCAGAGCGAATGAAATTTTCATTTTCTGTTTCTGACATTTACATTTCCCAAGGAGAGAAGGGGGAGGTGGATTTCCATACAATGATCTTGACTTTTTACCATGTGCCTGAAATTTGCTATATTAGCACAAACGTGGCTCAGTGTCTCACCAGGTGATGCACAGATTTAACAATTAAACCATTGGGGCAACTCTCCAAATTCCTTTTTAATTTTTGGATGTGGATCATCAGATTTTAAGGACCTCACTTGAACGTAGGCAAAAATGTTAAGCTACTGATTTACATGATTCATGGCAAGAGATCATATTCAAACAAGTGAGTTAATGAACAATGAGAATTAATTCTCTGTCTCAGAAGACACAGTTATAATTTAATCTAAATCCACATATATCATCCACAACTTAATTGTCTGCTTTGGCGCAATGGCAGCTTTCTCTTTGAGTCAGAAGCACATGGGTGAAAACTGCACTCTGTGTTGAGAGCAGCATCTAAGCTGATATTTCTGTGCTGTGAAGAGTACTGTATTGTTCAGATAAGCTGTAATAACGGAAGTTTCCTTTCGTGGAGGAGATCATTGACACAGTTGGGTTTTTGCAACAAGTAGACATCTGTCATGCTTACTGTACTTTTGTGCCCGTAGGCATCAAGTCACCAGATTTATTAAATTCAGAACTCTGTACCTCCAGGTTGCTAGTTGAGTGACATAAACACTGGGCTACATACTCCACACCCCATGGAGTTTCAGCAATGTCCATCTAATAAATGCTAAACCCAAATCCATTTGTCACCTGACTGCTAATTCCTTTCCTCTTTATGGACATCATGGTGTGAAGCCTCACAGAATGGGAGCTTAGGCAGCAGTTAAGGCTGACTCTGTGGTCCATGCTGCTATCTTGTGAGGCTGAAAATCAGAAGTGAAGATTTGCAAATGTACCTATGTACGTAAAAGTCTGGGTTCCAGAATGAATCCCCACGGGGTGTCAGTTCTTACCAACTATTTTATTTATTCATATCAATATTAGCCCACTTGAGAATTTGTTTTGTTCAGAAATTCTTTACTTACATGGACACTCCTGTAATATTTGTGTGGCTCCTGATCAGTAGTGTCAATGATGTTCAGTTGTGAGCGTTGTTGACTATAATGAGAAGTGGGATCAAGCACTTGAGTAGCTAATTCAGACTGACACAGCATTGCAGTATTGAGGGAGCCATTTTCTTTCATTAGCAGCCTGTTTGTTTACAATGGCATATCTCCATCTTAACTCATTCTGTTGATATTGTCATTCTCAGCTACTTCCACCTATGCGGTTCATTTATAATTTTTGCTTTCCTCTGTACCAGCATGGCTAATTTCTTGGACTATTTAGCCAAAGCATTTTAAAAGCCACCAGTTGCACATAATTTGACAGTGTTTTCTTTGTTTGTCGTAAATTGTTCCAAACTAAACCATCTAAATCTCTTGTTTGTTGTAGCAAGGTTTCTGTGCTAATCTTATTTCATATTCTATTTATCTATAATTACTCCCAATGCACAGTAAGAGAGTCATGTGAACAGGGCTCAAATCAGTAATTTTCAGTTTAATTCACATTATTGTATGTTAGGTTCTGTTAGATGACAACTTACCATGAGCAATAATTAATCGTGCAAGAATGTGGAAACTGCTACTAGCCTGACAGCAATTAGATGTATATTTTTGCCAATTCTTCTGTAGATAATATTAGCTGTTATTGGACAATCAATGCTCCCTTAAAGTAACAGATAAATAAAACAAAATCATGATTCAACTGTTCACGGCGACTGGGCTGGATGTCGATCTTGCCTACAAAATCAGCAATGTAATAGAAAGTTCAACTAGAATCTTGAAAATGCAAGGGGCTATCTTGGGGGCTTATGTACAGTTGTGCGAGCTTGTGGTCAGTTATTCTTCCCCTTCACATATACAAAGCGAAAGGTCATGATGGAGTAGACCTTTTAGATTTAATGCCTCATTAAATGCTTTACTCATCAAAATGGAAAATGCATCGAAGACACAAACAGTTCTGCAACTCCCAAGAATGTTAATATCCTGGCATCAATTATTAACCTGCACCAAAGTGCTTTTTTGTAACTAGACTGAACTTTGAACGTTATATACTGCTCCAACTGACTTAGCAATCTCCTTTTCTTCCATGGAACTGTCATACGGCACTGACTGAGCGATGCAAATGGAGCAGCGCAGCAGCAACATGGATGATTTCCCTGTTAATGTATTTTCTGTGACTCCCTGTCAACCAAGAGCCCCTGGAGTCCAGGTGTCAGATGGTGACAAGGCTGGGGCCACCTTGCTGTTCTCTGGTGTCTTTTTGGTTCTGGTGGGCATAACTTTCACAATAATGGGCTGGATTAAATATTATGCTACTAGTTATCTAGAATGGACACAGTTATTAGGACCCATTCTACTTTCCGTGGGAGTCACTTTTGTTCTGATTGCTGTTTGCAAGTTCCGAATGTTAACTTGTAAAACTTGCAAGCAAATTAATGAGAGCACATTGGAGACCGAGCAGACTCCCTGTGGACAATCATTCGTTTTTACTGGGATTAATCAACCTATAACTTTCCATGGAGCTACTGTTGTACAGTATATTCCTCCTCCATATGCATCTCCTGCCCAGGATAGCATTGCCATGAATACGACCTGCTTGCCATCACTGAACAACTCCCAAAGCACTAATCCACCTAATGGTGCTACAGGGACAACACCATGTCCTCCCCAGTACTATACCATCTATCCTCTGGACAGCACAGCTTTTACAGGAGATGATAATTGCCCACCTTACCAAGGACCAGAGAACGAAACAATCAGGTAGGTTCTCAACATCATTGCTTACATTCAGTCTCCTAGAGAACTCTTTAAAATTTCATGAACTAACCCTGAAAGCAAACCAACATCACACACAGAGCAAAATTGTTTCAAAATTCATTTTAAACTATCGAGATTATTAAAGCTACCTTTTCTTATAGCATGTAGTGCTTATTGCCAATAGTTTATTTGTCGTGGATTGCATCTGAACCCAAGACTATGTTTTGAGGCTCACATACCATTAGCTTCAAATCTGATTTAGAAATGTCTCAAAAATAATTCCATTTTTGTTCTGTCATCAAATAGCCTTGACGATGTAACAGCTAATATTAAGGCACCTTACTCAACTACCACGTTGTTTTTCAACTGCGAAGGAAATATAATGGCATTTTTTACCTTAAGCATGACAGTGGAGTATTCATCTAATACATGCACCAATTAGTCTGTAGATATTGAGCTAGACAGATAAGGAATAAAGATAACTCTGTATTATGTGAGATTACACTGCACATATTGGTGTTCAAGCCAGCAAAAATATTTTTTCTTTTTGACAATCACATTTGTAGATTTTATTTCAATAAGTGCAGAATGTATCTCTTGTCTGAGCATCACCATGTCTCTGGCACTTGGGATCTATTCTTTCTTTGTTAATCATAGGATAAATTCTCTCGAGAATCTATAGTAAAATTCTAGCCTATTAGCATACATTTACTATCTATAAGCCTCACTTCTTGTGCCATATTATTGTGTCACATTTTTAGGTTAATGTTGAAAAGATATACCATAAACATGATAATGGAAAAAGCTGTGAGACTTCTATCATCATAAAATTTTATCTCAGCACAAACTCTTGGCTGCTTTTCCTGGACAAACAAAATGTTTGTTGTGGGGAGTGAAATCATGCCATTTTTACCTTGGAACGAACTGCCGAAGACAGTAGTAGAAGCGGGTACGATTTTGTCTTTTAAAAAGCATTTAGACAGTTACATAGGTAGGATGGGTATAGAGGGATATGGGCCAAATGCGAGCAATTGGGACTAGCTTAGTGGTAAAAACTGGGCGGCAGGGACAAGTTGGGCCGAAGGGTCTGTCTCCATGATGTAAACCTCGATGACTCGAGATAATTCCAAAGCTCAAAATAAAGTCTTAAACAAAATAAAATCAAAAGCCATATATTTCACTAAAGCACAGTTTAAATCTAAAAATCGGTTTTATGTGTCTTAAGCACATTTACTAAAACTTTTCCTTGTCCCTCTCAAAAGCTTTGGGTTTTAATGGAATGTGTTACCCAGAGCAGTGATTTTGTAAATTTTGGCCAGATACTACGCTCTAACTGGTGTATCAGCATAGTCAATTAGATTTTAACTGTGATTCCTAAGGTCATTTTTCCAACCTGAGAATAAATTTATTAAGTGATAGCTCCAAAAGCAGAACTTTTTTTAAAAGAATGAATCAGTGGCCTAAAATTAGTCTGAACAACATTGCTGATTATTCAGTGAGAGACTCAAAGAACAAAAATACAAAGAACAAAATCAAACTCATTAGTCATATTCCCAAACTGTTACTGGATTAACAATTACAGGTCTGGACTAATAATCCAGGAAATCTAATTCAAAACCCATCATGGTATTTTGGGAATTCTGTTAAAAAGCCTGAAGGTAATTGCTGGTACCAGGGAAAAAAAAGTGTCCTTGAAGCAATGGAATTTTTATAAAGACCCAACAGGTTGACTACTGTCCTTTATGGAAGGAAACCTACTATCCTTAGCTGGTCTAATTTATGATGAGCCCATTGCCACATTGTGCCTTTCTGATGAATTGCAGTCACAGAACCCTACAGTACAGAAAGGCCATTTGGCCCATTGAGTCTGCACTGACCACAGTCCCACCCAGGCCATATCCCGATAACCCTATACATTTACCCCTGTCACTAAGTGGCAATTTATCATAGCCAATCCACCTAACCTGCACATTTTTGGACTGTGGGAGGAAACCGGAGCACCTGGAGGAAACCCACACAGACATGGGGAGAATGTGCAAACTGCACACATACAGTGACCCAAGCGAGAATCGAACCCAGGTCCCTGGTGCTGTGAGGTAACAGTGCTAGCCACTGTGCCACCGTGCTGTGTTGGCATGAGGCATTGAGTTGTATCGATTCACTGTAGTTCAAGGAGGCAGCAATCACCATCCTCTCAAGGCCACCAGGAATGGACAATAAATGACAGCCAGGCAAATCACAGCAATACCCAATTTCCAAGAATTAACTTAGAAAGAAATGGCAAGTCCTATTGAGAAAATCAGTCCTTATATTGCATTAGAAACCAGGTGTTATTCTGTTCCATTTATCTAAAAGGAGGCTCAGCTAAGACACAAAACTAAAATACTGTGGAAGCTGGAAATCTGCTGGAAATACTCACAACATTGGCATCATCTGTGGAAATAGAAAGTGTTTTATATTTCAGGCCAATAAAGTGTGGGAGTCTTCAAAGATTTTCTGCCCCCAACCACACCCCCCTGCCCCCTGGGGGTTTCCCCACGGCAGAGGTGGCGAGCCGTTGGCCATGGGCAGGATCTTCCAGTCCTGCTGAATCAATGCCCATTGACATGGCTAGCTGGCTTCGTTGCCCAGGGAACTGTTCTGTGGGGGTGGGGATCAACTGCAGCAGGATGAGAAGATCCCACCAACAGGAGGGGACGGGAAATCCTGCCCCATGCTCAAACATTGATTGATGGCTTCTACAGAAGACAAACTCCCATCTGACACATTTTTGAAAGGTGATCTTTTTTTCCTTCTGAGTTCTCTATCCAAAGGCAGGTCCCACCCAGAATGCTACAACTTCCACCAAGGGTCTGACAAGGAGACAGATCCAGAATCCATCCCAGCAGAATGGGCATCTAACCTTGCTGACCCACACTGGCCACCCTGCCCACTGAGTTAACCCCCCCCACCCCCAAAGAGTCCGACTTACTGTCGCAACATACATGCTTACATGCGTTTTGTAGTATGGAACCATGAATAGTGATGGTTGAGGTTCCAATTTCCTTTCATCACGTGGCCAACCAGGAATCTCGCCCGCACTTACCACCTGCTTTATAACAATATGAATGTGCCGTGTTGTGTTAGAAGCTGACATCAGGGACATTGATTTACTGTGAATATGTCACATTCCATTTTTATAAAAATGACACTGGGATTTTTGCCAGTGGAGGATTAAATTCCATGAGTTGGATTTTATTCCCTGTTCCAGCATGTTTGAAGGTGAGGTCCTGTAAAATGCAAAGCATGTCCTTCCCTCTCTCCCCTAATCTGTCTCCCATTGGTTTATGTTGGAAGGATTTGCCAGGCGGGACCTGTTTCACCCCCAATCCACTCTGCCCCTCTCATCCCCGAATAAAAAGTCAGCAATTGGCAGGTAATCTAAATTAGAGGTAACTTGTATAAATGGCAAGTGTTTTTGCTCATAATGTTATTTGGCACACAAAACATAGTCAAAATGAGTCAATAAAGGTATTATGAAGTCTCTATTACGCATTGACCCATGGAGGTTTTATTAGATAAAATAAGTAAGGTGTGTGATTAGTGATTTTGTGAACTGTTTGTTCATGGGATGTGAGCACGGCTGGCAAAGGCAATGTTTGTTGTCCCTATCTAATTGTAGCCAGTCTGATCAGCCTGCAGCTGTGTAGCTCCAGTGGCCATGATGTGGAGATGCCGGCTTTGGACTGGGTAAAGCACAGTAAGAAGTCTCACAACACCAGGTTAAAGTCCAACAGGTTTATTTGGTAGCAAAAGCCACTAGCTTTCGGAGTGCTGCCCCTTCATCAGGTGAGTGGGAGTTCTATTTACAAACAGGACATATAAAGACACAAACTCAATTTACAAAATAATGATTGGAATGTGAATCTTTACAGGTCATCAAGTCTCAAAGGTACAGACAATATGAGTGGAGAAAGCGTTAAGCACAAGTTAAAGAGATGTGTATTGTCTCCAGACAGGACAGTTACTGAGATTTTGCAAATCCAGGCAAGTCGTGGGGGTTACAGATAGTGTAACATGAACCCAAGATCCTGGTTGAGACCGTCCTCATGTGTGCAGAATTGGCTATCAGTCTCTGCTCAGCGACTCTGCACTGTCGTATGTTGTGAAGGCCACTTTGGAGAATGCTTACCCAAAGATCAGAGGTCAAATACCTCTGACCGCTGAAGTGTTCCCCAACAGGAAGCGAACACTCTTGCCTGGTGATTGTTGAGTGGTGTTCATTCATCCATTGACGTAGTATCTGCATGGTCTCCCTAATGTACCATGCCTCGAGACATTCTTTCCTGCAGCGTATCAGATAGACAATGTTGGCCGAGTTGCAGGAGTATGTACTGTGTAACTGGTGGATGGTGTTCTCATGTGAGATGATGGCATCCATGTTGATGATCCGGCATGTCTTGCAGTGGTTGCTGTGGCAGGGTTGTGTGGTGTTGTGGTCGCTGTACTCCTGAGGGCTGGGTAGTTTGCTGTGGACAATGGCCTGTTTGAGGTTGTGCAGTTGTTTGAAGGCAAGAAGTGGGGGTGTGAGATCGCCTTGATGAGATGTTTGTTTTCATCAATGATGTGTTGAAGGTTCCAGAGAAGATATCATAGTTTCTCTGCTCCGGGGAAGTGCTGGACAATGAAGGGTACTCTGTCCGCCATGTCCTGTGTTTGTCTTCTGAGGAGCTTGGTGCGGTTTTTCGCTGTGGCGCATTGGAACTGTCGATTGATGAGTCGAGCGCCATATTCTGTTCTTATGAGGGCACCTTTCAGCATCTGGAGGTGTCTGTTGTGATCCTCCTTATCTGAGCAGATCCTGTGCATACAGAGGGCTTGTCCGTAGAGGGTGGCTTCTTTAATGTGTTTAGGGTGGAAGCTGGAGAAGTGAAGCATTGTGAGGTTATCCGTGGACTTGCGGTACAGTGAAGTGCTGAGGTGACCGTCCTTAATGGAGATGTGTGTGTCCAAGAATGCAACCGATTCCAGAGAGTAGTCCATGGTGATTCCAGTGGCACCAGTGGTAGCTACTGCTGAGACTGCAGACAGTCCCTGGCCAACAGGATGTTACGGAGCCAGACTTCAAGGTAAGTCCAGAGTATCGTCTGGCTGGCAGACCCCAATTAGGAAGGTGAGGAGATTGGGGAAGATGTTGGGGGGGGGGGGGGGGGGGGGGGGGGGGGCGCGGGGGTGGGGCAAGTTTAGAGGCTGGAGGAAGGTTAAAATGAGGGTATGATCTTGGGGGAGGATGTCCCTTATCTCTTGCTCAACACTAAAATGTTTATCAGTCACAAGTAGGCTTACATTCACACTGCAATGAAGTTACTGTTAAAATCCCCTAGTCGCCTCACTCCGGCACCTGTTCAGGGACACTGAGGGAAATTTTAGCATGGACAATGCACCAAACCTGGACATCTTGGGGCTGTGAGAGAAAACCCAGAGGAAACCCACACAGTCACAGGGAGAATGTGCAAACTCCACACAGACAGTGATCCAAGCCAGGAATTGAACCCAGGTCCCTGGTGCTGTGAGGCAGCACTGCTAACCATTGTGCCACCGTGCCACCCCAGACCATACGTTAAATGCTATCGGGCTATCCTGGACCTCCCTGCCGTGAGTAAAATGGTGGTGGAGGCAGAATGAAGCCAAGTAGGAGCCTTAATAGCCCAAAGGCAGGTAGTTGCCTGACACTCCTGCCACCCACTGTAAAAATGGGAGCTAGGTTAGAAGAGAGCGGGAAGGACATGCCCTGCGTTCTACGGGATCTCACCTTCAAACATCTTCGAACAGGGAGTAAAATCCAACTCATGGAACTTAATCCTCCAACGGCAAAAATCCCAGTGTCCTTTCTACAAAAATGGATTGTGACTTATTCAGAATAAACCAATGGTCCTGATGTCAGCTTCTAATGCAACACAAACATTCACATCGTTATAAAGCAGAATATCCTTTAACTCATCATGATCAAAGATGCAAGATGTGCTAGTATTCCTCTGTTTTGATCTTTACTGAAAAATTCATATAAAGTGAAACCTTAAAATGAGTTGCATATTTTTGTGTTTGTCTGTGTAATATTGGTAATATATCTCTACAGGATAAAGGAAGACCAAGATGAATCAGAAGCCACAGTTGATGAAGTTCCCGATAGCATTCCACCACCTTCATATGATGAAATCTTTCCCATAGTGAATGAGGACTCTACAGAACATTAGCTCTGCTGAATTTATCGAATTACAATATATGACACAAAAAAATGTTCATTATTATTGTAACCTCACTCTGACTTTAATACCATTCATTTCTATTCAATATTATTCAGTGCTATATTACATTGCTAACTGCAACCTCGCAAAAAGAAATGAATTTTTACAGCACATAATATCGTGTTAATATCCTCATGAGCTATTTTGTCATTATGGAGTACATTATGCTCATTTCACAAGCTAGTTGTCTGTATAGTATAGAATATAACAAATATCTGTTAGAATATAACAGATTCTGTTACATAGAATGTCACAGATGTGCACCACTTTGCTTCTATGCTATCCAAAATAATCTGAATTTCTCAGATTGAGTGAAAGGAAATTATCCAAATTGGACTCAGCCATTTTAACACAGTTTTCATGCTACTCAAGCGTCCAAATTAGCTGTGTGTGATGAACTGATTTTTAAAGCTATTTGTTCATGGAATATGGGCGTCTCTGGCAGAGGCTGTGATTAAATTCTTGCTAAACAAAGGGGTGAGAGGATATCAGGGGTAGGTGGGAATGTAGTGCTGAGGTTACAATCAGATCAGCCATGATCCTATTGAATGACAGAGCAGGCTCAAAGGACCAATTGACCTACTCCTGCTCCTAATTCCTTTGCTTGTATTTATTGCCCACACTTAATTGCCCCTGAGAATGTGGGAGTGAGTGTCCTTATTGGACAGTTAAGTACACCCACAGTGCTGTTAGGGAGAGAGTTCCAGGATTTTGACCCAGCGACAATGAAGGGACGACAATATATTTCCCAGTCAGGATGGTATGTGATTTGAAGGGGAAGCTGCAGATGTTGGTGTCCCATGCACCTGCTGCATTTATTCTTTAGCAATAGAGGTCGCAGGTTTGGAAAGCGCTGCTGAAGAAACATTGGTGAGTTCTTGGAGTGTATCTTGCAGCTGGTTCACTCTGGATAGTGTTGAGTTTCTTATGTATTGTTGGAGCTCCATTCATCCAGGGAAGTGGAGAGTATTTCATCAAACTCCTGGCTGGTGGAAAAGATCTGGAGAATGTAGAGGTGAGTTACATTCCGCAGAATGCCCAGCCTCTAACTTGCTGTTATAGCCAGAGTATTTGATTGCCACTCCATTTAAATTTCTAGTCAATAGTAACTGTTGATGGCGGGAAAAGGGTGGGGGGGGGGGGGGGATTAAGTCATGGTAATGCTCTTGAAGGTTAAAAGGAAGCAGTTAGTTTCTCTCTTACTGGAGTTGGTCATTACGTGACCCTGTTCCGGTAGTAATGTTACTTTCTATCTATCAGTCCACAGCTGAATGTTGTCCAGGCCTTGTTGCACACAGGCACAGACTCTAACTGATGAGTTACGAATGGCATCAGCAAATGTTCCCATCTGTGACCTTATGATGGAAGGAAGGTCATTGATAAAGGATCTGAAGTTGGTTGGGCCTAGGACACTACCTGTGGACCTGCTAGGGCTGAGATGATTGGCCTCCAACAACCATCTTTCTTTGTTCTAGGCACAACTCCAACCAGTGGTGAGTTTTCTCCCTGATTACAACTGAGTTCAATTTTGCCAGGGTCCTTTGATGCCATTCTCAGTCAAGTGCTGCCTTAATGTGAAAAGCAATCACTTTCACCTCACCTCATTTTACTGTTAAGCAGTTATGCTCTTCTGACCATGTTTGGACCAAGGTTGTAATGAGACCTTGAATCTAGCAGCCCTGGTAGAACCTAAACTGAGTATTGCTCAGCAGATACTTGGTGAGCAAGTGCCTCTTAATAGCATTGCTGACATCATCTTCTATCACTTTGCTGATGATTGAGAGAAAACTGATAATTAGCTACTAAAACAGGAAATGCTGGAAGATCTCAGCAGGTCTGACAGCATCTGTGGGGAGAGAATAGAGCCAACGTTTCTGATGACCCTTCATCAGAGCTACAAACAAAGAGAATCAGCAGAGATTTATACTATGAGGGCAGATTTGGGGGTGGCGGGGGGGAAGTTGGCGGTCGAAAGGAACAAAAAGAATGTAAATGAGGATCCAGAAAGCTGAGAAAGGTACTAAAAAGTGTCCATTAAGTGATCAGAATGCATGATTGGCATAACAGAAATACAGATGTTTATGGGACTGCCTGGGTCCTGTCTGATTTGGCAGTTGCCCTGAGGGGAGCTGGGAAGGGAGCAAGGAGGAGAGTGTGAATGGAGAAGTGGAAAAATGGAAGTGAGAAAGGAGGATGACAAAATGGATGAATAAGATGAAACAAAATGAAATAAAATAATTGGAAATGGGGTGAAGGTGGAGGGGAGAGTTCATGCTCTGAGGTTGTTGAATTCAATGTTCAGTCCGGGAGGCTGCAAAGAGCCCAATCAGAAGATGAGGTGCTGCTCCTCCAGTTTGCTTTGGGGTTTGCTAGAACATTGCAAAAGGTCAAGGGTGGACATGTGGACAGGAGAGCAGGATGGTGTGTCAATGTGGCAAGTGACAGGAAGGTCTCATTCTATGGACGGACCGAATGTGTTCAGCAAAGCAATCACCCGGTCTACTTTTGGTTTCTCCGATGTAGCGTAGACGCACATTGGGAGCAGCAAATGCAATAGACCAGATTGAAGGAGTTGCATGTGATGTGCTGTTCACCTGAAAAGAATGTTTAGGACCTGGGGCGGTGCACAGGGAGGAGGTAAAGGGGCAGTTGCACCTTCTACGATTGTGTGGGAAGGTTCCATGGGTAGGAACCTTTTATGATAATTGGCTAGATCGGATTTGTACTTCTTGTGGACTGCTCATAGCTGGACAATTTTCCACAATGTTGGGTGGTTGCCAGCATTTTACCTGTAGTAGAACAGCTTGTCTAAAGGCATGGCTGATTCTGGAGTATAAGTTATCAGCACTACAGCAAGCTGTTGTCTTGGCTTATCACGTTTGCAGTATCCAAACTTTCTTGATGTCACATGGAATGAATTAATTGGCTGAAAGTTAACTTCTGTGTGGACCTCAGGAGGAAGCCAAGGTATATCATCCACTCAGCACTTCTAACTGAAGATAATTGCAAACACTTTTGCATTTACCTGTTGGGATCTGCCATCATGATAGCGTGCATGGTGCCTCCTTTTCCTGTTAGTTATGAAACTGTCCACCATCATTCATGACTGCATGTGACAGACCTGCAGATCTTTGATCTGGTCTGTTGTTTGTAGGATTGCATATCTCTGTCCAACCAATGCTGTTTCTACTGATTAGCTGTTTCATAGAATCATAGAATCCCTACAGTGCAGAAGGAGGTCATTTGGTCCATTGAGTTTGCACCAACCACAATCCCACCCTATTCCCACAACCCCACATATTTTTCCTGCTATTCCCCTGACACTAAGGGGCAATTTAGCACGGACAATGCACCTAACCTGCTCATCTTTGGACTGTGGGAGGAAACCGGAGCACCCATGCAGACACAGGGAGAATGTACAAACTTGACACAGACAGTGACCTGAGACTGGAATTGAACTCGGATCCTTGGAGCTGTGAATTAGCAGTGCTAACCATTGTGCCACTGTGCCACCCGGTGAGGAAATGGTTTCTGGTGAAGAAATTATGTAGAAAAAATGTTTCTGATGAAAAAAACTATGTAAAAAAAGAGACAGACGGATGCTTGGGCACAATTGATCTTTTCCTGTCTCCAAAATCTCCTTCTAAAGAAGCTATTGAGGGATTTCTGAAATGTCAGGGAGATTAAAGGAGACAAGTAACCTCTTGATGTGGAAGAAAATGGCGAAAAAAAATCCCTGGATACACAAGTTGCTTCAAATCTTCTACAAACTTATATGAAGAAATGTTACTTCAGTAAGTATTCTTTTTTTCCTTTTTCCAAGTCAATGTTCCATCTGCCATTAATAATATGGATATCATGTCACCAAGTTGCAGAAAAATGTTTCTGTATTAAGATTATTCAAGTATTCAGAAAGTATCAGACATATTTTGGGAAATCTGTGAACAGATAATGGCATTAATTCAATCTGTGAGGAATGCCTCCATTTATTTGGCAAAAAATTGCCCCGATGACCTTAAAGCACATGTTTTCTGTCTTATCCATATGAAAATCAGACAAAACTGATAAATGGTCATGAACTTGTCTGTAATTCATCCAGTATCTACCTTTTATGTTGTATAACATATCATGCAACTATTTTAATTATTATGTTTATGAAACCTATTCTCCACTTTAAAATATCTAGACAACACAGCCTGAGACCACCATTGATAGTAGAAAGCAGTGCCTTTGAGACCACAGAGTTACAATGAAGAAAAGCAGTCTGGACTCTCGAATGTAAAAATATGATGATTACATTCTGCTATTTTCAATAAATTTGCTTAGCCATAAACTGATATATGGGGCACAATAAAATAAAGTAACTTTCTCAATGTTGCCTTACAATAAAAAATATTACTGAAGGCATGCAGACAGGAGGAGTAATTTAATGCAGTTTACAGGTTAAACATTAAAATGTGTGGGGGTGATCTTATCAAAAAAACTCTAAGTGCCAAGTGAGTGTGAAAACAGGAAAGAACTGTGTCCATTATTTCAGCGAGCTTTCAAACATGATGTTATGCCACTTAGTGCAAAAAAAGAGGTAAAGTGTGATTCACGCCAGTAGGGAAAGTGGATGGAGTTTATTCTCACCAGAAACCCGGCTGCTCACAGCTAGAGGGTGCCATTGTGCACGTGCAGATCTCTCAGTATTCGGTATACAAGCATACAGAAAACACTGAGGATTTGTCACTTTCCCACTCCCCAGCGGATATTGTCCCGATACCCCCAGCATCCTGGCTGTTTGCTTCCCTGATACCCCCGAGCCTGGTCAATCACGCCCCTGGCTGATTGCAGCATTGATACCCCATTGGCCCAGCCAAGCACCGCCTTGGCCGATCCCCGATTGCAGTGTGCGCAGCTCCCCAACCTTCTCTTAAGCCCTGTCCCTTGGCACTGCCCAGTGCATGGTGGGCAGTGCCAGGGTACCAGGCTGGCACTGCCCTAACTGCACTGCCTACAACCACTTGAGGGGCCACAATGGCCTCTGGTTCATCGGCGAGGCCATCACATCAGGTTGTTGGTGGGGACCATACATAATCCTCCCTGGTAAGGGTCTCCACCAGTGAGACTACTGAGGTAATTGAGCGCAGATAATTCTGATGAATATCTAAATATTTAAATCAGCCTTGTGACCTTTTCAGATGTGAAACTGATCATGCCGGCAATCCAGGTCTGGTAATATTGCAAATGGTGAGAAACCGGACGCGACTTCGGTTTTTCACCTCTTTTGCTATCTTACCAGCTCACCACACTGGCCAATCAGCATGGCGAGCTGGTAAGACCACCCCCATATTTACATCACTGACTCTACCACACCAAGATTACAAATACCTACTTAAGAGCTTTTTCAGGTTAACATAAGAAATAGGAACAGGGGAAGCAAATGGAGCCGTTCCTGCCTGCTCCACCATTCAATAGAATCAGTTCTGATCTTCAGCCACAACTCCACTTTCCCACCCACTTTCTGTAGTAAAAGGTCACATACGGGGTTAGTGTGGTCCACACAGTGATGTACAAAGACAGATTATGTGTACCCTGGGTCAGTGTGGTGTTAGCTAGAGATATGCTAAGACCACGAATGGAGATAGCTCCATACCTGCATCATTTATTGTATATTTGCATATAGTTACAAGTAATGAATAAAGACACATCATTAACATGCATAGGCTACAAAGACTTCTTTAACAAAGATGCTCTGCAACCAACACCATCTCAACATGACGGCGGCTCCAATCAAAGCTGCTTGGGTAATCCTCGAGGTTGAGACCGAAAGCCCAGAAGATACACAACCATGCTCCTTGTGTGAGATCTTCATTTTGGAACGCTGACATCTTGGTAAATTGCCAGCCAACAGGGTTGTAATTAAATTGAAGTGCCAGCTTGGCACTCCTGTCAGACAAGGAACCATTCTCAAAGACCTCTACTTTAACAATGGACACTCCACCTTGCAGAGTGATGACTCCCAGTCATCAGCATGATACTGGAACTATTGAGCGATGGCCAGAGATGGATTAAGACCTAGGATGGAGATAGCTCCAGGCTAGTACATTTTCCTGTATATTTGTATATAATTACATGTAGTTAATAAAGACTTAACATACAGAAGACTACAAAGACTTCTTTATTAAACTTGCTCCTCAATCAACGCCATCTTATCACACGAATGATGAAGGGGGAGTGACTTGTAGTTCAGCCTCTGTAATGAAGCGCTCTCTATTCAATGTTTTACTGTTTTATACTTAAAAATGTTTTCAGCAGCTGGGTCACCAAAATAAAGGACCCCTGCAGAGGGCAGCCTATGGTCAAGGCTAAAACCAGGCAGGCAAGAGAGAAGGCATCAAAACAAGGGCTAGAAGTACTGCTCCTTGCTCCATGATTTGATCCCCTGCTTCCACTATTTAGTTTAGGGATGGTGTAGTACAACTGTACAACACATTGATGAGCCCACACAGAGTCTACAGTATTGGCCTTATTTAAGGAAGAATATACTTCCACTGACAGCAACTGAAAGAAGGTTAATTAATTGATTCCTGCAATAAAGGGATTGTCTTATGAGTAAAATGTCGAGTAGGTTCAGTTTATCCTTGCTGGAGTTTAGAATAATGAGAACCAATCTTATTGAAACATAAAAGATTCTATGGGGGAGGTGGGGGGGGGAGGGTGGAGTTTGACAGGGTAAATACTAAGAGGTGTTTCCCTAGTGGGGTAATCTAGGGGACACAGTCTCAGAATAATCAGCCATATATTTAAGGTGAAGATCAGAAGGAATTACTTCTCAGAGGATCATTAATCTTTGGAATTCTTTACCCCAGAGAGCAGTGGAGGCTGATCCTGATCATTGAATATATTTAAGGCTGAGTTGCACAGATTTTAGATCCAAAAAGGAGTCAAGTGCAATGGGGACAGGCAGGAAAGTAGAGATGAGGTGACGACCTGATCAGCCACATTCTTATTTCAGAGTGGGACAAGCTCAAAGAAACAAACGGCCTCACCCTGCCCCCATCCTTGATATTCTTATGTTTTTATTTAAGCTTTTATGAATGAACAGCTGAACAGGCCTTTGTATTCACGTCAACAATGTGGCTCCCTATCTCCCTCTATGGAACAGAAACTGAAATGTAAATGTTGAAAGCAATTGTTTAAATTAATGGTTGCAGAATTGAAAGGTAGGTTTGGGTTTTGTTAGTTCATTAATTAATTTGGAAACATTTTTAAATTTACCTTAACACTTTGATAGTTGGATGTTTTTTTGCACTCTTGGCTTACGTTATTAACATAATACCCAGAAATTACATATTAAAAACATTTTTGCATTGGTGGAATAAATTACTGACTATATACATATTCCTATAGGAATATGTTATGTAATCAAATCCACACTTATTTTGGAAGTCATTATAGAAGTTTCTTCCTTAAACTGTTTAACGATTTCCTTGGTGCTTTCTGTTTCTTCTGAGGATGATTGTGATATCATAAAATCCCTATAACACAGAAGGAGGCCATTCTGCCCCTTGAGTCTGCACAAATCACAGTCTCACCCAGGCCCTATCTCCATAACCCTATGTATTTACCCTACAAGTTCCACTGACACTATGTGGCACTTTAGCATGGTCAATTCACCTAACCTGCACATCGTTGGCCTGTGGGAGGAAATTGGTGCACCTGGAGGAAACCCATGCAGACATGGGGACAATGTGCAAACTCCACACAAATAGTGACCCAAACCGGGAATTGAACCCAGACCCTTGGCGCTGTGAGGCAATGGTGCTAACCATTGTGCCACCATCCGGCCCCCATCTCTGATGTCCCTATGAATTATTTTTATGCTTCTATTCAAGGTACCATGCAGAAATGTTCACTTTTTAAAAAACATTTAATTTAAACTAAGTTTGAGCTTGGTCAGGACAAAAAGAAATAATAATGTCAACTCTAGAAATATTAACTTCTCTATTTTAAGATGTTGACAAACCTGCTGCACATTTAAGTATTGCCATTTTCAGAGCTGTTAGGAATAAGTATTATGCATATACTTAAATGCAGTGGACTATATTAAGGACTTAGTTTGGGAATATACTCTAGAAAATTAATCCCTAAACTGAAGGAATATCATTTTCCCCTTTATCCTCTGTTCCCCCAAAACTAATTATCTCTGTGACAAACAGCTCCAAAGACTCACAAACCTTCTGAGAGAAGAAATTCCTGATGATCTATTTCACCATTGATAATGTTAAACTACTAGGTCTGCAGTGTTTACATCTCTTACATTGGTCCCAGCCTTCCAGTGTCCCAGTTGTCAGAGATCAGACATACTACCCAAGATGAGCACTGGGACTCTGTGGAAGTTCCAACGTGTTGACCTCAGTAGGATTTGCCTGATTTGACTAGCCGCCACCGCCCGACTGCCCCAATCCATCTCACCCAGCTGCCACCCTAACAACCTATCCCTCACTACACCATCTGCCTTCCCAGCTATGATACTATCCACCTACAAGCCTACTCACCTGCCACCCTACGCAGCTACCTCACTACTGAACCTGCCACCCTAGCAACCTATCTGCCTTGGCACCTTGTCACCCTACCTGCATGCCACCCTATCTGACTGCTGGTGCATTGATTAATAATTTTAATATAATTTTATTCAACACTCCTTTTTTAAAGGAGGCGTAGGCATAAGTCATAGGTAGAATGAAGGATTGGAATGAGGCACTCACTGAATGTTAAAATGGCGGTGCTGGCTTGTTGGGCCGAAGGGCCTGTTTCCTGTGCAGTGTTGTTCTTTGTTCTTTTATCTACTCCATCATTTACCTGTTACCTGGTAGTTTGTCTATTTTTGTTAATAGAAAGTTGACACATATATTTATGTTTTTGACTTGCTTACTTTGTCTGTACGTAAATTTTTCAATGTAAGCCACACTGCAATTAAACATTTGAGCTGAGGAACTTGTATTTTGATAAAATACAAGTATCATTATTTTGGTTATTATTATTGAGATTTGGTACTTAGCCAGAAACATTCAAGATTAAATGTAATAGGTGGATGATGGAAAAGGGATTGATGGGATGTGGAAGCAGGGTGGTCAAACATGTTTGGAATTATTTGCACATATGGAGAATAAATGCTAACATGGTCTGTTTAGGCCGAATCACCTGTTTCCACGTTGTAACTTGTAGGCGCTGTGAACGTTGCCAACATAGGGAGGTTAAACTAGGATTATACTGTAAACAGGAAATTGCTCAGTTGCGCTGCACAATCTCTACAGTCACAAGACAGGGTTGGGCATTTATTTGTACTTGGCCAGTTATTCAAACTGCCTGGTGATGGCGTAAGTTTCCTAACAGAATGAAAAACCTACTCCCCAGGTCTGAGCAAGTGCATGTGACTTTCCTTTTATATGCTGAGTGTATTTGACTGGAAGTAATAGCACCTAGGTCATTTTATGTGAACAGCTGAAGCTATAAACACTCAAGGTCACCACATGATCCTTTTTCTTTTATGTGAATTATTTCAATCATAAGGAAGCTTGCCGATGTTAAATGCCCTATTTTTGATGATAATAACTAATATGCCCTACTTTTGATGATAATAACTAATATTTACCGTTAGCAAACTGTTAACAATTACAATAGCTTAATATGATGATTATGCCATTGTAGGCTGCACCTTCAGCTGACCAAAGGTGTATTGACATAAATTCACAAACATGCTAAACACAGTCATCATTAAAATGTCTCCAGCGATCCCCTTGGAAACTGGTTTTGAAAACATCACAGATATTCAATATCACATCAACAGTGCGTTGATTTAGAAGGGGGAGAAGACAGCGGAATCATGCATCAATCTAAATGGCATCTCATGTAAAGTTACGCTATTTGGTGGGCTTTACGCATCACTGTATCATGTGTCAGGAAACAAGGGAATAAAGGTTTATCATTAAGATAGTGCCCAACACATTTTGGCTTTAACTTAAACTAGGAAAAATATCAAATAAAAAGAAAATACAAATCTCTGTGCGCATACCAGTTAATGGCCAATGTAAAATAATGGGAAGCCTTTATTAAAGGGAGAATTGATTTGGCCTGTAATTAGTGGTGCTTGCTAATTAGAAAAAAATGTATAAAGGGCCATTTTGTTCAACACTAGGTCATTTCCAATAAGAGCTCACGAAACTAGACACTAATAATTTGTAAATTGATACCAACACATTGCAGCAGACTACTAAGTCTTGACTGCTGTAAGATAATCACAGCAAATCTCAGTAGCTAATGGAGCAGAAGAAATCTCCATTTGTGGCCTAGTTTTGTTAGCAATTACGTTGATATTTCTGTTTGGTGTTTATACACTTGCAAGGCAAAAGGTTCCATCAATACAATGACCTTAAGGATGTCTCTCCCCTTCAATAGTCCCAAGGACGTCTTGCTTCCATGCTGAATTGATTGGTTCTGAGATGGCAGCTGGGCCCAGTGTGCAATCTGAAGATTGCAGGGCAGCTGATGCTTGAAGTGTCAGACAGATGAGGTGCTTGAAGATGTGTGTGCATTTTCCAAAGCCTCAATTTTGCCTCTGCGGCTCCTGCCAAGTTTTCTCAATGTGTTTGGTGCCCTCCCAAATGAACTTTCTTAATTTTAGTGGGTCACAAGCCGGGGACCTGGGGGTGTCGGGGAGTTGGCAGGGATATTTGATCTCTCCAGGAATGCTTTGAGAACGCCCCTAAAGTGTCTCTGCTGTCCTCCTGGGAGTCTCCTGGTCCAGCTGAGTTCCTAGCATTTTCAGAAATCTGATATCAGGTATGTGAATGACATGTGCCATCCAGTGGAGCTGGTATGAGTGAATAGTGCTGCAACATTTGACATGTTGGCTTGGGAGAAGATGCTGCTGTTGGGTAGCCTTTCTTGCCAGCAGATCTGGAGGATTTTGCAAAGGACTTGTTGCAATATTGCACTCACCTTTAACAAATTACCCATACGGATAGAGATAACCTACAAACAGCTGGGAAACTGTTCAACCTCCTCTGCCTTCAATTCAAAACCAAAACCACTCCAGCCTCAGTCAAAGATATTCAGTATTCAGATAGTGCTTATGTGCACATTCAGTCAGAAACTGAGCTCCAGGTCACTGTCAACTCCTTCTCCAAACATATGGGAAAACAGGCCTTTCACTAACCATCTGGAAAATGAATGTCCTCTTCCAATCAGTAGTCCCACAGCACAACATCTCCACCTGTTGGTTAAATTAAATGGCAAGACCCTGTAAAATGTGAAGAATTTTCCATTGGGAGCTCCCTCTCAATAAAGGTAGGCATAGATGACAAAAAACATCATCGTCTCCAATGTGCCAGCCTAGCCTTCTGCCAACTGATGAAAAGACTATTTGAGGACTAGGATCTCAAGCTCTGGGCTAAGGTCTTGCTTACCAGGCAGCAGTGATCCCTGCACTGCTATATGCTTCAAAAACTTGAACAACAAACAGGAGGTATTTCAAAGCACTGGAGAAATACCATCTTCGTGCCATCAGGATGTAAAGCCATGTATTACCATGACAGAAAATACAGATCTTCTGCAAATTTACAAGTCCAATTTCTAAAGCATACACTTTATTAACAAGAGAACTATGTATTTAGAACTAGTTTAAACCAGCTGAGGGTGTTCTGCTGTGTACAAAGTTGCCATGCTAAAGGCTGATACTCTTAAATTTTACTGATATCACATAAACATATTATTTTTTGGACGCTAGTTCCACTTTAGAAACTACCTGATCAAAAGTAAATCCCATTGTTAAAAAACATGTGGCAGTTGTTAAGTAATTTATTATATTTTGCAGTTTAGCATTTTTACCTCTTTACAAAACTACCTATTCTCATAACACAAATATATGTATATAATTTTTCATAGTATGAATCCTGTACCTACGCATCTATCTAATAGTGTATTAAAAGCAGTGGCTCAGTCATGAGCACTCTTGCCTCTGAATCACAAACTCTGCATTCAAATCCCAATCCAGGGTTCAAGTACAAACCTCAAAACCAATGCTCTGGTGCTGCACTGTCAGAGGTGCTCTCTTTTGGATGAGATGTGAAACCAAGGACATATCTATCTGTTTGACTGGATGTAAAAAGGATCTTATGGTACTGTAGAGTAGAACAGAGGAGTTACTCAGGCATTCCAGCCAATATTTATCCTCTATCAACTTGAAGAACAGATGATTGAGTCATTTTCACGTCGCTGTTTGTGGGAAAAATTTACCTTCTGCGTTTCTGACATTGCTATAGGGACCATGCTTCAAAAGTTTTTCATTGGCTGTAAAGCACTTTGAGACTTTTTTGGATATGAAAAGTGCAATATCAGTTCAAGCTATTCTTTCTTTAAAGTCTTATACCTTCATGCAATTGTAGTCTATACACTGAAACAGTGAAGGGGGAATTTTCCTGTTTGGAATTGTAGCAGGCGGGGGATGGACCATGTAAAGGTCCATTGATCTCAGATGGGATTTTCTGGTTTTGGGGTGAGTGCGGCCAAAAGGTCCCGCCCTCTGTGTCTACACTCAGCAACACCTGGACAATATTAAGGCTCAGACTGACAAATGGCCAGCAATGTTTGCTCTACAAATTCCAGGCACCGACCATCTTGAGAATCTAACCATCTTTCCTTGACATTCAGTGGCATTACCATCTTGGAATCCTTCACCATTAGCATCCTGTGGGTTAATATTGATCAGAAACAGAACTGAACTAGCCGTATAAACATGTGGCTAAAAGAGCAGGTCAGATGCTGGGAATTCTGCAGAGAGTAATTCATCTCCTGACTCTCCAATGCCACCATCTATCTATAGGACACAAATCAGGAGTGTAATGGAATACTCTCCCACTTTCTGGACAGTAGATAGGGAACAACTGTTCCTGCTTGTAAAAGGATCAAGAATGAAATAGCACAGATTTAAAGTAATTTGTGAAGGAAACAAATATGGGGGTGGGGTGGGGGGGGGGTGGGGGGGTGATTCTCCCAGCCTGTTGCACTGCCCAAGTAGCACAGCAAGCCAGGAAGCATCAGCAGGAGTCGTCTTGTAGGTTCCTTGCTGGGCATCACAGCCCCCATGAGTCTCCAGGATGAAGTTTTCCAGCATAGTCAGTTCCACACTGGAAAATGGCATAGGGCTAATTACAATATGGAAATCGGCATTTGCATCCAATTAGTGGGCCCGCTAGCGTCTCCCCCCAACCCCGCCAGGAGTGGTTCCCTCCAGCAGTGTGTACTCCTGCTCCCTCTTAATGGGGAGCAGGCAGCCTGATCCCGCTGGAGGGAAGACAGGTCACTGAAGACTTCCCAGAAGCCGGGGGCAAGGGGATGTGCCCTCTGGGTGGTGCCAGCCTGGCACCTTGGCACTGCCCAAGGAGCAAACTAACAATGCTCAAGGACGGGATCAGAGGCCTATTGGGAGGGGCCTATTGGGGGGTTGATCAGTGAGGAACCCACAGCCACTCTGTACTCAATGACTGGGAGGGGGAGGGAGAAGCTGACCGGGGCTGGCCTTCCAGGTGGGAGTGGCGGGGCTGGGATTGTCGGGAGGTCAGGGCTGGCTGGGGGAGAGTCGTCAGGATTGTTGGCGGGGGTGCCGGGACTGTCCGGGTGGGGGACCAGGAGCTCTGGTCTGGCTGGGTTGGGAGGAGGGAGTGGGGAGACATAGAGGCTAGCCTAGGGAGGTCCGTGAGGCCAGCAATCGGGGGTTTGAGGGTTGGGAAAGCCAGCAATGAGAGGGTGTGGGGCTGGCCAGTGATCAGGTTGGTCAGCGATCAGGAGGCTGGCAGTGTAGGCCACTATGCATGACAGGTTGGCACATGTGCAGTGGCCCACTCTGCTTTATACTGCACAGAGTGTGAGAGAGTCATCCTGGAAATCACATTAAAAACACCAACAGGATTTACTCCCATTTTCCTGCATGTTGGGGATTTAGAATTTTTTTGGGAGAATCCTAGCCATGCTGTGAGAAAAACCTGTACACACAATGGGTGGTTTGGGTCTGGAATGACTGCCTGGAAGTGTCTGGAGGCAGGTTTATTTGATGCATTTAAGAGGGCATTGGATAGAAACAACATACAGGAGTACAAGGAAAAGACAGGAGAATGGCACTAAGTCATGATGGTCATTTGGAGAGCTGGTGCAGACACGATGGGCCAAATGGCCTCCTTCTGCACTGTAAGAATTCTGTGATTCAAGAGACTTGACACCAAACAGTTCATCCAGGACAAAACATTTAGACCATCCAGGGCTGACACCCATCCATCACATTCAAGTTTCACACTGACACACAGTGCCAGCAATGTACACTATCTGCAAGATACACTGCAGAAACTCACCAAGAATCCTTTGACAGCCCCTCCTAAACACTTGACCTAGAAAGACAAAACCAGCAGCTGGATGGGAATACCACTGCCTGGTAGTTCTCCTCCAAGCCACACATCATCCTGACTTGGAACTAGATCATTTGGTTACGAATACAAGAGGACATGATTTAAGGGTGAGGGGGGAGAGGTATAATTTGGATATGAGAGGAAGGTTCTTTACGCAGAGAGTAGTGGGGGTATGGAACGCGCTACCGAGTGGGGTGGTGGAGGCCAGAACGTTGGACTCGTTTAAGGTTCAGTGAGATAGGCACATGAGTGAAACGAGGATGGAGGGTTATGGTAGGGGTTATTGAATAAGGGTTAGAACCTCGGGAGACACCGGAAAGGCAGGCTTGTGATTAACGTTTTTGTCTTTTCACTCCGCAGGTGGAGGTCCACCTCGTTGTCAAACGAGGGGCATGCACACGGTGGGTCGTGTGTGGGCTGCTCCTGGAGGTTCCGGGAGTGGCCTAGTACTTCGTGTCGGCGTGTGTGCTTGATCCTGGACCGGTAGATGGGCGCCGCAACAGCTTGGTGACTAGCACTGCTAGCTGTGCAGATACATGGATTTGGGCCTGTGTCTGTGGGAGTTTGTGCATTCTCCCTGTGGTTGCGTGGGTTTCCTCCGGGCGCTCCGGTTTCCTCCCGCACCCCAAAGATGTGCTCTTAGGCTGATTGGTTTTACCAAATTGACACTATTCTCCCCTGAATCTGGCTAAGTCAGGGGTTCTATTTGTAGATACGCAGGGTAGAATAGGTGTAGGGTGATGCGGCGGCGCGGGCTTGTTGGGCCGAAGGGCCTGTTTCCCGTGCTGGGTTGTTCTTTGTTCTTTGTTCTTTATCATTTCTTCACTGTCACTGAGAGTCAAAATTATGGAACCCCCTTCATAACAGCACTGTGAGTGTTCCTGCAACACATGGACTGCAACACCAGAAGAAAGCAGCTCACTAGTACTTTCTCAAGGGCAATTAGAGATAGGTAGCAAATGCTGGCTAGCCAGCAATGCTCGCATCCCATGAACGGATGAAAAAAAAAATTGCCTTGTCACAATTATTGCATCAAATTTTTTCTAATTATAAATTCCTCTAATAGGGTTTTCCTGAGATTGTGTAATCTGACCACTGAATGTTTTTAAAACCCTCAAAATGTTTCCTAAAATTTTGCTGATGACCATCTTAATGATGATGACCAACTTCTATGGGCTCATACAAACAAAAACAATAAAAATGTTCCAAGAATAATATTTATGAATTGAATTGTATTTTGAATCTTTAAAAGCTTATTGTGAGTATTTAGTTCATAACATATGTTTTAGAACATAAACTTTGGGTTGAGATTTAAATGTTAATGGTAAGATAAATGAAAAACTCCAATTGAGGAGTGGTATACATCTCAAATAAATGCAATTCAAACAAACTTGGTGTTTATTATTCTTAAAAAGTAACTTAGATAGAGTTGCAAAATCCATTAGCAATAGGGGGTCTTTTTTACCCTGGTTAATAGAGTCAGGATGTCTTCTTTTTCCTCAATTAAAGGTTTGAATTATGTATGTAGTTTACAAATGAAAGCAGTTTTCTAAAGATAGGCGGGTTGCTTGTCCCTTTAAGACCATCACAGTCAGCTGGCTTGGGTGACTAATTGGGACTCAGAGTGATAATCACCTGAGGCAGGGTTGGAGGAGGGGGGGGAAGGAATCAGCTCAGGAAAGATATAGGGTGGGAATTTATGGCCTTACACATCCCAAAACCGTAAATTCCTGTCCGAGGTCAACAGACCTTTCCATGCTCTGCCCTTTGCCTACTCCGATTCC
This sequence comes from Carcharhinus amblyrhynchos, assembly GCF_965287045.1. NCBI lineage: Eukaryota > Metazoa > Chordata > Chondrichthyes > Carcharhiniformes > Carcharhinidae > Carcharhinus > Carcharhinus amblyrhynchos. The sequence continues at coordinate 96,742,382 of NC_137328.1, forward strand.
CTTGGTGGACAGGGCGGTAGAATTCCAGACACTATTGAGTGAAAACCATTTGGTTCTCTTCAATTGCCACATTGGGTGCTGTGGGTAGCTGGCTGATATTATGCATGTTTGGTCCCCAAGTGAAAATGCCCCCGAAGGTCCTGATGCAGCCTTTAAAGGGGCAACAACAACCTATAAAAGGGGTTGAAGTATCACCAACCTTGAGGGTGTTAGGAAACATTTAATCTGAGTCAACATGATCAATGATTGAAGAGATTTATACAGAAACGTAGAAAATAAGAGTAGGAGTAGGCTATCTGGCCCTTTGAGTCTGCTCTGCCAATCAATATGATGATGGCTGACTTTCTATCTCAACATCATTCTCCCACTCTCTCCCCATACACTTGATGCTTTTAGATTGTAGTAATCTGTCTATATCCTTGTTAAATATACTCAGTGACTTAGTCTCCACAGCTTTCTATAATAGAGAATTCCACAGATTTACCAGCCTCTGGGTGAAAAGGTTTTTCCTAATTTTAGTCCTAAATGGCCTATTCTGTATCCTGAGGCTGTAAACTCTTATTCTAGACTCCCCCAACCAGAGGAAACAAAATTGTTGTATCCAGTCTGTCCAGCCCTGTCAGAATTTTATATGTGTCAGTGAGATCCCTCTCATTATTCTAAACTCCTGTAAATACAGGCCTAGATGACCCAATCTCTCCTCATATGTCAATCCTGCCTGATCAGGAATTGATCTGGTGAGCTGTCACTGCAATCCCTCAATGGCATCTCCTTTCTTAGGTTGGGAGACAATAACTGTGCACAATGCTTCAAATGTGGTCTCACCAAGGCCCTGTACAACAACTGTGCTCCTGTACTCAAGTCCTCTTACAATGACGGTCAAGATGCCCTTTGCCTTCCTAACTGCTTCTGTATCTGCATGGTAATTTTCAATGAAGTATTCAAAGTCTTAAGTCTGCATACACTCAGAGTTAACTTTATCCATTATAATTTCCTGTGTTCACATTTAGAAGTGTGGATATGCCAAAGAAAGTGCAGGCCAGCAATCAGGAGGCTGGCGATGGGGAAACCAGTGCACATCTCTCCACTGATAGATCTGTGCATGTGCACTGGCCCACTCAGCATTATGCTGCCAGCCTCTTGAGTGGGATGAGGCCCCGCACTCCCACTTACCAGAGTGAATCCCTCTGAGGCACTCTGTGAAGCATGGAGGAAATGGGCAGGAAATTCTCCTGTTTTACCACTTGTTGGGCCCTCAGCTTTTTTTAGGGAGAATCCCAGCATAATGTTTGTAGTTACAATGTGTGATCCAATCCATTATAACCAATAGTCACTTTGCACATCTCCAATGCTGACATCATTTGGCAGTTTGCTGGGATGCTAAATGACCAAAATGAAGGCCGGATATCTTCAAATCTTCAAACATTTCCCATCCAGAAAATACATTTCCAAAGTTTGCACATCAAATTATATTAAAAGGCAGAAGCAATGCTAATTTTGTCCTAAATTTTGGACCCCAATTGAACCTAAACATACAGATATATATCTGGGAATCTATCTATTATTAGCTTATTATACTCAAAACTTCACATACGCCAGATGTGAAATGAATCAAACTAAATGTAAATTATGTTTTGGGGACTAAACTAGTTGACATGAGAAGCAATAGTGTAATGGCTGTGGTGTGTATTTTAGCTCATTAACCTGAGACGGATTGAATGACCTTCCTCATACCTATGTACTTTGTGATATTTTCTCTTCAAAATGTTAGCATTGGAATAAAATGCTTAGGACCATTACTTTGAACACCAAAAATGTACATAACAGATGCCTGCAATTAGGAAACAAATGACCTTCTTTCCTAAATAACTAAAGGAATATCCAGCTAACATCAAGGTCATGACTATATACAAACACACCCTTAATAGCCCCATTACGTTAGGCAGTCATAAAGCGGTCTGTGAAACGAATGTAAAGGCGATGTTTTTACTGTTTGACCTGGAATAAAAAGCAGTTTTAAACCCATTTGATTAATCTAAACTGACCTCAGCACATTCATATAAATATGCATGTACCAAGCTGGAAAGAGATCAAATTACTTACTGATGCTGAGTCACATTACTTTGAAGCAGGTATTAATGTCAGACCCACTATCTGTAGTTTAAATGCAGTACAAATGAAATCTGATTCAAACCCACTTCACTGAAAATTATCCAGACCACAATATATTTCAGATCTTTTCAGCATTATGAAATAGCCCATTGCACAGGAAATGCCTCAATTGACAGTAATGAATATTAATCCCCCCAACAACCGATCACTTTTTTTCCTCTGAACTTGTGACTGTAAAGGTTTAAAGTTACCAGTGTTTAGAAATGTCCTGATGATAGAGAAAATAAATTCCCCGGAGGAGCAGCCAGAGTTTAGAGAGAAAAGTCAGTGCCTTAACAAAGGATTCTTACATTTCCTGGAGAAGCTTTGTACCCTGGGCCCCAGGAAGGCCTGCAGTGTGTGAAGCAGCAAACACTGCGGTCTCCTCGTTCCCTCTGAAGTCTTGGGAATGAGCTATAAAACAGAGGCTCTGTCAACACTGTACAACCTGCAATAAACTATTAAAGCAGGAATTTATGGCTGTGGTTATCTGCCTACTGAAATAATGTTGTTACAAGGCTGCCCTTGCAAGTCATCAGCAGATATTGTGTGATAAAAATCAAAGATGCTAAAATCTCAGTAATGAATTCCACAAAGTGACTGTTAGTGACAAAGTCAGATAATAGCCAATATGGGTATTTAATATACTTTGCTTCACAAGTTATCTTCAGGGAACTTCTTAAGGTGTTGGATTATGTCATTTCAGCCCCATTCTGCTTTGTACGTCGCGTACCATTTAAGGCAATCATTGACAGCTTTCCTTTTACAACCTTAATTAACACTTTTCAAATGCACTTGAATGACCCCCTGCACCGCTCCTTAAAAACAATAACAAGATCTTTGACCAGTGAAAATTGCAATTCAGTCAAGAAGTATTATGGCATTTCATATTTTTTTAAAAGTGCAATAATTATTGATCATTATCACATCGCCCATGGTGTTGCTCACCAGAAAAGAAAACCAAAGATTTGACTTGGAAAAACTATGTGGAGAATGGAAGTCTATAGCTGAGTTCCATGGACGCAGGTCATACCGCCTTACTGCCAGATGACCATTGGCTTCTCTCCCTTTTGAGGGAGAAGGCTGACTGTTTCTGATTTAACTTGAGGATCACCATGTCCCAGATAAGGAGCAAGGTTGAGAAGGTGAGCTGGCATGAAATATCCCACACGGTGGCACTGTGGTTAGCACTGCTACCTCACAGTGCCAGGGACACAGGTTCAGTTCCGGCCTTGGGTGACTGTGTGGACTTTGTACGGTCTCTCCGTGTCTGTGTGAGCTTCCTCTAGGTGCTCTGCTTTCTTCCCAGAGGTTAGGTGGATTAGCCACGGTAAATATGCGGGATGTGGAGATAGGGTGAGGAGCAGGTGAACCTAGGTTCTTGAAGTCCGTGCAGACTTGATGGGCTAAATGGCCCCCTTCTGCACTGTAGGGATTCTATGGCTCTATGGTATAGGAATTGAACTGTGCTGTTGGCATTGTTCTGCATCATGAACCAACTGTCCAGCCACCTGAGCTAAACTGGCATCTATGGATGCAAAGCAGCATTGAAGGTTCACTCAAATATGGAGGCACAATGTAGGAGGCATCAAGGAACACTGAGCTTGCTCACATGCAGATTCCAAGAAACATGGGAGTAAAAGTTGAGGTGCAGCATGGTGGATTTACGAACAAAGTAGAAATAAATCCACTGACCTGAGGGACTGAAGCAGGAATTCAATAGTAAGGTTGATGCAAAAAGTTCAAAATTACAAGGGAATGTTGAGTGATTTATTTGGAAAAGTATTATGTAATTTTTTAATATATTTATGTTTGAAAAGTTATTCTTTGCTACAGGAACTTCTGATGGAGTGGAAAATAATCATAGTCATAAAAATTAGTTTCAGCAATTTTTTTTACAGATGCTGAAGCTTATCATCCTACATTCATCAGGACAAAAACAAGAATGCCAAATTTCAAACATTCACAGGAATTTATAGTGCAGGAGGAAAGGATGCTGATTGATTGGTAACCTGACTTTGATCGGCCAAGGCATTGTCATGGGGAAAGCAATGAGGAACTATTGGCTCCCCAGGCTCCCGGGTAATTCAAAATGGTGCAAAGTTTGAACATTTTTCTTTCATTTGTAGTAATGGGTTCCTGTATGTGGATGTATGTTTCTTCTAGCAAGCATAAATGAGCTATATTACAAGCTTAACTGATTATCTTAAGTTTGTAATTCAAATAGCTGTTAGCACACTCAGGATTGTCCAACAAATGCTGCGAAATTGCACAATCATATCTAACAGTAGACATTTTGTTTTGGGTTTTTCAAGCATGGGCTGGTTGAATATACCCTGTACTCTGCTTATTGCAATCAACAGATAGACCATTCTGTTTGATTCAGTCAGCCCATCACTGAGATTTACAGCCTGCATACCTGGTATCACGTCAGGACTGGCACTGAAATTCATACAATTGTGTGATTGGCAGAACATTCTTTTAGGCTGATGGCAGCATCTTGTTGTTGAAAATACCACTTGCACAGCCATTGCAAAGTGGCAGCATGAAATGGCTTGCTTAATCTGTTCTATTAATTTTGAGAGACTTTTGTCTTTCCAGGGTTACTTGAGGTAGACCAGGTACTTTTAAGTCTTCGGCCCATTTGAGAGTTTTCATGATACAGGCTATCTTGACTGGTCTATATATACATATATGTAGGGATTTAGGGAGACAGTGACATGGTGTTATTGTCACTGGTATGGTATTCCAGAGACCCAGGGGATCCACGCAAAATCTGAGTTGAATAAAAATCTGGAATTAAAACTCTAATGATGATTATGAAACCATTGTCGATTATTGTAAAAGTCCAACTGATTCACTAATGTCCTTCAGGGAAGAAAATCTGTTGTTCTCACCTGGTCTGGTCTACAAGTTGTTCCAGAACCACAGCAATGTGATTGATTCTTAAATGCTCCTTCAAGGGCAATTAGTGATGGGCAATATATGCTGACCCAGCTAGTGAGCAAAACCCACATCCCATGAAAGAATTAAGAAAAATTGTATTGTGCTATGCATTGCAAGATTGACCTCATCAGCAGTCATGTGAATAGAATCCCAGCCATTCATTCACGTTGCAATCTTGGTGCAGAAATATTGAGCATCAAAGCTATCCTGCAGGACAATTGCTATGCTGATCAGGTCATTATTTGCTGTGCATCAGACACTGAGTAGCAGTGGCCTTCCCCAGGATCAAAGACTCCAAGAGCAGACGTCTCACCCTCACAGAGTCATCGGACTAATCTGATAGTTCTCCATTGCTTGACAGTGCTACTGGGGAGGGTGTGACCTCCAAGACAAGGGATTACTGATGGACTCAGGACAGGTAAGTGATGGCAGGAGTGGGAATGGATGGGGTTGTATTGATGGGGATCATAGGGAAGGGGAATGAGAGAGTACAGTGGCTCAATACTGGCCCCTCGACCAGGCACTGACCAGGCATCGCTCTATGACATGATTTGATATTTCAGCAGGTGGCAAGGCCCCCACTTGCCATTGGCTGAATAATATCAGAGGTGGTGAGATGAGGCCCTTTAGTGAGCATTAATTACCCACTTAATGGAAGTGGAGTGGAAAGGCTATCCATTGACCTTGCTGTCACAGACTTAACTGAGGCAGAGGTGGGAAAGCAGTGGGTTCTCACCTGTCACCCTCCTATCCAATTAAATGCCCACCAAATCTGTCATGGGGTAAGAGCACTAAATTCCACCCAACATATGTTACTCATGCCACCTTGGAAAAAAGAAATACATAGCAGATTTCCACACTATCAACTTCAGATCATCAGGTGGCTTCTCTCCTTGACGCTGGTCAATCTTTCTTTATGTCTAACTTCTATCTGACCCTCTTGCTCACCAATATCTCTGAAAAAGTTAAGACCTTCTATTGTTATATTGAGCTTTTGGCCACCTCAGGACATTCCAGTGAGATTTTCAGCCAATACAGCAGTCACTGCTGTAATGTGTGAAATATGACAGTTCTAAACAGCAATAAGATGAAGACTAGATAACCTCTTTCAGTGATGATGGTCAAGTGAGAACTCCCCCCCCATGCTTTTTCAAATAGTGTCAAGAGATTATTCACATCTAACTGAGAAACTGACTCTGGACTCAATTTCTCTCTCATTTTCAACCCATTTTTTCCACTCTCTGATCTAATTTAGCCTGACCTTTATCAATCATCTATCTCCCTCACTGAGTTTTCTTGCTCAGTCTGTGTCTCTCGTTAATACTTCTCCAACTCTCCCCAGATTCTGCCTTACTCACTTTTGTCCTTATGAGCCAGCTTTCTCTCTTTCACATCGTGAGGGTCTTTCTCTCTCTGACTTCAGGCTCTCTCTTTCTCTCTCTGACTCCAAGCTCTCTCTTTCTCTCTCTTTGTCTGACTCCAGGCACTCTGTCCTACTGTTTCTCTCCTAGATACATTCTCATTTCACGAGAGACTCGGGTTTAATTCCCGGCTTGGGTCACAGTCTGTGCAGAGACTGCACATTCTCCCCATCTCTGTGCGGGTTTCCTCTGGGTGCTCCAGTTTCCTCCCCCAGTCCAAAAGACGTGCTGGGTATGTATATTGTCTGTGCTAAATTCTGCCTCAGTGTACCTTAACAGGTGCCAGAGTCTGGTGATTAGGGGATTTCCACAGTAACTTCATTGCAGTGTTAATGTAACTACTTGTGACACTAATAAATAAACTTTATCCAGCTTTTTGTTAAATTCTTTCTATATGAAGTTTACCTCAGGAAAGATTTTGCAATTTATCATCTAATTATTTTCAAATAAAGTTAAAAATTATGAAGCAGGAAATGTTGGAAATTAAGAGTTCCCCAGAGTAGCTGAATCACTGATATAAGTGCATCCTTGGAAAGGAGACTGACTGCATAGCCACCCCAGTCAGTGCTGTCTAACTGTGCAAACATATCTAGGGGTCGATCTTAATGGCTTGTCGTGCCAGTCAATTGGTGTGGCAAGCTGGCAAGATTGTCCTTAGGAAGAGTGTGAAGCTGATCTAAATATTTATGAGGAGATTTCAATATAATTAGTGAGTCCAAGACATCACTTGACTTAACGGCCTTGCCAGTGGTAGTCCACCAACAATGGCCTGACATGATGGTCTTGCCGGTGGGACATTAAAGAAATCACATATTATTTGGACAATAAGAATCTAAATGAGGTAGAGCTATCAGGAAAGGATCAAAAGGCTTCTTTTCTCTTGAAAAGTCTGAGGTCTGAACTAATCGAGATCTTTAAAATTATGTAAAGTTCTGATAGAACAGACACAAAGAGCATGCCTCCACTTTTTGAGTTGATCTAATTTATTATTGTCACATGTATTTCTTGTGGACTACACAGACAAAACATGCCGTTCATAGATTACATAGAGGAGAAGGAAAGAAAAGAGCACAGAATGTAGTGTTAGTCATAGCCAGGATGTAGACAAAGATCAGCTTAATATAGGGTAGGTCCATTCAAAGGTCTGATGATAGCAGAGAAGAAACTGTCCTTGAGTTGGTTGAGACATGGTCTGAGACTTTGTGGGGGCGATTCTCCCATCTTGCTGGAGGAATCTCATGTCGGCCAATTCATAGGGTTCGCACATGTGTTCCTGCCCGATAGCATCTCCCAGTGCTGGATTTCTGGCAGTGCCAGCTCCGCACCACAGGCACCAAGGCCATTTATAATTTAAATTTCATCTCTCCCCCACCGCCAAAGTGGTTCACTCTAGCGGGGATTACAGTAGCTCCCCACTAACAGGAATATATGGGGAGATGGGGCCTGATTGGGGCAGGCCGATCTGTGGGGGTAGGGTTTTGGCTGCCACTCTGCAAACAGGATCATTAGGGGAAGGAGGGAGACTGGCAATTGGTGTGGGCTGGGGAGGTGGAGGTCAGACTGCTGGAGGGATGGGAGTCAGGATTGCGGGGGTGTTTGGGACTGTGGGGGTGGGGAATGGGGGTGCTGGAGATTGGGGCTAGTCCAGGAATGGTCAGGGGGCCAGCGATTGAACCGTTGGGGAAGGGGGGGTGGTAGAGGGCAGGCGATGCAGGAGTTGCTGGGCTGGTGAGTAATTAAGCGGGCCAGCAATCAAGAGGCCGGCAGTGTGAAGCTACTGTGCATGCACCAACTGCGGCGCTGACAGATCAGCACATGCACAGTGGCCCGCTCAGAGATATGCTGCCAGCCTCTCCAGCTGGAATAGACCCCATCCATTGATTTTTAATGACATTCACTCTGGTGACCTCTGCACTGCACAAAATGTGGGAGATTCTTCTTGGCACTCCCACTGAAAAAAAAATGATAATTTCTCCAGTTTTCACGCAAATTCGACACTTGGAATTTTGTCAGGAGAATTATGGCCTGTATCTTTTTGCTGATGGAAGAAGGTGGAAGAGAGTATGTCCAGGGTATGAAGGGTCCTTAGTTAGGCTGGCTGTTTTTCCGAGGCAATGGGAAGTGTAGATGTAGTCAATGGATGGGGGGCTGCTTTTTGTGATGGTCTGAGCTACGTTCACAAACCTTTGTAGTTTCTTGCAGTCTTGGTCAGAGCAGAAGCCACACCAAGCATCTGGAAAGGATGCTTTCGATGGTGCACCTGTAAATATCTGTAAGAGTTGTAGTGGACATGCCAAATTTCCTTAGCCTTCTGAGAAAGTAAAAGGAAAGAGCAAAACCAGAGGCCATCGATAAAAGATAATAATTATGAAATAAATCTAGAGGGTGGTGAAAATGTGAAACTTGCTACCACATGGAATAATTGACACAAATAGTATAAATGCACATAAAGGGAAGATGACTGACCATGTAAGGGAGATGAGAATATTGAATTATGCTGATAGAGTTAGATGAAGAAATCTAGAAAGAGGCTGGCATGAAGCTGACTAGATTAAATGGCCTGTTTCTGTGTTCTATATTTCACACATGTCTATGAATAGTGAGATTGTATTGGGCAGGGAAGGGGGTTTGTGGGCATGGGGTTGCTTTATAGGAGGCGGATTGGCCATGCTAGATTGTTCCTCAGTGTCAGGGGCACTACCTAGGATAAATACATGGGGTTGTGGGGATGGGGCCTGGGTGGGATTGTGGTCGGTGCAGATTCGATGGGCTGAAAGGCCTCCTTCAGCACTGTAGGGATTCTATGATTCTATGATCTATGAGGAGGTTAAAGGAATAGGAAGAGAAGTTTTAAGTGCAAAGATGAGGTTTTTAAATTTGAGGTGTTGGGGAACTGACAGTGTAGAAATGACAATTCAGAGGAAATTTGGATCAGTTCTTTCACATGCTCAAAAGAAATGAATTATTGTGTGTGGGAGCAGGCCATTAACCTAAACTGTGCCTGCAGAACCAGAGCATTTTTTCCAAAGAGTAGTATGTCATGTAAAAAAAGATTTCCATAAGAAACAATTAATCCCTGTGTTGAGTCACTTATTTAGAAAAAGGTGGGGAAATGTCGGACTACAAATAGGATTAGGGTTATAAAGAGGAGTACAGGGAAAGATGATTACCCTGTTGGACCACTTTGTATTGTAGGCAGAATGTAAAATTTCAAGCTTCTGTTGGACTTTCTTTGACGGCTTGGCAGAAACGTCACAAAATTTTATCCTAAAAAGTTTACATGTGGTCACTCACTGTGTTCAGGGAGTTAAGTTTGACATGTTAGCAGATAAACAAGGCTAAAAGTGTCCGTGAGAGTGTCTGCTAGCCATCCTTGTTATTACACTCCATATGACAACACTGTGACACTGCCACCTACTAATAACCTCCTTAAGTAGAGCTATCATTTACTTAATGACAGAAGCTTTAAAAAAGCCTTGATACCTCCTGGTGACTCAGTGAATAGTTGAATCAAACAAACCAAGAATGTTCAAGGACACATCCTTACATGATTAATGAAAGAGCTATTACAATTGGACTTCACTGCTGTTGGTTTAGGAGGGGAAAAATAAATCAATTTTCTTCCTCTGTATCACTACTTAGTGATCCTTGCTGGAAATGTTGGAGCGTGCGTGTGTGTACGTGTGCCCGTGTGTGTGTGGATGTGTGTGTGTATGCGCACTTATGGATGTACACACAATTGTGGATGGGTGTGTGAGTCTGTATTGGATGAAGACGGCATTGGATTTGACTGCGATGCTCCATATAGTTGAATAACCTCTGTCACTTACTGTCAGGACTCAAGCATGATTAATGACCATCTTGGATTGGCACCAGAGTATAATTGGCCCTTCCAGCGAGGAAAAAATTGCTTCAGAAGAGAAAGGGAGGAGAAGTTTTGTAACTGAACTGAGTTATTTAAGTGTTGAGGGCAGGATTCTCTGGCCGTTCACGCCAGCAGGATTCTCCCGTCCTGCTGCAGTGAATGGAGATTAGGTTGAGCACTAAATTCTCCATCTCTCTGGCAGTGGCAGCAGGGCATGAACAACCAGAGAGATTGGGCCACATCTCACTGCCACTGGGCAATTATAGACAAAACCAACAAAATCGCAGCCACAGTCACATTTGTGCTGGGTCACCTCAGAATATTTAAGAACATGGTGCTGCATTAATATGTGATTCTTCCAAAACAGGTGGAAAAGCCAAAACTGAAAGGCCACTTAACAATTATCCAATCTAATTTTATTATATAATAATTACATCTAGTTATCTATTGTATATTTGAATATTGCTGTTTGGGGTATATCTTTACATTATAGAATATGTGTAACCTTCAGAAAAAAAACTTTCCTCAATGTAATCATAAAGCACAAAGTAATCCAAAATGTACACAAATCATTGGTTAGGCTACAATTAAGATATTGTACCCAGTTATCTACACTGTCATTTAAGGAGGATGCCAAGGCCATTGAGAGACTGCAGAAAACATTCAATAAAACCAAATGAGAGTCTTTAGCTGATGAAAGAAGAGAGATTTCTATATTCAACTTTAACAAATGACTCTAAGTGCTGAGTAAATTCTGTAGATGGGAACAGAAAGTTACAAAAGGATAAAGACAGGTTTGGTGAGTGGGAAAATAAATCCTGTGGAATTTAATGTGAGAATCTATTTTGAGGCATGAAAGATACATGAGAATATTTTCTTAATGGTGAGATGCTAGAAACTGTGGGGAAGCAAACGGATATGGGTGTCTATTTGCGCAAATCACCAAATCCTCATATATGGGACAAAATGATTAATGGAACACTGGTCTCTGTCTCAACAAAATTGAAGTACATGTACAAAGCATGGGAGATAATGCTTCAGTTGCACAGAGCATTGGTCAAAAGTTATCTGGACTACTGTGTTCAATATTTGACGCTGGACCTCAGAAAGAATGGATTTGTCTTGTAGCAGTTACATTGCAGATTCACCAAAATAATATCTGTGCTTAGAGAGATAAATGATGAGATCTGGGCGCACAAACTTGGGTTGTTCTCATCTGAGATTAGAAGGATGATTTAGCTGAGCATTTGGAAATCACGAAAGGATTCGATCGAGTGTAGACAGAGAAGTTGTTTCCTCTGCGGGGGGAAGGTCAAGAACGACAGCGCACAATCTTAAAAGTTACAGCTAGGGCCATTTAAGAGTAAAATCAGAAAATGCATTATCACACAAAGAGTAATGGATATCTGGGATTCTCTTCCCAAAGGCTGTGGAGACTAGGATCATTGACACTTTCAATACAGAAGTAGGTAATTTCTTGTTGTTTGAAATTATATGGAGCAAAGTTGAGTTACAGATCAGTCAGGATCTAACTAAATGGTGGTACAGAGGAGAATGAGGAGAAACAAGAGAAACTGGGAATATTTTCAATTAGAACAAAAAAGATGGAAGGAACCCGACAAAGGTGTTTCAAATTGAGAAATTCTGGTAAAGTAAATCAGAAAAGCTGTTCCCATCAGTTAATAACTGAAAAGCATTAGTTTAAGATCATCATCAAAAAAATAAAGGGAGAAATTAGAAGAACTGTTCCTTTCATAAATAATTAATAGAGCAGGGAAAATTTGCCAGAAGCATTGGTGGCAGTAAAGTCAATAACAGCTTTTAAAGGGGAAGTGGATAAACATCTGGCACAGCCACAATACATTGTGAAGTTCAATGATTCTAATGCCTCTCACTTACCTTGTTTGGCTTCTTGTTCTTGACCGTACTGAAGGGCTGTCTGCAAAGAGTGTGCATCCAGTGGTGTAAACAACAAGTAAAGATCCAAACCAAGTTTCCATGCTTGAGTTCCAAGACATTGATGGCAATCCCTGTTGATTTGTGTATCATAAGACAAGGCTACAAGATATAGGAGCAGAATTAGGCTTTCAGCCCACTGAGTCTGCTCTGCCATTCAATCACAGCTGATATCAGAAGACCACAAGGCCACTATTAGACATCTATATTTGCAGCCAAAGCTTACAATCAATTCCTCAATTTGCAGAAACCAGAGGATATGCTCTGGTTCACTGTATATAACACCATTCCTATTCATTGAAATTACAGTGCTGAGTTCAGTCCAACAATTCACCTTCCTATGCAACATCTTGCTGTCAGATGTATTTCAGGAAAACAAAATGTTTCTTCCTGCCTGAGGAAGCATGTGTGGACTAAAAATCAAAACCATTCCCAAAGTGTAATGAGGAAGTGGTTCTATTTTCTCTACTCAGAATACTTGCAGAGTACATATGTGCCACATCAAAAGCCTTGACAGCTTCCACCTTTACAGCTACCACTCTATTATGAACAGCAAATGGTAGGCAAGATGTCAATTAATGATTAGATTGTTGGTACTACGTCAGCTTGTCTGCAACAGAGGCCTTGTTGATCAAGCACCAAGTGAGATGGTCTGGGCAGGCCAAGGAAAATGCCTATAGATGGTTATTCAATTGTGACATAGGTACATGTTGAAAAGATCAATATGAAATCCGGGAATAACTTCTTAGGAACAAAGAAACATTAGGAAAGAGGGAGGTCATTTAGTCTCTTGAGCCTGTTCCAACCAGTGAGATCGTGGTGATCTGTGACCTAATTCCACATCTCTTGTATTTATTGTTGACAGAAATGTATCAATCTCAGTTAAAATTAACAATTAAAGTCATAGCGTTAATAGAGTTGTATAGCAAAGAAAGAAGCCCTATGGCCCGTCACGCCTACATCTATTTATTAGATAGAGCTTTTGGGGCTAATGGGACAAGAAATATGGGGAGAAAGTGGGATCAGGATATTGATTTTGATGACCAGCCATGATCAAAACGAATGGCAGAGCAGGCTCAAAGGGCAGTTTCCATGTTCCTATTCTAAATTCCTTTTTCCAGCACATGGTCCATTGTCTTGTACGCTATTGCATTTCAAGTGTTCATTCAAATGCTAATGTTTTTTCCTACCTATCCTATCTATGTCTCTCATAATTTTGCATACCTCAATCAGGTCTCCCCTTCAGCCTTCTCTGCTCTAAGGAAACCAAACCCAGTCTAACCAGCTGCTTATCATAGCTGAAATGCTGCAGCCCAGGCAACATCCTAGTGAATCTCCTTTGCACCCTTTCTGGTGCAATCACGTCCTTCTTATAGTGTGGCAGCTACAACTGCACACAGTATTATAGCTGTGGCCTAACAAACATTTTATACAGCTCCACCATAATTTCCCTGCACTTATATTCTATGCGACGCCACTGAACACAGGCTTTCAATCACAGGAACAACCTTTGACCATTACCCTCTACCTCCTGCCACTAAGCCAATTTGGATTCAATTTGCAAATTGCCTTGGATCCCATGTGTTTTACTTTCTTAACCAGTCAAAAGCCTTATTGAATTTCAGTTGCATTTCCTTAATCTACACACTGAATCATCTCCTTGAAAACTTCAGTCAAATTTGTTAGGTATGATCTCCCTCTGACAAAACTGTGTTGACAATCCTTGATTAATCCTTGGCTCTCCAAGTGGACAGTAAGAAATCTCACAATACCAGGTTAAAATCTTCTTACTGTGCCTACCCCAGTTCAAGCCAGCATTTCCACATCATGGTCTCCAAGTGGAGATTACTTCTGTTCCTCAGAATTTTTTCCAATAATTTCCCTACCACTGATGTTAGACTCACTTTCCTGTAATTCCTGCTTTTTCTCTATTTCCCTTCTTGAATAATGGTATCACATTAATTGTCCTCTAGTCCTCTGGCACCTCTCCTGTGACCAAAGAGGATTTGAAAATTAGCACCTGAATCCTTGCAATCTCCTCTCTTGCCTCACACAGCAGCCTATGGCATATTTTATTTGAGCCTGGGGATTTATGCACTTTTAATCCTGCTAAAACCACTAACACTTCCTCCCTCCAAAAGAGAAAATGCTGGAAAATTCAGCAGGTCTGGCAGCATCTGTAAAGATGGAAAAGAGCTCATGTTTCGAGTCCAGATGCCCTTTGTCAAAGATAAAAGGCATAGGAAGTGGGAGATATTTATTTGACAGAGGGTCATCTGGACTCAAAACGTCAGCTCTTTTCTCTCCTTACAGGTTCTACCATACCTGCTAAGATTTTCCAGTGTTTTGTCTTTCGGTTTCAGATTCCAGCATCTGCAGTAACTTGCTTTTAATGCTTCTTCCCTCTCAATGCTAAGTTGTTCAATTATATCACAGTCCCTCACCCTGCGCTCTAAACCTACATTGTAGGTTGACGTAGTGAACACAAATGCAAAATATTCATTTAATACCTACATTTTCTGGCTCCATGCACAGATTGCCATTTTGTCCCTAGTAGCCCCTGGTTACCCTCTTGCCCTTAATAAACTTACACTTACGGTTATCCTTTATTTTGCCTGCCAGTGTTTGTTCATTCCTGCTTGTCACTTTCCTAATTTATTTTTTTAAATATCCCCCTGCACTTCTTTTACTCCCTGGGGGCATACATTGTTTTTTGTGCCCCTAATCTGCCAGAAGTCTTCCTTTTTTTTCCTTATCCAGTGCTGTATATCCCTTGTCATCCAGGGTTCTCTGGAATATTTGGTCCAACCTTTAACTTCATGGGAACATGTTGGCCCTATACTCTATTTCCTTTTTGAAAGACTGCCACTGCTCTGATGTGAATGTTCTTACAAGTAACTGCTCCCAGTCCACTTTGACCAGATTCTGTCATATCTTATTAAAATTGGCCTTCCAAAATTCCGAACCTTATATCCAGTTTATCTTTGCCCTTTTCCATAATTACCTCAAATCTTTTTGAGTTATGCTCACTATCACGGAAATGCTCCCCCACTGACACCTCTACCAGCTTCATTCCTTGAAATTAGGTCTGGTATTGCACCTCTCTTGTAGGACTTTCTATGTGTTGGCTCAAAAAGCTCTCCCGGATGTATTTTAAGAATTCCATCGCAGAAAGGCCTATCCTAATAATTTGCCTATCTTAATTAATATTGGGGAAGTTGAAATCTCTTACTTTTATTACCCTATTGTTTTTACACTTCAATGAGATTTGCCTACATGTCTGCTGTTCAATCTCTGTCTGATTGTATAGGGGCCAATAGTATACCGCATTCAGCATGAGTATCCCCTTTTGGTTTTTATGTTCCACCCATTTGGCCTCAATTGAGGAGCCTGCTAAGATGCCACTCCCTCCCCCCTCACTGCAGCAATATTCCAACACCACCTTCTCTTTTACAACAAGAACCGCCCCATGTCTCACCTGAAGATTCTATAGCCCAGAATACTGACCTGCCAGTCCTGTCCCTCCCTCAACCATGTCTCTGTGATAGCAATGATATCAATGTAATGATGTCATTGACACAGAGCCCATCTTTGTAGAAGGTTTTCCGAACTTCACTTCTGCAAGGCGTGGCACTAATTTTAGGCTAAATAGCTATCATCCTACTAATTCGTCTAAACACCTTGAAAACATCAGTTAAATTCCCCTTATAGACAGACTCCTAAGGAAGTTGCCATCTTTGCAAATCTGCTAGAACATGTCTTCTGTTGCTGTGTTTATGAACTGGGTTTTATTAATTTGCTCCTCTGCCCACCTACCACCTACCATGTTTCCTGCTCTCCACTGGTAATTTTTGGGAATTAAAAAATGAACATTATTAAAGGTGAATCTGATTCCATTTAATAAAGTTGTCCAGTGGAAGATGGAGAACAACAGTACTTCAATTTAGAATCACAGAATCTCTACAGTGCAGAAGGAGGCCCATCGAGCCTGCACCAGCAACAATCCCGCCCCCAGGCCTTTATCCCCGTAATCTCACATATTTACCCTACTAATCTCCATGTCACTTAGGGACAATTTAACATGGCCAATCAACCTAACCCGCACATCTTTGGAGTGTGGGAGGAAACCAGAGCACTCAGAGGAAACTCACGCAGACACAAGGTGAATGTGCAAACTCTATACAGACAAGTCACCCGAGGCTGGAATTGAACCGGGTCCCTGGTGCTGTGATGCAAAAGGAGGAGACGTCTTGTCTTGTCTGGGAGACCCACTGCAGGTGAGAAGCTCGTGATTGTGTTGAATCCAAGAAAACCAGTTGAAGAAAGGAACATTTGGTCCCAATGGTTCAGTGACGCCTCCACAGAGAATCTCCTCCAGGCTGCCCAGGAAAGGCAGGGGGTACTGTTTCCCCAGGGTAGGAGCAGCATGTCCTCTCATCTGACCAGGGTGGCCTGGGAGGAGAGCGGCTGGGTGGTTAGCGCAAATGCAAGGAAAAACAAACAATTGTGAGAATGTATCAGCTCAATATTACACCTCCTGGGATCTGCTGCATCATTCACCTGTGATAGCCTTTTCATTTGGCTCATCTACATCCTGAACCTTGTCAGATCCATTGCCTTCTACATCATCTTTATTGGAGCAGAGATCTGATTCCTCCATTTCTCTCCTAGGCAAAACATTCCCCCCCACCTCCTTCGCAGTGTTAGGTTGTGAGGAGCAGCAGATAATGATCCTGATACACAGTGTGTTGAGTTAGGCTGCATTTGGAACATTGCATGCAGTTCTGGTCACCGCCCTACCAGAAGGAGAGGGTGCAAAGAATGTTTACCAGGATGTTTGCCTGGTCTGGAGGGTTTTAAATATGAGGAGAGGTTGGATAAACTCAGATTGTTTTCACTGGAAAGATGGAGACTGAAGGATGCCCTGATAGAAGTCTACACTTTTTGAGAGGCATAGAGAGGATGGATAGTTCTAGAGGCCTCTTTCCAGGGTGGAAGGGTCAACTACAAGAGGTTACAGGTTCAAGGAGAGAGGGGAAATGTTTAGGGGAGATGTCCGGGAAAAGTTTTTCACACAGGAGGTGGTGGGTTCCTGGAACACACTGCCAGTAGAGATGGTGGAAGCTGGCATGTTAGCAGCATTCAAGATATATCTTGATAGACACATGAACGGGAGACGAACAGAGCGATAGAAACCATGTATCAATGCAGATTTGGTGGGCTGAGGGCCTATTCCTGTGCTGTACTGTTCTTTCTTCTTATGCCTTGGATGTTTGAAGTGTGCATCTAGCTTCTGTCCAGCTGCCGTGTATATTGAATGAATTCACCTGCATCCCTTCCTTTGTGCCACTGTCAGGTACAAGCCAATCACACCTACACAACTTCACCTCCAAATTTTAATGGAGTCTCACAGGAATGTGCTCCATTAGTCATGGAGATATATTCCTTCAATGGGCATTTCAACTTCAACAACAGTACTCAGCTGAACCTTGTTCTCCATGTCTAGAACATAGAACATAGAAAAACTACAGCACAAACAGGCCCTTTGGCCCACAAGTTGTGCTGAACGTATTCCTACCTACTAGGCTTACCTATAACCCTCTATCTTACTAAGTCCCATGTACGCTATTTACCATTTATATAGATGATCTGGAGGAGGGAACCGAGTGCAGGGTGTCGAAATTTGCTGATGACACCAAGATTGGGGGAAAGGCAAATTGTGCGGAGGGTGTGGA
Organism: Carcharhinus amblyrhynchos; assembly: GCF_965287045.1. Lineage (NCBI taxonomy): Eukaryota > Metazoa > Chordata > Chondrichthyes > Carcharhiniformes > Carcharhinidae > Carcharhinus > Carcharhinus amblyrhynchos. Next base: position 96,760,456 of record NC_137328.1, read on the forward strand.
GAGTCTGCAGAAGGATCTAGATAGGCTGGGCGAATGGGCCAGGAAATGGCAAATGGAATTTAATGTTGGCAAGTGTGAGGTGGTCCACTTTGGTAGGAAGAATGGTAGGAAGGACTATTACTTACGTGGCGAAAAACTGCAGCAGGCGACGGTGCAGAGGGACCTAGGGGTCCTTGTGCATGAGTCGCAAAAACCCAGCTTGCAGGTGCAGCAGGTGGTCAGGAAGGCAAATGGGATGCTGGCCTTCATAGCGAGGGGGATTGAATATAAAAGTAGGGAGGTCTTGCTGCAGCTGTATAGGGCATTGGTGAGGCCGCAGCTGGAGTACTGTGTGCAGTTTTGGGCGCCGCACCTGCGCAAGGATATTTTGGCCCTGGAGGGAGTGCAGAGGAGGTTTACTAGGCTGATACCGGAGTTGAGGGGATTGAGCTATGAGGAGAGGCTGAATAAACTAGGCTTGTACTCGTTAGAGTTTAGAAGAATGAGGGGAGATCTCATTGAGACGTATAAGATGATGAATGGGATGGATAGGATAGAGGTGGAGAGACTCTTCCCGCTCAAAAAAGACAGTAGGACTAGGGGGCACAGCCTCAAGATAAAGGGGAGGCGGTTTAGAACGGAGTTGAGGAGGAACTTCTTCACTCAAAGGGTGGTGAATCTCTGGAATTCTCTGCCCGTTGAAGTGGTGGAGGCTGCCTCGCTAAATATTTTTAAGAAGCGGGTTGATGGGTTCTTGATAAGAGAGGGGATTAAGGGTTATGGGGAGAGGGCGGGAAAGTGGAACTGAGCTACAACAGATCAGCCATGATCTTATTGAATGGCGGGGCAGGCTCGAAGGGCTAGATGGCCTACTCCTGCTCCTATTTCTTATGTTCTTATGTTCTTATGTTCTCATCCAAAAGTCTCTTAAAAGACCCGATTGAATCCACCTCCACCACTACTGCCGGCAGCCGATTCCATGCACCCACCACCCTCAGTGAAGAACTTATCCCTGACATCTCCTCTGTACCTACTCCCCAGCACCCTAAACCTGTGTCCTCATGTGGCAGCCATTTTAGCCCTGGGAAAAAGCCTCTGAGAATCCACTTGATCAAAACCTCTCAACATCTTACACACCTCTATTAGATCACATAGAGCAAATAGTTATTAGGGTGCTCCTTCAAAAACAATGATAAACTCTCTGCTTTGAGACCCCTCTCATATCATTTTTATCTGAATATTTTTTGAACTGTGTCATTATTTTAGAAAGTGGAAGATGGTTCGTCTTCAGTTTGTGATTGCTTCCAACACCTTCCAACCTCCCCCTGTCACCCATCAAGCTCCTCCCATTCTCCTCCATAATCACCACTCCCTAATTCCTCTCCCTCCTGAGAGCATCCAGCCTCCCTTCTGTTATCCTTGACCCTATTGTTACTGATGTTGACTGATGTTCTCCTCCTTGTTCCCTCCAATGTCGCCATCTCCCTGCCCTTCATGGATCTGATCCCTCGTGTTCGTGAGGTCAATGGCATCTCCTAAACATGCCCCAGACAGTGTGGCCCCATTTTCTGGATAGTGTATTGAACATGCCCCCTGGACACCCGCCCCCCCCCGCCCCGGTCTTCTTACCCTCCCTATTCCTGCCTGTATCTCACCCTTCCCCATCTTTCCACTCCCTTAGTCCCTACAAAAGCGATGGACAGGCATTCGTTCATCCATTGTCATCGATGAGGACCTCGACACCATTAGTCATTTTGAGGCTGGTTGCGGTGTGTCCGAAGATGGCAGATCAGGCCAATTCGGGCACGGAATGTCCTGGCACATATTGGACAGACTTGTGCAGACACTGTAGTTGTTGCGCTGGTGGCTCTAGACTTGCGCAGCTCACGCTTAAGTTGTGCTTCAGCAATGCATCTTGCTTCATGAGCTTGACAGCCTTTGTGAATGAGGCAGCGCCAGGGAAGGCGGTTTTGTGCCAGCGTTTCCCAGGTGGTCGTATCTATGTCAAGTAACTCCAGGGAGGCCTTGAGTGTGTCTTTGTAACGTTTCTTCTGCCCTCCATGTGAGCGTCTACCTGCAGGGAGTTCCCAAAAAAGGAGTTGCTTGGGTATGCACTCGTCCAGCGTACGGATGACATGCCCTGCCCACCAGGTCTGCACTCCCATCAGCAGTGTGTGAACTGATGGTAGACTTACTCTAGAGAGAACTTCAGTGTCCGGTACTTTGTCTTGCCATCTGATGCATAATATTCTGTGAAGACAAGTCATGCGGAAATGATTGAGCTGTCTTGCATGCCCTCGATACACAGTTTACGTTTCACAGGCATACAGGAGGGTAGTGAGTACCACGGTGCTGTAGACCTTCAGTTTTGCTGCTGGGCTGATTCCTTGACATTCCCACACAGTGGAGCTCAATCCACTGAAAGCAGAACTTGCCTTTGCTATTCTGCAGTTATCTTCTGTATCAATAGTCACTGCTTGGGAGAGGGTGCTGCCAAGATAAGTGAGCTGGTCCACAGCCTGTAGGTTCTGCCCTTTGATTGTGATTATGGGTACTGTGTACAGTGCATGAGGAGCAGGCTGGTGCATGACTTCGGTCTTTTTAATGTTGATGGACAGTCCAAGGTTGTCACAAGCCGTAGAAAATTTGTCCATACTGACTTGCATCTCTGGCTGTGTGCCAGTATACAGCGAGCAGTCATTGGCGAAGAGGAAGTGTCTCAGAACAGTCTCCTTCACTTTGGTAATAGCTTGAAGTCTCCTCAGGTTGAAAAGTTTCCCATCCATTCTGTACTTGAGGCTGATTCCAGGAACACTATCCCGGAAGGCATCATTCAGCATGGCAGTAAACATCATGCTGAACAGTGTGAGTGCGAGCACACAGCCCTGTTTGACACCATTGGTGACTGGGAATGCCTCAGAGGATTCTCCGCCATCCAGTACTCTGGCCATCATGGGTGGATGGATAGGCAAAAACTATCTGATCCAACCTAGCCTGACACACATCCCATGATGATTGTAGCATGAAAACTAACACTTCCCACTGTCCCCTATACTGCCCCTCCTGCCAGCAAGTCCCTGTAAGTGTACAATCTCCTGAGAAAGAGAGAGAAAAACCTTGGGCCAATGAGGTAACAAATACTCTGGAGGATTTCTCTCTGACCCCCTCGGGTGATTAAAACCAGTGCAATATAAAACTGAGTCTTATACATACAAACTCTTTTGAAGATTTCTCCACCCACTGCTACTATTTGATCTAAGCATTTGGCACTTCAGATCCATTGCTTTCCAGAGGAAGTTGGCATTTAGTAAATTGCTCTTAAGTGGATTGACCTGTTAAAAATAAAGCTGAGGCAACAACTTTGAACACGTCTGTCTGTTGCTTATTCCTTCGTCTTCTAAAAATAAATGTGTAAGTAATAAATAAACACGTAACTGCAACCTTAAAATGTACCTGTGTCCTTTTAGTGAAGTCATGCAGCACAGCACTTGCACTGGGAGAAACATTAGGCTCAAGCCTACACAAATCCTCTTGGAATCTAACGCTTGAATGAATTAAGTGGATTTGTAAATGTATTTACAGCTTCATTTGCTTTAAAGAGAATTGGGGCTTTCTTCTACAAGAAAACTCATTACACGGAGTTTCACAGTGTTCAGAGAGAATTTTTTTTAGATGACAAAGGAGTAAATTTGCACTTCCATACAGTATTGTGTGAGGTCTTGCCATGTTTTTATCTTAAATGCTTGTGTTCGCAGAGATCCAGATAAAGCATCCTGTGAACTTCTTGGCAAAATTCCTAAACAACTCCAACAATAAAATCACTGAAAGAGACCTAATGAGGATTTTCTATGTTAACATTATGACACCTAGTGGATGCTACATTTTTTATTGTCTGTCCCGTGTTTAACATTAATTACTCCAATATTTCTTGAAGAGGACTAGTTTCCTATTCATCATTTGGAAATTATTTGGCACATGTCAGATCATTTGTGTAAAATTATGTTTGGCAATGTCTTCTTCAGAAGCTACAGCCCAACCAACATAAACCTATATAACACTAACAATCTGCACTTTAGACTATACAACAACAACAACTTGCATTTACTTAGCAACTTTAAAGAAGCAAACCATCCCCAGGCACTTTGCTGCCGTGTTATCTGCAAAATTTGACACTGAGCCATATAAGGAGGTATTAGAGCAGATGTCAAAAGTTTGTTCAAAGAGGTAATTTTTAAGGAGCGTCTTAAAAGAGGAAAGAGGTTTAGGCAGGCAAGAGATTTAGCGAGGAAGTTCCAGAGCTTAGGGCCGAGGCAATTGAAGCCCTGGCTGCCTATGTTGGAGCAATTAAAATTGGGGGTGTGCAAAAGGGCAGAGTTGAAGGAGTGCAGAGATCTTGGAGGATAAAACTGGAGGAGGTTACTGAAGTAGGGAGGGGAAAGGCCAGGGGAGGATATGAAAACAAAGATGAGCATTTTAAAACTGAATGGATTTTAAACTCCATGAACCTTCTCCTCAGGATAATAGGGACACAGATTTTTTGACATGCCACTTGGGCAATAAGCGTTCCCTGGGCAGAGCACAGTTGGGAAAATCAGGTGGAGAGCATTACTCTCCTTTTACAGAAATCATCAAAATTCCCTTCCTTTTATTTTAGTGGGGGTAAATATGGACAGGCTCTGTTATCAGTGTGTAATTCTGTTTGCTTGATATTTTCTCTGTGCTTCGCTCAAACGATGCTTCAGCCTGAGCAGTGAAGAAGAAAATCTATCCAAGGCCAGTTTTTGCCCATATTTGATACTCACGTATGTGCACTTCCAGCAGAGGTCACCAAGACCAAGACCGCTGGACACCTCCACTCACTTCCCTAGCTGAGGTCAGCTAACTCACTACAGTCTGGGAATTGAACTGGTGACCTTTACTGGTCTGTACGTCTTACTGGATAAACTCATTGAGCCATTGGGAGAGCCCTGATCAAGGCTATTTAACCAACTTTGAATCACTGCCAGAATACATTACTTTTACATGATCACTTTGTGAAGTTATTTAAACCAAACAAAACTTTATGTCACAAGATGGTAGCTGCAATTAATTCACAAATACATGCCATTTATCCCTCTCAATGTACAGTGCATGGCAAGATCTGTAACCCAAAACTTAAAACAGTGAATGAATAAACACAGGATTCAAATTTAGATTACATTAAGCATGATGAGCCAATTGTGACATTTTATGTACAAGTTTTTCAATCAACTTTATATTTATCTAAACTTGTACTTAATATGACCAGGAATTTCTACTAAGTTGCCTTCTAAGCCTCAAACAAGCATTTTTTATGTACTGTACTGATATACAGTATAAATCCTTTTTGATTTATATTGTACATCAGGAATCATACAGGAAACAGGCCAGATTCATAGTCAATTGGTAAAAATCTTGTTTTGAGTCAATGTTTCCTTTTGGCATCACAGCCGAGAAGACCAATATTATCTTTGAATGACAAGTGATTTGGAACACCACCTCCGAAAACACCTTGAGCCTGTGATTGAAGAACTATATGATGTGTCCAACATGTCCCAGTGCCAGTGATTAGCTAATGGATTGAGTCAGATTTTAAAGCAAGCTCTGACTTTGAAAACAAAGAGACGAGAGCCAAGAAGTCAACCAGATCCAAAAAAGTAGGTTCAGACATGAATTATGCATCCCACTGATAGTTACTCTAATACTAAGTTTCCTTAAAGGGGCAAAGTTGCCATTTGCAGGCAGGAGTGGCAAATGAGGAAACCATGTATTGTGATAACATCATGTGCCGGAGCCCACAGAAAGCAATGACCTAGAGGGAGCAGAAATCCAGAGAGAGCAATGGTTGAGAAAGAGCAGAGACTTGAGAGTCAAGGAATCAGAAAGAGGAGGAAACTGGAGGGAGTAGGAGTGAGGAGAGAGTGGGAACCCTGAGGGAGAAGAGATCCAGAGAAGGCAGAAACCCAGGAAGAGTAGAAATACAGTGAGAGCAGGAGCCTGGAGACAGCAGGAGCCAAGAGAGAACAGCAATCCAGGGAGGTCAGGGACTCAGAGAAAGCAAGGGATCTGGGAAGAGCAAGAACCCAGAGGTAGCATTGCATTTCAAATGCTGCTCATTTGATTATTCTTGATATGGTCATGGTCACACATGTTACCATTGCATGGCTGGACCTGTCTTCGGAGACTCCCTGGGGTTCATGGACCCCCAGTTTCAGAAGCTCTCGCATTGACTAGGTTTGTATTCCTTTGAGTTTACAAAGTTGAATGTTTAAAATGATATCGAGGTTCAACAGGATATATGGGCAGAAGATTTTCCCCCTGCTGAAGGAATCCAAAATGAGGGAACAGTATTAATATTTGAGCTAGGCATTTAGACATCAAATTTAGAAGAATTTCTTCACACGAAGGGAAGTCAAAACTGGGAATTTCTCTCCCAAAAGCTGAGGGTACTGGCTAAATTGAAATGATCAAGACTGAGAACATCGGATTATTATATCATGCTTCTTTATTAAAGTCCTGACTTTCCACAACTCACCTTTAAGTTGTCAGCCATGGCTTAATTGGTAGTACCCTGACTGTGAATCCAAATGTTCTGGGTTCAAGTCCAACTCCACATACTTAAACACAAAAATCTCTGTTGACACTTTCGTGCATCAGTGAGATTGCTGCACTGTTAGAGATGTTGTGTTTCATATAAAACTGAGACTCTGTCTGTTCCATTGGGTGGATGTAAAAGATCCTGTGGCATTATTTCAAAGAACAGGGAAGTTTACATGGCTGATGTTTATCCTTCAATCAACATCACAAAAACAAGTGGTCTAAACTGACCAGTGAGCTCTCTTGGTTTCAAGACTTGACCATACGCAGTTGGAAATCGTTGACCCAAACAAAAGAATCCTACAGTAAGCGATGACCACACCTCAGGAATATTTTATTGTTTGTAAAGTGCATTGGAGCAGCCTAAATCTGTGAAATGCAGTACGTAAATGCAATTTATAATTATAATAAATTGCTTTCTTTAGTGCTTCCAACTCAAATCTCTGTCAATTTCTCTGCATTCTAATCTCATAAAAGGATTTATTCTGGAAAGAAAGAATTCAAATTTATTTGTTCTGTTCACCACCTTACTTATTTACTTGAGAAACATAAGGCTGCGGTGAACTTACGCCACCTTTCTCTATCTTTAGCTACATTTTGTGCTTCACCCATGTGAGCCCCATCTCACTCAGTTCTGCTAGCACAGTTCTACGCCATGTCGCGTTTGGTCTGCCTGGCCTTCTATTCTCTGGTGGTACCCGTCTAAAGGCCACTTTGGCTATTCTCTCTAGTGGCATTCGGAACACGTGGTCAAGCCAGTGGAGTCAGCGATATTTGACCTCATTTGTAATGATATAATAGCCAGCTTTTTCATGCACATCTAAGTTGAAGCTTTTGTTTCACCAGGAAATGTGGGAGATTTTCTTTAGACGTCCATTATGGAAAGCATCTATTCTGCTCATATCTGACTTTATGGGTGGAATTTTCCATCCCACCCACCACAGGAATCATAGTGGGCTGGACAGGACAGTGCCCATAACAAGGATGACACAACCTATTAATTTTGTATCACCATATTTTGCTGGACAGTTTGCACCACTCATCCACTACCTCATGAAAACAGAAACTTACCCTCAAACTTCTTGTCAGTTTCTTGAGATTGTTGCATTTGTGTATTAATTGCCAATTAATCTTGCCGCACAGAATGTGGGCTGTTACTTAATAGTGTGATTAACTTTTTAATTAGGTGATTGATGTGCTTGCAATGCCAATAAACCCCTCCAGCCCAGTAAGAAAATAAGTTATATTGTGAAATCTTATTCCTACAGGTGTTGCTCAAGATTTTTTAAAATATAATTTTTTTGAAAATCACATTTTTCTGCCTCATTTTATTCTCTAATTCAGTATTTCATGCCCTCTTTTTTGTTTTCTTTCTGTATCTGATTTGGCTTTAATTCATCCTATTTATTTCTCATCATCCCTGTTTCTTTCTCAAGGAGATAGGTTGTTAGTTCCATTTTTCTGCACACTTCCAGATGCTTCACTGCAGTTCCAGCAGATTACATAGCTAAACAAATTGAGCTGAAATTTGTAAAAGGAAATCTAACTAACGGGATATGCTACAAGATACCCAAGTCAAGCAAAATTTGATCCATCATTTTCTTGTTTCCTGCTGCTCCATTGCAGCAACACTTGCAACAATTGGTTAACAGTAGATTTTAAACATTGTGGTTTTGATTTGATTTATTATTGTCACATGTTTTGGGTTACAATGAAAAGTATTGTTTCTTGAGTGCTACACAGACAAAGCATACCATTCATAGAGTACTTAGGGGAGAAGGAAAAGAGAGGTAGTGTTACAGTCACAGATAGGGTGTAGAGAAAGATCAGCCTAATAGATAGTAGGTCCATTCAAAAGTCTGCTGGCAGCAGGGAAGAAGTTGTTCTTGAGTTGTTGATAGGTGATCTCAGACTTTTGCACATTACTGAGCAGTTCCTATTTCAGATGCTAATGGGATTAATGGTACGGACCCACTCACGTGTGGCAGCCACACTAATACTTGTGGTGTGAAACACTCACAAATGTTCAGAATGATAAGATGTTGTATGAATGCAAGTATTATTTACCATCATTCACTCCAAAGAGGTGTGGCAAACTTACTGGGATCAACATTAAATATCAGCACACATTGGGCAGACAGAGGCAGGATGTCACCCACCTGATGCCCTCAACATAAAGCCCAAGCTGTCTTGAGGGTTGAGTATCTTCTGATTGATAAGCTGTGAGTGCTGAACAAGCTGTCAGGGGCAACTTGCCCATTGGGATGGGTATCGAATCTGATGTTCCCACCTTGCAACCTAGTTGGAAGTAATGTGTAAAGGGAGGGAGGCAATTACAGGCATGGAGAGGGATGCATCTTCTTTTATTGCTTCGCCTGCCTCCACAAAAAATCTATTAAAAAAAGAACTGGCACTTACCTTTTTTCTGATTGACATAGAATGGTTCTTTAGAATTGCTGCTTAAGTCATTTACAACTGATCCCAATATAACAAAAAAAATTTGCATTTATAAAGCGCATTTATATGGTAAAATGTTCCAAGGTACTTTACAGGAACAGTGTTGAACAAAATAGAACACCAAGTCACAAAAAGAAATATTTGGACAGATGGACAAAACCTTGGACAAAGAGGTAGGTCTTAAGGAGCATTTTCAAGGAGGAAAGAGCCTTAGAAAGTTGGAGAGGTGTATGGAGGGTATTCCAGAGCTTGGGAGTAAAGGAAACTGAAGGTGTTACCACCAATATAGAACTGTTTAAATGTGGAATTCTCAGGATGCCAGAGTTAGAAGAGCGCCGGCATCTTCGAGAGTTGTGGGGCTGGAAGAGATTACTGAGATACACAGAGGAGAGGCCATAGAAGGATTTGTAAACAAAGATATTACTTGATCAGGAACCCATGTAGTTAGCAAGCAGAAGGCTGATAGGGAAATGGGACCTTGTGCAAGTTAAGACATGGACAGCAGAGTTTGGGATCACCTCAAGTTTATGGAGTGTCATATGTGGGAGGCCAATTAGGAGTGAGTTGGGATAGTCTAGTGGAACTAAAGCATGATTGATAGTAAATAATACTTGCATTCATATAACATCTTATCATTCTGAACAGCAGCTGAATGGAATACCATAGCTTAGGGTTTAGACAGGGAAAGGCACAGCAATCAATGGTGAAGCACTTAAATGTGGGGATGAGCAAGAGGCCGGAACTGAAGGTGTGCATTGATCTTGGAGGGTTGTGGGATTGAATGGGGTTACAAAGATAGGAAGGCCAAAGCCAGGAAGTGTTTTGAAAATAAGGTTAAAAAATAAAACTGAACAACTGCCAGACCAGTAGCTCAGTGGGCATAGTGTTGATGGGTGAATGAAACTTGAGAGAACATTGATGTCCTCATATCTACAAAGGCATGGCTGAGCATTTCAGCAGTAAATGAGCAGAGATAGACTCATGCTCTGTCCACAAAGAGCTACCTCAAAGATTGCAATGGGGTCTTATGTTTGAACTAGGGACCAAATTAACATCCTGTAAATTGGCTCCTCCCTGAAAGAGGTAGGTAGATACCCGAGTCTCCATTGTGAAGGATCTCATAAGAATGGCAGCAGCCATATGAAGAGAAGGACAGGAATAGCAAAAGGCTGGTAAATGTCACACTGCCATTTTTAGCCCAATACCATATTGTTCCTGAGAGGCAATCAATGTTGGCCCCACTGATTACAGTAAGTTTACTAAAATACATTTTGCATATAATTGTGAGAGACAGCTATTTATGAAGCTCAGGTTCCAGAACTACCTACAGGATGGAAGGAACTCTGCAGATCTGTCATGTTGCTTGTGAGCTGGTTAGATTACAGAATACATGCTTTAGATATCATGAGATATATTTTCCTCATTGCTTCCTGGGAAGTAAGCAGGTGCAACACGGCACTCTATCATTCCCCAAAACAAAACCTACACAATTTTAGTTTCATTTGGAAACAACATGAGATGGATCCAGTAAAAGAATGCTGTAAGGGCTATGCCAGTTTGGCACTTAGGCAGTGGCAAAGGAAATTTAAACTTTGTTTCTTCAGCTAACTGCACACCTCTGTCAGCGCAAACACAACATACAAATAGCAATACCTGCATGTTTGGTGACATTATTGTATTGACAGTACTTCAACATATGCTAAAGCGACTGTCTGTCATTCCCAAACATTGGATTGAAAAATTGGAGATCAAAGAGCCTTTTAATTGCTAATAATAAATCATTTAAAAATTGCATAAATGGGGTCTGAATTTCAACCAGTGGTTATGATTGTAAAGTCACAAGACAATTGTGATCTTCATTTTAGTCATGACTGAAACCTTATTCACTATTAAATAATACAATTTTACATTGTCTTAAAATGGTACAGTTCGTAATTTGTACTTGTTGCAAATGGCATTGGATTTGGACCTCCATTTATTCAAGAGTTTATTTTCTTTCATTATTCTGACACGAATAACACTTGTCAAATTCTAAAGAAGCTGCCATTCCTAATAATGAACATGACATAAATGATAACCTCCTTTAAAAGTTATAACTGCTTTAAAAAAATTGAAAATTATGCAAAATTTACTGTATTTCATATTTTGGGACTTTGGATATGCGAACATCTGATGGACATTATGCAAAAAGGAAAGCTAATACTTAGAACGAATTGCACTTTAATGATTTAAAAAATGTGAATGACAAAGAAAAGTGAATTGCAGTTACTATAATGAACATCTGTGTTAATCATAATATGGTTAAGACACTAAAGTCAGGGAATTTGGCTTAAGAATAAAATACGCTCATCATGAATAAATCTCTGGAGAGTTTTTAGATGTACACGGATTGACTTGAAATAATTTCTGCATTACCTCCAGAGCACTGAGGAAAATAATTATTTCTATCCCAAGAGAACTCTTGTGGAAGAATTATTTATATTTGAAATGTATCTGACTACTACACTGATTGTTTGAAGTGGTATAGCATAAAACATAGATGTTTCTTTACTGGTTCTTCTATATTGTAAATGTTTCACTCGTTATAAATATGCTATAGTATTATTACATGAAGATTTATCTCCATATGGTTCGGTTTCAGCTTTGGTCATACCACAGAGAAGTAAGAATGTTCACTTATTGAGACGAGAAACAAATAGTTGCTTAGTAACAAGATGTGTCCTCTGAAGAGCTAATGTGGGGGCTCCATTTTAGAACTGGACATTTCTCTCACCTACAATGTATAGGAGTTACAGATTACAATCCATAATGATTTCAGCAATCACATTGTCCATTGTGCTTGATGATTCATGTTTATTGCCTTTTTGTTATTCTCCTCAGAGTTCCTGCATTATTGAGAATAAGTTTCAAATGCATTTTCCGCTCATCCATTATAATCAAGAATACTCTTTCTAGTTATGTACAGGATAACTGCGCGCTAAAATTGGCTCATTCATGTTAATGACAGAACACTTGAACACAATAACTGACCTGAAAAGTTTAAGCTTATTTTGTTAGTGTCACAAGTAGGCTTACACTAACACAGCAATGAAGTTACTGTGAAAATCCCTGAATCGCCATACACCGGAGCCTTTTCGAGTACACTGAGGGAGAATTTAGCATGGCCAATGCATCTGACCAGCACGTCTTTTGTACTGTGGAAGGAAACCAAAGCAGCCAGAGCAAACCCACACAGACATGGAAAGAATGTGCAGACTCCACACAGGCAGTGACCTAAGCTAGGAATCGAACCCGGGTCGCTGGCGTTGTGAGGCAGTAGTGCAAAGCACTGTGCCACCCTTTTTAAAACATTCTGTCACTGATTTCAGTGGTTTGGTTACCTCTTGCTTGTTGACATGAAGACAGTGTACAATTGTAAAGGTCAACTCTGCTAAAGCATGAGCTTTGTAATACATTTGTACAGCTTGTTAGTTGTTAGAAGCTGCCTGATTCTGTTACACACAGAGTCTGCACAAGTTTCGATAGGAGGGGAAGGAAGGGGTAACTCTGCAATGGTGGGGATAGGGGCTGGTAGTGTGACCGGCGATCGGCAGTTGAGGCCGCCGGTCTGTAGTCAGGGCCAGTGATCAGGAGGACGGCAATAGGAAGGGGTCTGTGATCAGGGGATCTGTGTGAGGCTGGGGGTAGATGATGGTAGATTGGTAGATTGAACCAGGGCAGGACTTACTCAGTTAACGGTAGGCCACTGGGGAGAGTTATAGAACAAAGAGATCTAGGGGTACATGTTTATAGCTCCTTGAAAGTGAAGTCACAGGTGGACAGAGTGGTGAGAAGGCATTTGGCATGCTTGGTTTCATCGGTCAGAACACTGAATACAGAAGTTGGGATGTCTTGTTGAAGCCGTACAAGACATTGGTAAGGCCACATCTGGAATACTGTGTGCAATTCTGGTCACCCTATTATAGAAAGGAAATTATTAAACTAGAAAGAATGCAGAAAAGATTTACTAGGATGCCACCGGGACTTGATGGATTGAGTTATGAGAGATTGAATAGACTGGGACTTTTTTCTCTAGAGCACAGGAGGCTGAGGGGTGATCTTATAGAGGTCTATAAAATAATGAGGGCCATAGACAAGGTAGGTAGTCAATATCTTTTCCCAAATGTAGGACAGTCTAAAACTAGAGGGCATAGGTTTAAGGTGAGAGATACAAAAGTGTCCAGAGGGGCAATTTTTTCACACAGACTGTGTTGAGTGTCTGGAACAAGCTATCAGAAGTAATAGTAGAGGTGGGTATAATTTTATCTTTTAAAAAGCATTTAGATAGTTACATGCAGGCAATTGGGATTAGCTTAGGGGTTTTTTAAAAAAAATAAGGGCGGCATGGACAATTTAGGCCGAAGGACCTGTTTCCATGCTGTAAACCTCTATGACGCTATGACTCTGTGGTGTCTTTGGTGAGTGGTTGAGAGCCCAGCGATGTCTGGGGAAGTGGGGGTGGTGTTGAGGACCCAGTGATTGAGAGTCTAGCGATGTCCAAGGAGGCTGGGAGCTGAGAGCCTGGCAATGATCGGGATGGGGGGCTGCGTGCGAAGGCTGACAGCTCAGCGATGTCCGTTGGGGAGTGAAGCAAACAGATTTCCCACTATCCCAGCAGATTGGGCATATGCACAATGGTGCCTTGAGCACTCTTCTGCTAGGCTCTCTGGCAGGTTTGACTTCACCCCACCCCACCCCCACTGGCATGAGTGTCCTGATGGCCTCTCTATTGCCATACATTACTGAGACTCAGCTCATTGAAAAAACATGTTTCACACTTAGAACCATAGAAAATTACAGCTCAGAAACAGGCCTTTTCGCCCTTCTTGTCTGTGCTGAACCATTTTCTGCCTAGTCCCACTGACCTGCATTTAGACCATATCCCTCCACACCCCTCTCATCCATGAACCCGTCCAGATTTTTCTTAAATGTTAAAAGTGACCCTGCATTTACCACTTTATCCGGCAGTTCATTCCACACTCCCACCACTCTCTGTGTGAAGAATCCCCCCCTAATATCCCCTTTAAACTTTTCTCCTTTCACCCTTAACCCATGCCCTCTGGTTTTTTTCTCCCCTAAACTCAGTGGAAAAAGCCTGCTTGCATTCACTCTATCTATACTCATCAAAATCTTATACACCTCTATCAAATCTCCCCTCATTCTTCTACGCTCCAGTGAATACAGTCCTAACCTATTCAATATCTCTCTGTAACTCAGCTTCTTAAGTCCCGGCAACATTCTTGTGAACCTTCTCTGCACTCTTTCAACCTTATTTACATCCTTCCTGTAACTAGGTGACCAAAACTGTACTCAATACTCTAAATTCACCTCACCAATGCCTTAAATAACCTTACCATAACACTCCATTTTATACTCAATACTCCAATTTATAAAGGCCAATGTACCAAAAGCACTCTTTACGACCCTATCCACCTGTGATGTCACTTTTAGGGAATTCTGCACCTGTATTCCCAAATCCCTCCTGTTCAACTGCACTCTTCAGAGTCATACCATTTACCCTGAACGTTCTACTTTGGTTTGTCCTTCCAAAGTGCAATACCTTACGCTTGTCTGTGTTAAATTCCATTTGTCATTTTTCAGCCCATTTTTCTAGTTGGTCCAAGTCCCTCTGCAAGCTTTGAAAACCTTCCTCACTGTCCACTACACCTCCAATCTTTGTATCATCAGCAAATTTGCTGATCCAATTTACCACATTTACTAATTTACCATTTGCGGTGGGATTTGGCGGTTGCACTTGTCCCTAATCCAAAGACTCTCGCCAGAAGTCAATAGATCTTTGAATGGTCTGCCCTTCCCCTCCCCCACCCACTATGGTTCCCATGGCAGGCAGGATGGGAAAATTCCGTCCTTAGAATTTTTTGGGGGATAGTCCACCCAACGTATAATACCTCTTTCTCCCACAAATCATGAATGATTTGGTCCATTGTGGACTTTCCCCAATTACTTGACCTCTTGGGGGCTAATAATCATTGGTAAAACATTAAAGAAGAATCCCTATGAAATAAACTTCCTGACTCTTCCAAATGCAATGAGGAGACAATTCCAAGATTTTAATATAACATTATAATTTAAATGACAGGACTAGTCACATTCTACAGATTATGTTTTTCTGTCCTCCACAGTGCAGAAATTACATTGTCCATAATATTATAAATACATACAATAATATTTATTGTAGTTAAGTTCATTCTAAACTATTTTTATTTTATTTTCCAAAAAACACATGATGCCATTTATATGAGGATTTTTTTAAGTATCAGAGGAACATCATCAAAGATGTAGTCAGACTGGAATTGGCAAGAATGCCAGTCATAAGCCAATTTAAATATACAAGTTATATTTAAATTGAAGAGTTTTCTAATGTTAAAATACGAGGTTTATAAAATTATGTTAAACTTAATTTAGGATAAAATGAAAGGGATCATGTGACCAGTTCTGAAGTTTGCCTAACAATAGACCTGAGTGATGCGGCTGTTAAAGATTAAGAGAAGACCTGGGTTTCTTGCTGGAAATAATGTGTAAGATGTTCACACTTGGAGATAATGACAGAAGCGTATCTCATTGAGACGTATAAGATGATGAATGGGATGGATAGGATAGAGGTGGAGAGACTCTTCCCGCTCAGAAAGGATAGTAGGACTAGGGGGCACAGCCTCAAGATAAAGGGGGGCGGTTTAGAACGGAGTTAAGGAGGAACTTCTTCACTCAAAGGGTGGTGAATCTCTAGAATTCTCTGCCCGTTGAAGTGGTGGAGGCTACCTCGCTAA
Organism: Carcharhinus amblyrhynchos; assembly: GCF_965287045.1. NCBI lineage: Eukaryota > Metazoa > Chordata > Chondrichthyes > Carcharhiniformes > Carcharhinidae > Carcharhinus > Carcharhinus amblyrhynchos. Next base: position 96,776,334 of record NC_137328.1, read on the forward strand.
ATATTTTTAAGACGCGGGTTGATGGGTTTTTGATAAGAGAGGGGATTAAGGGTTATGGGGAGAGGGCAGGAATGTGGAACTGAGCCACGACAGATCAGCCATGATCTTATTGAATGGCGGGGCAGGCTCGAAGGGCTAGATGGCCTACTCCTGCTCCTATTTCTTATGTTCTTATGTATGTACCTTATAGTCTCCCAAATCTCAGAAAGGTGTTGAGAATGCCAGGTTATAAACAGTTAAGATTTAAACTGTCCATTTACTTTCATGATAAAAGAGAGTTGGTGTTTCCTGGAGAGCTAAACAACATTTCCACTTGGATACAAGGCCCATCTGATTCATGTTGCCATGATGATGGACTTTAAGAAGTGAAGGGGTTCTAATTTGTCTCTGAAACTCACATGGACACAGTTAGTTTGCTAGGATGCAAAAGGAATCTATGATTCGTTATTCAGGAATGTAGTTAAGAACTCACCCTTGGACGAAAATATCAAATCCATGAGAATTTGAAATGAGGCTGGAAGATTAGTCTAGCTTTCATGACAGGAAGGATCTCCAGGAAAAGTCTTCACTGTGAAAAGCAGTTTTGGGTTAAAGGTTTAGTTTAAGAAAGGAAAAGAACACAAGTAATATCCTCAGGGGCTAAGAGTCACTGTGGGTGGGGTTTGGGAGAATTAAATGATTACATAAAGTATGCCCTGAAATAGAAGCATGGAAGCCCTACAGTGCAGAAAGAGGCCATTTGGCCCATCAAGTCTGCACCGAGCACAATCCCACCCAGGCCTACCCCATATTCCTACATATTTGCCTGCTAATTCCCCTAACCTACACATCTGAGGACACTAAGGGGCAGTTTATTTTAGCATGGCCAATCAACCTAACCCACACATCTTTGGCCTGTGGGAGGAAACTGGAGCTTCCAGAGGAAACCCACACAGACATGAAGGGAATGTGCAAGTGCCACACAGACAGTGACCCAAGCCAGGAATCGAACACAGGTCCCTAGAGCTGTGAAGAAGCAGTACTGAGCACTGTGCTACCGTGCCACCCAATGGCTAAATGGCTTTTTGGTTGTGTTAAGAGTGAAAAGTTCAGCCTATTTCAGGAAAAATTTTAAAACATGATTCTTTTCAGGAAGTTTGATTTTTTTAAAGTTATTGATCTACCAAGTTGACAACACCTCTGTATAGATGGGTCATATCTTAAAATGAAAATAAGTATCAGAAGTTAGTGGCAGCATCCACCAGCATGCTAGCTACTCTGGATTTAAATACTTGGGTCTAAAGGGTAGGGTCATTTAGGGTTACTTGGCCAAGATAGAAACAGTCAAGTACGGAATTATGCACACAGAATATACTGGATTGAGGCTAAATCTGATGAAAACTAAATTGACCCTTTTTAAAAAATAAAAACTACAAACCAGTTTAGAAATTTAAAAGTTCATTCTTGAGATGTGGCAATTCCTTTAGCAAGGCCGGGATCTATTGCCCATCCCCATAAGAAAGGTTCATACACCGGAATTCAGGCACTTCAGACAGCAGTGAAGAGTCAGTCGAGGTATGGGAGTCACATATAGACCAGACAAGGACAGTACGTCCTAAAAGGCAGCAGCGAACCAACTGAGCGTTTAAAACAATCCAACAGTTCCATGGTCACTTTCACTGGTGCCAGCTTTTGACAAAAGAAAATCCGATTTTTAAAATCAAATTATTAAACGCTCATGGGGGAATTTGAACTCGTTTTTTTTCGCTGAATTACACTTCAGTAATATAATCTCTCCGCAGTGCCTGCGGAGAGATAGCGTTTTAATACACTTATGAAGTCAATAGGTTAGTTAAATGAACTCAGTGCTCTATAATGGACAGCGGATAGAAATAAAGATCGGAATCTGTTGTTAAACATGTCCCTGCCCTCAAAAGGGCAATAATTAGCTTGCGGGTGATATTTTAATACAACATGCCACGTTAGAGATTTATGAGGGAATACGGTAGTAATAACTTTTTCCGCGGGTACATTGATAGATATTCCCATTACCACAAACGCTAGAATCTCGCACATCTCTAACTGCGTTTTCTTCCAACTCTCCCATTCATCTATCTGAACCGGAGCATCTTTTCTGAAGGTCCATCTCCTTGGGACAATTGCCTTTGTCTTGGGTTTATCCTCCTGTTGCGGGTCGGTACGGATCGCCCTGCCTCTGTCTCCATTCCCTCCGCTTGTCCAGCACCCATTTTCCCCTTTGTATTCACGTTTGAAGACGTTTCACTTCGCCTGTCACGAATTATGTTCGCTTCCCAGCTGTCAAAACAGGGGGTGTCTCTTTCATTCCGCCTCCAAGTACCAAAGGGCTCTTTAATGCTCATGTTTGGACACAAGCAATTATCCCTAATTATTGTTTTTCTTTTCAGTTTGCCTGTCCTGTTGGAGGTCCAGCAGATGAACATGCTATAATCCGCCACAGTCGGCCGATCTCTGGAGGGTTTTGCTGGTAAACTTTGGCGAGAGGTTCCCTGGCTTTCATCTCAATGAGAATTGAGACGGTGCAGTGAATTGATTCAAACTCATTCGGATTGCTGAATTAACCTCTGTGTACCGCTTTTAAATGGACTCAGCTAAGAGATTATACGTGTTGATGGCCGCGCTTTCAAACTAACTTCAGCTGTTAAAGCAAGGTACATTGCGTTGACCCCTTTTTTGGGGGTGATTTATTTTTTAACACGGGGCAAGTATACAACGATCAGCCTTCTCACCCCTAATATTAAAATCTGACCTTCCATTCACCTCCATTGCCCTTTTCTTCTAAAATAAAAGATTCTTATTGTGCATGTTTATTTTTGTTTGTCATTGTTACAATTTTGAAATAAATTAAGCGCCTAAATAAGTTGGTGAACTTTTCTTGTCGTAAGGTTGGGCCCACAATATGAGATTATTTTGTTCACTTTTTAATTACAATTCCTTCAGTCATCTGAACAGAACGCCCAAGGAACAACCCTCAAACGGCCTGTGAACATTTTATTCTGCTTTTTTTGGGTTCAAAACCGGGGATTGTTTAAAAAATCGAGCTCATATGATATTCAGTCCCGGTAACATGGGAGTGGAAAAGTGGTGGAAACTTATCGGGCTGTCTACCGTTGGAGCTGTGAAACTGTTGTGCTGATGGCAAGGGGGACCACACAGAAGACTGAATGAGCCGGGACACAGTCAGCCAGAGTCCCTATTGTTGCAAAGAGAAATAATGGCGTCAAAAACAGGCCGCATCGAAATAACAAAATAACGAAATAACAGCAATTTCCAAATCCTTTCATGTCTTTAGAGAGAGCATCCCGCTTGAATTTAAGGGGGAAAAGTCATTATAGAGAGGTGTTTCCAAAATGTTTCTATTAATGAAATAAAAGATTCAATTTCAGAGAAAGGGACATCGCATTTTGAACTATTTCACTTTCTATAAGGTTGTGCAGCGTTGCTCGTTTTAAACGCGAGCGCGGGTAAATATATAAAAAAAGTTCTCACAGGGCAATCCGACAAGATGTTACCATTTAAAAAGGACATGCAACACGTCATTATAGTGTAAAGGTCCCTTTCGGATCTTATTTTAGAGAGAGGAATTACACTTAAGGTCAGAGGGTGAGAGAAGGGCAGAGTGTGCACTTTCCAATGTTGAAGACTCGCTCTTGGTAATAGAGGAACCCTCTGCCTAAATTAGTCTCCGTTCAAATAACACCATCATTTTATATATTTAAAGCGCATGGCGTGCTGACAGCGAAATGCAAAGAGAATGAAAGTTCGCATTCCTTTTAATCAACTATATTTAACGATTATTTCAAGTGCTGCTATCAATTGAGATTTCATTGCGTTTGGGCGGTCATTGGTTCCCAGCTGAAACTGGCCATTTGACACTCACTCCCTCTCACGCCGTCCACTGAATTCTGAAAATGGGATTTATGATTTTTAAAATATTCGCTACTAGATCTTTCCACAAGGTTTATAAAATAGCGCTGTCCGATATTTAAAATGACCGCAATCAAAACGAAATGAATACAATTTAAACTCTTTATTAGTTTCTACCTTTAGATGAGACGCGCAAACTTGCGAATGCGGAATGGAGGCATTCAGATGGTCTCAGTTGTTAAGACTTTCTATTAACACTTTTGATGCATATTTTACATTGGATCAGGAAAGTGAAGATCTTTCTAAACTCATTAAATGGGGATAATTGATACTGTCTATTGTATGAGAACAGTGGTTCGTCATTTTAAAGAACAGTTTTAATAATTGAGCTTTTTAATTTTAACTGATTCATCGCTGAACCGGCTCAGTTTAGTGACTATTTCTCCCATTTTAATAATCCAGACAGATGCGTCTTTATTTGAATTCTATGTTGTTTTCCAATGTGACTTCGCCTTTTCTCTCTCTAATGGACTTTCTTCGTAGCCGCCGTCCATAATTGATGAGTTTCGCCCTTTAACAAATTGATCAAATTGAAACAAAAGTTACCAAAATTTCAAAAAGCTATGGAACTGGGCAGGAATGATTTCCCTTGCTTTCCCTTTGAACCGATGGTTTAACAGCATGCGCCGCATTTCGTTTGTTTAATTCATTTAAAACAAGTTTCACCAATCTCTTTATTGCTAGGAGGATTCCCCATATAAGAACGTTAAAAAAAAGAAAAACGCATTGGACTTGGCTCCTGCAAACACTTCGAGGAAAAATAAGTGTCCTGTCTTCACCAAGTTCCCTGTTTCAGGACTTGCATGATTCATACAGGCTCCTTCCTTCTGAACACCCAATAACTAACACTTAGCAGGAATTTCCTCTCTCGTGTGAGTGAGATTAGGACATAAGTGTTACTACAAATCAATGGCACATTCCTTCACTCGGATCTGTCAAACAATGCTCTTATACTGGATTTATTCTCCCAGGCCACATTGTGAATAGGCAAGATTACATCATTTCTCCATAACACAATTCTTAGGGCATGCGCCCGCACTCAGATATTTGCCACCGGCAGGCTTTGCTTTCCTGATGGAAGAATGTGTGTTTTGACATGTGTTTTAATGTGAACATCGGAATGTATGGAGGAGAAAGGCAATCAACCGTCATGTTAACAGCTACATGGCTACGGTGTTAGGCTGTATCAGGATTAAATGTTGCATTTACCACAAAGAGAACTGCAGTTACCAACTTGATGCTATGTTTATAAATAATACAGCATTAATAAAAAAAACTACTGTTACGGAAGTCAATAACAAAATAGCGAATAAATAATGCGTCATTTATATATGATTTGGTAGGTACTAAACCAACACTGTAGCTCTAAATAATTAGCTGGTTAGTAAGGTTAGTTAAAATGACAATTAAGTTTTTAAGATAACAATATAACAATAAATCATACTGTAGCTCCACTGTAGTAATACAATAAATACTGTCATTGATGCCGTGGTATTGAAACGATAATTCAGTTAAAATGACTAGTTACTGTTGTTAACGCAATCACAAACGACAGTACAGTCAGTAAGGTACTGTTGTTATGAATGATACTGAAGTTGCTAAACTATTACCGATGGTTGCTAGAAAATAATACAGAAATTATACTAGTGATACTACATGTATAAATTATACTATCATTATACAGTGGTAACTAAAATTATGCAGTTGCTAAAATATTATTGTTGCTAAAATTATACTGCAGTTATGAATGATACTGTAGTTACTAGAAAATATGTTGTAGTTATCAATATACTCTAATTATTAACACTATTGTAGATAGCACTATTCACAAAAAACTCTAATATTGTATTAGAAATGATGCTATCAATTTAAAACTCCAGTTACTGTAAATTATTTTGGCAAAATGAGGCTGTTATTATTCATTAAGAAATTACCAATAATACTGTTGGAATTATCAATCCTACTGCATTTATTAGAATGTTGCTCTCATGATGACATATAATGTGTTTACTGTAAGTTTTACCCCACTTACAATATATAACAATATGGCTATCATAAGTTATACTCCAAATAATTTATGAACAATAATTATAAATAATAGTCCAATTGCTATCAATAACATAGCAATTATTTAAACAATACTCCATGATTCTATTATGTTACTTTGGTTGCTATCCCTAAAAGATCTCTACTCAAAACATTAAAATAATAACTATAATAAACACTGGTCATTTCCTATAATATGGCTTCAATTCTGAATTAAACTGCAATTATTACAAATATTGCATTTGAATGACTGATAATTCAAATAGTTTAAGCAACACTAATTGTTATAAATTGTTATAATTATTATAAATGATGGTGTGAATATATTGCCATGGTTGTTAATATTGTGCTGTAAATAATACCCAGTTATAGATTGCATATATGTTGCTTTACTACCCAAGGTAATTGAATAAAATTTACATTATTATAGGACGTTCAAATCAAAAGCTACTAATACAATTTGGTGCTACTTAGAAAATCTTAACAATTTCTTGAGTTCATTACTTATTTAAAAATATTTTTAATAAATTCTCAGTAACTTAACTGTCTGTTTATTTGCTGTCTGTCTCTATAATTGGCATTGTTTCTTTCATGCAATTTATTCCATGACTATATTTTTGAATCCACTCTTGGACTATATGCTTTACCAGCAAGGTCAGCATTTATTACTCATTCTGAATTGTCCTTGTGAAGGTGGTAGCCGGTCTTTTTCATGAACCCTGCAATCCTAATAGTGAAGGTGCTCCCATAATGCTGTTCGGTAGGAAGTTTTGGGATTTTGATCCAACAATGATAAAATAATGGCAATATATACCCAAGGTAGAATGGTATGTCACTTTGTGGAAACTTGTGGGTAATTATATTTTGCACCTGTTGCCCTTGCCCTTCTAGGTGATGGAAGTCACATATTTGTAAGATGCTTCTTCAATCTTAATTGGCAGTTAGCATGAGAGGTGAGCCGTTTGTCAAAGGTTCTCAGCCTCTGTCCACCTTTAGTAGGCAGAACATTTCTGTGGCCGATACAGTTGAGTTTCTTGTCAATAGATGTTGTTGGTGTATTACCTAGTGATAGTAATGCTTTTGAATATCAAAAGGAGACAGCTGAATTTGCTTTTGTTAGAGATGGCCATTGTCTGATACATGTGTTGCTCATTATTTATCAGTGCAAATCTGGAACTTGTCTAGGTTTTGCTTCATGTGGGCATTAAATGCATTGTTATCTCAGGAATTGCAAGTGGAGATGAGCACTGTAAAATCATCAATGAATATACCTTGTTCTACTTTTAGGATGGAATGAAGGTTATTCATGAAATAGCTGAAGACATTTGGACATAGGACAACTACCCCGATGAACTCTTGCAGCAATGACATTAAGCTGAGATTATTGGCCTCCAATGATAACAACTATCTTTCTTTAAGCCAGGTATGGTTCCAGCTAGTAAAAAGTTTTCCCCCTTGATTCCTATAGACTTCAATTTTGCAGGACATTGAATTTGTCCTATTTAAGTTTACAGGACAGACCATGACAATTTTCTACCTTTCTGGGTAAATATCTGTGTTGTGGCTGAATTGCAATGGCTTGGTTCATGCTGGAGCTAGATCTGAAGCAAGGTCTTCAGCACCACAGCCAGGATTTTGTAAAGGCTCATTTTCTTTGTTGTGTTCAGTGACTCAGTTACTTCTTGGTGCCATGTGGGAATTAATCAAATTGGCCGAAGATTGGCATCTGTGGTGATGGTGACCTTGGGAGGGGGAGGAGAAGGCAGACTCCTGTGGGACCCCACTGGTAATATTCTCTCAGACTGATGGCAACCTATGCACCATCTGTGTTTTATCAAAATAAATATTCAATTATTTATTCATTATAAACTGTTGCCACTAATTGCTATTTTTTCCACTAACAGGATGCTGCTGTCAGTCCAAAAAGACATTCTGCCTACCACACAATTGAGCAACATCATGTATTAATTTCAGTGCTGGTGCCATGCCAGGTAGATAAGCTATGCGTCCCAGTGATTAGCTGATTGAATCAAACAGAATGTTCCTTCAATTGTTCATAATAGGCAAAATTTAGTTTGTACTCAACCAATCCATCCTTATAAAGCCCAAAACAAAACATCTACTAATAATCATTTGGTAATAGGGTATTGCTGAAAAAAGACATCTTGTCAAAACTTTGTGACTTGACTCATCAGGACAATCACAAAATACCAATGTCAAGGGAAGCAACAACTTTATACCACATGAGAGGAGAGTGCTGATTGGTTGGTAAGTGGATTCTGATTGGTAGAAGTGTTGCCATGGAACATGCATCAGTTAATGGTGACTGACAGTTAACTGCTAAGCATTGTTTGAAAATTTTAAATCAGGCAGTTTGACTCTGATTGGTCAAGGTATTATCTTGAGGCATGGATCAGTCAATGGCTATCACTTATTTTATACTTATGAAAAGATCATGAATGAGAGGCACAGATTTACAGTTATTGAAAAAAGAAGCAATGGCGACATGAAGAAAAACTTTCACACAGCAAGTGGTTAGGATCTGGAATGTGCTGCTTGAAATTTTGGTAGAGGCAGGTTCAATTGAGACATTCAAAAGGAAATTAGATAATTATCTGAAAAGCCAATACAGGTTACAGTGAGAAGGTGGTGAATTGTTCATTGGGAGAGCCAGTGCAGATGTGTTGGGCCAAATGGCCTGTAATCATTCAATGATTCTAAGACATAAACCGGAATCTGGAAACTCTCCTGGAAAGTTTCCTGGAAAAACAAGGCAATGGCACCTGGATCCTATGATCTAACTACCTCCAGCTGGATACCCAGGCAAGTACTAAATAAAGCTATGCTCTCCCACCAAAGAAAATACTTTTCAGCCATGTCCTTCTGTGGCTTTTTACCATTCTCTGCTTTCCTCTTTCTGGTACACTATTCCTTTTAGTATTTTTTGCAGTTGTTTTGTTCAAATGTTACTCTCTCTCCCTGGATCTATTCCGGTGATTGAAATGAAATTTGTTAAGAAGTCTCACTGAAGTAATTTAGTTCCCACCATCCACTTTTCTAATCTTTGGCACATCACTGCAAACTTAGACCATACCTTACAATCTTTAATCTACTTTGCAACCTTGAGAAGTTCCTAAGAACTTCATTGTATTTGTATAATGCCAAAAAATTCCTGAAGGTTTAACAAATGTATGTGTGTTGCATTGTGGTTAAAAGGAACTTAACAAAATCTAAAAATCAATCCAAACATTATATACATATGTCTGTTTCATATGTTCGGTTTAAAAATTCCCTTCTCCCTGTCTTTAAACATCATTGAGCTGGGTTCTCTTCTTCCCCCAGTGTCAGGATGGGTGTGGGGTTACAGGGATAGGGTGGGGGTGAGGGCCTGAGAAAGGTACTCTATCATGCAGTCAGTACAAACTCAATGGGCCAAATTGCTTTTTCTGCATTCTATGGAATCAAAGTGTTGGAAGGAGCTTTATTTTGCTGAATCAAGACATGCCATTAAAGGATGTGAGCAAAGGCTGGTTGGTGGGGGAAGGGAGCGTGGTATCAGGAAACCTTTATTAGTGTGGATATGTTTAGCTACAGGAAGGGGGCAGCAGCACTAGGCTAGCCTAACAGGGAAACATTAGAGACAGCACAGCCAACAGGGAGGAAAATAATGGTGATAGGATGGTCAGCATGTGTGAGGACACAGATAGCAAGCAGCAAGTCAAACCTTTTGCAAACTGTTTAATATAAACTCATCTGAACCAACAAGAGAAAGCAAAGTCGGGAGGTTGAACATCCTCACTCTTTTGTCTTCTTCCTTGCAGTAAGTTGCTAACTTGTAGATCTTGACAAAGATTGTTCAAGTCTGGGATGTTCCATTTCAGGTGAGACAAGTCAGGAGTGAAGTCACTAGGTCATGAATGTAACCCAATCCATCATGCAAACCAGCCTCCCATCCAGTGACATTTTCTATACTTCCTGCTGCCTTGGCAAAGCAGCCAGCATAATTAAGGACCCACACACCATGGACATTCTCTCTTCCACCTCCTTCCATCGGGAAAATACAAAAGTCTGTGGTCATGTACCAACTGACTCAAGAACAGCTTCTTCCCTGCTGCCATCAGACTTTTGAATCGACTTACCTTGCACTATGTCAATCTTTCCCTACATCTTAGCTATGACTGTAACACTGCATTCTGCACTCTTGCCTTTCCTTCTCTATAAAAGGTATGCTTTGTCTGCAGAGCATGCAAGAAGCAATATTTTTCATTGTATATTAATACATGTGACAATAATAAACCAAATCAAATCAGATCAGTTGGCTTACAATGTGAAAATGTAACTATCCATTTGTATCAAATTCCATTGCTTTATATCACAGTTGCTCTCTCTGGGAAGGAATGCATGGAAGCACCTAGATGTTGGTATATGATACAAATTCACTGAACTATGTGCACCCAGAATGCCAGTGAAAAAGTGTAACATTTAGAAAACTGATGAGTAGATTAAGAAGCAAGACTTAAACCAGCCATTGTTGGAGTATTGTGCACAGCTCTGGTCTCCATTCCACATAAAGGATACAGGAATGCTGGAGAATATGCACTTTTTTAACAAGGATCCTGTCAGAACTGAAAGATTACAATGGCGAGGAAAGATTGAACAGCTTGGGGTTTCTTTCCTTCAGAAAAGAGAAGACTTGGAGGAGATTTGGTTAAAGTTATCAATAGGTTAGATAGATTAGTTTAGGAAAGAATGTTTCCACTTATGGGAAAATTCAAAACCAGGAGCCATAAGTGCAAGGTACCTATTAATAAATCCAATAGGGTAATAGGAGTTTCTTTTTCTGTTCAGACAATACTATTGGAAGTGGCTGAGACAAGAAGCTTCAATGCTTTCAAAAGGCACATGACAGAAAAGGGAATAGAAAGATACATTAAAAGGCTGAGCTGAGCTAAAGAGTGGGAGGATGCTTATGTAGTTTATAAACACTAGTTGAACTGAATGGCCTGTCTATGTGCTGATCACTCAATGTACTTCTGTGTAACTATAAAGAATCCAGTAACTATAAAGTAAATGGAACAATTTATTTGACCCTTGGCCTGTTCTCCTTCCTTGGATTGGAGTTTCAAAAATTCTCAGAGCTAGCAGCTGTGTGGGTGGGAATTCAAAATTACAGTCCTGGAGATTATCACAAGATCGCAACACCTTTGGGACAATTTTGTTTCTTCAAAGAGTTGGTGAATGGAGGGAGCTTGAAAGGCGGTCGCCACCAGTAAACAGCCCTTTAAGTTCCTTAAGGAGCTTGTTAAAGAACATATCCATTTGGCATTGCAATTTTCAGTGTTTTTTTAGGCAAGCTCGAATAGTCCTGGGCACATCTATCTGGTTCGCCAGTGGGGCAGAGTTCATTTCTTTCTGTTGATATGTATTCAAATATATGGGGCTAACTAGCATCAGCATCTGTGCTGCACCTAGCCCTTTCCACCATGGCTGCTTTCCATCACATTTAACCTTCCAGCCATGTGAGGAGCTGCTCCTCCCTCAGCAAGGCTGACGATCAATGGGTTAGATACCCATTAGTGTCTTTCCTGAAGCCAGCTCCAGAAGCATTCTGGCACTCTGGCAAAACTGCAAAATTAACTAGAATGGGCTCAACAATTTGTCCAGGTGCCCAAAAATAACCTCTCCTATTATTTCCAAGGCACTCTGAAGCTCTCCTTGAATTGAGGCAGCATTGAGATTAATGCCTGGGAGAAGCTTGAGATCAATCTTTTTAAAAATTCATTTATAGAATGTGGTCATTGCTGGCTAGACCAGCATTTATTGCCCATTCCTAGTTGTCCTTCAGAAGACGGTGATGAGCTGCCTTCTTGGACCGCTGCAGTCCTTGATGTGTAAGTATACCCACGGTGCTCTTAGGGAGAGAACTTCCAGGTGGTGGTGTTCCCAGGTATCTGCTGCCCTTTTCCATCTAGATGGTAGTAGTCATAGTTTTGGAAGGTGCTGATTAACTTAGTGAGTTCCTGCAGTGCATATTGTAGATATGGTACTCAAGGCTGCCACTATTCATTGGTGATGGAGATATTGAATGTTTGTGGAAAGGGAAACAATCAAATGAGTTCCTTTGTCTTGGATGGTGTCAAGCTTCTTGGGTTTTGTTAGAGGTCCAACAAGGCAAATGGAGAGTATTCCATTACACTACTGACTTGTTCCTTGTAGATTGTGGACAGACTTTGGGTGTCAAGAGATGAGTTACCTTTCACAAGATTCTCAGTGTTTGACTTGCTCTTGAAGCCACAGTTTCTGGTCAATGGGAATGCCCAGGATGTTGACAATGGGAGATTCAGCGATGGTAATGCTATTGAATGCCAAATGTTAAGGGACGATTGTTAGATCTTCTCTTATTGGAGATGGTCATTGCCTGGCCGGAATGTTACCTGCCACTTGTCAGCCCAAACCTGGATATTGTCTATGTCTTGCTGCATTTGGATGTGGACTGCTTCAGCATCAGAGGATTCACGAATGTTGCTGAACATTGTTTGGCATGCATGTAGTCCTGTGTTGTAGCTTCACCAAGTTGACACTTCATTTTTAGGTTTGCCTGGTGTTGGTCTTGGTGTGCCCTCCTGCACTCTTCATTGAAACATTCAAGATAGCAACAACTTGTCCATCAATTTGCATTTGTTTTGAGTTCAAATGCCTCAGTGATGATGCAAAGTAGCAATAGAGAAGGAAAGAAAAGGAAGTAGATCCTGTATTCCAGATCCCACTATCTTGTGGGGGTCCTGCCACAAGCGCCCAAAGATCTGTGGGTCGGGAACTGGCCTGTTCTGTCACATGAAGACCTGTGACAGAGACTCATGGCCCTCAGTTGACATAATCCTCGAATCAACAGACAGCTAAAGTTTTACGTTTATTCGTTAGCATCACAAGTACGCTTATATTAACACTGCAATGAAATTACTGTGGAAATCCCCTCGTTGCCACACTGTGGCACCTGTTCGGTTACACTGAGGGAGAATTTAGCATGGCCAATGCACCTAGCCACCGCATCTTTTTGACTGTGGGAGGAAACTGGAACACCCAGAGGAAACCCAGATGTGGTGAAAGCATGCAGATTCCACATAGCTGGGAATTGAACCTGGGTCCCTGGTGCTGTGAGGCAGCAGTTCTAAGCACTATGTGCCACCATGCCACCCAGCTCTTCCAAAAATTGTTCATTTACATTGTTATATCATTATTGGGAGGGTGGTTGGGATAGTGGGGAGGGTGAACAATTCCTTTCTTTTCCAGCGCTGTGATTGGCCATAACAGATTACGAATTTTTAAAAGGTGGTGATTTTCAATTCGGTACACATTTGGCCGTATGTAAAGCTATACGAAGAAATAAATCAGCCAGGTCCCTTGTGTTAACAAATAAGGAGTTTGTTTAATTGTTGAAAAGATAAAAGGCATGAGACATATTAAAAAGGATCCTCACAGCGCCGGATTCAATTTCGGCCTTGGGTAACTGACAGTGCAGTGTCTGCACATCTTCCCTGTGTCTGTGTAGTTTCCTCCAGGTGCTCCAGTTTTCTCCCACAGTGTGATTTAGATTGATTAGCTATGGTAAATTGCCCCATAATGTCAGGGGGCCTAACAGGGTAAATATATGGGATTAGGAGGATAGGGCCTGTGTGGATTCTGGTCAGTGCAGACTCAATGGGCCGAATGGTCTCCTTATGCACTGTGGGGTTTCTCTGATTCTAAAGTCACATCCTGAATCACATGACACACACACACACAAACATGCACACTAGTTGCAAAGCCGATCAAGTTACAGGGTAGAGGAGGTGGAAATGATAAGAGTGAAAGTCCATAAGAGAAAGGGGAAATATATGTTCTGATTTTCCTTTGGTAGTCTTGAAATTCTGGTGAGGATGAAGCTGGGTGGCACAGTGACACCGTGGTTAGCACTGCTGCCTCAGAGCGCTTTTCACATGGCCACTCCATAGGGTGTGGAGATGCTGGCGTTGGACTGGGCTAAACACAGTAAAAAGTCTCACAACACCAGGTTAAAGTCTAACAGGTTTATTTGGTAGCACAAGCCACAAGCTTTCAGAGAACTGCTCCTTCATCAGGTGAGTGGGAGTTCTGTTCACAAACAGGGCATATAAAGACACAAACTCAATTTACAAAATAATAGTTGGAATGCGACTCTTTACAGGTAATCATGTCTTAAAGGTACAGACAATGTGAATGGAGAGAGGGTGAATGGAGAGAAGGAACTTCATAAGGTCCAGCCCAATCACATAGCATGCAAAAAATTGCCTATTAAAGGGGTAGCATTATCACAGAACCAATCATCACAATTTTATTGTTAAGAATCATGGAATGTCAGTTCCCTCTAACAGTTGCTGCTTTAGATTTGTGTCCAAAGGTGCCTCTTATAACATCTGTGCATACTTCTGTCCATACCTCTTGCAGTCTGATGCTTCCTAAAGGGCAAACTGGTCTACAATCATTGAAATTGCAGCATGGGAGACCATTCAGCCTGTACATTGTACTTGTACTTTGTGTCAATGCTAATTCTTCAACTGGGATTATCTATTCTCATATCCATTTCCTGGCACGTTTTCCTGATTGTCTCTGGAATTATCAACACTGCTATCACAAGAATTATAACCCACAATCACTGGTTCATGGTGGAAATCGCTATCTCTTCGCATGACAAAATCTTCAATGCATAATTTTTTTGCCTATTGACTATATGGTACCTCTGTATGTTATCAACAACATCATGAACATCAAATACGATAAAATCAAAACCTTTCTTCCTTCCGTTCTGTTGATTCAATATTAGTTTAACAATTCTGATGTGACCAATTTTTTTTAAGTACTCTCCTCATGCCGCAGGCAAAGATTTCTTCAGCCAAATGAGTTCCAGATATGATGGACTTCTTCTTGATACCGTCCTTTTGGGTTTGACAACAAATCCACCTACTCTGTGAGGTCTGGCAGGCACTGCATCATTTACCTCAGAGACACAGGAGTATGTAAGAAAATCCAATCGCCCTGGAGCATTCCATCTGTAGGTCCCACAGTCAATCTGTCCCATTTCTCAAAGTGGTCTTGAAGACTTTTGTCTGTGGTTTTGAAGCTCAGACCACCAATGAAGAGTTTACACAGCTGTTTGTATTCTTCCTGTTTTCCTCAAAGAAAGAGGACAGCGCTGGTTTGTCAATGCCACAAAATGGCTCCAAGCAAAAAAAAAATGCTCAATAAAGTGCAGCTGCCTTTTTGACTCTCTTTTCTCCTCCAATTCCAATTTCAATAATTTTGTTAAATAATTTACCTCCGTTCAGTTGCATTGTTAATACTCACATCGAGTTTTAACTCTGCCAGCTCTACTGGAATCCTTGTTCTGTAGACTCTGATAAAAGCTATTGTACCTCCTTATCATCTTCAAGTCGCAACTCTCTGAAATTATGAATGCCTTATGATATATTTTTCAATTTCTCCACTCCTATACTAATTTTTCTTTTCATGGGAATGATTTTGTGTTTGGCCTCAGCTAGGACAAACGGTCTCTTTTTACTTTTCAAATTTGTTCTCGATCGCCCTCACATCAACACATTCCAAATTCATGAAAGTTCCTGTTAAGTCTCAAGATAGCCTTTGCCTTAAAATTTTGCATAATTCATAACTACCAGTATGTTTTCAGCATGAACGTTCTATCCAAGACCCTGTTCCCTAAGCTTCACAATTTTGAAGCTAGTTTTAAAAATGTTGGTAACTCTTCTATACTGCCATGGTTCTGACATCATGCAGATTGAAATCCATTTACTATCAAGTGGCCTTCGAGCCTTTGGGGTGGCACAGTGGCACAGCAGTTAACACTGTTGCCTTACAGTGCCAGAGAGCTGGGTTCAATTCTAGCCTCAGGTCACTGTCTGTGTGGAGCCTGCACTTTTCCCCTGTGTCTGCATGGGTTTCCTCTCACCGTCCAAAGATGTGTGGGTTAGGTTGATTGGCCATGCTAAATTGATGTGAGTGTCAGGGGATTGTGGTCAGTGCAGACTGGATGGGCTGAATGGCCACCTTCTGCACTTGTAGGGATTATATGATTCTATTCTATGATTGAAAGCATTGTAATATCTTAAGGGGAAAAGTACTGTAATTATGGCTAAGTGACTAGAAGTTTTTGATTTGATTTATTATTGCCACATGTATTAACATACAGCGAAAAGTATTGTCTCTTGCGTGCTAATCATGCAAAACATACTGCTCATAGAGAAGGAAATGAAAGAGAAAGTACAAAGTAGGTCTCATCAATAATTTCCATAACAATGTTATAAACAATTTAAATTCATGTTATACAAATTTTGTTATTTTTCTTTTTAAAGCAGCAAACCACTGATTAACTTCATAGATTTATCCATAATACTCCCTAGCTTTCTTTCTTGGTAAACACAACATCACTGCTTTATCTAAGACATATGCCCTCTCTTTGTTCCTGGCTTAATACTTTCATTATTTTACATGTATGCACATTTATTGCATCTGTCATCATCCGGCCCAGAAAATCTTCAACATATGGCTATAGTTTTCTTCATTTCTTTCCCTGCCTGTCTCTCTCATTATCACTTACAGACTTGATTTTTTAAAATTTTGTCCACGTTACTAATTTTTTAAATTGAAAGACTTTTGATGAGTATTCATCCATCTTAATTTTGTATATTACACTCAGCATGCCAAATATTACGCTTTAACGATTGGCTGAAGTAACATGGATTTGTCCATCGACCTCACCTGTCATAATATAAGGTCATAGAATCATAGAAACCCTACAGAGCAGAAAGAGGCTATTTGGCCCGTCGAGTCTGCACCAGCCACGAACCCACCTAGGCCCTACCCCTATATCTCTACATATTTACCTGCTAATCCCTCTAACCTACACATCTCAGGACACTAAGGGGCAACTTTAGCATGGCCAATCAACCTAACCCATACATCTTTGGACTGTGGGAGGAAACCAGAGCACCTGGAGGAAACCCACGCAGACACGAGGAGAATGTGCAAACTCCACACAGACAGTGATCCAAGCTAGGGATCGAACCCAGGTCCCTGGAGCTGTGAAGCAGCAGTGCTAACCCACTATGCTACCATGCCACCCAGGTGAAAGCTAATACTACCAATCAACAGCATGCAGCCCTCCAATCAAAATGATTGGTCCTGATTTTGTGGTGGTAATGATGATGAAATGGTCAAAGCAGATGCTGTTGTGGATTGAAGGTTAGCATGCATAGAGGATTGGTTAACTGATAGAAGACACAGAGGGCCTGAATTTACCATCAAGTTACACACGTTTTTGGGCGAGAAAGCTTGGTAGAGTTGGGAGTGAGGTGAGTGGCACGAGCCGTGCCCATCTTCCCCCTTTACCAAGGTGCAATCGAGACCACACTCAAAACAGTTGCAACGGCCATTTAAATGTATTTGCATGCACGTCAATAGACTGAATGGGCTGCATGCCCAACTTTACAAGCACTTTTCCCTCTACCACAACATTTGCCAATCCAGAATCGGCGTGAAACAGAAATGCTCCATAAAAGTCTGATTGAGGCGCTCCATCAATGAGTTCAAGGAGTTGTGATTGTGGGGAGCATGTGGGTGGGGGAGTGGGAGTTCCGTGATTGTGGGGAGAATGTGGGGAAATGGGGGGGCTGTGATTGTGGGGAGCATGTGGGTGGGGGAATTGGCGTCTGCGATTCTGGGAAGAATGTGGGGAAATGGGGGGGTCTGTGGTTCTGGGGAGCATGTGGCTTTTGTGATGCAAGAGATTAATCTTGCTGTTGTCTTGGTTGCAGCTGGAGCTGAGGAGGAGGAGCAGGAGGAAGAATTGTAGGGACAGGAGGCCCAGGCCTCACCACTCACAGGAGCCAAGGGAGACGACCACCAGAGGCAGGAGGTGACCCAGAGGTGGGGCAGGAGAAGGAGGGAGTGGTGATCCTGGCAGTTGTGTGCATGAATGTCATTTGAACAGATGTTGGGCACTGTGTGCCGCCGCCGATGGCTCTGCCTCCGAAAGGAGACAATGCAATATCTGTGCCACCTGTTGCAGGACCTGGCATCTTGGGGCAGGGGTGGGGGTGGGGGCACCCAAACTCTGTAGCTATCAAAATGACGGCCACTCTGAACTTTTATGCAACTGACTCCTTCCAGACCCCTAGCAGAGATGAATGTGGCATTTCCTAGTCAGCTGTGCAAATCTGTCTCAAGCAGGTCACTGAAGCCCTGTGTGCCCGGGCTGGGCAGTACATCAAATTTAATCTGGACCAGGCCCAGCAGGAAGCCCGGGCTGCAGGATTCACGGCCATTGTGGGGATGCCTAATGAACAAGGGGGCCAGCGACTGCACACACGTCGCCCTCAAGGCCCCACTGCAAAATCCATGAAAATTCATCAACAGAAAGGTGTTCCACTCCCTGAATGTCCAACCGACGTGTGACCACAATATCAGTATTATGCATGTCTGCGTGAGACACCCAGGCAATGTGCACGACTGCTTCATTCGCAGGAGCTCTGACATACCGGAGGTATTTGAGGAGCAGCCCAGGCTGTGGGAGCGGCTCCTGGGTGATATGGGTTACCTGCTTTGGACCTGGCTAATGACGCCTGTGTGGAGGTGGAGGCCCGCTACAATGAGGCCCATGAGATAGTGGAGAGGTGCACTGGGTTCCTCAAATTGCGATTCTGGTGCTCGGATCGCTCTGGCAGGGCTCTACAATACAGCCCCCTTGATCTCCTCCCGCACTGTGGTGGTGTGCTGTGCCCTGCCTGGCACAGCAGAGAGGTAGCCTATTGGAGGAGGAAAAGGAGGAGGACATGGAGGCTGACCAGCCAGATGTAGCCATGGAGGAGGCTGCCCAGCAGAAGGAGGAGGAAGAGGAGGAAGAAGAGGAAGAGCACGCCAAGCAACACCACCCAGGCGCTGCAGGGCTGGCAAATAGAATGAGACATGTGAGGGTGGATAGGGAGGCCCTGGTTATCAGTTGGTTCAGTCACTAAGGGCCTGTGTCTGTGGGTTCTATTTCCTACCCCCCCCCTTCCCAAAGTCCTTCAATATCCTGCAACATTGTCAAATCAGAGTGGTGGGTCTGGGTTCTCTGTGTTCACAGGTATCTTTCACAGGCAGCAGTGTGATGACGACTTGCTAAGCACCATTATGATGATGTCCTGGTACAAACTAGTCTGACTCCTATCCGAGCTCGGCCTGCACGCTGGCACCTGGGCCCACGTCTGTGCAGTGGGTAAGGAATCTGAAACCCCCATACAGGACCCTGGGCCAAGTGGGGTGGGGAGGGGAGGGAATCGCTCATGGGTTCTGGGGAATCAATGACTTCATTTTCTCAGTGACGCAGCATTGAAGGGCCTCCCCAACTGACATCAACATGAAGCATCCCTCCAACGATCATCAATGGAAGAGGATTCCTATTCGAAACAAACTTGAGGCAAATTAGTCACAGGTGAGAAGTGAAAAACATTTAATAATGGCAACAAAAGTGTTTAAATAATAAGTTCTAACATAAAAATGTGTGAACAGAAAATGTTAATGAGCTTAAAGATCTACCTAACTAGTGCAGCCCTTCACCCCTCCCAATTAACTATAACTTCCTAATCTTACATGGCCTACAACTACATCTCAGTGACTCCCCAGAATGTACATCAGAGGTGGAGGGGGGCCAGCTGCCTACCTCACCCCTTGCCTGTGATGTGCTTGGCGGGCGTCCTCTGGAGGTCCTGGATCTTGAGGCTCCTGGCCTGCTTCCAGGCATCTGAGACATTTCCATGACACCCTCTTCATCCTGCTGCCCCTGAGATGCCCTGGTGTCAGGAAAGGGGGAGTCAGAAGGTGTAGCCACAGTCACTGTCTCCTAGCTGGAAGGCCCTGGCATGAGCTCAAGCCCCTCCTCCTCCCTTAGGGTTCCTGTGGGTTCCTGCGTCACTCCATGGAACGACAGTGCTTCTGCAGTAAGCTCCAGAAGCTTCAGCATCACCTGCCCCCTCAAGTCCTGGAGGACCACCTGCCCTCAGCATTGGCGACCGGAGTCAGGGGTCACCTGTCAATGGCTGCAGCAAGTGCCCTCTGAGACTATCCGCACTCTGCAGCCCCTCAGTCATGACTCTCTGTGACTGGGTCACGTTCTCAAGGGCTGCTGCCATAGCCTGCTGTGTCCCAGCACTGTCCCATTGGGTCGCCTGCAAGTTCTTGAGCCTCTCAGCCATTTGCTGCAGATCCACAAGAATCCTGTTGGGACCCTCAGCTGTGGCTCACTGTGATCCAGCCATGGCCCTCTCAGACTCCGCTGTGACCCGCTGCGAGTCGGCCAGTGCTTGGAGCCTGTCACTCGTGGTAAGGATTACCTGTCCCAGGTTTTCCACCATGTACGCCACCCTTGCAGTGTTGGCCTGGGAACCACACAAGGCAGGCAACAGCTGGTCCATCTGATAGCTTTGAGATTCCTCTCAACAGCCTTGCAGTTGGTCCAGTGTGGTTACCAAACCCTCCTGCATTCCCTCGCTCTGTTGCTGCATCTTCAGCAGCTGAGGGAGAAATGATCTGAGAGGCCCAACACGTAGCCTGCAGCCAGCTGAGCCCTCGCCTCCAGCAGGCCCCCATGTGCCAGAGGCCTCGGACATTCCCTCCTCCACCCGATGTACATCAGCAGGTGTGTCATGCTCACCAGAGAGTGACGCAGTCACCACTAACTGGACCTACCAACGTGGCAGTATCTGGGATGGTGAACTGCGAGGCAGAAGCTGACACCAAAATGGTGCCACCCTGAGAAGTCCCTTTAGCCATATCTCCGAGGACTCCTCCAGTTATCTGGAGCATGATGGTTGGGAGCTGCAGTGGGGGCCATTGTGCCAGAAGGCCCCAGGGCATCTGGATCTGTCCCTGCAACACAAGATACAAGATTAAGTGCAAGAGAGGAAGAGGAGTCCGGGATACAAAAAACTTGATTCACATTTCTCCACTGAACATAGACAAAGCACAAAGAAAATTACATCACAGGAACAGGCCCTCCGGCCCTCCAACTGCCTATCTGAATTGCAACCTCCGACCCTTCTGGGGACCATATGCCTCTATTCCCATCCCATTCATGTGGCTGTAAAGATGCCCTTTAAATGTCACTCTTGGATCTGCCTGCGACCTATCCCGGAAGTGAGCTCCAGGCACCCATCACTCACACTGTGTAAATAAACATGCCTGTCTATCTCCTTTAAACCTTGCCCCTTGCATCTAAAACCCATGCCCTCTAAAACTGCCTCAAATTGAGTGGAGGATTGACAGGTAGCCCGACCATGCTGCCTCTGACAGCCCACATCTCTCCTCCCCTGGACAGCTCCAGTGCCCGCTCTTCAAGGAGGGTGAGGACCCGGAGGTCTGGCTCACCACCCCCTTCTTCATCCTCTATCGGGTGTTATGGTCAGTCTTCTCCTGTGGGGACAGAAGGAGCCATGAAAGAAATGATGGCGTGACACCTGCAGAGAATCAGGTAGTGGCCGTTAGAGGGCAGGTGCATGCTACTCTTGGGTGCATTGGGAGGGGGGGGTAGGAAGAAACTGTTTCGGGATCAGGGGCTGGAAGCATGCAGGATGCTGGGGATGGAAGGATCTGGGGCGACTAGATGGGGTTAAGCTAGATGGGCTAAGCACTCACCTTGCTGTCGGAATGAGGTCATTGAACTTCTTGCGGCACTGATTCCCCGTTCTGGGGGCCAGTGCCATGTCATTGATGGAAGCCGCAACTGCTTCCCAGGCCACATTGCCATCAGCCCCCCGGGGTCTGCTTCCTGCTGGGGGGAAGAGGATGTTCCGCCTCATCTCTGCTGCATCCAGCAGCCTCCCGAGGTCAATGGTATTATCATTTCTGAATCCTTCACCATCAACATCATAGGTGTTACCATTGACCAGATACTGAAAATTTGTCTGTCTCAGCCTTGACCATACCTAATGATGCAAACTTTACAGCTTTCTGCAGTAAAGAATTCCAAAGATTCACTACTAGAGTCATAAAGATTTACAGCATGGAAACAAGCTCTTTGTACCAACTTGTCCACACTGCCCTTTTTGTTTTAAAAGCCCCTAATCTAATCCCAGTTGCCTGCATTTGGCCCATATCCCTCTATACCCATCATACTCATGTAACTATCTAAATGCTTTTTAAAAGACAAAATTGTACCCACCGCTACTACTACCTCTGGCAGCTTGTTCCA
The DNA here is from genome assembly GCF_965287045.1 of Carcharhinus amblyrhynchos. Classification (NCBI taxonomy): domain Eukaryota; kingdom Metazoa; phylum Chordata; class Chondrichthyes; order Carcharhiniformes; family Carcharhinidae; genus Carcharhinus; species Carcharhinus amblyrhynchos. The sequence goes on from NC_137328.1 coordinate 96,798,580, forward strand.
GACACAGAAAAAAAATTGCCCCTCTGGAAACTTTTGTATTTCTCCCCTCTCACCTTAAACCTGTGCCCTCCAGTTTTAGACTCCCCTACCTTTGGGAAAAGATATTGACTATCTAGCTGATCTGTGCCCCTCATTATTTTATAGCCTCAATAAGATCACCCCTCAGTCTCCTACGCTCCAGAGAAAAAAGTCCCAGTCTACCCAGCCTCTCCTTATAATGCAATCCATCAAGTCTGGTAATATCCTAGTAAATCTTTTCTGCACTCTTTCTAGTTTAGTAATAGCCTTTCCATAATAGGGTAACCAGAACAGCATACAATATTTCAAGCGTGGCCTTACCAATGTCTTGTACAACTTCAACAAGACATTCCAACCCTGTATTCAATATTCTGACCGATGAAACCAAGCATGCCAAATGCCTTCTTCACCACTCTGTCCACCTGTGACTCCACTTTCAAGGAGCTTCTAGATTTCTTTGTACCTCTAGATTTCTTTGTTCTGTAACTCTCCCCAACACCCTACTGAATTAACTGAATAAGTCCTGCCCTGGTTCAATCTACCAAAATGCATCACCTCATACTTGTCTAAATTAAACTCCATCTGCTATTCATCAGCCCACTGGCCCAATTGATCAAGACCCCGTTGGAATTGGAGATAACTTACTTCACTGTCCACTATGCCGCCACTCTTAGTTTAATCTGTAATGACACTAAGACCTTCTATAAGAGAAGAAAGTCCTCCCCACCTCTGACTTACATGGATGACCTCTTTCTCTGAGATTATGCCCTCTGATTTTGGGAGGGAATTTCTGGCCTCAATTGCCCCAAAACTGGAAAATCTCACCTGAGGTTAAACAGACCTCTCCATGGTCCACCCACTCAGATTTCTGTGGCAAGCTGGATGGCAAAATTCCACCTTTGTCACAAGGTGAAACAACCTCTCAGCATCTACCCTGTCAAGTCCCCTGAGAATCCTATATATCTCAATATAGTCACCTTCAACTGTTTGAATACTGTGTCTCTCAGTGGAATACTATTCTAATGAAGTTTCTGGAAGAACAGAGTAACTCAGACAGCAACTTCCTGACTTCCACTTTCACCTGCGGTTGTGTGGTCACCAGAATTTATTATGTGACTTCCTCTTTAATGAGAGCGAGCACCAGTGGCCTCACATTACTTTTATTGCAAAATTGGACATATAAATCCATCATGAGAGTTAGAACAAGAAAATTATTATATAAATATCCAAAAATAAGACACTTTTAAGGACAACGAACTATCAAAGTTATGGGGATCTTAGTGATTTTCACAATGTAATAAATAAATAGTTTACAAAGTAATGGTGTTTATCTTTCAGTATCACTAAAGCATGTAATATTTTAACTTAATCAGCCATGTGATATGTAGTTTCAAAAGGTCAAACCCAATGAGTTACTGCCTGAATCTCAGTAAACATCAGAAAATGTACACTGGACTGATGCAACAAATCCACTAACATACCTTAAAATTGCATGTACTCCAAACTGATCCTTGCTGTTTTGTCTTCTTAACCTATTCCCAGTCTGAAAAGTTTCCATTTTCTGTTTCTTATTTTTAAACCAATTATTTATCCATGCTGCACTTAACCTCCGATAGTTGGTTTCCGATAGGTTTTCAGCAATTAGAAATGTACCTTATCCTCAGCATTTCCACCTTGTATGTAATCTCTTCAAAATAATGAGGCAGCTTAGTTAAACATGGCATTCTTTGATTGTCTTTCAACAGTTTATTTTCTAAGTTTATGCACATTTCTCAGAATTATTTTAAAAACCTTCCTGATAAGCAGATATTAAACCTTCTGTTTATGGTTTCACTTGAACATTTATGAATAATAGATTTAAGTTGGATGCTTTCCAATTTCTAAGCATTTCTTTTAAACTTATTGAACTAACAAACAGGTCAGTTAAAATAGGACAAGGTTCAGTCCTATTTTCAGTAAGGTCTTGTAGCTGAGATTTGCCTGGACTTTATGAATTGTCTGCCTTAATGGTTTTACATCATTTTTTGATATAACCATGTCCGTTGTTATTTTTGGACTATCTAAGTCCTTTCTCACTCTTTCTGGAGCTGGCCCGTTGTCTCAAGATTAAAGATGGGCATGAAATAGTTGCGTCGTAACTGCATTTTCTTTGTCCTTAGATTTGGATTTCTTAATAATTTAGATGAGCGAACAGCTTAATTTACCCTTTGTATATCATGTGCATAAATTGGAAGACATTAGTAACATGCAATCTTATGTTTAGTAAACCTCTTATATATTTTCCTGCACTTGTATTTACATTCCTATACAACTTACCATGAGCTTTTTCCATTGCATTTGTTTTTGAAATCTTTCAATAGGATGCTGAACTGAGTTTCCACATGTCTGTTCAGGTGAGCATAAAAGATCTCTTGGCATTATTGGAAGAAAAGTGACGAGTTATCCATGCAGTCTGGGTCACTGTCTGTGTGGAGTGTGACATTCTCCTTGTGTCTGCGTGAATTTCCTTCGAGTGCGCCAGTTTTCTCCCACAGTTCAACGATGTGCAAGAAGCTAAATTGCCCCTTAGTGACCCAATATGTGTAGTTTAGAAGGATTAGTGGGGTAAATACATGAGATTACACAGACAGAGTCTGGGAGGGATGCTCGATCTGAGAGTCAGTGTACACTTATTGGGCAGCATAGCCTACTTCTGCACTGAAGACATTCTATGATTCTGTTCTATGACATGAGGGATTTCATTAGCATGCTCGTTGGCGTACTATTTTGGGTTAAACTAAATAAACTGAATTAAACAAACTGAAGGTCAAATTAATGGAGCAGCCCCTTAAAGAGATACTGCATCAAACAGAACAAATTACAAAGGAAACTTAAAATATTAATCATTGATAAAACACCCCCGTCCTCACAGTGCCCAGCTGGCACGAAAGGTACTTGTCGGTATAGGGGTGCACATGTTGAGAGTGGAGTATTATTTCCAAGTGAGGATAATGGATGAGTCCCTGAGATTTTACTGAGTCAAGGCGCATTAAAGGGTCCTGCTAACCTTCATGGTCGGGTCACTGCTCTCCATGGGATGTCTGGAACGGCTTGCTGGTTTTCTCTCTTATTCTGAGCCAGTTGGAGGAGTTATTGTGAGCAGCTACATTGTGTAGTCTCCAAACTGCTTAATACCAATCAAGTTGGAAATAGAACCGTACTTTACCCATTTTCATCAGTGCTTGCCTCACGGATGGTCCATCCATGTTTGTTGTAGGAATGGACGCCCCTTCCTCCCCCCACCCCCCAAAAAATAATATGGGGGGACCATATTTCCATTTAGCTGGCAATATAAGTGACACTAACCTATGTGTTACTGAGCAGCAGGCAGACCCAGGTACAGGTCTGTATCCACAAGAGGTCCAGATGCTCTATATAGCCTCCTAGCCAGATTCCCTGAATAGTTAAACCAGAACATGTGTGGTCCCATCCGGCCACTGTACCTCCAGCAATCTCCACCAAGAGAGGGGTGATAGCTGTGGGACACGCTATATTTGAGGTAATACCGTGAGCTGACCCTCATGAATTCCGCTGGAGGTGGTAATTGTGAGAATCTATTTCCACACGCTCGCCATCCGCCCTGTTATCTGATGCCAGAGGTCCCGTTCTCAGGCTTTTTTTAATCTTCCTGGAGGGTCGGGTCCTCCTGCGTTGTAGCAAAACCCACAAAAATCTGCGAGAATGGCCAGAAATGAAGATAAGTCTCATTAAAGAACGGGAACGTTTATCAAACAAAGCCCCGGCTCCAGGGTATTGAGCTTTTAGCTGTATTAGAAACGTGCCGTTCTCTGCTAATTGCAGTTGACATGTGCTATTTTATGAAACCGGTTAGTTAGTTAACTTTCTCGGGTGGTGGATCATCTGAAGAGCCTCAAGCGCTCAATTTAACAATTTTTCCAAATAATCTACATGCAAAACCCTTGCAATTGATGAATCTGAAAATCATGATTGTGAATTTTAAAAATCGCAGCTGAATAAACTATACAACATGTTTCGCTGCGACATCCTGCTAAAGTTTGCATGTCACTACGTTTTTCGTCGCTCTCAATCACTGGTTCATTTCGTTTACCGTTAGGGATACTCTGACCGTGATTCTTTTTCTCAACTGTGTGGCGTCTAGTCAGGACCATCGAAGACCCCTCGGTCACTGTCACATATTTACACAGCAAGATGAATAAAGCCTGGGGATTAATGTGGTTCTGGCGTCGTGTATGTGTAAACAATCTAACAGATGCAACTTGATTTTGAAATGCTTAATTTTTTGTGAATATGAACAAAATACATGTGCAATGCTTCTTCAGTTGTACATGTGCCAGTATTTTAATCTGTCATCTTCAGAACGCAGCATGCCAGTAAAGTTCCCCATCCAAACTACTCCCTATTCTGTTCCTTCGCTGTCGCTGGGTCAAAATCCTAGCACTCTCTCCCTAACTGTCGAGTGGGTGAATCTACACAACATGGACTGCAGGAGTTCAAGAAGGCAGCTCACCACCACCTGACTTGATTTCAATGATTTGATTTGACTTATTATTGTCATTTGTATTAGTATACAGTGAAAAGTGTTGTTTCTTGAGCTCTGTACAGACAAAGCATACCGTTCGTAGAGAAGGAAAGGAGCGAATGCAGAAGGTAGTGTTACAGTCATAGCTGGGGTGTAGAGAAAGAATAAGTTCGTGTGAGGTAAGTCCATTCAAAAGTCTAAAGGCAGCAGGGAAGAAATTGGTCTTAAGTCGGTTGGTACCTGACTTCAGACTTTTGTGTCTTTTTCCCGATGGAAGAAGATGGAAGAACGGAAGAAGGTGGAAGAGAGAATGTCCAGGGTGCATGGGGTCCTTAATTATGCTGGCTGCTTTGCCGAGGCAGCGGGAAATGTAGACAGTCAATAAATGGAAGGCTGTTGTTGGTAGTCTAGCCAGAGACACCCATAAATGAAGTTCTTAAAAAAATCAGATTATACACTGCAGTGCGTTTCTTACGGACTTTCTGTATGGAACTGTACCATCTGAACATGTACTAACTAAGGCACGAGATTAAAAGGACATTTAATAATTATCAAAATCACATCAATAGAGGAATACAAAATCCTTGAATTCTGAACCTTATACACTCCACGTGCGCATGGATTATGTCTAATACAAGGAAATAGTTGCATGATTCTGTAACTTAATAGGCGAATTTTAATAAGTGCTGACTTATTATGCAGAGAGTACCCAAGGCCCCACCACCATCTTCTAAGGGGCAATTGGGGATGGGAATAAGAAAACTGTTGGTCCAGCAGACGACACTCATGTGTTTGTAGAAATGCATTCCGTTCTCTTTTGTTAGTGTTTAGGTTGGTGTAATAACCGTTTGAAATATGTCCTAAATTATAACTTGCTTTCCAATGTAAAAACCAGCTCCGTAAAAGATTATACACCAAGGTTCAATGCACTGGAGTTAGTGCCAGGAAATGTTCTGCAGCCTGATCTCACCCAGTCTTGAAGAGTGCTGACGAAGGGGCAAACCCCGAAAGCTAGTGTCGTTTACTACCAAATAAACCTGTTGGATTTTAACCTGGTGTTAACATAGAACATAGAACACTACAGCACAAACAGGCCCTTCGGCCCACAAGTTGCGCCCATCATATGCATACCTACCAAGCCATAGAACTATCTGTAACTCCCAATCCCATTAAATCCCATGTACTCATCCAGAAGTCTTTTAAAAGACCCCAGCGAGTTCGCCTCTGCCACCAGCGACTGCAGCCGATTCCACTCACTCACTGTCCTCTGAGTGAAAAACTTACCCCTGACATCTCCTCTCTGTACTTGCTCCCCAGCACCTTAAACCTGTGTCCTCTCGTAGTGACCATTTCAGCCCTGGGAAATAGCCTCCAAGAATCCACCCTATCTATTCCTCTCAACATTTTATAAACCTCTATCAGGTCGCCTCTCAACCTTCCTCTCTCCAGGGAGAAGATACCTAGCTCCCTCAACCTAAGGCATGCCTTCCAATCCAGGCAACATCCTTGTAAATCACCTCTGCACCCTCTCAATAGCTTCCACATCCTTCCTGTAGTGAGGTGACCAGAACTGCGCACAGTTCTCCATGTGGGGTCTGACAAGCGTCTTTTAAGAAGTGTTGTGAGACTTCCTACTGTGCTCACCCAGTCTGCCAGTATTACTCTGTCGATGGATGTTTAATCTTGTTTGTTTTTTGTAATCAGTGAAATCTGATCGGTTTTGTGCCCTTATGATGGTACTGAAAAAGTCATATCGGACTCTCTCTCCACAGATGCTGCCAGACCTGCTATGATTTTCCAACATTTTCTGTTTTTATTTCAGATCTCCGGCATCCGCGGTATTTTGCTTTTATTATGGTGGTGGAAATCAGATCAAAACAAGCCTGCGACGTCACTGAAGCAGGCAATGATGTGGCGGAACATTGAAAGCAGCGGTGTATCATTCCTGACAACCACATCCTGTGGAATTTCCACCCTGAAACCCTCTTTTAGCGAGCAATGTCTTCGGTGTTGATGTGGCGTCCAATCAGCAAAAAAACAAGGCGCGAAGCAAGATAACTATTGTAATCCGTTAATGATTAACCACATTTAATTGCAGTAAATCCTCGCCCACATATTTTTTCTCTGCATCAGCTGCTTGACTGATCTTCTCTCTGAAGCAGGGCAGTGAATAAACAAGGCAATAAATGTTCAAGTACACGCAATGTAAATAGACGAATATCTGGAATCCTCCAATCGCCTAGTGCTCCCCCCCCCAGCCTTTTTTAGATCATCGCTATTGCATGATCTATAAATCCCCGAACGAGTGCGACTTCAGAACCAGCTTAAAAGTTTTTTTACACACGGTCATAAATGCACCTTGGTGATTTCTAATCCAGAAATTCCCTGCTCAAACATCGATCGGAACAATTTAACTTTGACGAGCCTGGGATTTCAAATCGAACAATTAGAGTAGCTACACAAAAATCAGTTCCGGTTTAATTATTTATTTTTGTTGTGTGCGTCTTTCAGTTGCACGAATACAACCGGCTACACAGTCCAGACAGCGGGCGTGTAAAGTGGACGGTGATGGCTTCAAATTGAGGCGATGGCTGACTGTCACAGGGCAGCGAGGCACAATTCGAGTTGCGTTTGAAAAATGATATGTTTTTCTCGCTTTAGCTACCCAGGGTCGATAACGCAATGGTCAGAGAAAAATTGTAACACAACAGCTTGCATTTATATAGCACCTTGAATGTAGAAAAACGCCTCCGTTTATTTATTAGTGTCACAAGTAGGTTTACATTGTCACTGCAGTGAAGTTACTGTGAGAATGCTCTCAATGTATTTCACAAGGACTTGGGAGGGGGAGGTGGGGGAGGGTGTGTTTAGCGTGATCTATTATTTCTGAGCGGACAGGTATACAGAAGAAACATCGACAGACTGCAAACAAGGACAGCAGGTTGCATTATTACTGCTCCTCTTCTTAACTAAAACATCGCAGAGTGCTCTACAAGACAGCAAGATAGATAACCAGCAGGAGAGAGTGAGAATGTAAAACAAAAAAAGGTCTTTGAAAGCCGCGAAAGGTGAAGCAAGAAAACGTGATTCGGGGGCGGGGGGTGGAGAATTGAGTCTGTCTCAAGAGAGTAGTGACTAAATGCAGCATTTTCCATACTGCCACAGAGCAGGGAAGTGAATGGTAATCTGCGCCTACTCTAGACCAATGAAACGTTAAAGAAAATTTACAACTCACACATGGGACAAAAACAACTACTATGCACCCTCGGACTGCGATATTTCATCTGCTATTCTACCAAACCTTGAGAGTGGAGCGGTGGTATCTATCCCAGTTTGGGTTTCTTAACGAGTTCCCAGTTTTGCTTGGTGGACGAGTGGCTGGAGTTAGGTTTCTAAACAGGAAATGGGGAGTATCCACTATATCTATTTTGATGGTTAATTATAGGCAGAAAGTATATAACATTGGATATAATGCTAGTATGATTTTGACCAGTTTCCGGTTAGCATGGCATTTTGCCATCATTAGAAGCGCATGTACATTGTTCGCCCTGATTTCTGCTCAGAATCCTTTATGCATAATGTCACATGTCAAGCACAGAGATAGAAGGTTTTCCTACTGCCTTCTCAAGAGAGAAGTATCGAAAGGAACTTATGACATAACAATTATTTTCAGCCACATAAGCTGGTGGTATCTAAACAGTTTAGATCTCACTATTTAGATCACCAGTGCTTATGTTAGCACTGATATGTTCTTAATACATCCAGACTTCGACACCACGAAGCATATTTCATGTAAGCCCGTGAGAACTCACCACACTTGCAGTGATAAACTATACATTATACATTACAACCATATAACATTTACAGAGATAAATCATACATTAATTTTGCTTCTAGCCACTATTTCAAGTAACGATTGTAGCTTTCTAGGGTAGGAGATGTTCATGCCACCAATCAGGGGTGAATTGAAATTTTGATTCCAGGCGCCAAATGATTGTTAGATACATGTGTGTTCGGTAAGGGCATTGGGGGACACGGAGCAAGGCAAATAAACGAGGTTGAGATACAGATGAACCTTGATCTAGCTGAACATCGATGGGCTGAATGGTCTAATCCTGTTTCACTGTTCCGAAAGACTGTCTGTTCATGACCCATACTATCTGAATTTAATTTACCAGAAGAGTCTTTCCAGTCTCTGGACTAGGAGGTCAGCCTGGTTTATTGGTTAAGCTGAATTTACGGAGCCAACAATCCTGACCTTGAACACATGCAGCACCGCGTCTACTGTCACAAAGTCCTCTAATACGGTTTTCTCCAAACTACGGACTGCTGTGTACCGCTTGGGTTTGAGATTAAGACTCCCGCTGACTTTTCCATCACATGCTATCACTCCCCATGCTGACTCTACCATCACAACCTAACGAGTAAACGTTTACCTATCTGTAATACGAGGTATATTCCTGTGAGTGAGCATGAAGACAGGAGTTTCATTTCCAAATTCTTTACAATTGGGCGGCACGATAGCACAGTGGTTTGCGCTGATGCTTCGCTGCTCCAGGGACCTGGTTCGACTCGCGGCTTGGGTCACTATCTGTGAGGAGTTTGCACATTCTCCTCGTGTCTGCGTGGGTTTCCTCCGGGTGCTCCGGTTTCCTCCCACAGTCCAAAGGTGTGCGGGTTAGGTTGATTGGCCATGCTAAATTGCACCTTAGTGTCCTCAGATGCGTAAATTAGAGGGATTAGCGGGTAGGAATATAGGGGTAGGGCCTGGGTGGGATTGTGGTCGGTGCAGACTCGATGGACCAGATGGCTTCTTTCTGCACTGTAGAGTTTCTATGATTCTATGCTTTCGTATTCAGTAAACATGTTATTTGGTGTTTGAGGATAGCTCTCCAATTACGAACCTATGCACTTTAGTTTGAGAGTTGCAGGTCACAATGGAGACGTATTTTCTCTCCCCCAGTGGGCTCTGTATGCACATCCTCTCCCCAATGCCAAAGACAATCCGTACATTGGGAGGAGGTGTATATTTCTTTAGATGCCTATAAACTTTAAGAAGAGCCCAATATGGGGAAGTGAATGCAGGTCCCTCGTCCGTTGATACAGAGACACGATTATCTCCTGTTTGAACGAAGGCGATAATATTTAGTTTGGGGAGAATTCCGAAGGCTTGTTCAGTTACAAATTGTCATGTCATCCGCAATTGAATATAAGCACGAAGTGTCATGATTTTGCACTATTTCATATTCTCTCTTCCTGTGTTAGTTACGGGAGACAACACATTCCGGTCCCTTGTGCTATCCTGCAAGGCAGGGTGAGCAGAATAAGATATTGAGCCCTCCGTCCCTGTACATGGGTGTATTCGTGTGCAAAAGGTAGAATTTTTTTAATTACCAGCAAACGTAAATCCCATCCATCGGTTTTAAGTTAACATTGAAGCTGGAACCTTTCTTTTGCTCAAAACACATTCCTAGCAATTCAGTGACCACCCCCACCCCGCTTTAAAGCGTCCGAAGTAGTAATTTTATTCTGTTACAGTTTCAGCGTTGATCATTTATTTTACGAGAATCTCTCCATCCAATGCCACATTTCTGTAATAAACTGGTTCATAAAGCTGTGCAGCTTCCAGTGGGTTTGAATAATGTTGTTAGATAGCCGCGAAACCCGACTCCAAAATATTCATCCCAGATGTTTAGTTTGGGTATCCCTCTGGGCTAATAAACCAAACAAAAGCAAACCTTGCAACGCCAAAGCAATGAAAACCAGGCTACATAAACCAAGGGAAGTTTATATGACTGTTGTGCAGAAGAAACAATTGCATGAAATGTTAAAGTTAAGCCTGTGGGCTTTCTAAACATTAACCGCCCATCTCGATGACTGTTATATCCCTTCGTTATTCGTCACGTAAAGCAGCCCTGGCTACAACCGCATATGTGACCCACTGTTTGCACCCATTCCAATCTGAACAACAACTTGGAATCACTTCGCAATATCACTTTCTTGTTCGGTCACTTAGCTCTTGCCCCTGTGCATATTCGCGACGAAGTTAGCGTTTGGACGAATTTTATTTAACATAAAGTAGCACTTTGGTTTTTTTTTATGGTTGACAATTTAGGGCATGGTTTCCTCAGCTCGGTTCAAAGCATATGGTGGATTTAGCAGTAATTTGAGCTGTTTGATTCGGAGCAGCTCCATTAGACATTAGTAATGAGTAATAAAGCGAATCCATGGAAACTCCCTGCTGACAGAAAGGCAGCCTCGTTCCCTGCAAGTCTAACTTTGAGCAATATTAGGATTTCAGTATCTGCCCCCCCGCCCCAAATAAAACCCATAAGAGCGCTTGTTCGTTTACAAGCTTCACAGAACCCCAGAGCCAGGGGTGGGGGGTGGAGGGGGGGGGGGGGTTGCGGGGGAGCACGCCTGCAGTGAACATAAAGAATGTTTTGAATTCTCCAAGCTGCCCCTTCCAGGAAAGAAGCTGAATAAACAAACGCTGCCTCCTGTATAGCACGCAAAGCAGTCTGCCATGGAGGGAGCTCACAGAGATACACTCATATAATGTCACCCGCAAAATATACTTCAGTTAATAAACGTTATTGGTTCTATTTTGTTTGGGTTTGCACGGTGCTATTTTCTTTGGAATTACTGCTGCTAGCTGTGCTGTAACTTTCTACAGACATGTTACTCTCCAAAAAAAGGGGGTGGGAGAGGTGGGGGGAAGAGGATGAGGATTGAGTTCTACAGAAGCGCCCAGCTTACAACAAACAAACAAAAACATCACCAGTTCTCTCCTGGAAAGTAAAATGAGAAAACAGAAGACGGTGTTTGTAGGTAAGGAATCCCCGAGTTTTACGAAGTAGCCTACAGTCAATTTGCTCTTTTATCCATGTATATATTGCATTATGTATTGCATTGGAGGGAGATGTTCCTTCGCTAGAGCGGGTACATTAACAGCTGTGGTAATTGAGTCTGTAAAGTCCATCGCATTTAGTTCTAGACTATTGCTTCATAGACAAGACAAAGAAGACTTAAAAGCAGTTTGAAAAGAGCGGCCTTTGAATGGCTACTATTCAATTTGTATTTCATTCCCCGCTGGTCATGGAATTGAGATCAGAACAAAAAGTGAAAACACATGGTTGAGGTCAGCAGGATCAGAGAACCACCACATACAGCAAAGGCTACAAAAAGCACTGGGAACTTGTGTGAAGAAATAGATTGTATAAACAGAGCCTGCTATCGCCTGCACACTATTATCCTGTAATTTACACGGTATGGGAGCAAAGACATGTATTAAATAGTGAGATGTTTCATCACTTTTCAAACCCTGCTTTATGCCAGTCAACTTCAATATGCATCTGGGCATGTCTGAAATTCTTTCTCTAATGTGTTTATTTAAACTATCCGGGAGAAATTATTACATCACCAGTAAATCATGTTTACATATACCGCATTTTTCCTTTCAAGTTTCCAACACTGCGGCATGATTTTAATTACATAATAACGTCAAAATTATATTTGTAAAATAAACGTTATGATTTATAGAAGGATAAAGGGATGGATTTTAAAAAAGTCGCAAATGAATCCAAATTGATTGTTACTTCAGAACTAAAAGTACTGTCACGATTACCGAAAGGACAGGCTTACTTCAATAAGATCAATCAATAAGAAGGTTGAATTATATTGTGTGCTGGATAGCCAGTGACATTGTTGTGCTTTGCTGTTTTTTCAATTGCTGTGAAATACCGGAATTGACGAAATAATTGTGTTAGAAAAGACAGCAGGTTCCCCTACAGCAAAACTCAGCTGGCCTCTTAGGAAGTATTTTTGTTCCAACCCTTTTCAACTACAAATGTTCTTTTTTTTTGAGGATAGTTTTAGGGTGCAATCGGAAGGCCCTGCCATGACAGATCAAACCCAACCGATTAGTTGCAGATGAAAGATGGTTCGTAAAATGTTTCGTTAAATGACGATTCAGGAAAATGTCCAAAAGGGGGGATTTTTATCTGGATCGTCTCATTACAGAGTGATATTTATAATGGCGGTGACACTTGAAGTGCGTAACTTCTTATTCCAAAATAAGGACCCCCGTCGATTTCTCTGTGTAACCATGTTGTCAATGCATTCACCCAGGGTTGGGCGTTTCGCCAAGTGTCGAAGACATTAAGACAACCATCGCAATCCCATTTGTCATGTAGCTACACATAGGCTCTAAGGACCTTTATGGCCAGGTGTTCAACTTTGTTCCCCTCTATAACATTAAAATAATTACTTTTAAAAATAAATACTGCAAAGGTCCAGCTGGAGTAACAACCCCAAAAGCTGAAAGGACACTCGGCTGTCTTGCTCGTCTGCGCGAGTATTATTAGCAAATTCAATTTGCAGTCCTATTGAATGGTTCTTGAATATCTTGTAACAGACTCTTTTGCATCCCCTGTCGAGTGTTTCTGAAACCTACTGTTCATTATTCTGCCTTACAAATCCTCTCCGTCTCTAATGGGACTGAAAGTTTATTAACGTTTGGCTACAGTGTGCTGGTTTGTACTATGTGGTTTTACAGTAATAATAAAAATACTAAGTCAGCAGTCTGTTTAAAGCAAAACAAAGCTGGAGAGTTGTAAAGTAACCGTGTGTGAGCGTCGAAATGTTTAAAAAACAAAGAAGAAAATGGAAATAATGCTTAGGGTGCAGCATGACAGATCTCCGGCTCTCTGAAGTGAGGCCAGAAAATATATATCATGAAACGGTGGCCGGGAAATGACAATCCAGACTTATACGGCACGGCATTATAATAAAGAAGAGAGGCACATATCCCAGAATCACATGTCCATCCCTCCCCCATAACCTCTACTCTGCCTAAACAATGACACAGTTTAGGTGATCCTGAATTTAAGCTATAAAGTGAATCGGATTAAAGGTACCTTGGGGAACTTTGTCTTTTTTGTGCTTTTTAATGCTTGTAATTAGCTAACACGACGGGGTTTTTAATAATGCATTACTATATTAATACAATACCAGCCATATTATTTTGAGATATGATATAAATGTTATGTGAGGTGACATGCAACATTTGTTTGCGTAAACGATTATTTGTTATACTTTTGCTGCTATTGCTATATCGATCGTATAGAGGGGGAAGGGAAGGAGGTTGTTTCACAACCCATTGCTAGTCTAGATTTTTCTAAGGTCGAATTTAGAATGGAGAGTTGTGACCTTTTCCTTTTTAATATTTCTCCTGGATTCCCGCGAGTGACTCCCTTTTGGGCTATTGGTCCCGAGGTCACGTTGGCAGGCGCTGCTGTACCACATCCACGGAACAGGAAGACGGTTGAAAGAGAGACGGTTGGGACTCGTTCTGTTTATATAACAATGATAAATATTTATAAATATGTTACAGACACGCTGGATGGTCCCTTACACAGAATTCCTAATCTGAACCAAATTCTCAGGGTGCTTCTGATGCAAGAACTTGGCTTTAATACAGAACTGGCTTGCTGACAATTAGCTGTAAGAGGGCATCCTAAAACTTAGGGGGTTTCTATCAAGAGTTGGCTCATTGTTTCATTTGTTAACTTTGAACTAGTTTGCCAATCTGTGTTTTCTTATCTGGGCGGGGGCTGGGAGCAGGAAAGTGTCGCAATGCTGAATTCAGTTTTATACAGTAATAGATAGCCCATACTGACAACAGAATACTTACAAACTTCCGAAGCCATTTCATGTGCCAATTTGTGAGGCGAGCTGGCGAGCGCACTGGTCGTTCGCTGCTTCGGCCCCTCATTTAGTATGGCCACACGCTTCTCCTCCAGTATCTCTCCAACTCTCTATCTGTTGGGGTGGGAATAAGACCTTTGCCACAGTTATCTGATCATGTTTACCAAAGAGTGTAAGCATCAACCCCGGTGCTTCCCTCTGCATCAATAATGTCCTGACTTTTATCACATAGCAATTGTAACCCCCAGCAATAGGAAGTCGACAGTTCAAACTTTCAGAGATCAGGAGACTGAATCATCACTGCATTTCTCAAGAGCACTTTGATCGCGAAAAAAGGAAACAACCTTTTAAATATCTTTGAAAGTAACGAGATTTTAGTAGCCTTCTACTTGGCTAAGTTCTATTTCAATGCTAACCAGTGTTGATGTATTTAAAGATATGCGCAGAGACATTCTAAGTTCCTTTTGTATATTAAATAATTGGTGTCAATAATAAGATTTTTCAAATGTGTAAAACGGCGAATTCCATTTAAACAACTGTGCCTTGAACTCTTTTTGGGTCTGAGGGAATGGGGAGGTGAAGGGTCTTTCAGAGGGTGGGGTGAAATCCTATAGTTTATTATTTTAACAGGAAATATCTACCTGAGTACAAGTGAGAAATGTATTCAGAGCCCCATACAAATCGTCTCTTTAATGCAGTTTAATGTATTTCCGTTAACACAGCGCATAAGACAAACATATTAATTTATCAATTAGCTGATATGGGTGAGGTTTAGTCAGTTAGCCGGAACAATGTTATTATTTAGTTCTGATTCCAATAGGTTTAACAATTCGGAATGTTGATCCTAGTTTACAACGCAAAGAAAAATAATCGGGCGACTGGATTATAGTTAGATGTTGTGTCTCTTACATAACACTTATAGGGAAGCGCTAAAATGTTAATCAAGAATCAATATACATGCCTTTAAAGTAATTCAAATACTAATAAGATTCTACACAGCAGAAGGTCCGCAGGAACATGTTTCGACTCCAGTTATCAATGAAGGAATGTATTGAGTCGCCGTGCAAAATTTGCGCGATCACTGTTTTATTTTGCGTTTTACTATTTCATTTTATGATTTTTTTTCACCTGAAGATAACAATCGAATGAAATTTATAATCGGAACGACGATGAGGTCGGAACTGAGAGCAGCCAGATCATGCGCCAAATGATACAATTCTCTACAGAGTCCAATAAACAGCGCTCCCCGCCCAGCACTCAGAAACGTTGTACACGTTCACCCTTCCATCTAAAAGCAAATCTCAATTCTCCAATTTGGTAATCTTCAGAATGCATTTTAACAAAACGATCCGCAATAATTTCAGAGATCTTAGACATATTCACTCCAGTACAAATGAAAAGTTCCCCCGCCTAATTCTGTGAAAGGTTGGAAATGGTAGGTGTACTTTTGATTAAGCTGTAAAATATTCAAGGAGTAAAGGTCTAATTAATTCATACAATGCTCCAAGTTCTTCATCAGGTTCCACCCTCTTGCGTTGATGGATGCAATGTCGTACGAGTCGCTTCCACTGTACATTTTTGTCAGGAAATTTGATTGCTAACAATGGGATGATGCTCGGTATTTTTTTCCGAGCTGACTGAACACAAATCTGAGTGCCCTGAATGTGTCACACATCTGGTTGGTGTCCTCTTGCTGATGCCCATCTCTCCTCTCCCATCGTTCCAGATCCCCTGCATTTGAGAGGGATGATGCTCCCCATCTACAGCAGACGAAATACCTCAATTACTTCAGCCAACGACTAGCTACCTGGAGGCATAGGTGAGAGCTGACGATGCCAGGGAGAGCTGCTAATCGTAATTCTGGGACACTCATGAGCCTGACCCTCATTCAAAACCGGAGTGTGCGCCTATCTATTAGCCCTGTTATAGAAATCCCCCATCTGCCCGATTTCAAGTTCTTCTTTCACAAGAAGTGGCTTTCCCACTTTAGCGCATCAAGTTTGACACCTCATTAAGTCTACACTATGCAGTATGAAATTAACGCAAGAAGCTGGAGTGCTCCAGTGGGTGGTTCTCCAGCCTGGAAGCCAGTTTAATTCCTATTGCAGGCCTTGCTGGTGATGCAAGAACCCAGCTACAGGTGCAGGCAAGCCAGTTTGCATCAATGCTGGGTAGGGGCTGTCACAGCATCATATAGTCCAGAAGAGGCCCTTCGGCTCATCGAGTCTGCACGGACACGCGAGAAACACCTGAACTCCCACCTAACCCACTTACCAGCACTTGGCCCATAGCCTTGAATGTTATGACATGCCAAGTGCTCAATCCAGGTACGTTCTAAAAGACATGAGGCGGGAAAATCAATAAATTCAAATAGCGATCGTTGATATGAAGATATAGAATCATAGAATCCTTACAGTGCAGAAGGAGGCTACTCAGCCCATCGAGCGTGCACAACAATCCCACTCAGGCCCTGTCCACTTTACCCCAGATATTTACCCTGCTAATCCTGCTGACACTAAGGGCAATTTAGCATTGCCAATCAACCTAATCTGCACATTTTTGGAATGTGGGAGGAAACTGGAGCATCCGGAGGAAACCCGCGCAGACATGGGGAGAACATGCAAAGTCCACTCAGACTGGAGGCCTGGATTGAACCCGGGTCACTGTTGCTGTGAGGCAGCTGTGCTAACTACAGTGCCACCGTGCCATCCTGTGCGATCAATTAGAGTGCTGGGACCCTAAGTGACATGGGGAAGGAGCCAAATGTATTGAAAGGATCAGATTCCAAAGCATCTTATTTGATCTTCCCCTTGAGTCAGAGCTTGATGTAACCACCATGAAAACTGCCAATTAATGTTAGTTGAAATCACTTTGTGCTAAACTTGCAGTGTAAATGTGCTTGTGGGAGTGCATGTATAGTGGGCACCATGGCAATCTTCACCCTGGGAGCAGAATCACAAATAAAGGCAGAAAATGCCACAAATACTCAGCAGGTCTTGTAACATTTATGGAGAGTAATAGGGGTGAGATGTTAGGCCTGTAACCCATTTCCTCTTTTCATTCTAGATTTTCAGCACCTGCAGTATTTTTCCATTGTATTAAGGAGTAAAGTCAGACTTTAATGTCATCCAGCTCTCCAAACCTAAAACAAAACTTGGTTAGACAATATTGATTATAGTCTATCCAATCATAGTTCTTCAAATGGTGTGTAATGTGGAAATGGTTTCAAAGAGAACCACAAGAATGATTCAAAATTTAATCAATGCTAGTTACTCAAATACTATGTCCATTCATTTCAGAGCTATACAGAGAAGGGTAGTTTGATAGAAATAAATACCACAGTTACATAATTAAGTTCCCTTCCTCATAATAAATCATAATTTTCAATTCAGTAGATTGGGAAGGGTCAGGGGTTATGCCTATAAGTTATCTGTTTTTCTTTTCCTACATGAAGTGGGCTTATGGCTTGTGCAGTGAGTGCTAAATCTCTGAGCACATTGAGAAAAGGCCAAGACCATTTAATAACTGGGGCAGAAATCACATCCTATAAAAGTTGGTTGATGTCTATGTGGGTTCCTGGGCTAGTTTTGATCACCCTATTAGTTAAAAATAAATTTTCAAGACGTTATTCACGTTAAATAGCTTTGAGTTTTTAGTTTTATTTTGTCCCTCCCTTGCAGGAGATCAATTCGCTGCTGGGAGGTAAGGGATGCTTCAGATATCATGGGAAGGTTTTTGGGTCTGCTGGGGCCTAATGAGTGTCACAACCACACTCCACTGTGTGGGGAGCAGTCAACTGGTTGTGATTTTCCCACCATTGGTGAATAGTAGCCAGTTTATTGACAAGCTACAATAGTAGCTTGTCAATAAACTAAGTGTGGTGGGCAAGCTTCTCAAAGTTGGAAGAAAAAGCTGCAGGATGCATTTTAAGGTAAGAGAGAGAGGGGGTGCTTCACGCCTGCTCTCCAACTTTCTAAATTTTTAAATAAAAAGTAGGCTTAATAACCAGGCAATTATTGTGAAGGGTGAACCCTATAAAGGCAGGCCTTCAACTGCAGCTGTGGTCAGGCAAGCAGAGAAAGCATCAAAAAACTAACCAGAGCATTGTTCTCACCCTGGACTGCCATCAAGTGGACTTCCAGGCCTAGTTCCTAATACATAAGGGGCCCACAGGCCAGATGGAAATCTCCAGTCAAGCACACACAATTGAATTTAGTTGCCATTTAATTGCTGTCAATTAGCTACCTACCACTGCTTTGGGAAGCTATCCTTGGCACCATTGTGCCACCTCCAGGAAAACTGTCCAGAGGAGGGTTGGTGCTGGCAAACTGTCATGCCAGCTGACACCACACATTTTCTACGTGCTGATCTCCATCAGAGGCTAAAAATACCACCTTGTGACTGTGTGGGACAAGCTTGCTCGACTAGAAGGCCTTTTTGCATTTGCAATTTCTGTATCTTTGGAGCTGGAATATAAATGCAGCTCTGGTCAATGTTCTATGCTTGACATCTCAATAATTCTATCAGTCTAGTTTTAAATTCCAACCAGAACAATATTGCCAGGAAACCTATTTTCAAGCATTGCATCACACTGCTGGTTCCTTTGGTGAGGAACTGAATTGTAATGAAACAGAAAAATCTTTAAATACCCTGAAATCTGGTTAAAATAATGCATTAAAACAGAAGACCTATCACTTAATCAATTAAAACAGTATAATCATTGCTAATTGCTGGGCAGCAGCAATTTGACATAATCTAGTCAGCAGTATGCCACCTGTAAAAAAGAAGAACGTTTTCACTAAATTAACAACAATGACACACATGCCAGAAATATGAATAAGAAGTGACAGAATCATGCAGGACACAATACCACCATCACATCCCCACCACTCCACGCCATTCCCATCTCATTGATGGGATGTATACAAGGATTGCTCTTTTCATCACTGTGCCAAGTATGAATCTACACACCTGGCAGGGGATGGATGTCAGGGTTAATTCTATGTACATACTTTTATCCAGTTGATCTCCAAATGTAGACTCTGAAAAGGTTGACTCTTTTCTTATACCAATGCAGTCCTTGGAGTGATGGTACTCCCTCCCACAAATAGGGAATTCCAGAATATTGATCCAACAGTAATAAAGGGATATGTATCCAAGTCAGACTGGCATCTGATTTTGTGGAAATTTAGAGATAGCACTGTACCAAACTCTACCACCAAGAAAGACAAAAGCAGCACCATCTCAAAGTTGCATGTGATGATGAATCCAGAAGAGGGTTTGTGCTGGCAAACTGGCGTGCCAGCTGACACCATACAAGTAGTACATACTCAATGCTATATTGGATCATGGGACATAGGTGCCGCTGGCTGGGCCAGCATTTATTGTCCCTATCAAAAGTCAACATTGATCAAGACATTTAAGCATCAATCACATTGCAGTGGTCTGGAGTCAAATGTAGGTAAGGATGACAAATTTTCTTCCCTAAAGGAGATCAGTGAACTAGATCGGTTTTTACAACAATTGTTTCATGGTCATCATTAGACTTAATTCCAGAACTTTATTGAATTCAAATTTTACCATCTGCCATGGTGATTACTAATCCAGTCACAATACCACTACACCACCTTCTCCCATGTATGTGCTTGTAGTGGAAGGATGAATAGGTAATTGAGTGGCACAGGAGATCCTGGCATTAAGCTTCTTGATTCTTGTTGCAGCTATATGAATCCAAGTGAATGATTAATATTCCTTCCTCACTCTGACCTAAGTCTTATGGATCATTGATAATCTTTGAGTGGCCATCAGAAAAGTCACTCAACACAGAGTACTCAACCCCTACTTTGCTCCTGGAGCTAAGGTGATGATATAGCTAAGCTAAGTTTCAGTCTATGGTATGCCACAGGATGTTGCTGGTGGAGAACTTAACACTGGTAGTGTCATTGAAGGTCGGGGAGATGACTAAGCTTTCTCTCATTTAAGATTTTAATTACCTGACATTTATGGGATGTGACTATTAGCTACCACTTGTCAGCACGCACAAACCTAGATGTTATTTTCTAGCTAGCATGGGTTGCCAAATAAGGGAAATGTGTGGATTCATCAGTGAACAGTGCCATTTCTGACATAATGACAGAGTGAATTTTTTTTAAAAATTAATTCACGGGATGTGGCTGTCGCTTACTAGGCCAGCATTTACCGTGCATCCCTAATGAATGCCATTGATGAAGCAGCTGAAGACATTCAAATCCTAAGGAGTTCTTGCAGTGATGTCCTGGGTTTGTAGTCACAGACCCTGAATGACTATAGTCATTTTCCTTTGCATAGGTGTAACTCCAGGCATGGAAAAGTTTAATCTTTGACCCCTTCCATCAACCTCAGCTTTGTTCCAGTCTGTAGTAATGTACTTGTTTGAACTGAATGGTGCCCTGATGTTGAGTTCACCCTCATTTTGTTTCCTTGGTTTAGCTAAGAAGGACTGTAATGGGGGATTGCCTTAGAGTGGTTTTGGCAGATGAATATCATTGAACAGATTATTTGTGAGCAGTTTTGCTTTATGGTCCTATGATTCTTCTTCCATGGCTTTGCTGAAAGCTGGGAGGAGACTTACAGCATGGTAATTTGTTGTTTTCTGTTGATCGGACATACCAGCACGAAATTCCACATTGTTGGGTGTGCAGCTTGATAGGAAGTGTTCCTTGGAGACTGTATAGTCTGTTCCATGGATATTTTGCATTTCAGCTGACACGTTACTAAGCCCATAATCTTTGTCTTGCCCAGTGCACAAGGAGTGCATCAATTTGGCTAAATGTTAGCATTTATGCAGGTGGGGATCTCATAAGAAAATATATACCTTATTCAGGAACTAACACTGAGCTACCTGACTGCCTGTTTGATATCAAATGTTGGATGTGTGATAATTACTCACAGCTCAAACTAAAGGTCAAAGACATCTTATTTGTCCTCTTCCACTTGTTACGTTCATGATGTTCATTCTTTATCCATTTAAGTTCAACCCGACAGTGTGCAAATCACTTGACTCCAAATGGAGCGTTAATCCCAGCATTCCCATGTTCATTCGCTAAGTGAATGTAATGTGTTTTCTTTAATCTGCTGGAGCCAGGTCACAGATCTGGACCAGGATCAAGTGACGTCATCATCGTTCAAAAAAAGCACACTGGATTTAAGAAACAGCATAATTGATTTGAAAGACATACTGGGAGAAGATGGAAGGCAAAACAGATGTTTCTGTTTTGTGACACATTAATGAGGCTGGAGCTATGCTGTACTACTGGTCTGAGACTAGTAACTGAACAGTGTGAAGTGCAGACATCAACACTTACAGTATACATTGGGCTTTGAATTGCACTCTGCCCACCAGGAGAGACCTCTAAGTACATATACTGACGTGCATTTAAGTTCTGCTCCCAGCCAGTAATGACTTTTATTTTGAGAGTGTGGGTGGGTCTGTTTTCTCATAATATTGAAATGGCTTTGCAGTCGGTTTATAAAGTGCACAGGAGGTCCCGCAGACTGAATACTTTTGAAATTTGTCTTCTTGCCACATTAGTGTTATGCATAGTATCAAGCCCAAGTTGAGGTGGGCAGCCTAAAGAAGAGATTTTACACTATTTGTTTTAGCTTGGGGTCTGCCTCCAGAGTTAGGTTTCTACTTAAATAGCATGCTCATCCAAATACAATTTGCACTGACATGTAATTGGCAGTGTAACTGTAGTAATAGAAAATTTGTTAACTATGATTTTCTTCCAGTTCAATGGAATTTTCTGATTAATTTATTAAATGGAAACTGTTTCTTGTTTTTTAGAAGTTGTAGGATAACATATGGAAGTACTTCATTCCCAAACTCCTGTTACCAAAAATTCAGTCTGTTATACTTTGGCTGTAACTGTAATGAGAGATAAACAACATGACAAATTTATGAACTGTACTTGTCCATGCTGGGATGATAATGTGACAGCAGGTATCGATTACATTGAGCAACATCTTGTCATTATTCTTGCATCAGTAGGTATGGAAGCCTAAGGCCTCCAATATAAAAGCACCTAACATGCAAAGAATGTTAGAAGCCTGTATATAAAATCTGTGAAATAAGCATCACAGCTTCAAAAATAAATTTAAATAGATGTCTCCCAATAATCAAACTGGCACACTTGAGCAATGTCCCAGTTGCACACTACCCATTTGGAATAGATGTCAAAAGAAAATCCGAATCTAAACATATCTGTATATCCCCACTTGCAACATTCCATGTCTTTTGCACATTTGTTCTCCTTTTCTGTATTCCAGTTTCTTCCGTCATGCAATATCATCCCTTGCTATCCTGTACTGGGAAGAGATAGAAAGTTATTGTCTTTATTCCTATCACAAACTCCATTCCCTCTCCCTCTCTCTGGCAAATCTCTGAGCTTAAGCCAAACTATTTACAACATTGGTATTATGTTTGACCCTGGAATAAGCATCCTACGACATACCTGCATTATTAAAAAGACCATCTATTCCCATCTCCATTACATCCACAGACTCCCCTTGCCTCTGCTTGCCTGCTGCTGAATATATAAACAAGAAAGTTATGCTAAGCATTTACAAATCATTTGATTTGATTTGATTTATTATTGTCACATGTATTAGAATACAATGAAAAATATTGTTTCTTGCATGCTAAACAAAGTATACCATTCGTAGAGAAGGAAATGAGAGAGTGCAGAATGTAGAGTTGCAATCATAGCTAGGGTGTAGAGAAAGATCAACTTAATACGAGGTAGGTCCATTCAAAAGTCTAATGGCAGCAGGGAAGAAGCTGTTCTTGAGTCAGTTAGTGCGTGACTCAGACTTTTGTATCTTTTTCCTGTCAGAAGAAGATGGAAGAGAGAATGTCTGAGTTGCATGAGGTCCTTAATTATGCTGGCTGCTTTGCCGAGGCAATGGAATCTGTAGGCAGTCGATGGTTGGGAGGCTGGTTTTTCATTGCTGAAGTATTGTGGACACCACACTTTAGGAAGAATGCCAAGTCTTGGAAAGGGTATTGGGGAAGTTCAGTAGGATGAGAATGGGGACGAGAGACTCAGTTATGCAGGCAAAATGGAGTAGCTGGGATTGCTTAACTTAGAAGAGTGAATACCTAACAAAGGTCTTCAAAATTATAAGAGATTTTGATTGAACAATTGGGAGAAACTGTTTTTTTGACAAGTGGATCAATTTCCAGAGACATGATTTCAAATAAGTAGAGGGGTAATGAAAAGAGGTTGTTTCATGTAAAGGCTTGTTGAGATCTAGAAAGCACAAACTAAAAGAAAAGTGGAATCAGATTCCATAGGATATCTCAAAAAACAATTGTACACACATTTGAAGAGCATTAATTCCCAAGATTATGTGGAAAATGCTGAGGTGTGAAACTAAATGGGACAGTTCTTTGGCATAGGGATGGTTTGCTGATGGTCTCCTTTTGTACTGTAAAATTATATGATTCTATAAACAAGTAGCAAGGAGTTCTTAATGTTGCTTACCAACTGAAATTCCAGCCCTCTTTGAGTTTATCATGCTTGTTAGTGTGACATGTTGAAGGTGTAACACATGCATGTCCTTTAGGGAAGGAAATCTGCCGTCCTTACCAGGTCTGGTCTATATGTGACTCCAGATCCACAGCAATGTGGTTGACTCTTAACTGGAGATGGACAATAAATGTTGGCCTAGCCAGCGACACCCACATCCCATCAACAAATAAAAAAAAAATGACATTGTGGATATGGGACACAGGGCGGTACATGGAGTTGGGCCACAGGTCAGCCATAATCTCAGTGAATAGCTGAACAGGCAAGGGACTAAAGGGTCTCCTCCTGTTCCAGTATCTCCACATTTTCAAGTATGACACCTTTGTGGAAACGAGGAAGTGTGTCAGTTTCCTGAACAATACAATGGTTTTGTTAGCTTTGAGAACAGGGAAAATTATGTTAAATATTTTGTAAAAAGTTTCTAAATCAAGTCCACCACTTTGATGCCGTTAAAATGTAAGCTGTTGATCATGTAGCTGTTACAATAAGATGACAAAACTAGATTTATAAGTCGGCATTGTTGGATGCACTGCTAACACGCAGCGAAAGAGCAAACATTCTGCTGAAACATAAAATGAGCAGTGAAGAAAATCTTTCCCAAGGATTATGATATATCAGAGTGTCATCTGTTCTTTTTACATGATAGTAACTGTTCATTTTTGTGGGGAGTCTTCAGCTGTACTCAGTTAAGTTGTGGTTGTGTAAACAGTGCAAAGATCCTGGCTGCCAACTTGCTGCGGAACAAAATCTCCCACCTCCAGGGCATGATTTAATCTTGCAAACAGCTTGTTGCCCCCCAATTGAACTGCTCAGTCAGAGTGAATTGCACTAGCTGTGCTGAACATTATTTTCTGGTTAGGCGGTGGCAGTGTGTAAATGTGGGGGGTGGGAAGAGGGCTATTAATTTTCAACTCAGGTAAATGACTTTGAATGAAACATCTGAAACACGTTAAGATCATACTGTCTTTCAAAGGTTAAATTTAATTCAAAATATGTCCATCTTCCTTCTTAAATGAAGTAAATATAAGTTTACACACACCCCCACCCCTCTCCCACCCCCACCATTACCATATAAATGAATTAATCACTGCAACAATGGGATATTGGGATGGTAACTATCTTTCAAATTAATTCTTGTAATCTGAGCATTTTTGACAGGATTGTCATTGTTATTGTCAGTCCTTCGTTGCTCTGAGAAGGTGCTGTTGAGTCTTCTTCTTAAACTACTAAATTCCGTGCAGTGAAGATACCCCTGCAGCATTAGATAAAGAGTTCCAAGATCTAAATGAGTAACTTATGAGGACAGTTTGAGTTTCAAAGATTGAGAGGTGATCTAATTGAGATCTTTAAAATGGTAAAGGGATCTAATAAGGTAATTCAGAAAGATTATTTCTCTGGTGGGGAAGTGTGGCACAAGAGGAAATAGTCTTAAAATTAGAGCTAGAATGCTTAGGAACAAAATCAGGAAGCTCTACTCACACAACTTGTGGTGGATATCTAGAACACTCCACTCAGGCTAAAGGGATGATCCTTTAAAACAGAGATGAGGAGGAATTTCTTCAGCCAGAGAGTGGTGAATCTATGGAACTCTTTGCCGTAGAAGGCTGTGGAGGCCAGGTCATTGAGTGTCTTTAAGACAGAGATAGATAGGTTCTTGATTGTGAAGAAGATCAGGAGTTATGGGGAAAAGGCAGGAAAATGAGGACGAGAAAAGTATCAGCCATGACTGAATGGTGGAGCAGACTCAATGGGCCGAGTGGCCTAATTCTGCTTTTATGTCTTATGGTCACTCAAAAGGCTTTGCAGGCTGGGTCAGTTTAAATATTCAAGATTGATAGCAATGCATTATAGCAAGTTAAGGATATCAAGGGAGTTAATCAACTTACTGATCCTTCCAATTCAGCCTTGGCAAGTGGTCACAATGGGAGAGATTCTTGGTCAGCCATTACTGACAAGATGCCTTGCCAGTACATTAGTATGTGGCATAAATCCCTCCTGCAAAGGCATAAAGAAGGTGTCCTGCCCAGGATACAGGAACTACTTCATAAAATTATTTTTTCTATTTCTCAAAATGGACAATTGTTGGGCTGATAAAATGTCTGCAGCTAATCACATGCTGATTTCTGGAAGTCTCTGAGCAGGTTAAAGCAAAGAAATGCTAATACATTAAAAAGCCCCTTGAATTCATCGCATCTTACATGGCACAAACATCCTAGCCAAGCCAACACAAAGGATAGTAGATGATAAGTTTGCACCAGTCAGCTATGGACAAAGGTGTCTCCTAATCTCGAATGTGGCTCCTAATTTGTGGCTCCTAATGTCTAACAAAGAGGTGGCACGATAGCACAGTGGTTAGCACTGCCAGAGACCTGTGTTCAATTCCTGGCTTGGTTCACTGTGTGTGTAGAATCTGCACGTTCTCCTCCGTGTCTGCCTGAGTCTTTTCTGGCTGCTCTGGTTTCCTTCCACACTCTGAAAGACATGCTGGTTAGGTGCATTGACCTGAACAGTTGCCGGACTGTAGCGAATAGGGGAATTTCACAGTAACTTCATTGCAGTGTTAATGTAAGCCTTATTTGTGACTAGTAAATAAACTTTACTTTTGTTTTGCTAACTGCTACCTACTGTTACCTGCTTCAAAACACAATGAGTTTCAACCAGGGGCCTCAATAGCTGAATAGTTCAACCTGAAACAATCCTGTCACTTGACCAAAACAAGAGCTGTCTGAATTCCTTTAATTATACAGCTTTTGACATTTATTATCAATTGCGGTTTAAGCTCTGAAGAGAACCGTACTCCAAGCTAGCAGACTGCCTTTGACTTCCATCTCTCTCCAAGTCTGCTAATTTACCACCTAACACAAAGCAGAAAGAGCACTGTCCAGGTCAATGGCCCAGCCTTCATCTACACAACAAATGACTGGAACATTAGAACTTTTGCATCTGTGCTTTTAAGACTAAGTTATCCCTAAGTACCTTCTCCCTTTGTGGAAATCCTTGTGTCTGGAAAAACAAACCACCCTCTAACATCAGTACTTGTACTTTTGGATTCTAGACTCTGGGCTCAAATGAAATCATAACTTTTTTTTATCATGATCTTGTCCTGTACTCCTTTCTTTTCTAATCCCTCTTTTATTATTGTATGACAATAAAAGGAGGTGGATGTTGAGAAGCCCCTTTGTGCATTTTGTATCTGTGTAAAATACACCAGCCCTCTTACTTTACCTTATCTCAAGTTTGCTGTGGGATTATTAATAGAGCACTGGATCATGCCAAACTGAAAGGTTGAGGAAAAGACACCACTACGTATTGAGGGAGAAATCAGAAACCATTCTGTTTACAGATGGGTAGTGAGAAGAGAAATCAGGGCAGTTTAAATTAATCCCCCTCCTGTCCATAAATTAAGAGCTCAAATCCAAGATTGATCCAATTTGAATTTGACCAGAATCCAAGTTAAGAGATGAGCTAAATTAGAGATGAAAGAGTCAAATAGAAGCCAAAAGAGGGAAATTCAGTGGCTGGAACTAATTTTAAGACAAATACATGTACAGCGGCAAACTCTTTTAATCTCACATTAAAGCAACATAGTGAATTATACAGCAAAGATGAGTTTGGAAAAGGAAGTACTAAATAATGAAACCTTAGCCTCCCAACGTTGTGGACAATTAAGATTTGTAGCCGGAAAAATACAGGTAAAAGTTCCTCCTGGGGCAAAAGCCCAAGGTACTTCAGATACCTTGGAGAGATTAGACCCATCCAGGTCAAATGGAAAAATCAGAATCAAAGAATGATTGGAGATTTGTATTTGAGTTATCTTGGCCACAAAATGGTTGTTACAGCTGAAAAAGAGGAGGCTAGGGAAAGTGTTCAAGGGGAGAAAGAGAAAGAAAGAGAGAGAGAGTTTCAGGAAATATAACAGGGAAAGAATGGGCTCAGCAGCATAAGATGTTGGAGATGAAGAGGCAGAGAGGGAATTACAAAAGGAGATGGAAATGAGACAGAAGAAATTAGCTATACTTCAGAGAAATGACTTGCTGATGTTCCAAGCACTGTCTCCCAAGGAATCAGAACAGTCCAGTCTGGCAGAGTGCAAATAAGGGCAGTGTGGTTGCACAGTGGTTAGTGCTACTGCCTCACAACCCCAGGGTCCCAGGTTCAATTCTGGGCCTTGGGTCACTATCTGTGTGGAGTCTGCACATTGTCTATGTGGGTTTCCTCCTCCCAGTCTAAAGATTTTTTTGGTTAGGTGAATTGGCCATGCTAAATTGACCCTAGTGTCAGGAGATTAGCAGGGTAAATATGTAGGGTTACAGGAATTGGGCCTGGGTGGGATTGTGGTCAGTGCAGCCTCAATGGGCTGAATGGCCTCCTTCTGCACTGTATGGATTCTATGAACAGGTTATGCTGGGTAAGTGCTACTTGCGATAACTGTCAATGATACCTTCTGTCACCATGCTGTTGATTGGACATACTTTAATAGATCAGTCATTGGCCAGGTTGAATTTGTCCTGTTTTTAGTTTTGCATTGTTGAATAATGTGAATGCTGTTGCCCTGCTTGAATATTTTGGTTAGGAACTTGCTTAGATCTGGAGCACATAAATTCTGCACTACATCTTTCTTCAAAGTATTTAGCCATATCACATGTGAATTAAATTAGTTAAATTGGCATCTGTGATCATAGTGACTTTAGGTTGAGGCCAAAAGCGATCATCCATTGGGTTTATCTTGCTCAAGATGGTTTCAAGTTCATCAGACCAGCCACTGGGGATATTTTCCTGCTACAATCCCGCATTTGAGTATTGCTGAAAAAAAACACATTTTTGTCAAAGCTTTTCATCTTGCATTGATCAGGACATTCATGTGAGGAAAATAAAAAGACATTATTCTGTATAAGAAAGGAATGCTATCAGAAAAGCAAAATGCTATGGATGCTGGAAATCTGAAATAAAAACAGAAAATGTTGGAAAAACCCATAAGATCTACTAGCATCAATGGAGAGAGAAACAGATTTAATGTTTCAAGTCAAAAAGAGGGAAAACCATGGAGTCATAGAATCTTTATAGTGTAGAAAGGGGCCATTGGGCCCATCAAGTCTGCATTGTCTCTCCAAAAGAGCATCCCACACAGGCCCTCCCATTTCCCCTATCCCCGTAACCCCCACATTTACCATGGCTAATCCCCTAGGAAACACTGAGCATGAAATTATCAAATTTAGCATCCAATTTGGGAATGAGAGACCACAGTCAGAAACAACTGAATTCAATTTAAATAAGAGTAATTACAATGGAATGAGGACGGAGTTGGCTGGAGTGGACTAGAACAGGAAGTTAGCAGGAAGGATGGTTGATTAGCAATGGTAGATGTGCATGAAAATAGTTCATGACTCATAACAAAGATATATCCCAGTGAGGAAAAAAGGATTTGAGGAAGGGGATAGATCAGTTAAGGATAGTGGCAAAGATTAGTGGGAAGCCAAAGGATTGGAAAGGTTTTAAAAACCAACAAAAGATGACCAAAAATAATAGAAGGCGAAGCTAAAGTACAAGGATAAACTAGCAAGCAATAAAGAAATGGACAGCAAGAGCTTCTTTAAATATATAAAAAGAAAGTGAAGCCAAAGTGCACATAGGCCCCTTAAAGAATGAGATTGGCAAAATATAATGGGGAAATGGCCTCATCCTTCATGAAATTGGAGCAGGCAAGGGGGCAGACAACAGAAATGTCCATTGACCTCCAGGGGGAATTTCCAGTCCCGTTCGAACGAGGCCATAAAATACTATCCATTGTGTCAGTCTTCACATTGCAAGACGTATCATTCCAAAAATACTAAATAATCAAAGGGCAAAAGACGAGGGAGGAAATAAATAATAATTATCACTAGAGAAGAAGTACCAGATAAACTACTAGGGCTAGAGGGCCAATAAGCCCCCTAGACCTGATTGGCTGCATCCTATGACATTAAAGGAAGTACCAACAAAAATAGTGGATGCACTGGCAGTAATCTTCTAAGAATTCATCAATTCTGGAAAAGTCCCAGAGGGTTGGAAAACTGCCAATGTAACACCATTATTCAAAAAGGAAGGAAGACAAATAACTGGTAGAATTAAAGAATCCCTACAGTACAGAAAGAGGCCATTTGGTCTATGAGGTTTGTATCAATTCTCCAAATGAGCAACTTACCCAGATCCTATCTCCCCACCCTATCCCCACAATCCTGCAATTACCATGAATAGCCTACCGAGCCTACACTTCTTTGGACTATGGGAGGAAACCGGAACACCCGAAGGAAACCGATGCGCACACAGAGAGAAGAGGCACACGCCACACGGCAGTCACCCGAGGCCCGAATGGATTATATTCTGTATAAGAGTGAGTGGAACTGGAGTCACCCAGATTCGAAATGTTGGCTCTATTTTCTTGCCACAGATGCTGTCAGACCCGTTCAGCTCTTTTCCAGCATTTATTGTTTTTTGAACATGTCCAAAAATCCCCAGCTCCGCCAAAAAATAATAGAACTGCAAGCAGCTGAAGCTTTATATGGAGAAGGGAAAACATGCTCACTGAAACACCAGCGCCCAAAGTTAGGCATAAACTGCTCTAACCACTCAGTATTCTTCACAAAATGCGTTGTTAAGACTTACTGACAAAACTTGACGCGATGATACAATTTACATGGAAATATTATTGATATCTGATTGTGCGAGTGTTCCTGACCCTCTTCCCTGTGGACAATACAAATGCGCAGGGATCATTAGGGTATATAAACTTCGTTGGTATCTTTTTTCAAATAATTAACCCTATTCCCAGGGGGAAAAGTTAAAGGCAATAATTTGTGAGGGGAAAATACAACAGAATACTCATTATGAACTGGTATATCATGGGTTGTGACCACCTAGGATTCATTTAAGCAACTTGTATTGTTACACTTGGTTTAATTGTTAAAATTGTACGTTCGTATTGGCTGTCGCGTTTGCATCAACCGCTGTGAAGTCCCCTTCATTTTTCGAAGTAGCCTCATGTATGTCCATGTGTTGTCCATACAGCATCGAATGTGAAGACCCTAGCATGGTTAACGTATTCAGGTATTGCTTAGTGCTTTAACAGGGCGCAAACCACAGTGATTATCGAGCAGCTATGAGATTACTTTCCATATATGGTAGAACGGCAGTAGTATATGGGAATGCCACTTCTAAATTTATTTTCCAGCCCTGTAATGAGGCTTTCTGGGCATTGGTTATTTTTGCTCCAATGCAATTATGATCGATTAACCGTAATATCCTCAATTGCCTCAATATTACTCTGAACTTAATATGGAGCCACAGCACTGTTTTGACGTTCTCTTCAATCTATTCATCAGTAAATCCTAATTTTAATGCAAAACAATGTTTAAATGAACAGGTTTGCCGTTTTATGAACTTGTTCATTTACACATTTCGGTTCCACTTTATTCCACAGCTCTGAAGAGTCAGGTGGGCTGGAAACATCCCGCCGGATGCTACTGGACCTGCTGAGTTTTTCCAGTATTTTTTTTCAGACTTCTAGCAACTGTTGTATTTTATTTTTATTGCAGACTGGGCTTACTCCAGGAGTAATGAGCACCCTTTTGCAAGTGTGGAGATATCCGGTAGCAGAGGATAGCAAAGCCGAAGACAATTGTTCAGAACAGACTTCAGCAACTGTTGAAAACATAGAAAAGGAGAAATTGAACTGGGAAGGCAGCAATCCACAGGTTAAGTTTCCCATGACCTTATGCACCATCTAGGAACCCTGTGTATGTAGATTATGCCTAACTCTGAACTTCTGCAGGGACATGACAGAAATGCAAACAATGAGGGCAACGCAGGGTAGCACAGTGGTTAGCTCTGCTGCCTCACAGCTCCAGGGACCTGGGTTCGATTCCCGGCTTGAGTCACTGTCTGCGTGGAGTTTGCACGTTCCTCCCGTGTCTGTCTAGGTTCCGGATGCTCCAGTTTCCTCCCTCAGTCCAAAAATTTGCGGGTTAAGTTGATTGGCAGTGCTAAATTTTCCCTTAGTGTCCCGGGATGTATAAATTACAGGGACTGGTGGGGTAAATATGAGGAGTTACTGGGATAGGGCCTGGGTAGGATCGTTGTCAATGCAGGGGGCCGAATGACCTCCTTTTGCACTATAGGGATTCTATGATTCTATGTACCAGATGAAGAAAAATGCCCTAGTGTTCTTTACAAATGTTACGTTTTTTGTGAAAGTGTGCCACAGGCAAGAGATACCTAATAATGATGGCAAATTTCCTGGCCGCCATCACCTCCTCTTCCTTGCTGCCCAATCTCTCTATATCTCCACCTGCCACTGGGATAGTGTGATAGTCCACTGCTTCCTCCTTGAAGGGAGGTCAAATGTATCATGCTCATTCTCCTGCCAGGCTGCACTTCCTCTCACATTGAACAAATTCTCCTTCAACTCGTGTCATATTCTTCAAATAAAAGTGATTGCTCAGGCTGTTCCCAGCTATGTCTTCCTTTTGGTGGGCTATGTGAAATATTCCTTGTTCCAAACCAACTCCAAAGATATGGTTAGGCAGATTGGCCGTGCTAAATTGCCCCTTAATGTTACGGTAAATTGACCTCCACACTTACTCCTTTTTCTAGTATATTGTATTAGTGCTGTTTCCCGCACTTGCCTGAACTGGAAAGTTTCAACTTTGCTTCCAATTTCCAGCTTCTCCAGCACTCACGTTTTTGTCTCCAACTCCTTCCTTCCTTGACTTATCACTTTCCATATCTGGGACTGGCAGGCTATCAATCAATGTTCACCATAAGAACACTAACTTCTATAGATACTTCAACTACATTTTCTCGTGCGCTGCTTTCCATAGGAATTCTATTCTATTCTCCCAGTTTCTCTGACTCTCTCATCTCTGTTCTGATAATGCCACCTTCCACACCAGCGCTTCTAATATATCTCCCTCTCAATCCTTCCCATAGTGTTTGTCAGGGCTCTCCACTAAGTCTGACATTTTTCATGCACTTCTGCCCTCACATATTCGACTTCCT
This sequence comes from Carcharhinus amblyrhynchos, assembly GCF_965287045.1. NCBI lineage: Eukaryota > Metazoa > Chordata > Chondrichthyes > Carcharhiniformes > Carcharhinidae > Carcharhinus > Carcharhinus amblyrhynchos. Next base: position 96,831,448 of record NC_137328.1, read on the forward strand.
CCCAGAACTGTGAGAGGACACTGCTTGCCCCCACCGTTCCACCCCACCATCCTTCACATTCACAGGTCATCCTCCACCATTCCCACCACTTCTAATATGATGCCACCACCAAACACAACCACCCGCCCTCTTTCTGCATTCTCTTTGCGACACACTGCATGACCTTCAATACTTTGTCCCCTTTTACCTTTCCACTCAAGTGCAGGAGATGCAACACCTGCCTCTTTATCCCCTCTTTTCTCACTATTCAAGGCACCAAAATCATTTCCAGGTGAAACAGAAATTTACTGTATTTCTTCCAATTTAGTATTTTGTGCTGGATTCTCAGAATGTTGTCTGCTCTATATTGGGAGTTCCAAACACTCTCGCCTCTGTAGGACCAAGGGGCATAGTCTCAACATAAAGTGGCATTAATTTAAGGCTGAGATTAGGAGAAATTTCTTATCTCACAAGGTTGAGTCTTTGGAACTCCTTGCCATAGAGTGCTGTGGGGCAGAGTCCTCGTGTTTATTTAAAGCTAAGGCAAACAAGATTTTAAATCAATAAGGAAATCAAGGCATATGGGGAAAGAGCAGGAAAGATAACGTGAGTAATGTCGGATCAGCCATGATCTTATTGAATGGTGGAGCAGGCTCGGAGGGGAGGGGGGGCGGGGAAATGGCCTACTCGGTTCCTATTTCTCATGGTCTTATGGTCAAACAGTGACTGGGTGACTGTTTTGTGGAATACTTCCGTTCAGTCTATAAGTGTGACCCTACGCTCATAGTGGCCTTATAATGGTCAGTTTAATTCCCACCTCACTACCACACTGACATCTCTGTCCTTGACCTAGCTGCAATGTTCTAATAAAACTCATGGAAGATCTTTCAATTAGCTACTTTACAAACTTACAGACTCAGCGATTTCCGACTGCAATCTCTGCCACTCCATCCTCATTCCTTTCTTTTTGGTCCTTTTATTTGCATTTATCAGCCCTCATTTTGTTTTTCTCCTGCTTGTGGATGATAGCCGTTCCTGTTCGCATCTCATCTGGCCTCACTTCCCGCTCTGCCCCACCCGCAGTTTGACAGGTCTCCCGTCTTCTGCCTTATCATCACTTGTTCTTTATCTACCCATCTGATCTGCTTAAAAACTTATTGCATTGCTAACTTCTCCCAGTCCCAGTGAAACGTTAACTCTTGCTTCTCGCTCCGTGGACGCTGCCAGTCCTCTCGGGTATTCCCAGTATTTACTGACGCTGATGGGCCTTGGCTGTTGGCGAGCCAAGCATGAGATTCTGTGTTTATGGGAGGGTGGAAGGATATGATGGGTCACAGTTGAGGCAGTTCTTATGTGATTGTGCACTTGATTGAGCAAAGCCGTGGACTATATTGGAACTGTCCCATATTCTGCCGTCACATTTTATCAAACTTGACGGTTGCTGAAAATGGCCAGAGACTGTTGTGGAAGGTGGGGTAGGAATGCTTGTTTCTTCCGCAAACACTTTAATGCCGACAGCCAGAACACTCCCAAGACCCCGAGTCACATACTGTTGTAATGTTCAGTCCCGGTGACGTACCCCAGAGCAGGTCCTTTTTGTTTGAAGTTTAGAAACGTTAAAACAAAATTCTCCCGCCCGAGGCGGAGAGACAATTACTGCCGCTTTGACAATATTTAGGGGGGAAAATCGAAAAACCACCGCTGAGGCAGGATTGTTAATTAATAACAGTCCTCTGCGAAAAATAACACATTGCTTTTCTGCCATATATTTATTTCCAAACATGACTTTCCAGACTCGCTGGCAGACTTGTTTGATGACTACTACTTGATTTATTGGAATTTTAATTTTCCAAAGGGAAGCAAGAATTTAATCAGGCCAACTGGGAAGACTGGAGAAGAACGCTACACTCGCTAAAGTGAGATGTCTCAGGTTTTTAGATGTATTTATTCCCCCCACCACCACTGGGGAATAAATGAATGGAACAGAATCTCCAATCTACTGTGACCGAAACAACAAACAGTTGATCAGTTGTTCTTGAATTAACCTTCTCTCTTTGTCTGCAGTTATAAATACTGAGTCGGCAGCTAGATTTAGCAATGTTCCCTTTGCCTTGAACCAATGTCATTCACACGGGATCCTTCCCAACTTCGTAGGGGAGAAGGCGGAAGGGCGGGGGTGGGGTATGGCACCATTTGAATTAATCCTTCAGAGAGTCAGCACAGGTAGAATGGGCCGAACGGCCCCATTCTCTCTGCAGCCATTCTATGAATGCAATTGAAGTATGGTTTATTTAGGCACATTCATAGAGTCACAGAGCCATAGAATACAGAAAAACCCTTCGGCTCATCGAGACTGCACCGACAAAACTACACTAAACCTACATTAACTCCACTTTCCAGCACTTGGCCCATTGTCTTGAATGTTATAACACTGTAACTGCTCATCCACGTACTTCTTAAAGGTTGTGCGGTTTCCTGATTCCACTACCCTCTCAGGCAGTGCATTCCAGACTCCCACTACCCTCTGGGTGAAAACTGTTGTCCTCAAATCTCCTCTGAATCTCTTGCCCATCAACTTAACATTATGCCTCTTCGTTGTTGACGCTTCAACTAATTCAGGATCATACACTATAGGGAGATCCATCATCATAGAATAGAATCCCTACAGTGCAGAAGAAGGCCATTTGACACATCGAGTCCGATCACAATGCCACCCAGGTCCTATCCTCATAAGCCCATGTATTTACCCTTGCTAATCCCCCTGACACTAAAGCCCTTTTGCCAGCATGCTCACCCCGATTCCTCCACTGGCCTTGGGTGCAATCTTATGAGCCTCGGGCGGGCGTGCAGGTAAAATTCCGGTGTGAGAGTCAACTTAGCATGTCCAATCCACCTAACAGGCTCATCTTCGGAGTGTGGGACGAAACCGGAACACCTGGAGGAAACCCACACAGATATGGGGTGAACATACAATCTCCACATAGACAATGACCCAAGCCATAATTAGACCCGAGTCCCTAGCGCTGTGAGGCAGCAGTGCTAAGCACTGTGCCATCATGCACCCGAATTCTTAAAGAAACTAAGCACATATCTGATAAATGTAAAGGACAATAGAATTATGAAGTTACCTTATTGAGAAAGACTGAATAAGTTGGACCTATACCCATTGGAGGTTACATAATGAGAGATGAACTTATTGAAACACGTAAGATCCTGATGGGATTTGAGAAGGTGAATACCGGGAGGGTGTTTCCGTTTGTGGGAGTGATGAGAACCAGGGTTCACAGTTTAAGAATAAGAAGTCTCCTTGTTAAGAGGGTGAGGAGATTTGTTTTCTCTGAGAGATTAGTTTGTGGAATTCTCTTCCACAGAGAGTACTGGAGATGGGGCATTGAATTTATTCAAGGGCGAGTTAAACAGATTGTGATGGACAAGCTTATTGGTGGTGGTGGAAAAACACATTGTTAAGATGGTGGCGCGGCCTCGTTGGGCCGAAGGGCCCGTTTCCCGTGCTGTGTTGTTCTTTGTTCTTTGTGGTGGTTGTGGGGGCCGGGGGGAAGGGTGGAGGGGAGGGGGGGGGGCGACAGGGAACTGGAGTGAAGACCATAACCAGATCAGCCATTATCTTATTGAATGCCGGATCAAGCTGGAAGGGCTGAATGTCCTATTGATGCTCCCAAGCTCTATGTTCTGAAAGAACCAATGCCGCAATATCAGACTGGTGGGAGCAGGCACGGCCTTTGCACCCAGCTCGTAGGAAAGGTGTCTCTCGCTGACAATGGACCCTAGCACAACAGAACGCTGTAACTTAGGACAATGGGAGTGAACCACGCCAACATTAATAAACAATACTGAGTTGTTTTGTTAATACGCATTGTGGTATTTAACATTAATGCTCACAATTGCCCTATATTCCTTCCGAATTTCCCTTCCTGGGTTAAAATGGCAGCGTTACCAATAGTCTTTGCAATGACCTTTTATTAAACCGCTCGTTATTTGCGTCCAGACGTTTAGGATGAAATCATTGCTTTAAACAAACAAACCTCCCTTCATCTAGATCACCGCTTTTGGAGCGCAGTAAGAAAATAATTTTCGTCTGTCAAGCAAGAAGCGGCTGGAAAGCAGAAAGACAAATATTATTTTTACTGCATTGTGTGAAATATCGTTTTGGTCGATCTGTCAATGTGGGTATTTGAGGACTTTTCTGGCAGGGTTCTCAAATCCCAGGGGTCAGATTGAAATTGTTCTGTGTCTTCATAAACTTATCATGAAGTATCGTAATAACTTTAGACTGTTGACTTTGAAAATAAGAAAGCCAGGAAAGTTCTAAAGGCTCCTCGCCTTGTTTGAGTAAGCTTGTCTTTTGACTTTCTCTGCTATTTACGCTCCAAATGACCACATTCTGCTCTCGCTTCAATTCATTCTTATTCACTTCATGAAGTTCCCCCATCATTTTTACCAATGGGTAAAAGGCCCTTGTGTATGCGCTTTCTCTCTCATTTCAGGGTATTGGACCAATTGAGAATGGCTGGCAGCTATTTTTGGATTTCAGCGCGCGATTCCCATTTCCGCGGTTAGATTGAATGCCTGTGGAAAGTGTTGCACTGTCGAATCTACCATTGACTTCATTGGTGAAAGAACGCGGGTGGTCTCGAAAGATGGTGCTCACAACTTGGGCCCTTAAAGCCACTGTTCTATAAATATTGGGCGTGGGGATCGAGTTTTTTTGGAGACAAACGCGCTTTTTCTTCCGATTGTTTTGACTGTCCTTCCGTTTTGTAGGGTGAAAGTCAAAGAATGAGAAAACTAATCAGCGCTCCGCTAATAAGAAATTTTGGAATGAATGTTAAAATGTGTCCAGTTTGGCGTTATCACTCATCTCCCACACTGTGGTATGAGGATAAGTAAAGCTAATGCGGTGACCGTCGGTGCTTCCTAACATACGGCTTACTCGCTTCCACCTGCTTCCACCTTGGTGTGGGATTTAGCCATCCCTTTCCATTCAATCGAACCTTCACTTCCATCTGCGATTTGCACAGCATTCAATTCACTTCTCAGAGAGAGAGAAAAAAATGAACAACAGATTAATCACTTGATTTCCTTGGCATATCTCGGTGCTTGTGTTGAGAGGACTTTTCAATTAGTACTTCAATTCTTCAATTTTAACCACTTGTTTATGTTACACTGATGCATATTTTTTCTAATGTATCAATTATTGCCACATGTAATGCTTATTAAATGAAAACTATTGTATTGGCACATATAACATTGTACTGGCCTATGTTATTGCTGTAAGTAATATACTTACGTGTGTGACTTGTGTTTTCTTTATCATTTAACATTTTAAGATTTCTATTTAATTCTGTGTTTATTTGTTCTGCTACAGAGCTGCTGCTACCAGGCCCCTGGACGTGTACAAGTTGTTTCATCCTTTCCACATCCCACCAGCCCTCCACCTCCCCCACACCCCCAAGCCGCCCCCGCCCCCCCCCAACCCCCTCCCCCCCCCCCCCCCGCCTCCCTTAGATAAAGAATTTTAGCAAACGGAAAACTTTGGATGTTTTTTTTAAAAGACTCAAACAAAAATAGAAGGAGCTGTTCTCAATAACGATTACGATATGATTTATTGATTCAGGTTTGGATTACAGGCTTCAGAATTTATGTTTATTTTACAGTTTTATGAACTTTTCTGCCGGGACCACACAAGTGAAGCTCACAGCCAGTGCTAATGGGGAAAGAACTGCTTTCTCCTGTGACATGGGCAGTGTGAAAAGGGATACTTTATTGTGCTTAGCTGAGATCATTCTGGCCTCGTTTGGGGATTACAAACCTGACCAGTAAGCCGTTTTGTAGCGAAGGGGATAGGGAAACCATCCCCCTTGTGTGAAGTGGCGATTTCTAAGTAATTTGTAAATAATGCCTTTGCGAGTTCAATTTCAGCAATAAAGATGCAATAAGCCTGAAACTTCTGCTCCTGCATTTCCTTTTGCCATCACTTCTGCAGAAATGAAAGGAGCTCTCGATCTCCAGATGTGTTTTAAGTTTAGGGAAAAAAACGCCAGACTGCTCTGCTTTTATTCATTTGGGTTTTTAAAAATATGAACTGATCGAATTGAATTTTATATTTTTAAATCCGCACCCACTCTTTTAAAAACCCTTTTTTTTGACAGACCCTTAGGAATCTCGGCTGTAATGCCGGGCCGTGTTCGTCTGTCCTGGGTAGCTATGTATTCACGTCCGCCGCTGGATCTAAAACCTGAAGTCTTATCAATTCTAAAAAGAGTCTCATTCAGGTTGCAGAGTTGAACCTCCCTTGAAAGAAGGCATTGACATTGACTAAATTTGTACTTTAGACTCCCTATGAAAACAGAACAAATTTATACTTTCCTTCCTTTAGTGCAAAATTGCACAGCAGCTGTTCTAAGACAGCTGAGTGAAGCGGACCCCCGTGGTTTAATTTCTTGTTTTAACTTCCAGTCGGAAACCAGATATCAAAAAAAACGCCCTTTTGTCTACTCGGGCAGGCCAGGACTCTGTGTAAGTATGCTTTGCACCCCCCTCCTCCCTCGCCTCCACCCCCCTCCACCCTCCGTCCACCCCATTCCCCCTTCCCCTCCCCCTTTCTACGGAACAGAGCTGCACTCTCAAGTATAGTCTCCTGGGATGTAGGTTGGGACCACTTATACTGGCAGAACTAGCCTTGTGAACTTGACCGAATCGTCAGTGGAAACATTGCACAGCGGGCGCCCCGGCCTGCTCTGCCAGAGTCGCCTCCACTTTCTCTTTCCTCGGATCCGGATTCTCCGGTTACACTGGCACGGAATAACAAATGTCACGGAGCTCCAAAAAAATCGCAGCTATTTTTATTTTATTTTTGAAACCAGGGGGAGAAACCGCGCACTCGCTTTAAAAGCAAAGGTTAGATTGTTTAGAATAGAGTTTTCCATTTCGGTGCTTTACCTTAGAGGTCTCAGAACTTCGTAAAACACAGTTATTACACAGAGTACAAGACCAAAACTTTCCCCGCACTGTGTCAAGTTCAACCTTTTGAAGTTTATTTAAAGTATATAAGATGCAGACTCCTGGGAATGTGAATTATGAGATAACTTACCTCTCGAGCTGGTGAGTAATGGGAATAATAATGCAGCAGTGACTGAAGTAAATATTTCCCATTGCAGAATGCGACTGCTCTCAATGGCCGCTGAGTTGCACTCATAGTTATTTCGGAGCTTACTTCGCTAGATTTTGATGTAAGTGGTAACGGGCTAACCCCAAGACCCCGAACATTTATTATTTCACAGCGCCAGATTTAAAAGGAGGCGGAGATTTCCAAATACTAATTGTTCTTTTCAGCTTTTGAGATTTATATTAGCACATTAGTTGCAAAATGCTGACGAAGCTCGGATTCCACCTCCCCCCCACACCACCTACCACCCCCGCCCCCAAAACTGCTATTACATGTAATGCTATCAAAAGTGATTTTTTTAAAAAATACTGTTCAGTTTAGTTACACAGTGTCGGAAATTGACTCGTTCTTTTTGGGTTACTTGATTCACCAGACCCCCACCGCCACCCCTCCCTTCCATTTTGCTGAACACATACTGAAGGTGTTTCCCTTTCATTCATACGAAAGGTGATGACATTTTTGTCTCACGGTTCTGAACGTCCCAGAACTGAGAATATTTATTCTTCCACATCTTTGTACCACAATTGCAGAATAGTTTTCAATTTTCTCAATACATGATTTAAACAGGTTATCAAACCTCAAAATGCCTGACCTTTTTTTTAAAAGAAGTACAGTATCCAGAATAAACAACCAAGGTGATTTTATAATGGTATTAACATATGAAACGCTTTATTAGAAATATATGCCTGTTTCGATATTTATGCTATTTACTAATGTGAGTAGAAATGAAGAACTTGCATTTATATGGCACTGTTCACATCTCTGGGATTCTCAATGTTTTTCCAAGTCAGCGAAATACTTCTGTGGTGCCGTAGTCACTGAGGTCATGTACCTATTACAATATGATAAAGTAATTTGGAAATACATATGTTGAATAAATTAAATAAATTGGATTTAGCACTTTGCATGAGATAACCTTTCTGCATTTTGTCATTTCAAATTCAATTCAATTAGTAGGTCATATATATTCCTCGAAATTAGAAGTTTTTGTTGGATTTCATGCATTGTTTGAAAGACTTTAATGTAAGGCTATATGAAATGTTGTTATGTGCGGCTGGACTTAAAGATAAGGAGGTGCAATGACTGATAACTGACTGCAAATAGTTAAAAAGATTGCGGTGGTTATACAGTGCCCCCCCCCCCCCCCCCCCGCTCCCCACCGCACATCCTCGCACGGAACAAAATACAAACCAGAGACCAGCAATTTTCACTGCTCGGAATCCCACCAAGACTTGTGGAAGAATTTCCTTGTCTTTAGGCAAAACAGGCCTTCATAGCAGCCGCTTGTCTGCTCTCCACATCCCACAAGAGCTTTTTTGTTGTATCTAATTCTCTAGGACTGCAGCACAACAAACATTTCCCTTGGCTTGAGGGTAATTTTCGTTTAACTGAAACAAAACAACTATTCATATGGGCAAGAAGAGGAAGCTGTTATGTATTAATGTTTGTACATTATGTAGCATAACAGTTTGCCAGAAGGCTTACCACCAGAGTCGTGAAGCTGCCAAACCATGCCTCAAACAAATGTCAAAGACTGATTGCACCCTTGCAGATTGCAGGGTAGGTGATTGTTGACCAATTCCCCAATTACATTCTCCTGTGCCTATAGACCACCTTGGGCAGCAGCCAAGAGCTGTCGATGTCTCCTCAGCTCACACAGGAACTTTACCGCTCGTTCAGATCCCAATGATGTTATGATTTCATACTTCATTGGTTAGATTGTTTTTTAGATTATACTTAAGTAGAAGATTAGACCGTGCTTTTTGTGGTTAGTGAGTTTTTCCAACTACATTTGTCCTACTTATAATGTGAGGTAGAGCACTTTACATTTCCATTTGTTTGTGACATGAGCCACACACAAATACATGTTAGCCCACATGTGATCACCATATGTCACATCTGGCTATCAAGAGACCTTCTCCTTTTTTTTCATTTAAAATGACCCCACACAGACATAATGAAACGTAGTGATTTTACCTTAACAGGGAGAGACTCCGTGGTCAGCTAGTTACCTATAAGCCCTTCTTGTTACAGATAATATAACACGTTTCCAATTTCCGCTAAGTACTCTCAAGAAGTTCGCTGCAAAAAAAGGTGCACAAGTCTGAAAGTGCTCCCCTAGAGAGCAAGGGTTCAGTTTTAATTCGCAATTGTTTTATTTATAGTACTTTAAACCGCAGACTTATAGATAGCATCAGTAAAAACGTCAATTTAGTTCAGCTAAAGTTAACTTGGAAGGCTGGATATTGTTAAGCAATTAAATGTTACTCATTCTCTACATATCTGTGTTTTTGTGACTTATTATCAGATAATTGAGAGTTTCTTGTACTGTTATTATAACTTGGGGCACTGAAAGTTTCATGTTCCAGTCTTACAATAAATACGAATCTAATAATAGTGCGAAGAATGTCCTCCTGAAAGAACGCATAGAGCGCGAGGAATCGCTAGACTTGTATCAGAATCGGTTTGCCCGTAAACTAACTTATTTAAAAGAATATGAATGCCAATTAGCCAATTTTAATTGAGATAGAAAAAAATGGTATCGTCCCTCACTGCACTGCGGATTTCTACTCCAACTTCCTTTGAAGATAGTTGAAGATGGCTCAAATATGCCATTGGAAGTTTGTAAATATTACTGGGGTCCCAGAGAAGACACACACACACATCAAGCTAAATACAGGCGGAATGCACCTCGATGTTAAGGGAGCGTAGGGGAAAAGGACCTAGGATACTAGAAACGTGTGAATCAAAAGAGGCCAAGAGAAAGCAGTCATAGGTCCTGTAAACAATTCAGGAATTGACACAAAGCGGCCATTTCTATTTTTTGTATAATCGAGTGGATTGTTTTGGAAAAGCAGATGAATAATTTACAATTTTCAGACTTGTTTATTCTAATCTGTCCCTTTGCTTTGTTTATGCCACGCCGTTAAATATTGTTCATTTTATATTAACAATGATTTAAAGGATTTTCAGAAGCCATCATTAGAACGATTTAAATAGTGTCAATAACATTGAGGTCTCTGCTTCACATAAGAAAGGAAAACATCTCCGAAATTCAGTTAATCTATTCCAGTAGACAAGGTCATGACAGGACCACGTGCAAAAATATTGATGGTATTACTTTCAGATTTAAATTTCATAGGAGAACTGCTTGACCCCGAGAAAAAAAAGACTCTTGTTTCTGTCATATTCGATGCCAAGAATATGACAGACCTCATTCAGTCGGTGACAAAATGATGACTCGGGAGTGGCGGGGTTTATCTCTGGGTCAATTGAGAGAAAAGTGGTGGCAATCAATGAGGCGAGTTAATGGGGTGGGAGCACTCACCTTAACTAAAACTACGGAATTCCGCACAGCTAATGCTTACGCAGTCAAAAGGGATAATATAATGAAAACCCAGGAGTCAACCTGTCAAAATAAAAACCCCGAATCATCTTCCGTTCCGGAACGTGTACTTTCCGATAAATATTTTAAACTGAAAAAAAATTAAATGGTGTATATTCTCCTCGTGGCCGATACCGCATTCTACACTTCACGTTGATACGTTAATCTTCCTTGCTACTGATGATTGCAGCGATGTTAGAACACGAAAATGGCGTCGTTTGTACCGTTTAGTCACTCATTTATTTGATTCCAAAAAGCCCTGAATAATAAACGGTAACAAAGTGTGTGTGTATATAAATATATATAACATATTACTGTTAACATCAGTTTAAGACATTTTCAGTCATAATGCTTATACTTTAAGGGAATGTTGCTTAAGTGATTGAGTAAAATCTTTAATGCAGACACAAATATAAGTGTACATTTGGATCTGTAATATTTGTCCGCGGAAACAATGAGCTGTTGGCTAGGTATCTGGTCCCTATGCTCCACATTCGCACTGATGGGACAGAGTGCTCTGGTTATTTGCAGTCTATGGATTGATGTTATTATTCGAAGGCATTGAACCTCACTGTCAAGTCTGAAACCTTCCATGTTTGAATTAAAATCGCTCCCTTGCACATATTGCATATGCGGCCTGCCTATTTTGCCAACATATTTAGAGCACAAATAAACAAGTGATTAATGGGCCCTATGAATTATTAATTCGGCAGATTGGAATATTTATCAGTCTTGTAAGTAAAAGGCTTGACAAATAACACACGTTTAAATTAAATAACAATTCGAACAATTTATAACAATGTATTTCTATATGTAGTCTTGCGCGCAATCATGGATAATAGATTATCTTTATATATAGTCTATATTAATGTACCGTGCCCCGTTTGATTGTAAATGGCTAGATTTGTGTGTTTAAGGTATTGGAAAGTTCACTCATGTTGTAATTCTCGTATTAGGCAATGGCTTGCTGGGTAAAATGACCACGTCTTGCAGTCTGTGCCAAATTAATGAGACCATGTCATTTTAAGTTTACAGTTCAGCCATGGATCAGCCAAGTGGAAAAATGAGTCAAGGGCCGTTAAGGAGCGTCACGCAACGTTTGGAGGGGAAGGTTTCCCATCCCCCAAACTGATCTCTCTCTGTCCCTCTTTCTATCTCTCAATACCTTTATTGTATATCCTTCATTCTTATTTTTCACTTCTTACTGGCTCATTCTTTCCCATTTATTCCGCCTGTTTCTATTCATCCTCTCTTCTCTCACTCCTGCTCCCTCCAACGCTTCTGACGCACAGTCCGCCTCCTAAAACCTTTCGCATTTGGCTCTCTCCTTTCTTTGTTTCCTCATCTATTTTCTTCATCTCATCCATCACTGCTGCCATCCGAATAATACCTTTAAAAGTTGTTTTTTTTCTATCTACCTTGGCTTTTTTAACCAAATATGCGCTCTTCTCTCTCTCCGTTCGCCCCCCCCCCCCCCCTCACCGCCCTCCACGTCTGTTGGGAAACAGAGCCTATGTTATTGGACTCAAGGCGGCGGCGTTCAATTCAGGGAAGACTCGGTTCAGAACGGTCGCAAATTCCAACCCGTTTTTTCCATTATCCCCGACATCCCAGTCTGACTGTCACATATATGCGACGCTCTGATCGCTCCCTGCCAAAGCTTGGGAATATAATGAGTAACTGCTTAAAAACGCCACTGTGTGCACTGCATGGCTGTGAAGATAGACATATATTTGTAAAAAAAAGCAATAAAGGAACATTTTTAAGGCCAAATTTTATATATGCTTGATTCGTGCACGATGTGATCCCAATGTCACTCATACGTTATTCACCCCCTATTGTCCAGTGTTAACTATAACGGGGAACTATCTTTTCTTCACTGTGCACCCGGTATTGTCCAATGTTAACTCTAACTGGGAATTATCTTTTCTATAATATTCACCCGGTATTACCTAGTACTAATTTTAACTGCAATTGCATGGTTAGGTGTTGTTTTTGTACAGAACTTAAAGAGCTTGGGAGGGAATTGTGTGCAAAGTTCAACAAAAGTGCTCACTCTCAATTTGTCAATACTTGGTCCTTTGATGAACCGAAAATGCAATGTGTAAAAATGAAACAAAACATACTTCTCATTTGAATCTCTGCGATTATTTCAGGTCGCCGCCATTTGTCTTGTGAACATTTTGCAATGATTTTAAATGCATATCTTGTCACTCCATCTTCATCTTTCCTACAGTTCAGCCTTCAACACTAATATTTCCATGAAAGTCGCCTCCAGACTGCGTGGCCTGGGCCTCGGCACCTCCCTCTGCAACTGGATCCTGAACTTCCTTACTCACAGACCACAATCAATAAAGTTAGGCAACAACACCTCCCCCATGATCATCCTCAACACAGGTGCCCCTCAAGGCTGTGTTCTTAGCCTCCTATGGTGCTCCTTATACACCTGTGATTGTGCGGCCAAATTCCCCTCCTATTCGATTTTCACATTTGCTGACAACACCACCATAGTGGGTCCAATCTCAAACAAAGATGAGACAGAGTACAGACTGAGATAGAGAATCTGGTGAACTGGTGCAGCAACAAAAATCTCTCCCTCAATGTTAACAAAATGAAGGAGATTGTCATTGAGTTCAGGAAGCATAAAGGAGAATATGCTCCTGCCTACATCAATGGGGATGAAGTAGAAAGGGTTGAGAGCTACAAGTTGTTAGGTATCCAGATTCCCAACAACCTGTCCTGGTTCCCCCATGCTGACACTATAGTTAAGAAAGCCCTCCAGTGCCTCTACTTTCTCAGAAGACTAAGGAAATTTGGTGTGTCAGTCACAACTTTTACAGATGCACCATAGAAAGCATTCTTTTTGGTTGTATCACAGCTTGGTATGGTTCCTGCTCTGCCTAAGGCTGCAAGGAACTGCAAAAGGTCATGAATGTAGCCCAATCCATCACACAAACCAGCCCCCCAACCATTGACTCTGTCTACACTTCCTGCTGCCTTGGCAAAACAGCCAGCATAATTAAGGACCCCACACACCCCGGACATTCTCACTTCCACCTTTTTCCTTTGGGAAAATGATACAAAATTCTGAAGTCATGTACCAACTGACTTAAGAATAGTTTCTTTCCTGCTGCTGTCAGACTTTTGAATGAACTTACCTTGCATTAAGTTGATTTTTCTCTAGCTGTGACTGTAACATTACATTCTATACTATCTCCTTTCCTTCTCTATGAATGGTATGTTTTGTCTGTGTAGTGTGTAAGAAACAATACTTTTCACTGTATGTGACAGATTCCAACATCCACAGTAATTTACTTTTATCTGGGATTGAGTTATTTGTTTTGTGCGAAGCACACAGTTTCCCCGGGACCTATCCAGATCAAGGAACAGAAAATATGAATAAAATTAAAATAAATCCCACTTATGAAAATGTGGGCATTGCTAGAAGCAGGCCAAGTTTCTAAATCATTTAATGTTACAGTTAAGAATGATAAACCAGCAACTGTAAAGAGCATTGAAATCAAATGATTCATGTATCATGTTTGAGCCAGTTATCATCCATTATATACAAGGAAAAAGTGTTAGCTGTGTGTGCATATGTGTGTGTATGGGAAGGGTACCAGATTAGAAACCCCAAGGTATGTCATGAAGCCAGATGAGACCCCAATAATTTGCTGTTTTGGTTTTAATGTGAAAGATGTTGCACTCCAAGCGTGAGTCTACTGACACACTGGGAAATCTTCATCAACACTAGCTTTATTTAACAACAGTTTATAACAAATGAATTAGCTTAGCTTTTAACAATTGGACAATATTCAGAATGACAAGATCGAATTCTTAACTTTTAACCTATCGCTATGAGTTCCAATCCAGCAAAATTTCCCCTATAGACTTAAACTCTCTTTAAATTTAGTTAGCAAAACATAGGCATCCTTGATTGTTGTAGGCTAGCAACCTAAAGCTTTCAGAACACCTGTGAAGAAAAAAGAGACAGAAAGCCTCATTCTGGCTGCCAAGGTAGCAACTGTTTTAAGATGAAACTGAAACTCTCTCTTTCCTGCATGCTTAGCTCCTCCCATTAAGCACATTACTTCATCCCTGTTAATTAACTTAATCAAAATTTGAGCTTGAAACACCAGAGAGAACCTAAGTAAATGCAAATGCATTAGCTTTGCTTAAAGAAACATTCAGGGGGCAATTTTCCTAAAAAAGAATTAAGTGCCCAAGGGTGAGAAAATAGGCAATTTTACTACCCATTTTTGGGTGTACTTAGGTGAATTTCATGCACTTGATGCATCACATGCACTGATCTTCCAGTAGGTAGATTGGCACATGCACATTGCTGCACCCCCCCCCACCACCATTTGCCTCCTAATGGCTTCTCCAACTGCCCCCATTGCCAGTCCTGATGCTCCCTAATTTCCAGCCCCAATGCCTCTGATTGCTGGCTCCAGCCCTCACCCATCCCGATCACCAGCATCCCTAACCTCCCTGATTGCCGAAACCCTCATTGTCAACCCTGATTGCCCCTCTCTCCCTCCTCACTGATCTCAAATGCAGAGTATACAGCGACCCCCCACCCCCATCACCACCGGTCGGCCCACAGCTGTCTGGCCTGATCTCCAGAAGGCCTGCCTCCTCAGGCTCCAGCTCCTTGGCACTACCCAATGCCTGTGAGCATGCTAAGGTGCCCAGGAGGCAGTGCCAAGGTGTCTGTCTGGAACTACTCAAAGGACACCCCGCTCTACCTCCAACCTCCCAGTTGGCTTCAATGGCCTCTTTCCCATTAGCAAAGCCATCACACTGTGACCTCATTGGTGGGGACTAGCTTTAACCCCTGCTGGTGGGAACTTCTCCTGGTGGAGGCAGGACCATCATGAGCTTTCCAATAATATTTACATAGGGGTTTAAATACTGTAATCAGCATTGCACTGTTTTCTGGTGTGAGGCTGATTATGCCATAAAGAATGACCCAGGAAAGCCACGATCTGCTAATCCCCGCTGCCATTTCCCAGCCTGCTGTACTATTTGAGCAGCAGAGCAGGCCGGGAAAATCATGCCCTCCATGTCAAAAGTGCGTACTTACCTTTTTCTCCCAGCTACTAATTTAAAGGTCTTCCTAAACGAATCATTGCCCTACAAAACAGCTGAATTTTAAACATACCCCTTATAAGAAATATGATATATTTCTTAAAGGCACAGTATCATTACTGTATGGACCTGGTCAGATGCATTGGGCGTGATAAATTCTTCCTCAGTGTACACAAACAGTCACCATAGTGTGACAACTTAGGGATTTCACAGTAACTTCATTGCAGTGTTAATGTAAGTCTATTTCTTTGTAGTTTATTTGTAAGTGTCACAAGTGACTTACAGCAACACTGCAATGAAATTACTGTGAAAATCATTTAAAACTTTAATATCAATTTGTATGTGTTGTATGGAAGCCTTGGTTGTATGAATATCTGTGTGTGTAATGTGATCAAAATTTGTCTATTTGTGGATGTGTGATTGTATTAAAGCATGTGTGTGTATGTGTGGAGGGCTGCTTATATGAATGTGTTTCAGAGTGAGCGTGTATGGATAAGTGGTAAGGGATATTTAAAAGAAATAATTCAAGGGATGTGGGCATCATTAGCGTAGCCAACATTTATTGCCTATCCCTAATTACTTTTGAGAAGGTGGCAGTGAGTCAGCTGCTTGAACTGCTGTGTTCTTGTGTTAGCCATAGAGCTATAGAGGTATTTGGGGGGGGGGGAGGTGAGCTAAAAAAAAATTTAGTATTTTTGTGTAACCCTAACACTAACCCACACTGCTTTATAGGCAATGACTTACTTTTGAAGTATAATCACTGTTGTATGTAGGATTCTGGGATTTTGGCACAGCAACAATGAAGAGACATGTTTCTATGTCAGAGTGTGTGTGGCTTGAAGGAGAACTGGCAGCTGATGTTCTTAGGCCTTTGTTCTCCAAGTGGTAGAGTTCATTGGTTTGGAAAATACTGTTGAAGGAGGCTTGGTGTAGTGTATCATATCAATGGTAACGTCGCTGTCACTGTGGATGGTGGTGGTGGCGGGGTGGGGGGGGTGCGGGGGATGGGGGGGGCGAGTGGGGAAGGAGTGGGGGAATGGAGTGAATGTTTAAGGTGATGGGTGCAGTGTCAATCAAGCAAGCTGCTATGCCCTGGATGGTGTCACATTTCCTGAATGTTGTTGGAGTCACACATGCCCAGGAAAGTAAAGGGAATTCCATCACCTTCTGAAGAGTGGATAGGCTTTGAGGAGTCCGGAGGTGATTTAATTGCTGCAGAGTTCCAAGGCCCTGACCTCCCCTTATAGCCACAGTATTTATATGGCTGATCCAGTTCAGTTTTTGTTGAATGGTAATTCAGAGGATGTTAAGAGAGGGAGATTCAGTGACATTAACGCCATTAAATGTCAAGGGGCAAAAATTAGATCCCCTCTTGTTGATTCTGGTCATTGTTTGGCACTTGGGTGCTCCAAAGGTTGTTTGTCATTTATCAATCAACCCAAGCCTGAATATTGTCCCAAGTGTTGCTGCGTGCAGACAGAGTTACCTCATTATTTGATTAATCTCAATTGTGACTAATACTGTGCCTTCATCAATGAACAATGTGATGTCTGATCCTATAATGGAAAGAAGGTCATTGATGAAGTAGCTGAAGATGGCAAGGCAGGAAATTGCCTTTAAAAATTCCTGTACCAAAGTTTTAGGGCTGAGATGATATTCCTCAACAACCACAACCCATCTTCCATTGTGCTACATATGGCTCTAGCCATTGAGGGTTTCCCCTGATTCCCATTGATTTCATTTTTATTTGAGATCCATTATGTCACACTCAGTCAGACCTTGGTCTCTAGGACAGTCACTCTGACCACATATCTCAAATTTAGCTCATTTGCCATGTTTAGACCAATGTTGCAATGATGTCTGAAACTATGTGGTTCTGATTGAATCTAAACTGAAGATATGAGCAGATCACTGGTGAGAAAATGCCATTTGATAGCACTATCACTAACACCTTCCATTAATTTGCTGAAGATTGAGAGTAGGCTGTTAGCGTGTTAGTTAGATTTCTAGGACAGGACATGTCTGGGCAATTACCTATAGACATCATTGTATGCAGTGCATTCAGCCAATTCTTATAATGACGTGGAGTGAATCAAATTGCCTAAAGACCAGCTTCTATTTGGAACTTGTGGCTGAAGATTGTTGTGAACATTCAGCCTGGTCTTTTGCTTTGACGTGCTGCATCCCTTCATCATTGAAGATGAGAATGTTTGTGGAGCCTCCTTCTCTCATTGGTTGTTTAATTGACTACCACCATTGATGACATGATGTGGGAGGACTAGAAATCTTTATATACACTATTGGTTGTGAGATCACTTAGCTTTATCTCTAGAATGCTGCCTCTGCAGTTTGCCATGATTGTCCTTCTGTGTTGTAGCTTCACCAAATTGACATGTTAGTTTTATGTATGTAGCCGGGTGCTGTTTTGACATTCTCTGCTGAATCCTTATTAAAGTGGGTTCATTCATAGTAATTTCTTACTCATTGATAATAATGGCAGAGTAATGGATATACCAAGCCATGAGATTTCAGACTATGGTGGAATACAATTCTGCTACTAATAATGACCCATGGTACCTCATGGATGCCCAGTTCTAAGCTGCTAGATCTTTTCTGAATTTATCCCATTCAGTGTTGTGATAGTGGTATAGAATATAATGGAGGATATCCTCAACATGAAGATGGGAGTTTGCCACCACAAAGACTATGTGGTGACTGCTCCTACTAATACAGTCGTGGGTAGATGTATCTATGACAGGTAGATTGGTGAGGATGAGATCAAGTTGGTTTTTTCCCTCATTTAGGATCTTTCATTCTATGCTGTAGACCCAGTCTGGCAGCTACATATATAACATACAGCCCGGTTGTGCTGATACCATTTTGGGGCCCTTAAGTTCCCCAGCCAAACACCTCTTCCAACACCTATTAAACTAGAAATAATGCAGAAAAAAATTACTAGGATGCTACCAGGATTTTGATGATTTGAGTTATAAAGACAGGCTGGATAGACTGGGTCTTTTTTCATTGGAGCATAGGAGGCTTAGGGATGATATTATAGAGGTCTATAAAATAATGAGGGACATAGATCAGATAGATAGTCAATACCTTTTCCCAAAGGTAGGGGAGTCTAAAACTGGAGGGTATAGGTTGAAGATAAGAAGGGAGAGAAACAAAAAGGTCCAGAGGGGCAATTTTTTCACACAGAGGGTGCTGAGTGTCTGGAACAAGCTGCCAGAGGTAGTAGTAAAGGTGGATACAATTGTTTCTTTTAGAAAGTGTTTAAACAGTTACATGGGTAAGGTGGGTGTAGAGGGTTATGGGCCAAATGCAGGCAATTGGGACGAACTTAGTGGTTAAAAAGGGGCATCATGGACAAGTTGGGTGAAGAGCCTGTTTCCATGCTGTAAACCTCTATGACTTTATGACTCTAAGTGATGTTCAACATGGAGAAGTGCTGATTCATCAGTTAAGGAAGGGTGGTAATCAGCAGGATCTTTCCTTACTTATGGTTGACTTCATGGTGTCCAGAGTCAACGTTGAGGACTGAAGGTAATTTCCTAACTGTTTATCAATGTGCAACTACCTGTTATGGGCCTGACCTGTGGGTGGAACAGGGCATATGCAAGAATGGTGATGGAGGAGTCTGGAGAATTGTCTGTAGGTGTGATTATGTGTGCAAAACTATGTCAGGTTTTTGCTTAATTGGAATGAAATCATAAAATTCTGGAAATACTCAGCAGGTCTGGCAACATCCCTGGAGAGAAAAAGTATAATTACCTTTCCTGATGCGCGACCTTTTCTCAGAATTCAGCACCTGCAGTATTTTGCTTTTGTGTTCCTTGACTTTTCTATGGGATAGTTCTCTGAATTTTGGCACAAGTTTCCGGATGTTAATTAAGAGGAGTTTATAGCGTCCACTGATCTTGCTGTCACTCTGTCATAAACAGTACCTAGTTCAATACCAGATGGTTCCTGCATTTTTATTCTTATTAAACGTTTCTGTGGCAGTTTGATTTAACTAAGATTCTTGCTGAGGTATTTTACAGGACAGTGGGTCGCATGTAGATCTCCTTCATTAAAGGACATTAGTGAATCAAATGGTTTTTGGCAGCAATCCAATAGTTTCATGGTCACTGTTATTGAGACTAGACTCTGTATTCCAGGCTTAATTCATTAATTGTATTTAAATTCTCTCTGATGCCATGCTGGATTATAACTCTTATCTCCACAATATCAATTTAAAACTGAGGATTACTAGTCCAATAATATTACTGTTGTCCCACCCTTACCCTTGTGGTGTGTACCAGCTGTGGCCCAGTCTGTTGCACTCTTGCTTCTGAGTGACAAGGTTCCAACTTCAAATTCCCTACTCTAAGATTTAAAGGCAAAAATCAAGACAAAACCTCCAGTTCGGCAACGAGGGAGTGTTGCATTGCAGAGGCACTGTCTCTCAGATGAGCCGTTCAACTGAGGCTCCAGCTGCTTGCTGGGGTAGGTGTGAAATATCCCGTGGGATTATTTTGAAGAGAAACAGGCGTGTTATCCCTGCTGCCTTGGCCAATATTTATTCTTTCACATAAACATCACAAAACAGATTATCTGGTTGTCTCATTGCTGTTTGTGGACGTTTGCTATGTTGGCTGCAGCGTTTCCGACATTGCAGTAGTGGCTACACTGCAACAAGTGCTTTCTTGGCTGTGGGTGGGGGCTGGCGGGGGTCAGGAGGGTTATTGTTTGCGGCGAGGTGCGGATGATTATTTCAAAGTTTTTGCGACGACAGTTCGATCATTTTGTGAGCAATGTATAAATCAATGAGTCTGATATGTGAAGGGCAATATTACTGTGTGTGGTGGGGGGGGGGGGTGCGGCAGGGGGATCACCAAGTCTGGAGTGTGAAAGGTCCATTTTACATCATTGTGTGTGTCTGTTTTTGGATGTGTAATTGGTGATGGGGTGGGGGGGGGGGGGGAGCCAGTCTGAGTTTGGGTGTGTGAAAAGTTATATCACATTGTGTGGTGGCTAGGGAGGCAGAATCACGCTGAATTGTCCTGTGTGAGAGGTATCTGTGTGTACGGGGTGGCGGGGGGAGAGGCGGCAGCGGATCACCGAGTCTGCGTGTGTGAGGGTGCATTACAATGTGTGCGCGCGTATCTGTTGGGGAAGGAAAAGGACGCTGAGTGTGAAAGGTTATTGTGTTTGTGGGGGTGTGTGAGAAAGAGAAATTCATTGTGTGTGTGTGTGCATAAGTGTGAAGGTGAAGGTGTATGAAATAGCTAAACTCAATAACTTCGTTTTTAACTGACATAGTGGCTGGAAATGAGACCCGATCAATTAGACTGACTTTCAACAAATTATTCAGTAAAAACAGGCCCGGTAACTCTATTCAGTCTGATCATCCGAGTTTACAGAGAGAAAAAAAATTGTAGCTCCTAATACATCTGGAAAATACATTTGTAGGATACTTGTTTTGTTAAAATAAATCAAAATACCATTCTCAGACACGGAATCCCATATCAGTGGGTGCTTTTGACCTGCAGAGCGCTCAGAAAATGAAAGTGAGGATTTGGCTGAGAATTTGCGTATCATTGTCCTTTTCCTGGGAACACAGTGGCGGTGTAAAGGGAAATAATATGTCAGAAATCTACTATTACCTTAGTTTATTGTAATGTGGACAAATAGATCCACGAAAACTTAATAGTTTTCTCCAGTTACACCAGGCCGGTGTGTTTTCTGCGAATGTTTGATTTACATTCATATGCCGCAAATAAAGGACAAAAGCAACAAGGTAGATAGACACCCGACTGTGTATTTAGCTGTACAGTTTTATTAAAACGAACCATTTGTTTGCCAGAAGCATTGGCATTCAAAAACGCTTTGGTTGCAGTATCAGTAATAACTATATTCAATATATATTACACATAATAATTTAGTATTTAAAATGGCTTCTCTGGTTCATTTGAGAAATAATGCACTCTTTCTACCTCTGTATGAGTACTTAAAATAATATAATATGCGTTTATGTATGAATAAGTCCGAATTCCATACAGTACAAAGAAAGCGATTGGATTAGGCCCTTGCCGTTTTTCTGAAAAGCTGTTGCTTAGCTTCATGAACCTTCACTGTTCTCATATGTGTTTCAGATATTTTAGTTAAAAAGACTAATCTAAACACCAATAACGCCAGCTCAGAATTCGCTGTTCGTTTACTAAAAATATTTAATTTCTACTTTGACCTACACAGCGAAGTAGATTGGCTGCACTGAGCTTGAGCGAGGCGTTTTGAGTGCACGGGAGCGCACTGATAGTAAATTGCAAAAAGGGTCATGCGAGGAAACGGGAGAGGCGTTAGCTGGTCATTTTTAGAAATCAGGATGCAGCACCGCATCCAAACCGTTTAAAGGGAGGGTTCTGTCTGTGGAGGTATTGCTGAATGAACTTACAGACACGGCAAATCCTTCCCCGTGACCCAGGAGTGATCTCCTATCCAAACTTTCGAGTCTAAAGCCATGAAGTACAATGTGGTTATTCCTCAGAGTTCACTCCCATAGTTTCCAGCTGCTTTAAAAAAACTCGCTTTCATCTGTAAAGTTTGTTCTGAGTTCTTTTTTATTGTTTTTCTTAATTACCAACTTGGCTTTCAACTGTTCCTCCTCTGGTCTGCAGGGAGATATTCCATCATTCTGCAATTATGGGACCTGTGAACTCACCCGTCAGGAAGGATTTTTTTTTGCCTCCTTATTAATGATCTGAACCATCAAAGTGACCTTTTATTCCAGCTTATGCTAAATCGCCACATGTGAGAAAATTGTACCCAAAGGAATTTTCCTGATAGCCGGCGAAGCAGAACAACAGCAAAAAAAAGCGGATTTTAAAAGTTGCAGTTGGATTCTAAATGTTTGTGCAGTTAGAGTTAGAGTGTGACATCGCCGGCAGATTAAAAGACAACAGCTATACTTCTCATTGCTCTGAAATTAGGATGTGCACGAGTTCTGTGCACACTTTACACCGCTTTTCAAGGAGGTTTCTGGCCATATTCCTTCATTAATACCTGCAAGTGTATTTAACATCTCGATTGTGAGTAGGCAGAGAAATAAATTGCTCCTTCATTTTTGAAACAACACGTTTAATTTCATTCTGTTTTGACAAAACAGCGGAAATGCAACAGAGGCAACAGCGCTATTCCCAATTAGTTACAAAAATCCATTGCTGTATGGGAAATGATAATAGTGTTTGACAATATTTAGATATAAAATGTCTTCTGGAGTAAGATATGCGTGTAAGTTAAACCTTTAATCCTATGTAGTGATCAAAATGTTCGGAAACTTTTCTGCTGTTGTGTGGATTTGATACAAAGTGACAATCAGTGTCAAAAGAGAAACGAGCCAGTAAATGTATGTGTGTGTGTGTTTGTCTGTGTGTGTGTTTGGATGAGTGGATGTTGGGGGTGGGGGTGCCTATAAATTTGATCAAATTCCCTAAGCAGGGTAGAGTTGGGGTTTTGTGTTGAAAAAGGTTACATACCGTTCACACAGCCGCAGAAGGACGATTGGAACGTGCAATGTGCAATGTTTCCCTTTCGATTTAGGTTGTAGCCAACAAGAGAGCTTTTAAAGTTTAAAAAGTCACGCGAAGTGCGGTAACTCGTTGTGGCAGTTTTAAAGGAGGTAGTTGCCCTTTTCCACAGGCCCAATAAAACTCGTACTAGTCCGCTGTAGGTAATGGCAGAGTGAGTCTCGCAGGTGTAGGTGAGATCAAACGAAAGGTTTACACATTAAAGATTAACTGGATTATTTACTTGCCTAATATTGGGACTTGTCAGCTGTGCCTGCTAAGCAGCACTAAAAGGCAAAACGTGCTTCCTGTCCGCGCATTCATCTTTTGAGTGGCCTGTGCTCAATATCAATGCAGAAAAGAATCGGGTTACTTGAAAAAGCTGGGTTTGCTTTGGACCTACACTTTTTATGCACTCGGGGATTGTGCTGGATTTTATGGTGATTAACCTTTACCAGACACGAGCTTCAATCTTATCCCAGTAAGGAGGGGAAGATTCTGCTTCTTTTACAAAATGTTGCTTGTGTGTATGACACGCAGCCGGAGAAGGGGCTTTGCCTTCTGTCAATAGCCACGGTGTTTTCTTTCCCCCAAATACAAAGAAACGGGACCAGCTGTCCAGCAGCTTCCTACAGAGGGTGCTGAGGTTCACAGCTGAGCCCCAGTCAGCCATGTAATCCCAGGAATGGCATTTCGCAACACCTCGGGCCTTTTGTGTGATCTGAGTGAGTTCACGCTGAACCTCACACCCAATCAGTACTTAAACTTCGAAAATAAAACAAGAAATGAAAGCATAAAACATGTGCGTGGAAAACTGTAAAAGGGGAAATTGCTTAACCACAACTTCCATTTATATAGTGCCTTCAGAAAAAAGTTCCAAGGCACTGCTTGGAGCAGAATGCACCAGCTCTTCCTACAGGGCTAAGTAGTTACCCAAAAACATGGCAGAACTGAGGCTCTTAAAGCCATGGGTCTGGGGAAGAAACCCAAAATAGCACCGGATAGAAGGATCTTAATTCAAGATTTGCATTCTGTTAATTGGAAATCACATTGGTGATTCTACACAACAACTAGACCCTCATAAGCTTTTTTTTAAAAGAAATTCAAGATGCCAATTATTTACAGAAGGAATGAAGACAGAAGATCCCACAGTTTAAAACAAAATCATTTTACTATACAAGAATCAAACAAAGCAAACACTAATTACTACCTCTGTAACCAGCTATACTTTTAAAACTCAGAATCCATATAAGTTGAACATGAATTAACAAATTACAATCCCAATTATAAACTCTAAATTACAAATTCAATGGCAGATACAACTAAGACAGATATTACAAATTGGTTCTGTACTCCATTCAATCTATATGCCATCAATCTTGGTCACATCTGTGTCTTCCTCACAAAGAATTGTAGTGATGTTTCCTCTAGAATTTAGCTTGACCCTGGCTAACAGCAGTGAGCAACCAACCCCAGTTTACTCAACTCTGCTTACGAGGGACTAGTTGTTGTGTCAAACCACCAATGTTATTTCCAATTAACAGAAAACAAACACAGTCAACTGTATATCTGTCTATTTTTAGCCTCTGGATCTAGCCTCTGTCTTATTCAGCCTGCTTCATCCATTGGGATCATCATCAACTTAGTAACCGTGTCCTGATTAAATGGTTTCAGCCTCCCCAGGTGTTTCAAATAAAATCAGAAAGTGCTGGAAATACTCAGCAAGTCTGATAGCATATGTGAGGAGAGAAGCTGGCTCTTAAAAAAAGCCTTTGATGGGATGTAAATGCCACTGACTAGGCCAATATTTATTGTCCACCCTTAAATTAAAGTTTCAAGTTGAATATGACTCTACTCAGAACTTTAGCATCTCCAGAATTTTTGGTTTCCAATCTCAGTTTCAGTCTTAGTTTTCTTAGAAACTGGGACAGTCAGTTTACTTTCTCATTTTCCCTTTTTAATTAGAGTCTCTCTCAAGAACTGTAAACTGTGATACTGCAGAATACATCACATTCCCCACCCCACCCCTTGGTAAAAGAAGGCTTCACGATAGCATTTCTTATCATCCTCAACATTTTAACAAATAGCTTACTATGGTACAGGTATACTTTCTATGTTTCATTACTAAACATAGATTTACAAAATTGTAAGGGATTAGTTGAAGCAAAAGCTACTAGATGGATTCAAAGAAGTATCAAAACTCAGAGCCTGACTTCCTTCCTGCATCCTTCCTTTAAACATTTGACTGAGCATCAGTAATTATATTGACTTTTGCAGCAACATGCCCTATTTTGAGGCTGAGGGGCTGCAGTATTAAACTCCATCAGAACAACTGAAGATTCTTCCTGTGGAACTTCTCCAAAACACCAGAGGATTATGATTAGCATAAATTAATGTCTCATCTTGATTCAACTTCAAATTGTTGAACAGCCAAAACAGGACATTTCCTTCTCAATTGTGGGGTACTTTCAATGATATGCATTCAGTTTTCTTGAGAAACAACTAACTGGATGTTTTATACAAGTATCATCACCTTATTGTAAAACTGCTCCTATATCTAGAGTCCAGCATCAATAATTAATTTGTTATGGAGCACCAAGCAGCTTCATTTATTAATATGACCTTCAAACTCTCAAGTTAATTTTATCCAGCTAACTTGTATATTTTTCTTCAACAAGTTCTTTAATGGAGTGAAGACAGCATTAAAATTTGGCAGGAACTTCCTGCAAAGCTCACAAATTCTGAGGGATTGTAATATTTTTTGTTTTGTTTTAGAGACAAGAAAGTCCATAATTGCTTGAAACTTTAGCTTCTCTGGGCAACATCTGACTTTGCCCCATGACATATCCCAAATAGGTGACCTTGGCCTTGGCAGAGTCATCCTTCATCAAATTCGTCACCAAGAATTTTATCCCCTCTTCTTCTAAAATGTAGCCAGATTCCAGCTGACAGAAGTTCACAACCAACCCAAGTTCTATGCACAAGGTTTTCACTAAAAATGGCACATGCCTGCAGAACTTACTGAACTCTGCTTTTTATGATCTGGGAGGTGCAGATTCACCAATGTTATCTTCAAGTAATGGAAACAGCTGCAGAAACTGTATACTTGCCCATTCTTAGTTCCTGGATATCACTCGACTCATTGCTGGATTGCAGGGCTTACTTCATGAAGAAAGGTTGAGCAGGTCTATACCCATCGGAGTTTAGAAAAAATGCAAAGTGACCTTACTGAAGCATAAAAGATCTTGAAGAGACTTGATACTGTAGATACTGGGCAGATGCTTCCTCTTTTGGGAGAGACTAAAAATGAGAAACACAGTTTAAAAGTAAGAGGATTCCAAAAATTAACTCTGTTTTTCTCTCTACAGATGCTGCCAGACCTCAATCATGATCTTACTGAATGGGATAGAATGTGAAGTTGAATTACTGTGTGCAAGAAAATGATGTGAAGTTAAAAGTAAACTTACAAAGAGTTGAAGATACCAAAGATGCTGCTGAACTAAGGAGGAGTACTCAGCAGAGAAATTAGAATGGATGTTAAACCACAAGGGCTGGTAATTAGCCTGGCAAAGAGATTTCTTTGGACAGAAAGACTCTCCTCCTGTACCTCAGGTTTCTGTCAATGCTGGGATGTCAAAAAAACCCCAAAAAATTCATATGCATATAGAGCCTACCTGTTCAACCTTTTGATAAGTTCATTATGAAGATATAAATAATGAAAGTTATGGAGAACAGTACAAACCAGTAAGCAGTTGAATACAGAACAAGTGAGATTTGAAAGGATGTTAATGGGACATGAATGGGTAAAGCAGAGTTTGTAGGAAGTAATCCAGGAAAAAGCTTAGAGCGATGGCTACTTTGTGTAAAGGATGAGGCAAGAATGAGAGTATCAACAATACAAGTATAATCAGCTCCAAGTTCCTCTCCAAGTCACATGCATATATCACTATTCCATCATTAGAACTAGTTCAGAATGTTGGAATTTCCAACTGACTGTTGCGGCATCATCACCTCAAGGATTCCAGCAATTCAAGGAAAAAGACAGCCACCACTTCTTTCTTGACGGAAGAGGAGGTCGTTGAGAGACTGGATGAGCAAAAAAACTGATGACACGGTAGTATTAGAAAGGCAGGCTGCATTTGATGTTGATAAGCCAACAGGACTGGAAAATCCAAGGATGCATCTGAGGATACTGAGTGAAATTAGAGTGGAAATTGCAGAGACACTGTCCATAATCTCCCAATCTTCCTTCAATGCAGGAGTGATGACAGAGGACTGGAGAATTACAAATGTTGAAACCTTTTCCAAAAAAGGATTCAAAGATAAAGCTAACAATTACAGACCAGCCAATTTAACCTCAGTGGTGGAAAAGCTTTAGAAATGGCAATTCAGAATGAATTTAACAGTAACAAAAGTGGATTGATGAAGGAAATCCAGTGGAGATTTATTCAGGGAAAATCATGTCTTTTTTAATTCTTTAATGGGGTGAGCCACCATCTTGAACTGCTTTCATGTAGGCACCCTCAATGCTGTTAGGAAGGTAGTTCTAGGATTTTGACCCAGTGTAGGAGACTGAGGGGTGATCTTATAGTACTGAATAAGATCATGAGAAACATGGATAGGCAGAATGCACTCAGTCTTTTTCCCAAGGTTTTGAAATCAAGAACTAGAAGACACAGGTTTAAGTTAAGAGGGGAAAGAATTAATGGGACCCTGAGGAGTAACTTTTTTACACAGGGGGTGGTACAAATGTGGAATGAGCTGCTGGACGAAATGGTTGAGGCAGGGACATTTACAACATTTAAAAGGCATTTGGACAGATACATGGACAGAAAAGATTTAGAGGGATATGGGCCATACGTAGGCAAATTGAGTTAGCTTAGATGGGTATTTTGATCAACATGGACCAGTTCAGGCCAAAGGGCCTGTCTCTGTGCTGTAGTTTCTATGATTTATTACAGTGAAGGAGACAATATAGTTTCCAGTAGGAATAGTATATGGCTTGAAAGTGGTAGTGTTCCTATATGTCTGCCACCCATATCCTTCTAGATGGTGGTGATCACAGGTTTGGAAGGTACTGTCTGAGGAGGCTTGACAAGTTGCTGCAAGGCATCTTAGAGATGGTACACCTTAGTGCTGGAAGGAATGAATGTTAAAAGTAGTGAATGGGATGCTGAACAAAAAGGTTGCTTTTTCCTGGATGATGTTAAACTTCTTGTTTATGGTTAGAACTCTATTCATTCAGGCAAGTGGACAGTATTTGTGATATAAGGTCAAACACTACCTTGATGAAAAGGGGGAACACTCTCTTTCAATTCAGCTTTTTGTCCCTGTTTGGATCGAGGCCATGATGAGTAAAACCCAAACTGAGCAATGTTGAGCAGGTTACTGTTGTGTAAATACATATGGAATTTTACGCACAGACATGTGAAGTTATACATTTTGGAAGAAAGAAAGTGGAGAGGAAATGTAAAATAAATGATACTGTTCTAAAGTGGGTACAGAAACAGAGAGATCTTGACATATATGTGGACACATCATTGGAGGGAAGTATGAGAAAGCAGTTAATAAGGCATAAGACTCCGTGGCTTTATAAATAGGAGCAGACAGTACAAGAGCAAGGAGGCTATGGTGAACTTTTATAAAAACTGGTTTCGATTCAACAGGAACATTGTTTCCAATTATGGGCATATCATTGTAGCACAGTGGTTAGCACTTCTGCCTCACAACAGCAGGTATTTGTGTTCGATTCCTAGCTTGGGTCACTGTCTGTGCAGAGTTTGCATGTTCTCCCTGTCTACGTGGATTTTCTCCAGGTGGTCTGGTTTTCTCCGACAGCCTGAAAGTCATGCTGGTTAGATGCATTGGCCATGCCAAGTTCTCCCTCAGTGTACCCGAACAGGCGCCAGAGTGAGGTGACTGGGGGACTTTCACAGCAACTTCACTGCAGTGTTAATGTAAGCCTACTTGCAGCCAATAAATAAACTTAACTTTACTTTACGTTTTAGGAAGGATGTAAAGGCTTTAGAGAGGGTGCAGAAGAAAATCATGAAGATGGTTCTGGGGTGAGGAACTTAAGCTTTCAGGATAAATTCGAGAGGTTGGGGCTATTCTCCTTAAAGAAAAAATTGTGAGGCTATTTGATAGAGAAGCAAAAACAGCTCCGATGTTACTTAGTTTATATTGCTTAATTTTAGTTTCTGAATAATTCAAATTTTTACTTAGCGTAATAGATTAACACTATTTTATTTGAATAAATTGTTGATTGATGCTAATGGGATAAATAAAGCATAGGTGGCACAATATAATTTTATGTTGATTACAACCAATTGCACTGCTCAAGTAAATGAAGGACATTTTCAGAGTTGCACATTCATCCTACTGTATGGCACAAACTTCCCATCAATCTGTGCATTGTCTTTGTGGAATGTATAGTACAAGCTTCCTTGTTTTTCTGTGTCCGGTTAATTCACCCTTCAATGAACTCACAAACGGATCCATTCCAACAAGCTTTCAGGCCTCTTCTCTACACTTCCATTCAAATTGTTTGCTTTGGCAAGTTCTGTATTCTGAAAAACAATTCATCCAAGAATATCAATCACTCTTTGCACCCAAACACAGAGTTGTGATGACAAAATGAAACATATTTCAATTAAAACATTCAGGGCGAGTGAAAAATACATTACGTACTTTTGTATTTGTTTTTTGTCAGGCAAGAAAAGTTCATCTTAGGTTGCCAGGCCTTATGATGTGAACTTTTTGCAATGACATTGTTCAAGAACAACAAACTTGATTTCAAAAGTATACCAGCTGCTGAACTGATTGAAATA
Source organism: Carcharhinus amblyrhynchos (assembly GCF_965287045.1). NCBI lineage: Eukaryota > Metazoa > Chordata > Chondrichthyes > Carcharhiniformes > Carcharhinidae > Carcharhinus > Carcharhinus amblyrhynchos. The sequence goes on from NC_137328.1 coordinate 96,861,469, forward strand.
ATTTTACTTCAATATTTATAATTAATCTTTACAATACACTGCTCACTGTACCAGCAATTATATCATAGGCCAAAGTTGCAAGTGAACCACGGAAAGCAAAAAAATTATACAAAAATATGTTGTATGAAGTGTATGTGTTGGAAATACAATGCCTCAATTATCTTAGACAGAGCAATGGTCACTGTCTGCACTTATAAATCTTTTCTCTATATAATGTGCTGAACCATAACTATGAAAAGTTTGAGGTATTCATAATATCGCTAGCATTATAAAGGGAAGTGGGAAGAATCACTCCACTTTAAGGGACTATTATATTTATCTAAGAGTACATGCAAAGCAATGATACCCATCAAGGAGAAATTGGTGGTATTCCAAGGCAGGTCAGCAATATTCCATTTGGACTCTGGTAATATTGTGATTGCTGCTAAAGTTGATATCCATGGACTGTTTTGCAACTCCAGCAGGCCAAAGTTATTCTGCCACCTGTGCACCCTAATGGGCTTTCCTGAGAGATGGATTCTTCAGTGTTCTGTAGAAGGCGCAAGCACTCTTTTTCATCCATGCATCCGCAGCTGATACCAACTCATCACTCAGCCAACAATGAATGTCTCTCCAGCCTCTATATAGACTACTCTTCAGCTGGTATAAGAATTATTTTTAATTTGGTCATAGGATGTCAGCCTCACTGGCAAAGTCAGCAGTTATTGATTATCCTTGAATTTCTTTGAGGTGATGGTGAGCCGCCTTTGTGAAGCCCTGCAGTCATTGTGGTGTAGGAACACCCACAATGCTGGCAGGGAGGGAGTTCCTAAATAGTGGTCCTGTGCCAGTGAAGGAACAGTGATATATTTTCCCTGTCAGGATGGTGTTTGACTCAGGCATGTGACTGCTACTCTTGCCCTTTTAGGTGGTAATATATTATTGAGGTAGTCTTTGAGAGTTGGTGCAGTGCATTTTGTAAATGGTGCCCATCACTGTCACTTTGTGCTGTGGTGGAGAAACATTTAAAATGACAGATGTTGTGCCAGTAAGTATGCTCCTTTGTTTTGTGTGACATCAGGCTTCCTGAGTGTTGTTGGAGTTGCACTTGTCCAGGCAAACGTACAGTACTCCTTGTAGATGATTGATAGGCCTCGGAGAGTTGGGAGGTGAATTACCAGAGTTTCCAGTTCTTGTGGCCATAGTATTAATTTGGCTGGTCCAGCTGAGTTTCTGGTCAATAACAAACTCAAGGATTTTATAGTCACCCAGACTTGAAACGTTTTTCCATGTTTCAAATGCTGAGATTATCCAGAATTTTTTCTTTCTGTGTCAGGTCTGTTAATGATGGAGAATTCAGCAATTGTAATGCTACTGAATATTAAGGGAAGTTTTCTGAATTCTCCAATGTTGGAAATGGTTATTGCTTTGCACTTGTGTGCCATAAATGTTACTTGCCGCTTATCAGCCCAAGCATGAATGTTGTCCAGGTCTTGCTGTAAGTGGGCATAGACGATCTGAAAAGTTACAAATGTAACTGCACACTCTGGAGTGATTGGAAACCATCCCAATTTCTGATCTTATAATGGAGAGAAAGATATTGATAAAGCAGCAATTTTGAATGTTGAACCAAGGACATGACCCCTGAGGCACTCCTGCAATGATATTCTGCGGCTGAGGTGATTGGTCTCCAACAACCATTATACCTTCCTGTGTGTCAGCTATGACTCCACCCAGCAGAGAGTTTTCTCCTTCATTCCAATTGACTTCAGTTTTACTTGAGATCCTTATGAACATACATGGTCAAATGCTGCCTTGATGTCAAGGGTAACCACTCTCACCTCACCTCTGGAATTTAGCTCTTTTATCCATGTTTCAACAACATTATTTGAAGGAATGTAGCTGTTGTGCAGATCTCAGTCAGTAATGGTCTTCTCGAAAAGAAGAAATCCAAAATTACAATTACTTATTGAAAGAATGAAGCCATATGTTCCCACGATTCAAAACAGAAGAATTTTTACTATACAAGAGTCAAACCCAAAGGCATCATTAATTAAACATAAATTTAAACTCAAACTGCAGTCATAAGTTTCATTACCCATTAAGTACAAGTGAGACAGATCTTATGAATTGGCGCAGCAGACCACTCAGCAATTAGATTATCAAACTCAGTCACAAAGTCTTTCAAAGCTTTGTTTTTTAAGTGAAGAATTTTGTCTCCTCTTTTTCTAGCATTTAGCCTGATTCCCAGCTGACAGCAGTACATAACAAATTTGGGTTACATTCTTTACCAAAAATGGCACATGTCTGCAGAGCCTCCTCAACTACACGTACAATAGTCTGGTGAGTATGGGTCCACCAATGTTATCTTCAAGTAGCAGAGGAGGCCGCAGTAACTGTATATTTGCTTATTCTCAGCTTCTCGGTCTAGCCTCCATCTTCTTTAGTTTGCTTGTATGCATCATTCGAATCATCATCAGCACCTCAGCTCTGATAACTCTTTGTCCTTTGTTTTGGTTCAGCCTATTTCAATCCTCCCAGAAGTTTTGGTTCCAATCTCAGTTTCAGCACACATTTCCTTAGAAGCTGGTATAGTCAGTTTCCTTTCTCACTTTTCCTTCCCAGTTAGGATCTGTCTCAAAGAAGTTTTGGAACTATACTATAGTACATCTCCATGGTAACAACAGATAGTTGAAGTAATAGAGGGCAAGTGCTGAAAGAACTATCATGGGAGAGGATTCATTTGTGCAGGCTTAAATACATTAAGACTTGTGAATAGTGCTTCAAACACTGATTCTAGATAGAATAATTAGGGACCCTTGAATGTTGGCACAATAAGTATCATGACTTTACAATTAAAAAGTGAGGATCATCAGTATAGTGGGATGGAGTGAAGAGAAAAATTATCTTGGCTACCCATGTCAGGGCAGCAATTTGTAAATTATGCAGTGGGATTGGCATTGACACATCTGTTAATTTGGATTAATCCTTTGACTAGCTATCTTCTAGGCCAGGTCCAGCAAGCATTATAATTTTTATTTCATCAGGACCTCCAGGTCAGCAAAGATTTAAGCTCTATATTTTGGTCTTCAAGTTCCCCAGGATTAAGATGGTACTGCTCTGCCATTGCTGAATGTGAAGGTCACAGAATCATAGAATCCCTACAGTACAGAAGGAGGCCGTTCAGCCCATCAAATCTGTACCGACCACAATTCCACCCAGGCCCATTCCCGTAACCCCACGTATTTACTCTACTAATTCCTGACATAAGTGTCAATTTGGCATGGCTAATCAACCTAACCCGCACATCTTTGGATTGTGAGAGGAAACCAGAGCACCTGGAGGAAACACGCGCAGATACAGGGAGAATGTGCAAACTGTGCACAGGCAGTTACCTGAGGCTGGAATTGAACCTGGGTCCCTGGCGCTGTGAGGCAGCAGTGCTAACCATTGTGCCATCATGCCGCCCATGTCATCTTGAAACCTCTGAAACTGACACAAAAATCACCCTGACATTTTGTTAACTATATTGCAACCACTCCTGTAGCAATTTACCTTCGAGCTCACCAATTCTATTGATCATACATTGTACAATTATGCATTTTATAGTACAACATAGATTATTACAGCTCGCTTCAGTGTGTCCAGAAACCAGAAACACAAAATCAGGATATAAGGAAAAAAATGAGAGTGTTGCCTGGGCTTCAGGGACTGGATTTTCAGGGTTTGAGACCAAAGACTGAGCACGGCTGTGCTATAAGATGCCAAATAGGTGATGTTTCAATTGTGCAGGAAATTACAAAATTATAAACTAACAATACAGAGAAGATAAGAAGCAGCACAGTGGCACAGTGGTTAGCACTGCTGCCTCATGGTGCCAGAGACCCGGCTTCGATTCCTGGTTTGGGTCACTGTCTGTGCGGAGTCTGCACGTTTTCCCTGTGGGTTTCCTCTGGGTGCACTGGTTTCTTCCCGTGGTTCAAAGATGTGCGGGTTAGATGATTGGCCATGCTAAATTGCACTTTAGTGCCGGGGGGGAGCTAGCAGGGTAAATATGTGGGGCTATGGGGATAGGGGTTGGGTGGAATTGTGGTTGGTGCAGACTCAATGGGCTGAATGGCCTTCTTCTGCACTGTAGGTATTGTATGATTCTATGAAAGGGATGCTTATTGATTGTGGAGTGATCCTTGTTGTTGTGGAGGCATTGTCCAGGAAGTATACACCCTAAATCAACAGGTAAGAAGTTACATCTGGGAGAAAATAATGAGACATTTCCTCCCACAGTCCAAAGATGTGCAGATTAGTTGGATTAGCCATAGAAAAAATGTGGGGTTACAGGGATAGGGCCGAAAGAGGGCCTGGGTAAGATACTCTGTCAGAGAGTTGGTGCAGACTCTATTGGCTAAATGGCCTGCTTCTGTACTGTAGGGATTCTATGATTCTATAATGAGACAGTTGAACATCATCTGTAAGCACCAGAAGACTTGACAAAAATTCAAAGTTTTAATGATAACAAGAAGACAAATTAAAAAATAAAACTTACCTTGAACCCACTAAGGAAACTATCAGGAAACGACCATAGCAATTAAGAGTGCTCCAAGAGGGACAGAATACCTGTTCACCCCGGTTTGGAAATGGCAAACCAGCATCCACAGCACCTAAAGGAGATTGTAAAGTGAAAAAAAACCCTGAAAGTAAGATATTAAAAGCTACCGCTCACAGCTCCCCACCACCACAAATAAACATTGAGAAACTTTAAAAGGAGATTTTTGTTATGCCGGACATTTTGTAACTGTTTGATTTTTATGGTGGCTTTTTTCTTAAATAGCATCTGCTTTACTCATTCATCACTCACAGCATGTCACAAAGATGATAGGTTTTATTAGGTTTCACTGGACAACAGTGAAAGTGTCAAAGGAACCATTAGGAAGGTAGTATGGCATCCTGGGGGCATTTGTCCAACATATTTATAGATTTCTGTTATTGAATTTATTTCAGTCTCTTAAGACAGGATGAAGCTTAATTGTAGATCCAACTATCTTTTTTCCCTCCTTTTTTCTTTCCCTTTTCTCTTCATTTTCCCTGAAAGATGGCAAGTAACCTTCCTTCTGGAATGAGTTGAAGGTGGATGTTGACAGGTTATTTTACCTCGGGGAGTCAGAACAGCTGAGACTGCTCCTTGTTTAACATCCATATACATGAACTTTCCAGCTAGAGTTACCAAATAACAATAATGAAAAGAACTTTGGCTGATTTCCTCCTTCCTAGTCAAGGGCACAGTGAGCTTATTGTAGCATCCATACCTGATATCACGCAATTCAGTAAAGAGTAGAGAACAGATTTGAGGTTATCTTTGTCTAAATGGCACAGTGACTGTCCACCAAACGTGACATAAGATTTTTTTAAAACATGTCCTGTTATTTTAAAAATAAATAAGGGCAATTATGAGGGAATGAAAGCAAAGTTAGCTGAAGTGAACTGGCAAATGAACTTAAGGCATAGGTCAATGGAGGTTCAATGGAAGGAGGTAGTGGCATACTAATGTTGTCACTGGACTAATTCAGAGATCCTGGATAATGCTCAGGAAACTCCAGTTCAAATCTTATCATGGCAAATGAAATAGGTCCTGCCAAAAGTGAGTCTGGGGAATTAATAATAGAAAATAAAGAGTTGGCATTGGTTTTCACCAAAACAGATACAAGAAATAGCTGTAAATCAGGAACTGGAAAGGAGGGAGGAACGCAGGAAAATTACAATCACTAGTGGAACTTAGCAAATTGTTGGAGCTGCAGGCTGACAAATCCCCAGGTCATGATAGACTTCATCCCAAGGGTCTTAAAATAAGTTGCCAGTGAGAGATTAATAACTTGGTTTTTATTTTCCAAAATTCCCCTCGATTCAGGGGAGGTTCCATTGGATTGGAAAATAGTAAACTCCTTTATTGAAAAAAGGAAGGAACATCTGTCACAGGGTAAATGTTGGGAGTTATTATCAAAGATGTTATGGCAGGGCTCTTAGGCAAAAAAAAATGGTAATCAGGCAGAGTCAACATGGTTTTGTGAAAGGGAAATCATGTTTCAGCAACTTATTGTAGTTCTTTGAAGGGGTCACACATGCTATGGATTGAATGGGAACTGTGGGACATATTATACTTAGATTTTCAAAATGCATTTAATGAAGTGCCATATCAAAGTTTATCATGGAAAATAAAAGCTCATGGTGTAGGAGACAACATATTGTGATGGATAGAAGATTGGCTAGCTAACAGGAAGCAGAATGTAGCCATAAATGTTTTTTTTTCTGGTTGGAAGGATGTAAAAGTGGTATGGCACAGAGATCAGTGCCGGGACATTGACTTTTTACAGGACAGAAGGGATGGTTGACAAATTTGCTGCTGGTATAAAGGCATAGGAAAATCAGTTGTGAAGAGGACATAAGGAGGCCTCAAAGGGATCATGATAAGTTATGTGAATGGATAAAGACCTGGCAAATGGACTATAATGTGGGCAAATGTGAAATTATCCATTTTGGCAGGAAGAATAAAAATGAAATAGATTATCCACATGCTCAGAGATTGCAGAGCTCTGAGATTCAGAGGAATCTAGCTGTCCTGATGCATGAATCACAAAAGGTAAGTTTGCAGATACAGCAAGTAATAAGGAAAGCTAATAAAATGTATTCATTTAGTGTGAGGGGAATTGAATATAAAAGTAGGGGAGTTATGCCTCAGTTGTACAGGGCACTGGTGAGACCACACCATGAGTACTGTGTACAGTGTTGGTCTCCTTATTTAAGTAAATACGTTAGAAGCAGTTCAAAGAAAGTTTCCTAAAGAAATACCAGGAATGGGTGGGTTATCTTATGAGAGAAGATTGGACAGGCTAGGCTTGTATCCACTAGGGTTTAGAAGAGAAAGAGACAATTTGACTGAAGCATTTAAGATCCTAAGGAGTCTTGACAGAATGGATGTGGAGAGGATGTTTCATCTCATGGGAAAATTGGGAAACAGGGGTCACAGTTTAAATATCAGGGACTACCTATTTATGACAGAGATCTGAAGAAATTATTTCTCTCAGAGGTTAGTGAGTCTTTGGAACTCCCTTCCTCAAAAGGCAGTGGAAGCAGAGTCACTGAATGTTTTCAAGTCAGAGGTAGATAGATTCTTGATAAACAAGGGAGTGAAACGTTATCGGGGTAGAAGATATAGTAAGATCCATAAACTTATTGTTTCGCCCAGTGGGCTAGAAAGACCAAATAGCCTCCTCCTTCTTCTAACTCATATGTTGTATGTGTATGTATATCCATATTTTCTGTTCTATTGTCTTTATGACTTTATGTGGGCTGTAACTGCATTGTGCCATGTAGGATGGGATTTTATCTGGCTTCAAGAATTGGTGCTGGACTTTTGTAAGGTAAGTTGTCCCATGATGTTATAGGAACCAGCATTATGTGCCCTTTGATGGGAGCTGAATCTAACTTTTACTTTACTATTTGAGCTCCCAGGACACCCTTTCCTAGCAATTCTATGGAATAGAGCTTCATTTTGCCTTCCTGGCATTTAGTGGTGTTGCAGATAAACCACCTATTATAGAATCTGCCCACTTGTCACCTTCATTGTTCACAGCAGGAAGCAATTTGAAATCTATCTTCATGTCTTTATCAGTCAATTTTCCCATTAATTGAAACATCCCAATTAGTGTTATTAACACTGACCTTGTAAGTGCCAGCCTCTTCATGTGACTGACACACAGAATTCTGTATACAATGTAACATCAAATCATTTCTCTATTCAGAAAATAGTTGGTAATCTTTTATTGCAAAGGGTTCTGATAATTCTGCAGTGCATGATGAATCCTCTTCAACAAGAAGGCGTACTGAAAGCTAACTAAGCATTATAATACTTTAAAAAAAAGTTAATAAATGGGGTTCAGTTATATATCGGTTCCTTCAGTGTTAACTTTTACATTCAGATTTCTATTACATACCTCATGCTCAATCAAGTATTTTTAAAATATTTGCTTGGCACAGTCTGTTATGTCCATTTGATTATGTCACCTAGTGCATGCTGAGCAAAGAGGGATCAAAATGTACTTTCCAGATATTTGCTTTGGATTTATGTTGTTGCTCCTGTATGATCATTCTCCAAGGCACTTGAAGTCATAACTCAATAATTCTACTAAAATGAATATAAACAACATGCAGCATTGGATGTTGGCTGGCCAGGCCACATTAGCAAATCACAAAGCATTAGTGTTGAATTATGGAGCAGTGTTTCAAACAATGCTAGGCCTCAGAAGAACAATTCAGAATCATTTTTTCTTTCATAGCATGTGGGCATCAGCATTTGTTGGCCATCTCCAATTTCCTTTAGGAAACTTGTGGTGAGCCACATTCCTGAACGATGGTACAGCCACAGTGATGTTCGTAAGGAGGTTCCAGGCTTTTGAACCAGTTACAGTGAAGGAACAGTGGTATATTTCCAAGTTAGGATGGTCTGTGGCCTGGAGGGCAATTTACAGGTGATGGTGTTCCCATGCAACTGCTGTCTTCTCCTTGTGGATGAAGAGGATGGAGAAGTATAGCAAGGCGCTAATAAACAATTCAAATGTTAAGTTCAGGCTATGAAGGGTTGAATGGCTCACCTCTTTGTCCGTATGACCGCAAGTGATTTTTAAAAAATGGATATATTTACCAATTCTGTAAATGTTTAACTACTTACAAGCTGTGATTGGAAAAGACACTGACAGATGGGTTTTCTTGAGTTTTTAAAAAGAAAAGAGAATAGTATTTATTCTGCTAAGAACAAGAACTAAAACGCTTCAACTTTCACTCGCATACTCTCAAAATCCACAACTGCACAATAAATTATAGATTGGGAAGAGAGATAAGGTGATTTAAAATCCGGTAAAACTAGAGGGTACACAGCTCTTGAATGTTGGTGACTTGGCTGACTTCAGGCTGAATTCTGAGTGGTTCTTCTGAGTGCAGTGCTGAAGTAGCTTAAAAATATATCAGATAGTTCATCTGTTCTTTTAAAGATAGAGGTTGCTGGGTTGAGATTTTTTAAAAATCTCTGACTGTAACACATGGAGAGTCAAAAGTACAGTAGACAGGTTCTGAAACTTGCAAGTTGTATGGTGAGAGATAGAGAGGAGGGGGAAATGGAGGGGGAGGTGAAGGGGGGGGAACCTACATAGAGATCTTGCTTTTTCAGAATCTCATTTGCTTTTGCTGTGGCCTGAAGAGAAAATAGTTGTTTAAATACACAAAGGGTTAGCTGACATGTCACATGGTCCTCTGTTTCTCTGACTGCCCAGTGAGCCAAATATGGCCATGACGAGTGGAAAACCTGATTAGATTATGGCTGATTGACTTCTTCTCTCAACCGGAGTCCTTTAGTCTGAGATAATTACATTGACTGCTGTTTCCACACCCAGTTCAGTCTGGAAGTTCTGCAAATGGGGACAGGAAATGTGGTTCATTCACATTTCCCTATGGATCTTTGATGGACACTTGCACATATGTAGGGCAGAATTTTACAAGATTTTTCCTAAGGGTCGGGCAGGTGTGAAACTGGGCGAGTTCCAAGTCTGTTTTTTGGGTGCAAATTCAGGCCCAATCTTATGCACTCTATCTTTAAAATTTTGTGCAAGTCTGTTTCTCGCTACAGAAGGCAGTGGGCAGGGCTTAATGCACCAGCCAGTCTGTAGCGGGAGATATGGTGCATGTACAGACTTCTGTTGCTGCACATGTGCATTAACAGTAGCAGGGGTCTGACAGACAAAGAAAGTTGCCAGGCCCTTGCTACTGTAGGCAGCCTCAACTAGCACTCTGCTGCAATCATGGAGGCCTGCGGCCCAAATTTCAGCCCCCCGCCAACACCGCCCCGCTGCCCAAACATATCGTGGACACCCTCCCTTCCCTATTGATCACAGACCCTGTCCCTCCCCCACTGATCGCAGCCCTGCTATCCTCCCCTACCAATCGCATGTGGAGTGGCAGACTGGCACTGGGCCCCATCCCCCCACAGGTCTCACCCACCTACAGGCACTGCCCTCTAGCATTTCTCCTTGCAGACTATACCCACCCAAATGCCCCACCCATTGCCAAGGTGCCCAGTGGGCATTGCCTAGGTACCAGAATGGCACTGCCATTTTGACATAGCCCAAGGGGCTTGCCTCCCGAGTGGGCCTCAGTAGCCTCCTGTTTCACCAGTGAGGCCAACACGGCTGCTCCCCATTCTTGGGAGGGGGGAATGCAGGTGTTATCGTCTCACCCATTACCGTTGAGAGGCTGACCATGCTGGAAATCCAGGTGTCATAAAATTGCGCAGGCTGCGGAAACCAACGCCATTCAAGCTAGTCGCTTTACCCCTGAATTTATGGCTTTTTCCTGCCACAAAACAGACATAAAGCAGTGGTAAAATCCCATAATCTCTGATTCAGTGGCTTTGGAATATGGAAAGTACGGTGATGTGAATATGCAGGCAACTTTGACTGTGATTTCAAATTGCTAGAATGAGGCTTTGGTCTTTTAAATTGTTTAGTTGGTGATTTCCAGCCAGCACATTTACAAGGGCAATTTTATTTTTACAAAGCATGGATTCATAATGTGAAGAACAACTACGTTATTTTGCTGACAAAAGATAACCGCAATTGTGGCAGTTCAGCAGGAGAGCAATTGCAGTGCAGCTGAGACTGGCGGTGAGATGGGGTCGGGCTATGACTTTGTACTTGCCCTGGCAATAGTAAATTGGCAGCCTGTGTTACATTTCTCACAACGTTTATTTCCATTGACTTCAATTGCAAGATAAGAAATTGCACGAGATCATTGTAAACAAATTAACCCTAATACGCTATCAGTATAAAATAAATAAAGATCACTAACATACAGAATCTTTACAACATACTAGCAAATATATTTAATACAATGTGAGAAATTAATATTTTCTCAGGGGAATACCTCCTCTCATAAAGTTGTATTCATGTCTAAAATCATGGCTACACAGTGCTTGTTGGTGAAAACTATGCCCTCTGTTACAATGTGATCATTGCCAGTCAGTCCATTGGAGACATGTGCAGGTCATAACAAGCGTAAGAAGCAGTGCTGTAATCATCAACAGCTGGAGTGCACATTTCTTTCCATGGGTAAAAAGGCAGACACGTTAAACCAGTCACAAATGTAGGGAAAAGTTAACTTACAAATATGCCTAAACAAGAACAGGGGACAGCAAAGCTGCATTGTGGTATTGTGGTGTCATGCAGAGGTTGCTTTGACACCAGACCAGAGAAGTTATTGTGACTTCCTGTAGGAATTTAGAAGCAGATTTTTTTTTAAACTCTACATCTTCTGATAAATGATTCTGGGACTTACAATATTGCATAAATGATAGGAATCTTTTCATCAGCAAGAGTTGCGGGGTGGCATGGTGGCACAGTGGTTAGCACTGCTGGGGGCAGCACGGTGGTTAGCACTGCTGCCTCACAGCACCAGGGATCCGGGTTTGATTCCCAGCTTGGGTCACTGTCTGTGGGGTGTTTGCACATTCTGCGTGAGTTACAGCTGGGTGCTCTGGTTTCCTCCTACACAACAAAAACGTGAGGGTTAAGTGCACTGACCATGCTAAATTCTCACTTAGTGTACCTGAATGGGTACTGGAGTGTGGCGACTAAGGGATTTTCACAGTAACTTCATTGCAGTGTTAAAGTAAGCCTACTTCTGACACTAACAAATAAAACTTTAACAGGCATAGGGAAATAGATGATCTAAACACTTAAACGATAATCCTCATTACAACACTCAGAAGTAAATTTTAGGTAAAAAGTTAAAAATTGTGAGCTTTGTATGTTTTGGAGGCAAAAAGTGATGGAAATTGCTTCTATTGAGAAATGAATTTAAATCTTGGGGGATTGATAAAGGTTAGATGAGATTTGCAACACTATCACCCTCAGAAGAATTACTCCATTTAATTTCAATTACTTTGAAAAGGGAAGCACAATTTTCCCCAGCAAAGTAGACAAAATCAGCACTTGGATACTCAAAGATTTGACAATAGGCTGTGGGAATTGTACTCAGCACAGAGTAACTAAGGTGGTTAAAAGAGACTCTGCCTGAAATTCACAACCAAACAGCATCACTAAAGCTTTCAGTTCCCCAGCTTCTTAACTGGGAATACAATTTAAATTGAAGGCTAGAAACTAAACTGAATGTTCTCATGAAATAGACAATGGGAAATTTTACTGATCAAATCTTAGTGAACACTTTGGCGATGCCAATTTGTGTCGAAACCTAACATTTATACAGTGCCACAAAGGCAGTATTGCCACAAAATGGGAAGTCTGGGTTTTTGTTTATCGACAAATTGGCAATGAGCTAAGAATTGATAATGAAAGCATATGTGATTGATTACAATTCCTTCATGGTTCAGCAATCACAACAGTAGTAATGTAGTACCACTGAATAGAAGGATATACACTGTGGAGGTCCACTCTGTGTTGTAAGACACATGCTAAACAGATTACCGTGCCATGTCAGACCCAAACTTAGCAAAGCAGGGATAGAATTTCCAAGGCTCCATGTTGGAACTAACCTATACATCAGTGAACAAAAAAAAATCATCGCAACTAGGCCAGTTTGACTTCATAAATCTGAACAAAATATAATAGTTATTATTCATGGCATTTCCCACTGTCTGGCTTTTTGCCTGATACAAACAAATTAATTCATTGAGCATTTGGCAAGTTGTTTAAAGATCCCTTAACAAGCACAGGCATTAAAATTTATATAATGTATTGGTTTGTAGATTTGATTAGTCTTATCTTTAACTGAAAATACAATGATATCCCTATTAACTAATACATCTTCCCTTTAAAATGATTCCTGTGAACATTCCGTTGCAAGTGATATGGCAGAACATATAGCCTGGATTAAAAAATTCAAATACAATCGTACAATTGTAGAATGGTTACAGCACAGAAGGAAGCTATTCGGCCCATTATGTCCATCCTGACCTGTAGTCATTTAGTTCAACGGGGTCTTTGTTAAATTCTTATGAAAACTACCATGATATCACTTGAACAGCACCAAACATTGATATACATTTGGTCAGCTTTTCTCATCATTGCAAACTGCAGCTAGTATAAATCTATTTTATTGCTGCAATTATGTGTTCTTGCAGCTGAACTGTTCAACTATTTTTGCAACAAGTCCAATTTATTTTTATTAAAAACAGTGTCTATCTAAGCCAAGATACTAAGAATACCTTCAGTATTATTCAAAGGAATTAAAGCAGTGCTTAACTCACGTTATTTGTTGCTGTCAGAATAATGAATACTCGTTCTCCTTCAGGAATTCCTAATCCTCCCAGTGTGGCTGTAACCCCGTGGATAATGTTATCATAGGACTGAATAAATAAACATCTTCACCAAATTAAACAGAAGTTAAATGAGCAGTAACATCAATCCAGAAGAGAAAGATCTGTGTAAATGTAACACTGATTCCTTGGCTTTTTGCCAGGATGGAGGAATATCCTTTCCATTAGATTAACCCATCTTTCAATAATGAGACTGACTACAACCCTGTACACCCTTTTGTTGCATGTCAATGTGAAATATTCACCACATTGTTTCTTTTTAAGCGCAGTGACCAGTACATTTTTATCCCAGAATCAAAGTACGAATTGCCAAGTAACACAAAGATGGAAGAATTCAAGACTCGGAACATCCTTTGATATTGTATCCTTTACAACTATACGGTATCCATATGTCTGTCTGTCAGCTGTACTGCTGGTTAGACAATGTCCCTCTTGCCTACACATGGTTGATTCTACAGCTGACAACCATTATACTTAGGCACAACTTTATTTAACATATTCCAAACATGGCTTAATACTCAGAGGTATTCATAAACATGCAATAAGCTAAGGTGAAAGTAGAACATTGCTTCCAGAGTTTTATAAGCTGTGTTTAGTGATTTTAAGTGGGAAGTTTAAGCGAGTATCAGCAAGCATTTTGACAGTGCTGTAAAGTTTAGTTATATCTGAAGGACTTGTTTTTGTTATAGTTTTGTGCTCCATTCTTAGATTAATCCCAGAGATCCCCCAATAGGTTAGTCAATAAATGCCTGACCCAGTGAACCCAGCACATCAGGAAGAAATAAAAAACTTGCATTTATATAGCATCTTTCACAACCTCAAAATGTTCCAAAGTGCTTCACAACCAATTATACATTTTTGAAGTGTATTCACTGTTGTAATGCAGGGAAATGCAGCAACCAATTTACACAGAGCCAGCTCCCATGAAAGATTAATGAGATAATGACCAATCAATCAGTTCTATTGATGTTGTTTGAGAAATCATTATTGAATGGAAACACCACTCCCAGTTCTTATTGGAGAATGCTGTAGGATAATTTATGTCTGTTTGAGAGGACAGATGAAGTCTTGGTTTAATGTCTCATTCAGAAGATAGCATCTATGACAATTCAGCACTCCATTTGTGCAACAATCAAATACCAGTTTGGATTACAAGCTAAAGAATCTAGGAGAGAATTTGAACCCAAGACCTTCTGACTTGGAGGCAAGAGTGCTACCACTATACAAAGATCAACGCCTGCAATTACACATTTGTATTAAACTAGCTGATCTTAACTCTGGGGTACAGCACTGTTCTACAATTAGTACTTCAGGTTAGAAAAGAGTCAATTTTGGGTTTCATTGTTGATTACTTTCCAATGATCTGTGCTGTAAAGCGTGCATGTTTGGATAAAATTGGGGGACTGGGATGATCCCCTTAATCACAATTTGGTTTAATGTTTGAAATTTTATTTGTGATTTATTTTTCCTTTTTAGTTTGTCCCTCAGTTTATTTAATTTAGTTTAATTGTTTAATTCAGAGGAGTTGGACCAAATTGATCTCAGCTGTGAATCCAGCCACAGTCAAATGAGCTGCTGCTATGACTATCGAGAGTTATGCCATACAAAAACAAGTCAGTTGTGCAAAGTTTGTTAGTATTTGTGGAAATATCACAAAAGATTTCAACACTTTCAAGAATGTTGAAAATTGTAGAAGGAAATCATAGGATCCCTATAGTGTAGAAGGAGGCCATTCAGCCCATCAAACCTGCTCTAACAACAATCCCACCCAGGCTGATCCCCATCAGCCCACATATTTACCCTGCTAAACCCCTGATACCAAGAGGCATTTTAACATGGCCATTCAACCTAACCTGCACATTTTTGGACTAAGGAAACTAGAGCACCCAGAGAAAATCCACACAGGCACAGGAAGAATGTGCAAACTCCACAC
Organism: Carcharhinus amblyrhynchos; assembly: GCF_965287045.1. Classification (NCBI taxonomy): domain Eukaryota; kingdom Metazoa; phylum Chordata; class Chondrichthyes; order Carcharhiniformes; family Carcharhinidae; genus Carcharhinus; species Carcharhinus amblyrhynchos. The sequence continues at coordinate 96,876,753 of NC_137328.1, forward strand.
AGACAGTCACCCGAGATCAGAATTGAACCTGGGTTCTTGGCTCTGTGAGGCAGCAGTGCTAATCACTGTGTCACTGTGCCTGAAATAGGCTGAGAAATCATTATTGTTCCCTCTTGAAATGAGAACATAAATCTACTTCTATTATAAACTGCCACAAAAAAATGCATGTTAGCTTCCCAGTGGATCATTATGAGAAGGTAATACTTGGCGAAGTCATACAAGCCAGCAATTCAGAGTGGGTTCCCATGTTTACTAGGTTTGCTCACCTCAGCACAGGCGACAGTCTGGACATAGGTCTGGGAAGAAGATTAGTCAAGATGATATCCAGTGAGCGATGCTGGAAAAGTATAAATTTGTCAAAATTGATTGGGAGTGGGAATATGATCAGCTGTGATAAACTATAAAGTTGAATTTGTTACCATAATAACTACTTTGGTTCATCCTTGAAGTATGTTTTTTTTTGGGTGAGATACTGAAGCGCATCTGGTACCCATGATATATACATGATGGGAGTCAATATTCTCAAGAGGCACTGAAAACTGACACAGCTAATTTGAGATTCCCCAGACTCACTTTATGACTGGATCCTCACAACCAACAGAGCAGAGATTTTTAACCCATTAAAAAAGACATATTTTAGCCTACAGGATGGAGTTCCAAATGAGCTCCATCAGGTCTGTTTAAATTCCATGATATTCTGAATCATTTCCTGGTTGACTTATAAATATGCGATTTACAGCAATTTTTACAAGGCTTCAAATGAAGACTAAAGTAGCTCTCTGAGCTTCTTTGTGTTTTATGAACATCATGAGGTATATAGTATGGAAGTTACAATATATTAGGAAAAAGGAATGGAAATGTGTAACTTGCACAAATCTAACCAAAGTCCATTAGCACTATTGATAATCCTATTTAATTGTTCACTTTCTCTTCAATATATATGAAACACCTAATTAATACTCACTATGTATTCAATTATAGATGGCAGCCTGGGGGTTATTTTGGGAACCATTGCGGAGAACAGTAAAACCCCAATGTTGTTTGTGTAGTTTGAAAATGCCATGCCTCATTCGCAAAGGCAATTAGGGATTGGTAATAAATGCTGGCTACGTACGATGTTCTTATTCCACAAAGGAATTAAAAATCTATATGATAGTTACTGAAACCTAATATGAGCAGCTTCAATCAGTTGTTGTTTTCACACATAAAACAAAAACACAATTGTCGTAAATTCAAATTATCTCGGTTCTTCATCCATCAATCATCTGATGACAGCCTTCATTTCCAGTTGTGGTGCGTGTGGTGGGGAACAAGATTGTTGGGGGGAGGTTGTGGAGGGAGACTGGGGGATGCCTATGCTCCAAATCAGATTTAAAGATTGGATAGTCCCAAACCCTGATCCTGGGAAGGAGGGTCCATTTCCAAATGGGGCTCTATCTCTGAACTCAGGATGGGAGGACAACATGTGGTGTTCAACCCCTAGTCCTGCTGTGGTATCTGATCCCTGATCTTGGGGGTCGGGCACTTGCATTAAAACTCCCTTTCTGTATATGTATAAGAAAATAATCCCTGTTATTGCAGATAGTTAACAGAAGGAGAAAATTCATTTATGCTTCTTAATTAATGTTTTACTGATGTTTTTTATTCATTCATGGGATATAGGCATCACTGGATGATCAACAGCTATTGCCCATCTCTTGTTGCCCTAGGGCAGCTGTGTGTCAACCACATTGCTGTGGCTCTGCGATCACATATAGAACATAGAACATTACAGCGCAGAACAGGCCCTTCGGCCCACGATGTTGCACCGACCAGTTAAAAAAAAACAACAATGACCCGCTAACCTAAACCAATCCCTTTTCGTCCATAAACCTGTCCACAGACCTCTTAAACGCCCCCAAACTAGGCGCATTTACAACTGCAGCAGGCAGGGCATTCCAATCCCTCACCACCCTCTGGGTAAAGAACCTACCCCTGACATCTGTCCTATAACTACCCCCCCTTAGTTTAAAGCCATGCCCCCTCGTGCTAGATTTTTCCATCAGAGGAAAAAGGCTATCACTATCCACCCTATCTAAACCTCTAATCATCTTATATGTTTCAATAAGATCCCCTCTTAGCCGCCTTCTTTCCAGCGAAAACAACCCCAAATCCCTCAGCCTCTCCTCATAGGATCTCCCCTCCATACCAGGCAACATCCTGGTAAACCTCCTCTGCACCCTCTCCAAAGCCTCCACATCCTTCCTGTAATGTGGGGACCAGAACTGCACACAATACTCCAAGTGCGGCCGCACCAGAGTTGTGTACAGTTGCAACATAACGCTACGACTCCTAAATTCAATCCCCCTACCAATAAACGCCAAGACACTGTATGCCTTCTTAACAACCTTATCTACTTGATTCCCAACTTTCAGGGATCTATGTACACATACACCTAGATCCCTCTGCTCCTCCACACTATTCAAAGTCTTCCCGTTAGCCCTATACTCAACACATCTGTTATTCCTACCAAAGTGAATTACCTCACATTTCTCTGCATTAAACTCCATCCGCCACCTCTCGGCCCAGCTCTGCAACCTGTCTAAGTCTTCCTGCAAACTATGACACCTTTCCTCACTATCTACCACACCTCCGACTTTGGTGTCATCAGCAAATTTACTGATCCACCCAACTATACCCTCATCCAGATCATTAATAAAAATCACAAACAGCAGTGGCCCCAACACAGATCCCTGAGGCACACCACTTGTAACCGAACTCCATGATGAATATTTACCGTCAACCACTACCCTCTGTCTCCTATCCGCTAGCCAATTCCTAATCCAGTTCCCTAGATCACCCCCAATCCCATACATCTGCATTTTGTGCAGAAGCCTACCATGGTGAACCTTATCAAACACCTTACTAAAATCCATATACACCACGTCCACTGCCTTACCCCCATCCACCTCTTTGGTCACTTTCTCAAAAAACTCAATAAGGTTAGTAAGGCACGACCTACCCGCCACAAAACCATGCTGACTATCTCCAATCAACTCATTACTCTCCAAATAACTATAAATCCTATCCCTAATAATTTTTTCCAAAACCTTGCCCACAACAGAAGTGAGACTCACCGGTCTATAATTCCCGGGGAAGTCTCTGTTCCCCTTCTTAAACAATGGGACAACATTCGCTAACCTCCAATCATCTGGCACTATACCAGAGGCCAACGACGACCTGAAGATCAGAGCCAGAGGCTCTGCAATCACTTCTCTTGCCTCCCAGAGAATCCTGGGGTAAATCCCATCCGGACCAGGGGACTTATCTATTTTCAGACCCTCCAGAATATCCAGCACATCCTCCTTATCAACTGTAACACTGTCAATTCTACTCCCCTGCAACCCAGTGTCCTCCTCAGCTATATCCATGTCCCCCTGCGTGAACACCGAAGAGAAATATTGGTTCAATGCTTCACCAATCTCCTCCGGTTCCACACATAACTTCCCTCTGCCGTCTATAACTGGCCCTAACCTTGCCCTAACCAACCTTCTGTTCTTGACATACCTATAGAACGCCTTAGGATTCTCCTTAACCCTATCAGCCAAAGTCTTCTCATGTCCTCTTTTAGCCCTTCTTAGCTCGCTCTTCAACTCCCTCCTAGCCAATCTAAAGCTCTCTAGTGCACTATCCGAGTGCTCACGTCTCATCCGAACATAAGCCTCCTTTTTCTTTTTAACCAGCGAATCAACTTTTTTGGTGCACCACGGTTCCCTAGCCTTACCAATTCCACCTTGCCTGACAGGGACATACCTATCACAGACTCGCAGTAGCTGCTCCTTGAAAAAACTCCACATTTCGGACATTGTCAGATCAGATAAGGATGGCAGATTTCTAAAGGATGCTAGTGAACCAGATGGGTTTTTCTGACAATCATAAATGGCTTCATGATCATTAGTAGAATCTTGATTCCAGATATTTTTTATTGAAATCAAATTCCACCATCTGCCGTGGCAGGATTTGGACCCAGGTCCCCAGAGCATTAGCTGAATTTCTGGATTAATAGCCTCACCTCCCTTAAGTAAAGCAGCATGGAACAATATTTACATTTAAAGGAGTTGCATAAATGCAAATCATTGTTATGGAAAGTCTACAGCAAAAGTTTCTGAGGATAGAATAAGAGGTTCAGCTGGTTAGTCAATCATTTATAAAATATACAGGATGTTCTATTTTTATAATTAAACATTGACATATGGTTTTTCAAGAATGCCCATATGTGAAACATTTAAGTTCAAATACACTGTAAAACCTGAGAGAATGTTCATTTTCTCTAAACTGACTGTAATAAGTAAACACAAAGTCATAACGTACTCCATCAAGCATTTTGCTGTGAAATATTTGAGCTATTTCTGTCACAACAAGATCAGTATGTAAGAAATTATGCTCTAAAGTGGGTTTCTAGGTGTGTACTGGGATGCCAACAAGGAAGGTACTATAGTCCAAAGTATAAAGTTTAAAGACCAATATTTTTAGTACATTTATAATAATGTGCACTACAAAAAACACAGAACATTCACTGTCAGCAATCTTAACATGTAACCCAAGAAAAATGACTCAGTGGAGAAACACCAATTTTCTATCATAAGTTCAAAACTTATTTGTGGAGTTTATGACGGATCGTTTGAAATTCATGACTGATTTCTAAGGAAAAAGAGGGATAAGGGTATTTGGGGAACAGGTGGGGAGGTGGATTTGAGACCAGGAAGAGATCAGCCATGATTCAATTGAATGGTGGAGGAGGCTCGAAGGGCTGAATTTGCCTACTTCTGCTCCTAATTCCTATGTTCCTATAACGGTAGAGTGAACTATGAGTGGCTGTAAAACAAAACTATGTATTTTCATAGTTACCACAGATTGATTAGGTATTCTTTAAATAAAGTAGTACATTGGGCCACATCCTCCCAAAAAATGGCAGAGTGTTGGTTTCAGCACAAGAACAGTAATTCCTGCCGACGGTGCATTTTCAGGCAGAATTTTATGTCTCATTAGTGATAATTTTTATGCACACAAATTTCAAACTGCTCTAGCAGTGTGCTCCCTCTGATTCACCCATCCCCCCGTGACTTAACTGTGGCAAACACTGGGGAGCTCCATACAAACGGCTCCTCAGCACTCGTTCCACAACAACTGCAGGCAAGAAGACAGCACTGCGCTTTCTGGAGGGGGCCCTCCAGAAATGCTGTATGGAGTGGACCAAAGGCAGGACATCAGCCCCATCCATGGAACAGTGAGACACCACCTTTCCTGCCCTCCCCCTCCCCCCCCCCATCAAAACACACCTCTCTCATGTCTAACAGTGTTCTCCAGTGATCATGAGGCCAATGGCTGTCAAGGTGATGCCAGGCTGCCACCTCAGCTGTAAGATGGATATGAAAACCAGGACTCTTGATGTGAGTGGGGCTTGTGGTAGCTGACACTGCACATCCCATGTTTCTGAGTCTTATGATAAGTCAATTCGATGGCAGGGTGGATTAAAGCAGCAGTCAGACATATCGCTGAGGACGAGGGGAGCATTGCCTTGTCCTCAATGCAACTCATCATCATTGTCCTGCAGAGTCCGGCCAATAACTTCAGTGCCTTGTTCATGATATCTGGCAACAGCATGTGGCCATGCTGCTGACACCACATAACTGGTTAGATGTTAGTCCCCGTGATAGGAAAGCTAGTCGATCCTAGTCTTGCTCGCCCTTGAAGTGATATGCCATGTGGCCATCCTTACGCTTTGGCCTAATGAGGCCCTGACCACTTCCCAAGCTTCTTCCACCTCCTCCTCTGCATGGTCTTCCTCACCGCCTTCCCTGATATCCTCTTCATCTGAGGAGATGTGATGCTCCTCCAGGTCCAGCTCTGTAGCACCAAGTTATGGAGAGTGAAGCAAAATACACTGATGCAGGAGACCCTCTGGGGGCTATATTGTAGGGCTATCCCTGACTACTCCAGGCACCTGAACTGCATCTTCAAGCAGGCCAATCGCCTGCTTGACTGGCATGCCCTTTGCAGCATAAGCCTCATTTTAATTACCCTCCGCTGATGTTCCTGGCCTCCACAGTGACATCATCAGCCACCTTCTGACTGAGTATGCCTTGTCCTCAAAGAACCATCCCTCCAGCCACCACTCTCCCTTAAAGATGGCTGGGATTTGATACTGCCCCAAAATGTAGCTGTTATGCATGTTCCTCAGGAAATGGAAATATACCTGCATGAAGCGCATTGTATGGTCATAGTGGAGAACAAAAGTTCTCTACCAACCCACTCCTGCCACACAAAACTGACCCCCCCAACCCCCCACCGACCATAAAGATCCATAGTGAGCCCCTGGACAATGTGGATTATTTCCCATACCACGAGAGCCTCCTCTCAGCATGGGCAGACATCGTGATGAAATTCAACATCTACTTTAATGTGCCATTGCAGGTGCCTCAGTAACAGAGTGTTCAAAGACTGAGACCTCAAATCCACTTGCTTATTATTTATACAGCAGCTGGGGTCCCCACCCTCCTGTTTGCATCAGAGACATGGACAATGTACAGCAGACACCGCAAATCACAGGAGAAATATCACCAATGTTGCCTCCACAAAACCATGCAAATCCACTGGCAGGATAGGCATGATGTGGATATGCCGGCGTTGGACTGGGGTAAACACAGTAAAAAGTCTGACAACACCAGGTTTAAGTCCAACCAATTTATTTGATAGTAAACTCACTAGCTTTCGAGGTTTCCCTCTTCTTCAGGTGAATGGAGAGTTCACTATCCATTCACTAGTGAGTTTACTATCAAATAAATCGGTTGGACTTAAACCTGGTGTTGTTAGACTTTTTACAGGATAGGCACACCAATGTGGGTGTCCTCTCCCAGGCCAATGTCACCAGAATCAAGGCTACTGCTCACACTCAACCAGCTGCAATGGCCAGGCCACATTGTCCACATGCCCAATAAAGGACTTCCAAAACAAATGCTCTGCAATGGCAAGTGATTGCTAGGAGGGCAGAGGAAATGCTGCAAGGGCACTCTGAAAGCCTCCCTAAATAAATGCAACATTCCCATCAACACATGGGAATCGCTTGCCTTGGAACACACAAACTGGAGAAGAAGCAGCCGTGAAGGCGCCAATCATCTTTGGTGTCACAGGGTAGAGCAGGTGGAGGCCAAGCATAAACAATGGAAAGAGAGTGCAGAATTCAGAGTGTCCCACCCACCCATCTCATCAAACACCACCTGCCAAACCCGTGACACAGTCTGTGGCTCCAGAATCGGACTATTCAACCACCACAGAATCCACCTCCCCAGACTGGAAGCAAATCATCCTTGACCCTGAAGGATTGCCAAAGAAAGAAGAAGAAGAACTTTTAATGTACTCACTTAGCCTGCACAGCACTGAACTGCAATGCATGGTGACTCCACGTTCTACTCGGAAACCATGCATTTACTTCCCTTTGACGTATCTATAAAATGGATGAGTAAATTATATTTTCACTGTAAAAGGTGTAGCAGTGCCAAAGAATGAGACATTTTCCACTTTTCACACAGTAATATAACCATAGCCAAGCATACTTTGGCTTGGATCAGATGCAAGCAGAACTCACATATGTTGCAATGCCAGCGTATCTGATACTTCAAAAAACACCATTTTACTGCACAAACGCACAATAGAGTTTTCATTTCCACCAATCTCCCGTGGCTTTGGAGTATAATATTTCATCTAAATTCATATGACACACTCTTTCCTTGTGCATTGGATTGTGATAACTAAAATTAATTTTACTTGTCACTCTTACAGGAAGAATAGACCTCCATCTTTGCAGGAATCCAATGTGTGAATTGGATTCAAGTCACAGTGATGGATTTATTCAGTCAGAGTTAAGACTGAAACAGTTTAAGTTAATTTCCCTTGCAATTCTTTACAGCTATCCAAAAGTAGAGGCAGTCATCTCTGAATAACTTGCCTGTGTAGCATTTTGCTCTGGAAATTAAATCCACTCAAGGTTTGTCACAGTAATAACCTTGTTGATGAACACATTTGTTTTGCACTGGAACATGTGAAAATATAACCTGTTTTCCTAGCACAAAGTTCATTCACCATAAAACTGCCTCTTTTACAGTGTATTTATTACCGAGCTGTTAACACAGCATATTACCATCCATTGCACTTTAAGTATCTTAAACTGGTGCCAGCACAATAAGTAATCTAATCAAGTATTCTCTGGAATTAGTCATACTCAAAGCTACTTAAATGCTGCAAATTATGTAGCTTATTGCACTAGTGATAGTAAATAGTGGGAAATTGTGATTCAGACCATAACAGAATTTTTATTGTCCTACGTGGTCCAAAAGCAGTGGGATTTGCTTTCTTAACCTTTTTAAAACAAGCCTAAGTGATCAGAAATTATTTAGGGCCCGATGGATTTTGATGAGTTCAAATCTTGCTCTATAATTATAATGAGAAGAGAAGCCATCAAACATTACAGATTATTATTAAAATCTTGATCAGTGTCAAAGAGGAGACATAATGGGAGTTGAATCATTGATGTTGATAAAACCTATTTGTTTTAAAAACTTCCCTGAAGGCTCAGTCAGTAAGTTCAGTGTTTAAAGTGGGACTGAACCATAACAATTTAAGAAGAATTTTGGGTTCCAGCTCCAGTTTATGTTGAGTTTGTTGACCTAGTTAGTTAGATTTCAATTGAGAGAGTGAGAATTATTTTGGTGGAAGGATGAAAATTATGAATAAGATTGTTGGCTCACAATTTTGATCGTAATTGCTGATTATCATCATTTGAAATTGCTTGGAGTTGTTAAAAGAGATATCTATTAATTTAACATGCAAGTACCAATTACATGCAACTTTGATGGATCAGGTAGTGTGGGCTCTACAGATCCACTTCCACTGAAAATGTGGAGGGGACTCGGTGACACATAGGGCAGAATCTTCAGAACTCCGAAGATTCTCAGCCATCAGGATATTCTTCAGGCCCCCATTCCAGTGGTGTGTGCTTTCTACCCACCTGCCTCTTCCCAGAAGTGGCGGTTAAAAGGTTTCCTGAAATAGGAGGCACAAGCAGAGGGCCTGCAGATGTGGTTGGCCTGCAGCCCCATTGAGAGAAGCCTGTAGGGAATAGCAAGGGCACCTCAAGATAGTGGCACTCTCTGAAGTTGTCTGGAAGTTTAAGAATGAAGAATAGCCACACAGTTTCTGGGCGATCATAGTAAAGGAAGGAACTCATTCACAGGATCTCTCTTGGTTTTGGCTGTGATCCCCTATCCATGGGCTCTGAAATTAGGGTATTTAGGGGAGGAGTTGATTGACAATTGCCTGCTGAGTGCCACTGCGAGATCATTTCCATATACCTGCCAGGATCCTGCCACTGTGGGGTGTTCCTTCAAATATTGGGAAGGTCCTGGCAGTGGTATCTTTCCCACAATTAATTCCTCTGTTGCAGCAGGAATGTCACCAAGGAGCTAAGCTGATACATTATCTTCAGATGTTGTTCCCAGTCCAAACCTCTCTCAGCAGGACTGGGAAGATTGTGCCATCACAAGTTTCCCAATGGCTCAGGTACTGAGAGGAAGGACACAAAGGTTCTCAGATGTGACACTGGAGGTCCTGGTGAAAGAGTCACGTCTGGTGGGGGTTGGTATATGGATGGAGTCCATCTCAACCTCTTATCCTCTTATTTCCCCTCCACCTCTCTCCAGCTCTCCTCTGTGTTGTGTCCTCTTCCCTTTACTCCTGGAAGATCACCACCTTTCCCCTGGTGACTCCTACAAGATATCCAGTAACTAGATTGGAAAAGCACGCACTCTTTTTAGGTAAAGCCCTCAGAGACTTTTAAGAATAAATGTGGGTATAGTGTTATTGCCATCTTGGCAAAATGTCTTCCAGTGTATTTCAAACATCCCATGGCAATAAGCTTTAAAAAATGCTCAACATCTTCGCAATGACTTGTGAAATGATTGTCGTTCGGATTGTGCGAAATGTGAGGAGCTGTTGACTAAATGCTGTACAGCCTCATTAAGAGTCCTAGCAGGCAACTTGCTTTGCAATCAACCCCATTATGATGCTTCAGGTAGCCATTTCTAGTGAAAGATAGCATCATGCATAAAGCACAAGATTATCCAATGATTCAGCTCAACATCCCATCTAGTTTACCTCTTTACCTGCTGAAGAAACCATCAAGAACTGCCTTCCTAGACCATGAGAACGCAAGGTTGTAAGTGATTGAGAGGAAGAGAAGGGAGAAATTGGGAGAAAGAGAAGAACAGCAATCAGGGGGATGAAGAGTCACTAATTGTGAGAAGAACAAGTAGGAGCCACCAACAGTCTTTGGGACTATGGTGAACTGGGAGGAGCGGGACTGCATACCCTGACTCCACTGTCAGGTAAGTAGTTTTTAATGGCTTTTTGCTGAAGGCCTCGTGAATGTTTTTTTTTAGGCCACATGTAAACCATGGCCTGAATTTTCAAGATGGTGGAAGCTGGGACTCCACCATCTGAAGAGACAGTGGGGAAACACATCGCCACCAATTCCAGCTGCCCTAATGCCATATTACGCTCTAATGAGCATTGATTTGTATAAAGCAGGACTTTTACCCTTCACTCGGGAGGTAATTCTGCCTTGGAGAGTTGTTGGCCATCCAGGCACAGATCTCCAGTGCCCTGCAGGGAGCTGCCGTGCATGACATCCCAGGAGCCCATGGACAGGTAAGTGGCAGGGTTGGGAAGACCTGGAGGATCTCCAGGAAGGGGGGTGCAATTGGGGTTTTAGGGTATAGGCCAAGAAGGGAGGGAAGTCTGGAGGTCACTGAGCCTTCAGGAGGGAACACCCCCAATCAAAAGTGGGCTTCTCATGGAGATTCCCCACTTCCAGTTTGAGATCCAGCTATGCTCAATTGTGCGGTTCCATCCTGGGCTGTCATCCAGTTGCCAGCCTAAGACCTGAGGATGGTGTGGGAGAACCCTTAACTGACCATTTAAAATCTTAGTTGAGGCAAGGGTGGTCTTCCCCTCCATAGCTCTGCCAACTACACTGTGAAACACTGGAAGGTCAGGGTGGGTAGGATCCCAGAGAAAATCCCTTCCATCAACTTCACGCTCCCCAACCCCCACCTCAGAACGCACTGGGAGGTGGGGAGCACAAAATTGTGGCTATGTTATCCTAATTGCAGCTGATCTATTGCAGGCTCTGTTCAGAGAAGTTCATCATTTCAAAGTGAGTCTCAAACAGACGTTAGCCACCGCCGCTCATCTCCCCTCCCCCTCCATCTCAACCTCTTAAAGGACCTAATTGGGATATGGGTCCTGAAGGTCTCTCTGCTCTTACTAAGACAGTAAGAAGCATACTTTCAGCATGGATAGTTGTATGCACACTGACCATCCTGTTCGATGCTTAGGCTCCAATATTGCAACTAAAAAAAGTGAGTGCGGTGCCAGTGAATTTCTAGGCCTTTTTAGGTGGGCCACAGTTGAAGATAGAATTAGGCCCTTATCGATTAAAATGTCTGCCAGTGTTCTGTAGCCACGTCTGTGCCAATGCATGTACCAAAAGGCTTCCAACACTTGGGGACCCATGCCCCAATATATTGTCAGCTTTTCAGGAGAGAAAGGGAGAAGATTTCACATGCACAAAATCATGAACTATAATCCTACTGTTAATTCCAGTCTCTAGGTGTTATATTTGTTGAAATATGGAATGGGAATAAGCAGTTCATTTTCAGATTGGCAGGCTGTAATGAGTGAGGTACAACAAGGATCAGTGCTTGGGCCTCATCTATTTACCATCTATATCAATGATGTGGATGAAGTGACCGAACATAATGTACTCAAGGTTGCCGACAATACTGGCATTATGAGAATGTAAGCAAGGATGCAAAGAAGTTGCGAGCATTTGGACTTGGACAAGTTAAAGGAACGAGCAAGAACATGACATTGCTCCATGTTATATTCCATCTGCCAAGTTCTCCACTTTAGAAGGAAAGCTCAAATATCAGAGGGTGGGATTCTTCCAAAAAAAATTCTGTGTTGAATTTGGATAAAAACTGGAGTAAATCCCGATGTTTTTTTCAGCAGGATTGTCAAAATAAATCTCCTACATGCTGTGCATTGCAGAGTGAACCAGCACAATTCACTGGAAAAATCTAGGGGTGGGCTTATTCCACTGGAGAGACCGATAGCATAGTGCTGAGCAGGCCACTGCGCATGCGCCAATCTGTCAATGCCGAGATTGGCACACATGCAGTAGCCCCACACTGCCAGCTTTCTGATTGCTGGCTTTCTCAATCATTGACTGCATTGCAACCTTCACATTGCTGTCTCACCAACCCCCATCACAGCCCAATCGCTGGTCCCCCATACATGTCAGGGCCAGCCTCGCTCCCCTCCCCACCCACAGTCCCCCACTGGCCCACCTCAATCTCCTCCCCCCCCCACCCGATCCCCCCCACACTAGCAGCCTCGACCTCTCTGCCCCTCCTCCCATAGTCCCAGACCCCCCCTCCCTGACAGCATGACCCCCAAGGCTCAGCCTGATTGCTGGCCTCCTTCCCTCTGTCACCCAGCCCGAATGCAGAGTGGCACAGGCCCCCCAACTGCACCGATTGTCCCCAGAGGCTCCGGCCCCATTAGCCCCACCCCCTTTAGGCCCCAACCCCTTGACACTGCCTGGTGCCTGGTAGGCAGTGCCAAAGTGCCCCTAGGGCATTGCCACTTTGCCCCTTGGGCAGTGCCTAAGAGTATGGCATTGCCAAGTTGGCAATGCCCAGGGGGCAACCTGCCATATCCCCAACCTCCTGGGAGCCCTCAATGGCCCCCATTCACTCCAGCGGGGTCTGGCCGCCAGCTCCCAATTTGTGGAGCTGGAGTAAAATACTCCCGGTCGGGGGGAGGGACTAGCAGACCTGGAGATTTCAGTCAGGAGTGTAATTGAATAGTCTCCATTTGCCTGGAAGAATGCAGCTCCAAAAACACTCAAAAATCTTGACATCATCCAAAACAAAACAATCCATTTGATTCTTATTGGATAGGGTCCCATTCACTCCCTCCAGCACCAACACACAGCAGCAGAGTGTGTATCATCTACAAGATGCATTGCAGGAATTCACCAAAACTCCTCAAGCAGCATCTTCCAAACATACTACTGCAATCACCCAAAGGGACAAAGGTAGCAGGCACATGGGAACATCTGGAAATTCTGCTCCAAACCACTCAGTATCCTGACTTGGAAACATTGTCATTGGGTCAAAATCCTGGAATTCCCACCCTAACAGCACTTTGGGTGTATCTACATATCAATGACTGGCGCAGTTCAAGCAAGAAGCTCATCACCACCTTCTGAAGGACAATTAGGAATGGACAATAAATACTGGTCTAGCCAGTGATGCCCACATCACTAAAAAGATGGTGTAATGGCTGAACATCAGCATACGTCAGTTTACAAGGACCACAAGCTCCAAAGGTTTTTCAGTCCAACTAACAATAAGATTACATTCTGAGAAATATGCAAATTAGCATCAAAACAGCAAAAGATGAATTTTAACAAATCAAGGTACTGCACAACTTAAATTAAAAAAAGTTGCAAACAGTGATGATATCTAGACTGGATGCAAATCCAGATCTCAGCAATGAAAATAATGATGTTTTATGTGTAAATCAAATTCTTCTTCTTCACATAGTTCTGTAACAGGTTTGTTGTTACAGATTCACAAGGATGACAGCCAAGCCCAATATTGAACATGAAATACGCAGAAAATATAATAAACCACCCAAGATCATAGAACTCACCTATAGTAAAGAATAATTCCCGGCAGAAAAGACAAACAGAAATCCACCTAAAAAAACTCCTACCTTCGCTTCTCCCCTTTGATCCTTCGACCCCTTTATGATCTATGTTAGATTACAAAATAATAAGTTGTTGAATATTGTTGATCTATACAAAGTTATACAGAAGCAAATAAATTGAAAAATTGCTATTATTTTAACCCAGAGACATACATAGAACTGAGTGTACAATCAAATTTAATTAGAAACCATACTAAGCATGTCATCATTTACTTTGCATTATAAATGTGATTAAATAACTTAGGATACCTAGCGTAATGTGTATTGCCTGAAATTCTTTTGCTAATTAAAGGCCTGGATTGGTAACAGCGCTCCAGCCTCTGGCTTTCATTCTACCTTAAGGCTGATTAAATTACTAGGTCCTGCTTATGATTTTCAGTTGTGTCAGATTTTGTGCTGCAGGAATCTCAGCAACTAATGAAAACCATGATGTCCCACCTTATTGCATTAGTAAAAGACAGTTAGTGGCTCAATTCTCACTACTGCCTGTGTGAAATAGTTGGCTATCCAAATGAGTTTCAGTCTATTTCACTGGGTGAAATAAACAATCAAATATTAATGGATAACAGGTCAACAAACTATTTTGGACAGGAGTTAATTTTAAGTCACGTGTTATAGAATTGCTATATGGAAGTTGGCTTCCTTGTGATATTGTAACCAAAACCATGGGATAATTTAAATTGTGTCTGGTGTTAACTGGACAATAATTATCTTGAAATGGGGTCAGTGGTCTTACTGCCTCATAAACCCTGGTGGTGAGTGTAATGACTTCAACTCAACCTATGAGGTTTGGGCTCTTGGAGTATGAGCTCTCTGATTCAGGACATAAAAGGGAATCCTATTCAGGGAACTCATTTTCCAAGAGGCCAGCATCATGGATCTACTTGAAGTCATGTTTTTTTGAATGGGAGCTACCCCAGAGGTTCAAATAATTTGCCTACTTTAGGTGTGAAGCCTCTTTTAATCTGCAAATTACAGCTCTAGAACATTGCCATTTTAGTTTGCAATTGGTTGGAGCATACACACATTGACCGGTTCAATGGCTGACTGACCTGAAGAGGCCAACCAGAGTGAAATGTAAAATTAATTTGTGGAACAGGAGGGCTGCTGTTATCCTGGAATGCCATTGCCCCACCAAACGCCACTCTTTAACTCCCCCTCCAACCCCAAACCCAACAAAATCAACCCTCACAGTCTAGATTTCCTTATGTTTGTTTGCTGAGATGACTCAATAATAATTATTAACAACTTAGCAGAGACACCCATTTACTGGCCTGCATGACTAGCCCAATGGCTTTTCCTACAAGGCCAGATGGAAAACTGAAAAGCACACTCTGCCAGCTGGCCATTCAAAGTCAAAATTGACCCCAAGCATAGTGTTCAATGAAATGGGGATAGGTGACGGTAATAAATTGGACCAGAGTACAATAGATGGAATTCACTTTCCATTTTAAAGTAATTCACCCAGTTCTTACTTTATCTAACTTTTTAACCATATTGGCTGAGATTCTCTGCCTCTGCTTTCTGTGGGTGGGAAGCTGGTGGGGGTGGAGAATACAATGGGAGTGACCAAACAGCTTTTACATTGGGGGATTTCCATTCCCATTGTCCCTGCCCCTGCCATTGACATAATGGGGTCCCTGCCATGAAAGGTTGGGAATCCCATTAGCATTCATTAACATATCATTAACAGGTTTCCCCATTGTATTATCCCACCATGTCAGGGATTGCGGATAGACAGCGCACGTGTAAGGGGGCATTGTTAGAGGATGGGGGTGGAGGGCTTCCATTGAGGAGAAACTTGTGGTGGGACTTCCCATGTCAGTGAAGGAATGTTACTGGGCAGAATTCCCTCCCGAGTCTCCATGTCCGTGGGGGGGGATACTTTTTAAAAATGTTTTTTAGATCGAGCAATCTTTTGTTCACTATAATGTTGCTTCACTAATTGGTCACTATTTACATTAATGACCTGTTGAAGGAGCAAGATGTAAGGTTTCCAAATATGCTGATGATACAAAGATAGGTGGAAAGGCAGGTTTGATGAGAATATTGTAATTCTTCAATGGATATAGATAGATTGGGTGACAGGGTAAAAACCTGGCACCTGGAATACAGCATGCAGTTTTGGTCCCTTTATCTTAAAAAGGACGCAGTAAAATTGGAAGCAATCCAAGGAGATTCACCAGGCTAATTCCTAGGATGAGAGGGTTATCCTAACAAGAGAGACTAAATAGTTAGGATCTGTATTCCCTAGAGTTTAGAAGAGTGAGGATTGACCTTATTCAAATCTACAAGATAATGAGGGGGCTTGACAGGATAGATGGTGAGATGTTTTCACTAATGGGAGAGCCTTGAACAAGAGCACATAGCTACAAGATAAAGGGCTGGTCATTTAAAGCTTAAGTACATGGAAATTTCTTCTTACAGAAGGTAGTAAATCTTTGGAATTCTGTGCCCCAAAAGGTCATAGAGTCATACAGCACAGAAAAGGTCCTTCGATCCATCGGGTCTTCACCGACACCACTAAAGGCACATTTTCTTGCACTTGGCCCATTTCCTTGAATGTTATGATATTTCATAACAAATCTTTGCTTATCCAAATTTTTTTTAGAAGTTGTAGAGTTTCAAGCCTCCATTACTTTCCCAGGCAGTGCATTTCAGACTCCACTACCCTCTGAATGAAAAATGTTTTTCTCAAATCTCTTTGATTAAATTAATTATTAAATTAATAATTACAAAAATGATAGAAATGGGGTAAAGGTGGAGGGGAGAGTTCACGATCTGAAGTTGTTGAACTCAATGTTCAGTCCAGAAGGCTGTCAAGTACCTAATTGGAAGATGAGGTGCTGTTCCTCCAGTTTGCGTTGGGCTTCACTGGGATATTGCAAAAGTAAGAAGTCTCACAACACCAGGTTAAAGTCCACCAGGTTGATTTGGTAGCACAAGCCACAAGCTTCCAGAGCATTGCTCCTTCATCAGGTGAGTGGGAGTTGTGTTCACAAACGAGGCATATAAAGACACAAACTCAATTTACAAGAAAAAGCTGGAATGCGAGACTTTACAGGTAATCAAGTCTGGAAGGTACAGACAATGCGGATGGAGAGAGGGTTAAGCACAGGTTAAAGAGACGTGTATTGTCTCCAGCCAGGACAGTTAGTGAGATTTTGCAAGTCCAGGCAAGTCATGGGGGTTACAGATAGTGTAATATGAACCTAAGATCACGGTTGAGGCCGTCCTCATGTGTGCGGAACTTGGCTATCAGTCTCTGCTCAATGATTCTACATTGTCGTTTGTTGTGAAGGCCACCTTGGGAGTGTATCTTTAACATCTCTGTAACCTGTGCTTAACCCTCTCTCCACTCACATTGTCTGTATCTTTAAGACTCGATTACCTTTAAAGATTCACATTCCAACCATTATCTTGTAAATTGAGTTTGTGTCTTTAAATGCCCTGTTTGTAAACACAACTCCCACTCAGCTGATGAAGGAGCAGCACTCCGAAAGCCTGTGGCTTGTGCTATCAAATAAACCTGTTGGACTTTAACCTAGTACTGTGAGACTTCATACTGTGCTTACCCCAGTCCAATGCTGGCATCTTCACATCATGTTGCAAAAGGCCAAGGACTGACACGTGGACAGGAGAACTAAGGGGTCACAGTCTCAGAATAAATAGCTGGAAACTTAGGACTGAGAAGAGAAGAAATTACTTCATTCAAAATGTTGTGATGTTTTGGAATTCTCTATCCCAGAGGGCTGTGGATGTTCATTTGCTGGGGATATTCAAGATAGAAGTCGATAGAGTTTTGGATACCAAGGGATTTGGGGATAATATAGGAAGGTGGGCTTGAGGTAGAAGATGATCTTATTGCCTGATGGAAAGGGCCATTTGGCCTATTCCTATTTCTTATGTTCTTAAAAAGGAGAGAGAAGAAGAGGGGATGAGAGGAGGGAACAACAGGGAGAAGAATGGGGAGGGAGGGAGGGCTGGGATAGAAGGAATGAGAGCAAGATGGAGGAAGAGAATGGGGAAACATAAGCGAGGCAAACGGGAAAGAAAATGTAGAGAGGAGAAGAAAAAGAGAGAATGGTGAAAGATGAGGAGCACAGTGGGTAGAGCAAGTTGGATGATTAGTCAGAGGCAGCAAGTGGTTTCCCGAGACCTCTTAGTAAAGAAAAATGTAATAAATGACCATTTATTTTTCCTTTTTGGTAATAGTTGCGCAAATGTTAGTTGCATGGTTAATTGACCAGGACCCCGTGACTCAATTTGGTCTTTAACATCTACCAAAAGGGGCATACCTTGGCTTAATATTGCATTCAGAACTCAGCATCTCCAACAATGCTATACCTCTTCAGCACTGCACTGGAGCGTAGCCTAGACTATTCTGACGAGCCCCAGCAAGATGTTGTGACTGAGAGGTGAACATTTAGCAACTGAATCCAGGGGACAGAATCACATTAATCAAATTTTAAATGTTATATTGAATGTACACTTCTTACTTTTCCTGCTTCCAACACCTAACATCCAGTTTTAGCAGTAGAATGTTAATGGGAAATAGTTGTGCACTGTGGTAGAATATTTGAAGTAACATACAGATTTACTTCCTATCTGTTGCATCATTGGGATTAAAACAAATAGAATTTTAACAAGTATTGTAATGAAAGAAAAGTTATTTTAATATTAGATGGTTGGTTTCAAGGTGCCCCCATTTGTTTTCTATGGATTTTGATTTGATTCAGCACAAGTGATAATGTACAATAGGTGAGCAAACAGTAGGAAAATGATTAAACTAAACAGCATTTGGCATAAATATTAAGCTACTTAAAGAGGGAGAAAGTAACAGAAATGTAACTGTTGCCCCATTGATTAATGCATGACTTAAGTTCCTGCTCCTAATCATCTTCCACTCAGTGATTCTTGGGTAGGGATATAATTTTTGTTTCTATCTAATTCCATCAGTAGCACAGTATTCTACAAACAAACATTATCTAGGTTTAGATTGAAAGATTGGCTTTTTAATAAGGAACCTGAAGAATGGCTGCAGTTACATTAGCATTGTCTAGAATGAGATGGAGAAAACCAAGTGAAGAAGAAACATTAAAAAATTATTTTTAAGGTATTGCTGTAAGGCAATATTAGACTCAATGCATATAGTCTTCTCAATGCTTCTATAATGTGGTAAAAATCCAATGCATAGCACAACATACTACATACAGTTTTCAACACAAGAGATGCCAAAATGTATTCTGAAGTTAAAGACACGCTTTCTTTGTTTACTTATAAGTAAACTGAAAAACATTTATATATGCACTTACAATTTTGGCACAAAGAAACTTAAATAGATGATGGTCTTAATTTTGAGATTAGCAGTCATTCACTGACTTCCTACAAAACTTCCTACAAAGATCTGGTGATCTCGGTGATGAACATAGCCCAGTCCATCATACAAACCAATCTCCCATCCATTGACTCTGACTACACTTCCCGCTGCCTGAAAAGCAGCCAGCATAATCTAGATCCCCAAGCACCCCAGAAATACTCTCTTCAATCAGGACAAAAGGTACAGAAGTCTGAGGCCACATACCAACCAACTCAAGAACAGTTTCTTCCCTGCTGCCACCAGACTTTTGAACGGACCTACCTTGCACTAAAGTTGATCATTCTTTACATCCTTGCTATGACTGTAACACTACATTCTGCACCCTCTCCTTTCCCTCTCTATGTACAGCGTGCTTTGTCTCAATAGCATGCAAAAAAATACTTTTAAGAAACAATACTTTCACTGTATGTTAATACATGTGACAAAAGTAAATCAAATCAACACACAGCACACATTTTTCAACACAGGAGATGTCAAATGCATTATGAAGTTAAAAGTGCACAAAACGTGCCTTCAATAATCTTTTAGTGGGGCTTACTGCCAAGTAATGACAGCAATTAGTAAACACACACTTTCTTTGTTTATTTATAAGTGAACTGAAAAAACATTTATCTCTGAACTTACATTCTAGGCACAAAAAAATTACTTGACTAGACGATGGTCTTGATTTGGACATTAGCAGTTGTTCACTGCTAACTTCAATGAAAACCTGCTACAAAGATCTGGTGACCTCCGTGAAGTGGATTTCCCTTTTCCTGCAGCCCTGATTCTGGCACCAACTCAAGAGGATCTCCAGGCATCCAGCAACAGTGATGTCATCAGGCAAGGAAACAATCAATCACATTGAAGTATTCTCACTGACAGCAAACCGGGAAGTAAAATGCAATGATTGTCCTTCGCTTTTAACATACATTTTACAAAGAGTGAATTGAATGACTAGAAACTGAAAAAAATATTTCCCCAACTGTTTTAAGGTGTCTCTTCAAAGTTGCCCATGGACTTGTATGTGAATGCATATTTATTACTCTTGGAGTGAATGATACAATTTAAAATAATGCAGCAGCAAAGCCTTTCGTACTTAAAAAGAAAAGGCTAGTTTATTTCACACGATTGCTCTAGATGTTACAGAAGAAAAGGTAGTCATTGAAACAAAGTGTGTCCAGCCACCGTGTTTCCCATCACAATGGGCTGCATTAAATTTAGCACATTGGGTCAGAATCCTGACATCATCCTGCACACCTCTATATTTTACCCAAGCAGGTTTGAAGTGAGGAGTCCCTGTGCAACTGATGGATAAGGTGTTTAAATATTTTAATTGACAATTAAAAGGTTTTAAACAAAGATTCTGGATTTAGCAGCCTGTGAACATATTTCCCAAACTGTAAGGAATTTGGATGGGTCATCATGGTACATGCATAGCAAGGAATGTTTCTTCAATGAAACTGGCAGCCTGGGAAGCTTTGAACAATAAAATTGAAGAGCTCCAGCCAAAGCCAGGGGAGAGGTTATTACACATAGCATTCCTCCTCAGAGAGTGCTTTCACTGTTAGACACACAATTCTTCAAATTGCTTCAGTTTCCTTCAGCTGCACTTCCCTGCTGCCAGCCTTCAGTTAGCACAGGCAGTCTCTGCAACTCTACCTTATACCTCTGATGAAAAACAGGAGGAGCAGCAACATCTGCAGCCTCTTTCCCAGTGAACCATGTGAGCACACACATTGCCAATGGCCATCAAGATATCTGCCGATGGACGCCCACTCTCCAATCCCCAATTCACCGCCTCCTCCTTACTCTGTCCATTTCTGTTGCAAAAAGAGAGAGCAGAGATGAGTGAGTGTGATGTTTATGTGGAGAAGGAAGGAAGGACAGCACTTATGGTGAACTCTGACTCAGCAATAACCTGCTCATAATCATTCAGCTTGGGTTCCATGATGGTTATTCAGCTCCTGACCTCATTACACAAATGATTCAAACTTTGAGAAAAAAGCTGAACACTCGAGGTAAGGTGAGAATGACTGGCCTTTGAGATCAAGGCAGTACTGGACCAAGTGTGGCATCAAGGAGTCCCAGTAAAACTGGTATCAATGGATATCAGAGGAAACCCTTCCACTGGTTGGAGCCATACCTGGCACAAAGGAAGATGGTTGTGGTGGTTGGAGGTCAATCATCTCAGCTCCAGGACTTTACCACAGGAGTTCCTCATGGTAGTGTCCTAGGCCAAACCATCTTCAGCTACTTCATCAATGATCTTCCTTCCACCATTAGGTCAAAGTGGGGACATTCACTGATGATTGCACAATGTTCAGCACCATTTGTAACTCCTCAGACTCTGAAGCAGTCCACGTCCAAATGCAGCAAAACATAGACAATACCCAGGCTTGGACTGACAAGTTGCAAGTAACATTCATGCCACACAAGTGACAGGCAATGACCATCTCCAACAAGAGAGAATCTGACCATTGTATCTTAACATTTAATGGCATTGTGTTTCACTGAAACCCCACCATCAGTGTCCTGTGGGTTACCATTGACCAGAAACTGAATGGAACTATCCATATAAACACTGTGGCTACCAGAGCAGGCTAAAAGCTAGGATTCCTGCAGCGAGTAACTCACCTACTGACTCTCCAAAGCCTCACCATAATCTTCAAGCACAAGTCAGGAGTGTAATGGAATACTATTCATTTGCCTGGATGAGTGCAGCTCCAACAAGACTAGATACCATCCAGGACAATGCAGCCTACTTGATTACCACCCCTTCCACAAACATTCACTCCCTCCACTACTGACAAACCATAACAGCTGCGTGTACCATCTACAAGATGTGCTGCAGGAACTCACCATGGTCCTCTAGGCAGCACCTTCCAAACCCATGACCACCACGACCTAGAAGAACAAAAGCAACTGACACCTGGGAACACATCATCTGGAGATTCTCCTCCAAGTCAGTCACCATCCAGATTTGGAAATATATCACTAATTCTTCACTGTCACTGGATCAAAATCCAGGAATTCAAACCCTAACAGCACTGTGGGTGTACCTACATCTCAAGGATTGCAGTATTTCAAGAAGGCAGCTCACCACCACCTTCTGAATGGCAGTTAGGGATAGGCAATAAATGCTGCCCTAGCCAGCGTAGGCCACATTCCGTAAATGAAAATTAAAATGTCCTGTGTGGTACGTCTGCAAAAGGACAATGGGTTGAGGGTGAGCATGGGAGTTGACTGTACAAATGGGTTTGTGAAGTCCATGGAGAGAGAGGAATGTTCTGAGTAATTGCAGTGTAGGAGCATGCTGGGAAAGTCAGATATGGGGCTTGGCATCCAGACTGTTCAGCACTTTGTCCACTCTTCTGAGGCCCTGGATCCTCCTGGTATACTAACTCCAAGTTAGAGGTACTACTCTCTGGTGTTCACTTCCTTGTAGATTTTGGAGAGTCAGTAGGTGAGTTACTGCCTGTTTGATTGCAAAAATTTTCCACTTCCTCTTGTCCTTGGGAGAGATCACCTCAGCCCCCTGAATCCTGCAGCAGGGACTCAAACAGCAGCCCTCCCACATCTCCCCTCCATTCCTGTGGTTGTTGCATCCTCAAATATCCAGTTGATCCCTTTGAAGTAGTGCTGGGGTCCCTTTAACAGAAACCCATTCTGTGACAGAATTGGTGTGTCATCATACCTACCCACTCTGATTGGTCAGGGAACTTGAAAGTGGGATGTCAATGCCGTGGCTCAATTAAAGAACAAAAGCACAATCCATTAGAGATCCCATTGTGTTCTTTACCTATTAATGTTCCTGCCATTTTAGCAGGGATTAAGTTTTAAAAATCCACCTTATAGACCCAAAGTAATTTGTTGCATTCAAGCATGCTATAGTCAGCATTCGCCAAGTCTTAAATTAACTTGTACAAATACATCCCAAAATGTTACTTGCTGAAAAAAAAAGATGGCTTATAAAGTAACAGGATTACCACACCATCTAATTTCAATATTGACCTTCTAATATAGCCCAAGACTTGATTTGCTATAGTCACTGCCACCAATCGTTATTCTAATAGCTTCAATTTATTGTCAATAATAACTTAAATTTTCCAGAGACATTGTTTTCATACCACTTTAATAATAGTCCCTTTCCTGATTTTTTTTATTGCCACATGAAATGCTTCCATGTCTGTCATATAAATAAGATTCTCAATGTTTTTCATTTTCCAGCAATTATTTTCATTTTGTTATATGATTCAATGGAAAAAACTGGGGCACAGATTGGGGAAAATTCATTATGACAAAAAAAAAGACACAAAACCATTTGCATAATGAACTTGTTTTATTGGTTTTGATTTGAGGTCTGCAGTGAAGTGGTGGTGGTCAATGCTGGCCTCAAAGAGAATTGCCTACACAGATTCAACAATCTCAGTGGTGTAAATCTCCCTTTATTGACTTTAGTTTGAAATTCATATCAAGTCAAAGTGTATAGCAATAGTGATGGCAACAATTGGGTAAACAGCCAATCACATTGAGGTATTGTCACTGACAGCAAATCAGGAAGTAAATGTGTTGATTGTCCTTCACTTTTATTTATTTTCTTCAGAGTGTGATGTAAATAGGGCATACACACAGAATTAAGATAAAAGCTGAAATACCATAAAAATATTTTTTTAAATAATTGTTATTTTTAAAATATCTGGAATTTTTATCATAATGGACAAATTTGACATTTAAATATAAAATTAGCTTTTCAGAGCAAATTTAATTATGAAATTAATACATTGTTAAAAATTCTGTTACAGCTCTTTCAACAAAGTGCAACTTTTTCAAAGGTTTTTACTGTGAAACGAAGAGTGGAAAAGTTATAGAATCATTTATAGCCTAGAAGGAATCACTTGGCCCATCAGATCTCTGGGGGCAACTTTCAGACCACGCTCGCCATCAGAGAGAATGGCAACGTGGGCTGAAAATCCAGAGGGAATCGAGAAACATGATTCTCTCCAGGGAGATCGCATTCCATGATTTCCCCCACCCCTCACCAGTGAAGTAGAGGTTCATGGCCATCTTGAAAGTGACATGATTTTCCACACGCCTCACCAGTGGCGTGGTTCATGCCCCAGAAGGCAAGAATGTCAATTAAATGTATTTTAATATCATTAATAACTCCCTCTCCCTGCCCTATTCTTGCCCTTCACCAATGTCACATTAAACAGCGAGATTTACAACAGGTTCATGCAGATGTGAACCTGTTGTGGGGATCCCACTGTGGGGGTACAAATATGAGGATAGCCCCCAGGGAAAGGGAGAAGGCAGCACTGTCCCCTGGGAGTACGGTAGGATGAGAGAAGAATTGGCGAATGTGGACTGGGGGAGTGCGTTGGGGGGAGGGTCTGTTGAGGAGCAGTGGAGGATCTTTAAGGAGATCTTTCTTGGTGCTCAGCGGAAATTTATTCCAATGGTCAAAAAGGATAGTAGGAAGAGAGGTAATAAGCCATGGATAACGAAGGAGGTGAAGGAAAGTGTTAAATTAAAAGCGGAGGAATTTAGAGTAGCTAAGAGTAGTGGGCGAGAAGAGGATTGGGAGAGGTTTAAATGTCAACAAAGGTTGACAAAGAAGTTGATAAAGAAGGGTAGGAGAAACTATGAAGCTGGGCTAGCGCTTAATATAAAAAAGGATAGCAAGAGTTTTTATAAATATATAAAAAGGAAGAGGCTGGCTAGGGTGAATGTTGGTCCTTTAGAGGATGAGAAAGGGGACCTAGTGGTAGGGGATGAGGATATGGCTAAGGTATTGAATAACTTTTTTGTTTCTGTCTTCATGGAGGAGGACGTGAATAATTTGCCGGGTGTTAGAGATGGAAAGGTGGTAGGACTGGAGGGTCTTAATGACATTACTGTTACTAGAGAGGCGGTGCTCGACAGACTGGAGGGGCTAATTGTGGACAAGTCCCCAGGACCGGATGGAATGCATCCGAGGGTTCTGAAAGAAATGGCGGTAGTGATAGTGGATGCCTTGGTGGTTATTTTCCAGATGTCGCTGGATTCCAGGGAAGTGCCGGATGATTGGAAAACGGCTAATGTTACGCCGTTGTTTAAGAAGGGTGCCAGGCAAAAGGCGGAGAATTATAGGCCGGTTAGTTTAACGTCTGTGGTAGGTAAAATGTTAGAATCTGTCATTAAGGAGGAAATTGCGAGGCATCTTGAAGGGAATTGCTTGATAGAGCAGACGCAGCACGGTTTCATTAAAGGGAAGTCGTGTCTGACAAATTTACTGGAGTTCTATGAGGATGTGTCTAGGGCGGTGGATAGAGGAGAGCCGGTGGATGTGGTCTTTCTAGATTTTCAGAAGGCGTTTGACAAAGTACCTCACAAGAGGTTATTGCAGAAGGTCACGGGACATGGAGTTGGGGGTAGGGTGTTAGCGTGGATAGAGGATTGGCTGTCAAATAGGAGGCAGAGAGTGGGGGTCAACGGGTGCTATTCGGATTGGCGGATGGTGACTAGTGGAGTGCCCCAGGGGTCGGTGCTGGGGCCTCAGCTTTTTACCATTTATATAGATGATCTGGAGGAGGGAACTGAGTGTAGGGTGTCGAAATTTGCTGATGACACCAAGATTGGGGGAACGGCAAATTGTGCGGAGGGTGTGGAGAGTCTGCAGAAGGATCTAGATAGGCTGGGCAAATGGGCCAGGAAATGGCAAATGGAATTTAATGTTGGCAAGTGTAAGGTGGTCCACTTTGGTAGGAAGAATGGTAGGAAGGACTATTACTTACGGGGCGAAAAACTGCAGCAGGCGACGGTGCAGAGGGACCTCGGGGTCCTTGTGCATGAGTCGCAAATACCCAGCTTGCAGGTGCAGCTGGTGGTCAGGAAGGCAAATGGGATGCTGGCCTTCATAGCGAGGGGGATTGAATATAAAAGTAGGGAGGTCTTGCTGCAGCTGTATAGGGCATTGGTGAGGCCGCAGCTGGAGTACTGTGTGCAGTTTTGGGCGCCGCACCTGCGCAAAGATATTTTGGCCTTGGAGGGAGTGCAGAGGAGGTTTACTAGGCTGATACTGGAGTTGAGGGGGTTGAGCTATGAGGAGAGGCTGAATAAACTGGGCTTGCACTCGTTAGAGTTTAGAAGAATGAGGGGAGATCTCATTGAGACGTATAAGATGATGAATGGGATGGATTGAGGTGGAAAGACTCTTCCCGCTCAAAAAAGACAGTAGGACTAGGGGGCACAGCCTCAAGATAAAAGGGGGGCGGTTTAGAACGGAGTTGAGGAGGAACTTCTTCACTCAAAGGGTGGTGAATCTCTGGAATTCTCTGCCCGTTGAAGTGGTGGAGGCTGCCTCGCTAAATATTTTTAAGACGCGGGTTGATGGGTTTTTGATAAGAGAGGGGATTAAGGGTTATGGGGAGAAAGCGGGAAAGTGGAACTGAGCAGCGACAGATCAGCCATGATCTTATTGAATGGCGGGGCAGGCTCGAAGGGCTAGATGGCCTACTCCTGCTCCTATTTCTTATGTTCTTATGCTCTTATGTTCACAGATTGACACTACCAGGTCTTCAACCTTCCAACCTATAGGGAAGCATAAAATCATTGACAGCAATTTTGGGATTTCCGCATTTAACTGTGCATGTGCAGTCTCCAGATGTTACTGTCAATTTCAGGAGAATGATGACAGCAACCACTGATAGTTTCACAGTCACAGGATGTTATTTTCATTTATATCTTTTAAAATATGTTGGTTGATTTTTACTTACTTCGCTAATTTTGCTTTTATTTAACTTACTAACCAGACAGTGGTGGGAGATAAATTCATGATAAAGAAAGAAATAATTGCATTTACAGAAGACGAGAAAAGTCAGCTCTGTAGTCCTAAAACACGCCAGGAGCACATGTAATAAAATTGCACAAACCCAGCTCATCACTTATTGTCCATTAAAAATAATGAATGGAAAACCACAGCTTAGGAGTGCAAGACTTTCCAACTCGTTTCTTCTGTCTCTGCTTTAAACATGCAAAGCTTAATTTATGAATACATTCCCAGATGAAAACTTGCCCACTGGGAACACATATTTGGAAATTACAGCTACACTCTCCACAATTTTTCGAAAGATGAATATCCTGGAGGGAATATCCACGTGTTCCCTGCATACCCCCCCAGTGGGTGTGCATTTGTAAAACAGTCCCCTTAATGTTTTTGATAGTTCGTCAGGAGATGTGAAAGAAACCAGATAACAGGTCTTGATGGAGTCGTAAACAAAAAAATCTTGCAATATTCATAGAAAATCATAACATTTGGGGAAAGTGGTAAACAATTGTTAGATTTCAAACAAGAATCAAAGTTGGGAATCACTTCAGTTTGTTTACAGATGAGAAAAGCAGAAAACAAAATCTTAAGTGCAAATTTAAAACAAAGCATTGTGGACTTGTAAAAATATATGTTTATAAAGTAGAGAGAGGCACTGAAACAGGTTCACTTTGCTAAGGAAATGAAGCTGTTTTAAGTAACCCATACAATGTGTGGTTTAGCTAATGAGATATCCTATGGGAGTTATATATGTTTGGCTTCCTTACAAGCAGAAGGATTCAGTGGTGGGAAACACGGCCACCTCAAAGATTCCATGCGCAAATTGTTTCCATTTGGTTATAGCAAGGTCATCTTATAATGGAAAGATTACTAAAAGTGAACTGCTTTGAATTGTACCTATATTCCCACACATGGCACTGGAGTAAAACTGTTGCACTCACAGTACCCCCTCTGGCTGATCATATGACACGCAGACATTGTACTCTTTATCCTGAACCAGCCTACAATTACACTTCAGTCATCCAAAATGAAATCAGAGCTTTTACATTAAACTTATGTCACCTCATGTATTTGACAGCTTTAACAGAACGCTGTTCTTTCCTCGATCAAAGTTGTGAATGCATTCCATTCCCTTGCACAACTTGGGACTAAATCTTTAGCCATCCCCCATCCCCACACTCCCCAGTGGGGCAGCAATGGAGACGGACATGTACGTAAAATTACACCACCAGCTGGTGTGCTGATTCCCCAGCTCCATCTCGCTTCCCAAAGCCATTTTCTCAAAAGGGAGGGCATGGAAGTGCTATCCATCTATGATGCTTTGAAAAAATTTCAAGGAATATGGGCATCATTGACAGGGCCAGCATTTTTATTGCTCATCTCTAATTGCCCTCAAGGAGGTGGTGATGGCCTGCCTTCTTGAGCTGCTGCAGTTCATGTGGGATAGGTGCGCTCACATTGCTGTGAGGGAGGAGGTTTCAGGATTTTGACCCAGTGACAGTGAAGGAATGGCAATATGTTTCCAAGTCAGGGTAGTTGGTGGCTTTGAGGGGAACCTGTAGGTGTGGAGGTCCATGATATCTGCTGCCCTGTCCTTCTAGGTGCTACTAGGTTGGAAGGAGCTGTCAAAAAAGCCTTGGTGAATTGCTGTTGTGCATCTCACAGATGCTGCACAATGCCCAATGCTGGTGATGAAACAATTAAGGGGAGTGTGGGAGGAGACTGATGCTGGTGAGGATGAAGGAGTGCAGAGGGTTGCGAAGTTGGCTAGGATGGAGCGAAGTGGTGTGGGGGGCGCAGAGATTGGATCACTCTAACGCCACTGTAGCATTGGGGGGAGCGAGGTTACCTGAACATTTAGAGATAAGGAGGAGATTGCTTCTCTGTGATCTGGCAGTGTTACCCTGATCTATGGGGAGTCGTGATGTCCATGGTGGGGGGAGGGGAATGTTCAATTTTACCTTGAGATCAGGGCATCCTTCAAAAATGGTGCCTCGATCTCTGTGGAGCCAGTCTTGCTGCCGCCATGAAGCCCTGCCCTGCCAGAGTGATGGGGCAAAACACCATCCTCACCCCGCCCCCCCACCCCGGCTTTTTTTGATGAAGTGTTGGAAGATCTGGAATGAAATCCTGACTGTGTTTTTGGGGAGAACCTGACACCTTGCCATTGTTTTGGAAAATTCCGCTCATTATATATCAATTTTTCTCCCACTGAACACTGACTTGGTAGCAGTTTCTATTATCTTACATTTATGCCACTATTAGCATGTCTTCAGTCCTCCATTCCACACTCCTTTTGCCTCCTGTTCGTGACATCCCTGCCAATCTTTCCTTAGACCTGACCTATTCCTGACCTTCCATTCTGCCCCACATGCCTCTCCAACTATTAAAATTCATTACATTCCTACCCCTCTGCAGGTCTGTAGAAGGATCATATGGATTGGAAATGCTAAATCTGTTTCTCTCTCCACAGATAAGAACATAAGAACATAAGAAATAGGAGCAGGAGTAGGCCATCCAGCCCTTCGAGCCTGCCCCGCCATTCAATAAAATCATGGCTGATCTGTCGCTGCTCAGTTCCACTTTCCCGCCCTCTCCCCATAACCCTTAATCCCCTCTCCTATCAAAAACCCATCAACCCGCGTCTTAAAAATATTTAGCGAGGCAGCCTCCACCACTTCAACGGGCAGAAAATTCCAGAGATTCACCACCCTTTGAGTGAAGAAGTTCCTCCTCAACTCCGTTCTAAACCGCCCCCCTTTTATCTTGAGGCTGTGCCCCCTAGTCCTACTGTCTTTTTTGAGCGGGAAGAGTCTTTCCACCTCTATCCTATCCATCCCATTCATCATCTTATACGTCTCAATGAGATCTCCCCTCATTCTTCTAAACTCTAACGAGTACAAGCCCAGTTTATTCAGCCTCTCCTCATAGCTCAACCCCCTCAACTCCGGTATCAGCCTAGTAAACCTCCTCTGCACTCCCTCCAAGGCCAAAATATCTTTGCGCAGGTGCGGCGCCCAAAACTGCACACAGTACTCCAGCTGCGGCCTCACCAATGCCCTATACAGCTGCAGCAAGACCTCCCTACTTTTATATTCAATCCCCCTCGCTATGAAGGCCAGCATCCCATTCGCCTTCCTGACCACCTGCTGCACCTGCAAGCTGGGTATTTGTGACTCATGCACAAGGACCCCGAGGTCCCTCTGCACCGTCGCCTGCTGCAGTTTTTCGCCACGTAAGTAATAGTCCTTCCTACCATTCTTCCTACCAAAGTGGACCACCTCACACTTGCCAACATTAAATTCCATTTGCCATTTCCTGGCCCATTCGCCCAGCCTATCCAGATCCTTCTGCAGACTCTCCACACCCTCCGCACAATTTGCCGTTCCCCCAATCTTGGTGTCATCAGCAAATTTCGACACCCTGCACTCGGTTCCCTCCTCCAGATCATCTATATAAATGGTAAAAAGCTGAGGCCCCAGCACCGACCCCTGGGGCACTCCACTAGTCACCATCGCCAATCCGAATAGCACCCGTTGACCCCCACTCTCTGCCTCCTATTTGACAACCAATCCTCTATGCTGCCAGAATTGCAAGTTTATCCAGCATTTTCTATTTTCAATTGAAATTTCCAGCATCTGCAGTATTTTGCTTATGTTACAACACTTTGGGGTGGTATGGTGGCCCAGCGGTAGGCACTGCTGCCCCACATTGCCAGGGACACAAGTTCAATTCCGGCCTTGGGTCACTGCTGTCTGTGTGGAGTTTGTACATTCTCCCTTTGTCTGTGTGGATTTCCTTCAGATCCTCTGGTTTCCTCCCACAATCCAAAGATATGTGGGTTAGGTTGACTGGCCATACTAGATTGTCCTCAATGTCAGTGGATTAGCAGGGTAAATACGTGGGATTATGGGAATAGGGCCTGGGTGGGATTATGGTCAGTGTAGACTCGATGGGCCGAACAACCTCCATCTGCACTTTAGGGATTCTATGATTCAATGAATATATTAATATGAGGAGATCAAAAAGCAAACAGCAGCCACAGCTGAAATTCTTAAATGCTATTGGGCAGGTGCCTGACTGGCAATTGGAAAGGAAGAGAATCACCAAGATCACCTCTTTGCTCACACTTGGGCATCATTTGACAGCTGTGGACAAACTGACAGCCATATGGGAGCGTGCAGCTTTCCATCCATTCAGTCTCTCAATTAGAGAATGGTTGCCTAACCTGAAACTAAAGAGAGCAGAAATGCATTTAAGTAAATAACTCCTTTTTGTTTAATAGTGTTAGTATTTGAATGCTAACATACCATTACAGCACCTTCATGCAAACAAAATAAAGATTTGCATTTTTATGGCACCTTCCATGTCCTCAAAATATTCCAAAGTGCTTCACACCCAATGTTGATTCAACAAGAAGTATAACTGTTAGAATCCAGGAGGTCAGAAGCTCCAAGGCATTGTGTGAAGTCAGCCTAGAGCATAAGGTTTGCACTTTGAATTTGGCATGGGTGAGCATACAATGTTCCACACCAGGTATGATTCAAGTGACTCTCTAAGAAACTTCTATCAAGCAAAAGTTTATTTAAGAGTACAGTTGAACTGTAATGAAGAAAAAAATCAGCAATAACTTTTACCAATTACAACACAACTATAACATTGTATAAACCTTGGCAGCTAAGTATACTGTTCCAAGTTAAACAACACCCACACTCCATACAATTTTAGGCTTAGCACAGAAAGCAAGTATGCTCATGTGATGCTGGATGTTGCTGCTGCTGCTGTGGATTACACCTTTGGATGATGAATTGAAAATACTGAGGCCTTCTCAATCTTGGAACTTCCAGCGCATCTTGAGACACACCCAAAATCTGCTTGCCTATAGCTTCTAGCTGCACCTCACAGACAGCTGAATTTTCACTTCAGAGAGAGATAGAGAACACTGCTTTAGTCTGCAGTGCAAATAACTTCTGACAAATTGAAACTAAAACCTTTGGAATTTCCCTGTAAAGAAAAATACTGTCTCAAGGTACCACTTAACCATTCACAAATCAAACCCCAGGCAGCAATCCTAAAAGAATCATAAAACTCCAGAACACTGCTTTAGGCCTAGAGTAAAAATAAACATTGCTTCAATTATCCTGCTTCGGCAACAGTAAAAGATACCTGAACAAATAGTACAGCAATTATAACAAAAAGACCAGACCTGTTGAAAAAAACTTCAGAGAAACATGGTTAAAATATGCTTCTTAAAGGCACAGTATCGTCACATAATTCTGGGTGGGTTATGCCTCCTTATATCGTGTACATTTCTGATCTCCATTTTATGAAAAGGATATAGAGGCACAAGAGAAGCTGTAAAAGAGAAGTTGTAAAAAAAGGATGATGCCAAAACTGAGAGGATATGCTTATCAGGAAAGACTGAACAATCTGTGTTTTTCAAACATAGGAGGAGGAACATAGGAGCATGTTGATGACTATCTACCTCAATGCCCCTTTCCCACATTAGCCTCATATCCCTTGATGTCATTGGTATCCAGAAATCTATCAATTTCTGTCTTGAACATGCTCAGTGATGAGCTGCACAAAAGGTTGAGGGGTGTTATGACTGAGGTCTTTAGCATTTAATTGGGTAGACATAGAGAAAACATTTCTAGCTGTGGGGAATCCAAAACTAGAGGTCACAAATATAAGAAGGTCGCTAATACATCCACAGTGATTTCTGGATAAACTCTTTATATTAGGAGTGGTAAGAATGTGACAATCACCACTGCAACGAATAGTCTTGAGGCAAAATGTATTGATATGTCTAAGAGAACGTCAGATAACCAGAAAAAGGAAAACGTAATAAAAGGTTATGCTAATGGGGTTAGAGGAAGAGGGATGGGAGAGGCCTACAGTGATGTGTAGGCCAGTTGGCCTGCTTCTCTGCTGTGGACTCATGATCCTTTCCATTGAAGCTAAGACCCATGTTTTAGCTTTAGTACCTTTGAAGACGGAATGACTTCTCAGAAATGATATAGGGTCAAAATATTAATTTTACCTACATATTACAGTAAAGGATTTTTTAATTAAACACTGCTGGATATTTGAGAAAGGCCTATTGTATTCTGCAAAACAGTAATGGCTATTTCGCATGGATATTTCCATCAGCATTATACAATGTGTATTTAAATCTCAAACTGTGGCTCCATTGGTGTTATGGTGCCATTATCGGAACAGATTTTGCCCATGCTTGTCAATTTCCTTTTGTCATCAGCAACGATCTCTGGCTTTTCAGATGTATTATTCTTTAAAATCCCAGCGGCGCTTCCTGTGCTCACTCAATGCATGTGATGATGATTAGGTGTCTGTCATTTTTATCACTGCATTTGATGCTGAACATGTTTTTATTGTTCAGCAGGTCAGTTTTCTGAGCCTGCTAGATATTTTTGATTATGGTCTACCAGCAGCCAAAATGGACCACAGCAATGTATTCTAAATATTAATTCAAGCATTTGTGCTCAGCACCAGTAACATTATCACTAGCTAACAGATCCTTGTGCTACCATTGGTCAACTGTCAGTGTTTTGTTCATTACCAGCTCCAACACTTGATATTTTTCCAGCGTGTGGTCATGATCGGGCATCATCTATAATCTGCATATTAAGGGTTAAAGGACAACTTGTATCTGTCAGTTTTATTGAACAAACCTCTCAGCAGTTCTCCACATTTTGCTTTACCTGACATAGACAATATGAAATATTGCTTATGATTAATGAAATACATAAAGTTTTATGATAAACTGCAAGTAAGCTTTTCCTTTAAAGATTACTTGTGAAGAAATATGATTCATTTGATTATGAATTTAGTTATTCTTTTGATTTGTTTTTGTGAAACAAACAGACTGGGAGGAACAATGGATTTGCTCAATTTTTAACTTGTATTTTTAGGAGCTGACATTCGCTTTCATATCTGTGCTGGTGATAAAATGGAGGGAAGTACCTAGGAGGAATTTATTGTGGTCATTAGTTTGAAAGGACTGAGTTAACATACACAGTTCAATTATAGGAACGCTGAGCCATGGTGGATTAATGTTTATATCTATTGATGTTAATTGCACTTCCTCACAATATTAGTAATTCCTTCAGAACAGTTAGGCAGTTCCCCCGCTGTCATTATGACTTAATTTTTAAACAGAAGATCAACAGAAACTTTAAAAAAAATGACAGCTATTGAGGCAGACTCTCGGTCAGGACCACCTGGGACAAACTTCATGAGCAGCAGCTGAAAATCATATGCACACCTCACATAATGCTCATTATATTCACTCCACATCAGGCAAGTTGCTTTCATATATCACCTCTAACACAGAAGGGCCATCTCAAGGTATTGCACAGAGAAAATAGATGACAAGCCAAGAGAGTTGATTTAAGGAGAGTCCTACACGGAGAGAGGGAGGTAAAGAAGTGCAGACATTTGGGAGTGGATTCCAGGGCATAAGGACAGGTAACTGCAGGAATAAAGTTCTAAAGTTTATTTATTACTGTCAAAAGTAGGTTTACATTAACACTACAATGAAGTTACTGTGAAAATCCTCTAGTTGCCACATTCCATCCCCTGTTCGGGTACACTGAGGGAGAATTTAGCATGGCAAATTTATGAAACTGGCACATCTTTTGGGCTGTAGGAGGAAACTGGAGTACCTGGAGAAAACCCACACAGATACGGGAAGAACGTGCAGACTCCACACAGACAGTCACTCAAGCTGGGAATTGAACCCAGGTCCCTGGCGGTGTGAGGCAGCAATGCTAACTATTGTGTCACTGTGCCACCTCTAGCTCCAATCATGGAGTGAAGGCAGATTCATGAAAGATGGGAAAGTATGTTGAGAAGATTGTTGGGCTGGAAAAAAATGACAGATGTAGTGAGAACCATGGTCATGAAGCAATTTAAATTCAAGCATGCAAATTTTAAACTGAGGCCTTTGGAACTCAGAGGACTGCAGGCTAATGTAAATCAGTGTGGATAGGGGTGGTAGATAAGCAAGATTTTGTGCAGAATGGAATAAAGGCAGCAGAGCTTTGGATGCACTGAAGTTAAAGAGGGTAAAGTAAATGTCAAAGGAAGTAAAAATTCCAGAAAAAGATGGCACAGGTGGAAAAAAAGGGAAGAAGTGCAATGCTATAAAGTAATGGTAATTATAATGAAATGAGGAGCTCAGCTGAGAGTTGAATCGGATGCTGAGTTTGTGATCAGGCTGGTTCAGCCCCAGCCTGTGTCCAGAGATTGAGAGTTGAGGCTGAGGGTATGGACATTGTGAAGGAGCTGAAGATGATGATTTAATTTGTGCCAATATGAGCTGAAGGAAATTACAGCTCATTTAAGACCGGGTGTCAGATGGATAGGCAGTGAAGAGATCCAGGCAAGTGATTGAGAGCTAAGACTAGGCATTACCGGTAGAAATATGAAAACTGACCACATGTATATGTATAGTGTCACCAAGTGATAGGGAAGAAGTGGAAGTCAGTGATGCTTTTCTGGGGGACTCCAGAGGTAATGATGTTTGGGGGTGGAAGGGGGTACATTTAGGAAGAGAAGACATTGCTGGAAATGCCCTTGCTTCATTTGAAGTGATGGAAGCTCAGTAAGTTAAACATTTGTGTAGTTAATTATGTCAAATGCAATGCAGAGCTTGATGATGAGGAGGAGTTACAGTCACAGAGCATGTTATTTAGGAAACATAGGAACGTGGAGCAGGCCATTCAACCTTCAATCCTGCTCCAGCATTCAATGTCGTTATGGTTGATTGGACACTGTAATGCCTTCTACACTGACTATCTCCATAACCCTTTACATTATTGTCAATCAATAATCTCTACCTTAAACATGCTCAATCATTGAATTCCCACATCCCTCTTAAAGAATTCCAAAGATTTACAACCTTCTGTGTAAAAAGTTTCTCCTCATCTTGGTGCAAAGCAACTTTCCCCTTTTTTTTGAAGTTTCCCCACTTATTCTAGACTGCCCAGCAAAGAGAAACATCTTACCTGCAGCTACCCTGTCTATTCCTGTGAGTACTTTACAGATTTCAATAAGATTGCCTCCCAATCTTCAAAATTGTAGTGAATACAGGCCAGTTTTCCCAATTTCTCTTCATAAGAAGGTCTCACCATCCCCAGAACAAGTCTGGTGAACCTTCATTGCACTCTCTCTGTGACAATAATATCTGTTCTAAGGTAAGGGAAGCAGACTGCACTCAGTACTCCAGGTGTGATCTAACCAAGCTTCTGTACAATTGAAGCAAGACTTCACTGTTCCTGCACTCAAACCCTCTTGCGATTAAGGTTATTATTCAATTGGCTTTCCTAATAACTTGCTGTACCAGCATCTATCCTTAAGTGACTTATGGACTAGGACACTCAGCTCCCTTTGTATGTCTACACTTTCTAATTTCTTAGAATCGAGGAAATATTCTGCACATCTGTTCCTCCTACCAAAATGGATTTGTAATATTGGTTAGGACTTTTGCAATCAGATCAAGTGCAAGATATCAGATTAGTGAGATTCAAGTAGGGAGTTGCAAGAAACTGGGTACAAAATAGGAGATGACAACTTGTTCAAGGATATTAAAGAGTAAAGGGTGGTTAACAATGACAAAATAATTTGTAAGGGATTGAGGGTGTTTTCTGGAAGGGAGAGTTGATGATAATGGCTTTGAAAGGTAGGAGAATAGTACCTGAAAAGAGGAAACCATTCACAATGTTAACTAGCATCAGGATTTGGCATTTGGGAATTTGTAAGTTTAGTAAAAATAAGGTAAAAGGAGGAGGGGCTGTTTTTGAATAAACAAATTAACCTTGTAGTTAACAGTGAAGAGAAGAGCTGTCGACACTAGAATTATATCAATGGTTTAATTGAGCGGGCAGAGATGTGGCAAATGGAATTCAGTCTGTAAATGTGTGAGGTAAGGCACTCAGGGAGGGGAAAACAGTGAGGGAATAGCTAATAAACAGGAAGACATTGAAAGGGGTGGAAGAATTTAAAGACCTTAGAATTCATGTTCACATGTCCTTAAAAGGCGGCAAGACAGGTAGATCAGGTGGGGGTGGAGCAGGGGCATCTGGATTTGAGTCCTGAATTAAAAGTTGAGGCTGAGGCTGAAATGCTTAATTCTTTTAAAAGGTACCCAGATATGCATCTGAAATGGTGTAACCTGCAAGCTACAAACCAGGCGCTGGAAATGGGATTAAAATAAGAGGCTAGTTTCTTTTTTGCTGTTTTTTTGGCCCACAACAGACACCATGGGCTAAATGGCCTCTTTCTGCAATATAACTTGTATATGGTTCTAATCCTATCATATAATTCTCAGGGGTGTATTCTCTGTGTCATAGAAAGCCAGGGTAAAGCAATAAGGCTGTAATTTAAGACAGTGATTCTGATGCCAGCATAAACTATGACAGCAAAATTGGAATTGTTTCTGAATATTGTCTGTGCACCAGAATTTAATCACAGTCTTTAATTCACTGATTGCCCTAGATTATACTTTATAAGATGTTCTCAAAATGCCCAATAAAATATAATTTATAATAAGTTTTAAAAGCAGCGCTGAAATGATTTTACCTTTAAAGAACAATGCTGGTTTTTAATTCATGGGGGGGACATCTTGTGGACATTATGTTAATTTATCAGCTACAATTACAAGTAAATCAACAGCTTGGCATATACTAAAACAATTGGTTTACCATTTGGAAGCAAAATAAATTACAGTAACAAGACCAAAGTATGCACTAAGCTTTCTAAATTTTATTTATTTTCCTAAAGTTCTGCCTTACCTAGTTAAAGTCAAGCACTGCACTCCAGCCCTGTAGAATCCACAGATGGTTCTGAAAAGAATGCATTACCAGAAGAAAAAATTATATACATTAGCAGAGTAAGGATTGAATTAGTTCTTAGGTGTATTGCAACAGGTTTAGAAAACTGTATGAAGATTACATATCCCTTATCTCTTAGTCACTATATATTTGAGAATTAATCAGTTTTTTCCTCGATTTCTCATTAATGGATTTTACATTTCTACTACAACAAGATACATTTGAACACATCTGAAATTTAATTGGAAATTAGATATTGTGGATATAAAAGATGCATTTCGTTTCTTTTGGATGTGTCATCAACTGCACCCATTTTGCAGAAACTCAATTACTATTATAGTACACATTACCAAGAGTAAATGAACCAAATTTAAATCATGCCTGTCCTGCTTTGAACATTATAATGTAGGACTACCCTAACCACTTACACGTGGAGGACTATTAGTTCAAAGAAGGATGAATGAAGAAGGTACATAATGAAAATAAAGAGGAGATATATGGAGTAGTGAACTTAAATTGCATCTGAATAAAAAATAAACAAATTAATCTGAAATAAAAACAGCATCAAATAAAATCTTTTGATTGCTGTCTATTTCTTAATGGAGTTTAGTTTTGACTGCTTGCTTTTGACCTGGAGCTATTTCAAAGGAGTATTGTAATAACAGAACAAGATGGTACAGCTAGTGGGTGATACACAAGCTTAAAAATCTATTGATCTTTCAATCTATGCTGCTGCCTGTTTATATCTCTAATAGGCTTTGTCTATTATTATATTTCTATCCATTTTTAACCCTATCTACTTCATCTACATTAACATCTCAGCCCCAGGACATCACTGCAGATGTTCCTCAGGGTGGTGTCCTAGGCCCAAACATTTTCAGCTGCTGTTTCAATGGCCTCTTTCCATCATTAGATCAAAAGTAGGAATGTTCGCTGATAATTGTGTTATGTTTAGCACCATTCTCAGATGCTGAAGCAGTTCATGTTCAAATGCAGTAAGACCTAGAAAACATCCAGGCTTGAGCTAACAAGTGACAAATAACTTTTATAACACACAAGTAACCATCTCCAACAAGAGAGAATCTGTCCATTAACACTCAGCATTCAACGGCATTACCATTGTTAAATCCCCACCACCAACATCTTGGGGCACCATTGAACAGAAACTGAACTCATAGAATCCCTACAGTGCAGGAAGAGGCCATTTGGCCCATCGAGTCTGCACCATCCACAATCGCACCTAGGCCCTACCCCATATCCCTACATAATTACCCACTAATCCCTCTAACCTACGCATCTCAGGACACTAAGGGGCAATTTTAGCATGGCCAATCAACCTAGCCCACACATCTTTCAGACTGTGGGAGGAAACTGGAGCATCCAGAGGAAACCCACGCAGACACGAGGAGTATGTGCAAACTCCACACAGACAGTGACCCAAAGATCCGATTTGGGTGCTCCAACTTTTGAGGAGGTAAGTTCAGAGCTTCCGGTGGCTCTCTGATTCAGACTGGTGGTGGCAGGGGGAGGGAGACATGTCAGATGGTTCTTTGGTGGGGGGTGGGGGGGGGATGGGGGCTGGGGAGGCAGGGGGGTCTGCTGCCACTCTACGTGTAATCAGTGGGGGAAGGGAGTTCCGCTGCCACTCTGCATGCGATCGGTGGGGGGGGGGGGGGGGGGCGGCGGATGGTAGGGCAGGGGGTCATGATCAGTCTGGATAGTGAAGATGTGGGGGGAGAAGGGGCTCAGTTATGTTGAGGGGGTGGTTCAATGCCTATGAGGACCAGGGAGAGGCATTATCCAGCCTGGAAGCAATGTGGCAGCGGAATGCTCTTCAATTTTTTTTACTGCACATGCACAGTTGAAGGCTCCAATCAGAGCTGCAATGTTTAGGGTGCATTAAGCCCCACCCACAGGCTTCTGTGGCATGATTCAGAATCACTGATTTTTTTTTCAGGCAGGGTGCGTATGGGAGAATAGGTCTAAAACTTGGATCTGAAACATTCCCAGATTCAAGTTCTCCCAGCACTTAGAATTAAAATGATAAAATTGGGCCCTAAGAATCCTGTGACAAATAACTCATTTCCTGACTCTCCAAAGCCTATCCGTCGTGTATAAAGAACAAATACACACTCCATTTGCCTGGATGGGTGCAGCTCCAACAACACTCAAGAAGCTTGACACCATCCAGGAGAAAACAATCCACTTGATTGGCATCCTTTCCAAAAACATTCACTCCCTCCACCATTAACATAGTCACAGCACTGTGTACCATCCACAAGATGTACGGCAAGAATTCACCAATGTTCCTTAGGCAATACCTTCCAAACCCACGCCCACTATCATGTAGAAGGACAAGGGTAACAGATACTTGGGAACACCGCCACCTGGAAGTTCCCCTCTAAGCCACTCAACATTCTGACTTGGAAATATATTGCCATTCCTTCACCATCACTTGGTCAATATCCTAGAACTCCCTCCTAAACAACACCTACACCACATTGATGCAGTGATTCAAGAAGGCAGCTCACCACTACCTTCTCAAGGACAATTAGGGATAAGCAATGAATGCTGGCCTAGACAGCAATGCCACATCCCATGAATGTTTTTTTTAAACTTGATGTATCTCCATTTTTATCTATGTCTATGTACTTCTATGTTTCTCTATTCATCTTTTTTATAAGTATTCCTATCTATATCTGAAAAATATTTATACCTCTATCTATGCATCAATCTATCTACATATATCTTTGAAGATGGCAGAAAGGTTAACAAAGCTGTTATTGTAGCGTATATGATCCAAGGCTTTAATGACAAGGAATACAATACAACATGAAGACATGCTAAACTGATGTAAAGTGCTATTCCAGGCCCACCTGGAATATTGAGCAGAATTTTCCCAGGCCATTGCAGGTAGATTTGAAGGTGATTTGGGCAAGAAAGATCTGCAAAACCACATTTGATAGGGATCTCAAGGTGATCTTCTGCCAGCATGGTGGCACAATGGTTAGCACTGATGCCTCACAGCACCACAGACCTGGGCTCAATTCTGGCCACAGGTGACTGTGTAGAGTTTGCAAGCTCTCTCCATGTGTGGATTTCCTCCGAGTGCTCCAGTTTCCTCCCACAGTCTAAAGATGTGTGGGTTAGGTTGATTGGCCGTGCTAAATTGACTCTTAGCGTCGGGGGATTAGGACTGTGAATACATGGAGTTACAGGGATGGGACCGGAGTGGGATTGTTGTTGGTGCAGGCTCGATGGTCAAATAGCCTCTTTCTGCACTGTGGATTCAATGCCTTGCCCTAGAGTCGCAGTCCGCAACTATCAAATAAAACAGATAGCTTCAGCCTATGCTAAATGAAGTGGGATTTTAACTTTCTGCTAACGTTTATAGGTATGGCGGCTTCGCTTATTATTCACATTGTAACGAATTCCATCGATTGACCCAGAGATTCATTTCGAGCTCCAAGTGTCCCGAAAGCAGGATTTGACGAAATTAATTCAGAAGCACCCAAAGGTGCCGTTTGAAAATAGTGAGTCTTGCATACAAGTTGAAAGCCAGGCGAATTTTCTCTGCCCGGAGGAGTACACAGAGCGGCATTAGTTGCCAAACTTTCAAACAGAGAGTAAATCCGAGCCCTTTTCAGTAACAGTACATAAATGTAACAAATATGACAATGAGTGACCGACGTGTAGAAAATAAATTCCACCACCCATGGCGCGTATTCAAGCTCCATTCTCCAAAGGCTAGGACAACGTAACGCCAACTGTATGTCGGCACCGCAACACTGTGGATTCCTGCTAATTAGACTAATTAGGGAGACGGTTTGAGGGTTGCTTGGGGATGGATACCTTCTTATCGAGATGCTTTATGCTGCCAATCAATACTGGATTAATGGTCTCCGATGCGGGAAGCTTTCTTCACTCTTTAAAGATTTGTCTTCTCCAAAAATAATTTGGTATAATGCTGGGAGAATGGTATTTAAGGACAAGATACTGCCTGACAAAACCCATTGTTCATCTGCCCATTGAATTGTTCGATAGAGCGTTGAACTGATATTCTAGTGCAGTGCAGAATATACCAGGAGTAAATGATTTATACGTGAGCCAATATATAATTGCCATGCCTCGATACGGTGCTCACAATGGTCCCCTTGCAATGTCTTTTTACAAGACCTTGAGATGATTAAATGTATCTTAGCTGCGGCCATCTCTGATGCAGTGTACGCAATG
This sequence comes from Carcharhinus amblyrhynchos, assembly GCF_965287045.1. Lineage (NCBI taxonomy): Eukaryota > Metazoa > Chordata > Chondrichthyes > Carcharhiniformes > Carcharhinidae > Carcharhinus > Carcharhinus amblyrhynchos. The sequence goes on from NC_137328.1 coordinate 96,918,877, forward strand.
GAGTGCTGTTCAAATACTGAAGTATTTTGTCCTATGCTTATCCTGTCGACAAGGCACGCGAGTTGCAATTTGCACTGGATGTAATTCCAAAAAAAAAACACAGTAAAAAATATTTATTGTTGCAACTTTTTGAATTTTGTGGTTTTGCTTTGATTTGACTGATGTGGAGTAGTGTTTCTAAAGAGGCGGAATATGGGGTTTGCTTTCAAATGGAAAACATTCTGCTTGGGGGAACAGCAATTGGATATAATTATCAGGGAGCAACGAACACGTAAAAGCGCATTCTTGTCTTAAAGATGAGAAGACAGGTATTTTTTTTTCCGTCAGTACAAACAGCATACGCCCGAGTTTTCTAACATCCCATTGGGAATGGGAATACAATGCTCGGCCAAGAATCTCATTACAAAAGGTCCTTGGTGTTAATTGAAAAATTCGCACGAAAATCAAAAGCTTGTTACACTGTGCTCTAAAAATTAGGACACATCGGAATGGAGGCGTCCGAGAGCTCAATAAAATGACCCTATGCGTGTGGTTTACTGGGAGTTAAGCTTTTAATTGGTCAATAAATTATAAAGGGAGTGCGTTAATAGGTGCAGGTGTAAAAACAAAGTAACGTCTTGTATTTGGCTGGGCTCAGAGGGTAGGTCACCCCACACCCACACTGTCACCATCAGGTCAACTGACAACAAAACAAACAGCAGTCACACAGGGAGCTCAGCAGATGGGAAACTCCCCCGGTTAAAGAGACAGTATCCTTGTGCGGCTCTAATTAGGTAGTCACTTAAAATTCTGCAAACCTACCCCTCACCCTCCACGCCCATTCTTTTAAGCTGCCGCCATTTCATTCACCCGGTTCATGGAGCGATCGAATGCAGTCAGATTGCCTGTTTGGATCACGGTGGCATAGTGGTTAGCACTGCTGTCTCCCAACGCCAGGGGCTGGGTTCGATTCCAGCCTCGGGTCACTGTCTATATGGATTTTGCATGTTCTCCCCGTGTCTTTGTGGGTTTCCTCCCACAGTCCAAAGATATGCGGATTAGGTTGATTGGTCATGGTAAATTGCCCCTTAGTGTTACCCCTAACACGTGGGGTTACGGGGCTAGGACCTGGCGGGATTGTTGTCGGTGCAGACATTGCAAGGGCAGTCTTTTGTCTGCACTGTAGATTCTATCTATGGGTCTGCTATTCAGAATCTACTTTTTTCAATAACTCCGTGCAAATTAATGTAACAGCTTAGCCATGTTTTAGTCCATGACTGCGATACCTGTGTAACAGTTTGTATTTGCGGCATCATTTAAATCAGTAAATATCAAAATATTACAGGAGAAAGCTATTATCTTGTCCAGAACTTCTGGAACTTTTTAAAAAATATAAATCTTAAATTAACTTTTAGAGTTGAATGTTAATTTCATTTTAAATTCACTTGGACAACGGGAGTCCTGGCTCAGAAATGGAGAACTCTAGCACTGTATAAGTATAAAATCCCTGGCACTGTGGGTGCTCCAGGTAAAGTCCTACTTGGCCTCAGGCTTATGTTCAAAGCCAAAAACAGGTGGTCCCCAACCCCATCGGAAACGCTCAAGCCTTCACTTCCCCGTCGTCGCCACTTTTACTGGTGCATTATCGAACTCCAACACTGAACCAGTTTGAACAGGAAGAAGTCACCCAGTTCAAAATAGAAAACTCTCCATTAGCAACACTTGTTGCTGGGATTGTACTCTTGACAGGCTTGAAAGACAGTCGCCAAAAGATTATCAGTAATTCTGACTGTAGTTGTAACATTTCAAAATTGGTGTCGAAGGGATCGTAAAGATGATTCGATTAATTTCCGGTTAAATACCGTGTATTTGTTGGCTTAAAATTGACATAATAGTATTTTAAGTTTCGGCGGGGGTGAGGGGGGGGGGGAGCGGGTGGAGGTAGTTGTTAGGTTTCTTCAATACTGAGCTCTCTCCCGTTTCAGAGCATCCCCCACTGTCCTGTCACGCAAGGTTTATACACACAAATGAACACGACTTCCCAGAACAGCGCATTACTGTACACTGTGTGATCTAATCAGATACATTATCCTCAGGCCTAAACATAGGTGCGATAGCTGATTGCAACACAAACACAGCCAGCCGCCTTCCAGACATGTGTAGTCTTGAAGAAGGCGACCGTAGCCTTTTACAGACTTTCTGCAGAGGTTGAAAATGAGATAACGGCAGGGTTGGCCTTCTTGGCTTGTCAGGAAATTCAAAACGTTAGGAAGGAAAACAAGCGGAAAAAAAAGCCATAAAATCTCGGAAATTCTAGTTGTAAGCTCCGTGGAAAATGAAAGGGCGAATCTTTAAATGACTTCAAATTATTTTCCAAAAGGTGGGTTGTATTTTTGCGTTGAGATTGATAGGTTAACGCAAGAGTCCCTTTTTTTTAACAATTCTCAGCCTTCCATTTAAAACAATGAGTTAACACCTAAAACTGATGGATTAGAGTAATATTGTCATTTTAAAATTCTAAAGCACAGGGAATACTTTATAGCACAGGGAATATTAACAGTACAGGGAATACTCTACAGCACAGGGAATGCTGTACAATACAGGGAATAGTCTACAGCACAGGGAATGCTGTACTGTACAGGAAATACTCCACAGCACAGGGAATGCCGTACAATACAGGGAATAGTCTACATCACAGGGAATACTCTACATCGCAGGAAATACTTTACAGTAGAGGGAATACAGTACATCACAGGGAATGCTGTACAGTACAGGGAATACTTTACAGCACAGGGAATAGTGTACAGCACAGGGAATACACTACCGTACAGGGAATATTCTACATCTCATGGAATGCTGAACAGTACCAGGAATACTTTAGAGCACAGAGCATACTGTACAATAAAGAGAATAGTGTACAGCACAGGGAATACTCTACAGTATAGGGAATACTCTACAGCACAGGGAATGCTGGGCAGTACCGGGATTACTCTACAGCACAAGGGTGATAAATATAGGACAGATGTCACAGGTAGGTTCTTTACTCAGAGGGTAGTAAGGGCGTGGAATGCCCTGCCTGCAGCAGTAGTGGACTTGCCAACTTTAAGGGCATTCAAATGGTCATTGGGATAGACATATGGATAATATTGGAATAGTTTAGATTAGAGGGTCATTAGGTTGGTTCCACTGGTCGGCACAACATCGAGGGTTGAAAGGCCTGTACTGCACTGTAATGTTCTATGTCTATGTCTATAGAATACTGTACAGCAAAGGGAATACTCTACAACACAGGGAATAGTATACAGCACAGGGAATACTGTATAGTAGGGGAAAATACTCTACAGCACAGGAGATATTCTACAGCACGTAGAATACCGTACAGCACAGTAATACTGTATGGTGCAGGGAATATTCTACAGCACAGGGAATGCTGTACAGCACAGGAAATACTCTACAGCACAGGGAATCCTATACAGTACAGGAAATATTCCACAGCACAGGGAATACTGTACAGCACTGGGAATACTCAACAGCACAGGGAATGCTGTACACTACAGGAAATATTCTACCAGACAAGGAATGCTGTACAGTAGAGGGAATATTCAAAAGCACAGGGAATGTTGTACAGCACAGGGAATGCTGTACAGCACAGGGAATATTCTACAGCACAGGGAATACTGTACAGTACAGGGAATACTCTACAGTACAGGAATACTCTACAACACAGGGAATACTGTACAGTTCAGGGAGTATTCTTCAGCACAGATAATACTGTATAGTACAGGGAATATTATATAGCACAGAGAATACTCTACAACACAAGGAATACTGCACAGCACAGGGAATATTCAATAGCACAGGGAATACTGTATACTACAGGGAACACTGTACAGCACAGGGAATACTGTACAGTACAGGAAATATTGTACTGCACAGGGAATACTCTATAGCACAGGGAATATACTATAGCACAGAGAATACTGTATAGTATAGGGAATACTCTACAGCAGAGGGAATACTGTACAGTATAGGGAATATTGTACAGCACAGGGCATACTGCACAGCACAGGTAATGCTGTATACACAGGGAATATTTTACAGCACAGGGAATATTCTACAGTGCAGGTAATACTCTACAGCACAGAGAAAACCGTACAGTGGAGGGAATACTGTACATCTCAGAGAATATATTATAGCACAGGTAGTACTGTATAGTACAGGGAATACTCTACAGCACAGGGAATACTTTACAGCACAGGAAATATTCTACAGCACAGGGAGTACTGTATAGTACAGGGAAAACTATAGTACAGTATAGTACAGGGAATTCCCCAAAGCATACTGCACAGTACAGGGAATACACCACAGCACAGGGAATACTGTACAGTACAGGGAATACTGTACAGTACACAGAATATTCAACAACATAGGGAATACTGTATAGTACAGGGAATATTCTATAGCATAGGGAATACCGCACAGTACAGGGAATATTGTACAGCACAGGGAATACTGTATAATATAGGGAATATTCTCTAGCACAGGTAACACACTACATCATTGATAATACTGTATAGTACAGAGAATACTGTACAGCACAAGGAATATTCTATAGCACAGGAAATACTATATAGTACAGGGATACTCTACAGCGCAGGGAATACTGTACAGCGCAGGGAATACTATATAGTACAGGGATACTCTACAGCACAGGGAATACTGCACAGTACAGGGACTACTCTACAGCACAGGTAACACTATACTCAGCACACTCAGCACACATGGAGCAGTTGAACCAGGGACACTCCTCGTCACAATGGATGTCTCGGCGCTCTACACCAACATCCCCCACAACGATGGCATTGCTGCGACTGCCTCAGTACTCAATGCTGACAACTGCCAGTTTCCAGATGCAATTTTACAACTCATCCGCTTTATCCTGGACCACAATGTCTTCACCTTCAACAACCAGTTTTTCATCCAGACACATGGAACAGCCATGGGGACCAAATTTGCCAACATCTTCATGCACAGGTTTGAACAAGACTTCTTCACTGCACAGAATCTTCAACCAATGCTATATACTAGATACATTGATGACATTTTCTTCCTTTGGCCTCATGGTGAACAATCACTGAAACAACTATATAATGATATCAACAAATTCCACCCCACCATCAGACTCACCATGGACTATTCCCCAGAATCAGTTGCATTCTTGGACACACACATCTCCATTAAGGACGGTCACCTCAGCACCTCACTGTACCGCAAGCCCACAGACAATCTCACAATGCTCCACTTCTCCAGTTTCCACCCTAAACATGTTAAAGAAGCCATTCCCTACGGACAAGCCCTCCGTATACACACGATTTGCTCAGATGAAGAGGATCGTGACAGACACCCCCAGACCCTGAAAGATGCCCTCATAAGAACAGGATATGGTGCTCGACTCATAGATCGACAGTTCCGATGCGCCACAGCGAAAAACCGCACTGTTCTCCTCAGAAGGCAAACACGGGACACAGTGGACAGAGTACCCTTCGTTGTCCAGTACTTCCCCGGAGCGGAGAAGCTACGACATCTTCTCCGGAGTCTTCAACATATCATTGATGAAGACGAACATCTCGCCAGGGCTATCCCCACACCCCCACTTCTTGCCTTCAGACAACCACACAACCTCAAACAGACCATTGTCCGCAGCAAACTACCCAGTCTTCAGGAGAACAGTGACCACAATTCCACACAACCCTGCCACAGCAACCTCTGCAAGACATGCCGGATCATCGACATGGATACCATCATCACACGTGAGAATACCATCCACCAGGTACATGGTAAATACTCTTGCAACTCGGCCAACATTGTCTACCTGATACGTTGCAAGAAAGGATGTCCCGAAGCATGGTACATTGGGGAGACCATGCAGACACTACAACAACGGATGAATGAACATCGCTCGACAATCACCAGGCAAGACTGTTCCCTTCCTGTTGGCGAACACTTCAGTGGTCACGGGCATTCAGCCTCTGACCTTCGGGTAAGCATTCTCCAAGGCAGCCTTCACGACACACGACAGCGCAGAGTCGCTGAACAGAGACTGATAGCCAAGTTCCGCACACATGAGGACGGTCTCAGCAGGGATCTTGGGTTCATGTCGCACTATCTGTAACCCCTGTGACTTGCCTGGGTTTGCAAAACCTCACTTACTATACTGTCTGGAGACAATACACATCTCTGTAACCTGTGATCAGTGCTCCTTCCACTCACATTGTCAGCCACTTCAGGTCTTGAACAGCAGGTTAGGTGTAAGGATTCGCATTCTAATCAGTAATCTCCAAACTGTCTGTGCTTTATATGCTCTGTCTGAGGCCAGAACTCTCCATTCACCTGACGAAGAGGGAAACCTCGAAAGCTTGTATTATCAAATAAATCGGTTGGACCAAAACCTGGTGTTGTCAGACTTTTTACTGTGTTAACACTATACAGCACAGGGAATACACTGAAGTACAGGAAATACCGTACAGTACAAGGAATATTCTATAGCATAGGGAATACTGTACAGTACAGGGAATACTCAAAAGCACAGGGAGCAGCCCGCAGCACAGAGAATAATGTATAGTACGCGGAATACTGTACAGCAGATGAATCGCCATATGAGAATATTGAAAAGATTGCATCGATTTCTTTTTGGTGGGGGGGGGCGGGTGAGGTTGATGGAGCGGATCATGACCTGGATTGAATGCGCCCTGCTAATCCGTTAGTTCTCCGATTGATTGCACACAAAACCTCTCTGTTTAAAGATTGTTAATGAAGTCGTTGCAAGTATGCAGAGAACAACTTAACCTGTTTTCACTGAAAGCGCCTGATCATTAACCGAATAAGTAAAGCGTTTCCAAAGTTAGTCCCTTCACCTGTACGTAGGACAAACTGCAGCGGACGCAATGACGCACTCACCAGCCTCCATAGCACTGGAGATTTTATCTAAAATAAAATACGCTCTGGAGGGAAGAAGTAACAAGGGAAAGTGATGTGGTTAATACAGCAAGACAAACAGAGGCTATCAGAACAGATAAGTGGGCCTTGTGTGTCTTAATGGGGAATAGCTATATAGCTCTCAATATTCAACCTAAGTCATACTGCTAGCAATTGTCTGTCAGTAAGGCAGGTGCGCTGTGGCTTCCCTGTTGTGCCGCACCTTCAATATTACTTCAATATCGTTTGACGGGTGAAACAGCTTAGTATCTGTGTAAGAAGCCCTTAAATCTCACTCAATTTGCCCCTGTTTTGGTGTTTACAATTTTAAGGTCAAGCCCAGTTACCAAAACAGACGCGAACCGATACCATTTGCTATTGCATTCTGTCCAGTTTGATTTATTATTGGGGAGGGAGAGGTGGGTTGGGGGGGGCGGGGGGGGGGGCTCCCCCTGTAAATCACTTTATATTTCAGCTTGGCTTGTCTGTTACGGTGTGTATTTCGTAATGTGCATGAAATAAGAGGTACACGTTTGCTCAACTGGAGAAGAACGCTGATTTTCCTCACACACCTAAGAGTGAAACAGATTGCTACAAAGCTCTGCGCCTGCCACGAATTTCAGCCAAGGCCAGATGTTTATTTCAAATCGTAAACTATTCATCTGGAGGCACGTGTCGTTCTGTGGGTGGATTAACCACATTTTATAGAGATAGAAACCGTCTGTTTTTATAGACAACCGATCTCCTTTTTTTAAAAGAAGGAAAATTGCTTTCTACTACCTTTTGTTGCTTAAAATCCCTGGAGTAGCTTCTGGATAGTGTAATCATCAATTGTTACATTCAACAAGCTCTGCCAAGCAAGGATAACAATGATCAAGCCTTGTCACGCAATGTATTACAAAGCTGCTGGATCCCATTGTCCAGCCTATCTATTTGAGGTAAGCTGATGTACGGCTGCAAATGTCACATTTCACCGCCTCTCAGTGCAGCTCCGAGGAAACAAAGTATCTCATCCCTTAATCTTGGTTACACTGCACATTATTCGTAAACTGCTCAGCCTTCTCTGGAATAAAATGACTGCACGGATGGCTAGAAAAGACATGTGCCACGATTTTAAAATGATAACGATTGTTCTTTTAGAAACTCCCTGTTTTCTCACAATTCTATCGAGTGTTTATCCTAAATCTGCCCATTCTCTTGTCCCGAAGTGTGCAATCCTGACCCAGATGGGACTAGTGTCCTCTTGTGGCCTGTGAAAACTCAGTGTCGATACAGTTCCGCTGCTTTGAGTCATTCGGTGACAAGCCAGATTTTTCTTTTCCCTGTTCTTCTTGCCGAAAGCTTTTAAACCCCGGGCTATATGTTTTCACAATCCGCAGATTGACTGGACTTTAGCATTCACCGTTCCTCTTAACCCTTGTGTAAACGATTCGTAGACCTAATTTAGTAGTGGGGGGGGGGGGGTCTGCTGCGGGGGGAGAGATGTCTAAAACCTTTGCTCGCTTCAGCCGTCATGGGACCTGTTCACATGGGAAAGGCGCCGCTAAGAATGTCAAAGCGAAAAGGACACGCAGAAACGGTAAAGGACAATCACGCAAATCTGTAGAGTCGATCAACACAGTAAATCAGGTATTCTAAAAATGGAAGGGGCCCCTGGTTATTATTGCACTGACCCTTAGATCTGTAACATACATTAGAGACTACACATGCGGATGAGGGAAATTATTGAAAATTCAACCTGAATGGAATTAAATTGAATAAAGTAGGAGGAGCATTGTCAGCTGGAGTGGTCTTTTGGAAAAGTGTAATTCTAATAAAGTCTTTTGAGGTCATCACTGAAAGCCCACTCTACCCGGAGTGTGAGTTTTTCACTTAATTTGAGTATCTTCTGATTAAGTATAATGTCTCCTTTCCCCTCACTGCCTGTACCCTGCACTGAAGATGAGATCAGAGATGGAAATGACATTGAACCGTATTAATGCAGGTGGAGAGGTATGTTTTGACCCACCGCACGCCAATGCAATTTGTCCCTACTGCCCTTCGTTAATAATGTCATGAAACCCTACCTCACCCTCACACTTTTCACAGGCAAGGAAATAAGCGGGAACACACTCCGGCGAGCCAGCACTAATGGTAATTCTAACTCAAATGTAATATCGCTCGTTTAAGCTAGCGATTTAAATGCGTTGTAGTTTTGATTATTCTGTAATCGCCGTGTTGTTGCTTTGTTTCTTGCAGTTGAGTTAGTCATGGCCCAGCATTAACCATGTTGGTATTTATAGAATGCTTTGCCAGCGAATATAAAGTTAATTTAAACTAAAAAGCGAAGTCACCAAGCTTTCAATGAATTGTCATTCTAACAGTATAATTGATACATTGATTCACAATCCCTACTCGTTCATACGTATCGCCCCGACAATTTGAAAAAAAATATCCTTTTCCCACGCACTTTGTGATAATCAATGATTCTAAAAGTAATTTACAATAGTACAAGGCAATGCTGTAGGAATTAAGTAATCTAAACGACCTTGCGTATACGCAGCCGACTGAAATAGAACTTTCCTCGGTTCCTGACTCGCCATTGTGGCGTGGTTTCGAAGGAATTAAATGTTTAACTTTGCAGTTTGTTACAGTGATCCAATAATATGAGTTTCATCACTGGTAACTTCCAATTAATTCAATTTATGCCAAACACCCTAAGCAAAAAGCAATGTCAGGTTTATTACTGCTTCTGAAATTTAGCACAGATGCCTGGGCCTACAGGTTAAAATGTTAACGTAGATTTTATTTTGCCTCATCAATGCAATAAATTTTATACGCTATAAGTATCCATAGATATACACAGAGGTAAATTGGTATCTAGATGGATGCTACTATGAAATAAGTTCTATTTAATTATACATTGCAAAGAACCATGATTAAATGATGTTCGACTTCCAACTCACAACTCCTGGTGTCAACATGCCGATTGCCACACTGGAAATACTGCCACTTATCATAAGATACATTTTCACATCAGGACACATGATTTTAAACCCAAACCAAGGACACTTCATAAAACATCACACTGAATGGAACGTGCCTTAGCTTTTCTGATGTATCTGCGATATTCTAACACGGAGGGAGGAATAATGAAGGAGAGGGGTGAGTAGACAGAACCGAAAGACAATTTGAATGGCAGATCCCGAAGCTTCTGCGGCTCTTCTCGCCGCAAGAAATGACCCTGACATTTGCTTTGATTTAGTTTTCACTCAAAAAAGGCCGGGAGTTCCCCTTTATCCAAAACTGGTCGAGATATTTTGTTGGCACACGGCCACGTTAATTATCGTTTTTGAAACTATGAAAGAAACTGAGCTTAATTATTGCTATGTGAGGTTAAAATGATTTTCCCCTCCATTTCTCTCCAGCACTGACGCACTCAATGTTTTTCAATAGCACGAGCAGAGCCTATTAACAACACTAGGTGCAAAAAGCTTCATTATCTGGAGCCTTATAAGATAGCTTACAATTTTCTACTTAAGTCTGAAATGCACAATATATATATGTATCCGTAAGCGTGCATATATACACTCATACATATCTGTATATGTGTTTGTGTGTGTGCATATATACACATATATGTCTGCATGTGTGCATGCATATATATACTCATATATATCTGCATGTGTGTGTTTTTGTGTGTGCATATATACACATATATATGCGTGTGTGTGCGCATATTTCTCGTGTGTTTGTGTGTTCAATAAAGCAACGTGATAATTTCAACCAACTAATAGCACCAATAGCCTAACTTATCTTTTAGTAATCTTTTCGTGCCCCGAGTCTTTCTGTTTCATGTCGCGAGCGAAACTTCGTTTGATTTGTCTATAATGGCGGTTTGAATCAATTTACTTCCAGCTTCTGATATTAAAGTCTAAATCTACTCCCCTACCCCCTCCCAAAAAAAGAATGTTGTTGAGAAGCAGAACTCTGCGGATTTCCAGAATGGACATATAAAACCTTAGCAACCTAATGCGCTAATTGGACTGTTGGTTGTTTGGAAGATTGCAGTGCTGATTCCTCTGCGTTTATAGCAATTGCCTATTTGTCGAGACGTGTCCTCTATCGTTAAAACAGTTACTACAAACAGCTTCACCGAGCTTCAAAGAGTTATTTACTTGCTAAAGGAAATCCTTTTCCCAGAAATAGTGACGTTCTCTGTTGTCGCACCTGCAATGTACTAAATAGAAAAGGTTGTCACGATTTGTCTTTTGCCATTCAACCCTTACTACAATTTTGGATTTTGTTTGTACACAGTGTATCTGCTCATTCCTGCTGGATGTAATGGATAGATTGATAACTTTTGTAGTACATTAACTGAAATGAAAACTAATGTCGCAGTGTCCCTTGTGTTAAATAAAACCCAGATATTACTCGCCTGAACATATTTGAAGGCATCAAATGTTGCCGACAACTTTATGGCAAGTGAACTAGTGTAATGTGGAATTCTGCCTTTATTAACTGATTCTGCTCCTGGCCCGCTGACCGCGACCTGCTTCAATGCATTTGGGGGTTTGTCACTCCCAATGGGTGGGGCTGCTTGTGTGTTATTTCGATGATTAATATTTTCGTTTGGTTACATAGCCTGACTGCATACCTTTTAATATTGTAGGTGGGGAGAAACTCGCGTCAATAGCTGCACCTATTATCTACTGTAAGGTTTAAAATCACAATTTATAATTCTGCTGCAAAACTCCGCAATATTCGGCTACTCCACTCAAACAGGACAGAAATTCACGAGGATTATTAGCAACATCATTGATTTGGTCAGTCGGATTAATAATTCCAGATCTCACCAGTCAGTACATTAACAGTCTAATTAGGATTTTGCAGGGTCTAGGTGATCAGTTATGGCTAAATGTCGAAACGATTACTTAACTTGTTAGAAATTATGTATTCTAAATGTAGATAATTTGTTTTGGCAAGTTATTTCATATAATTGTGCTGCAAGTCTAAAATATTGTCTAAAATATTGCTATAACAAGTCTACTAAACGTTGTAAAAATATTGAAACGCTCGGCACGTCGGTGCCTGTTAGGCCAAATGATCAGACAGCACTGCAATCAATGTCACAATTAGACTAACTGCCAGTGTTTATTTACTGGGCCATTATTCTAGCAGAGGAGGCCGGAAAGAAACTGATTTCTCTGCCCTTGCAACTTGAATATTTTTGTTAGTTTTGCTTTCATTTCTTTTTAGAGTCCCCACTCGGAACAATGACTGGTTATCTCGTTTGATGCATGTGCACTTTATACCGCAACACACAACATTGCAGACTTTATAACAGTTTCCACAATTTCCCAGTCGATGAAGTACACCATTGAAATTTACGGTGCACTAACATTAATTTAAGTTTCGGGCAATAACTTCTCGCTGTCACCGCAAGCACAAAGTTACTAAAACTGTGTGTGCTCGTCAAGTGAACAGGGGCTTCTTTCTTCTGCGGCACTTAAAGACTCAAAATGAGTCTCAAAATGGTGCAGCCAACTCCAAGCCCAATGTTTGACCCTTCGCCCTTTACTTTTAGTTTAAATAAAGGAATGGAAATAATGTTCAAGCCTGGTACATTAGGTTCAGATAGTAATATTCGAAGCACGGGGCATAATCTGGAATTTGAAATCGGTAATAACCAAAGTATACGTTCAAACTGATATCAAATTCTTCTCTAATTGTCAGACATTTAGCAATGTTTTAAAATAAATACCAAAATATTCTATCCTCTATCACAATGTTTCAGCATTCTGGATGGGCCCGCTAAGTAAAACAGTGCTGAAGACAAATAAAGGATTTAGATTCCTCGAACCATATTATTTTATACAATACGATTGAAAACGATTTACACTTCAGAGGCCTGTCAGTTCTATTTTGCAATGTATAGTTTAATGATAAGCTATTTTTGTTTCAGACTGTGTTCGCAAGCGGTGTTGCAAATCTAATCGCACAGTAAATACAATTAAACATTTTTTAAAAAAATCCTTCTCTTGCCCGCTAAAATCTGGTCACCATACACAACATTTGATTTCAAATATCAGATAATCCAATGGTGCCCGGACTTTCCTTACTAATGAATTTAAGCAAACACACCAAGAAATATTTTAAATTATAGATTTTATTTTTTTAAGAAAAGTGTGAAAATATTGCATTAAAATAATACAGGAATGTTCGCCAATATCCATTTCTTAAACAATTTTACCTTAGAGAGGTACAGAGTTTATAAAACGTAGTATCCATATACAAAACACAGGTTAAAAATATCAGCTGAAAAGGCTTTTCAGAATCTTCTGTTTCACAGCTTTAAAAATCTGTTTTTTATTTCCCCCATTATACTCTTTAAAGAGAAGGCTCTTACACTGTACATAGTGAGCGGTCGATAAACCATTTGATGGCTTCACGTCGTTCAAAAACAGATTTACTTTGCATTGTCTTCAATGGACAATTCAATTTTCTGTGTCAAGTTGAATGTTTACACCTGAGATGCCCTATACACACCATCACTGGAGGTTTGGAAATAGTACCCAGTTCTTTTCCCAACGCAACGCTTTGCAGACATTACTGCAATCCAACTCGAGTCTTTGGAAATGTACATAAATATATATACACGATTAAAGTCTGCTGAACCCTTGACTGTCCGTTATTCTGTTGACATATAGGAAATGTACAAAAATAATCCTACCTTCAGATAGGCGTGCATTATATTTTATTAACAGCCGTTAACATTTGGAATCCTACCATTAAAGTTCCCTGCATTGTGTATCACAGTTTCTTGGTGCAGACTTGGCAGAGTCGATGATGAGGAAGGTATTGATGATAATAGAGGGACGGCTGGAGTCTGGGCCGAGCAGCTGGCTGGACTGGCGTTGGCCCCGATGATATTTTCTATGGAGAAAGGAGACCTCGATATGGCCGAGTTGTGTTTGACAGATTGCACCGAGGGGAGAGTAGGGCTAAGCTGCGGGTAGAAAGAAGTCCTGGCTAGTTCGTTCGCGGGAAGCATGGAGGGCGGGGGGATGGGATGGGCCTGCCTTGAAGGATGCTGAAAGGCAAAAACGGCAGAATGAGGGTGGTAAGCTTGGATCTGAAGCCCGTATCCACAGCCGTAAGGTCCGTAACCATAAGCAGGAATATAATTACCGTGCTCCCGGAGGAGGTCCGCCGATTGCTGCCTTTTGAACCGTTTTCGCCTTCGTAAAAAGCTGCCATTGTCAAACATATCTGCAGACTCGGGATCCAGAGTCCAGTAGTTGCCTTTGCCCGGATTACCAGGCTCCCTGGGAATTTTTACGAAACAGTCGTTTAAGGACAAATTGTGCCGGATGGAGTTTTGCCAGGCGGGGAACTTCTCTCTGTAATAGGGGAACCTATTGCTGATAAATTCACAGATCTCACTCAGAGTCAGTCTCTTTTTTGGACTTTGGAGGATGGCCATTGTGATTAAGGCGATGTAAGAGTAAGGAGGTTTGACCAGAGGGTTTTTGCTGACTGGTTTGTAAGGGTCCCGGCTCGACGTGCTGTCCGCGCAGGAAGGTGATCGAGGCGTCAGGATCTCAGAGTGCATTTGGCTCACCACTTCACCGAAAGAGCTGCCCTCCTGGGCCTCGTCCTCCTCTTCCTCCTCTCCCTCCGCTCCGTCTCCCACCACATCTATGTCGGTCTCCTCTGAGAGGATGGACGCATCGGACATTTCAGAGCTCAGAGTCATAATACAGGCAAACCCAAAGGCTCGAGAGCTGCTCTCAGAGGCTCCGGGGCGATTCTCAGCAACCTACCACCAGCTTCCCACATAAGGAATCCCAGCGAGGAAAAAAATAGGCAGCTTGAAACAGGAAATTGTCCGTCCTGCCAACTTTCTCAATTCCTTTATAGCCTCGGCTCCAAAGATCAGTCGAATCAACTTAAAAAAGATCCCCCCCTCCTTCCAGCCTTTCTCTGGGAATGTGTAAAAAAAATCACCAAATAGAACAGTTCTCAAACACAAATTATAAGCGAAGGAGAAAGGGCGGTTCTCTCTGGAGCCTTATATTACAGCAGAGATCACATGGCTCCAAACGTCACCACAAAATTAGAAAATCTTATCACATTCCTGCTTCAGAATATCGAACAGGGAGTGCTGTGCGATAAATAATTAATAGGCGGTGCGCCCAGCTCCTTCCAGATGTGCCTTCAAGTGTCTATTTGATCCAGCTTTGGGTTTCCTATTGTAAGGTTTCTTTATTCAGCATTTCTGTTTCCCCTCCACCCCCTCAAAATGTATGGGATAAAGGGTAGTTCAGAATATTTTTCCCTCAAATCTAATCCAGTGAATGGAAACTTTAACTGTGTTATTGATAAATGCAAGGATTGTATCATCGATTAAGCAATGCAGCAGGGTTTTGATGAGCGGCCGGCGGCAAATTGCAACCATGAAACCAAACATTTAGATTCCTCTTCAAGGCTGCAATTTACCCAGAAAGAAACTTTTTTAAAAAAGTAAAGTTTTCGGGTCCCCTGAGAAACTGTGGCGAATTACAAACACAGCGCACTCCTAATTGCTGCCTCCACTTTTTAAAATCTGCGTTGAAATTTGAAGTGGATTTTGTAACTAGGCTGGCGGTCTATTGAAGCCGACTGTCGCCTTTTACATTGCTTTTCTCTCCCCGTCTCTATGAAGTTTGTACAACATATAACGCAAAGAAATGTCCCGAGGGGGATTTGCCATTACACACAAAGTAACAGTTTCCTTTTCAAACTTCAGTTTGAATTATTTTTTCAAGCCTGTGAATCTCCATAGCTAACTTTGCTGGGGCGCATTGAACAATTACATTCAACAAACAGCCAGATTCGGAAAGGTAGAAGCAGTCAGAACGTTCTGAAATCAATTTTACCCTCGCTGAGAATTAAAATGTGGTAAAGGGTGGGGAAGGGAAATTGTCCGCAGGGCTAATTCGGAGGTTGTATAGCGAGCAAACTATGCATTGTTTATGAGGCCACCTAAATTCTTCTTCAATATGTTTATTGACATGTTACCAACATTTTGTAATTTCATGCACCGGAAGGTCAATTAAAAAATATACAATCGTCTTCTACCAATACGCTGGCGTTACTGACTAGCTGGAGGATGGCCGAAAACCATATTTCTACGTGGACTTCTGTCATTCGGGGATTTTCACAGTAACTTCAATGCAGTGTTAATGTAAGGCTTACTTGTGACAAATTAATCAACTTTAATTCATTGCATTCGATCCCATGACAGTATATTCTATACACCTACCACCACAACTGCTGCACAGGGCCGGAGATTCACTGTCACGTACTTCACTTTAAACATCTAAAGTGAAGTTTATTTATTAGCCACAAGTAAGACTTACATTAACACTGCAATGAAGTTACTGTGAAATTCCCTTTGTGACGACTGGCCCGAGGAAAACTGTTTTCGCTTTTAACTATCTGACATTTACTTTTCTCTCAAAAAACCGAATAGATGCAAACTGAATTTCGAAGGAAAATCGGCGATATTTGTCACGAGAGTATTTGGAGGAATAACCAACACGGGTTTCTATCTGTCCTTCGGAAATAAAACACAATTTTCTTTTCTTTTGACTCAAGCAGCTCCAATTACAGTACGGGCTGTTGAACTGATTATAATGTTGTTATCCAGGGTTGGATTTCTGCCATCTAGTTTGTAAATGTTGTGCTACCCAATCTCCAGCACAAAAGGAGATCCAGGAAACACAGGTCAATGAAATAATGAGAGGCGGTTTCAAAATGAAAAGTTGTTAATTGTAGCAGAACACTATATAAAGGGTACCTCTCGAAGAACCATTTAAACTGTGATTATGCGATGGAAGTACTTGGAATAAATATGTAAGAAGGCTTGTAGAAAGTACGTTTTCATTAGCTTGTACTAAAATATAGGTCAGGTCAGAACGAATGTTAAATACAAAAACAAGCTACAGAACGTCACAAAGAAAAAGTCATTAAAAACAAAAGCTGAAGGGGTAAAAAAAAAGGCCCGGGCGTAACATTAGATTCATGGCACTTTGTGAATTAAGCTGCGGTGTTCAAAGTTCAAAATAAGAAACTATGTCAGATGTATTAACAGATTTTCTTTCGAAAAGAAAAAGAACCACAGCTCTCCATAAGTTCATTATTCATTACATGTTAGACCAAATGATTAATAGAAGCTGGTTCATGCATAGTTAATGTAAATATTGTTCTTTTTCATGTTTCATTTGGCATCAGGCAAATGACTCAACACCAGAGAGAGAGAGAGGAGAAAAGAAAACAAGGCAGGAAGTGATTTTGGATTTGAAAATATGGTGATGTTGTTTTGAACGAGTTTATGGATTTTCTTACCCATTTCTCGGAGTTTCAGCTCTTGACATGGTGCAAAATGAGAAGGTTTTCTTCAATCATTTTGCGTCTGTTTTGCTAAATTCAAGCTATTTGCCGGTGTCTTCATGAGTAGGTGAATCTCATTCATTTTAGCTGAACGAATGGAATCCGGGACGCTGAGTGTGAAAAGTAACGCATTCCTCTGTTAATGTAAAATCAAAGGGAGACTCATCACTGGATTCCGCCCTGTGCTAAAATAGATTGCATAATGATCATGAACGAGTGCAAACATTCATTGAAAAGATCCCACATAACAATGTCTAAATGACCTAATTCAAATTTTAAAGATCAGTTTTTGAGCAATTTTAATTGCTATTTTGAAGCCTCAGTGGCAGTTCGAAACTACATGATTTGGCCCATCTTTTTGATAAATCCAATAAATAAGATAAACTTAGAAGAGCGCCATTTGTTAACACTTATAACCTGTTCCACTGAGATCTCGACTGTGTTATAATTTGCCGAAATAAAGTTAAAGTGTCTGATCCGAAAAAAATACACTTTTGCATGGTGCACGTTTGCTGATCTCTTTAACTTGAGTTTAATTCCACAGAATGAAACTACCACTGTCCAAATGACTGGACGGTGCCGGCTCCGGAGCGCCATCTATCAGGGTCACAGCACCAGCAGTCTCTTCATTAGCCCTGTGCGCGAATAGGCACAGAATGCATGTACAATAGTTAGGCAATTGATTTGCACATCTCGAAGATGGATTATAATACGCACATACTGGACCAGAGAGATAATAAGCAAACTTTTAACAACATCGTTAGCCCTCTGTAGGCGCTAACTCGATCACACCAAGAGATGCCGTTGTCAACGAAAAATGCCCATTCTGACTAACGCACTGTTCAAATTTCCATGATGTTTACATGATCTTTGTGCTGACTAAAGATGGAATGAATTGTATAGCAGGAAATAGACAGAGAATTCCCCTTAAAAAGACTGCGCACTATTCGGTAAGTCTTTCGTTTTCATCCTGTATTGAAAATTGCCTCGAATGACAAGAAATTTTTAAAAATACTGATTCCATTGATTTAAATTAATTTCTACTTATCCTTCCCTGTCTGTCTCAAAGCCTTATTTCTTCTATTTCTGACCTGCCTTAATGCAACTGATTTATTTCGACATCCTCCATTGATTCATTAAGACATTCTTTATCAGTCATTAGCCAGACAAACTAAAAACATCACCTCTCAGCAGTTTAAGTGAGCCCCGCCTTTTGTATGCTATCACAGGCTTGTCTTATTTTCTCTGTTATTCTTCAATTCACTTCCCATATCGTTTAATGACCAAATAAAGCACACATCCTTCTCCCACCCCGCTCCCAGCACCACTCCAACACTAACTCCGTTCCCCAACCATCCATTCCAACCCCTGGCTCAGGCTGCTGAACTAGACTGTTTGCAACGATGGCGTCCTGTTTAACCTTGAGCTGACCTTCCCACCCCATATCCTCTCCATCACCGAGGCTGCCTACTTCCACCTCCGTAAGGTGGGCAGTCCCCACTTCTGCCTCAGCTCATCTGCCGCTGAAAGCCTGATCCGTGCTTCGGTTTCAGTAACAACAACTGGAATCTGAAATTCAACTACTCCCCAGCAGCAGGGCAGGGACTTTTGGGCAAATTGGCAGCTGAGTTTTCACTGGACCTGTTTTTTTAATCCATTGATTTGGAAAATATTGCCGCGATTTTTAATCCCAATCCAAGTAAAGTTAACAATGGGACTAGGAAACGAGTCTCCAAAAATAATTTGAACTATTATTGTTCAGTGAACTTCAGTGAAAACTGATGGGGGATAGTGAGAAATCAACAGCCCATTTCCTATGAGTCTCTTTATGCGCTGCTGCTAGAGGTTAGTTCCATTCCTCTTGTATCTATACATTTTTAACATTGTAAAACAGTCCAAGGCGCTTCACAGAAATGTTATAAAATTAACATTTGGCATCTGGCCACATAAGGAGAAATTAGGGAGGGTGACAAAAGTTTTGTCAAAGAGGTGGGCTTTTGAGGAGCGTGTTATGGAAAGAAAGAGAAAGGTTACCTCCAGGTTTAACTTCTTTAAAATTCATTTGTGGAAGGTGGGTATCACTGACTTGGCCAACATTTACTGCCTGTGCCAAATTGCCCTTGAGAAGGTGGTGATGTGTCACTTTCTTGAACCACTGCAGCTCATGTGTTGTAGGAACACCCACGGTGCTGTTAGGAAGGGAGTTCCAGGATTTTGGTCCAGCAACAGTGAAGGAAAAGCAATATAGTTCCAAGTCAGGATGGTGAGTGGCTTGGAGAGGAATTTGCAAGTGGTGATGTTTCCAGGCATCTGCTGCCCTTGTCCTTTCAGGTTATAGAGATAATTTTTGGAAGGTGTTGACAAAGAGCCTTGGTGAGTTGCTGCAGTGCAACTTAAAGATGGTACACATTACTGCCACTGATTTTGATTTGATTTGATTTATTATTGTCACATGTGTCAGTATCGAGTGACAAGTTTTGTTCCTTGCCTGCCATACAGACAAAGCATACCATACGTAGAGAAGGAAATGAGAGAGTGCAGAATGTAGTGTTACAGTCATAGCTAGGATGTAGAGAAAGATCAACTTAATGTGAGGTAGGTCCATTCAAAAGTCTGATAGCAGCAGGGAAGAAGCTGTTCTTGAGTAGGTTGGTACATGCCCTCAGAATTTTGTATCATTTTTCTGACACAAGAAGATGGAAGAGAGCATGTCTGGAGTGCGTGGGGTCCTTAATTATACTGGCTGCTTTTCCAAGGCAATGGGAAGTGTAGACATTATCAATAAGTGGAATGTTGGTTTGAGTGATGGATTGGGTTTCATTCACAACTCTTTATAGTTTCCTGCAGTCTTGGCTAGAATAGGAGCTATACCAAGCTGTGATACAACAGGGAAGAATGCTTTCTACGGTGCATCTGTAAAAGTTAGTGAGAGTCATAGCAGGCATGCCAAATTTCCTTAGCCTCTTGAGAAAGTAAAGGCATTGGTGGGCTTTCTTAACTATAACATTGTTAAGTTATAATTAACTTAACCAGTAACCAGGACAGTTGTTGCTGATCTGGACACCTAAAAACTTGAAGTCCTCAACAATTTCTACTTTGTCCTGATTGATGTAGACATGGGCATCTCCTCCACTACACTTTCTGAAATCAATGACCATCTCCTTCATTTTGTTGACATTGAGGGAGAGATTAATATCGTCTCACCAATTCACCAGATTCTCTATCTCTTTCTTGTACTCCATCTTGTCACTGTTTGAGATCCAACCCACTATGGTGGTGTCATTAGCAAACTTGAAAATCAAGTTGAGGGGAATTTATCCACACAGTCATTGGTGTATAAGGGGTATAGTGAGGGATTGAGGACACAGCCTATGGGGCATTGGGGTTGAGGGTGATCGTAGAGGAGGTTTTGTTACCTATCCTTGTTGATTGTAGTGAGTTAGGAAGTTCTGGCTCCATCGCAGAGGGAAGAGTTGAGCCCCACGTCATGGAGTTTGGAGATGAGTTTCGTAGGGATGGTGTTGAAGGCTGAGCTGTACTCTATAAGTAGGAGTCTGATATGGGTGTCTTTGTTATTTATGTGTTCCAGGGTTGAGTGCAAGGCCTGGGAGACGTCATCCGCTGTGGACCTGTTGCGGCAGTAGGTGAACTGTAATGGATCCAGGCAATTTGAGAGGTCAGAATTGATTTGTGCCATGACTAACCTTTCAAAGCACTTCATAATAATGGACGTCAAAGCCACTGTCATTAAGACACGCTGCCTGGCTTTTCTTCAGTGGTGGCGGGAGTGGATGTTGGAAATAGTGGATGTGGTGCCCATCATCCTGGATGATACCTAGTTTCTTGAGTATCGTTGGAGCTGCATTCATCCATGCTAGGGGTGCATATTCCATCACAACCTTGATTGTGCCATGTAGATGGTGGGCAGCCTTTGAGGAGTGTGAGTTATTCTCTGCAGAATTTCCTGCCTTTGACCTGGTCTTATAGCCACAGTATTTATATAGATGATTCAGTTTAGTTCCTGGTCAATGGTGACCCAAAGGATGTTGATAGTGAGGGATTCAGTGATGCAAATGCTTTTGAATTTCAAAGATGGATGACCGGATTCTCTCTTGTTGGAGATAATCATTGTCTAGCACTTGTGAATCGTGAACGTTACTTGCATATTCAGATGCTTTCCTGGACAGTCTCTCAGCTTCCAACCTTGCCGACTGGAGCTTATTCAAAACTTAGTTGCCCACATGATAATTCACACCAATTCCCAATCACCCATTATTTCTGTGCTTACTGATCTACTGGCCCAGCAAATCTTTAAATTTAAAATTCTCACCCTTTTGCTCAAATCCCTTCATGTCTCAGCTAACCATCCAATAGGTCTCCAAATCTCAAAAGCTTTCATGCTTCTCAAACTCTGCCCTCTTCAGTGATCCTACTTTGATTGCTTATTATTGGTGACTGTGTCTTGAACTATCTCAACTTTAAGTTCCAAGACTTCACAGCTCTCTCATCTCTTAAGATGCTTCTTAAAACCTACTTCTTTGACCAAGCCTGTGGTGTGTCATTTTACTAAATCAGAAGTGCTATATAAATGCAAGTATTTATTGTTGTCATTATTATAATTTCAAGATATGAAAAGACATAGTGGTACAGCAGGAAACAAAAAATACAAAACACCACCATTATAGTTATTTTCTATTTAATACAGTACAATGCATTGTCACCCATTGATTAGGACACATAATCAAAGAACATTTTACAGACAATTTTGTCAAAATGTTGGAAAATATGTCAAATAGGGTATCAAAAACACGTAGCAGAATAGAGAGGCTACTGTTCACTGCAAAACATTTTGCAGTAGTCCCGCTCCTCAGTCAGCGTTGCCTGATATATCCTAAATTCCTCAAGATAGACTTCATGTCACATTTTTCTTTGTAACATCTTCCTGCTTACGCCACAGCACTCACCTTGATGCTTCCTGCAGCAAAATGCATTGATGTCCCCAAAAGTGTCTTGCGGTAACAACCTCTGATTCATTTCACACTGTTCATTCTAATACTTTCCGTTTGTATCTTATCCCTCAGCTTAATGCATCTGTTAAAATAGCACAGAGGCAAGAATTATATTTACATTGGTAAAAAATAATTTCCTAGGCTCAAAAAAGAGTAACAGCATAAAAAATGGACCAAGAAATAAGTATGTTATCCTGGTAATCGTAGATTATCACAATATATATGATTCACCAGTACAGCTATTTTCTGTATAGTTTTGATTTGATTTATTATTGTCACGTGTATTAGTATACAGTGAAAAGTATTGTTTGTTTGCATGCTACACAAACAAAGCATACCATTCATAGAGAAGGAAAGGAGAGAGTGAAGAATGTAAAGTTACAGTCATAGCTAGGGTATAAAGAAAGATTAACCTGTGGTGTATTTTCTCTTACAATGATTAATTAAAAGACAGTAAATATAGTTACATGTGTATAAAAATGCTACTCCCAAAATGCTGGAAAATGCACCAGATATTGTATCAATAACATTTTTGAGGGGGGATGGGGAGATACACCTTTGAACTCCTGATAAACTAAACTCTGTGTATGATGTATGGTGTACTCACCTTTACAATTGCCAATCGACCATTGAAGACCATCTGTATGAAGTTGTTTTCTCAGTGATTTGGCAACACAACAGATCCAGCATAACTGCACGAAATGGAAACTAACTTGAAAAGGGGCCAGGCAGTCTCATGGATCACACTTAGGTTTTTTAACAGGAAGAAAGAATGGCATATCACATCAGCTCTTTGACTGACATAAGAAATGTCAACAGCTGTTGGGTGCCAGTGAGCAGGAGAGAATAGTGCAATATTCTCTGCTCATATTGCTCCAAAAACTCCCGGAGTCTAACCACACCATTTGTTTTGCTAGAATTGCAGCTATATGAAATGCTTGGGAATGTGTTACAAGAGCTGTCCTTTTCATCCAGCAGGAATCCACAAATCTGTTGAGTATTTATATGTGAATGTTGAGGTTAGTCGAATTTTCCATGGAGGTCTGACACTTTTATCAATTTTGTGAGGTAAGTTGAATTAGTTTTGTGGAAGTGCATTTATCTTCCCTTCAGGTTTAATGTTCGAATGTAATGCATTATGCTGAAAGCAAAAGAGGAAAACAATCACTGTGACAAAAGCAAATATGGAGATAATTCCTTCTCAGCATGTGGTTCAACAATCATAAATCTTCAATGTAATAAATCTTCAGAAAGTGTATATAAACATCACTAGTTAAACTTTCAAGGCCAAGTGATTTATTAAGGGCTCATTTCTTGAGCAGCCTTTTTAGTTATGCTCAAGAATTAGTACGTGTCTTGGGTTGAAGAGTCAATTTATGGTGTTTTCTTTTCTAAGGAATTTGAATGGTCACTTAATTTCCTTGTACCTTCTTTTGAAGATTAGAAGCACAAGAATCAATTATTCCTCCTTGGAGCTCAGTAACTGTAAACACATTGTGGTTTGCTTTAACATTTTCATAGCTATTTTCCAGTAGAAATGTGATACCTTTCAGAAATGATACTTCATATATTTGGTTAGATTGACGTGGTGTTTCAGCTTTGTCTTCATAAGAATATATGCTGCCCTGAATTAAAACTATATTTAGTTTTTCAATTGGAAAGAGATGGTTACTTAGGAGAAAATTGAAAATGAAAGAGCAAAGTAGAGAGTACATATTCCTGGAAACACGACTGAGAGAAATGAAAAATGCTAAAGCAACATAACTGGCATGAGATATATCATATTAACTGTATAAGGCTATATTTCCTAAACTGTGGTAGCAATTTCAATGACTATTGCTCAAACTAAAATAAAGTTTATTTATTAGTCACAAGTAAGGCTTGCATTAACACTGCAATGAAATTACTGTGTAGTCCCCTGGTTGCCACAACCCAGCGCCTGTTTGGGTCAATGCACCTAACCAGCACATCTTTCAGAAGGTGGGAGGAACTGACCATCTCCAATATAATTGAAGAATCTAACCATCTCCCCTTGACATTGAATGACACCACCATTGCTGAACCCCTGCTATCGACATCCTATCAACATATCAATAACCAGGACCACACATATAAATATTATGACTTCAAGAGCAGGTCAGAGGCTCAGAATCTAAACCCTAGTGTCAGGCAGATTAGCAGGGTAAGTATGTGGGGTTACAGGAAAAGGGCCTGGGTAGGATTGTGGTCAGTGCATACTCAATGGGCTGAATGGCCTCCTTCTGCAGGGATTCTATGATTCTGTTCTATTCTATGAATCCTGTGGTGAAAAACTCACCTCCTGACTCCCCAAGCCTATCCATAATCCACAAGGCACAAGTCAGGAGGGTGTTGGAATATTCTTCACTTGCCTGAATGAGTGCAGCTCCAACAACACTCAGGAAGCTAGGCACTATCCAAGATAAAACAGCCCACTTGATTGGCACCCCATTCGTCACCTTAAACATTCATTTCCCTCCATCACCAGCGCACAGTAGTAGCAGTCTGTATGCTTTACAAGATGCATAGCAGTAACTCAGCAAGGCTCCATCGAGACTACCTTTCAAATCCATGACCTCCATCGCCTTGAAGGACAAGTGCAGCAGATACATGGAAACATCATCACCTTTCATTTATCCTCCAAGTCATACACCATCCTGGCTGTCGCTGGGCAGGGACTCCCACCCTACATCTAGGGTCTAACTACATCATTTGGACTACATGATCCAGGAAGGCTTGCTCAAACACTCCTTTTCTAGGACAATTAGGGATGGGCAATAAATGCTGGCCTAGCTAGTGACTCCAACATCCTGTGAACAAATAGAAAATGTGATAGCAGTTCAAATTCAAATAGTGTGAAATAATAGATTAAGGTACAAATTTCACAGTGAATCAACTCAGATGAACTTTGAACAATAGGTCACAATCTAAAAATTACCACTGGCAATATTGGCTATTTTTATGGCATTGCTTTGTCCAATATTTTAATGAAGGTGATAACCTAATTAAAATGAATGCTATTAAGTATTCACTTATAATAGCATCAATGGTAAATTTTAGTCTGATGCCTCTTAGAAAATAAAAACAATGTGTTTTTGTTCCGTTGCTCTGTTGTGTCATGGTTTTTAAACAATGACTCTCCCTTATCATTTTAGAAAATTGGCCCGCTAGTTTTTCAAACACTTCTCCAAAACTTTCCAACCAACAAACCAAGTTGTGCAAAAGTAGCTTTTCTTAAAATACATTTTGAATATCAATGTATTGTAAAGATAACATTCTGCTTCCAGGTCTAAACATTTTAATGTTTCATTTTACAGACGGCAGAATCTTGACATCTTTTTCAACTTGGAAAAGGAAAATTAGCAATATGTATGAAAGGTAGCAGATCTGCTACCACCCATTTTGTGTCTCTGTGAATGTTGAATTTCATCCCCATTATTTGATCTGACACTTCTGGAATAGTTTCAAAGCTGTATTATTAGGTGACATTAAACAATAACCCTTTCTTGCTGGCTCAGGCGAACCCTTATGAATTTGAATGGATTTTTTTGAAGAAGAGCGAGGACTTCACAAGGCGTCATGTGCAATTTCCAATGTGAATTGCACGTCACTAAAATAAGATAAACTTGTTAATTCTTCCAATGTTTATGTTGGATATTGTTGTATGCAAATCGGCTTTTGTGTTTCTTACACAACAAACTTAATACAAAGTAATTCATATAAAGCATTTCTGCCAGGAATAATAAAGTGTTAGATAAATTAAATTATTTCTTTCCTATTAAAATAACAGGATTTTGGAAGGGAAAGTATGTTAAGCAGGTCACAATACCAACAAAGTTTAAAGTTAGGAATAGAATTTAAAACTATGGAAATACTGGAATGTGAAAGTTCTGATGAAAGTCCCATGTGGAAAATGTTAACAATCTTTCCATTTCAGTCGCTGGTCCACCTGCACCCTATTTTCCAGATTTCCTTTTGTTTGTAATTTTAAGTCAATCATGTTTGAAGTATTATGGCTGCTGACTGCATTTTGCACATCCCATATGAGAAAGAAAATATTACTTTATTAGCCAATCTAGAGGATGCCCTTAGAATAATTGAAAAGTAAATGTGCCTCGAAGTCTTATTGAAACAAGACTGAGGAACTCTGAGCAACTTACTGTCACATATGGCATATATTAGTACTTAGAAATGTACATGGCCAATATACTGTATATTATTTCCATCAATACAGTATGTGACTGATAGACACTTAGTGAAATATTTTTATTTTGGTGCTATTTCAACGTGAACATCCATGACACTGCAATGATGGAGGCCCTGTATATCAGTAGATTGAGGAAGAAATCACAGCATTCTGGACATAGAGAAATTAAGGGAGTAGCTGGATATGTAATGAATGCAAAGTAGATCAAACTAGTTTAAAGTGAATTTGCGTATATTGGAGAAATCACAAGAGAAAACAAATTATTCTCAATGGTAAAACTCATTGGAATGGAAGGAAAAGAGAGGTTTCAGAGTACAAATGTGCAGAGAGCCATATTAGACTTCATAATATCCTTCCAAGTGGAAAATGGGAACAAAAATGACCAATTTTGGGCTGAATGTTCCATAGGAACATAGAAGCAACAAGCAGAAGAAGGCAAGTTCAGCCCTTTGAGCCTGCTCCACCATTCAATCAACACGTGATTTGCTTGATGGTGTCGACCTTTGATGCTGTTTTTATTTTTAGAACATCTTCTCCGGAGTCTTCAACACATCATTGATGAAGATGAACATCTCGCCAGGGCCATCCCCACACCCCCACTTCTTGCCTTCAAACAACTGCACAACCTCAAACAGACCATTGTTCACAGCAAACTACCCAGCCTTCAGGAGAACAGTGACCAGAACACCACACAACCCTACCAAAGTAACCTCTGCAAGACATGCTGTAACCCCCATGACGCGCCTGGACTTGTAAAATCTCACTTACTGTCCTTTCTGGAGTACAATACACTATAACCTATGCTAATGCTATCATCCCCACTTACATTGTCTGCGTCTTTAAGACTTGAATAGCAGATTAGCTGTAAAGACTTGCGTTCTAATCAGTATCCTGTAAACTGTGTGTGACTTTATATGCCCTTCTCTGATCAGAACCTTCCACACACCTGACGAAGGAACACCGTTTCCGAAAGCTTGTGAGAGCACTATCAAATAAACTGGTTGGACTCTAACCTAGTGTTGTGAGACTTCTTACTGTGTTTACCCCAGTCCAATGCCAGCATCTCTACATTGTTTTTATTTTTGACAGAGATGTAGGATCTGTGAATATCTAACAGTTGATCTATATCTTGGTCTTTCTCGGCAAATCAGTCTTGGTGCACCTATTTGATACATCAGAGAACCTTTGGTGCTTGGCTGTGTTTGACAAGCCTCCATTTCTCCAAGGAGAGTGCCAATGCTTAGACTTGGGGTGTAATCAAACTCCGTTCAATTCATCAGCTTGTTGGAAGATTGTGTTTGTGATGGTGAGGTCCAACTCATTGCATTTAGAGAGGAAAAGCTGGCCATTGGAGTTTACCCTCAGTTGTGGTGCCTCAATACTCCCCTCCACATATTACAGTCTATATCAACATAGGCACTGTTATCATCAAGGATAATGGGGCAAATTTTCCCATTCTGCCTGCCACGGGAATTATAGCAGGTGAGGGATAAAACATGGAAAGGTCTGTTGACCTCGGGTGGGATTTTCCATTTTCAGGGTGATCGCGGCCAAAAGGTTGATGAGTTTGCACCAATCTAATACTTCTCTGATGAACCTGCTGAAACCAGCTTCTTTGACCTTGTCTGTGGCTTCCTAATGCAGATAAACCCAATGATCCTAAAGCAACCACTGGACTCACCAACAAAAAAGAATTTTTTTTAGGGTACTTTTCCATGGAGCTGAGGAGGTTTAACTGCAGGGAATATGAGTGCTTCAGGAACAGGAATAACTCAGGGGGTTATCCTAGGACCTACCATCTTTAGCTGTTTCATCAATGACTCTCCCTCTATTATGAGTTCAGACATGGGGATGTTCCCTGATGATTGCAACAAGATTCAGCACCATTTGTGACTCCTCAGATATTGAATCAGTCCATGTCCCTGTGCAGCAAGATCTGGGCAATATTGAGACTTTGGCTGATAAGTGGCAAGTGATATTTGAGCCACGCAAGTGACAAGGAATGGCCACCTAAAACAGGAGAGAACCCGACTGTTACGATGGCCATGAAGGGCATTGGGGATCATCAATAGATCTCTCCATGGGCTTCGTGGAGTATGAACTCCCTTATCGAGCAAGTGAAGTCTTGTCCAATGGGAAGTGAACAGCAGGGGTTAAAACCTGTTGCTTCAACCCGAACCGGCATTTTGTTGGTCCCCAGGTTTTAACTTGCATGCTGGTGTGACTCCTTCTTGTATTATCATTAAGGAGTTTTGGTGATAGAAGACTGACCTTGGCGGTATTATTACATTGGCGACAAGGAGTTAAAAACAATTATTACATTGGTGATGAGGGATTAAAAACAATTTTTTTTCTCTCCAGTCAGCCTCTGTAGTAAATAACATGCAGCTCTTCCCTGGTAAGAAAAAGTAATTTTGCCTCTTTTCAGGAAACTTGAATCCAAGTCGGGAAGACTGGGCCTAATATTCAGACCAGTGCTTCACTTCTTCCATGCTAATAACATCAAAGGAGACGAAAAGCAAAGAGTAATTTTGTTGATGTCATGCAGGGTCCCAATATTCAACGTGATAAAAAATCTGACCTACTCAGATGCCCCTGTCTCAAAAACCTTTTAGTGAGCTAGGAGACTTGGTGGAAAACCTCTTTCACCCAAAGCCCTTAGTTCAACAAAATTATGCTAATGAAGCCTGAGGCCACATTTGGAATAATTGAACCTTGAACCTCTGGCTACTGCTGTAGTCACAATGTGTTCAAATTGCAGGCCCAAAATCAGGCCTTGCATTGCAACTGACTGCAGAATGCATCAAGCATGTAACATTCAGTTATCCTGGGCCTAAAGCAACTTAACCAGTGGTCCATTGAAGGCTACTAGCAAAGAATTAAATCAGTCATGAGCACCTAGGCTTCATCTCAGTGGGTCACAAGATTAAAGTTGGGCATGTTGACTAACCATGATCCTAAGAATAAGATTGAATACATTAAATACATGCCAAATAGTTTGTAACAATTATAGAAAGTGCTTAATCATTCACATATGAATTTATCTGTCATCAACTTCAAATGGTAAAAACAAACTAAACATTTATGTTTTGGATGCAGAAGGAGTGCATGGCTCTCACAGTCAATGTTAGGAGCAATCAATGTGTACCTCATTTCACTTGCCCTTGCTTTATTTGCATATCACTTCAGTCAAACTGGTAGAAAAAAAACTACATGGATGAAAAACAGTGGAATTAGCAATCCTGTGCATAGGAAATGGACAACAAAATGTCTTGTGGGCTGCACTCAAAATCCAGAAGGCTGCATGTGGCCTCCAGGCTGTAGGGTGCCCATCACTGAGTTAAATACTTGAATATGGAATGCGGAGGAGCAGCAGCCTCACTTCTATCCCAATTTCACCCCATCATCAAATGGGTGACCCCTTACTTTATTAAACATAGTCTTGTTGGGGATTTTTCATTTTTTACAAATAATGCAACAAACAAATACACGTTGGAAGAGACAGGGAAGTACCAACACAGTTGGTTTGGATTATTCATCGTACCCTGTGCCTCACATCATACAGATAATGACAGGATATACTGGAGAATGGGGGAAATATCAGGACATTAAGACAAGGTCATAAGTGGCATAGCAGTGCACACCCAAGCTTACGGGATAACAGTGACAGAGTTGCATAACTTACGCAAAATCTTGTCGAAGTCCGTCAGACAATGCAGAGCCTAAAACTTTAAGGTAAGGGCCCCATAACTTACGGAATGTATCTGATTTAGTTTGAGTAAAACAGTTCAAGAATTCCATTGGGATACACTCCATAATAATTTAATACCAATTCTGAATTGAAGGAGACTATCACTAATCCATGAATATAGGATATTTTTCTCTGCTGCAAAATGTTAGGATATTGTACAGCCTTTTCCAATTATCATCATTTATCTTTCTATCTGGAAGACCCAGTATTAAATACAAGGGATCAAATTCTAAGGCCATATCAAGAATCCGCTCAAGCTCTTTAAGGACATTAAACCAGTAGGATTTAATCTTAACACAAGACACAAAACAATTTGCGTAGTACCCCATGCCTATCTTGCACTTCAGGCAGAATGAGAATACAGCGGAATCAAACCTAGGTCTTAAGAACATAAGAACATAAGAAATAGGAGCAGGAGTAGGCCATCTGGCCCTTCGAGCCTGCCCCGCCATTCAATAAGATCATGGCTGATCTGTCGTGGCTCAGTTCCACTTTCCCGCCCTCTCCCCATAACCCTTAATCCCCTCTCTTATCAAAAACCTATCAACCCGCTTCTTAAAAATATTTAGCGAGGCAGCCTCCACCACTTCAACAGGCAGAGAATTCCAGAGATTCACCACCCTTTGAGTGAAGAAGTTCCTCCTCAACTCCGTTCTGAACTGCCCCCCCTTTATCTTGAGGCTGTGCCCCCTAGTCCTACTGTCTTTTTTGAGCGGGAAGAGTCTTTCCACCTCTATCCTATCCATCCCATTCATCATCTTATACGTCTCAATGAGATCTCCCCTCATTCTTCTAAACTCCAACGAGTACAAGCCTAGTTTATTCAGCCTCTCCTCATAGCTCAACCCCCTCAACTCCGGTATCAGCCTAGTAAACCTCCTCTGCACTCCCTCCAAGGCCAAAATATCCTTGCGCAGGTGCGGCGCCCAAAACTGCACACAGTACTCCAGCTGCGGCCTCACCAATGCCCTATACAGCTGCAGCAAGACCTCCCTACTTTTATATTCAATCCCCCTCGCTATGAAGGCCAGCATCCCATTCGCCTTCCTGACCACCTGCTGCACCTGCAGGCTGGGTTTTTGCGACTCATGCACAAGGACCCCGAGGTCCCTCTGCACCGTCGCCTGCTGCAGTTTTTCGCCACGTAAGTAATAGTCCTTCCTACCATTCTTCCTACCAAAGTGGACCACCTCACACTTGCCAACATTAAATTCCATTTGCCATTTCCTGGCCCATTCACCCAGCCTATCTAGATCCTTCTGCAGACTCTCCACACCCTCCGCACAATTTGCCTTTCCCCCAATCTTGGTGTCATCAGCAAATTTCGACACCCTACACTCGGTTCCCTCCTCCAGATCATCTATATAAATGGTAAATAGCTGAGGCCCCAGCACCGACCCCTGGGGCACCCCACTAGTCACCAACCGCCAATCCGAATAGCACCCATTGACCCCCACTCTCTGCCTCCTATTTGACAACCAATCCTCTATCCACGCTAACACCCTACCCCCAACTCCATGTCCTCTGACCTTCTGCAGTAACCTCTTGTGAGGTACCTTATCAAACGCCTTCTGAAAATCCAGAAAGACCACATCCACCGGCTCTCCTCTATCCACCGCCCTAGACACATCCTCATAGAACTCCAGTAAATTTGTCAGACACGACTTCCCTTTAATGAAACCGTGTTGCGTCTGCCCTATCAAGCAATTCCCTTCAAGATGCCTCGCAATTTCCTCCTTAATGACGGATTCTAACATTTTACCTACCACAGACGTTAAACTAACCGGCCTGTAATTCCCCGCCTTTTGCCTGGCACCCTTCTTAAACAACGGCGTAACATTAGCCGTTTTCCAATCCTCCGGCACTTCCCCGGAATCCAGCGACGTCTGGAAAATAACCACCAAGGCATCCACTATCACCTCCGCCATTTCTTTCAGAACCCTCGGATGCATTCCATCCGGTCCTGGGGACTTGTCCACAATCAGCCCCTCCAGTCTGTCGCGCACCACCTCTCTAGTAACAGTAATGTCATTAAGACCCTCCAGTCCTACCACCTTTCCATCGCTAACACCCGGCAAATTATTCACGTCCTCCTCCGTGAAGACAGAAACAAAAAAGTTATTCAAGACCTTAGCCATATCCCCATCCCCTACCACTAGGTCCCCTTTCTCATCCGCTAAGGGACCAACGTTCACCCTAGCCAGCCTCTTCCTTTTTATATATTTATAAAAACTCTTGCTATCCTTTTTTATATTAAGTGCTAGCCCAGCTTCATAGCTTCTTCTACCCTCCTTTATCAACTTTTTTGTCAATCTTTGTTGACATTTAAACCTTTCCCAATCCTCTTCTCGCCCACTGCTCTTAGCTACTCTAAATTCCTCCGCTTTTAATTTAACACTTTCCTTCACCTCCTTCGTTATCCACGGCTTATTACCTCTCTTCCTACTGTCCTTTTTAACCATCGGAATAAATTTCTGCTGAGCACCAAGAAAGATCTCCTTAAAGATCCTCCACTGCTCCTCAGCAGACCTACCTTCCAACGCGCTCCCCCAGTCCACATTCGCCAATTCTTCTCTCATCCTACCATACTCCCCTCTATTCAAACAAAGGACACGTGTCCGGGAACCCACTTTCTCCTCCTCCATCTGCAACAGAAACTCCACCATACAATGATCACTCTCTCCAAGAGGATCCTTCACCTCAAGGTCCCTAATTCTACCCGCCTCATTACATAGCACCAGATCCAAGATAGCTCGCTCCCTCGTCGGCTCCAACACACACTGTTCCAGGAAACTATCCCGGCAGCATTCCAAGAACTCCTCCTCGAGCCCACCTCGTCCAACATGGGTCGACCAATCAATATGCAGATTGAAATCCCCCATAACTACTGCCGTCCCATTCCTGCACGCCGCACTTATTTGCGCGTTAACAGCCCGCCCCACCTCCAGATCATTATTCGGGGGCCTATAGACGACACCCACCAGCGTCTTCCTCCCTTTGCTGTTCCTAATCTCCACCCACAACGATTCCACTTTCTGCTCTTTGGCTCCGATATCATCCCTTGCTACCACCTTGATGCTGTCCTTAATCAGCAGAGCTACGCCACCCCCTCTTTCCTCCTGCCTATCCTTCCTAAACACTTGATAGCCCTGTACATTCATCTCCCAGTCCCTGTCACCTTGCAGCCACGTCTCTGTAATGGCCACCAGATCGTATCCATTTGTGTCGATCTGCGCCACCAGCTCATCCACTTTATTCCGAATGCTTCGTGCATTCAGATAAAGCGCTTTCATCCCAGCCTTCTTCTGGACCCTATTTGCCGTAACGCCACCACTTGGGACATCCTCAGCCTCTTCCCTTACCTGTACCCTATCCTTAACTGTAGACCTCCTAACATCACCTACCCTCGCACCCTCCCCCCCCCTAATTAGTTTAAAGCCCTGTCTACAGTCCTCTTTACTCGATTCGCCAGCACTCTGGTAAGTTTGGAGTAATATGGTGTATATCGTGAGCTGAATCTCTTTTGTTCGATTACAAACTGAGATTTTATTGGCATATTCCCAAACATTACCCCATGTTTCATCATCAACACTTACCACAAGGCCTCTTTCCCAGGACCACAGCATGTCTGATGTATTCTCACAAGATCTCGAACACAAAGACCAGGATTATCCAGTTCTTCACGCTGGTGGAATTCTCTGGAGCCACCGGCAGCACAAGCCCTGCCGCAGGTTTCCCGGCAATATGGAGTAGCTTCAATGAGAAATCCCATTGACAGCAGAGAGTCCTGTCACGAGCGAATGTTGTGCTGCCTCCCGCTACCGAGAAAAACATTGAAGAGAGGCCAGATACTTTTTGGTGAGATTATCATACAATTTACCAATTAACTACTTAGGCTCCGCCAGTAGCAGAACTTTTCTATCAGGAAAACCTTAGCATCATGAAGTAGTGTTGTTTTATTAGGGGTAAAGTGCCTGCCTTAGAGTCATAGGGCGTTACTTTACCATTTTGATTCTAAGTGCTGGGCGGACTTGAAACTGGGAGTGTTTCAGATCCAACTTTTAGACCCATTCTCAGGCATCCCCATGCACACTCGTGCAAAAATATCAGCGATTGCAAATCGTGCTGCACAAGCCTGTGGACAGGGCTTAACACGCTCGAAATGCAACACCTCCAACTGCACATGCACAGAGAATAATATGATAGAATGCTGCTCCCCTGCACATGGTCCCCGGACCGGGTAAAGCTTCCCCCTGAACCCCCACAGATATTGCCCCACCCCACAAGATTACTGGTTCTCTAATCCCTCCATCCCCCCACCACCCAGACAGATCATGGCCCCATTCTCCCACCGATCTCAGGCAGACTGATCCACCCTCCTCCTTCCCACCCACCGATCCCAGGCAGAGTGGCAGCAAACTCCCTTCCCCACCACCAATCTCAGGCAGAGCGGCAGTGAACCCGCCTTCACTGATCTCAGGCAGAGTGACAGTGGACTCCCCTTCCCCTCCAATGATCTCAGGCAGAGTGGCAGAGAGCAGATCCCCCTTACCCACCACCCCTCCCCCCCCCCACCCACCCACTGATCTCAGGCAGAATGGCAGTGGACCCCCTTTCACCCCCACTGATCTCAGGCAGAATGGCACCTCCTCTCCCATCCCCCACCCCCTTCCCTCACTGATCTCAAGCAGACAGCCATTGGACATCCGGCACTTACCTCCTCACAAACTGGAATGCCCGAATCGGACTTAAATGGAGCATGTCTGTTTCACACCAATTCTGGATGGGCAGATGCAGTGGTAAAGGGGGAAGTGCCAGTAAAGTTGGGCGTGCAGCCCATTAAGTCAACTTAAATGCATTTAAAAGGCCGTTGTGCCCGGTCCTGATTTTCAGGTCTTGGTAAAGGGGGAACTGGATAGCGCTACTCGCCTCACGCCTGACTTTATCAAGTTTCCATATCTGAAAACAGGCACAACGTGATGGTAAAATCTGACCCAAAGAGTCATAGATGTTTACATCATGGAAACAGGCCCTTTGGCCCAACTTGTCTATGCTGCCCAGTTTTTATCTCTAAACTATTCCCAAATGCGCGCATTTGGCCCGTATTCCTCTATACTCATCCTACCCATGTACCCATACCTCTGTGTGTTCTGGTTTCTTCTCACAGTCCAAAGATGTGCAATTAGATGGATTGCCCATGCGAAATCACTCCTTAGTATCCCAAGATGTGTAGGTTAAGGGAATTATGGGTATATGCATGGGTTGCAAGTATCTAAAAAAGGAATGTTTCAGGATATCAAACTGTTGATATGGCTGCTCAAAAATAACAGGGTGGTGCCGTCATCACATCACAACACATCACCCTGCCTACAGAAACCTCTATTTAAGGATAAATGGACATCCCCAGATTCAATAGGATAATAGGTGAGATTTGCCTCAGTGCTCACTCACAGGATTATCCCTATCAATGTGATAAATCACATTACAGGATCAATAATGAGATGAGGTTATAGCGGATACATTCTTGGATTACCCAGGATTACCAAAGAGCTACAGAATGTGACTCAAAACAGGATATCAGGCAAAGCTCAGACACAAGATCGTGCCGATCCAAATATAAAATAAAACAACATTACAGGAACTATACAAAAACATAATTACAGGGGCAGGGTCCAGGATTAATGATGAGCTGTGGATTACGTGTTCGAACTCTTGTCTTCCATGGAGTCTAAAGTAACAAGAGTTTCAACAGGATTGTCAAAGGTTTTAACAAATCCTTCAGAAGTACCAAAATAGCAGGAAAAAGCCTGCTTCACAACCAGTTCACCATGTTGAGGGCCTAGTTCCCTTCTGGATGCCTCTGATAGCTCCTCTATCAAGAATTTTCCTGACACTCCTTGGCATTTTGTCATCAAAATGCCACCAAAAATCTTCCCAATACAAAGCACTGAGTATTCACCCCAGGATAAGGTGATTATGTACTGCACTTAAGAATAAATGAAAGGACTAAAAAATGAGTAGCGTCGGAGCTCATGGAGACACAGTTTGCTTGAAACACCTGACTCCCAGCCTTTTATTTTTATACAGTGACTCAGTGGTATTAGAATCTCCCACATCCATCCTGTCAAGATCCCTCAGGATCTTATACGTTTCAATCAAGTTGCTTCTTACTCATCTAAACTCTACTGTATACAAGTTTAGCCTATCACACTTTTTCTCACAAGACAACCTGCCCACACCTGGTATTCGTCTGATGAACCTTCTCTGAGAGACAAAGGATATAGCAGATAGGTAGGGAAGTAGAGTTGTGGCCACAATCAGATCAGCCATGATTTTATCAAATTATGAAGGAGCTCAAGGGGCTGAGTGGCCTACTCCTCCTCCTAATCCATCTGTTTGCATGCTTGGCACTAGAAATTCTTTTCAGCCTTCTTTTAGCTACAGAATAGGCTGTTTACTGACAATGCACACCAAATGCTCTGAGTTTCACCTGAGTCTCAGACCTCATCACCACATTAAGCTGTAGACATCATTTTGGTATCCAGGAATAATTCCCCAGTTTGAAGGTGATTGATTTGGGCTAGCTGCCTCATTGACAGTGGTCCTTTGGTAATTCCTGAGATGGAAGAGAGGAACACAGTTGGGAAGTTAATGTAGTTCATCAGCACAATTATGTGTAAATTGATTTGAGCACTCTTACTCTCTCTCACATTCCTCCTAAATATAAGTTTAAAAGAAAATATTTAGTACTTTGGTGGAGCCTCCAGTGGTCTCCTTAAGAACTGCCAGTGAGAGCCATGGAAGACTCATGTTTCAGCTGCAGTTCCATTGGGAGCACTTTCACCCCCAAGTCGGAAGATTGTGTGTTCAAGTCACATCCCAAGAACTGAGCACAAGAGTCGAAGCTGATACTCCAGAGCAGTCTGAGAGAATACTACACCACTGTCTTTCAAGTTGAACATTAAACTGGTATTATAGGTGGCATTTTCCCATCCTCCCACCATAGGAATCATAATGGGTGGGACAGGACAATGCAAAGTTCTGTTGCCTTCAGGTGGGATTTTCCAGTGTTGGGGCAAGCGTGGTTGAAAAATCCCACCCCCTGTTTGCTTAATCATATGAATATAAAAATATCCCATGGCACCATTTTGTCAAAGGAGTTATCCCTGCTTTCCTGATCAATATTTATCCTTAGAGTTATAGCGTCACTTTTGGCACATAAGAAAGCCATTCAGCCCATCAAATCTATGCCAGCTCTCTGTGGAGCAATCCAGTGAGTCTCACTCCCTTGGCTTCACTGAAACACATTATCTGATCACAATGATGCTTGTGAGAGCTTGTGTTCTATTTACACAGTGGCTGTACTTCAATAAGCACCTCTTTGGCCTTGGAGCGCTTCGGGATGTCCTTACATTGCCATATAATCAATACAATAAAAAGACGGCAGTGACAGTCCCTGGTAGGGCACTGTAACCAATAAAGAAAAAGTAATGTGGCTAATCCCAGGGATGATGACGCACACCAGCCCTCGCAGTGTCCAGCGGTTGTGGAAGCTCTGACATGGCTGGTAGACACTATGTACTCCCTCTCTAAGGCCATCTGCCATGAATGTAGTCACGGTAGGAGGGACAGACAGTCAGGTCAGAATCCCTTTTGATCATCCACTGTCTGGACCTGTTAATAGCCAATTTGGCCAGGCCCAAGAGCAGGCCCACAATGTGCTTCCCCCTCTTCAACCCTCTCCAATCCAAGTGACTGAAGATTAGTAGCATGGGACTGAAGTGTAACCAAATGTTGAGAAGCAGCCCCTTCAAATAACTAAAAGGGGGCTGCAACCTCGGGCATTCTACATAAACGTGGAGAATAGACTCCCCATGGCCAAAGAAAAGGCATGTGGCTTGGGAGTCTGTGAATCGCCTTAATCCATGACTGCATGGTACTCCTGCATGTAATTCTTTGCACACCAGCTTCCCAATGAAGAAAGGGAGGACTACCACGTAGGGAGCTCTCCGCTGGGGGTCTTGTGGCCTGATGGGTATTCATAAAGGCATCAGCAAAGTGAAAGCACTAGCAAAACCTGAGGGTTCAAAGAGCTCACTCTGTTAGCTAAAGGCTGTAGGACCAGTGAAGAACAGGATGTACGGCCATACGACAAACATAGGAATTGAATGGACACCGGCTGTTGCTATGCCTTGAAAAGACAATGATTGAACACAGGCTCCTGTGTATCATGTTCCTGAGCGACATGACTGTTTATCATTCATGACCACAAAGACAACGATTGATGAGTGCCTATCCTGTGGGTACGTGACTGAAAGCATGATCGATGCCCGCAACATTTGTATAAGAAGGACAGATTCGGAGACATCGGCAGCAATAACCCAGGATCAGCCAATATAGAAGAAGTAGCAAGACCTTGGGACTGGAGACATCAGAGAAAAGCCCACTGGGAGGGAATCTGATCAGTTTGACTTGCCATGAGTGGCACTTCTAAGCCCAAGTCGTGAGTTTGGATTTTTAGTGAAGTTTTAATACCCTTTGAATACTTTGTGCATGACGAAGTATGTCAGAGGTTAAATACTGTGTGCGTAACCAATTAAGTCAGAAGTTAGTTACTTTATGTATAATGAAGCAAAGACAGAGTTGATATGAATTTTGATGCCTGATGTACTAAAGCGGGTCCTGAAGCAGATGGTAGACACCTCCTTAACATACTTAAGAGGATCGATTTTAGGTGGCTGGCAGGGAGTCTGAAAATTACATAAAACAAAATGAAATTGGGTGTATTTCAAGTACCTTTGGAGCATGGAAACTGCTCCCAGAAAATTACTGCTTTTTGACCCTGTTCTGAGCCTGAAAATTGGGTACTGCAATATCCAGTTCCACTCCTATTTATTTTAGGTGTCCTTAGCTATAAGTAATTCCTTGGAGCAGGATTGTATGGCCTCGGGCAAAACCAGAAATTCCCGCCCGAGGTCAGTAAGATTTCTGTTGTCAGATCCTCGCCCATACCTATTCCGTGGCGGGCAAATTGGTAGAATTCCAGAATTTGTCTTCAGTGAAACTAAGACTGTAGGCTCAAGAGTTAATTGTTGCAGGAGTATTATGACATTACATCCATGACAAATGACATATCACTTCAGCAATCTTTTGCTGGATTGAAATAAGCTTGATTGTATGGAGTTATAAGTAAATTGTATGATGTAAATCTGTAGTTATAAAACCACGAACGCTTTGAAACCCATGTAGTTAAATCAACTTGTGTAACAGGTTGCCTTGAAGTGAAGCAGAAAGTTGTTTCACACAAAGGATGATGTTTCTACATTGAGGATATTGTATAGAGGATTATGTAGCACGATTCACCTCCACAACAGTGGGATGGGGTCAGATGTGTACAGGAAGGGTAATGTCAAATCATGAGGACTGTTCATACATTTCTCCTGAACCGGTGGACTCATTGGCTGATCTGTTTTACACCAATGTCCATTGTGAAAATTACTTGCCAGAAGTGGCAATGCTTTTTGTGGTCAACTGGGTATCTGACACATACAATGATGCATTAATTTCCAAATCTAACTACTGAAAAATCAAAATGAGCAGAATCTTTGCTTTCTTGATGTAGAATGTGTTTTCCTCCTCTCCATCGGCATAATTCAGTTGGTATAATTCAAATCTTAGCAGCTCCTTTGTGGGGAGGATCCAGCTACAACCATACAAACTCTCAGCACTGATTAACCTTCCTGCTGTTTGTCCAATTACAATCACTCTATGCTTATGAATGGCAGAGTTAACTACAGTCAAATGGAATGAATCCCAACCCATGTGCCAGTTCTCACCACTCTAAGTGGTGTTACTTTTCCAGGATTGATGGTAATCGCAAAAAAACCCTGCAGTAAATTATGCAATTAACAAACGTGGATTTCAATCCCCACGAGATATAAAGCAGGAAACATGAACTCTCTCTGATAGAGACATTGACCATGAAGCATGCAAATAAATTGCAACCATCCATCTGACTCCAGATGCCAGCCCCCTCTCCTAATACCCCCTCCCACACACACATATACGCACACACCCATACACATACACTCAAACTATAATTCACAGACAATAATTTCATAAGAAAGGCCATTACTTGACTCTGAAACACAACCAAATTAAGTGCTAAACCATGAATATAGAATAATGGACAAAATCCTCTGCTCTCCCTTGTGGCAAGTTTGGAGGTGAAAAGAGCACGTTACTCGACAGGATGGTGATGTACCTGAACCCCGTCACCATCCCCCCACCCGTAGAATTAGGTTTTGGGTAGAAAGGCCCATGGACCCTGCCACCTATTGAGGCCATTAAGTGGCCAATTAATGATTACTTAAGGGCCCCGTTCCACCGTCGCTGATATTAACCCAACTGCAAGTGGGCTTATGGCCATTCAGCATGCATGGCAGTTAATACTACTGTTAACTAAAGGTACTCAATGCCTGATTGAGGGACTGGAAATCAGCAAGGAAGGGCCCACTAAGATCCACCACCCCCCTGTCCTTGCACCCCTACATCCCTTTGTCATAATATTGCATTTGTAGCATCCACCACCATATCCGTTTGGCTTGTCTACTCTTCAAGTGCTTAAGATACACACTTGATCACAACATGAGTTTACCAGCAGCAAAAAAAAATTGGACCCATAAACAAAAGCAAAAGTCGAAGAATTTCTGAGCAAAATCTTTATGCGTGCATCTAGACAATGAGAGCTAACAGGCTATTTGATCATGTGGATGATGCAGACAGGCCCATTGTTGTTGCCCGCAACCAAACAATATATTCCCATGCTATCAAAATACAGGAGTGAGGACACAGACTCATCTTTCTCTTTTTAGCCCAGAGTTATTGAGATCAATAGTAGTATCTCCATTATGACAACCACCTCAGTCAAGTTAGGATAACACACCTGAGATCAAAGCTGCAACTCGTCCAATATATTTGGCTTAGTACTCCATCTCATGGTTCATTAATTCATGGGGAAGCACAGTGTTACATATATAGAGAAGAAATATGCAAAAAATATTATTCATGCCAGTGAAAATCATTACTAAATAAGGAAACGGTTTCAGAAATATCACTTATCAACACGCAAGCATGTTATTTGAAGAAATTATCTCATTTATAGAAGAAGTTTTTTTTGAGAACCAAGCATAGTCAACTTCTTAAAAAATAAGCTATTTTTAATATCACCAACTTTTATACTCCTATTATAAAAAAACCCAGAAAATGTCACATGACATACCGATTTCCAATTAATGTTGAGTAAATCATTGATACAAAGGAGGCAAACAAACATAATGCAAGTGAAGCCCCATTTGTGAGCACAGAGCTAATCAAATTGTTCACCAAGCAACAATTGGGTAAATCTTCTGTTAACCTTATTCCCGGTTACTTATGGCAACCATGGTGATCTGTTTCAAAGGTTATAAGGTTGTCAAATGTTTATGGTGCTTTCATAGGTAATGAGTTTGGAATAGGAGCGGGGCAAAGGTGCAAAAGATATGTCATGGCTACCTGTGAAGTATTATTTCAAATTAGACAAATGATGGTATGCTGCTGCTGACACGATAGGCCCCTGCGCTGTAACACTTCTGTGATTACTCATGAGCAATCATGTTGCAAGGTTGGCCATTATTCAATTGTGATATCAAAATTCATTAAAACCAAAAGAGAAAATGCTGGAAAATCTCAGCAGGCCTGGCAGCATCTGTAAGGAGAGAAAAAAGCTGACGTTTCGAGGCCAGAAAGTCCTTTGTCAAAGTTTATTGTTCACGAAT
The DNA here is from genome assembly GCF_965287045.1 of Carcharhinus amblyrhynchos. Lineage (NCBI taxonomy): Eukaryota > Metazoa > Chordata > Chondrichthyes > Carcharhiniformes > Carcharhinidae > Carcharhinus > Carcharhinus amblyrhynchos. Next base: position 96,961,048 of record NC_137328.1, read on the forward strand.
TGCCTTGTTAACTCATGGTGGAATTAAAACTTCAAAGCTCACAATGCTTTACAATTTATACTTAAAAGTTAATACCTGGGGCTGGATTTTACAGGGCACCATTGTCTGTGACCCACCCAGCGAAAAGATTGGTTGCATGCCCGCCCACCATTTTGAGATTGACTATTCAACAATTTAACATCGGAAGTGGCATTAATTCCTTCAAGGTGAAACTTGCGCTCCCATTTCAAGAGGAAGACCCACAGAGAGTTATCAGGCTCTGTAGTCCCAGCAATGCCACCAATTGCCACTGCTAGGATTACAGGCAGTCCCAATGAAGAGGAGCCAGACTTAAAACATGTCGGGTGTATAATTGGGTGTCAGCTGGCAGGCCCCAGACCCCAATGAGGATAGGGGATCAGTGAAAAGAGTAGGGTGCTGGGTTGAGAAGCCAGGTGGGGACGGTAAAGGGGAAAGTATGACACTGGGGACAGGACATGCCTTCAATGGACATTCAAGGCCTACAAAGTAGGGCCCACCCACTTGCCTGACACCTGCCAGTGCAGCTAAAGCTTCCAGGCTATCTACAGGGCATGGACCTCCCCATGCCAGGAGTGAAATCGCAGTGGGGACCAAATGAGGCTCATAAGTGTCTATTAATTGGTACTTAACAGCTTCAATAGACCTAAGGATAGGTGGGCTGCCTGATGACTCCACTAAAATCTCCGACAGGCTAAGGGTGGGTGAGTAACTGATATATTTTATGAGCATCCTGCCTTCAAACCTAATGACGAGGATTGTAAAATCCAACCCTTGACAATTTTTAGAGAATTCTATAATTGCAATAAAACATTTGGATGAATTTTTAATCAAGAATATATCTTAGAAATAAATAATCAGCAGAGAATTTTCAATGAATTTGTTATCTATGTAAGCAAGTTAATTTATTACAAACGACAAGAACGCAATTCAATTCAGTTCTTCAACAATAAACTAAGCAAAGACAAAAATGATCTCCTGAAGATTATTTGACAGTTATGTTTTCTGTACGGACAATAATGTATTTACACATTTGAATGTCCAATATTAAAACTAGGCTTTTAGGAGTCACATGATGTGAGCATGGGCGTGGCTGTGTTTTCATTATCCCTGACACTTATCCACCATTTAATCCTTTCTTTTATCCTGATGCATGACCTGTAATTAGCTGATCCAAAGGCTGGAATTCTCTGACTCTACCTGCAGCTGGGATTCTCCGGTCCTGCTGCAATGAATGGAGCGTCATATTCTCTATTCTCATTGGTATCAGTAGCAGGTTGTGCGAGACCAGAGAATTCCAGCTATGATCTGTGCTTGTTTTAATGTTTTTGACTATGGAGAGTTGAATTAAGTCGAAGAAGTCTTTGTTTGTGTATTGGAGACGGAGCTGACTTGAGTGGTGCCTGATTCACAGCGCTGATGTCACTGGTGAGCAGGCCCATGCTTGGGTTGTGCTGTTGATGCCAAGATGAAGACCACTTTTATGAGTGAAAATGAGGAAGATATATTCTGTTCCTGACACAATTAATGACTGTTCACCATGATACCCTCCCGAGAATGAATGGTGTGGAGATGATATTACTTTCAGTTGAGAGGGAGGTTTCCTCAGCAAAGGCTCACCTTTGATCCTGGGATATCTTGCTGCATGGTGTGCCAAGTATCCTATTTAAGTTGAAGGGATATTGCCAGACAAGAACTGCCTATGAGCTAGTTCCCCTAGGAAGAGGAAGAGTTGCAGTGAGATAGATTCCTGGCTGATTTTGAGAATTGGCTGCCATGCTTTCACAGCCTCTATCTGAGGGCTGGGCATCTTGAGTTCAATGAAGCACATTTCATCTAGTTTTTGAGACCTGGGATCAACTGGAGACCTTGGCCTCCGAACTTGTGTTGTCCTGACCTCAGGGGTTGGAGGTGGCCAGAGATGACGGACATTCCCCACTTGCCAGGGCCTGGGCTCCTGCTCATCTAGGCACTGGGACAACAGCATGATGGAGATGTGAAGACTTCTGTTGGGATCATGGACAGGAATCCCAAATTACATTAGCAAACCAGACTAGACACCAACAATTTTTCTATTTTGGTTTACATGTGAAGAAAGGATTCTTCCTTCCAGGAATGATTCCACTGACAAAGTCAGGATCTTTTGTACTAAGACAAACTTTATTTAATAACATATTTTAAATATAACTCTAAGAAATGAAACAGCTTAACTATTAACAGTTGAACAATATTTTAAATTGAAAGGAAGCAACATTACTTTCGAGTTTATGACTGTTTCTGTTCCAAATAAGCAACATTCTTCTTAGAGATTTAAGTGCCCTTTAAATACAGTTAGCAACCATTAATATACTTGCCATAAATTATGTTAACAGTCTTGAAGCTTTCAGCAGGAAAATTAATTTTAGAACAGCTTGCAGACTCCTAGCTGGAACTACCACTCTAAAACAGCAAAAGCTCCATTTTCTCTGCTACAGACTTAATTTATCACATGATCCTGTCAACTTTAATCAGAAATCCCAGGCAAACGTCTTGTACAAACAAAAATCCATTACTCTATTTAAGTAACAAATTCTTAGCTGAGACTGAGTTATTAACTTGCTTTCACACCCTTGAGCTAAATATTTTCCAGACACACCAGCTGCTGGCTGAATGATTCTGAAATTTTAAACAGTCCCCTTAAACAAGAGAAAAGACCATATGTTATATATATATAGTATCATCACACATCAATGAAATTTTGGATCATTCCTGGATGTTCCTCAACAATCCAGTCTTGGCATTTCTAACTCCGTCGATGGATTATAATCCTGCAGTTCATTGTTAATCCTGAACTTCATTCCCTTGTAATTTTACTCCTGATTATGTGATGTTGTCTTTTATCCTGATAAGGGCATATGTTGGGCACAGAGGCTTGGGATTTTTTTCTTTTTCCTTGCCTGTTATCCTGTAAATTCAAAATCACTATCTTTTATACCTTTGCTGATAGTTCTTCCATTGGTGAGCTCTGGCAATGGGAGGAGGGATGGGGCCTTGATTCTCTGGCCGGGTGGCCTCTACTTTCCCTTTCCCTGTGGGGCAGCACTCTGAGTGGGTTGTATGTCGTGAAGGTTGTATGATGCGTATTTAACTGTTTTTTCTAATGCGCTGTAATTCTTGCATTTGCATAGGACGAGTACATTCCTTTGCAGTATCTTTCACTTTAGTTATAGAAAAGATGAGTATTACCACAGCAGGGTGGTGAATGGATGGATCAATGTAGAGGTGGCTGGTATGGCCTTAAGACCTCATTTTAGGTGAGGAAAGCCCCCCACTAGAACTATTGGGGTTGTGTTTTTCTTTGTTTTTTGTTAGTTATTCTGGGTCTAAGAAAGCCTGTGCATATCGTATGGTGGCGTAGACAGATTGAATATGGTGGCGTAGACAGACGAACCTTCAGTACTATGCTGAATCCTGTGAATTTATCTATCGTACTGAATGTAAAGCTGAAAATTCTCAATAAAACATTATTTTTTTAAATATCAGGCTTCTTTTCCTGTGACGATACAGCTATGAAACTTGTGCAGAACAGTTATAGTCTGTACAGGTCTGAAATTATGTGTGAAGATACATAGAATATAGAACATAGAACATTACAGCGCAGCACAGGCCCTTCGGCCCTTGATGTTGCGCCAACCTGTGAAAACCAATCTAAAGCCCATCTAACCTACACTATTTCAATATCAACCATATGTTTATCCAATGACCATTTAAATGCCCTTAATGTTGGGGAGTCCAATACTGTTGCAGGCAGGGTATTCCACACCCTTACTACTCTCTGAGTAAAGAACCTACCTCTGACATCTGTCCTATATCTATCACCCCTCAATTTAAGCTACGTCCCCTCATGCTAGCCATTACCATCCGAGGAAAAAGGCTGTCACTGTCCACCCTATCTAATCCTCTGATCATCTTGTACGCCTCTAATAAGTCACCTCTTAACCGTCTTCTCACTAATGAAAACAGCCTCAAGTCCCTCAGCCTTTCCTCATAAGACCTTCCCACCATACCAGGCAACATCCTGGTAAATATCCTCTGCACCCTTTCCAATGCTTCCACATCCTTCCTATAATGTGGCAACCAGAACTGTACGCAATACTCCAAGTGCGGCTGCACCAGAGTTTTGTAACATGACCTCATGGCTCCAAAACTCAATCCCTCTACCAATAAAAACTAACACACCGTATGCCTTCTCAACAACCCTATCAACCTGGGTGCCAACTTTCAGGGATCTATGCACATGGACATCAAGATCTCTCTGCTCATCCACACTACCAAGTAGCTTACCATTAGCCCAGTACTCTGTTCCTGTTATTCCATCCAAAGTGAATCACTTCACACTTTTCTGCATTAAACTCCATTTGCCACCTCTCAGCCCAGCTCTACTGCTTATCTATGTCCCTCTGTAACCCGCAACATCCTTCTGCACTGTCCACAACTCCACCGACTTTAGTGTCATCCACAAATTTACTAATCCATCCATCTACGCCCTAATCCAGGTCATTTATAAAAATCACAAACAGCAGTGGCCCCAAAACAGATCCTTGTGGTACACCACTAGTAACTGAACTCCAGGATGAACATTTCCCATCAACCACCACCCCCTGTCTTCTTACAGCTAGCCAAATTCTGATTCAAACCACTAAATCAATCTCAATCCCATGCCTCTGTACTTTCTGCAATAATCTGTTTGTGGGGAACCTTGTCAAATGCTTTACTGAAATCCATACACACCACATCAACTGCTTTACCCTCATCCACATCTTTGGTCACCTTCTCAAAGAACTCAATAAGGTTTGTGAGGCATGACCGAAGAACAAAGAACAAAGAACAAAATCAGCCCGGGAAACAGGCCCTTCGGCCCAACGAGCCCACTCCGCCATCTCAACACCACCAGTCCACCTATCGACCTACCCTTCACAAAACCGCATTGACTATCCCTAATCAAATTATTCCTTTCTAGATGATTATAAATCCTATCTCTTATAATCCTTTCTAAAACTTTGCCCACCACAGAAGTAAGGCTCACTGGTCTATAATTACCAGGGTTGTCTCTACTCCCCTTTTTAAACAAGGGGACAACATTTGCTATTTGCTATTCTCCAGTCTTCTGGCATTATTCCTGTAGACAATGATCAAAGCCAAAGGCTCTGCAATCTCCTCCCTATCTTCCCAGAGAATCCTAGGATAAATCCTATTTGGCTTAGGGGACTTATCTATTTTCACACTTTAAAGAATTGCTAACAACTCCTCCTTATGAACCTCAATCCCATCTAGTCTAATAGCCTGTATCTCAGCATTCTCCTCGACAACATTGTCTTTTTCCTGTATGAATACTGATAAAAAATATCCATTTAGCGCCTCTCCTTTCTCCTCGGATTCCATGCACAATTTTCTACCACTGTCCTTGACTGGCCCTAATCTTACCCTATTCATTCTTTTATTCTTGACATACCTATAGAAAGTTATTTGATCCTATCTGCCAAAGACTTCTCATGTCTCCTCCTGGCTCTTCTTAGCTCTCTCCTTAGGTCCTTCGTGACTAACTTGTAATTCTCAAGCACCCTAACTGAGCCTTCACATCTCATCTTTACATAAGTCTCCTTCTTCCTTATCACAAGAGATTCAACTTCTTTAGTAAGCCACAGTTCCCTCGCTCAACCATTTCCTCCCTACCTGACAGGTACATACTTATCAAGACACCCAGTAGCTGTTCCTTGAACAAGTTCTACATTTCCATTGTGTCCATCCCCAGCAGTTTCCTTCCACATCCTATGCATTCTAAATCTTGCCTAATTGCATCATAATTTCCTTTCCCCCAGCTATAACTCTTACCCTGCGGTATATACCTATCCCTTTTCATCGCTAAAGTAAACGTAACTGAATTGTGGTCACTATCACCAAAGTGCTCACCTAACTCCAAATCTAGTTCCTGGCCTGGTTCATTACCTAGCACCAAATCCAATGTGGCCTCGCCTCTTGTTGGCCTATCTACATACTGTGTCAGGAAACGCTCCTGCGCACATTGAACAAAAACTGACCCATCTAAAGTACTCGAATTATAGAGTTTCCAGTCAATATTTGTAAAGTTAAAGTCCTCCATAACAACCACCCTGTTACTTTCGCTCCTATCCAGAATCACCTTTGCAATCCTTTCCTCTACAATCTGGAACTTTTTGGAGGCCTATAGAAAACTCCTAACAGGCTGACCTCTGCTTCCCTGTTTCTAACCTCAGCCCATACTACCTCAGTAGATGAGTCCTCATCAAGCATCCTTTCTGCCACCGTAATACTGTCCTTAACTAACAATGCCATACCTACCCCTCTTTTACTACCTTCCCTGATCTTACTGAAACACCTAAACCTCAGAATCTACAACAACCATTCCTGTCCCTGCTCTATCCATGATTCCAAAATAGCCACAACATCAAAGTCCCAGGTACCAACCCATGCTGCAAGTTCACCCACCTTATACATCCAAAGGCAATGTGCTGTTTATGGATGTGGAAGTATGAGTTTGAAATTTAGATACCATCCTTTTTGAACTGATTTCTTATCTTTCCTTCTCCACAGTCGCCAAATTAACTTTTCCAATATTTTTGCTCACATATTCTTCCCAATAAAATGAAATCCTATTTATGTATTAGCAGGCTGGAGAAATGTATTGTACTTTAAATTTGGGTAAATTGCAGCAATAGGCAACATTTTGTGGCAGATGTAGCCTTGGGCACGGTGCTTCCTGGGTTTGTAATTGAGAGCTGCGAACAGTTGGGGTACTAGCAGTAAACATCAATTCTCTACCGACCTCTCCACGGAGATGTTTTCTGACAGAAATTTACGTCAGCTTATGATGGTGGTAGAGCAGTGGTAGCAGTGGGAATAGTAGCAGCTGGTTTGAGTTTGATGCTATTCAGGGAAGGTTGATTGCCATATCACAGAACCATTACATACAATTTTCAGCAAAGTGGGAATTTTACTGATTGCTGTATCTTGGAGAGATCAGCGGGTTACTAATTGCATAAATACTATTTGTAACAACATGCTAATCATCATAATATGCAAAGCTTTTTTGAGGCCCTGAGGATCTGTGGCTGAGAAGAGCCTTCCAGAGACACAAGGCGGGATTTTCCATGCATTCCCCCTCATCAACACCACCCCCCCAACTCCCACCAACCCCGTATCTTGTAGCGGCAGCCTGCCCTGGCCAGTGGCGGGATCTTCTGGTCCTGCTGTTATCATCAGGGTTTCCTGTTGCATAGATTACCCCACCGCCAGGAAACTCATGTCAGGGGTTCACAGTTGGCAAGACCAGGAGATCCCCCCCAGCAGGAACAGTCAGAAAGTTCCGGCCATCGTATGACTTTAGACCTTGTAGAGGAGTTTCTGACATGATCTTTGTTTCCAGACAAATCCAAGAAAATGTTGAGGATGGCACCAGGAGCTCAACATTGTGTTCTTCGACCTAATCAAAGCATTGAACTCAGTGGGTTGCGAGGTTCTGTGGATCGTGCTCCCAAGTCTTAAATGTCCAAGAAACTTCATTGCAACCCTACAGCTGCTTCATAATGACTTCATTGTAATTGTCTTGAGTGGGATATCGTAGGGAGGGTCAAGTCAACTGCTATGTTGTCGGGAGCATCAAGTTAACCCAGTATGGGCCAGCCAAAACATGCTTCCATTCTTGTCACTAAGTTTGTGGAGTGCCTGAAACAAATCAAAATCATTTTGCACTTACATCAAACTGAACACCAACTAATTCCCCACCAGATTAAAACAAGTGGCACCTCCTGCCTGGCTGCTGGGAAGATTTGCTGATAACTTCCACCCAAATTAATCTGAAGAAGGAGCTAAACTTCGATTAAGACTGAAGTTAATAGTAAATCAATCGATTAAAATGAACTGAGTTAAAAGGCAGTTGGATAATGGGCAGATTAGAAAATGAGAGTCACAGAAAAAAAGAGCATGGAAAAGAGAAAGAGGGACGTGGGAACTGTCAGAGTGGGAGGGATGGAGAGAGAGCTATTTCCAAGAAATCCAACTCTGAACTTCGTAACGCAGAAAATGTGTGTCTCATTTAATCAAGTCATATATCACTATGCCAAGGAATAACTTTAATTCTCAGAAGTTTTTTACAAACACATTCATCGTGTATTTGAAATGCTGCAGCCATTTACACAACAAGTTCCTACAAACAGCCCTTTGAAAATAACCAGCTTCATTTCATTCAGCAATGTGGTGTGAAAGGTTTACCTGGACCAGGACATCGGACTGTAAGAAGGTGTCCGCTAATAGGAAAGGTCCCAGTCAAACAGGCCAGTTCTTTCTGCATTGCCTCTATCCTGAGTGTTGCCACTAAGCAAACTGGATTTAGTTCCCACAGACAATAGCCAGCATGCTCCCCCCAACCTGCCCAAATTGGTTGGAGTCCTGTGCTTAGGTACGGTGTATTTGTTTGTGTGTCCAACTCTGTTCACGGGATGTGAGCATTGCTGACAAGGCAAACATTTATTGCCCATCCCTAATTGCACTTGAGGAGGTGTTGGGTAGGCTGCTTCCTTGAATTGCTGCAATCCATACAGTGTAGATATACCCACGGTGCTGTTAGGGAGGGAGATCCAGAAATTTCACCCTGGAAGAACAGTGATACATTTCCAAAAAGGTGTAGGATTTGGAGAGGATCCAGGAGGTAGTGCTCCCATGCTCCTTTAGATGGTAGAGGCAGGGGTTTTAAGTGCTGGCAGTACCTCCAACCAGGGCCCAGGAGAGCAGGGTGTTGACAGTTCCAAATACAGGGGCCTGGGGGCTAGACTGCGGCAGCCTCCAGATCTGAAATTAAAGCCTTGTCCTTATAGCAGCAAGGTCAGCCAAAGGCACGGGGAGCCCTTGGGACGAGAGTGACCCGGCCTCTTCAAAACAGCAAAAAAAACATAAGTAGTGGGAAGGAAAAAAATCCTCAGGATCAGGTCAACCATTCATTAATTGTTTTGTAAATCACTAACTGGATTTTCTTTCCTGGGCTGATGCCCACTGTTTATTCTAAACCCACAAAATACCTTTCTGCTGCCTGAGTGCATTTGATTTATTTACAAAATGTATCTGATTTTTGTCTAATGACTTATGTTGTAAAAGTCTCTTTGTATGTGGTTGTCTGTAATACTTCCTCAACATTTGTGTGCCTCAGCTGTGAACTGCTGTAAATCCATAAATGGAGATTAGGAGATAGTAATAGCTGTGATGCAGGAAATAATATTTCTCTTACAAATATTTCACACACTTGTTGTTTCATTGATCGGATTGAAAACTTTCAATATGTTCAGAGCTTCCCTTCAGAAAAAGAAACTGTTTTAACTAACTGCACATTAAAGCAATCTTCCTTCATTATTTATTTTATATGATTTTTAAAAAAAATCTTTTTGCAAAATATAATGAACAAATCCAATATATTTTGTTCTGAGTATCAGTTATATTGCAACAAATCAACAAGTGATGCAGCAATGTTGCTGATTTTTTGATCTGATTTGATTTGATTTATTATTGTCACGTACATTAATCTATAGTGAAAAGTTTTGCTTTTATATGTTGACAACCATACCGTACATAGGGAAGGAAAGAAGAGAGTGTAGAATGTAGTATTATAGTCATAGCTAGGGTGTAGAGAAAGATCAACATTATATGAGATAGGTCAATTCAGAAGTCTGAGGCAGCAGAGAAGAAGCAATTTTTGAGTCAGTTGGTACGTGATCTCAGGCTTATGTATCTTAATCCTGACAGAAGAAGATGGAATAGAGTATATCTGGGGTGAGTGGGGTCTTTGATTATGCTGGCTGCTTTTCTGCAGCAGTGGGAAGGGTAGACGGAGTCAATGGGTGGGAAGCTGGTTTGAGTGATGGACTGGGTTTCATTCATGACCTTTTGTAGTTTTTTGCGGTCTTAGACAGAGTAGGAGCTATACCAAACAATGAAGCCAGAAAAATGCTTTCTATGGTGCATCTGTAAAAGTTGGTGAGAGTTGTAATGGACATGATTTTTAAATACTGAGTTCATGAATACTTACAGAATGTGCCTTGCAGTGAAGCAAAGTCCCAGGATGCCATACTGGTAAATAATAAATAATTGATGTCGGTTAGGACAGAAGTCAGGGCACTATAATTTGCTCCAATATTCTTTGAGCAAAGTAATTTCCAATTCAACAAAGATAGTCCTGCAACCTGGTGCTAAGCCCTCACAGAGCTCATGATAGGCTGTGTTTGATTCTGCATTATTTTGGGAGATCCCTATAGATTTGTACAAAGGTATCACCTGCTCCACAGTACAATGTATTTGAAGAAGTTACTCCTGCAGCACTATTGTGACTTCTGAAGTGTTTTGTTGCACATTCTCAGACAATTTGTATCATGCTGTTCATGTTGAACTCTAAGGTTGAACCTTCTGCTTTGTACTTTAAAGCCTACTCAAATTGGAAGGCAAGCCCAATAGAGTATCAATTCTCTCCTCCTATGTAACAAGGAAAGTCTCAGGAGAGGCAAAACATAGGGATTGTGAGAATGGTTTTAAAAAAATGAGGATGGTTGCTGGGTGGTGATAGCATGCTTCCAAACTCCATTTTGCCAACACCTTCAACATTTTTATTTCATAACAGACCAAGGCCACATCCTTGTATGGAAGGTTACATTGCCCCAAAAGGTCTCATCACAATGGTTATAAAGTTTTCACCTGAAATGAAAAGTTTCAGAGGAACTGATAAACCAAGCAACATTTATAAAACTGTGAGATCTTCTTTCCAGGTTAACATTTTCAAAAAGGAATAGTTTATCTTTGAGTTGAAACAGAACCCAGAAGTACTCAATGAAAAGTGTTGTGGTCCTTCCTCCCTGCATGGGTGCCCTGTCTATTCTATTCTATGCAAGAGTGATGGGCAAAAGGACACATGTTATTCTCTTCCTGTGGGCTTGATGTGCAGTACCAAATCCTTTCTGCTCCATTTCTCATAAAGAGGTGGTAAGAAAGGAAAAGCTATTTAATTTCACATTTTGACAGGTATCTGACTACTGCTTCTGCAACTTTTCCCAAATGTAGGAGATTTCTCCAACTTCTTTTGTTTTCATTTGCTGTTGGGATTACTGCTCTTATTGCCCATTTGAAGCTGTCCCGAAGAGGTGTTGGATCTTTTTGAACCACTAAAATCTTTGGGATGATGATATTGCCACTACGATTAGGTAGGAAATTCTTACATATTGAACTAGAGGTGTTGAAGGAAATGTCCAAAACAGAACAGTATATGATTTATACAAGAACATAAGAAATGGGAACAGAAGTAGGCCAGACAGATTCTTGAGTCTGCTGCGCCACTCAAACAGACCATGGCTGGACTTCAATTTCAGTTCTTTCCTACACTATACCCTTGATTCCGTCAGAATTCAAACGTTGGCCAATGTCTTACTTGAATATACTCAAAGACTGAGCATCCACATTGCTTTGGAATAGAGAATGCAAGGGTCCACAAGAGTTCAAGCATATAAATTAATTTCATCTTAGCCTTAAATTGCTGATTTCCTTATTCTGAGATTGTGTTCCTTAATTCTAGACTCCCATCCTCCCAGCGCTTACCCTGTCAAGCCCCATAAAAATATTGTATGTTTCAAGAGGTCACATCTCTTGCTTCCAAACCCCAGGGAATATGGGCTTACTATATGCACTCCTCACTGGACATTCAACCAGTCAAATGAACCTGTTTTGCATTTCCTCTAAAGCAAGTTGAATTTGTTGTGGATCTTAGAGGTGGTGACCTTTCCGTGATATTGCTGTACTCATCCTGCTATGTGATAGAGATTGAAGGGTAGTGAGTCCTGTTAATGTAATCCTGGTGAGTTTCAGTGGTGAATCTTGTAGGGATAGCTTGCTGAAGCCACAATATGCTCAAAATGGAGGGGTTAATTGTTATGGCCAAGATGGGAGAAGTGTACTGTATGCCTCTGGTTAAAAAGTCTAAGTGATTTTCCAGCTGTTTATACAGTCAAATACCTATGAATCTTGGAATGTCCACTCAATGCCCAGGTTTCTTCAATAAACAATTTTAGTTAATTATAAAGCAGTTTTGTCAAGTGCAAAGGGAAAGCTTAATAACATGCAGTATGAAAATATAATAATTACACTTTCTAAATACCCTCCTCACACATACATACACCAAGACTAATTAAAATGGGTGAAGGGAAAAGGATAGATAATGGACTCCTTAAAAATGTGTCCAGGTTATATGATTGGTCTCTCAGCAAAGGACTGCAAAGGACTCTTGCACTATTTTTCAGGCAGGGAAAACTTGCAGTCTATTTCAGTGTATAGAGCGACTTTGCTCCTTCACTTCCGTTCACTGTCTGCTCTGGGACTAGGTCTTGAGCTTCAGGAGTTGGTGTTTTCTTTACCCAAGCAGTTGATCTTCCTTTTTCGTCACCAAAGCAAAACCAAAACTAGCTTTTTAACATAGGGTGGAATTTTCCAAAAAAATGACAGTGTCAGTTTCTGCTGAAAACCGGTACGTTTCTCTCCAGGACAGGAGTTTCCATCTGCGCTCGCTCCGAAACCAGAAAATCCCACCTGAGGTCGACGGTCAACCCATGTTCCGCCCCTCGCCCGCTCTGATTCCCGTGGTGGGCAGAACAGGAAAATATGTCTGATAGCCAAGTGTTCTGTCCAGGTCTTTCAACACCCTGTCATAAACGGGGGCGTGGCCTCTGCCATCATTCTGGTAGGCTGGGACCAAAAGACATTGGCAACATTGGCTCCATTGAGATCAGGTTGCTCACATAATGGGCAGGATTTTACGGTCTTGCTCAAGCGAGATCGGAAATCCCCGCCTGAGATTAATGGAGACTTCCGCTGTCGGAAACTCAGCTGCTCCAATTCCATGGTGGGCGAGGTAGTAGATTTCCAGCGTATGAGACAGGCCTCCTCCCCCATAACGAATATTGGGATCACCCATCTACAAACACTGACAATCTCCCCATCTCCCCCACTCATTATTGCCAGCAATCTCTCCTTGCTCCCCCCTACTGCTGAACCCACGGCTTTTCCCTGCCCCTTGGCAGTGCCAATCTGCCATGTTCCTGCCTACCAGTGGGGGAAGTGGGGGAACTACACTGGTTTCCATGCTCCTGGTATGGGCACCTCGACTGCTGCAGAGCAGTAGTGATACCTGCTGACGTTACATCACACTGGATAGAAGCAGAACATCTGATGTCCGAGAAAGGTACAGTACAGCATTGTACCTTTCTTGATAAATTGATATTAATCATGTTCACACCCTTGCTAGGCATGAACCTGATTATGCCACCAGTGGGAGATGGGGAAGATCTCATTCTGAGATCTCCCTGGCCAAATCCTGTTATAGTTCTCTCGTGGGAGTTAACTGCCGTAACAGGATTTGCGATTGTGTTGAGTTGTCCCGGAAAATCTCAACCACAGTTTTCTGGGCATTTTTTTTTCAAAGCCATAAACCACCATGTGACCATTTTGTAAGCATTCCACCAGGGTCAAGAGGTTTCCAGCGACTTTGAAACTGCATAATTACCATTTTTTATAAAATGCTGTCTTTCCAACAACAGCAGCAAATAGAGTCCTTTAAAAAACACACAATTCTTCCAGAATGTTTAGTCTTTGAGGATGAATCATTTTCAATGATTAAAGTGTTTATGATAGGGTGGATTTCACATCCGGTGGCATTGATCAGGTTGATTTGTCATGTAACAATTGAGCTTTTTGTATGCTGTGTTAATCAAGCCAAATACTCATTATTCCACCATACTCCTGATTGAGCCTTGTGGATGGCAGAAAGGTTAATAATACTCGATATAGAAATGGAAACTTTCATCACATGCATCTTCCTTCAGGCTCATGCGATGACAGAACCCATGTCTGAAGAACCTGTGACTCAGGAGAATTTGTCACAGAATATCCAGCCATTGTACTGTGCTATCATTGTGATATTAATCAGGTGGTCAAATTCAGCATCTGATCATTGGTGGACTAACAACATACTATTAATGTGGGCCACCCCGTGATGATGGCTGAGATGTTTATGATCTGCAACTTTATGAGACCACTTAACTCTGTGCATAGAATCCATAGAATAGAATCATGGAATATCTACACTGCAGAAGGAGGCCATTTGGCCAATCGAGTCTGCACCAACAGCATTCCCCCACCCAGTCAATCTAACCCACACATCTTTGGACTGTGGGAAGAAACCGGAGCACCTGGAGAAAACGCATGCAGACATGAGGAGAATGTGCAGGTTCCGCACAGACAGTGACACAAGCTGGGAATCGAACCCAGGTCCCTGGCACTATCAGGCAGCAGTGCTAACCACTGTGCTGTATTTGGTATTTAGCTTCCAAGGTAACACCGTGTGCACAGTTCGTCTTTCTAATAGTCAAAATAGTTCAATAAGGAGAATCGCAGGTACAAGCACACTAAGTGGAAATTGAGCTGATACACTAACACTATCCACTATCCACTATATGAACTGAAAAAATTAATGATTTATAAGCCTTTATAAACGGGATGAAAATGACAATGTCATTCAGGGCAGTGAGACGCATAACTAAGTAATTTGCAGAGTATCATAGTGACATAAATGTAACCACAAGGACTCAAGGCTGTCACGGTGCCAGTTAATCGGTATCTTTGCATGAGATTCTTCATTTGTGTTGCAGCAAAAAAGATAGATAAAAAAGTAAAGAAATATTTGCAAGGTGCATTTCAGGCCTTGATCACTGCTGGAGGGAGTGTCTTATTCCTCACATGCCGAATGATTTTAACTAAAGAGACTGAGGTCTGTGAGCATCCTCTACTGGATGGGAATGAGATTAACTTTTAGAGAGGGAGAGGCTTCCTGAAGGGAGGGATAAGATAAAGAAGTGTTTCAAAATTCAACTTCTGAGAGGAAAAAAAAAACAAATCCTTCAATGCTCAAAATTCCAGAGCTAAAAAAAGCTTAACATTTATCTGCTGACAACAAAATGACACGGGAGAGAAATACATGGCTAATGAGGGGAGTAGGGGCGGAGAAAGCAGCAGCAAGAAGAGAAAATGAGGATGTAGAGAGAAGTACAGAGAGGTTAGGAAGAGGAAGACGGAAAGGGGAACAGAGAAGGAGAGGGGAGCAGTGCAAAACAGGAGCAGGGGCAGTGGCACAGGAATCCAGCGATGTAACTATTTTACAGGACAACTAATCAGGAGAGGTTGAGTTACATTCCATGGCAGTTTAAGAAGTGGAGTTCAGTTTTAAAAACCTGGAGATAAAAAGCTACTGTCAGTCAAAGTAACCATTAAGTTGTCAGATTGATACAAAAACCTAACAGATTCATCACTGCTGTTTAGGAGAAGGTAGCTGATAGCATTACCCAGTTTGCTTAAATATGACTTGAGATTCATAACAATGTGAGACCTCCCTCCAAAGTGGCTTAGCATGCCTGTCAATTAATCAAACCCAAAAGAAGACCCCACTACTACCCTCTCAGGAGTAACTTTTACAACCACAGAGTGATTAAAATGTGGAATTGGCTGCCACAAGGAGGAGCTGAGGTGAATAGTATTGATACACATAACGGAAAGCTGGATAACCACATGAGGGAGAAAGGAACAAAAGGTTATGCTGTTAAAGATTCATAGAAGTAGTTGGATGAGACTTGCATAGAGCATAAACAGTGGCCTGAACTGGATGTTGTGTGCCTGTGCTTCAAATTATATGTAGGCAATACATGTTCACCATGTCAGGAATAAATAAAAGTGAGACAGGGAAGAAGCAAGAAAGGGACAACAAGAGTGAGCTGAGAAGAAGAAATGGACATGGGAAAGAAGGAGAAGGAAAGAGAGAGTGGAAGGTGATGTCCAGGAGAAATTTAAAATAGGAGAAAGAAGACACACTTCAATATTC
This sequence comes from Carcharhinus amblyrhynchos, assembly GCF_965287045.1. NCBI lineage: Eukaryota > Metazoa > Chordata > Chondrichthyes > Carcharhiniformes > Carcharhinidae > Carcharhinus > Carcharhinus amblyrhynchos. Next base: position 96,977,033 of record NC_137328.1, read on the forward strand.
AGGGAAGTAGTGTGAGGAAACAGCTTTTATTACTTTTGAATTTGTTGTAATAATAAAACTGGAATGTGGTAGGTCCTCAATAAACTCCAAACAACTACATTTCAAGGGCTTGATGCCAGAATGGAAGTTGGATAGAGTCCTTGTTGGGTCTGGAATTTGGTGTGGAACATGATCCCAGAAGAACAGGAAATTTTGGTGACTGGGAACTTGGATAAGTCTTCCAGCCAGTCCCTCATCATGTCTATTGCTGAATTATTGGAGTTTTCTGAGAGTACACGCAGAATTTCCGACTGGCAGTATGGTGGCACAGTGGTTAGTGCTGCTGCCTCACAGCATCAGGGACCCGGATTCAATTCTTGGCTTGGATCACTGACTGTGCAGAGTCTGCATGTTCTCTCCATGTCTGAGTGGGTTTCCTCTGGGTGCTCGGGTTTCCTCTCACAGTCTGAAAGACACACTGGTTAGTTGCATTGGCCATGCTAAATTCTTCCTCAGTGTACCTGACCAGGGCGTGGGAGTGCGGCAACTAGGGGATTTCTACAGTAACTTAATTGCAGTGTTAACGTAAGCCTACTTGTAACACTAATAAATATAATATACTTATGCCCTATCAGGATCAGTGGTGCTAAAATCTAACAAGAGCATTCAGAATATAATAAAGGCCCAATAACTTCATTAGGATATGTTTCAAAGTTTGCAATTTGTTCATTTAAGATTATTTTAAAACTTTAATTGTGATTCCTCCTTAGCCTTCACAGCTCATTCTTGGAGTGAGTATCTTTGATGCACCTCTATAGGTGGAGGCCATCCACACTGGGTATTTAAATGATTGTTGGCAAAATATTCCAGGTAGGTTAATGAAAGTTAAAAATTCTGGAATCATTCATGGGGTAGTTTAATGTCACAGAAGAGGATGGAGGATTCATGAGTAAGGATGAGTTCTACTTGCTCAATGGTTTACCTTATTTACACTGAACTGTCAGAGAGAAGAAGGGCACAATTGTTACAATTATTTGACCAGCTCCGATAAGTTAAATCAGAGATAGGAGAAACAGGTTTTGTATTTCTTACGATTAACTCAAAAGTGTGAAATTATGGTGCAAGAAGCCACTGCATCAGTAAAACAGAGAGACCTTGCACTACGAACCCTCCCTAGGAGGGAGGCAAGAGAAGTGATTGCAGAGCCTCTGGCTCTGATCTTCAGGTCGTCGTTGGCTTCTGGTATAGTACCGGAAGATTGGAGGTTAGCGAATGTTGTCCCATTGTTTAAGAAGGGGAACAGAGACTTCCCCGGGAATTATAGACCGGTGAGTCTCACTTCTGTTGTGGGCAAGGTTTTAGAAAAAATTATTCGGGATAGGATTTATAGTTATTTGGAGAGTAAAGAATTGATTGGAGATAGTCAGCATGGTTTTGTGGCGGGTAGGTCGTGCCTTACTAACCTTATTGAGTTTTTTGAGAAAGTGACCAAAGAGGTGGATGGGGGTAAGGCAGTAGATGTGGTGTATATGGATTTTAGTAAGGCGTTTGATAAGGTTCACCATGGTAGGCTTCTGCAGAAAATGCAGATGTATGGGATTGGGGGTGATCTAGGGAATTGGATCAGGAATTGGCTAGCAGATAGGAGACAGAGGGTGGTGGTTGATGGTAAATATTCATCATGGAGTTCGGTTTCGAGTGGTGTGCCTCAGGGATCTGTTTTGGGGCCACTGCTGTTTGTAATTTTTATTAATGATCTGGATGAGGGTATAGTTGGGTGGATTAGTAAGTTTGCTGATGACACCAAAGTCGGAGGTGTGGTAGATAGTGATGAAGGGTGTCATAGTTTGCAGGAAGACTTAGACAGGTTGCAGAGCTGGGCCGAGAGGTGGCGGATGGAGTTTAATGCGGAGAAGTGTGAGGTAATTCACTTTGGTAGGAATAACAGATGTGTCGAGTATAGGGCTAACGGGAGGACTTTGAATAGTGTGGATGAGCAGAGGGATCTAGGTGTATGTGTACATAGATCCCTGAAAGTTGGGAGTGAAGTAGATAAGGTTGTTAAGAAGGCATACGGTGTCTTGGCGTTTATTGGTAGGGGGATTGAATTTAGGAGTCGCAGCATCATGTTGCAACTGTACACAACTCTGGTGCGGCCGCACTTGGAGTACTGTGTGCAGTTCTGGTCCCCACATTATAGGAAGGATGTGGAGGCTTTGGAGAGGGTGCAGAGGAGGTTTACCAGGATGTTGCCCGGTATGGAGGGGAGGTCCTATGAGGAGAGGCTGAGGGATTTGGGGTTGTTTTCGCTGGAAAGAAGGCGGCTAAGCGGGGATCTTATTGAAACATATAAGATGATTAGAGGTTTAGATAGGGTGGATAGTGATAGCCTTTTTCCTCTGATGGAGAAATCTAGCACGAGGGGGCATGGCTTTAAATTAAGGGGTGGTAGTTATAGGACGGATGTCAGGGGTAGGTTCTTTACCCAGAGGGTGGTGAGGGATTGGAATGCCCTGCCTGCTGCAGTTGTAAATGCGCCTAGTTTGGGGGCGTTTAAGAGATCCGTGGATAGGTTTATGGACGAGAAGGGATTGGTTTAGGTTAGTGGGTCATTGTTTTGTAACTGGTCGGCGCAACATCGTGGGCCGAAGGGCCTGTTCTGCGCTGTAATGTTCTATGTTCTATGTTCTATGTTCTACGTTCTGTGGCCTACGGACAATACAGGAAATATAGCATTTAAACTGATAAGTTCCTTCCTCTATTGGTTAGATTTGGCTAAGTTACAGAACTATTTATTCTTAACTGAATACTGGAATACAAAGCCTGACACTCATCCACAGCACCAGAGACCACTCAGCCCCTGAGAGAGCCACATAGCCAGGTTCCAGCTGTCACTCATTAGTCTTTTACCATACTAGTGGCCCCATTACTCAGATATTTTGGCTCAAGACTATTTTGTCTTCAATTCAATTTCACAGGAAAATTACCATCATGGAACCATTAGGGGATTAGATGGAAGCAATTGGACCCATCTCCCCAGCACTCCTCCCTCCATCTCACCCATTTCCCTCTCTCCTCCCAACCTTCTTTCTGACTCTTACTCCTCTCCCTCTCCTCTCTCTTCTCTTTCCTTCCCTCCAAATTTATCATGACGATAGAAAAATGAAAGGATTTAAGGTAATTTGCAAAAGAAGCAAAAGAGACATGAGGAATATATTTGATTTGATTTATTATTGTCACATGTACTGATATTATTATGTACTGTATAAACATACAGGACATAGAGTACATAGAGGGAGGAAGGAAAGGAGACAGTGCAAAATGTAGTGTTACAGTCATAGCTAAGGTGTAGAGAAAGATCAGCTTAATATAAGGTAAGTCTGTTCAAAAGTCTGATGGCAGCAGGGAAGAAGCTGTCCTTGAGTCAGTTGTTACATGATCTCAGACTTTTGCATCTTTTTCCTGACGGAAGAAGGTGGAAAAGACTATATCCGGGATGCATGACATCCTTGATTATTCTGATTGCTTTTCCCAGGCAGCAGGAAGTGTAGATGGAATCAATAGATGGGAGGCTGGTTTGTGTGATAGACTGAGCTATGTTCACAACCCTTTGTAGTTTCTTGCGGTCTTGGTCAGAGCAGAAGCTGCGATACATCCAGAAAGGATGCTTTCTGTGATGCTTCTGTAAAGATTGGTGAGATCGTAGCAGATATACCGAATTTCCTTAGCTTCCTGAGAGAGGCACTAGTGGGCTTTCTTAACTATAGCGTCAACGTGGAGGAATCAGGACAGGTTGTTGGTGATCTGGACACCTAAAAACGTGAAGCTCTCGACCGTTTTTACTTCATCCCTATTGATGTAGACAGGAGCATGTCCTCCACTACGCTTCCTGAAGTCCCAGCAGGTGGTTAGGGTCTGGAATGCACTGACTGAGAGTGTGGAGGTGACAGGTTCAATTGAGGCTTTCAATTGGAATTAGATTGTTATCTGATAAGGAAGAATGTTCATGGTTACGGAAGGCAGGAGAATGATGCAAAGGGAATTGCTCATTTGGAAAGCTGGTACAGGCAAGATGGGCTGAATGATCTTTTTCTGTGCTGTGAGTCAACAAGCAGGCTGAGTTATTAAATATATTTCAGGAAGAGTTAGACAAATTTTTGATCGACGAGGATGTTGAGGTTTACTGGCCAGGGGGCAGGGGAGGTAGTGGAATTGACAGGAAAAAGGATTTAAAGAATCAAAGCTTTTTAGGAATATTGAAACAGGACTGTGACCTTCAGTCTGTCAGACCTGCACCACCATTCAATTAGATCATGACAGATCATCTACTGCAATGCCATTTTCCTGCACTATCTCCACATCCCTTGATGCCATTAGTCTCCAGAGGTTTGTCAATTTCTTTCTTGAACATGCTCAATGATTGAGCTTCCATAGCCTTTGGGTAGAGAATTCTAAAGATTCATCACCCTCCGAGTGAAGAAATTCCTCCTCACCTCAGTCTTAAATGGCCCACCCCTTATCTAAATTATGCCTCCTGGTTCTAGAGTCATCATGATGTGGAGATACCGGTGTTGGACTGGGGTAAGCACAGTAAGAAGTCTCACAACATCAGGTTAAAGTCCAACAGGTTTATTTGGCAGCACTTGAAGATCCTTTCCACTTGGAGCCAGCAGTTTGTGGTGTCGATGGTAGCCATGATGTGTGGAGATCCTCTCCACTTGTCATCAACCAAGGAAAACATCCTAGGGGGATCCTCCAGGTCCGCTAGCACCAATTGCAAATCAGGATGGCCCAGATAAATCAGGATGAGCTCCAAACCTGCTATGACCATCCCAAGCCATGCTGCCAGCCCTGATTCAGTTCCTGCCCATAGTGGGTGGGAACCCAATAAATATTCTAATGAAAAACTTCAAATAAAATTGAATGAGCTTACAGCCTGATTCAAATTGTTCTCACTATTCACCTGCATACTCAGCGGAATCTGCAGCAGGTAGGCTTTCTTACAGGTTCTCACAACGAAGGACCAAGCGTGTTGGACCCTGAGGGTCAACTTCTCAGCAATAAGAGGCATCCCCCACCATGCAGGCATTGAGGTTTATCTGACCCGACTACCCATTTCAGACCTCCCACACATGCCCCTTCCCTCACAGATCGCCCCACTCACCTCCCTTTCCCCCTCACAGCCCCACTCAGCCTCCCTTTAGGACATGCACCTTGGCAGTGCTAACAGTGTAGTGCTCCCTGGCACTGACATCCTGGCCTGTCACCTTGGGCCCCAAGGAGGCTTGAGGAGATAGGTCCAGAGCCCATTTGCCCTTCTGCTGCTACCTGGCTGCAAGGATTGGCTCCCTCAAGGGTCCTGGGTGGTTGGGTTCACTCGGGTTGGGGACAGGGGATTGATCTTGCCACTCTCCACCGGGAATAGGGTGTCATGACTGGACTGCTTGTTCTAGGCCTGGCAGACCTGAAGATCACAGGGCAGCCCTGTGGTCAACATCTGAATTCCTGCCTGACGGTTATGAAAATTCTGAAGTAGCCAGGTAATTTTGATCTCCATGCTCCTCTCGGTCATCTGGTAGGATTTTAAATCACTGCAGCACTTCATTCTGCAACAAGGATTTTCCTTTCTTTCTGCAGTACCCACGTTACACATATCTCTAATTTCTTGATTAATACTGTGCCCAATATTAGCACTTGTCTGGTGGCCTATAAACAACCTCCATCAATGTTTGCTGTACCTTGCATTTCTTAGCTGCACCTTGCATTTCTTAGCTGCACCCAAACATATTCTACAGCTCTAGCAAACTCAAAATGTTGGCTATCTCCACAAATGCTGTAAAAAGTCTGACAACACCAGGTTTCAGTCCAACCGATTTATTTGATAGTAAACTCACTAGCTTTCGGGTTAGCCCCTTCGTCAGGTGATTGGAGAGTTCTGGCCTCAGACAGAGCATATAAAGCGCAGACAGTTTACAGATTACTGATTAGAATGCGAATCTTTACACCTAACCTGCTGTTCAAGTCTTAAAGTGGCTAACAATGTGAGTGGAAGGAGCACTGATCACAGGTTAAAGAGATGTGTGTTGTCTCCAGACAGTACAGTAAGTGAGGTTTTGCAAACCCAGGCAAGTCACAGGGGTTACATGAACCCAAGATCCCTGCTGAGACCGTCCTCATGTGTGCGGAACTTGGCTATCAGTCTCTGCTCAGCGACTCTGCGCTGTCGTGTGTCGTGAAGGCCGCCTTGGAGAATGCTTACCCTAAGGTCAGAGGCTGAATGCCCATGACCACTGAAGTGTTCGCCAACAGGAAGGGAACAGTCTTGCCTGGTGATTGTTGAGCAATGTTCAATCATCCGTTGTCGTAGTGTCTGCATGGTCTCCCCAATGTACCATGCTTCGGGACATCCTTTCTTGCAATGTATCAGGTAGACAATGTTGGCCGAGTTGCAAGAGTATTTACCGTGTACCTGATGGATGGTATTCTCACGTGAGATGATGGTATCCATGTCAATGATCCGGCATGTCTTGCAGAGGTTGCTGTGGCAGGGTTGTGTGAAAACCTCACTTACTGTACTGTCTGGAGACAATACACATCTCTTTAACCTGTGATCAGTGCTCCTTCCACTCACATTGTTAGCCACTTTAAGACTTGAACAGCAGGTTAGGTGTAAAGATTCGCATTCTAATCAGTAATCTGTAAACTGTCTGCGCTTTATATGCTCTGTCTGAGGCCAGAACTCTCCATTCACCTGACGAAGGGGCTAACCCAGAAGCTAGTGAGTTTACTATCTGCCCGTCAGCTCTACCTGCAGGTACTATCTGCAGCCTTAGGATTCTCCTTAATCCTATCAGCCAAAGTCTTCTCATGTCCTCTTTTAGCCCTTCTTAACTCACTCTTTAACTCTCTCCTAGCCAATCTAAAGCTTTCTAGTGCACTACCTGAGCCCTCAAGTCTCATCCTGTCATAAGCCTCCTTTTTCCTTTTAACCAGCGAATCAACTTTTTTGGTGCACCATGGTTCCCTAGCTCGACCATTTCCCCCTTGCCTTACAGGGACATACATATCAAGGACTCGCAGTAGCTGCTCCTTGAAAAAACTCCACATTTCGGACGTTCCCAGACCCTGTAGTCTCCTAGTCCAACCTATGCTTCCTAATTCTCTCCTAATAGCCTCATAATTACCCTTCCCCCAGCTAAAACTACTGACCCGAGGTTCATGCCTATCCCTTTCCATCACTAAGGTGAACGTAACATTCTCTCATCCACCTTATTCCATCGTGAAAAGGATACAAAAGTCTGAGGTAAGGTACCAACCGACTCAAGAACAACTTCTTCCCTGCTGCCATCAGACTTCTGAATGGACTTACCTCGTATTAAATTGATCTTTCTCTACACCCTAGCTATGACTGTAACACTACATTCTGCATTCTCTCCTTCCTTCTCCCCTATGCACCCTTAGAGGGAAACTGTGACTGATACATTGCTCCTTTTTAGGGGAGGAGATGACCTAGTGGTACTATTGCTAGACTATTAATCCAGAAACTCAGCTAATGTTCTGGGGACCTGGGTTCAAACCCCATCACTATAGCAGATGGTGGAATTTGAATTCAATAAAAATATCTGGAATTAAAAATCTACTGATGACCATGACAACATTGTCAATTGTCAGAAAAACCCCATCTGGTTTGCTAATGTCCTTTGGGAAGGGAAATCTGCTGTACTTACTCGGTGTGCCCTACATGTGAGTCCAGATTCCCCACACATTGTCAACTGCCCGCCAAGGGCAACTAGGCTGAACAGCCAGTGAAACCCATGTCCCACAAATGAATTTTAAAAAAGAACGGTACGTTTTATCTATACAGTACGCAAGAAACAATACTTTTCACTGTATCCCAATACATGTGACAATAATGAATCAAATCACGCTTGACAGGTTTCCAGGGCTTCGATGCACCCGACGGCCCCCCCCCCCTCCTATCCTCGCGCCTGCGCACTCGCAAGGGGGGTCATATGTCGTGTCATCACATCCGCTCTCCCTCTGGCCGCCATTTTGCTGGTAGCCTCGTGTTACTGAGTCCCGGAGCTCATTAACTGGCCAGGCAGCCCCGACACACAGACAGTCCGTCCAGGCAGGCAGGGCCCGGACTCTTCGACACACACGCAAGGTAAATCCGCCCAGAAAGGGAGGCAGAGCGGCGGTATGAGCCCGTCAGCTCGCTCACTCGGTGGCGCGGCCCAGGCAAGCTACAGATCCCCCACCTCGGGGGTTTTAGGCCTTGGTCTCGGCGCCCCGCCGCTGGAGGATCCAGGCTGGGGGTGGAATCCGCACTCCCTGTGTCTCGGTGGAGAGCGGAGCCTCGTCAGTGGGCGGCTTCTTTTCGGCCGAAGGAAATTCTGTTTTTCAAAATTGTATTTTAGCCGCGGGATGAATGTCGTATTTTCATATTGCGTTTTCCGATTGGACTTAATTCTGCCGAAGTTGTTCCCCCTCCTCAAACTGGATATTACACTTATGTATTTTGCATGATTTAATTTTAGTTGTGTTAAATTTTCTTTCCCTATTGTGGGGACGTTGTCAGGTGGAGTTTGAGACAATTGTATTTACTCGTTTTTCTGATTGGAATTATGGATTAAATCCTATCCTGTCTGGAACAAATTGAATTCATGTCAAAGTTCTAGTTGGGTATTGTTTATGTTCTGCTTTTCTGTGATTTGTGCCTTTGGGTAAATTAATTGTATACAGTACTAAATTGAAAATGCATTAACTTGATATAATCTGAAATTCTATTGAATAAAATTTGAGTGTTTAATATGAAGTATTTTAGTGTAATGTTTTATATGTAATACTTATTTTCAGTTTAATCTACTGTTCTAATTGTATTTACATTTTAAACCTAAGTAGATGCTATCAAACCTTATGAGATTTTCCAGTATTTTCTGTTGTTTTTATCAGTATTTGGTTTGAAATGGTTTAAATGGGGTAATGAGAAGTATGCTTAAATTTATTTATCTACTTAATCATGTTCATTTGAATGTTCAAGCATTCTGGTTGAGCAAGTAAGATATCAAATGTCTGCCAAGTTATGACTGTTCCCCCTTAACTGCGTACATGCTATTTCTAAAGTCACAGCTGGAGTGGTAGTGATCAACTGATCAGCGCCACCCTTAGTCCCTTTGTCCCAGGAACAGTATTGTATGCATTTGTTTTAGGGTATGCTGCTTGTTCTGGGTTTGGTTCTGAATCTGAAAACTTAATTCTTGTCTGAGCATGAAGCAAATTCAGAAGTGAAATTTTATAGTAGTGTGGACAATGTGAATTTTGAATGTTCAATCTCTTTTTATAGACTATGTAATTTTCATTCCAGATGAAAGAAATAATAATGAATCAAGAAAAACTTGCCAAGCTGCAAGCCCAAGTTCGCATTGGTGGAAAGGTAAGCCATTTCCAAATAAGATTTTCATTTCAGCCTAACTTGGATTTTTTTGAATGACTAAGAAACCTGTGCAAGGATGAGGGATCTTGGTAATGTGGATCAGGAGGAGAAAGTAAGTTTGAGAAGTTGTCTCTTGGAGAAGAAATGATCAAGAGAAGATTTAATGGCAGCAATCATTACAATCCTGTGGGTCTGGATAAAGTAGCTCGAGGACCAAAGGACATAGATTCAAAGTAATTGCAATGATGACACGAGAGAGAAGAAACTGTCTGAGAGTGGTGGCAGCAAGGCCAATCATGTCCTTCAAAATGGAGGTGGATTGAACCTGGAGAGGGAATTCGCAAGGCTACAAGAGAAAGGGTGGTGCATTGGAACAAGACGAGTTGCTCTTAGAGAACTGGCACAGATATGATAAGCCAAATGGCCTGTGCTGCAATTGTTCTGTGATAATGAATGATTTGCATTTACATAGTACCTTTAACATCAGACAAAAACTGGCACCAGGGTCATAATTGATGATATGTGCTGAAACCAGTGCCGAAAACTAGGTCAAAGATAGGTTTTGAGGAAGATGTTAAAGGAGGATAGCAAAATTTAGACAGGGAATCCCGAACCTGGAGCTAAGACAGTTGAAAGCTGTCAGTGGTTGATAAATTGATGATGCAGACGAGGTCAGAAATGGAGCGTAAAGATCTCATAGGGGTGGCTAAGATATAGAGGAGTGTGATTTTTTTCCAGGGAATTTGAATAAAAATGTTTTTAAAATAGAGATGTTGCTGGAATGGAAGCCAATGTAGGTCAGTGATCACATGAGCATTTAGATGAACAGGACTTGGTGTGAGCTTGGAGCAACAAAAACTAAATACAAGAACTAGGAGCAGGAGTAGGGTATCTGGCCCCTTGAGCCTGCTCTGTCATTCAGTAATATTGATCTTTTTGTGGACTCAGCTCCACTTAGCCACTCGCTCACCATAACCCTTAATTCCTTCACTGATCAAAAACCTATCTATCTTTGCTGTAAAAACATTCAACAAGGTAGCCTCAACTGCTTCACTGGACAAGAAATTCCACAAATTCACAACTGCTTGGGTGAAGAAGTTCCTCAGCTCAGTTCTAAATCTGCTCCCCATTGCTTTGAGGCTATGTCCCCCTAGTCCTAGTTTCACCCACCAGTGGAAACAACCTCCCTTCTTCTATCTTATTTATTCACTTGGTAATTTTATGTTTAAGGTTTCTCCCCCCCCCCCCATTCTTAATTCCAATGCATGTGGTCCCGGTCTACTTAGTCTCCTCATAAGCCATCCCTCTCAACTCCGGAATCAAGCTAGTGAATCTCCTTTATCTCCTCCAGTGCCAGTATATCCTTTCTCAAATGGGAGGCCAAAATTTACACAGTACTCAAGATGTGGCCTCATCAGCACCTTGTGCAGCTGCAACATAACCACCTCCGTTTTTAAACTCCATCCCTTTAGCAGTGAAGGACAAAATTCCATTTGCTGCCTTAATTACCTGCAAACCAACTTTTTTTAAGAATCATGCTCAAGGTCCCTCTTCACAGCAGTGTGTTGCAGTTTTTTTATCATTCAAATTATTGTCCATTTTGCTGTTGTTCCTGCCAAAATGAATGACCTCACCTTTACCAAAAATGCACTCCGTCTGCCAGACCCTTGTCTACTCACTTAAACTATCTACATCTCTTTTCGGACTTTGTGTTCTCTGCATGCTTTGCTTTACCACTCATTTTATTGTCACCTGTGAACTTTGACACACTGCACTTGGTCCCCAACGCCAAATTATCTATATAAATTGTAAACAATTGTGGTCCCAACACTGAGCCCTGAGGATCAGTGCTAGTTATTGATTGCCAACAAGAAAAACATCCCTTTACCCCCACTCATTGCTTTCTATTAGTTTACCAATCCTCTATCCATGCTAATACATTACTCATAATGCTACGCACTGTTACCTTATGCAGCAGCCTTTTGTGCGGCACCTTGTCGAATGCCTTCTGGAAATCCATGTACACCACATCCACCGGTTCCTTATTGTCCATTGCGCTCATCATGTCCTCGAATTCCAGTAATTTAGTTAAACGTGACCTGCCTTTCATGAACCCACGCTGCGTCTTCCCAATGGGACAATTTCTATCCAGATGTCTCATTATTTCTAACCTTGAATATGCTGGAAATATATAGCATATGTCAGTGTCTGTTATGAAAACAGGTTAGTATTCTGTTGACCTCAAGCAAAAGGTTTGTTTGTATTCACTCTGTTCCAAAATTTCAAGAAGCTTTGTGTATGATTAGGAAGCACAGTGGATTTATTTAGACAGTGATAATTCATGTATTTTGGGAAGAGATCATTTCTGATGTGACCTGAAATACTGCTTATCTAGCGCATTTATTTGGCGGATTAGTGATTGATTTAAGTCAGCCTGATTTAGAAATAATCTCTAGCAGATAAAGTATTTTAATGTGTAGCTGATGAGTTTGTACAGAATTGTTGTTCTAATTCCCAGGGTGGAAGAGTCAATCACTAGGGGGCATAAGTTTAAGGTGCGAGGAGCAAGGTTTAAAGGAGATGTACGAGGCAGATTTTTTTTACATAGAGTAGTGGGTGTCTGAAACTTGTTGCCAGGGAAGGTACTGGAGGCAGATACGGTAGTGACTTTTAAGCTTGTGTCTTGACAAGTACGTGAATAGGATGGGAATAGAGGGACATGGTCCCTGGAAGGGTAGGAGTTTTAGTTAAGTTGGGTAGCATGGTCGGTGCAGACTTGGAGAGCTGAAGAGCCTGTTCCTGTGCTGTAATTTTCTTCATTCTTTGTAATGATTCACGTAGCTGAGATTGTATATTCTACTGCTGTTCTCTTGATTTTTCTGGACTGGTAAATTAGAAACAATTGAATTAGATGATATATTTGCTTGTTTAAGAAGAAAAGCTAATACTGTATTCACTGCTTTGAAATTATTTTGTTCCTGTTGGCAATTTAGTCAGAATCTAAATCTTAATTTAGTAGCTCTAAAAAAAATCATACCATGCAGCTTTGTGCTATTGTCACTACTTTGCCTTGAGTCTCAGTAAGCCAAGTGGTCTGTCTTCAGTTGAACAGAAGAATTGGGTTGGGAGATTTGGTGCTTTTGGTAGGGAGACCAAGGAAAGGGAGAGAATTATCCACGAGTAGAATTCTTGTAAACTTTTGTCATCACTTTTGTCTCAGTTTAAAGTGATTACTAATATTAATAATCAGTTTAAATTATTACCAGAATTTTTCTTAATGTTTAGAAGAATGCTGCTGCAATCATGTGTTTATCATGTCAGAAGAACAACTTGATATCCATGCATGTATTGTGCTCTCCAGAAGTAGCATAACTGTGAAAAATAAATTAACATAGCTTCTGCTTAGGTGTTACTATATGAAAGATTCTGGTTTGTCCACTTTGGTGATGCTAATGATCGTACACCTTGCAAATTGAGCATTCTTCACAGTAGGCCTGCAGTTATGTTAGAAACATAAAGATGAAATATCCATTGCTTAATGTTACAAAAGACTAGTTTGGGCACGAGGTTTTTTTGATCCAGTATCCTCTGGTTTTGAGATATTTGGTAACACTGGTGCCCTAGATAAAAGAGAAGGTTTCTGTTCAGTCTTCTGAAGTTTGAGGATTGAATCGTTCCACTTCTTACAGTAATTGAGTTTTCATATGATCCCACGGAAATTGTTAGTCAAACTGACCAGGAAAGGATGTACCAATCCCCATAGTTTATTCTAATGCCCAGAACTGACCACCTGAAGGATAGCACCATGTCTGTGCAAGTAATAAGTGTCTAATATATTGTTTGGAAATATCTTAATACTGTTGTCCAGAAATTAACTGTGTGGCTACGTATTTAACTGCATGCATTAGTTTAATAAATGCCTATCAAAGTACAAATAAATGTACTTCATGCATATACACTTAATGTCATAACTACAACTATTTTAGTAACCATAGAAATAAAACTTTCCTTTACCAACACAAACAAAAAGATTTAAAATGTACAAGCATGCAACATGAGAATGTACATGTCGACATTATACGCCTAACAATAGTGTCTATTACTCATTCTGAATTTAACAGTCTTATTCTGTATTTACTAATTGGGCTGCATAGCTGCATTTTGATTTTCAGTTAGTCACTAGTGACCAAAACACTGTTCTGGTGGATTGTTTAAAACTAGATCGGGCTTCTCCACATCTGGCCCATGGAGCTTCCCTAGGCAATTTTCAAAATGCCTGTCAGCCAACTGAGTTTCAATGCAAAATTCTGTTTGGAGTCGCTTCTCCAATCAGAGAATGGTTTTTTCTTGAGTGTATCAGCAACAACTGAGGAAGAAAAACAGTTGCTGATTCGTGCAGTGGCAAACTATGCTGAAGGTTGGTCTGTTGGTTTGGGGAGGAGGGGTGCTTCTGTACTATAGCGACCCAAGAGTTAATGGCTTTAACTCTTCCATGTGAAGTTTGAACTTTCCAAGCAATTACCATGCAGTCCTTGAGGGCTTGTGGGGTGTCCTGCACACCACCTGGGGTTGCCTCCCAAGAATAGCAGTGAGGAACCAGTACCTTCTCTGACTGGGTAGACAGACCATATACCCCAAATAACACAAGTTAATTTTGCTTAGTCATCCCTTCATTGAACACTGAACAAGTTGAGAATCTTGTCATTGTAACTTTTTTTGGAACTGAAATCGAGAGATGTATGTGGACTTAAGGTTGCTGAAACTCAATATAATGCAATCAAAATCGTATCCTCTAAGAAGAATGGAACCAGCATTGGATATCTTGTCCTCAACTCTTGGTTTGATCTCTATTTGTGTAATGATGTATTCATGTCCACCTTGGGTGTAAGGGTCAGACTTTCTCCATAATTTATCTTGCTCTGGGTGTGGAGGTAAAACTTTAGAGCAAACATGTGTGCCTCACCAATCTAATTGGTGTATGTCAGGCTTGTTCAAAGTGGGGGTTGTGAACCACAGGTGGCTTGTGGGATTTTGAAAATCTCACAGCTCTATAAACCAATCCTGTTTTCTAAAAAAAAAACACAATATTCTGGTTTTAGTGCTCATTTTCTAGAAGGCAGTATGACAATGAGGACCTGTCACGTAATGACAACATAATCAGCATAAGAACTTTTGATGTAGAGGATAAGTTTAGTATTTATTACTGGATATAATTCAAGTTGCATGCACTTTATGGAAGGAAAGGCAAGAATTAGGAGGAAGGTGTATTTTTAAATGTACAATAAATCTAGTTTACAGTTAAAAGCGGTAAATATTTGTAACTGTAGCAGCAGTGGCCTGGTTAGTGGATTCTCTTGCCTACAAGGCAGGCTATAAAGTATGACAAGTATAGTAATTATATCAAATTAATTTTCCTTTGTGCATAAAATATATTTTGCTATTAATTTCAAATTGAGATGACATCAGGAAAACAACAGAATTTTTAAGTTGCGGCTGTATGTGAGGAAGAATAATTGACTCATTACCCCCGCGCAACAAAATATAGTTATTGATGTGACATCCCAGCTACCAGGGAGGTTTATTGATGGGATGGTAACAAATAAAGATATTTGACAACTATTAAGTTTCCACCTAAAAGTAGCACGTTGATCTGGTGAGCCCTGCATTCCAAAGATGCATCTTAAATGTGAATTCTCTCAAATAAACAACAGTTGATTTTCTGTGGATGGCTGATGCACAGTAAGCTAATAATTCTGATTTCAGACATTTATTTTGAATGTATCTGTTGTCGAAGGGACCTGCAAAATACTGATGCCAAATTCCTTTGCACCGGAAAATGGCCTGAATAAAATCTGAAAATGGGTCTGAATTGGATCCCCTGATTTTTAATATAATGTAAGTGGAAAGATTGCATTTCATTACACATCCTATGTGATGTGGGTCACAAGCAACGGACATTTGGTAAAAGTGGGTCGCCAGGAAAAAATTGAAAAACGCAGGTGTAAAAGTTTGGAATTTGGAGTTCACTTTCAACAAATAAGGTGCAATATTTCAGTAGCTATTGTCTGAATTTAGCACATTTAAATTTTGAGTTAAGCATCATGTAATTCTTTGTTTTTGTACCCAGGGTACAGCTCGTAGAAAGAAGAAGGTTGTCCACAGAACAGCAACAGCAGATGACAAAAAACTGCAATTCTCTTTAAAGAAGCTTGGTGTGAATAATATTTCTGGTATTGAAGAGGTACTCACAAATATTTGCATAGCAAGTGATCATAGAATCCCCATAATGCATAAGAGGGCCATTCAGCCCATTTCGCCTGCACCGGATTTCTTAACAGAGCATCGCACCCATGCCCTATCTCCATAGCCCCATAACCTACACATCTTGGGACACCACTAGGGGACTAAATTGCATGGCCAATCCATCTAACCTGCACATATTTGGAGTGAACAAGAGCATCCAGAAGAAACCTGTGCAGACACTGGGAGAACGTGCAAATTCTACACAGTCGGCCAAGGTCGGAATTGAAGTCAGGTCCCTTGTGCTGTGACACAGCAGTGTTAACCACTGTGCTGCAATCTCCAATTGATTGGACAATTTGCTACATGTTGAAACTTTGTTTTCCCCCATCAAATCAGATTATTGTTTCACTGCCCCCTGAAATATTAATGATGTAAAAATTGTGAATTCTGAAAATGAAATGGTGCCAGTTTTCTCTTCTCTTTATCACCACTTCTCTGGTTCTGAACAGTGTACACAGGTGATATTATGGGGACTAGATTGATTTCAATATGCATGCAATTGCGATAGCTTGATTCATGTCAGCACAGTTTAATGATTCAAGGTCTCCTATGTTAACAAGGCAATAGCCTGAGATTGTATTTGAGGGAGAAAAAAGTAGTAGTGTGGATGAAGTAAGATCAGAGGAGGCATCATACTGATACAGATGAGTTGGATGAATTTCCTGTTCATTCAAGGATTCATGATTAACTTGCTTTGAGCTAGAATCAATTGAAATTTTCAATACTTAAATTTTAAGTTTTTTTAATGAAGAATCCATATGCACATTTCTTTTAAGCAGTTAAATGCTTAAATGTGCTTTGAAAAATACTTGCTAATGAGAGAATGTATATAGCAATTATAGTGACCATATTTTACAGTCATTGTTCCTACTGTAGTTATAGCTTATTTGGCATCACTTCTGATTTGTGAACAGTTGAAAAGGAGATTCCATTAGAGAATCAAGAATATGGAAATATGGTTGAACTTGAGTTGGTGAGGAATTGTCTGAAATTTTTTAAACAATTTTGAATCAAGATGTTTCTGTAGCCATTGATAACGAAGAAATTCTTTGGCCTTCATACAAAGTCTGACATTTTGGGCCAGATCTTGTGGTCCCATCTGTAGTAAATGTGAGATATTCGCTACTAATGGGAGCTATAGCAGCACCATAGGTTCCAAGGAGCCCATTGTGTTCAAATTGGGATGTTGTAGTGCACTTAAGTGCACTCTGTTCTGCTGGGAACATACTAGCATGTTGTTAGCATGAAAATTTCAACTACTGCCCTAGTTTTTATTCTGACTTTTCTAGGGTTGGGCTGGTTGGTGAGCAAAAACCTGGATGGATGTTATAAAATTGGAAATGATTATCAAGGCAAAAACACTTGCCTGTCATTGGGCTGAAGGCAGATGATAAAGAAGGGTGTGCTTGTGGTGTTAAGGGAGTGTGAGGGTTGCTCTTGGCTTCCCTATTTGTGCTGCTGCTGGATCCATACTGCACCCTGTTTCACTTACAAGAAAGTAAGAATATTAAATGCAATCAGCAGCATAAACCACAGCTTCATGGCCATTTTTTGTATTGTATACTTTTGTATTTTCAGTGTGACATTCCTGTAATTAAGTGAATGTTTTAAATCTGTTGCAGGTGAACATGTTCACAAACCAGGGAACAGTCATTCACTTCAATAATCCTAAAGTTCAGGCTTCGCTTGCTGCAAATACATTTACGATCACGGGGCATGCAGAGACGAAACAGCTGACTGAAATGTTGCCCAGTATTCTGAATCAACTTGGAGCGGATAGCCTGACCAGCTTGAGGCGGCTGGCAGAGTCGCTGCCTAAACAACGTTAGTATAATGATCTCGTTCTGTTTGTAACTCATGAATGTTTTTAGTATGGTACATTTTGTTAAAATTTGATCAGTACATTTTAGTCATTTTACTATCACAGAACCAGTCACTGAAATCTGATTTGAAATGTATTATTGTTATAGTGGCTCAGTTGACTCAACAGTCTTGCTTGTTGAGTCGCTATGAACATAGGTACACTAAACTGACTCTTCCATGGGTTACAAAAGGAATGCTGCATTGTTGGGAGTTGGAGATGCCCAACTGGAGTCTGTCTTGCCTGTTGGCAGTTAAACCCAAGCCTGTTAGGACTCTTAAACAAAGAAAAGCCTACATCATACAAACAGATCATCTAAGCATTCATTTACTTGCTTCTGTTGGACTTTGCCAACTTCGTGATATATTTGCCTGCATTCTTTTCGAGTAAGCTATAATCTGCTTTCTGTATAGGAAGTTTCTGAAATTCCTGTGGTGTTTTGCTGTTAATAAACAATGTCACCAGGAATTCTCAACTATGGGGAGAGTATTGGTGCTGAGATTGTTCTCCTTGGAGCAGAGATGTCCAAGGAGAGATTTACTGGGGATTCAAATTTCTAAAGAATTTTGGTGGAATAAATTGAGGGAAACTCCACTGGCAGGAAGGTCAGTAATTAATCAGGACACAGCTTTAAGATAATTGGCAAAAGAACCAGAGGAGAGATGAAAATTTGTTTTAAAGCAGTAATATGCAGTCTGGATTGAGTCGGGGAGCAGATTCATTAGCACCTTTCATAAAGTTGGATGTGTGCTTAAAATGAGAAAGCTGGACAGTAATGCTGATTAGAGGCAGCACAGGCATGAAGGAACTATGTTTTATGATTTTGGGTGTATCCTTTTTGTTATCTAGCAAATTTAGGTTGCTGTTCAGTGGTTACCAATCTGGTAGGTGAGAGATTATTTGAATAAATTGTGACTTACTCAATTGTTTTTCACTAAATTATTTTGTTTGCAGCTGTGGACAGCAAAGCACCACTTGCTTCTGGTGAAGACGATGATGATGAAGTCCCAGGTAACTGAAAATGAGACAGTGACCATGACGGCCATACTGTGAAACGTAATCTTTAATAGTATTCATTGATGGAAAAGGCATAAGAACTTTTGCCTACTGCAGTCTAATATGGTTCTGCAGCTTGCATTTGCTGCCCAAACTTATTTGAATTCTATCACACCACTGTACAATATCCTAAATTATACAATTAAAATGTTAAACAATGAAAAACTGCTGAAAGAGAGCATTTTGCATGAAGTTGGACATGAAAAATTTAGATAAGAGCATGTACTTGCGTATGGTATATAGGGTAGTGTTTATTCTTAAAGGTGACTGAAGGCAAAGAGTCCATTTGGCTGTAATAGTGTAGAACAATGGTGAGAAGTCTGGCCTATCTGTGTTCTAATTGCAGCCCATGAGACATTTTGACTTAAGTGAAGAGTTACCACATTCCACTGCTGTGTTTTTTTTCTCTATTAGTATGACTGAAGTGATGTGCAGAAAACAAGGGCAAGTGAAGTGAGATTATGTTGATTGCACACAACATAGAGTCGTATGCTCCTTCTTCCAAAGTGTACATATTCTTTTGTTTTTACCATCTGAAGTTGATGGCAGTTCTTTTAATATATGAATGATATTTTCTGTAACTCGTTCTGAAGTATTTGTTGTGTATTCAATTGTATAGGGTCATAATACCCGATTTCAGTCTCAATCACTGAGGTGAAGGAGGGCCACTTATGCTTCCCACTCGTTAACCTAGATTGCTTATCACTGGCATAGAAGTTCTGTAGATAATGTTTCAGTTACCTAACTTGATTTTTATTTCTTACAGATCTTGTTGAAAATTTTGATGAGGCTTCAAAGAATGAAGCAAGTTGAACAGAAGCTGACATCTGAAGGCGTGAACTTGAAATGGCTTTGGGGAGCTGCCCTTTGTATTAGTTTTTCTTTTGTAATCTTGCATTTTTGTACTGTTATGGTATGTCATGGTTTTGCAATCAGTTGGTGGCAGAATTATCCTTTTTTTTCACCATGGCAGCTCTTCTAATGCTGGAATGTTTACTAACTTTGCAGCCTGGTTAAAATGAAACAAGTCTGAACTGAATCTAGCACTGTGGATTGGAAATAAAGGAGAGAAGTGTCTATTTTGGTCTATTTAATTACAGATTGTAGAAATGTATGGGTAAAATATACAAGTAGTAAATTGGCATTTTTCCACTTATTGGGAATACTTAAATATTTCATCTTTGATTTGGTTCACATTTCTGAGATGTTTACAAAATGATCAGTCACCTGTTTGAAATATCTGGTGCCAGATATCCAGGTTTGGGTAGCTGATGGACTTTATACTAGCATTCCTGTTCACAAATTCCTTTGTGGGCCTAAGTGGATCAAGTATTACTAGAGTGTGAACTATACCAGATTCATGGCCCGAGATTAGGGTCTAATAAACTGAGGTAGAGATATAACAAGTGATTTTTAATTTGTAATATGCGTTGAAAATTACAGATCCAGCATGAATATTTAAAATTTAAGCTATTTTCATGTTTTAAATATAGCTCAGCTCTAGCCAGATACAGAAATAGTATTTGTGTGCCAGTTTAAAAAGTCAGAAGCCAAAGGGTCAGATTGAGTGAGTGTGATTACACTATTACAGCAGCTTAAGAAATATGGAACCGGCAGAGTAAAATTCAGTGTTCTCTATTTTCCTCAACCTTGCATGAATTATAATGCAGATTAAGCTTTTGAAACTGTTGTGGTTCTCTGTTTGTGTCTCTTATCTAAACCCTGATTCATTTTGTGATGGAACGTCAATCTGTTAAGGGGTGGAATTTGAATTTCCTGAAATCATACTTCAGATTTGGAATAAAAGATCTTCCTGGGAAGATTGAAATACAGCACACCAGTTTTTCACTGCATTTTTTAAAGAATCTTTTTGGGGGGGGTAATTGCAAACCACATGTGAGGCATTTTGACCATGTTCAGATGGTTGAAAGCAAGCAAATTTTGCTTAAGTTGTGACAGATAACCTTCTCAGCCTTCATTGCTGTGCTTTTGTGCACCAACTGCAAACATTCTCTTGGTAACCTTATGTATAAGTCCTTTTTAATTCACGACACACTAATGTTCCAGTGACAAAAAAGAATGGTTAACTGTGTATGGCTAGTAAGCATACAAATGTGATACTTGGGTGAAATAAAATGATGTCCACTTGTGGCATTAAAGGGAGTTCTTTACGAATGATTTGTTTCAAAGATTCCAATACTTATTTGTTCCTGTTTACAACTTGATGATAAGGGCTGACTAGGAGCTGCCAACTTTTATATATAATTGTTGCCCTTTAAAGTTAAAATATTTGACAATTAGTGGCTGCTTTCTGTGTAAATAATGTTCATGTTTTTGCAAAACACATGAAAATCTAGTGTTTACTTTGTACGTGACACCTAAAGGGTTTTCTGTATAACTTGGCATTCAGTTTAAACAGTGTAAACTTAATATTTACCATTCTCTGACTACAGCCTTTTCTCTTTACAGAGTAAATATGGTCAGTTCACTGCAATAAAAACATATTGGACATCTGTTTGCAACTCCAAATGTAATCATTTAACAGATGAATGAGAAATATGCATGTGATTTTTTTTTATAGTGCAGCTATAAACATTCTACATCCTACGCATTTACACACTTTTTAAATGCAATGTTTGAGTTAATATGGTGCTTGAAAGTATTGAATGTACAAAACAGGAGTTAACCTTCTGTTCATCCTTTTAGAAGAGGCTTGTATAATATCTTTTCCAGATTTCTGATCTGTGTTTTGATGTTGCATACTGAGTGTGCATATAAGTAATTGTTACTTGTGAAATTCAGAATTCAAATTTTGGGTACATTTTGCAAGCCATTGTCTGTTGTGAGGCAGACAGACCTGGAATAGATGTAGATGAATCAAGTAGTAGGCATATGACTGGCTGGTCAAGAAAGGATACACTTGCCTTGGAGATGGTACAATAAACATTCACTAGATTGATTCCTGGGAGAAATGGGTTGTCCTCTAATGTGAGGTTGAACAGAGTAAAGCTATGCTCTCTGGAACTTAGATGAGAATGAAATTCATAAGTTTCAAAATGGTTTACATAGGTTGTTTTGCCTGGCTGCATTTAGGTGGCATTCTATTAGAATAAGGGATCAATGACTTAAGACTGAGATGAGGAATTTCTTCAATCAAGCCGAGATAGACTTCTGAGCTGTAAGATAATCAAAGTGTATGGACATTGGGCAGTAAATTGGAATTGAGGTCCAAATTCAGCCACGATCTCATTGAATGGTGGATTGTGTGCACATAATATACATGTTCTGGTTCTGCTCCTAGCATAAGCAATTTTCTTAAATACCAAATTTAGGAATGTATACTGGGAATGTTTAGGATTGCATGGAGTAGAAGCATAGAAACAGACCATTCAATGTAACCGGCTGTTATGCTCCACTTGAGCCTCCCATCTTTTCGCATCTAAATCTATCATCATAGCTCCCTCTTCTCTTGTCTAGCTGCCCCTACAATGCATCTTTACTATTCACTTTAACCACTCCGTGTGGTAACCAGTTACACAGCCTCACCAGTTTTTGGGTAAGCAAGTTACTTCTGAATTCCCTATTGGAATGTGCACACAAATGCACAACTGCACACAAATGTACGATTTGCAATGCAGATATCTGGCAAAATTGCTCATCAGTTAAAGCAAGTTGAATCATTTGCTGCATTTAGTTACAGTAATCTTTAGTGTTAGGAACTGGACTATTTTCCAATAAGGTAGCATCTAACACACAATCCTGTATGTATGTTTACCCTTTATTCTTAGAGTAGCACAATGTTTAGACATGAATATGTATCATTCATGCAGCATTGTAGCGAAAAATACCAAGGT
The DNA here is from genome assembly GCF_965287045.1 of Carcharhinus amblyrhynchos. Classification (NCBI taxonomy): domain Eukaryota; kingdom Metazoa; phylum Chordata; class Chondrichthyes; order Carcharhiniformes; family Carcharhinidae; genus Carcharhinus; species Carcharhinus amblyrhynchos. Next base: position 96,999,522 of record NC_137328.1, read on the forward strand.
TAATGTGAGAAATCCATTGTGTCACATTGTACAGTTTTTCTCATCACTCATGTCACTGCAGTCCTGAATGTTGTCTCTGCAGCGATTCTTAGGTATGCAGTCACAGTCACTGAAGAAGACAGTAACACATTTCCATCCAGAACAAGCAGGACACTGCAATTCTTTAAAACAAATGAAAAAAAACATGTAGGTTTCAAATCCATTGTTCTATGATGCTGCTTAATGCTTTGTTTAAACCTGTCCATGTATTATTAAAAAATCTAGTGAATATTTCCAATTTAGTGTTGGAAGAAATTGTGTATATTTTAGTTAGATCACTACAGCCCACAAGTTGCACCAATCGTATCCATACCTACCAGGCCTATCTATAACTCTCAATCCCATTAAATCCCATGTACTCATCCAGAAGTCTCTTAAAAGACACCAGCAAGTTCGCCTCTACCACCACTGACAGCAGCTGATTTCACTTGCTCACCACCCTCTGAGTGAAAAACTTACCCCTGATATCTCCTCTGTACCTGCTCCCCAGCACCTTAAACCTGTGTCCTCTTGTAGTGACCATTTCAACCCTGAGAAATAGCCTCTGAGAATCCACCCTATCCCTCTCAACATTTTATAAACCTCTATCAGGTCACCTTTCAATCTTCGTCTCTCCAGGGAGAAGAGACCTAGCTCCCTCAACCTATCTTCATATGTCTCCCAATCCAGGCAACATCCTTGTAAATCTCCTCTGCACCCTCTCAATAGCTTCCACATCCTTCCTGTAGTGAGGCGACCAGAACTGCGCACAGTACTCCAAGGGGGATCTGACAAGGGTCTTATAAAGTTGCAGCATTACCTCCTGACTCCTGAACTCAATCCCTCGAATAATGAAGGCCAGTACACCATATGCTTTCTTGACCACATCCTCCAGCTGCGAGGCCGATTTAAGAGTCCTGTGGACCCGGATCCCAAGGTCCTTCTGCTCCTCAACACTGCTAAGACTCCTACCCTTGATATTGTATTCCTTCATCCCATTGGACCTGCCAAAATGGACCACTACACATTTATCTACGTTGAAGTCCACTTCTCCACCCAGTCTTGCATCCTATCTATGTCTCGTTGCAACTTCTGACATCCCTCCAGACTATCCACAACACCACCAACCTTCTTGTCGTCGGCGAACTTACTAACCCATCCTTCCACTTCCTCATCCAGGTCATTTATGAAAATGACAAACAAGGGTCCTAGAACAGATCCCTGGGACACTCCACTGGTGACCAACCTCCATGCAGAAAAAGACCCACCCACAACCACTCTCTGCCTTCTGCAGGCAAGACAGTTCTGGATCCACAAGGCAGCAGCCCCTTGGATCCCATGCCCTCTCACCCTCTCAAGAAGTCTTGCATGGGGGACCTTATCAAACGCCTTGCTGAAGTTCATGTAAACCACGTCCACTGCTCTTCCTTTATCAATGTGTTCAGTCACATTTTCAAAGAACTCAACTAGGCTCGTAAGGCACGAACTGCCCTTGACAAAGCTGTGCTGACTATTTCTGATCATACTAAACTTCTCTAAATGTTCATAAATCCTGTCCCTCAGTATCCTCTCCATCAACTTACCAACCACCGAGGTCTGACTCACTGGCCGGTAATTTCCCGGGCTTTCCCTACCCTATTCCCTTTCTTGAAAATAGGAACCACTATTAAAGTTGCATTTGTTCTATTGGGCTCATGGCTTGAATGCTGTCAGTCCTACCACTGATGTTCTTGCCTGGCTTCACTTGCTTCTTCCCAACTCCAGCATTTTCTGGACCTGCTCCCTACCTGTTATGATTATTCTCTGGGGAGATTTTAGCACTCAGTTCCCCCCTCCCCACCCCCCGCCTCAATATTAATATCCTGGAGGTTACCATTGATAAGAAACTGAATTAGACCAACCATACAAATACTGTGGGATGAATTTTATCATCCCGCCCGCCACAGGAATTGGAGCAGGCAAGGGGAGGATCATTGAAAGGTCTGTTGAACTAGGGTGGGATTTTCTGGTTTCAGGGCAAACGCGGCTAGAAAATCCTGCCCTATGCCTACAAAAACAGATGACAGGCTGGGCAATCTGCAGAAATAACTCCCCTCCTGCTTCCCCAAAGTCTGCCTGCCATCTACAAGGCACAAGTCTGGAGTGTGATGGAACAATCCAAATTTGTCTGGATGGATGAAACAGCCTCAACAACACTCTAGAAGCTCAACGCCATCCAGACAAAGAAGGCCACTTGATTGGCACCCTATCCACCACCTTCAATATTCACTCCATCCAGCCTAAACTCTTATGGCGTCTCACTATTATTGTGCCCCTTGGTCTAGTGTGTAGCGACTCAGCAATGTGCTTCGCTGAATTCAAGCTGCAATCATTTAAATGACCAAGTTTACATGCTGCCCACAGCGTAAGCAACTGGTGTGGGTTAATCACACATTGTGATCCTCACACTCTTACTCAGGGGCTAATCAATTTCCTATGCACTAACACTCAGCACACAGCATGCTGCATTTACTAACATGTTCCCTTTTGAAATAGTGGCATTTATGTTCTACTCAATCACTTGTAATTTAGAAGCTGTATAGATTGCAGTAAATGTTCCTGTCACAAAGATAAGTACAAATGAGATTGAAGACATTTAATAAACGTAAATAATATTTGTAAGTTAGAAAGTGCTTAATCATGTTTATACTAATAGAACTATCAACTTAAAATTGTAAAAACAAAAGAAATATGTATGGTTTAGCCGCAGGGTGAGCACACAGGCTCACAGTCAGTGTGTGCAATCAGCATGCACCTCATTTCACTTGCCCTTGCTTTATGTGTATATCGCTTCAGTCATTCCGGTAGGAAAAGAGTTACATGGATAGAACATGACAACCCTGCATGTGGACAATGGGCTACAAAATGTCTCATGGGCTGCACTCAGTACCCAAATGTGCTGTGTGTGGTTCTTGGTTGACAACTACTAGCACAGGCACTGCTCCTATGAGAAGTTGAGGGATGTGCGCTGGGTTCAATGCACTGTTTGTATGTCGCATTACAATAAGTAATGGCAAAGAACATTCCCACACAACAGCAAGGAAGAAACGTTCTAGGCCACTCCTGCCTTTGCACCTAATTCAGTCAGGCATTGGCAAAAGCTTGGAGAAAAGTGCCTGTCTCCTTGGAGTAAATAGCAAGAAGATTTATTGAAGGAAAGGATGGAAAACAATACACATATGGAGAGTTTTCTTATCACTACATGGATTATCATCATAAGCATGGATGAGTGCCACATTCTGTAGTAATAAATCTGTCGTAAAATTATATACCAGAAAATTGAAAAGATTAGATTACCTGATTCATCAGAGCAGTCTCCACAATTATTTTCTCCATCACATTTTTCATCTATATACGTCCAGGATCTCCGGTTGCCGCACATAAAAACTAAATATTTCGGGAGACTATAGGGTAGGTCTCCTGTTCGGAAAAGGTAAAGGGGATAACAAGATGCTTAACGGTCAAAGCTACTTCTATACATTTTTCAAAGGATTACAGAGAATTGGTGTAAAATTGGCATTTGGGTTGGGGCTGGGGGAGGGGGGGGGGGGGAGGGGGGGTGGGGTGGGAGATCCAGAGGTCAACAGGCTTTCAGAGGAGGGTGAACCCAGTCGAAATGAGAGCTTCTGATAGAGGCTTCCCCACCTTCCCATCTGAGGTCGGGCTTTCTTTTTTTTTTCCAGATTCCCTCCTGAGCAGTCATCCATCCACCAGCATAAAAATTGAAGCTGAGTAGGAAACTGCCCTTAAATGGTCATTAATCAGCCACTTACAGACCTTCATCTTAGGCCTTGCCTGCCGCAGTGTGAAATTGCTGTGAGGTAGGGGTGGATGGGAACCTCGAGGGAATCCTGTCCATGCAATTCCGGAGTTTCCATCAAACTGAATCCCATAACATTTTAACTAATTTGGTGTAGTGATGTGATGAACACCAGTAGTATTTATAACCCATCCCTGGTTGATCTGTGGTCACTATGAGTCAGTCACATAGTGTGGAACTGTAGCCACGTGTAAGTCAGGGCTGGGTATGTAGGCTCCCTTCACTAAAGGGCATTGATGAATCAGTTATTTTTTCCAGCTAGCCTACCAGTTAAGAAAGGTGCAAAGAGATTTACGGAGATGGTGCCTGGGCGGGAGAGTTTTAGTTATGAAGAAAGATTGGTTGGACTGGGGTTGATTTCCCTGGAGCAGAGGGGATGAAGGGGGACATGACTGAAATGTGCAAAATTAAGAGGGGGCATAAATAGAGTAGATGGGAAGAAAGTTTCCCCTTAGAGGAAGAATCAATAATCATAGAATCTTTACAGAGCAGGAAAAGGCCATTCAGCCTGCACCAACAAAAATCCCACCCAGGTCCTATCCTCCTAACCCCATGTATTTACCCTGATAATCCACGTATTTACCCTACAGTCAATTCAGTGTGCCGAAAAAATCCACCTAACCTGCACATCTTTAGACTGTGGGAAGAAACCGGAGCCCCTGGAGGAAACCCACACAGACACAGGGAGAATGTGCAGACTTCATGCAGACAGTGACCCGAGGCCAGAATTGAACCCAGGTCCCTGGCACTGTGAGGCAGTAATGCTCACCACTGTGCCACCATGCCCCCATGTACACAAATGACGAGGAGGCATAGAACATAGAATACTACAGCACAAACAGGCCCTTTGGCCCACAAGTTGCACCGATCACTTCTATACCTACTAAGCCATAGACCTATCTATAACCCCCAATCCCATTAGATCCCATATACTCATCCAGAAGTCTTTTAAAAGACCCCAGCGAATTTGCCTCCACCACCACCGATGGCAGCCGATTCCATTCACTCACCACCCTCTGAGTGAAAAGCTTACCCCTAACATCTCCTCTGGACTTGCTTCCCTGCACCTTAAATCTGCGTCCTCTCGTAGCGACCATTTCAGCCCTGGGAAATAGCCTCTGAGAATCCACCCTATCTATTCCTCTCAACATCTTATAAACCTCTATCAGGTTGCCTCTCAACCTTTGTCTCTCCAGGGAGAAGAGACCTAGCTCCCTCAACCTACCTTCATAAGGCATGCTTCCCAATCCAGGCAACATCCTTGTAAATCTCCTCTGCACCCTTTCAATCACTTCCATGTCCTTCCTGTAGTGAGGTGACGAGAACTGCGCACAGTACTCCAAGTGGGGTCTGACAAGGGTCTTATAAAGTTGCAGCATTACCTCCCGACTCCTAAACTCAATCCCTCGATTAACGAAGGCCAGTACACCATACGCCTTCTTGACCACATCCTCCACCTGCGAGGCCAATTTAAGAGCCCCATGGACCCGGACCCCAAGATCCTTCTGCTCTTCGACACAGCTAAGACTCCTACCCTTGATATTGTATTCCTTCATCCCATTGGTCCTGCCAAAATGGACACTACATATTTATCTGCGTTGAAGTCCAACTGCCACTTCTCCGCCCAGTCTTGCATCCTAACTATGTCCCGCTGCAACTTCTGACATCCCTCCAGACTATCCACAACACCACCAACCTTCTTGTTGTCGGTGAACTGACTAACCCACCCCTCCACTTCCTCATCCAGGTCATTTATGAAAATGACAAACAGCAACAGTCCTAGAACGGATCCCTGGGGCACTCCACTGGTGACCAACCTCCATGCAGAAAAAGACCCACCCACAACCACTCTCTGCCTTCTGCAGGCAAGCCAGTTCTGGATCCACAAGGCCAAAGCCCCTTGGATCCCATGCCCTCTCACCTTCTCAAGAAGTCTTGCATGGGGGACCTTATCAAACGCCTTGCTGAAGTAGACTTAAGGTAAGGGGCAGGAGGTTCAGAGGGGATGTGAGGAAAGACTTTTTTGCCCAAAGAGAGATTAAAGTTCAGGCACAGGGAAAGAGAGATCAGATACACATGATGTGGAGATGCACCATGAAGAAAACAGAACATTAGAGAAGTGTTCAGTGCCACACAATACTACAAAATGGTGCCATTTATTTCCTGCTAAACGTTAATATTTACCATTAAGGCTGCCAAACTACAGGTGAGAGCAGCAAGTGAAATGAAGCAACATAAACTAAATAAATAAAACATTGAGAAAGAGAATCAGAAGCATTGGTAACTGACATTGTAATGGTGCTGATGCCTAAAAATTGCAAATATGTAATTACATCTTCCTCATGACCAGTAAATATATATACATATCTGCCTTCTATAATATGCTGGAAAATTAACAATGAGTACATTTTTCAGAATTTCCAGTGGTTTCAGGGATGAAAAGCCTGCAATGCAGAAGGAAGTAAAAAGTCTGACAACACCAGGTTTAAGTCCAACCGATTTATTCAATAGTAAATTCACTAACTTTCGAGGTTACCCTCTTCTTCAGGTGAATGGAGAGTTCTGGCCTCTGACAGAGCATATAAAGCACAGACAGTTTACTGATTAGAATGCGAATCTTTACACCTAACCTGCTGTTCAAGTCCTAAAGTGGCCGACAATATGAGTGGAAGGAGCACTGATCACAGGTTAGAGAGATGTGTATTGTCTCCAGACAGTACACTAAGTGAGGTTTTGCAAACCCAGGCAAGTCACGGGGGTTACAGATAGTGCGACATGAACCCAAGATCCCTGTTGAGACCGTCCTCATGTGTGCAGAAACTATCTGTGCTTTACATGCTCTGTCTGAGGCCAGAACTCTCCATTCACCTGACGAAGAGGGTAACCTCGAAAGCTAGTGAATTTACTATCAAATAAATCAGTTGGACTTAAACCTGGTGTTGTCAGACTTTTTACTGTGCTTAGCCCAGTCCAACGCCGGCATCTCCACATCATGCAGAAGGAAGCCATTCGGCCCATTGAGTCTGCACCGAAAAAGCATCTTATCCAGGCCCCCACCACTCCAACCACCCCACAATCCCATGCATTTACCATGGCTAATCCATCTAGCCTACACATCTTTGGATTAACCTTTAGATGAATCCAATCTATCTTTCAAGATCCTTAGAGAGGAGAAACCTAAGAGGAAATTTGATAAAGTGGCCAAAATCATGAGGAGATGTGAAAAAGTAGATAGGAAGAAACCCATCCTGCTTGTATGAAGATCAAGAACAAGAGGACTTAGATTTGAAGCAAAATAAACAAATATGATGAGAAAATATTTTTTTCGCACAGCTCGGGATGGAATGTACCACCTGGAACTGAGGGCAGGTTCAATTGAGGCATTCAAGTGGGCACTGAATAACTATTTGAATAGAAACAATGTGTAAGGGTATGGGGACAAGGCAGGAGAGTGGCACTAAATCATTTGGAGAGCTGATGTAGACACGACGATTCAAATAGCCTCCTTCTGTACCGTAATGATTCCGTGATTGTGTGAAAAAGTGATTGAGAATACTCGAGTGAAATACATACCACAGTACAAGTTTGATTCATCCTCCCCATTGCTGCAGTCTATTTTGCCATTGCACACACGTGTGGAAGTGAGACAGTTTTTACGATCATCGCACAGAAAGCCATTCGTGCCTGAGGTGGTCTTACACAGCCGGGTTACTAAAGCAAAGAGATATGAGAACAAATAAGAATGCATTTTGGTTCTTATTGTTAACATGAATCATTATATCACCTGGAGGAACAGTTGGTTTCCTTAGTTGGTTTTCTTATTTTAGTTCCACGGTATTGAACAACTAATGTTATGATTTTGTTGTTAAAGCTCAAAAGCATACTGGGGTCAATTTTCCCTGGATACTCTGGATGCTAAGCAGCCTCTAACGTAATCAGGATGGGGTATTAAAAGCAGCAGTGCTGGTTTCACAACACCAGGTTAAATTCCAACAGGTGTATTTGTCAGCACTAGCTTATGGAGCCTCAAGCTCCTTCATCAGGTGAGTGATGACTAGTGTTCACAAACAGGGCATATAAAGAGACAAACTCAATTTACAAGATAATGGTTGGAATGTGAGTCTTTACAGGTAAACAAGTCTTAAAGGTACAGACAATGTGAGTGGAGAGAGGTTAAGCACAGGTTAAAGAGAGGTGTATTGTCTCCAGCCAGGACAGCTAGTGAGATTTTGCAAATCCAGGCAAATCGTGGGGGTTACAGATAGTGTGGCATGAAACCAAGATCCTGGTTGAGGCCATACTCGTATGCGGGACTTGGCTATCAGTCCCTGCTCAGTGACTCTGTGCTGTCGAGTGTTGTGAAGGCTGCCCTGGAGAACGCTTATCCAAAGATCAAAGACCGAATGCCCGTGACCGCTGAAGTGTTCCCTAACAGGAAGCGAACACTCTTGCCTGGTGATTGTTGAGCGGTGTTCATTCATCCGTTGTCATAGTGTCTGCATGGTCTCCCTAATGTACCATGCCACGGGACATCCTTTCCTGCAGCATATCAGCTAGCCAACGTTGGCTGAGTTGCAAGTGTATGTTCCGTGTACCTAGTAGATGGTATTCTCACATGAGGTGGTGGCATCCGTGTTGATGATCTGGCACATCTTGCAGTGGTTGCTGAGGCAGGGTTGTGTGGTGTCATGGTCACTGGTCTCCTGAGGGCTGGGTAGTTTGCTGTGGACAATGGTCTGTTTGAGATTGTGCAACTGTTTGAAGGCAAGAAGTGGGGATGTGGGGATGGCCTTGGCGAGATGTTCATCTTCATTGATGACATGTTGAAGGCTCTGGAGAACATGTTGTAGCTTCTCCTCTCCAGGGAAGTACTGGATGACAAAGGGTACTCTGTCCGCTGCATCCTGTGTTTGTCTTCTGAGGAGGCTCGTGCAGTTTTTCGCTCCTCATGAGGAGGCTGTCCTCATGTGTGCGGAACTTGGCTATTAGTTCCTGCTCCGTGACTCTGCATTGTCTGCGTCGTGAACGCCGCTTTGGAGAATGCTTACCCGAAGATCAGAGGCTGAGCACCCGTGTCTGCTGAAGTAGATCTCTGACTGGAAGGGAACATTCCTGCCTGGCGATTGTCAAGCAGTGTTTATTCATTCGTTGTCGTAACATCAGCATGGTCTCCCCAATGTACCATGCCTCGGGATATCCTTTCCTGCAGCGTATCAGGTAGACAACATTGGCTGAGTCGCAGGAGTATGTATCATGTACCTGATGGATGGTGTTCTCACGTGAGATGATAGCATCCGTGTCGATGATCTGGCATTAGCCTCGCATTCCAACCATTATCTTGTAAATTGAGTTTGTGTCTTCATATGCCCTGTTTGTGAACACAACTCCCACTCATCTGATGAAGGAGCTTGAGGCTCCGAAAGCTAGTGCTGCCAAATAAAACTGTTGGACTTTAACCTGGTGTTGTGAGACTTCTTACTGTGCTCACCCCAGTCCAACGCCGATATCTCCATATCAGTGTTGGTTTCACCCATAGTTAGTCCAAGATGCAATCTTGGCAAAGGGCTTGAAGCGCATTTTAGGAATGGCTGCTTGTAAGATCATGAAGCAACTGATTACCACTTGAAATGCTTGCTAGTGGCCATTAAGGAAATTGCATAGTATCTTGGTGAAGAGAACTTGATCAATTGCCCGCTCCTTATAGAGACCAATTGATTGGGAATAAGCGAGTTATTGCAGAGGATTTCAAATGCTATTTAAAGACAAAACACCTTTTACTGTTCACTTGCTTGTCATGGTCTGAAGAGGATTTTTGAAATAGAGAGACTTTGTGAGACACTTTCTCAAGGCTACCCCAACACTTTATCAATTTCAGAAATTCTCTGTGGAAGGGATTCCGGAGCCCAGCAACAATGAAGGAATGGGAATATAGTTCCCAGTCAGGAGGGTGTTTGGCTTGAAAGGCAATTTGCAGGTGCAGGTGTTCCTATGCATCTGCTGCCCTTGTCCTTCTAGGCAATAGAGGTTGTGGTTTTGAAAGGTGCTGTTGAAGAAGTCTTGGTCAGTCTGCAGGTGCAGCAGGTGATCAAGAAGGCGAATGGAACGTTGGCCTTTATAGCGAGGGGGATAGAGTATAAAAGCAGGGAGGTCTTGCTGCAACTGTACAGGGTACTGGTGAGGCCGCAACTGGAGTACTGTGTACAGTTTTGATTCCCTTATTTGCAAAAGGATATGTTAGCCTTGGAGGGAGTACAGAGAAGGTTCACCAGGTTGATACCGAAGATGAGGGGGTTAGCTTATGAGGAGAGATTGAGTAGATTAGGCCTGTACTTGTTGGAGTTTAGAAGGCTGAAGGAGGATCTTATAGAGACTTACAAGATAATGAAGGGGCTAGATAGGGTAGAGGTAGAGAGATTCTTTCCACTTAGAAAGGAAAGCAGAACTAGGGGGCACAGCCTCAAAATAAGGGGGGGGGTGTAGTTTAGAACAGAGTTGAGGAGGAACTTCTTCTCTCAGAGGGTGGTAAATCTCTGCTCATTGAAGTGGTGGGGGCTACCTCGTTGAATATGTTTAAGTCACGGGTAGATAGATTTCTGATCGATAAGGGAATTAAGGGTTATGGGGAGCAGGCGGGTAAGTGAAACTAACCCAGTTCAGATCAGCCATGATCTTATTGAATGGCGGGGCAGGCTCGAAGGGCTAGATGGCCTACTCCTGCTCCTATTTCTTATGTTCTTATTGGTGAGTCACTGCAGTGTATCTATTAGATGGTGCACAGTGCTGCCACATGCATCGGTGGTGGAGGGAGTGAATGTTTCAGGCGGTGATGGGATGCCAATCAAGAGGCTGATTAGTTACAACATAGGAAAGACACACTTCCAAAGTCTCTCAATAAATGTGTTACCTGGATAGGGTAGACACAGAGGTTGAATCCACTGGAATCTAGAACATGGGGTACAGCCTAAGGATTGTATTGATCATTTAGGACTGAGATAAGGTGAAATGCCTTCACTCTGATATTTGTGAATATTTGGAATTGTCTACCCGAGAGGATTGTGGGTACTCCATTGTTGGATATACCCAATGTTAGAATGTAACCAATGATAACATTGAATCTTTTATAATGTGGCCAATGGTAACATGCTGTGATGATCAGCCGGTCTTCAACCCCTTTGCCAAGATTGAGCTAACTGTGGGTGAAACCAGCGCTGATGTCGAGATGTTGGTGTTGGACTGGGGTAAGCACAGTAAGAAGTCTCACAATACAGAGAGAGATTGAATAGCTTAGGACTGTATTCCCTGAAGCGTAGAAGAATGAGGGGAGATTTGATAGAGGGTATAAGATTTCGATGAGTATAGATAGAGTGAATGCAAGCAGGCTTTTTCCACTGAGGCTAGAGGAGAAAAAAACCAGAGGGCATGGGTTAAGGGTGAAAGGCGAAAAGTTTAAAGGGAATATTAGGGGGGGGTTCTTCACACGGGGAATGGTGGGAGTGTAGAATGAGCTGCTGGATTAAGTGGTAAATGTGGGGTCACTTTTAATGTTTAAGAAAAACTTGGATGGGTTCATGGATGAAAGGGGTGTGGAGGGATATGGTTCAAGTGCAGGTCAGTGGGACTAGGCAAAAAATGGTTTGGCACAGACAAGAACGGCCAAAAGGCCTGTTTCTGAGCTGTAATTTTCTATGGTTCTACGGTAACAGCAGGCTAAAGTTCAACAGGTTTATTTGGCAGCACTAGCTTTCGGAGCCTCAAGCTCCCTCATCAGCTGACCCAATAGATTATGTAACCAATGACAAAGTGAAGTGGTGATCAGTTGATCAGTTGACTCAGTATAAGTAAGAGCAGTTGGGAATTGTGGGGAGTTTGGAATGGCCTGGGGTATGGCCTCAAGTGTTGGAGTATTGACGTTTTTTTATTAAACTTTTTTCTTCGATTTATTTGTTGGAGTATGTTTTTGTTTTATTTTATTGATTGCTACCAAAAAGGTCCTTTCTGCTGGATGAATATCCAATACTGAGATCAAAAGATATTTTTCTGTTCACTCAGGGAATCAAGTTATATGGGGAGCAGGCAGGAAATAGAATTGATGTTGAATATCAGACATGATTGTCTTTGTAATAGGTCTGTGGAGGCAAAAGTCCCTTCACCAACATCCCTTTATTTACAACTCTAACAGCAATACACAGAGTGCTAGCAGTTAGCAGTTTACCTCTGGTGGTGTCGGAGGAACTGATGCTCCCAGTTAAGTACAATGGACTGATTGAAGTCATTACGATCTTGAGTGAGAGGCACAAGAGTGGAGCTCCTATTTCTTGTATTCTTAAATTGATTTGGTTACAGAGAGACCCTGCTTAGTGAGAACTGCCATCCCACCCCTACAAAGGAAGATCTTCAAATTTGTTGTGCCATGCCAATTTGGTTTTGAAAAGCAGAGTGCAAGTTATCATAACAATTATAATTCATTGCAACTTATACAAATGGCAATAAGTGGAATAAATTGTATAGCAGGTGTACAGAAAAGTAATTTATCAAGTCCAGTCATCACAATGCACCAAAACTGCTATAAAACAACAATAAAACACTTTCAGATGTTCATACTCGTAAGTGTATGGGACACAAGTGATCAATGAAGATTTGCCTCTTAAGTGGAAGAACATGTATAAAACACCATGATATGTGGCACATTATAACCCATTACTGTCAGCCCAGCTACATCAATACCTCACCATAGGCTAGATTCTGAACTTAGGAGTTTACCTCTCATATATGGCAGATAACTTCCCAACAAAGATTTTCAATAGTTATTAATTATGAGTTCACATTTTCATACTTCCTACACATACTGCCACCAATGAGACTGTCCAGTGTTGGACCGAGAATAGAACAGCAAGAAACTACAAAGTAAGTACCACATAGTACAGGAAAGAAATTGCTTTCAAAGCTGTATCTAATCTCTGTGGAGGAGGGGAAATAAGCTGCTCAAGTTTCACTCCCATGATTAATATCATCTGAGCATTCTATGTTGTAATCATTACCAGGTGATCATTCTTAATGTAACAATATTTATTTTAAACAAGCTGAACACATTTGTATTATGGTTACATACGTGGCTGTTTGGGTGGTATTCCAAATATAATCGCACAGGCTAAAACAGCTGCCAATGCCCCAAGAATCAGCAAGATTACACATGTGATTAAGAGGCATCTCCTGGGACAGCAGTTCCTGCAGTCTAAAAAAAAAATGGGTTATATGATAGGTCAGCTTTCAAATGTTGGAATTTATGCATCGTAAATATGTAGGGGTCAACATACCCCCACCCCATTTCAAAGTAATTGCAAAAAAATTATGTTAGTTAACAGTCATTCTATAATTGGTGAATTAAAATGTTAGTTGCACAAAGTATTTCCATTAATTTAACTTCTTGAAATTAATACTGAAAGAGGGAATCTTACCATTAGGACCCCTTTTAAAAATGAATTGAAAAGATCTCAAATTAATTGCAACAACAGATTTTCACTCAGATATGCTCCAGTTCTTTCCCAGTGTGTTGGGTTTTGGCAGAGGATAGGTTCCATGGACATCAGTCCTCCTCTGGTCACACATCCTCATGATCATGAGTCTTCATAGTAAGGTTTACTTTCAGAGAAGGTGTCAGCATATTTGGTTGCACAATATAAACTGGAACTACTAATAAGATCCCAACCTAAAGCTGACTATGATAATGCTTCATGCCTACTGTTTCCCACTTCCACTGGTTTCAGCTTCAGTCTCACCTTCTTCCTCAGCAACTTGCTGAACAGATTTTTGGAGTACAAAACTGAATATTCTCATTCTGCACAATGTGCTGGAAGAATTCTGGAAAGAAAACATCTTGACCCATTTAAGCGCCTCAAATGTCCTTTCACCATACCATTAATTTGCTACATGATTCTAGTTTGAATCTGAACTTCATCGTAACATTTCCTTTCTGCGAGAATGGTCTGACAGTGGTTCACGAGCAAATACAATAGTGTGAAACTTTAGTGGCCAAGAAGCAGTCTTGGACATTCCTTGTGAAAGAGAACATAGACATTAAACGCCCTCAAGATAAAAAGAGTTAAGGCAGCCACCTGCAAATTTGGCATTACTATCCCTGTCATCATAGAATTAAGGACTGAAATCTCCCACAGTTAATGAAATGGTGAGGATTGACACTTAGGTCATAAATTGCATGCAGTTATTTTTTAAATTTCTATTTGATCATTTACAGGGTGTGAGCTTTGCTCGCAAGGCCAGCCTTTATTACCCTTGAGAATGTGGTGCTGCTTTCTTGAACTGAGACATTCTGTGTGGGAAGGTACACCCACAGTGCTGTTGAGTACAGAGTTCTAGGTTTTTGACCAAGCAGCGATGAGGCAGCAGTGATATATTTCCAAGTCAGGACAGTATGTAACTTGGAGGGGAACTTGCAGGTGATACTGTTCGCATGCATATGCTGCCTTTGCTGGTATAGGTCACGGGTTTGTAAGGTGTTGCCTAAGGAGCATTGGTGAGGTGCTGCTGTGTATCTTGTAGATATTACACACTGCTGCCACAGTGTATCTGAGATGGAGCAAATGAATGTTTCAGCTAATGGATGGTTTGCCTATCAAGCAGATTGACTTTGTCCTATATGGTGTCAAGTTCTTGAGTGTTGTTGGAGCTGCACTTATACAGGGAAATAGAAAGTATTGCTCAAGGCTTCTTCCTTGTAGATGAAGGAGAGGCCTTGGGAGTCAGGAATGGAGTCACTCACTCTGGAATACCCAGGGTCTGATCTGCCTTTGTAGCCACAGTACTTACATGGCTAGTCCAGCTATGTTTCCAATCAAAGGGGGTTTCAATAATGATAATCCAATTGAATGGCAATGTGATGTGGTTACATTCTCTTATGTTGAAACTGGACATTGTATGGCACTTCTGCAGCACAGATGTTACTTCCTACTTATCAACCCAAACCTGAATCTTGTCCAGTCTTGCTGCATGCAAGCATGGAATGTTTCAGCATCTGTGGAATCACAAGTAGTAGAGAGCACTGTGCAACCATCAGTGAGCATCCTATTTCTGACCTTATGATGGAGAGAAAGCCTTTGATGATACAGCTGAAGGTGGTTGGGTCTTAGGCACTGTCCTTAGGAACACCTACGGTGAAGTTAGGGTTTGGGATCAATGGTCTCCAACAGTCACAACCGTGTTTTTTTTGCCAGAGATATCTCTAATGAGTGGAAAGGCTTTCCCTCATCCTCATTGACTTCAGTTTTATAAAGGCTCCTTGATCTCATACACAATCAAATGCTGCCATGATGTCAAGGGCAGTCACTTTCTCCTCATCTTTCGAATTCAGCTCTTCTGTCCATGTTTGAACCAAGGATATAATGAGGCCAGGAACTGAGTGATTCTGGCAGAAAATAGCTTGAGTACTGATGAAAAAAGAGAGAGACTTGGATTTATGTACTACCTTTCACGGCCAAAGCACTTCACAACCAATATAGTAATTGTGTAGTGTAGTCACTCTTGTAATGTAGGAAAAACAGCAATCAATTAGTGCACAGCAAGCTCCCAGAAGCAGTAATGTGAGAATGACCAGATAATCAGTTTTCAGGATTAAGGGATAGGTATTGGCCAGGGTACAGGGGATAAGTCTCCTTCTCTTCTTCAAAATAGTCCCACCAGTTCTTTTACTTCTACCCGAGAGGATAGATGTTGTTTTGGTTGGAAATGTTTAACCTAAAAGATGATTATTGGTGGGTAATTGAGAGTAGACTGATGGGCCATAATTGAGTCAAGTGGATGACAGTAGTTCTGCTTTTGTGAACAGAATGTACCTGGGAAATTTTCCACATTGTCAGGTAGATGCCAATGTTGTAGCTTGACTGGAACAGCTTGATTTGTCACATGACTAGTTATGGGGCACACACTTCAGCATTATATCCAGGGTGTTCTCAGCTCTTATAGCTTTTGTGTTAATAAAGTACTTAGTCATTTCTTGATAACACAGGAGGTAAGTCAAAAGTGGTTGAAGGTTAGTGCTTCAACCAGATGCTGGAGACCTCAGGAGGAGGCTAAGATGGATCATCAACTTGACAATTCTGGCTGAAGATGTTGCAAACTTCTTTTGCATTCATCTGCTTGGCTCCTCACCATTGAGGGTGGGAATGTTCTTCAAGCCTTCTCTTCCTCTTAGTAATACAATTGGGCTGCACAGCCTTGATTTGATCCATTGATTTAGGGATTGTTTAGCCCTGCTTTTGCTGTTCAGCATGCTTGCAGAATTGTGTGCTGTTGCTTTGCATCTCATTTTCTAGTACAGCTCTTCTAATCCCCTTATTGAACCAGGATTGTTCACCTGGCTTGAAGTTGGTGATGAAGACAAAGATGTCCTCATCTCCAACAAAGAAGTTGAATACAACTCTGCTGCTGCTGATTCAATTTTGAACCATTAGATAAGGTCAGAAATAGGATGCTCACTGATGGTTGCACAGTGCTCTCTACTACTTGTGATTCCACAGATGCTGAAACATTCCGTGCTTGCATGCAGCAGGACTCATACCATTAGATCTGTTCTGAATCTATCACATTTGGAATGTTATGGTGAGGTTGTGCATAGCATCGGTGAGGCCGAATTTAGAGTATTGTGCTCAGTTTTGGTCACTTAATTACAGGAAGGATATTAATAAGGTTGAAAGAGTGCAGAGAAGGTTTACAAGAACGTTGCCGGGAGTTGAGAAACTGAGTTTACAGAGAAAGGTTGAATAGATTAGGACTTTATTCCCTGGAATATAGAAGCATGAGGGGAGATTTGATAGAGGTGTATAAAATTATGATGGGTATAGATAGAGAGAATGCAAGCACTTTTTCCACTGAGGCTAGAGGAGAAAAAAACTAGAGGACAAGGGTGAAGGGGGAAAAGTGGGAATATTAGGGGGGACTTCTTTGCACAGAGAGTGGTGGGAGTGTGGAATGAGCTGCCAGATGAAGTGGTGAATGCGGGCTCACTTTTAACATTTAAGAAAAACTTGGACAGGTACATGGATGAGAGGGGTGTGGAGGGATATGGTCCAGGTGCAGGTCAGTGAGACTAGGCAGAAAAATAGTTCGGCACAGATAAGAAGGGCCAAAAGGCCTGTTTTGTGCTGTAGTGTTCTATGGTTCTATGGTTCTATTTAGCTCAGTGGAGCCACAAAGCTCAATGAGGATGTTTTCAATGGATAGACATAACTCAACAAGGACTGCAGAGGCCATCCTAGACAGGGTATTATGTAATGAGAAAAGGATAATTGGCAATCTAATTGTGTGAGGCCTCTTGGAGATGAACGACCATAACATGATAGAATTCTTCATCAAGATGGAGAATGGTGCAGTTGATTCTAAGGCTAGTGTCCTGAGGCTAAATAAAGGTATAAAGGTATGGGGTGGCATAGTGGCACAGTGGTTAGCACTGTTGCTTCACAATGTCAGGGGTATGGGTTCAAATCTCAGCTTGGGTCACTTCTGTGCGGGGTCTGCATGTTCTCCCCTTACCCACGTGGGTTTCCTCCAGGTACCCCGGTTTCCTACCACAGTTTGGGGAACACAGGATTTAGTGAAAAGAAGGAACTGAATGAAATTGGTATGAACAGGGAAATGCTGTTGGGGAAATTTATGAGATTGAAGGTCAATAAGTTCCCAGGGCCTGATAACCTACATCCGAAAGTACTTAAGGAAATGGCTCTAGAAATAATGGAAGCATTGGTGGTCATCTTCCAAAAAAGATGGGCTGGTTAGGTGCATTGGTCATGCTAAATTCTCCCTCAGTGTTACCTGAACTGGCGCCAGAGTGTGGCGACTAGAGGAATTTCACAGTAACTTCATTGCAATGTTAATGTAAACCTATGGCTAAGAGGGGATCTTATTGAAACATATAAGATGATTAGAGGTTTAGATAGGGTGGATAGTAATAGCCTTTTTCCTCTGATGGAGTAATCTAGCACGAGGGGGCATGGCTTTAAATTAAGGGGGGGTAGTTATAGGACGGATGTCAGGGGTAGGTTCTTTACCCAGAGGGTGGTGAGGGATTGGAATGCCCTGCCTGCTGCAGTTGTAAATGCGCCTAGTTTGGGGGCGTTTAAGAGATCCGTGGATAGGTTTATGGACGAAAAGGGATTGGTTTAGGTTAGTGGGTCATTGTTTTGTAACTGGTTGGCGCAACATCGTGGGCCGAAGGGCCTGTTCTGCGCTGTAATGTTCTATGTTCTATGTTCTACTTGTGATTAATAAATAAACAAGAAATAAAAAGAGACTATGATGGTATGAGGTATGAGTTGGCTATGATGGCTTGGGGAATGTTACTTAAAGGGATGATGGTGGATATGCAAAGGCAAACATTCAAAAAGCATATGGGTGAGCCACAACAATTATTCATTCCTGTCTGCTGCAAAAGCAAAAGAGGAAAGGTGGCCAAACCATGGCTTACAAGGGAAACTGGAGTTAGTATTAAATCCAAGGGAAAGGTACTCAAATTGGCCAGAAAAAGACAGCAGACCCAAAGTTTAAGTTTATTAGTGTCACTAGTAGGCTTACATTAACACTGCAATGAAGTTATTGTGAGAATCCCCTAGATGCCTGTGACAGTTTGGGTGCACTGAGGAGAAAATAGCATAGCCAATGCACCTAACCAGCACATCTTTTGAACTGTGGGAGGAAACCAGAGCACCTGAAGGAATCTCACGCAGACGTGGGGAGAATGTGCAGACTCCCCACAGACAGTGACCCAAGCCAAGAATTGAACCCAAGTCCCTGGAGCTGTGAGGCAGCAGTGCTAACCACTGTGCCACTGTGCCGCCCAGGCCAGTGGGTTGGGGGCAATTTAGAATTCAAACGAAGACAAACTGATTGATTAAGAAGGGGGAAATAGAGTACAAGAGTAAGCTTGCAGGAAACATAAAAATAACTGTAAAAGTTTCTATAGGTATGTGGAGAGAAAAAGATCATTGTAGACAAATGTGGGTCCCTTACAGTCAGAGGCTGCGGGGCTTATGATGTGGGATAAAGAAACAGCTGACCAACTTAATGCATACTTTTTTGTAAAGGAGGACACAAACATGTACCAAACATTTTGGGGAACACAGGATTTAGTGAAAAGAAGGAACTGAATGAAATTGGTAGGAATAGGGAAATGCTGTTGGGGAAATTTATGAGATTGAAGGTCAATAAATTCCTAGGGCCTGATAACCTACATCCCAAGAAATGGCTCTAGAAATAATGGAAGCATTGGTGATCATCTTCCAAGGTTTTATAGACTCTGGATAGTTCCTATGGATTGGAGGGTAGCTAATATAACCCCAATATTTTAAAAGGGAGGTAGAGAGCAAACAAGGAACTATATGTCAATGTCAGGCTGACACCAATAGTGGGGAAATACTAAAGTCCAATACAGAAGAATTAATAGCTGAGCACTTGGAAAGCAGTGGCAGGTCAGAATCAGCATGGATCTGCGCAAAGGGAAATCATGCTTGACAAATCTATTGGAATTCTTCAAGCATGTAACTAGTAGAGTTGATGAGGCGGAACCAATGGATGTGGTTTATTTGGAAATTTGGAAGGCTTTCGACACATCTCACATAAGAGATTAGGGTGTAAAATTAAACCACATGGGATTGGAGGAAGAGAACTGAGATGGATAGAAGACTGGTTGGCGGACAGGGGACAAAGGGTAAAAATAAATGGGTTTTTTTCCCAAGTTGCAGGCTGTGACTAGTGGGGTACTGCAGGAATGAGTAGTAGGACCCCAGGTATTCAGAATATATGTTAATAATTTAGACGAGGAACCGAAATACGATATCTCCATATTTGGAAACTCTTTATTTTTGACTATATTGCTTCACTCAGGTAATTCGGAAAACTTTGGAATACTGTGTCAGTGACCATCATTCTGACAGATTCAGAGGTGAATCAACAGCTCAGAGTCTTTGCTCTTACAGTCATAGAAACCCTACAGTGCAGAAGGAGGCCATTTGGCCCATTGAGCCTGCACTGACAACAATCCCACCCAGGGCTTATCCCTGTAACCCCACTTATTTACCCTGCTAGCCCCCCTAACACTAAGCGGCAATTTATCATGGCCAATCGACCTAACCCGCACATCTTCTTCTGCCTTGCTGGATTAGGTGAGACAAATGGATATGTTCTTTAATGCTATGATTTTAGGGACATTACGTATACTGAAATCTCAGCGTATGCCACAGCACTGCATGGAACATGGGATGAAAAATCCATTAATAGATTCTGTAAAATGCCTCAGCTGTTTCATTTGTATGAAAATTACCAACATGATTCTTCCATCAGCCCAGTCACTAGTTTCTGGAGTTACTGATGGAATAAATGCCCTTATCCCTCTGGGATCTATATTGAAATTGAGGCCATCTAGAATCTCTCACTGTAAAGCTCTTGTTAAAATGAGTTCAAGCAATCTTAATGTAGTTCCCAATGTGCAGGAGTTCACCACACAAGCCAGCTCATAATTCAGCTCCTGACATTTAAGCGACTGCCACACTCAGAAAGGCCATAAATATGTCTAACATCAGAAATTCAAAGGCTTCAATAGTTCAGTAAGCAGTTAGACCATATTGAAGAGAGGTTTGGGGAGGTTTACTTTGCTGTTCGCACTTGCCACAGGGGAGTTACCATTGGTCTCAGCATTCCTGAAAAACTGACTCAGATTTCCCACTCTCAATCACAATTCAGTTGAGATCCCAGACCTATAAAGGATGTAATCTATCTGGTGATCTCTGCTGGAAGATGTTCACATGTTGGATGAGGGCAGATCAAGGTTGTCTATGACCCCCATAGGGAGCTAATGTTCACTGTTGAAGAATAACAATGTAGTGCAGTTGAAGCCAGGCATTGACATCGTCAGGAGGGTAATGGGAGATAGGTTGGGGAAGGATAGAATTTTTTTTTAAAATTGCGTTTTCAGATTTTCAGGTTATAAAAACGCACTGCTATTGTTCAATTAAAATTAATTCCATAATCCTTATTTGGAACACATTAAAATAAATTACAATGTACCTTCGTGCTTATCACGATTTAAGAACATTTGGGATCCAAATTGAGAATATCCATCAGATGAGACTGAAGTCACATCCCCATCCTATAGGGAAAACAACACAATATAATTCAGTGATTAGAATAGGCTTTCTGTAATTTGATTCAACTGTTAATTTGCATAAATCAGGACAAAATGTCTCTGCACTCAAGTTGGTGCCAGTAATGTCCAGCAGCATTTGTTAGATAAATAAAAAGAAAGAAAGACATGCATTTATATAGGGTTTCTCACAAGCACCACACCAGATGTCTCAAAGTGCTACATAACAAATGAAATGTAATGTAGGAAACAAGGCAGCCAGAATGCACATAGTAAAGTCCCAAAAACAGCAAATGAACAGACCATCCGTTCTTGCATCTTTGACTTATGATTAAGAGATAAATATTGGGGATGACACTGCAAATAATTCCCCTGCCCTGCTTCAAAATACTGCCTTGGGATCTTTTACATTCACCTGAGCAGTTCCAAATAAAAACGATATACCAAAGAAGTGTGATATTGGACTTGAAAGCTTAACTTTGTTTCCTTCTTCACGGATGCTGCTAAATGTGCTGAGTTTTCCAGCACTTTGTGTTTGTGGTTTATTTTTTGTTACATTTATTTCCTCCTTTTTCCTCATTCTCTACTCTGTTCCTCTCTTTTACACAGTTGTTTGTTTGCCGTGGTCTGATCCTAAAGACGTCTGGCATTTATGGCTACATCCAAGTGACAATTATTTACCATAAAACCATAAGACATAGGAGCACAATTAGGCCACTCGGCCCATCGAGTCCGCTCTGCCATTCAATCACAGCTGATATTTTTCCTCATCCCCAGTCTCCTGTCTTTCCCCTTTAACCCCGATCCCCTTATTAATCAAGAACCTATCTATCTCTGTTTTAAAGACATTCAATTACCTGGCCTCCACAGCTTTCTGAGGCAAAGAGTTCCACAGAGCCACCACTCTTGCCGAAGAAATTCTTCCACATCTCTGTTTTAAAGGATCATCCCTTTAGCCTGAAGTTATGCCCTCTGGTTCTAGTTTTTCCTATTGGTGGAAACACCCTCTCCACATCCACTTTATCCAGGCCTTCCAGTATCCTATGAGTTTCAATAAGATTCCCCTTCATCCTTCTAAACTCCAAAGAGTACAAACCAAGAGTCCACAACCATTTACATGGGATGAAACGGCTGTAGTGGGGTCAAGGACAATTGCCCTGAGAATCTCCTACATTGATATCCAGACAACTGGTGAAGCTTTCCTTCACAGAAATCGACCGGTCAGGAAGAAAGTGCAGCTGGTGTGATTCTAAGCATTGATGAATGATGAGATTTTCCACCAATCCCTGATCTGATTTGATTTGATTTATCATTATCACATGTATTAGTATACAGTGAAAAGTATTGTTTCTTGCATGCTATACAGACAAAACATACCTTTCATAGAGAAGGAAACGAGAAAGTGCAGAATGCAGTGTTACAATCATAGCTAGGGTGTAGAGAAAGATCAACTTAATGCAAGGTAGATCCATTCAAAAGTTTGAAGGCAACAGAGAAGAAGCTATTCTTGAGTCGATTGGTACATGATCTCAGAATTTTGTATATTTTTCCCAGCAGAAGAAGGTGGAAGAGAGTAAGTCCAAGGTGTGTGGGGTCCTTAATTATGCTGACTGTTTTGCCGAGTCAATGGTTGGGAGGCTGGCTTGCTCTACATTCATGACCTTATGTAGTTTCTTGCAGTCTTGCGCAGAGCAGGAGCCATACCAAGCTGTGATACAAACAGAAAGAGGTCCATGGGTCACCTACAACAGCAATGGGACAACTATAATTACCATAGCAGCAAGTGCCAGTGGAATGGCACTCTGAAATGAGAAACAGCATCCAGGTGAACTATCGATATCAACATGCATGCATACCTGCACCATTTAAAAACTGTGCGCAATGCATTTGCAGAGACTGACTAGTAGAACAAACAGATGTTACTGCATCAGAATTGTGGTGTATAGTGGGTAACCTGGGTAACTCTCAGTCACACACGATCACACATGCAATGTGTCTTATGTTCAGTAGAAAAGGCATGAAAAAGGGGACGTTTGGGTTTTGAAATACAACAGTGTCACATGTCCAACCTGGCTTGCTGTAATCATGTAGCCTACAGTGCTTGCTACACTGTAGGCTATCATTTCTGATCAAATCAATAAAACTTCTCATTGAGATAGACACTGAAGAAGACTTATGTACATTTATATGAAACAGATGGAATCTTGCATAAGCAAGCAATATTCAGGAAGCGACTTAAGTGCAGCGGTAAAGGAGGCATCTTTGGGTCAAATTGGAGAGCTCAAACCAAAAGTCATGATGACTATGGCTGCTGGTCAGATCCGAGGAAATGATTTTAAAGAAGCACTGGGGAAGATCCAACACATTGTGGGTCCACAGAACCTCAAGACATAAAACTGTTAAATATAAGGAGTGTGGAGATACTGAGGTTAATTCTCGAGGTGACACAAGCATGTGTACCATTTGTTAAAGGACTTGCCATTATCAGCACAATAAATCAGATGCCAGCGCTCAGTGTCTTTCAGTAGAATAATTAAAATTCAATCAAATAACAAGAGAAAAAAACACCCTGGCTGAGTTTGATCATTTTAAAAAATATTAGAAGTAAAAGCAATTCTTGTTGCCCTCTGCTGGACAACTTGATGAAAAATATATATGTAAAAATTAGAGGGTTGAATAGTCCTGTTATTGAGACTGAAATGGGCAACATTTGCCCCAACCAGATTGCCCGAAAGTGGCCTGAAAATGGCATTGGGCCTCATTCCCATTAACAGAGGGAGCACTTAGCATCTGAAAAGGCTGATCAGCTGTGGGCTGCTTGTCTTGCTGGCAGTAAGTTAATCAAAGTTCTACCCTAAGTTTTGAATTCATCATTTCCATTTCTCAATTAAATTCAAATCCAACAGACTTAGTATCATGCAGGAATATCCTGAAATAATTTAACAAAAACATCTACATTCATTCTGCCTTTCCCTGAGGACACCCATTCTTATATTTTGATTAATATTGAAATGTTCAGTTAAGAAATATTACACATTTCAATAGGATATATTATGCATTGTATTAAATACTATATTGGACAAGAAAGCTGAACCCACAGGTGAGGTGAAAGTGAGAGCAAAAGAGCATTTGGCTAAGTGTGGTATTAAGCAGCCTCAGTAAAGCTGAAGTCAATGGCATTTGGGGAAACACCCCCCCCCCCCACCCCCTTCTCAATGGTTGGAATCATTTCTGCCATAAAGATAGGTGGATGTAGCTTCTGGATGCCCCAGGATACCATCGCAGGATTTCCTCAGAGTAATGTCCTTAACCCAACTGTTTTCCACTGCTTCATCAATGGCCATATTCCCCTATGTAGAATTGTGACATGGTGTAGTCTTAAGTATCAGGCACATTCGGGATCAAAGGGATCATACTGCAACAAACAGTCAACTGCACTAAAGACAGGGGGTTGGCTGAAAAGTCATATTTAAAAAGATGAAAGAGAAAATAAAAATAATACATAAAAGGAACTAAAAACAGAAAATGATTGACAAACTCAACAGGTCTGGCAGCATCTGTGAAGCAGAAACAGAATTGACATTTCGAGTCCAATATGACTCTCCTTCAGAACATTGGTCTTTATTTGAAACTCACTGCTATTGGGTAAAATATCCTTTATGGACTCTAAATAGTAATGTATTTTGATAGTCATGCACTAAAATCAAATGTTTCCATGCATAAAAAAAGACTAACTTCAATTTAAGATGAGACTCAAGGGCTATTCTTCTAGGGATTTGTGCCTGGAGATGCAAATAGATGTAAAGTCTGGTGATACTATATATCTTCATCTCCTATGCATTTCCATAGGATTTCCAATGCTTCTGAAGGACAGACGGTACACAGCTTGCGTCTAGAGTAGGTGTTGGATAAGAGCAGGAAAGAAAATGATGCAGGACAAGATTTTTTTCACTTCTCCAAATAGATATTTCACAATTTCACTGGAAGACTAGGGGCTCTAGAAAAAAAACTTTCAGACCTCATTTGATGAGAGGAGACTGGGTAGCAAGGCAAGAGAGGTTGAAAGAGTACCACTTTCCCTATCCAGCCTCTTTATGGCTTGCATTTTCCAACTGCAGCCAGAAGACCCAAAGCTCACACCCAGGCCTGTCAGTCCACCTTTATTCATGGTAACCCTTGGTCACATACTATTTCCATGTTGAAAGTAAGAAGTCTCACAACACCAGGTTAAAGTCCAACAGGTTTATTTGGTAGCACGAGCTTTTGGAGAGCTGCCCCTTCATCAAGTGACAGGCAGCGCTCTGAAAGCTCATGCTACCATATAAACCCATTGGACTTTTATCTGGTGTTGTGAGACTTCTTGCTGTGTCTACGCCAGTCCAATGCCGGCATCTCCACATCATGTTGAGAGTGAGAAGGAGTTGATGATCTGCTTCTCGGCCTTCACTTTGAGAACTGCCAAGGAGCCGATATACTCTGGGAAATGTGCAGTCCAACTGAATAAAAGCTTGGCCATACCTGGACAGAACCAGTGCCCAGGCAAAGTAGGGGAGAGGAACTGACCCCATTATTACAAGGATATAAATCATATTGAGCATTGAGCCTCAGCTAGGTATCGACATCATTTAATTCCATTAACAATCAGCATTGGCATAACGTTATTGCAGCAAAATCAATATTCCAGGCATGTGCCCTAACAACATACTCTTATTGTTAAATGATTTAACGACATTTCATGATGTGATGTGAAAATGCAATTTGTATGAATAACTCAGGATGCGTGGAGCAGTTAAATATCTCATTGATTGCCAAGGCAAAAAAGTCTTGATGCACTGGAACCATGAGCTAGCTCTCAACTGTTGATCTCTGGTGGAAACTTTATGCTGCACATTCCAAAAGTTGGATGGAATATCTACAACACATTGAGCTGGACAACGTCTGACAGAATTCGGGCTCATTCAATAACACAACAGGAAACAAGCACATTTCTGTTATTTGCTTGATGCCAAGTACTGATTAACATTACATTTCTGCTCTTACCCAGTGAATTAAGTGGAAATATTTAGACTGTGTGTGTGTCTAATTAGTTATTGTATAACTGAGATAACTGAGCTACTGTATATTTTCTGCATTGATTTTGAACATCATTTGTCTTCTTATTGCTTCCCCTTTCTATAACTACTTCAAAATTTCTTGTGTTCCACATGCTATTTTCTAGTTAAGAATGAAGAGAGATGACTGACTTGTAAATATCCATTTATGAGGCTTCATAAACAGTCCATGAGAGATTCTTTGGTTACATGGGTGTACCTCACCAACAATGAAACAATGACTTTACTGAAGTGCTGTGACCAATAACTAGTCCTCAAATGACATTGCCAAAAAAAAACTGATTATCCAAACTCTTTTGTTTGTGTTAGCTTGACCTTGCAGTGTGAAAGCTGCCTAGTGCATTGTTTCCAATACAACAGTAAGTACATTTTAAATAATATTTATTTGGACGTCAAATGTTTTGGGACCTCCTGAGCTTGTGAAAAGTGTTATATAAATGATTTTTTTTTGTTTAAATGTAGCTCTGGACTGCTTTAGGCAAGATGCTGGCCTCTTGACAATGGATGTCTGCCAGTTTGGGACAGTTTATGCACTTGACGATCAATCCAAGGCACTCGGCCACAAGAAGGATATTGCCAACCACCGGGCCTCTGGGATCAAATCTGAATAGTGGCCAAAGAGTGAATTCAACAGCAGAGAATGCCTTCTTATAAAAACTCTAAAGTTGGAGGCACCAACTGCTCATCTACTGAGAACAAGCCTGTTGAACAAGCTACTGAAAAAGGCAAAGGCAGCTGTTTGTGAAATCAGACAACCTCTAAACTGATAACTGAGAGCTTTTTGAATGCTAACTGTCAGCGTTGGCTCAGCGACACTACATTCAACTAAGGTTGTGGGTTTGAGCTCCTTAGTGTCCACTAGTTTTCTTCAAGTCTTATCGGGTGGGCACAACAAGATATGCTGGTCAACGATGGAGTGACAGAGCTTGCTACCAACCTCAAAGAAATCTCTTCCAAAAGACCCAGCATTCCCTATGGTAGGGATTTTCCCTTTCCCAGGTAAGTGTGAAGCTTGAGCCACATTCAGGAGATCTGCAGATATCCAGTAACAGTGCCGCCATGAGGCGGTTTGAGCAGCTAATCACATTCAAATAATTTCAGCCACCAGGATTCTCTGGCTTCCGTGCCCTGTTTTCCTTGGCATCAAGAGGCAATGCGCTGTTGGATGGTGGCAAAATCATCCAGTCCTGCTACTGCCAATGCAAATTCCCATTGATTTCATCCTATGTTGCTAGGAACACGCATCAGGAACGTGCCATTTGTGAGACCAGAAAATCCCGCTGGCATGTAGAACTGGAAGATTGCACCCAGCAACTCAGCAAGTAAAATAAATCGAATTTTTCACTTTCCATTAAGATTTAAAAATAATTAATTGAAATAAATAATTGATACATACGCATGAGATTAAGGTAGGTGAGATAACAAATAAACGTCAAAACAACATTTTAAAAATATGATCTTTTTATCATAATAAAAAAGGATTAACACTCCACAAACATAAAATTAGGTTTTCAGAGTCAGTGAGGCTGTTCAGCAGTAATTATGAACTTAGTATACCTTTAAATAATTGATTCAGCAAGATGTAACTTTTTCAAAGCCTTTTATAGAAAGATTAATAGCATATACAGCCACTCCTTGTCAGTGTAGCGATTTCTACTTGCTTATAGTCTGTGGAGATGTCAATGGCATACCCTATGGTGGAGAATAGAATCACTGACAACAACTTCTGGATTTCCATGTTTAGCTTTCCATGTGCAGACTACTGAAGTTACTGTCAGTTTCAGAGGAGCATTAGTGACAAAATCCAACTGTTTCACCATGTAAAATCTGGACTATTGTGTATGTCAAATTACTTTTTGTGACTTTACTTCATTTGTACTAGCTATTTTGGTGGTGCTGCTAAAAAAGAAACTAAAAAGGAGATATTTATTGAGAACTGGCTGCTTTGTAACATTGGAGATTCATGCCATTCTACTGGTTTGGACAAAATAGAAGGGAGAAACCCTTTGCTCTCCCAAATTGATATAGAAAAAACATGACACATTTTTAACAAAAGGATAGTTCTCCGAATGCCCTAGCCAATATTTATCCCTCAACCAACACCATAAACAAATTGTTTAGCAATTTAACTAATTAATTGCATGGTATTTTACTGTCATGCTTTCCTACTTTACAACAGTGACACTTTGAATGCATGTTACTGTCTATGAATTGCGTTGAAACATTCTGGGTTTATAAAAGATTCTATATAAACACAAATTCTTGCAGTTAGGGAACAGTCAAAAGCTTCTGCAAAGGTGGATTATGGTGCATTAGGATGGAAAGTTATTGGCTGACATGTATTGGCTCTGTCAGTGATGAAGGAACAGTATTTGATTTATTATTGTCACATGTATTAACATAGTGAAAAGTATTGTTTCTTGCGTGCTGTACAAAGCATACCGTTCACAGAGAAGGAAACAAGAGTGTGCAGAATGTAGTGTTACAGTCATAACTAGGGTGTAGAGAAAGATGAACTTAATGCAAGGCAAGTCCATTCAAAAATCTGACAGCAGCAGGAAAGAAGCTGTTCTTGAGGCGGTTGGCACGTGACCTCAGACTTTTGTATCTTTTTTCCGATGGAAGAAGGTAGAAGAGAGAATGTTTGGGGTGCGTGGGGTCCAAGCTGTGATATAACCAGAAAGGATACTTTTTATGGTGCATCTGTAAAAGTTGGTGAGAGTTGTAGCTGGCATACCAAATTTCCTTCTGAGAAAGTAGAGGTATTGGTGGGCTTTCTTAACTATAGTGTTGGCATGGATGATCAGGACAGGGTGTTGGTGATCTGGACACCTAAAAACTTGAAACTCTCAATCCTTTCTGCTTTGTCCGTGTTAATGTAGACAGGGTAAAAAGTCTGACAACACCAGGTTTTAGTCCAACCTATTTATTTGATAATATACTCACAAGCTTTCGGGTTAGCCCCTTCGTCAGGTGAATGGAGAGTTCTGGCCTCAGACAGAGCATATAAAGCTTTATATGCTCTGTCTGAGGCCAGAACTCTCCATTCACCTGACGAAGGGGCTAACCCGAAAGCTTGTGAGTATATTATCAAATAAATAGGTTGGACTAAAACCTGGTGTTGTCAGACTTTTTACTGTGTTTACGCCAGTCCAACGCCGGCATACCCACATCATAATGTAGACAGGGGCATGTTCTCCACTATGCTTCCTGAAGTTGATGACAATCTCCTTCATTTTGTTGACATTGAGTGAGAGATTATTGTTGCAGCACCAGTTCACCAGATTCTCTATCTCATTCCAGTACTCTGTCTCTTCATCGTTTGAGTTCTGACCCACTACAGTGGTGTTGTCAGCAAACTTGAAAATCAAATTGGAGGGAAATTTGGCCACACAGTCATAGGTGTATAAGGAGTATCATAGGGGGCTGAGAACACAGCATTGTGGGGCACCGATGTTGAGAATGATCATGGCAGAGGTGTTGTTGCCTATTCTTACTGAATGTGGTCTGTGATTTATGAAGTTCAGGATCCAATCACAGAGGGTGGGGCCGAGGCCCAAGCCATGGAATTTGGAGATGAGTTTCGTGGGAATAATGGTGTTGAAGGCTGAGCTGTAGTCAATAAATAGGAGTCTGACATAGGTGTCCTTGTTATCTAGGTTGAATGCAGAGCCAGGGAGATGGCGTCTGCTGTGGACCTGTTGTGGCAATAGGCAAACTGTAGTGGATCCAGGTAGTTCAGGAGGTTGGAATTGATTTGTGCATGACTAGCCTTTCGAAGCACTTCATAATGATGGCTATCAGGGCCACTGGATGATAGTGATTAAGGCACGCTACTGGGTTTTTCTTAGGTACTGGAAATAAGGAACAATGCTCACCATACACCTTGAAAGAAGCTGCACACAAAGTGTTGGCCAGATCTAGAGTGCAGACTTCCTCTTTTCCAAGTTTAACATTGAATTTTAGTTTATAAGTTTTAAGTTTAAATTTATTTTGTTAGTGTCACTAATAGGCTTACATTGGCACTGCAATAAAATTATTGTGAAAATCCCCTAGTTGCCACACTCCATCGCCTGTTCAGATATACTGAGGGAGAATTTAGCATGGCCAATGCTCCTAACCAGCACATCTTTTGGACTGTGGGAGGAAACCGGAGCACCCAGGGGAAACCCAAGCAGACATGGGGAGAATGTGCAGACTCTGCACAGTCAGTGACCCAAACCAGGAATTGAACCTGGGTTCTGGTGCTGTAAAGCAGCTGTGGTAACCACTGTGCCACCATGTCACTAATTTGTTACCTTTGTCAAGGGATCTAAAATGTCTATGAATAGGTTCAAGCAGCAGGAATGCTAATTAACCAATCAGATTAAAGAAGCCAAATAGACAATAAAGCAGGAAGCAAAAAATTGCATTTAAATCATTGTAGAGAAAACAAAATAAAGAATATGGGATCAAGAAAGAATATTAGAATGAAGAAAAACATAATGGTTCTGCCCCTGGACTGGTAATCCCGCAGTATATTTTGGGCAGACAGGTTCAAATCTCACCATGGCAGCTGGTGGAATTTAAATTCAATTAATTTATAAACATGGAATTAAAAGCTGGTCCCAACAATGGTGACCATTAAACTATCATCAATTGTTATAAAAACAATCATTGTTAATTATTATTCTTTAGGAAGGAAATCTGCCATCCATATCTAATTTGCCTTACATGTGTCTCTAGACCCATAGCAAAATGGTTGACTCATTTATGCCATAGGATGACAAAAAAGTCAAAAGACAATGAGACCAGACTGACCACTCAGCCATGTTGATCCTGCAAGGTTCTCCTTACTAACAGCTGAGGGATTCTGCCAAAATTGAGAGAGATATTTCACAGTCTAATCAAGAAACGATCTGACATAGTAATACTTGTTTACTCTGACCAAGCTGGCCAATTCCTGAAGGACATAGAAACAAGAGCAGGAGTAGGCCATTCGGCCCTTTGAGCCTGCTCTGCCATTCATTATGATCGTGGCTGATCATCAAATTCAGTGTCTTGATCCCCCCTTCCCCCTATATCCCTTGATCCCTTTAGCCCCAAGAACTATATCATAACTGTAGACTGGGCCTGTGGCAGAGAGAGATGAGGGAGAAACCTACTTGACCTGGTATTCACCAGTCTACCCATAGCAGATTCAACCATTCTTGACAGTATTGGTAGGAGCCAACCGGAACAGTTTTTAAAGTTGGTAAAATAAAATTTCGCGAAGGCTTTTGAAATAAAAGCGTTTTACCTTGAGTGACGAGGGATAGATTCTGTTCGAAGTCATTTCGAGTGCTGCTGTTTGCTATCAAAAGTATGGCACTAAGGAGAAATATATATATATATAAAGTTAAAGTTCTTGATAAAGTTGCTGTGGCACCGATTGCGGGCTTTGAACTAACAGCCGGTTGACAACTCCACCCAAGTCCTTTGACAGGGAACCTACTTTTATTCGTCGCTGAGCAACGCACAAACTTTTCCACAATATCACTTTCCTGCTCTGGGTCGTTAAAGATACGGTAAACACTGGAGAGAGAGGTGCTGGAAAGAACAAACATCTCTCACCGAGGCTTGTGAAATATCCGAAGTGACATCGACAAAGTTTGTCATTCGGAGTTTGAGATCCAGGTGCAAATAGTAGAACTGTAAATAAACAGGGGGGTAAACCTAATCTACAGAGAAGAGCTGCCGAGGAGAGCTGGCCCTGGATTCTACCCCGATCCTCTTTGATCTGTTTGATAATCCAGAGTTGGCAGTTAGTAATGTTTAAAGTCAACAGTAGAAACATTGATCATATTCAGGGTTAGTCTTGATGATTTAAATGGATTTTGTTGCAAAATCCAATCCCAGCAAGACTGGTATCATTTCCAGAAATCTATGCATCGATAATAGAATACCTTTTCAGACTGCACCTGCAGGTGGAAGATAGACACCGCCAGATTTTCCAGTTAGGTGTTTCATTTAAAGTCTCTTTATTAGTTAATAACATCCTTCCAGTAGGTGTAAAATAGTATTCAGTGTCAGAGAGACAAGTGTATTTGCATCAAATCTGTGCCAGTGCTTTTCTCCATTATTCATCCAATCGAGTCCCATCTTCTGCCCTTAACTCTCCCGTAGTCAAGTTTCAAAGTACAAAGTGCATTTTGTGGAAATTGAATAACTAGCAAAGGGGTGGATTATTTCCATGTTTGAGTTTTCCAGTTAAACGGATTTAATTATCACATGGTAATAATGAAGTGGAAGATTTATTCAGATAAATGGAATCTAAATTTAGCTCTACTGTACAAGTAGATTGTAAGGTTGAGAATAACTGCAAGCACAGCTCTGGCTGATGGAGGCTCCCTTTCATGAGTCACGCCTTCCGCACCCATTGGGCACCGCGGGGGCTGGGGTACATCATAGACCCCCAATAATCACATTATGATTTGATGTTTTAAGTTTCCTTTGTACTTCTGTTCTGTTTGGGTTGTTTTACTTTTCCTTTATCCCTGAGTTAATTTGAGTTGGTTTATTTGGTTTGCCCTAAAAGAGGCCTTTCATGAATCACATCAACAATTTTGCCAATGAAATGTAAAATATAAAAGCAAAATACTGCCGATGCAGAAATCTGAAAAAAACAGAAAATGCTGGAAAATCTCTGCACATCTGACAGCACCCGTAAGGAGAGAAAAGAACTGATGCTTTGAGTCCAGATGGCCCTAAAGCGATCTTAACTTTTTTTTAAATATATTTCTCCTTAGTGCTACACTTTTGGTTTTCCAGCATTTTCTCTTTTGGTTTCAGATTCCAGCATCCACAGTAATCTGCTTTTATTTCGAGTCTAGATGACCCATTGTCAGTGCTGGCCGTCACTGCAATCCTTGTGATGTAGGTACACCCACAATGCTCCTAGGGAGGGAATTCCAGGATTTTGATCCAGCAATGGTGACATATTTCCATGTAAGAGGTCTCACAACACCAGGTTGAAGTCCAACAGATTTATGTGGTGGCATAAGCCATTAGCTTTCAGAGCACTGCTTCTTCATCAGGTACGTGGGAGTTCTGTTCACAAACAGGGCATTTAAAGACACAAATCTGATTTACAAAATAATGTTTGGAATTTGAGTCTTTACAGGTAATCAAGTCTTAAAGGTTCAGACAATGTGAGTGGAAAGAGGGTTAAGCACAGGTTAAAAGCACAGGTATATTGTCTCCAGCCAAAACAGTTAGTGAGATTTTGCAAGTCCAAGCAAGTTGTGGAGGTTACAGATAGTGTGACATGAACCCAAGATCCCGGTTGAGGCCATCCTCATGTGTGCGGAACGTGGCAATCACTCTCTGCTCAGTGACTCTGCGCAGTTGTGTGTTATGAAGGCCACCTTGGAGAACGCTTACCCGAAGATCAGAGACCAAATGCCCATGACTGCTGAAGTGTTCACCAACAGGGAGAGAACAGTCTTGCTGCTGATTGTCCAGCAATGTTCATTCATCTGTTGTCACAGCGTCTGCATGGTCTCCCCAATGTACCATGCCTTGGGACATCCTTTCCTGCAGCGTATCAGATGTTGGCCAAGTTGCAAATGTATGTACCAAGTACCTGGTGGATGTGTTCTCACATGAGATGATGGCACTCGTGTCAATGATCCAGCATGTCTTGCAGAGGTTGCTGTGGCAGGGTAGTGTGGTGTTGAGGTCACTGTTCTCCTGAAGGCTCGGTAGTTTGCTGCGGACAATGGTCTGTTTGAGGTTGTGCGGGTGTTTAAAGGCAAGAAGTAGGGGTGTGGGGATGGCCTTGGCGACATGTTCATTTTCATCAATGACATGTTGAAGGCTCTGGAAAAGATATTGTAGCTTCTCCGCTCCGGGGAAGTACTGGACAATGAAGGGTATTCTGTCCACCGTGTCCTGTGTTTGTCTTCTGAGGAGGTCGGTGCGGTTTTTCGCTGTGGCGCATCAGAACTGTCAATTGATGAGTTAAGCACTATAGCCTGTTCTTATGAGGGTATCTTTCAGTGTCTGGAGATGTCTGTTGCGATCCTCCTCATCTAAGCAGATCCTGTGTATACAGAGGGCTTGTCCATAAGGGATAGATTCTTTAATGTGTTTAGGGTGGAAGCTGGAGAAGTGGAGCATCATGAGGTTATGCGTGAGCTTACGGTACAGTGAAATGCTGAGGGTGACCGTCCTTGATGGAGATGCGTGTCCAAGAATGCAACTGATTCTGGAGAGTAGTCCATGGTGAGTCTGATGGTCGATGGAACTTGTTGATGTCAGCATATAGTTGTTTCAGTGAATGTTCATCATGAGTCCAAAGGAAGAAAATGTCATTGATGTATCTAGTGTACAGCATTGGCTGAAGATCCTGTGCAGTGAAGAGGTCTTGTTTGAATCTGTGCATGAAGATGTTGGCATATTGAGGTGTGAATTTGGTCCCCATGGCTATTCCATGTGTCTGGATAAAGAAATGGTTGTTAAAGGTGAAGGCATTGTGGTCCAGGAGGAAGCGGATGAGTTGTAAAATTGTATCTGGAGATTGGCAGTTGTCGGCATTGAGTACTGAGGCAGTTGCAGCAACTTCATCATCATGGGGAACGCTGGTGTAGAGTGCCGAGACATCTGTTGTGACGAGGGGTGCTCCTGGTTCAACTGGTTCACAACATCGCAGAGCGGTTGAGCAGAAACCGATAACCAAGTTCCGCACACATGAGGGTGGTCTCAACCGAGATCTTGGGTTCATTCACACTATCTGTAACCCCCACGACTAGCCTGGGCTTGCAAAATCTCATAACTGTCCTGGCTGGAGACAATACACATCCCTTTTAACCTGTGCTTAACCCTCTCTCCACTCACATTGTCTGTACCTTTATGACTTGATTACCTGTAAAGACTTGCATTCCAACCATTATTTTATAAATCGGATTTG
This sequence comes from Carcharhinus amblyrhynchos, assembly GCF_965287045.1. Lineage (NCBI taxonomy): Eukaryota > Metazoa > Chordata > Chondrichthyes > Carcharhiniformes > Carcharhinidae > Carcharhinus > Carcharhinus amblyrhynchos. Next base: position 97,034,582 of record NC_137328.1, read on the forward strand.
TGTCTTTATATGCCCTGTTTGTGAACAGAACTCCCACTTACCTGATGAAGGAGCAGTTCTCTGAAAGCTAGTGGCTTGTGCTACCAAATAAACCTGTTGGACTTTAACCTGGTGTTGTGAGACTTTTTACTGTGTTTACCCCAGTCTAACACCGGCATCTCCACAACATATTTCCAAGTCAGGGTAGTGAGTGACTTGGAGGGGAACTTCCAGATGGTGGTGTTTCCAGAACAGATTGTTAGCGATAATGGTTCACAGTTTACTTCATAAGAGTTTGATGATTTTTTTATTCATTCGTGGGACATGGGTGTCATTGGCTGGCCAGCATTTACTGCCCATCCTTAGTTGCCCTTGAGAAGGTGGTGGTGAGCTGCCTTCTTAAATCACTTGCAGTCCATGTTCTGTGGGTTGACCCACAATGCCACTGGGGAGGGAATTCCAGGACTTTGGCCCAGCGATGGCGAAGGAATAGCAATATATTTCCAAGTCAGGGTGATTAGTGGCTTGGAGGGAGTATGCAGGTGGTGGTGTTCCCATTTATCTGGTACCCTTGTCCTCCTATATGGAAGTGATTGTGGGTTTGAATGGTGCTGTCTAAGCATCTTTGGTGAATTGCTGCAGTGCATCTTGTAGATAGTACACACTGTTGCTACTGAGTGTCAGTGATGGAGGGATTGAATGTTTGTAGACGTGGTGCCAATCAAGCGGGCTGCTTTGTTCTGGATGGTGCCAAGCTTCTTGAGTGTTGTTGGCGCTGCACCCATCCAGGCAAGTGGGGAGTATTCCATCATATCCTGACTTGTGTCTTGTAGGTAGTGGATCGGTTCTTGGGAATCAGGAGTTGAGTTACTCGCCATTGTGTTCCTAGCTGCTGACCTCCTCTTGTAGCCATTGTGTTTATGTGATGAGTCCAGTTGAGTTTCTGGTCAAAGATAACACCAAGGATGTTGACAGTGGGGGATTCAGTGATGGTTACACCATTGCATATCAAGGGGCGGTGGTTAGAGTGTCTCTTACTGGTGATGGTCATTGCCTGGTATTTGTATGACATGAATGTTATTTGCCACTTGTCAGCCCAAGCATGGAAATTGTCCAGATCTTGTTGCATTTGAACATAGATTGTTTCAGTATTTGAGGAGGTGCAATTGGTGCTGAACATTGTGCAATCATTGGTGAACGTCCCCACTTCTGACCTTATGATAGAAGGAAGGTCATTGATGAAGCAGCTGAAGATTGTTGTGCCTAGGACAGTACCCTGAGGGACTACTGAGGAGATGTCATGGAGCTGAGATGACCCTCCAAAACCACAGCCATCTTCCTGTGTGCTAGGTATGAGTCCAACCAGCAGAGCATTTGCCCTGATACCCATTGATTCCAGTTTTGCTAGGGGTCGATGCCACACTGATGTCAACAGCTGTCACTCTCACCTCACTTCTGGAATTCAGCTCTTTTGTCCATGTTTGAACCAAGACTATAATGAGGTCAGGAGCTGAGTGACCCTGGTGAAACCCGAACTGGGTGTCACTGAGTAGGCTATTGCTGAGCAGGTGCTGTTTGACAGCACTGTTGATAGCATTTTACTGATAATCGAGAGTAAACTGATTGGGCAGTAATTGGCCAGGTTGGATTTGTCCTGCTTTTTGTGTGCAGGACATAACTGGGCAATTTTCCACATTGTTGTGTAGATGCCAATGTTGTAACCGTACTGGAAGAGCTTGGCTAGGAGAGTGGTGAGTTCTGGAGCACAAGATTATCTTAAAGTAAATGGTATTCAGCATATAAAATCTGCACTTTATCACCCATCAGCCAATGGATTAGTTGGAATATTCATACAATCCTTGAAATATTCTATAAAAGCTTCAAGAGAGCAAGGTTCATTATCATGTTGTGCAAATAGCTTTTAGGCATTTTATAGAAACACGACTCATGTCACTACCCAAAGTTCACTTGCATTGCTTCCCTTAAAAAGAAAGTTAAGAACAACATTTTTATCTCCAGAAACTTTAGAGAGAGGAGAGAGAAAACAACAATCTCAAGTTGCTACATAAGTGAGGGCAAAACAACAGTCCTCATGTGTAACGAAGTACCATCTTCTTTAGTCCCTAGTGTTGTGAATACTACTACGGAAGACTTAATTGAATCTGACTTGTCTGATGATTGTATCTTTGCTCCTATGCCACGCAAAAATGATGCAGAATTAGTTGCAAGGGAAGAAGTATCTACTTCTAGGGTCAAGGACAGCCAAATTCCAGAATGTTGTAAACAACCAAAGAGGAATAAACATGCAGGAGTCCCCCGTGGCCATCCGCTCTCAAATATACCACTTTGGACACTGTTAGGGGGCTGGCCTCTCAGGGGAAAGCAGCAACACCCAAGTTCATGGCACAATGGGTGGCTCTGCTGCACAGGAGAGGAAAATGAATGGCAGGGCTAGAGTGATAGGGGTACAGATTGAGGCTTCTGTGACCACAGACATGAATCCAGGATGGCATGTTGCCTTCCTGGTTTCAGGGTCAGGGATGTCTTGGAGCGGTTGCAATACATTTTGAAGAGGGAGAGCGAACAGCCAGGATTCTCATTTTATCTACCCCGCTCAGTACATTCCCATTTATTGTGCACTTCCTTTTACAGTTTGACCTCACTAAATCCATTACTTCGTACTTATCAGAGTTGAACTCCATCTGCCACTTTCCTGCCCACTTCACCAAATTATCTGTATAATTTTGGATCTTATAGCTCCCTCTACACCGTCCACTCTATGACAAATTTACAGACAACTCAAAAATTGGCCAATCATGTCCCCCCCCCACCGCCGCCCCCACCCCCACGCTGTTCAAGTCCAAATCATGACATGATTGAGGTACACAAAATTGTCAAGTAGCCAGAGATAGGAAAAATCTGTTTCCCTTGGCACACTCAAAAATCGGGGGTCAGAGATTCAAGCTAAATGCCAGAAGGATTATAGGGGACATGAGGTAAAATCTTTTTACACAGAGGGTGGTGTGTGCCCAGAATTTGCTGTCTGAGTTAGTGATGGAAACAGAGACCATAAACATGTTTTAGAAGTACCTGTATCTGCACCTTAAGTGCTGTGAGTTGCAGGGCTATGAGTCATGTGCAGGAAGGTGGGATTAGAAAGGGCACTTAGGTGTCTTTGGGTCTACATGCACAAGATGGACTGAATGCCCCCATCTGTGCTGTATTGTTTCATGTTTGCTTGATCAACTTTCTTACTGACTGTTCATATTGATTAATGATGCTGAGTACTGTGGCTAAAATATTATTGACCCTATGTACAACCTTGTAATAATTTGTTGTCATGACAACGAAGTATAGGGGTAGGGCTATTATATATTTAAAAATTGTTGCATGACTGTTTTAAGCACCAATCATATGAGTTGATGGTGATGTATTGGGGTATTTCACAGCCTACTGTTTAGTTTCTTTCTCCATTCTGTACAGGCACCAGCTTCTACAATAAATCTGTTATTGTTATTTTCAATCAACAAGTGGAAACCACATTTTTTTTTACATCTACAACCATTAACATAATTAGGTGGCTACTCCTACTGTTACTGGTAATAATAAGGATAGAGACATCGGTACCAAATAGGTTAGTAAGGATGAGGTCAAGAATGTTCTTCCAAGTTGGTTCTGTCACTACTTGCCACAGTCGCAGTCTAGCAGCTGCGTTCTTTAGGACCCGACCAGCTCAGTCTGTGGTGGTACTACCAAGCTATTCTTGGCAATGGACATTGAAGTCCTCCACCCAGAGCACATCTAAAGCCCCTGCCAACCTCAATGCTTTCTCCAAACGGTGTTCAACATGCAGCACCGATTCATCAGCTGAGGGGGAGCAGGATTAGCTTCTGTGCTAATAAGCAGATTTCCTTGCCCACGTTTGACCTGGTGCAAAGAGACTTCATGGAGTCCAGAGTTGATGTTGATAGCCTCACCTTCCCTCTCCAGAAGTCACCTAATGTGTGACCAAAGATTTCATCCTTAATTTCCTTCTCTTCTGCATCAGCCTCATTATCTTCATCAATGACTCCTGTCACACTTAACTCTCTTATTGTGTTACTTCTGTGGCGTCAGTGAGTCTGACTTCAGCTGTCTCATTGTGATGGGGGCACTTAAGAAATTTGAACAGCAGTCAATTGTATCAATTGGAATATAGCTGTACAAGAATTACACGTGCATGTCAAGCTGTGGCTCAGTTGGTTTCACTCTCAACTCTTGAGTCAGAAAGTTAAGTCTTAGAGTGAAACTTGAACTCAAGTACAGTAATCTGATCTGACACTTGGAGAATGCTACCCTATCTGATATGCCATTTTTCTGATGAGACATTACGAAGCCCCTTCTGCCACCAAAGTGGATGTAAAATATTCCATGGCATTATTTCAAAAAAAGAGCAGAGGAATTATCTCCAGTGTACTAACCAATATTAACCCATCAATCAACATTATTAGATTTTCAGGTCATTATCACCATGCTGTTTTTGAGAGCTTGCCATGCACAAATTGACTGCAGGGCTTCCTACATTATAACAGTGATTACATTTCAAAAGCATTCAGTTGACAGCAAAGCACTTTGTGATGTTTGGTTGTCATGACAGACATTGTAAGCTTTTATATTTGGAAACCTGAGGATGGAAGGAAGATTGGAGATAGGATGAAAATCAGGAGAGATGAAGGAATCAAAAATAGCCATGTGAGGTAGGATGATGATAGCAGTTTTGATGGGCAGAGGAAAGATTGAAAACAGAAGGTGCCATTGACAACAGCAGCAAGCAAGTTGTGTGGTGTTTGTAGATTGGAAGGCATTACTGTATATATGTTCTATCTTAAACTGAATAATCAATGATCTTGATTATATGAATATTACTTATTGTATAACATCTTGGTTTCGAAAACCCAGGACTAAGATGTTCTTCATTTCAATTTTAAAAAATCTTTAGAAGTTTAATACAGATTACAATACGAATAAGAGTCCTTTAAATACATATTATGAAACAAGGTGTGTACAAAATGCCAACTCCGAACACATTTTTTATGTCATTATCAAAGACAGTTTGAGTCAATTACAGAATGGAACAAATCTACAACTCCAATAATAATGCACAAAAGGCATCAGAATAGTTTGGCATGAAATATATACCGGACCTAGTGTGAGATGATATCACTCTAACCTAAGAGGGCCCCACAGTTTGAACAATGAGTGCAACTTCCATATATATTTCATCTTAGAATTCCCCCAGTTAAACAATATAGCTGTTATATCATGTCTTAACTCCAGTGTGAATGATTAAATAATCAACTTTCTCTGCAAACCAGACAAGCGAGCAGGACTGCTCTCGGGTCAAATACACACAGCCCACTTTGAGAACACTCGATTTTTAAAATAACTCACAGTAATGTGACTGGGAACTGACTGTTTCCTATTTTAGATGATTACATAATCCTTAAGAGAATAATGAGAAGTTACAATGACAATTTTGAAATAGAAACAAAATTCCAAATCCTGCTATTTTTGGAGGTCAGTCAGACAGCTAAAATTATCAAAACCTCCATGTTTAAAAATTTCTAAGCCAAGTAGTTTCTGCTTCGCCCAAATTAGAATCATCTTTATAGGGATACAGCTCATTCAGATACATTTGACATTGATCAGAGGCGTGAAGGTTTTGAGTTGCGCATAATACCTCTGGCAAGTATTACTGATTGACCAGTCAACCGAACTTCCTAATGGAATTTGGACGAATAGGCCTGCAGCTGGGAAATAGAATTATTCTATGGAGCCTACTAGCATGATAAGTTCATAACTATCTCATGGCTTGACCAGCCAGGAACATCCTATAATTAGGGTATTGGCTTACAGGATTCTCTGAAGAAGTGTTTGAGAATGCCAGCTTATACCCTCTCCAAATGTTATAGGTCTATATCCAATGATCAAAACTGACTGGTTAATATTGTATACCTGCTTGGTACAAGTATTAGATTATCAATCTGACACTGCTGGATGAATTTCTATTCCCAGGCTTATCAGTTTGGAACCATCTCAAACCTAAGAAATCCTATTTATGGACTCCCACCACAGCTCACATCCAACCTGAAAGGAAATGCAGGGACAGTCATTCTAAATGCTGTTTTTGCCTGAAAATTAGTTCAAAAACCTTTCAAGCTTCACACATCCATAGTGGATTTATAAAATAATTTGATCTTCAATAAAGTTCCTACTCAAAAATAAATGAGAGGATGAAGAAAATTCCTTCTGTTGAAGTGTATATTTTTTTCCCACACAAGTAATCTTGGTATGTACCTGATCCCTCTGTGCCTCAAATGGGTTGCTTTATGGCATTTGCGTAAAATAGTGCTCCATTTTCTAATCCGATGATGTTGGCATATTAAATAAACATACTATAAAGCCAGTCTTTAACCATGTTCACCAGCAGCAAGTCTATCATAATCACAAGCAAACCTGGCTCAGGAATAATCTTTTCTTTCTTACAACTGGTATAAATTACAACAATGTGTTGATTGATAAATTGTCAAAGATAAATGGCTTGAAGCACTCCCTCAAGGAAGTGTGCACTGGTTCAAGTAAGTTATTCTTCTGTGACTGCCATAGTGTCAAACCATCATTCCCTAATCTTCAATAGCAACTTCAGCATATGAGCCTCAATAACCTGTTGAACTGAGAGAAAAATTCTTGGATTAGAAAGTGTATTGATTCACATTTCAAGGTAGATAAAAGTGCAACACTGCTTTCATGAACAAGAATAAATGAACAAGCAGGAATTCACAACTTACTGTGATATAGTATGTTCGATTAACAATATTTCCCAGCAAGAAAGCAATGACACAAAACATTTTAGAGTAGTAATCAGGTCGATAAAGCTCCTTTTCATGTTACTAGCAATACTGTTACTCCAGGCAGCAAAATTGCCTATCAACTTTTCTGCTGAAAGGATTATTGAAAGGATCAATTTTATGCCCTGTACTTTAGAAATTAACCAAATGGCTCAAACAAATTTCCATATTAAACAATTTAGTTCAGGTTATTTTTATCCTGGAGTTTCTAAATACTATACGAAACAAACCCAAAATTCTTGGCAGACTGCTAGACTTTTGGAATGTGGTAGTGCAGGATTTTGGCATTTGACTGCACCCCAAATTCTGGAGATGGATTCATTAACGTAAAGCAGGTGGATACCCATGATATTGTGGTGCCCTTGGTATGAGCACCTCCTCAGGACCAAAAATTTCTGAGAGATATCTTGTCACTGCATTGGGCGGAGTGTAGTTTTTATATAATCCAAATTGGAGTTGCTGCTTATCCAGCTCTGCAATCGATGCCGCATAGAAATGGATTTTTAGGCAAATGCTGGGCCCAGGATTGGCCTTACTGGTGGATGATGCAGTTCAATCCACAGAATGCTGTGGTCGGAGGTTTGATATTAACAGTATTGACCTTTGGGAAAGAACTGGCTATCGCCAAAGTCTGTTTCAACATATTGTAGAGCTGCTCAAGAAGAAAAACTAAATTTCAAAAGAAAGGTCCCAAACATGGATACCACTCTGGAATCTGTAAAGCGTGCATGTATTAGTAGCAGTAGTGAGCAGTGTTTCTCAAAGTTGAAGTTCATAAAAACATATTTGCAATCGACCATGAGAGGGGCTAACATCTTAGCCAACCGGTTTATCACGAATGCAATCACTTAAGATATCTTGGTGAACAAAGTAGTTTGTTGTAAATTATTTTAATGTTTGTTATTCAGTTCCCATTTTTATTATTTGAATCAAATTCTATTTAAATGGTTAAAACTTTTGAGATTGCAGCTTTATTTCTGGAACTTTTCCCAATACTACTACATTCTTAAACTAAAAGGGTGACAAAGTACAAGTTCACCTCGGGAAGCTGGTCCTGATTGGCCCCATCTCCATTGTGATTTAGCACTCACAAATGGACTCCATGCTTGTTTTATACAGGCATGGAATTATTCAGGGGCAACTGCGGAATTTAGAAGGCCTAAAATCACTCCAAGTACTGCTGCCTCTTCTAGTGTGACCATCATGAGACATGTCAGAGGTGTGCAAAAATCTGGTAGAATTGTGTTCTGTAGTACTAAATCATTCTGCCAAATGGAAGCAATTTTAGGACTGGCATTTTTCATTTTGTCGGCATAGTTATATTTCCTAATTAACTGTATCATTAAGAAGTTGAAAAAAATGACTACATATTTAGGTTTGATTGAAAGACTCAACAGACCACCTAGTTGTTTATTCCACTGTCATACAGAAGTCTGTGTACTAATGACAGAAGCAAAGGGCAGTATTTCTTGTAGTCTATCGTACAAAAATAGCCCCATTAAATGGTGAAATATGTAATGTAAACTAAAAATGTTTCAACTGATGTTGCATTGTGTGCTAACTGACTGACATTTAGAGAGGGGAAAGGCAGATTCAAGCCCTATTTAAATGAATTCCTAAATTGAGTCATATCATATCAGGAGGTGTCAAATAAAGCCTGTGGCATCTCTGACATGGGAGAAAAATTGTGGCAAATAAAATCACCTCCCTAATCTTTTCTTGATGTTACCTGCAGCTGACCACAACTAGATTTTGTAGTTGTCCTGTTAGGTAGAGTTGTCAAAATACACAGATGAAGGGAATAAAATATCCTGTAAAGTTTAAGCCATGAATTATTTTTCTGTGAACACAGCTTTTAAAAAGAAAAGTGCATCCAGAAGCGATTTAACCTTTATTTTAAATAAAGTGCATTTAAATAAAATGCATTGATAAAATCAAACTTGGTGATTACCGTTCTTAAAACCTAACCCTACAGCCATATCCATAGCATTGAATCCTGAATCTGTTTCAACAGTTGGATCAGCGCCATATTCTGCAAAAAGAACAAGAACTTATGAGATCAAACAATAATTTCATTCATGAAATGTTGCATTTTACACCTTGATAACTCCAATATTTGAATAGTTTTTCTTGATATGATGCATTATGTATCAGCAGATGAATATCAGCAAGAATAAAGTTCTAATGCTTTTCTCATCAACAGAGAATGAAATCTGAATCACTACCCCTGTTGCTCACTGATAAATATCCAGCATTTTTGCATTAGATATACTAATGATAGTCTAGTGGGAGATGTAGTGAGACATTGGGTAAGGAAACTAGAGTAGGCATTGTTTGAATACAGCAAATCCATGGCACTGATAGACAATGATCTTCCAGTGCTTGACAGGACATGGTGTGCATTTCCTCAAAACTGATTACTAATGTAAAGAGTTAAATACACCTGACTGATTCAGCTTAGTGTACTTTTCTTGCCTGCTCTGAACAATAAAGGAAGGGAGATGCAGTGAAACCTCACCTGTAAACCTCAAACTTAGGGAAAACTTGACAAGTCACGGACCGAGCTTTCATGATAAGCATTTCATACATTAAGCAAAAGCAGCAGCATTCATAATAGACTACTACATTTCATATAGCATTTAAATGCTTTGGTAGATATTCATGCAGACATGACAACCTTACTGCGGAGGCACTTTGCTTTGATGCAGTCAAATGAATGATGTGGATCAGAAATTAAAGGGAACGTTGTATTGCCAAGACTGCTTGTCCTGGAGCATATGTCAAAAAGTTATCTAACCTTGGCAGTTCTAATGCACGTGTTGTATTGGATAGAGATTCATGGCCAACAAGCCTTGGTCATCATAGCATGAGCCACATATCCTGTTTTAGTGGCCACTATGGAATCTGAGCTGGCAGCTAATGGGTCCATTAAATGTTTCTCTCCACAGAGACTGGCAGATCTGCTAAGTTTATCCAGTATGTTCTGTTTTTATTTCAGATTTCCTGCATCCAGAGTATTTTGTTTTTAACTGAATGGCTTCATGAACTCTGTGTCCATAATGAACTCTGCATCTGGGTTGCGACTGATTCAGCAGAGACAATGTCAGTGAAGCAAAACATAAAGCCTGACATACAATAAAAATCAAGAATGTTGCATGACTTTATAGTAGCCAAAATAATTGTGCAAAAGACAGATGGGCGAATTTTGGTCCCAAAGCTGGAAGATCCTGCCTGAGGTTAAGGGATCTTTACACGGTCCGTGTCCCACCTGCTATGAGAAAATTATGTCTAGGTAGATACTGCATATATAAAGGGGGCAATGTTACCAAAAACATTCTAAGTGCCAAACGAGTTTGAAAATAGGAGAACTCCGCACTTTTTTTGGGTGACTTAAAAGTCGAATTTTACCACACTCTGGCAAAAAAAACTCAACAAACTTAAAATTCACCAATAGGGGCGTGGGTGGGGCCTAAATTGCCCAAAAGCTGGCTGATAGCAGCAAAGGGCACCATTGCGCATGTGCAGACTTGTCTCTGCTATCAGCGGCTTTCATGGACCAGCACCCACACCCCCACCCCCCCCACCACCCGATTGTCATTTCTCTCCCTCCCAGACCAACCCTCCCCGACAACAATTGCCAACCTCCACCCCCCACCTCCCTCACCGATCGCTGTGCAGAGTGTTCAGCAGGTCCTCCTCCACTGAAATGGTCCATCTCCAGTCTGGCCCCACCCCACCCTTGGCACAGCCCAGTCCCAGGCTGGCATTGCCCAGGAGCACCCCTCCATCCCTGGCCTCCCAGGGAGCACTCAGTGGCCTCCGGTTCTACTGGAAAGGCCATCACATCTGGACCTTATTGATGGAAGACCATACATGATCCTCACCAGAGAGAACTTTCCTCAGCGAGACCAAAGAGACAAGTGAGCCCAGATGATTCTGTCCTGGACTCACTAATTACATTAAAATTAGAATTTAAATAGATTGAAATAATGTTCAGGCACGAGGCTGAATATGCTGGATATCTTGTGCCAGTAAGATTAAGAGAGGTGAGAAATCAGGTGTGAACCTAATTTCTCAGCACTCTTTCAATCTTACCAGAGCACCCCAACCATCAGGATGCAACAGTAAAATCATCCCCAAAAACCGCATCAATTTGCATCAAGAAATCCAAACTGTCTGTGACAATTGAAATCTATATGGCAAATGGTGAAGCGCTCACCAAGACAAGAAAACAAATATCCTGCTGGACTGAACATTACTGAATCAACCAAATCCTAGTCTGCACTTGATAATTTCCTACAGCTTTCAGAAATAATTGAATTGAATGAAGAACCCCCCATCAACTGAGCTTGAAAAAAACCATTGATTTCTTAGCAAACTGAAAGGCATCCAGCAGGAGTGGAATTCTGGCCAAACTGTTTAAACACAGCAAGTTCCACCCATTGATGCACAATCAAGACTTTATCCTTCTCTGTTTGAGGATTGGAAACTTTTCCACAGGACATGCCTGACCCAAATATCATCAAGCTACACGAAAATAAATGTAACAATGGAGATTGCAACATCTCAAGGTGCATGTCATTCCTCTACATCACTGGGAAGCCCTTTGCTAAGGTCATGCTGAAAACACTCCATCTACCTGCAGACCAAATATATCCAGAAGTGTGGTTTCCATGCGAGAAAATCTATAGTGTACATGATTTTCTCCATTCATCATCTATAACAGAAGCATAGAGAACAGGATATACTTCACTACCTCGCTTTTGTAGGTCCCACAAAAGCATTTGATACTATCAGCAGAGCAGCAAGCTACAAGATTTTGAAAAAAAACACCAAAGCTTATTAAAGTCTTATCTGCTCCTTCTTTCATTACAATATGCACATTATTATACATTTTTACAGCACCACTTCCAAAAATTTCAGAGTGAAGAATGGAGTAAATTCTACTATCTTGGGTTCTCTAAGACAGACAGTCCAACTCTTGATACAGGATTCAATATGCATAGGGAAAGCAGTTACCATCTTTGGCCAACTCTCAAAATGTGCATTGAAAGTAACAAACTAACTCTTAAGACCAACATGCTGGCTCATTTAAGCCTGTATTCTCAGCAATTTGTATGGTTGCAAAGCATCAAGACAGTTATCAAGAAATAAACAATTTTCATCTGTGATATCTCCAGTACACTACTGACATTTCATGGAAAGACAAAAAGCACAAATTACTTGAAGAATATAATTGCATTAGAAGTAGCTCACCCGACTGATTCCTGGGATAAAAGGGATTATCTTATAAGGAAAGGTTGGGTTGGGTGGGCCCCCGTCCATTACAGTTTGGAAGGAGCGGTCATGCAGACTTGTAAGTTAACGTTTTTGTCTTTGTATTCCGCAGGTGGAGGTCCACCTCGTTGTCAAACGAGGGGCATGCACACGGTGGGTCGTGCGTGGGCTGCTCCTGGAGGTTCCGGGAGTGGCCTAGTACTTCGTGTTGGTGTGTGTGCTTGATCCTGGACCAGTAGACGGGCGCCGCAACAGCTCAGTGACTAGCACTGCTGGCTGTGCAGATACATGGATTTGGGCCTGTGTCTGTGGGAGTTTGTGCATTCTCCCTGTGGTTGCATGGGTTTCCTCCGGGCGCTCCGGTTTCCTCCCACACCCCAAAGATGTGCTCTTAGGCTGATTGGTTTACCAAATTGACACTATTCTCCCCTGAATCTGGTTAAGTTAGGGGTTCCATTCGTAGACACGCAGGGTAGAATAGGTGTAGGGTGATGCAGCGGCGCGGGCTCGTTGGGCCGAAGGGCCTGTTTCCCGTGCTGAGTTGTTCTTTGTTCATAAGAACATAAGAAATAGGAGCAGGAGTAGGCCATCCAGCCCTTCGAGCCTGCCCCGCCATTCAATAAGATCATGGCTGATCTGTCGCTGCTCAGTTCCACTTTCCCGCCCTCTCCCCATAACCCTTAATCCCCTCTCCTATCAAAAACCCATCAACCCGCGTCTTAAAAATATTTAGCGAGGCAGCCTCCACCACTTCAACGGGCAGAGAATTCCAGAGATTCACCACCCTTTGAGTGAAGAAGTTCCTCCTCAACTCCGTTCTAAACTGCCCCCCTTTTATCTTGAGGCCGTGCCCCCTAGTCCTACTGTCTTTTTTGAGCGGGAAGAGTCTTTCCACCTCTATCCTAACCATCCCATTCATCATCTTATACGTCTTAATGAGATCTCCATTTCTTTGTCATCTTATTGAAATATATTTCAAATCCTCTCAGGATCTTATATTAGACGCTAAGAGACATTTTCCCCTTATGGACTAACGTAGAACTAGAGCTGAGAAAACTGGTACAACAGTCCAGGTAAGAACATAAGAAATAGAACATAGAACATTACAGCACAGAACAGGCCCTTCGGCCCACGATGTTGCGCCGACCAGTTAAAAAGCAATGACCCTCTAACCTAAACCAAACCCTTTCCATCCATAAACCTATCCACGGATCTCTTAAATGCCCCCAAACTAGGCGCATTTACAACTGCAGCAGGCAGGGCATTCCAATCCCTCACCACCCTCTGGGTAAAGAACCTACCCCTGACATCCGTCCTATAACTACCACCCCTTAATTTAAAGCTATGCCCCCTCGTGCTAGCTTTCTCCATCCGAGGAAAAAGGCTATCACTGTCCACCCTATCTAAACCTCTAATCATCTTATATATTTCAATAAGGTCCCCTCGTAGCCGCCTTCTTTCTAATGAAAACAACCTCAAATCCCTCAGTCTCTCCTCATAGGACCTCCCCTCCATACCAGGCAACATCCTGGTAAACCTCCTCTGCACCCTCTCCAAAGCCTCCACATCCTTCCTATAATGTGGGGACCAGAACTGCACACAATACTCCAAGCGCGGCCGCACCAGAGTTTTGTACAGTTGCAACATGACGCTGCGGCTCCTAAATTCAATCCCCCTACCAATAAACGCCAAGACACCGTATGCCTTCCTAACAACCCTATCTACTTGATTCCCAACTTTCAGGGATCTACGTACACATACACCTAGATCCCTCTGTTCATCCACACTATTCAGAGTCCTACCGTTAGCCCTATACTCTACACATCCGTTATTCCTGCCAAAGTGAATTACCTCACACTTTTCCGCATTAAACTCCATCCGCCACCTCTCGGCCCAGCTCTGCAACTTGTCCAAGTCTCCCTGTAAACTAAGACACCCTTCCTCACTATCTACCACACCTCCGACTTTGGTGTCATCAGCAAATTTACTAATCCACCCAACTATACCCTCATCCAGATCATTTATAAAAATTACAAACAGCAGTGGCCCCAAAACAGATCCCTGAGGCACACCACTCGTAACTGAACTCCATGACGAATACTTACCATCAACCACCACCCTCTGTCTCCTATCCGCCAGCCAATTCCTGATCCAATTTCCTAAATCACCCTCAATCCCATACATCTGCATTTTCTGCAGAAGCCTTCCATGGTGAACCTTATCAAACGCCTTACTAAAGTCCATATATACCACAAATAGGAGCAGGAGTAGGCCATCTAGCCCTTCGAGCCTGCCCTGCCATTCAATAAGATCATGGCTGATCTGAAGTGGATCAGTTCCACTTTCCCGCTTTCTCCCCATAACCCTTAATTCCCTTGCCCATCAGAAATCTATCTACCCATGACTTAAATATATTCAACGAGGTACCCTCCACCGCTTCAATGGGCAGAGAATTCCAGAGATTCACACCCTTTGAGTGAAGAAGTTCCTTCTCAACTCCATTCTAAACTGCACCCCCCCTTATTTTGAGGCTGTGCCCTCTAGTTCTGTTTTCCTTTCTAAGCGGAAAGAATCTCTCTACCTCTACCCTATCTAGCCCCTTCATTATCTTGTAAGTCTCTATAAGATCCCCCCTCAGCCTTCTAAACTCTAACGAGTACAGGCCCACTCTATTCAATCTCTCCTCATAAGCTAACCCCCTCACCTCCGGTAACAGCCTGGTGAACCTTCTCTGTACTCCCTCCAAGGCCAATATATCCTTTCGCAAATAAGGGGACCAAAACTGCACACAGTACTCCAGTTGAGGCCTCACCAGTGCCTTGTACAGTTGCAGCAAGACCTCCCTACTTTTATATTCTATCCCCCTAGCTATAAAGGCCAACATTCCATTCGCCTTCTTGATCACTTGCTGCGCCTGCAGACTGAGTTTTTGTGATTCGTGCACAAGGACCCCTAGGTCCCTCTGCACAGTAGCATTCTGCAGCTTTTCACCTTTTAAATAATAATCCCTCCTACTATTATTTCTAACAAAGTGGATAACCTCACATTTACTAACGTTATACTCCGTCTGCCAGGTCCTCGCCCACTCACTCAGCCTATCCAGATCTCTTTGCAGACTTTCCGCACCCTCCACGCAATTCACTTTTCCACTCATCTTTGTGTCATCAGCAAATTTTGTTACCCTACACTCAGCCCCTCCTCCAGATCGTCTATGTAAATAGTAAACAGTTGAGGCCCCAGCACCGATCCTTGCAGCACTCACTAGTCACCAACTGCCAATCAGAAAAGCATCCATTGATTCCAACTCTCTGCTTCCTGTTACATAACCAATCCTCAATCCACGCTAACACTTTACCCCCAACTCCATGTACCCTAACCTTCTGCAGCAACCTTTTGAGAGGCACCTTATCGAAAATCTAAAAATACCACATCTACCGGTTCCCCTCTGTCTACTGCACTAGTCACATCTTCATAGAAATCCAGTAAATTTGTTAAACATGACTTCCCCTTCATGAATCTGTGCTGCATCTGCTTGATCAAACCATTCTTTTCTAGGTGTCCTGTTATTTCTTCTTTGATGATGGATTCTAGCATTTTTCCAACTACGGACGTTAAGCTAACCGGCCTATAATTCCCTGCCTTTTGTCTGCTACCTTTTTTAAACAGCGGTGTAACATTAGCTGTTTTCCAATCCTCTAGAGTCCAGCGAATTTTGATAATTACTAAGGCATCTGCTATTATTTCTGCCATTTCTTTCAGAACCCTGGGATGCATTCCACCCGGTCCCGGGGACTTGTCTACCTTTAGTCCCGTTAGTCTACCAAGCACTACCTCTCTAGTAACAGTAATTGTATTAAGGACCTCATTTCCTACCATCCCCCTATCTTTAATATTCAGTAAGCTATTTGTGTCCTCCTCTGAAGACTGACACAAAAAACTTATTTAAAGTCTCAGCCATTTCCTTATTACCCACCGCTAAATCCCCCCTCTTGTCCTCCAAGGGTCCAATATTCACTCTAGCCAGTCTCCTCCTCTTTATATATTTGTAAAAACTTTTACTATCATTTTTTATACTTAGAGCTAGTTTAGCTTCATACTCTTACTTTCCTTTCTTTATCGCTTTCTTAGTCATTCTTTGTTGTTTTTTAAATCTTTCCCAATCTTCTAATTCCCCACTATTTTTAGCCGTTCTGTACACATCAGCTTTTAATTTAATACTCTTCTTTATTTCCTTCGATAACCACGGCTGGTTATCCCTTTTCTTACAGTCCTTCTTTACCATTGGAATATATTACTGCTGAGTTCTGAAAAAGATCTCCTTAAAAATCCTCCACTGTTCCTCAGCTGTCCTACCAACCAATCTGTGCCCCCAATCTACATTAGCCAATTCCGCCCTCATCTTATCATACTCCCCTCTGTTCAAACAGAGGACACTGGTTTGGGACCCTACTTTCTCACCCTCCATCTGCATCAGAAATTCAACCATACTATGAACACTCGTCCCAAGAGGATCCCTCACAAGAAGATCCCTAATTGTACCTGCCTCGTTACACAGTACCAGATCTAAGATAACTCGCTCCCTCGTAGGTTCTGTTACATACTATTCAAGGAAACTATCCCGACAACATTCCAAGGACTCTTCCTCAAGCCCACCACATCCGACTTGAGTCAACCAATCAATATGCAGATTAAAATCCACCATAATTATCGCTGTTCCGTTTTTGCATGCGATTATTTGCTTGTTTATAGCCCGCCCCACCTCAAAATTATTATTTGGGGGTCTATAGACCACACCCACCAGCGACTTTCTCCCCTTACTATTCCTTATCTCCACCCACAATGATTCCACGTTTTGCTCTTTGGACCCCATATCTTCTCTTCCTACTGCCCTGATATTATCCTTTATTAACAGAGCTACCCCATCTCCTTTTTCCTCCTGTCTATCCTTCCTAAATGTCTGATACCCCTGGCTTTTCAATTCCCAGTCCCGGTCAACCTGCAACCACGTTTCCGTAATGACCACTAGATCATACCCATTTGTGCCATCAGCTCATTCACTTTGTTTCGACTGCTTCATGCATTCAGGTGAAGTGTCTTTATACCAGCCTTTATCTGGACCTTATTTGTAGGAATGCTACTAACCTCTCTCGTGCCCCCTACTGCTTTAATTAGTGGATCATCCTCAACATTAACCTGCACACGTACCCTCTCCTTTCCTTTAGGTTTTGTAATTTCCCCTACTCCTGCATCCTAAGAAAGGTCCTAAGAAAGTGAAGGAAACCACTTACAATACTGTCTATTTGCAGTATCAATGACAACACTTGCATAGAACTTATTAGTAGATAAGTTGTATCTACTGATAACAGATACAACTTATATCTCTTGTATATAACAGATGTACAATAACAATTTAAGTATATACACGAGTATAGTTTAGCATACTAAAATGCCTAAGGTATTTAACATGAGTGTTTTAAAACAAATTGTGACATTGAGCCAGATAATGATATTAAGTTAGAGAAGGCAGTTTTAACAAGTGTTCTAAAGGAGGAATATGAAATAGAGAGGTGAAGCGTAGGGATGAAATTTCTCAATTTATGCCAAGGCAACTGAAAGCATGGTCACCAATACTGGGATGATTAAAACTGGGGATGCTCAAGGGGCCAAACTTAGATAAGCTCTGATGGCTCAGAGGGTTGTGGGGATGGTAGAAAACAGAAATGGGGAGGGGTGAAACAGTGGAGAAATTTGAAAATGAGGATGAGAGTTTTACATGACGGAGAGCCAATACAGGTCAGCAAACATAGGTGTGATAGATAGGTGGATGGAACTTGATGCAAATTAAGATTCAGACAGCTGAGATTTGGATGACCTCAAATTTACGACATGCAATTGTGGGACTAACTAAGTGTACATTGGAAGGCTAAAGTTAACAAAGGCATGAATAAGAATTTCAGCAGTTGAGCTGAGGCCAAGGAAGTAGGCAGGCGATAAAAAAAAAGAGAAAGAGTAGACCATTTTCCCCTCCAGTCTGCTCCAACCTCCAATATGGATTCTCTGAGAAATGTATCTATCTCAGTCTTAAAGATACTGAATGATGGAGTATCCACAGCCTTTTAGGGTACAGAATTCCAAACATTCACAACCTTCAGAGTGAAGGAATTTCTCTGCATCACAGTCTTAAACGATCACAGTCTTAAACGATCACAGTCTTAAACGATCACAGTCTTAAACGATCACAGTCTTAAACGATCACAGTCTTAAACGATCACAGTCTTAAACGATCACAGTCTTAAACGATCACAGTCTTAGCCTGAAATTATGCACACCCCTGCCATGTTCAAGATTCCCCAGCCAAGGGAAATAAACTCTTAGCCTCTACCATATCAAGCCCTTTCAGAATCTTGTACGTTTCAATTTGATCAACCTTCATTCTTCTCCATTCAATTTCTTCAGCCTCTCATAGGACAACCCTGATTCCAGGCACCAATCTTGTGAACCTTCAAGTTTCCCAAGATAGCAAAGACCATGGAATTGAGGGAAATTTCTGCTCATCCAGTGCTGGATGCCAGATAAATGGTCTGATAACTTAACTGTGCTTTTGGACAGTATTGCTGAGAGGCTGCATGTAGATGAAAAATAGGAGGGGGCCAAGGATAGATCGTTGAGGGACATTAGAGGTAATGGTGCAGGAGCAGGAAGTGAAGCCATTACAAGTGATACTCTGGATACGATGAGCTATATTAGAATAGAACTGGGTGATAGCAGTCCCACACAGCTGAACGACAGTGCAGAAAGAGGATGTTGTGGTCAATCATGTCAAAGGACTGAAGACAGGTCGAGAGGGAATACTGACTTTTGTCTCAGTCACATTTCTGACAAATTGATAGGATCTTTTTAAGTACTGTGGCAGGTATAGTAACTTAATTAAATGGATTCAAGCATGGAGTTCCACGAAAGATAGGCATGGTTTTGGGAGGTGACAACACGTTCAAGGCCTCTGGAAAGGGAGGTGGAAAAGAATGATAGTTTGCAAGGATGGTAGAGTCAAGGGGTTTTTTTTTAAGGAGAGCTTTGAGAACTGACAATTTAAAGGGGAGAGAGAGAGAGAGAGAGAGAGAGAAAGAGAGAGCATGCCTGGAATGAGAACAGTTAACAATATTGGCTATTGTGGAGATCAGGAAGAGAAGGTAGGTGGGCAGCAGTTTTTGGTGGAAATAGGGTCCAGGAAGCAGAAAATGCATCTCAAACTAGATGGGCTTGGAGAAAGCCTGATAGGCAATTGAAAAAAAGTTTTTTTTAAAGACTCAAGTTTAGGGTTCGGGCAGGAGGCAGCTTTAGAAGCAACAAAAATAGAAAACAGAAATCTCAGCAGGTCAGGTTTAAGATTTTCCAGCATTTTCTGTTCTTTGTTTCAGATTCCAGCATCTGCAGTATTTTGCCTTTATCTTACAGCTTTAGAGATGTGTGGCCCAGTGGCCGAGTGGAAGGAAGGAATGCATTACAGGCATCTCAACAGATGATCTCAATCTTAAGGACAAGTAAGTCCATTAACTTTTTGCATTTGTTATTGGCGGTGAAGGTGGAGAAGACAGGGCACATAAGTTAAAAGAAGAGGAGAGGATTCTGAGGGACAGGATTAATGAACATTTAGAGAAATTTAGTATGATCAGAAATAGTCAGCACAGCTTTGTCAAAGGCAGGTCGTGCCTTACGAGCCCAGTTGAGTTCTTTGAAAATGTGACTGAACACATTGACAAAGGAAGAACGGTGGATGTGGTTTACATGGACTTCAGCAAGGCGTTTGATAAGGTCCCCCATGCAAGACTTCTTGAGAAGATGAGAGGGCATGGGATCCAAGGGGCTTTGGCCTTGAGGATCCAGAACAGGCTTGCCTGCAGAAGGCAGAGAGTGGTTGTGGATGGGTCTTTTTCTGCATGGAGGTTGGTCACCAGTGGAGTGCCCCAGGGATCTGTTCTAGGACCCTTGCTATTTGTCATTTTCATAAATGACCTGGATGAAGAAGTGGAGGGATGGGTTAGTAAGTTCGCCGAAGACACTGAGGTTGGTAGTGTTGTGGATAGTCTGGAGGGATGTCAGAAGTTGCAGCGTGACATAGATAGGATGTAAGACTGGGCGGAGAAGTGGCAGATGAACTTCAACACTGATAAATGTGTAGTGGTCCATTTTGGCAGGTCCAACGGGATGAAGGAATACAATATCAAGGGTAGGAGTCTTAGCAGTGTTGAGGAGCAGAAGGGCCTTGGGGTCCGAGTCCACAGGACTCTTAAATCGGCCTCGCAGGTGGAGGATGTGGTCAAGAAGGCGTATGGTGTACTGGCCTTCGTTAATCGAGGGATTGAGTTTGGGAGTCAGGAGGTAATGCTGCAACTTTATAAGACCCTTGTCAGACCCCACTTGGAGTACTGCGTGCAGTTCTGGTCACCTCACTACAGGAAGGATGTGGAAGCTATTGAGAGGGTGCAGAGGAGATTTACAAGGACGTTGCCTGGATTGGGAGGCATGCCTTATGAAGATAGGTTGAGGGAGCTAGGTCTCTTCTCCCTGGAGAGACGAAGGTTGAGAGGCGACCCGATAGAGGTTTATAAAATGTTGAGAGGAATAGATAGGGTGGATTCTCGGAGGCTATTTCCCAGGGCTGAAATGGTCGCTACGAGAGGACACAGGTTTAAGGTGCTGGGAAGCAAGTACAGAGGAGATGTCAGGGGTAAGTTTTTCACTCAGAGGGTGGTGAATGAGTGGAATCAGCTGCCGTTGGTGGTGGTAGAGGCAAACTCGCTGGGGTGTTTTAAAAGACTTCTGAACGAGTACATGGGATTTAATGGGATTGGGAGTTACAGATAGTTCTATGGCCTGGTAGGTATGGATATGATCGGCGCAACTTGTGGGCTGAAGGGCCTGTTTGTGCTGTAGTGTTCTATGTTAAAATCTACAAGAGATTGAAATGGGAAATACTTTTTTTTAAATTGTAACATTATTTAATTTTAATAACCATAGGCTATGTTTCATCCAGGAGTGATAAAAACCCCAGATGAAATGATTTATTGAGGTAGAGTTAAAAGTCATATTGTTAGATGTTGTGTTAACTCACCCAACAGAGTCTCTACACATTTTACATGATTTCCATGTACAGCATAAAGCAGAGGAGTTCCCCCATTCTGCAAACAGAAACAGACCAGTAAGATTTTTCAAAAGAATTCCAATAAACATTTCACCTAAATTTAAGAACCAAAAAATTTATCACACTAATTTTTCATAAATGGAACAGGTTAATGTGAACACTTGGTATAAGCGATC
This sequence comes from Carcharhinus amblyrhynchos, assembly GCF_965287045.1. Taxonomy (NCBI): domain Eukaryota; kingdom Metazoa; phylum Chordata; class Chondrichthyes; order Carcharhiniformes; family Carcharhinidae; genus Carcharhinus; species Carcharhinus amblyrhynchos. The sequence goes on from NC_137328.1 coordinate 97,056,043, forward strand.
ATGGATCCAACAGATTCTTGTAAAACCTCAACTGGTTTAACTGATGCCTGAAGGAAAGAAAAGCTGCCATTCTCACTTGGTCTGGCCTTTACGTATCTCCGGTCCCAAACTAAACTGGTCTCTTATATAGATGCAAGAGACTGCAGGAAACCTAAAGTAAAAACAAAAAATATTGGAAATACTCAGCGGCTGTGGCAGCACCTGTAACAGAAGATTTATGTTGATGATCTTTCACCAGAACTTCCTCAAACTGTCCTCTGAAATTGGCCTAGCAAACCTTGATAAAATGCAGTAGTTCAAGAAGGCCCACCATCTGCTTCTCAGAGCAACTAAGATTTGGAAAGAAATGCTGGCCTGGCCAATGATACCCAAATATAGAGAATTATGTTTCTGTTCTGATTCTTATCACGTCCCTTAAAAACAGTAACTGGTTATTAAACATTCACCCAGCATAGTTGGAGCCCCTCCCCAAGTGGTCAGCAGGTTTTAGGAATCCCTCATGAGCAATGGTGAGGAGCACAAATACTAAACAGATGAATTCTTTGTCACCATCCTCTTCACTACAATGTGATTGAAACATAGCCCAATATACAATTATTTCATCAGTTGAGAAAACTGATCTCAGGAATAACTGTGCACCTCTTTATAATCCAAATTGTGGTGCGTACTGGATATGTGAATATATGTTCTCATTCATCCCTCCAGATTTTGTCTTCCAGCAGCTTCCAGGCTATAGCCCAGAATCTTAAAGAATTGTCTTATCAGCTGTAGGACTGATGTCTGCATTCAGATTAATCAAAACGTCCACCTGGGGTATGTTTATGTGCTAGCTTACCCCTTGATGTGACAAATACTCAAATTCAGTGTTGCATATCAGGCTTATTCATCATTTTTCATCTATTTTCTGTTTTGATATTTAAATAGATATTAAAGTATTCATGCAGCTATACCTTCCCCTTCACTCAAGCCCCATAATAAATTAAAAATACAAATCATACTTCTTAGATAAATGATACATCATTAACATCTGCTTTTAATTTGATATCTAGCTCATTTATATTATTTCTGGTTCCCAGGTGCAAACTCCCAACCAGTTTCACATACAGATTCAAAAAAGATACTTATATTACAACATTACCACCTTTACCTGGAATCGTAATAATAAACATTTTTGAAATTCAAGCAACTTAATTCAATTTATAAAATGACTACAAATTGCTATCTGAAAATGCAGTTTCTGTCATGACAATTTCTACTTAGAACTATATTTTCCAACTATTACAACAGCGTTATTAAATGCAGAGAAAAGGTACCAAACAACCTTGTGTGCACAAGACCTCAGTGGATGATAATGAATAACTCATATTACTTATATCATCTTCATGTATTCTATTTTGCAGTTCAAAGATAGATCATAGAACCCTACAGTGCAGAAAGAGGCCCTTCAAACAATTTGGTCACATTAAACAAAATTACGATAATATAATTATATTTTCTGATTTAAAGTAAGCAAAACTCATAGATATAGCTATGACATCAAGTCAATTTTCTCATAAATTAGCAGCATTTAAAGAGAGGTAATCTCAACATTTACAAATGAAAATTCTAATTTACTTTAATAGCTTAAGGGTTTGTGGATACAACATATATATTAATCAATCCCAAATATTCAGAAAACAAATAAATTCCCAGACAAAAATAAAGTTTAAACCCTTAAGAGATATTAAACATGGCAATGTGGGAAAACTTAATTAGTATGTACATCTGAAATGAAAAACTACTGAAATATGAGGTTAATGACCACCCCCTCCTGATATTACTTCAGCTACATTAGGCTGTCAGGCTCAGTAACTGCTTCCAAATTTCTCAATTATGTCATCAGAACATATGGTTTGAATGAACAGATAGAGTAACTGGAAGGTATATTTGATAAATTACTATTAATTCAACATAAATTGCTCCCAGCTGAAGGTTTTACATTCCACTGAATTTGCTCTTGTAATTTTGCATAAAAGATCATTTCTGTTCAAAAAAGAAAAATATTTGCTAGTATGTTTGCAACGTTAACTTGTTCCCTGGAGCAAGCTGAGTAGAGGAGCAATTTGTGACTGGTGCAGTAAGGTAAGCGACTGAGTATATTTTTATTTTTTCATGGGTTTTTTCTTTCTACGAATAGTTTAACTGTAAAGCGGAAGTGAGCCGCAGGGTGAGCTGGGAAGGGTTTTTGTAGTATAAGTAAGCTACTCACCCGCAAATCCCCCTCATTGTTCCCTGGAGCAAGCTGAGTGGAGGAGCGATTTGTGACTGGTGCAGTAAGGTAAGCGACTGAGTGTATTTTTATTTTTCGCGGGTTTTTTCTTTTTATAAGTAGTTTAACTGTAAAGTAGAAGTAAGTCACGGGGTGAGCTGGGAAGGGCGTGCAAGATATAAAAGGAAGGCCGCACTATACAGGGGCAGCGTCGGTAGCGGGCAGCGAAGTGAGAGGGAGCAGAGTGAAGGCTGAAAGGGCTTTGGCTCAACGGGCTTCGGTGAAAACAGGGAGAGGCAGGGTAGGTTGTATTTTTGGTTCTTCCAAAACTATAAAGGAAGGGGTAAGTATGAGTGAGAGGCCAGTTTGTTGCTTTCGGTGTCAGAAGTGGGAGTTCCTGGAGATGCCTAGCCTCCCGGAAGTCCACATCTGTGCCAGGTGCGTGGAACTACAGCTCCTGAGGGACTGTGTTAGGGAACTGGAGCTGCGGCTTGATGACCTTAGTTTAGTCAGGGAGAATGAGAAATTAATAGAGAGAAGTTATAGGCAGGTAGTCACACCAGGGCCTCGGGAGGAAGACACATGGGTCACGGTTAGGAAGGGTAAAAGTCAGAAGAGTGGCGTACCAGAGAGTACCCCAGTGGCTGTCTCCCATAATCGTAAGGGCTGGGCGACAGATGGGAAAGAGGAGGGGAGTGAGCAGTCGGTGAAGGGATCCCCTGTGGTTGTCCCCCTCCAAAATAGGTGTATCGTTTTGGATACTGTGGAAGGGGATGACCCTCCAGGGGTAAGCCACGGTGACCAGATCGCTGGCATGGAGTCAGGCTCTGTAGCCTGGCAGGGAAAGAGGGGGATTAGGAGAGCAATAGTGGTGGGAGCCGCAATGGTTAGAGGCACAGACAGGCAGTTCTGTGGGCGCGAATGAGACTCCAGGATGGTAGTCTACCTCCCTGGTGCCAGGGTACTGGATGTCTCTGAGCGGATAGGAAGCATATTAAAAGGGGAAGGTAATCGAACAGATGTCATTGTACACATTGGTGAAAATGACGTAGGTAGAAAGAGCAGGGAGATCCTACGAGAACAATTCAGGGAGTTGGGTGCTAGGCTAAGAAGTAGGGCCTCTAGGGTAGCAATCTCTGGATTGCTCCCAGTGCCTAGTGCTAGTGAGGCCAGGTACAGGGAGATTGTACAATTGAACGTGTGGCTAAAGGACTGGTGCAGGAGGGAGGGTTTCAAATTCATGGATCATTAGGAAGTCTTCAAGGGAGGATGGCACCTGTACAAGGACGGGTTACACATAAACTGGAAGGACACGAATATCCTGGCTGTGAGTTTAGCTAGTGTGTTTCGAGAGGGTTTAAACTAGTGTGGCTGGGGGGTGGGGATCAAAACAATAGGTCAATAAGCATAGAGGCTGGGGACGAGCTTGGGGCCAGGACAAGGCTATCTAAGAAGAACAGCATTCTGGAGGAGGATGACCTCAGTGGGCCTGGAGGTCTGGAGTGCACCTGCTTCAATGTAAGGAGCGTAATGGGTAAGACTGACGAACTTAGGGCCTTGATGCTTACGTGGAATTTGGATGTGGTTGCGATGCCGGAGACTTGGTTAAAAGGAGGACAGGACTGGCAGCTGAACATTCCGGGGTATAAGTGTTTTAGACAAGACAGAGGAGTGGCTAAAAGAGGTGGGGGATTAGCAATATTAGTTAGGGAGCATATTACAGTAGTGCAGAGGGTGGACAATTTAGAGGGGTCATGTAACGAGTCACTGTGGGTGAAGCTCAGAAACAGGAAGGGCGCAGTCACTATGCTGGGGGTATACTACAGGCCTCCCAACAGCCCACGGGAAGTGGAGGAACGGATGTGTAAGGAGATTCTGGATAGGTGCAGAAAAAATAGGGTTGTTGTAGTGGGATTCTTTAATTTCCCTTGTCTCGACTGGAAAGTGCTTAGGGCTGGGGGTGTGGACGGGGAGGAATTTGTAAAATGCGTACAGGAAGGTTCTTTGGAACAATATGTAGATAGCCCAAATAGAGAGGGGGCTATACTGGACCTAGTACTGGGGAATGAGCCCGGTCAGGTCGTCAAAGTTTCAGTAGGGGAACCTGTGGCAAATAGTGACCACAATTCTGTTAACTTTAGGATAGTGATGGAAAAGGATGAGTGTTGTCCTACGGGTAGGGTGCTAAATTGAGGGAAGGCTAATGATAGCCAGGTTAGGCAAGAATTGGTGGCCGTTGATTGGGAGAGGCTCTTCGAGGGTAAATCCACATCTGGCACGTAGGCATCTTTTAAGGAGCAGTTGATGGGGCTGCAGGACAGGCATGTGCCTGTAAAAAGGAAGGATAGGAAAGGTAGGATTCAAGAGCCATGGATAACCAGGGAAATTGAGGGTCTTTTCAAAAAGAAAAGAGAGGTCCAGGCAGCTAAAAACAGATGAAGCACTGGAGAATACAGAGAAAGTAGGAAAGGACTCAAACAGGGAGATAGAAGGGCAAAAAGGGGTCATGAAATGTCCTTGGCAGACAGGATTAAGAAGAATCCTAAGGAATTTTATTCATACGTTAGGAACAAAAGAGTTGTCAGGGGTGGGAGGGGGGGAAAATCGGACCTCTCAAGGACAAAGGAGGGGAATTATGCTTAGAGCCCAAGGAAGTAGGGAAATCCTAAACGCATCAGTATTCACAAGGGAGAGGGACATGTTGACTGGAAGTGTCTCAGAGAGAAGTGTTGACCCATTAGAGAAAATCTCCATTACAAGGGAGGATGTGTTAGGTTTTTTAGGGAACGTTAAGACTGATAAATCCCCAGGGCCTGATGGCATCTATCCTAGACTGCTCAGGGAGACAAGAGATGAAATCGCTGGGCCTCTGACAGAAATCTTTGTCTCTTCATTGGACACAGGTGAGGTCCCAGAGGATTGGAGGATAGCGAATGTGGTACCATTATTTAAGAAGGGTAGCAAGGATAACCCAGGTAATTATAGTCCGGTGAGCTTGATGTCCGTGGGAAACTGTTGGAGAGGATTCTTAGAGATAGGGTGTATGCACATTTAGAACAGAATAATCTCATTAGTGATAGACAGCATGGTTTTGCAAGAGGGAGGTCATGCCTCACAAATTTGGTGGAGTTTTTTGAGGAGGTGACAAGAACGGTTGACGAAGGGCCGTGGATGTTGTCTATATGGATTTTAGTAAAGTGTTTGACAAAGTCCCTCATGGCAGGTTGGTGCAAAAGGTTAAATCTCATGGGATAAAAAGGCTAGATGGCTGGAGAACTGGCTTGGCCACAGAAGACAGAGGGTAGCAGTGAAAGGGCCTTTTTCCGGCTGGAGGTCTGTGACTAGTGGTGTTCCGCAGGGCTCAGTACTGAGACCTCTGCTATTTGTGATATATATAAATGATTTGGAAGAAGGTGTAACTGGTGTAATCAGTAAGTTTGCGGACAACACAAAGATGGCTGGACTTGCGGATAGCGATAAACAGGAATAGAGGATACAGCAGGATATAGATAGGCTGGAAAATTGGGCAGAGAAATGGCAGATGGAATTTAATTCAGATAAATGCAAAGTGATGCATTTTGGTAGAACTAACGTAGAGGGGAGCTATACAATAAATGGCAGAACCATCAAGAGTATAGACACACAGAGGGACCTGCATGTGCAAGTCCACAGATTCTTGAAGGTGGCATCGCAGGTGGAGAAAGTGGTGAAGAAGGCATATGGCTTGCTTACCTTTATAGGACGGGGCATAGAATATAAAAATTGGTGTCTGATGTTACAGCTGTATAGAACGTTGGTTGGGCCACATTTGGAATACTGCGTCCAGTTCTGGTCACCACACTACCAGAAGGGCGTGGAGGCTTTGGAGAGAGTACAGAAAAGGTTTACCAGGATGTTGCCTAGTATGGAGGGTCTTAGCTATGAGGAGAGATTGGTAAACTGGAGTTGTTCTCCCTGGAAAGACGGAGAATGAGGGGAGACCTAATAGGGGTGTATAAAATTATGAAGGGCATAGATAGGGTGAACAGTGGGAAGCTTTTTCCCAGGTCGGAGGTGACAATCATGAGGGGTCACAGGTTCAAGGTGAAGGGGGTGAGGTTTAACTCAGATATCAGAGGGATGTATTTTACATAAAGGGTGGTGGGGGCCTGGAATGCAGTTGCAAGCAGGGTGGTGGAGGCGGACACACTGGGATCATTTAAGACTTATCTGGATAGCCACATGAACAGACTGGGGATGGAGGGATACAAATGAATGGTCTAGTTGGACCCATGAGCGGCACAGACTTGGAGGGCCAAAGGGCCTGTTTCCTATGCTGTATTCTTCTTTGTTCTTTGTTACTTACCCAGTCGTATTCATTCACATCACACCCATAGTCAAGCAGCATGTTTACAATGTTAGAGTAGCCTTTACTGCTGGCCAAAGACAGTGCACTCTCTCTCCCATTTGCTAAACGATGTGGATCACCTCCCTTTCAAAAAAACACACAAGTTGCAATTTAACTTCCAAAACATGAAAACAAAACCTACACTAAAAGATGACCTTTTGTCAAAATAATACACAGCATTTGTTCTATATGGATGGAATCATACATTAACAGAATAGGAGTAGAATCATTTACAATGTTTAAGAAACAGTTTGTATAGATTACAATTTCAGAATGCAGCTATTTTAGTAGATTAAGAAAACTAAGGTGACATATGTGGCTATACTGTGCCTTTAAGAAATGTGTTCATATTATGTTTCTTGTAAGGGGTATGCTTAAAATTCAGTTCTGTTTTACATGGTGCTTATTTGTCCGCAAAACAGGTAGCTCACATGTGCAGGATGCAGGCTAATGATTGATTTTAGCTATGGATGTGTTTGTTTTAATGAGCTAATGTATTTTGTTTATTTGGCTTTTCCCCTGGAGTTCCAGAGTAGGGTTTTGACTAGTTTGATTAATAAAGTCATGTGCTTAAGAGTAGGAGCTATGCTTAGAGAAAAGCAAGCAGTTACTGCTGGGTTCTAAAAGAAGCAAGAGGTGTCTCTCATTTTATGGAGGCTACTGTTTGTGACCTACTAGGAGAAATAGGTCACTCCTTGTCTCTCTCTCTCTCTCTCTCCAGAGGTATTCTGGAGGCTCAAGAATTGGCAGCCCAAGTACAAGCACATAAGCCTATGTGTTGCTAACTGATTTTGAAGAGGGTTTAAGTCTATAAGAGGAATATTGTTTGAATTGGAACCAATAGAGATAGTTTAGCAGTTAAGAATTGTATCTTGTCATGTTTAAGTATTGCAATTGGTAAAAGTTAAGCTACTTCATTTGTTATCATTAAACTGTATTGTTAAATAAAGTTTGTTTTGATAAAAGTTTCCTAGTGTATCAATAGAATCACACCTGAGGTGAAATGCCTTATCCTCACATTAATAGCAAATTGAAAAACTGCTGGGGTTCTAGTCAGGCTTTAAAACATACCTTGGGGTTTCTGATCAGTATCCTGACATATATTCAAAGGGATAAGCAGTGTGATGTCAAGAAATGGCTGAGCCCACAAGATGCAGCAAAGGCTATGCTGCCCAACAACTTCCAGGCTGTAGCCCTGAAGACTTAAGCTCCAGAAAGAAGGAATGAAAGAATACTAATAGACTTCCATTTATGCAGCACCTTTCAGGAGCACTGAACATCTCCAAGCACATTGTCACTAATAAAGTATAGGCCACAGTGGCAGGAATCATACCTGGCACAAAGTCATGAAGAAAAATGGTTTCGATTATTGGCAACCAATCACATCAGTTCCAGGAGATTTCAGCAGGATTTCTTCAATGTGCTCCATCAGTTGACTTATCCTCCAACATAAGATGGTTGATCAACATCCATCCACTGACTTAAAAAAAGATAACCCCCTCCACAAGAGTACTGTGGCTACAATGTGCATTATCTACAAATGTATTGCACTAAGTTGCCATTCCTTCTTTAGCAGCACCTTCCAAACCCACAATCTCTACCACCAAGATGGATAAGGCACAAGGGAACACCAACACTTCAAAGTTACATGCCATTCTGACTTGGATGTATTCCACCATTTCTTATCATTGCTGGAACTGAACCCTGAAACTCTTCTCAACAGTTAATTGAATATTTAACATATATCCATACTCATGGGGAGGCAATGGCCTGGTGGTATTATCACTAAACTCTTAATCCAGAAACTCAGCTAATGTTTTGGGGATCCAGTTCAAATCCTGCCACAGCAGAGGGTGGAATTTGAATTAAGAATCTACTGATGACCATGAAGCTATTGTCAGAAAAACCCATCTGGTTCACTAATGTCCTTTAAGGAAGGAAAGCTGTTGTCCTTATCTGGTCTGCCCTACATGTGACTCCAGAACCACAGCAACGTGGTTGCCTCTCAGCTGCCCTCCAAGGGCAAATACAGATGGGTAATAAAATGCTGGCCAGCAATACCAATGTCCCAGGAATGAATTTTAAAAACTGGGACAAGAGGGGGAAAAAAGCACCATTACCAATATAAATCCCACTTCTCTTCAATGTCCTTGTAAATAAACAAATTGCCCAATATAGTACAATTTCATATAGACCATTAAATTCCAGGTTGAGTTCATTACTCTTACTGGCGATGCAATTTTGACAAAATTACTGAGATAGGTTTGGGTACTGGCGAATCCCTCACTTGCCGTAAAAGGTGCAGGTTAAATCATCTTTCGACTATCATTGTTAAAACTCACACAAAAAAGGCCAACAGTCATTAAATCATACCATGACTCAACATCCAGATTACGAACACCATCAACTCAGGGAAGTTATGGTAGGTTACAGGAACCGTGGTGCACGAAAGCTGTAATGAATTTAGTCAAGAAGAAAAGCCTACAAAAGGTTCAGGGAGTTAAGTAATGTTAGAGATCTAGGAGAGTATATGGCTAGTAGGAAGGAGCTTAAGGATATTAGGACAGCCAGAAGAGGTCATGAGAAGGCCTGGGCAGGCAAGATTAAGGAAAACCCCAAGGCATTCTACAAGTATGTGAAGAGCAAAAGACCTGAAGGAATAGGACCAATCAAGTGTGATGGTGGGGAAGTTTGTATAGAACCAGTAGAAATAGCAGAGGTACTCAATGAATACTTTCTTCAGTATTCACAGTGGAAAAGGATCTTGGTGGTTGTAGTGCAGACTTGCAGCGGACTGAAAAGCTTGAGCATGTAGACGTTAAGAAAGATGATGTGTTGGAGCTTTTGAAAAGCATCAGGTTAGGTAAGTCACTGGGACTGGATGGGATGTACCCCAGGTTACTGTGGGATACAAGGCAGGAGACTGCTGAGCCTCTGGCGACAATCTTTGCATCATCAATGGAGACAGGAGAATTGCGGATGTGGTTCCTTTATTCAAGGAAGGGAGAAGTGATAGCCCAGGAAATTATAGACCAGTGAGTCCAACCTCAGTGGCTGGTAAGTTGATGGAGAAGATCCTGAGAGACAGGATTTATGAACATTTGGACAGGTATACTACGATCAAGAATAGTCAGCATGGCTTTGTCAAAGACAGATCATGCCTTACGAGGCTGATTGAATTTTTTGAGAATGTGTCTAAACACATTGATGAAGGAAGCGCAGTAGGTGTAGTTTATATGGATTTCAGCAAGGCATTTGATAAGGTGCCCCATGCAAGGCTTATTGAGAAAGTGAGGGGGCGTGGGATCCAAGGGGACATTGCTTTGTGGATTCAGAACTGGCTTGCCCACAGAAGGCAAAGAGTGGTTGTAGATGGGTCTCTTTCTGCATGGAGGTCAGTTACCAGTGGAGTGCCCCAGGGATCTGTTCTGGGACCCTTGCTCTTTGTGATTTTTATAAAATGACCTGGATGAGGAAGTGGAGGGATGGGTTGGTAAGTTTGCTGATGACACAAAGGTTGGAGTGATGTCAGAAGTTGCAATGAGACATTGATACGATGCAAGACTGGGCGGAGAAGTGGCAGATGGACTTCAACCCAGATAAGCGTGTGGTGACTCATTTTGGCAGGTCAAATAGGATGACAGAATATAATATTAAGGGTAAGACTCTTGGCAGTGTGGAAGATGAGAAGGATCTTGGGGTCCGAGTTCATAGGACGCTCAGAACAGCTTCGCAGGTAGAGGCTGTGGTTAAGAAGGCGTATGGTGTACTGACATTCATCAATCAAGGAATTAAGTTTAGGAGTTGGGAGATAACGTTGTAGCTGTATAAGACCCTGGTCAGACCCCACTTGTCTTACTGTGCTCATTTCTGGTTGCCTCATTACAGAAAGGATATGGAAGCCATAGAAAGGGTGCAGAGGAGATTTACAAGGATGTTGCCTGGATTGGGTGGCATGCCTTATGAAGATAGCTTGAGAGAGCTCGGTCTTTTCACCTTGGAGACACAAAGGATGAGCGGTGACCTGATAGAGGTGTATAAGATGTCGAGAGGTATTGATTGGATGGATTCTGAGGCTTTTTCACAGGGCTGAAATGGTTGCCACAAGAGGACACAGGTTTAAGATGCTGGGGAGTAGGTACAGAGGAGATGTCAGGGGTAAGTTTTTCACTCAGAGGGTGGTGTGTGCATGGAATCAGCTACCGGCAGTGGTGGAGGAGGTGGATTCGATAGGGTCTTTTAAGCAACTTTTGAATAACTACATGGAACTTAGTAAGATAGAGGGTTATTGGTAAGCCTAGTAGGTAGGGACATGTTCGGCGCAACTTGTGGGCTGAAGGGCCTGTTTGTGCTGTAGTGTTTCCATGTTTCTAACTCTTCATTAGAAAATTAAGTTCACAGCTCACAATAAAATAGAACTTTCTGTTCCAGTTATCACATATAAAGGAACATAAATTTTACTTTGTTCGTCACATTTCATAAGAACATAAGAAATAGGAGCAGGAGTAGGCCATCTAGCCCTTCAATAATCTGCCCCGCCATTCAATAAGATCATGGCTGATCTGTCATGGCTCAGTTCCACATTCCCACCCTCTCCCCATAACCCTTAATCCCCTCGCTTATCAAAAACCCATCAACCCGCGTCTTAAAAATATTTAGCGAGGTAGCCTCCACCACTTCAACAGGCAGAGAATTCCAGAGATTCACCACCCTTTGAGTGAAGAAGTTCCTCCTCAACTCCGTTCTAAACCGCCCCCCCCTTTATCTTGAGGCTGTGCCCCCTAGTCCTACTGTCCTTTCTGAGCGGGAAGAGTCTCTCCACCTCTATCCCATCCACCCCATTCATCATCTTATATGTCTCAATGAGATCTCCCCTCATTCTTCTAAACTCTAACGAGTACAAGCCTAGTTTATTCAGCCTCTCCTCATAGCTCAACCCCCTCAACTCCAGCATCAGCCTAGTAAACCTCCTCTGCACTCCCTCCAAGGCCAAAATATCCTTGCGTAAGTACGGCGCCCAAAACTGCACACAGTACTCCAGCTGCGGCCTCACCAATGCCCTATACAGCTGCAGCAAGACCTCCCTACTTTTACATTCAATCCCCCTCGCTATGAAGGCCAGCATCCCATTCACCTTCCTGACCACCTGCTGCACCTGGAAGCTGGGTTTTTGCGACTCATGCACAAGGGCCCCGAGGTCCCTCTGCACCGTCGCCTGCTGCAGTTTTTCGCCACGTAAGTAATAATCCTTCCTACCATTATTCCTACCAAAGTGGACCACCTTGCACTTGCCAACATTAAATTCCATTTGCCAGTTCCTGGCCCATTCGCCCAGCCTATCTAGATCCTTCTGCAGACTCTCCACACCCTCCACACAATTTGCCGTTCCACCAATATTTCCTGTTCTAAAAGTTTTAGAATATATTTTTTGTATTTATTAAAGCTATTACATAAAGAGGTAAATTCTTTACCTTCTGTAGCAGAAACTCCACCACTGCAATCTGTCCATGAGCTGCTGCCCACATCAATGGAGTAAAGCCTTGTTCATCTTGCATGTTTAGCAGATTGTCTAGATATTTAATAAAAATCAAGGCATTCATCCAGTTATGGTCATGTTACAAACTCAACGGTCATCAAGGTAATTTTATAATTTCTGTATTGGTCCATAGAACATAACAACATAAGCTGTTAAAAGCTTACCTTGCTCTAAGCGGCTTGCCAAATAGATTAATTCCCCTTGCGCTGCCAATTGATGTACAGACAAAGCTATAAAAATACATTTAAGAATTAATGCATAATAGAAATCTACAAACTTTTCAGCTGATGTGACTTATTCCATATACTTCAGGGCTAAGTTCCATTAGAGCTGTAGTTTTCTTGAGATCTACTACTAATCAAAACCACTTTCCCCCTTCGTTTTGCTTTTTTAAGAATTCCAATTCTTCCTTATTTCACGGGGAGCCCATCACTTCATGCCACTGTGTATGCATCCTGGCAAATAGTACAGACAGCACTTTCAGAAGCCTGAGGAAAGTTTGACCACTTCCTCAGCTGATGAAAAGGAAAACAATAGAAAGGAAGCGTGATATATATTCACTTAAAAATATAGAGAAGGTGAAAACACGTCATAAAAGAACTTGGTCCATTCTCTTCTAAAATACATCTGATTTTGACTTTGGCACTGGTGAGCTATCTAGTCTTCATACATGTGCAATAAGCTTTCTTATTAAAGATGTTTAGTAGTACATATTAAATGTAAGGTCACTTGCATGCAAATCAACGGTTACAAAAGACTTACAGTGCAGGAGTAAGGGGGCAGCAGAGATTTCATTTCCACGATGTTTGTTCGTCAGGGTTGTTGACTGTTTAATGGGTGAGAAATGCTTGGTCACTGATGGCGTGTAGACATGTCTTACTTGAATTCCAGGAGAAGCAGAGGTGTGTATGTTGCACTCAGCTGCAAACAACATAAGTAATTTGACACCTAAAAATTGGCATTATTTATTCCTGTTCATATACTAATTTCACAATTCCAAACAAATTGCAATTGTAAAGTGGTTTTCCTAAATAATCAGAATGTTAATTATTTTGCTCATCTCTGTGCCTCTTTCTTCCAGTTAGTGATAAGGCCACAGAACAACGTAACAATGTTATCTCTTTTCCTTGCCCACAGAATGTAAGAAAATTTAACAAAGATAAAGGCTTCATTTTAACTGAGGATGTGAAACTATTTTGAACAAGTTAAAATTTTTCCAAAATGTCATCTAGTTTATAAGGCTTGCCTCCTTAGAACCAAATCTCTCCTAACTTACTACAGTTTTCTGAATTTGGAAGTAGAAAGAATGCATTCGAGTTTATAGATGATGCTACAAAGATATAATGCATGGTAACACGTAGAAAATTGAAAAAGGTTATTGCTTAACCAAATGAACAGGACGATAGCAAGATGCAGTTTAATAAGTCATTAGATTGCGACTACAGTCTAAATGTAGGCCACTAAAAGAGATTTAATTATAGCATTAGAGATTCAGATACGCAGATGCAAAGAACAATTAAGAGACTGATGGAGCATTGATATTATCAAGAGGCACAAAATACAAAGAACCACTCCTGTAATTGAACGTACTATTGTTAAGACCTTATTCAGAATATTGTGACAAATTTTAGTCACTGCAAATCAAAAAGAAAACTTGTGCCAATTGACTGTCACCTTTGGGCAGAATTCTCCAGCCCCCTGATGGGTTTTCCCATGCCAGTGTCAGCAACCCATGGTAAGGGTCAGCTTTTGCAAGACCAGAAGATCCCGCTACCAGGGAGGACTGAAGAATTCCACCTCTTTTTTGTGTAACAGTGACCACACTTCAAATGGTATTCAGTGACTGTGAAGCATTTTGAGGTGACCTAGAATTTTTTAAATAAATACAAAGTACTGCAGATGCTGGAAATCTGAAGCAAATGTAAAATACTGGATGAACTCAGCAAGTCTGGCAGCATCTGTGGAGACAGGAACAAGAGTTAACGTTTCAACTCCAAACGCCCCTTCTACAGAACTGAAGAGGGATAGAAATGGAATGAATTATAAAATTGAAGTGTTTGTGTGTGTGTGTGTGTGTGTGTGTGTGTGTGTGTGTGTGGGGGGGGGGGGAGGTGAGGCAGAACTATTTACACACACTTTGTCTTATGTCCATGACATCTTTGTCAATCTCTCCTTACCTTTGACCAAAGATGTGCAGGTTAGATGGATTGCATTCAAAATTTCACCATAGCATTCCAAGATAACAAAGGCACCTATGTCAGCCTTTATTCATAGATTACAACTCAGTCTTTGACACCATTATTCCTACGAGATTCATCGCCAAACTTCGTGGCCTGGAGCTTGGCTCCTTTCTCTGCAACTGGATCGAAGACTTCCTAACACACATACCACAATCAGTAAGGCTAGGCAACAACACTTCCTCCACGATCATCCTCAACTGTGGTGCTCCACATGGCTGGGTGCTCAGCCCCTTATGATACTCCTTATACACCTCTGACTGTATGGCCAAATTCCCCTCCAACTCAATTTTCAAGTTTTCTGATGATACCACGGTTGTGGGTCTGATCTCAAACAATGACAAGACACAGTACAGGAAAGGGACAGAAAATCTGGTGCGATGACATTAATCTCTCCTTCAACGTCAACAAAAATGAAGGAGATAATCAACGACTTCAGGAAGTGTAGTGGAGGGCGTGTCCCTGTCTACGTGGGGATGAAGTAGAAATGGCCGAGAGCTTCAAATTTTTAAGTGTCCAGGTCCCCCATGCTGATACTATAGTTAAGAAAGCCCATCAATGCTTCTATTTTCTCAGGAGACTTAAGAAAATTTGGCACGTCCCTCATAACTCCCACCAACTTTTACAGATGCACCATAGAAAGCATTCTTTCTGGTTGTATCACAGCTTGGTATGGCTCCTATTCTGTCCAACACCAAAATAAACTACCAAGGGTTGTGAACAAAGTTTAGCCCATCAATCAAACCAGCCTCCCATCCATTGACACCGTCTACACTTCCCACTGCCTCAGAAAAGCAGCCAGCATAATCAAGGGCCCCATGGTCTCTGAATATATTCTCCTCCACTTTCTTCCATCAGGAAAAAGGTACAAAAGTCTAAGGACATGTACCAACCAACTCAAAAACAGCTCCTTCCCTGCTGCCATCAGACTTTTGAATGGACCTTCCTCACATTAAGATGATCTTTTTCTATACCCAAGCTATGACTGTAACACTACGTTCTCCACCCTCTCCTTTGGTATGCTTTGTCTGTATAGTGCGCAAGAAACAATACTTTTCACTGTATAATAATACACATGACAAGAATAAATCAAATCAAGATGTGTAGGTTAGGGAGCTGAAAGCCTCAAAGTACTGAATCACTAATATGCTGCCTGAGGCATTATTCCAAATATTCACCATTCTTGTGTAAAATTCTTCCTTGCATCTATTTTTAATTTTATAACTAATAAACTCTCTACCACAAATATTCTGGTTTACTCCATCTAAATATTCAATAGTTTTGATGAGATCCTCATAAGTGCCTCCTCTTCAAACTGTAGGAATTGAGTTTTTCTGATCTTTCTGCATTAAATGCAGTAGAATGGAGAAGTTGTTTAGTTTTTTAAAGTTTATTTATTAGTATCGCAAGTAGTCTTATGTTAACACTGCAGTGAAGTTACTGTGAAAATCCCTTAGTTGCCACACTCCGGCTCCTGTTCTGGTATGCGGAGGGAGAATTTAGCATGGCCAATGCACCTTAACAGCACTGGACAAAAGCAAATTATTGCAGATGCTGGAATCTGAAACCAAAAGAGAAAAGGCTGGAAAATCTCAGCAGGTCTGGCAGCATCTGTAATGAGAGAAAAAAAGCTGACGTTGAGTCCAGATAACTCAACATCAGCTCTTTTCTCTCCTTACAGATGCTGCCACACCTGCTAAGATTTTCCAGCCTTTTCTCATGGACGCCTAGCCAGCACATCTTTTGGACTGTGAGAGGAAACCAGAGCACCCAGACGAAACCCATGCAGACACAGGGAGAATGTGCAGACTCCGCACACTCAGTGACTGAAACTGGGAATCAAACCCAGGTCCCTGGCACTTCGATGCAGCAGCCTTAATTACTGTGCCACCATGTTTAAGGAGAGTTCCAGAGCTTACAACTCAGGCAACTAAAAGTATGAAAACTAATGTGGAATGATTAAAAGTGGGATGCTCCAGAGATCAGAATTGGAGGAGCACAGATATCTTGGAGAGTTGTAGAGCTGGAGAAGAGCACAGAGGAGACAAGACCAGGTCATGGAAGGAATTGAAAACATGGATGAGAATTTTAAAATCAAAGTGTTGCTTAACTGGGAACCAATATAGGTCAGTGAGCTATGAAGTCTTTCTTCATAGTTGGTGCTGCTGTTTTGGAGCCCAACTAAATTGCTGCTATATTACTTACCTTTAAATAACACAGAGGCGACTTCTAGGTCAGAGTTCACCTGATCTTGAATGTTTTTACTCTCTTCTTCATTTAGAGATTTCACAAATCGAGAGCAGACATTCATATCAAATCTACTGGGCAGGACAAATTTCATTCCCATAGCAACACTGGGGGAAGGACCTTCTGTATGAATATCTGCATGCGGCTCCACCTTAATGTATGGAATTTCAGCAAAGGAGGAATGATTCTCATTTCCACCTCCAGAAGGTTCAGTGTCGGTGGCTGAGTTTCCTACTGCAGCCATTGCTGCTCAATTCAGTTGGTACAATCTGCTACTCCATCTGTTGGTACAAAATTGAATTACAGCAGGTCAGCCTACATGAATTTGAACACTTCAGAAAAACCAGACAGACAATACATTTACCAAATTAGCAACTCATTTGGTAGAACTCTTACTCTGAAGGTCAGTTCAGCTGAGTTGGCTGGATAGCTGGTTAGTGATGTGGAGCAATGCCAACAAGGCTGGTTCAATTCCTATACCAGCTGAGGTTATTCATAAAGGTCTGCCTTGCTCCTCACCCTGTGGTGATCCTCAGGTTAAATCACCATTAGTCAGCTTTCCCCCTCAAAAGGGGTGAGCAGCCTATGGTCATCTGGGACTTTAGCAACTTTACTATAGAACTCTCACTTCTGAATCAGAAGGTTGTGAAGTCAAGTTTTACTCCAAGTCCTGAGGGCACAATGTTTGAGTCCAGTAGCGAAAGATTGCTGTACTATATTTTCAGAGAAACTGCCAATTCTTCAGAGCCATTTCTCTTGTGTATGTAAATCCACTCATCTATTGCAAGTCATTTACCTGGTGTCTTGGGTATTAAACCAAGGTTCTGCCTATTTATTCCAGTGGTTCAAGTGAATGTTTGCGATCCCATAATACTATTTGAAGAATAGCAAGCCTGCAGCAGCTCAAGAAAACAGCTCACCGCCATTCCTTGAAAGGTAATTAGGGAAGGGCAATAAATGCTGGCCTTGCTAATGCTACCCAATTCATACAGTTTTAATTCCTCTCATATATAACTGATTGTTTTGCACCAAGTTTGCTGTGGGACACCTTCTGAAAATCCACATACTACACGTCGCTCTTTAGCTGTCCAATTAGTCACTTTCCACAAACTAATAACAAAGCACAAAATGCCTTTAATAATTGCCCTCGATTATCTCAACCATCTCTAAATGCTAAGATTTATTTCATTCAGCAGGTGGATTAAGAGCTTGTCCACAACTGACATTAGGCAAACTGATTTCTTGTTGTCAAGTTTATTATTTTCCCTCTTGTTGAAGAGAAATGCTGCATTAGTTATGCCCCAGTCTTTGCATAACTTGTTTATCCAAGGGAAAACAGAAAACTTTTCACATCATCTGCCATCACCTCATTAAATAGCTGCTTGCCATCAAGGTATGGTAACTTACTGACCCTCAAATCTGCTAATTTGTTCAGAACCAATTCCTTTCCTGCAGCAACTTGAACATTTTTTCCCATATCCTTTCCAAGTACATCTCACTTTCACTGTCATTTGTAAAAACTCGCATAGAATATACATTTATTGTCTCTGTCATATCTTCACGTGCCACAGGTAAATTGTCCTCTTCAACTGCAAGTGGTCTATCTTCTCTGTTTCTATATTTTCTTTCCCTTTCTTTATGGTTGGTTACCCTCCTCTAGTATGTTGTCATTGTCATGGGTATTCCGTACTTAAAAGTTGCCAATTGCATCTCTTATACATCCCTTACTTTTCAAATTTCACTGGGAGAACTCTTGCTGCAAAAGACTAGTTATTCAATAAACTCAATTTACAGAGTCTTAATTTACACAATAGCCTGTCTATTGGAGGAAATTACAGTCAATAGGAAAAACACCATTAAAGTGAGCAATCAATTAATTCATTACTTCAACCCAGCAACATCCAAGGCATCAGCAAATTTAAAAGAAAAATGGGAAAAGCAGAAAAATACAATTGATTAGTTCTGATGATTATATCCTGTAAGGAGACATTGGCTTACCTATACTCATCAACTCATTAAAAAAAAGTGCTTGCATTTTAGGTATTATTTGCATGAATTATTGCATGTTAATAAAGGTATGATAAAACACTGGTTTGGTTTCAACTGAAGTTTGCATCCATTTGTGGCACTACATTTTAGGAAGGGTATGAATGCTTCAGACAGAGTGCAGAAACAATTTGTGACAATGGTTCTAGATGTGAGAAATTTCAATTGCGAGTATATATTGGAGAAGCGGTGGTTGTTCTTCTTTCAGCAGAGAAATTTATTTATTAGTCACAAGCAGGCTTATATTAATACAGATGAAGTTACTGTAAAAATCCCCCAGTCACCACACTCCAGTACCTGTTTGGCTACACTGAGGGAGAATTTAGCATGGCCAAATCACCCAACCTGCACATATTTGGACTGTGGGAGGAAACCAGAGCACCTGGAGGACACACACACACACACACACACACACACACACACACACACACACACACACACACAGGGAGAACGTGCAAACTCCACACAAACAGGGACCCAAGCTGGGAGTCAAACCCAGATCCCTGGCACTGTGAGGCAGCAGTGCTAACTACTGAGCTACTGTGCCCCCTCAGGGTTGAGAGATTTGATAGAATTGTTAAACGAGGGATCTAAACAGAGTAGATAGTTTGAGAAACTGATTCCGATGGCAGAAGGGTTGAGAACAAGAAGACATTAAATTTAAAGTGGTTTGCAGAAGAACCAAAGGAAAAATGAAGAAAACTCATTTCATGCAGCAAATGTTTAGGCTCCAGAATGCACTGCCCGAGAGTGCGGTGGAGGCAGGTTTAATAATGGCCTTTAAAAAAAGGGTTTGGGTAAGGGTCTAAAGGGAAATATTTCATAGGGCTTTGGGAACAGGGCAGAGGAGTGGCACTAACAAAGTTGTTTTTGTAAAGAACCAGCCTGGACACCACATGCTACTTCTTCAGGGCCGTCCTGGTGCAGATATGGCCATGGAAGCGAACATGCAGCTGAAGAAACTTCCTCTAGGGCTTCTCTCCAACCTGTCTGTAGATGTCTACCTGGACAGGCTCCAAAGCAGACCCAGAAGAAAGTCCTCTGACTTGTCCATCCTGCCTCCCCATCAAGTGGCCAAAAAAAAGAAGCTTTTGGTCTGCTGAGTGTTTCCAGCATTTCCTGTTTTTCAGTTTAGATTTTCAACACCCATGGTATTTTGCTCTAGTATTATCAAGTTTAAATTCCTTAAAGTTGATTGACTTTAATATAGTTCATTTTAACTAAAACATGATAAAATCATTTGCATTATATATCCTTTAATATAGAAAAATATATCCCCAGCTACTTCAGAAAAGGATAAAAATAAAAGCTTGAGCCAAATAATGAGATATTAGGAGGGGCGATTAAACAGTGGCTGGAACACATGCTTAAAAAAGGGTCTTAAAAGAGCAAAGAGAGATGGAAAAGAAGAGAGGTTTATGAAGAAGCCTAACACAGTTGTAGGTACAGCCACAATAGTTGAATGAAGAGAGTGATAATAGATACACAAGACTGGAACAAGAGGAATGCAGAGTTCTCAGTGTTATAAGGCTGGAGGTAGTTACAGAGAAAGGCCAAATAATGTGAAAAATTCAGAATTTTTCCCTAACATTCCTCATTAGGCTAAATTTTGGGGTTTTCATACTCAACTGCTGTCTCACTACTCTCTCATCCTGACAACATATCTGCAGACTTTTAATCATTTTGGCTTAAAGGGTCTGTTGTAGTGTTTTCAAAGCTTAAAAAATGGTTTGGAAAAACAGGTTGCAAGCCCCATATTCCTGACGCTGTAGATCCATGGAGTGATAGAATTTTGCAGCACAGAAAGAGGCCCTTCAGCCCATCGTGTCTGTGCTGGCCATCAAACACCTATCTATTCTAATCCTATTTTTCAGCACTTGGTCCGTAGCCATGTATCGTACAGCTTTTCAAGTATTCAACTAAATGTTTCTTAAATGTTGTGAGGGTTCCCGCCTCTGCCACCCTTTCAGGCAGTGAGTTCCCACCTCCAAGTGAAAAAGCTTCCCCTCAAATCCCCTGCCCCCTACTGTAAATCTATGCAGCTTAGCTATTGACCCTTCTTGATTTTTCTTAAGTTTCTTCCCACTTACCCCCTTCATAATTCTGCACACCTCAATCAGGTCCTCCCTCAGCCTTCTCTGCTCAAAAGGAGAAGAATGCCAGTCTAGCCAGCTTCTCTTCATAGCTGAAACACTCCAGCCCAGGCAACATCCTGGTCAGTCTCCACCTTACCCTTTGTAGTGCAATCACATCCTTCCTATGTGGCAACCAGAACTGTACACAGTACTCTTGCTATGCCTAACAAACGCTTTATAGAGCTCCACCATAACCTCCCAGCTCCTATGTTCTATCCCTTGACTAATAAAGGTAAACATTTCATATTTATTCTTAACCAACTGATCCACCTGTCTTGCTGCCTTCAGGAATCTTTGGACAAGGTCCCTCTGGTCCTCTGTACTTCTTATCATCCTACTATTCATTTTGTATTCCCTAGCCTTGTTATTCCTTCCAAAATGCATCACCTCACACTGTTCGGGGTTAAATTCTACTGACACTTCTCCACCCTTGTGACCAGCCCATCTATATCGTCCTTTAATCTAAGGCTTTCCTACTCACCACACCACTAATTTACATGTCATTTTCAAATTTACTGATCATACCTCCCACATTCATGTCTAAATCATTAACGTACACTACAAACAGCAAGGGACCCAGCACTGATCCCTGAGATACCACTGGACACAGGCTTCCAGTTGCAAAACAACTTGACCTGGCCTCTTGCAACTAAGCGACTTTTGGATCCAATTTGCCAAACTACTCTGGATCCCATGGGCTCTTACCTTCTTGACCTTGTCAAAAGCTTACTGATGTCCATGTAGACTATCAACTGCAGTACCCTCATCTACGCACCTTGTCATCTTCGCAAACAATTCAAATTTGAGAGACATGACCTCCCCCTGCCAAAGCCATGCTGACTATTGTTGATTAATCCTTGCTTCGCCAAGTGAAGATTAATCAAATTAATTAACAGTGCAGTAATTGACTGTGATCAATATTGCAAAAACCACCTCCTCTTTTACACATTGCCAGCCTCACCTGAAGATTCTATACCTTGGAATAGAGCTGTGCGTTTTGCTCTTCTCTCAACCATATCTCTATGATAGCAATAATATCATACTCACGTGTTAATCAACGCCCTCAGTTCATCTGTCTTACTTGCAAGACTCTTTGCATTAAAATGCCATCCAGCCTTTCCATATTGCCTTGTGCCTTAATATGTCTAGCTTCTCTCTATCCCCCAGGTTGATTTGGTTTTTCTCATATTTGGCTGTGCATCACCCACTACTCCATTTGTAACCCAGCCACCTGCCAAATTTGTTTAACTTGCCACCCAAACAGCACAAGCAAACCTCCCCACAAAGATGTTGGTCCCATTGTGGTTCAGGTGCAACCCGTCCAATTTGTATAGGTCCCACCTTCTCCAAAGACGGACCCAGTGATCCAGGAAACTAAACCCCACCTCTCCTGCACCATCTTTGCAGCCATCTGCTCTATCCTCCTTTTCCTACACTCACTAGCACATGGCACCAGAAGTAATCCAGAGATTACAACCTTTGAGCTGCTTTTCAATCTATTACCTAGCTTATTTTGTTTGAAAAAGCAAGAACTCTTACCTTTCTTTACAGCGGACAAAAGAAGTTACCCGTCACCCACCACAGTAACTAACTTCACTAGTAAGTGTGTACCAAAGAAGCAAATCTGCGTGCTTCCGAACCGGAAACCATGGAAGAACAGGGATATCCATGCTTGCTAAAGTCTAGGTCTGAGGCATTCAAGTCAGGCAACCCTGATGTGCACAAGAAATGATGTGGAAATGCCAGTGTTGGACTGGGGTA
Source organism: Carcharhinus amblyrhynchos (assembly GCF_965287045.1). Taxonomy (NCBI): domain Eukaryota; kingdom Metazoa; phylum Chordata; class Chondrichthyes; order Carcharhiniformes; family Carcharhinidae; genus Carcharhinus; species Carcharhinus amblyrhynchos. The sequence goes on from NC_137328.1 coordinate 97,078,640, forward strand.
AACACAGTAAGAAGTCTCACAACACCAGATTAAAATCCAACAGGTTTATTTGGTAGCAGATGCCACTAGCTTTCGGAGCACTGCTCCTTCGTTAGGTGTGTGGGGAGTTCTGATCACAAACAGAGCATATAAAGACACACACACAGATTACAGAATACTGATTAGAATGCGAATCTTTACAGCTAATCAAGTCTTAAAAGGTGCAGACAATGTGAGTGGAGATAACATTAAGCATGGATTAAAGAGATGTGCATTGTCTCCAGACAGGGCAGTAAATGAGATGTTGCAAGCCCAGGCAAGACATGGCGGTGACAAATAGTGTGACATGAACCCAAGATCCCAGTTGAGGCTGTCCTCATGTGTGCGGATCCGCACATGAGGATGGTTCAACCGGGATCTTGGGTTCGTGTCACACTATTTGTTATTGCCATGACTTGCCTGGTCTTGCAACATCTCATTTACTGCCCTGTCTGGAGACAATACACATCTTTTTAATCCATGCTTAATGTTATCTCCACTCACATTGTCTGCACCTTTTAAGTCTTGATTAGCTGTAAAGATTCGCATTCTAATCAGTATTCTGTAATCTATGTGTGTGTCTTTATATGCTCTGTTGATCTTTTAGGTCAAACCAAATAGACAAACGCAAATTACATTAGGACAAAGTAAAAGGGGCAGCTCCTCAAAAGGAAGGGGAACAGCCCGAACAAAAACAAAAGTACAAAGGGAACTTAAGACACATCAAATCAAAATGTGATTGTCGGGGTCTATAACACACCTCAGCCCCTGCGGTGCTGAGCGGGCGCAAAAGGCGTCGACTGTGCCCACGGACACCTGGCCACGAACGTAGCCACAGTAGAGGGGCAGACAGTCAGGATGGATGGCCCCCTCGATCGCCCGCTGCCTGGACCTGTAAATGGCGTGTTTCGCCAGGCCCAGTAGCAGGCTCACGAGGAGGTCAGCATCCCAACCCTCCCCTCTCCTCTCCTCTCCACACCAGGTGTCCGTAAATCAGGAGCGTGGGGCTGAAGTTCAAACAAAACATCAATAAAAGGTTCTTCAGAAAAACAAAAAGGGTGTGCAACCTAAGACACGAAACATAGACATGGTCCACGGACTGTGATCAGAACTCCCCAGTCACCTGACGAAGGAGCAGTGTTCCGAAAGCTAGTGGTGTTTGCTACCAAATAAACCTGTTGGAATTTAACCTGGTGTTGTGAGATTTCTTACTGTACAAGAAAGCCAGATATGATCTAAGGAGATCCATCAAAGATGCCAAAAGACAGTACTGGACCTAGCTAGAGTCCCAGGTTAGCCAGACCCTCACCGACTATGCTACGATCTGCAAGACATAACAGGCTACAAGATGGAGACATGTAAAATTGACAGCTTCAACACACCCCTCCCTGATGAGCTCAATGCATTCTATGCCATTTTTGAGCAACAGATCAGTGAGAGCATCCCCTCCACCCAGGAAGCCTTGGTTGAACCTGTATCCGAGGTTACCATTGCAGATGTCAGAGCAGCTTTCTCGAAGGTCAATCCATGGAAAGTGATTGGGCCCAAATGGAGTACCTGGATGAGCACTCAAATTCTGCGTGGATCAGCTGGCAGGGGAATTTGCAGACATCTTCAACCTTTCTTTCTAACAATCTGAGGTCCCTATCTGCTTCAAGGAGACAACCGTCATCCCGGTACTAAAGAAAAGCCAAGTAGCGTGCCTTAATGACTATCGTCCGGTGGCTCTGATACACATTATTAATGAAGTGCTTCAAAAGTTCATCACGGCATGAATCAATTCCAGTCTCCTGGACTACCTGGATTCACTACAGCTTGCCTACCGCTGAAACAGATCCACAGCAGATGCCATCTCCCTGGCCTTGCACCCAACCCTGGAACACCTAGATAATAAAGACATCTCTGTCAGACTCCTAATTATTGACCACAGCTCAGCCTTCAACACCATTATTCCTACCAAACTCATCTCCAAACTCCGTGGCCTTGGCTCCTCCCTCTGTGAACTTCATAACTCACAGACCACAATCAGTAAGGAAAGACAACAACACCTCCTCCAGGATCATCCTCAACACCGGTGCCCACAAGGCTGTGTTCTCAGCCCCCTATTATACTCCTTATACACCTATGACTATATGGCCAAATTCCTCTGCAACTCGATTTTTAAGTTTACTGATGATACCACTGTAGTTGGTCAGATCTCAAACAATGATGAGACAGAGTACAGGAATGAGATAGGGGATCTGGTGAGCTGGTGCAGTGACAATAATCTGTCCCTCAATAGAACATAGAACATTACAGCGCAGTACAGGCCCTGTGGCCCTTGATGTTGCGCCGACCTGTGAAACCAATCGAAAGCCCACCTAACCTACACTATTCCACTATCATCCATATGTTTATCCAAAGACCATTTAAATGGTCTTAATGTTGGCAAAACGAAGGACATTGGTATCGGCTTCAGGAAGCATGGTGGAGAACATGTCCCTGTCCACATCAACCGAGAAGAAGTAGAAAAGGTCGAGAGCTTCATGTTTTTAAGCTTCCAGATCACCAACAACCTATACTGGTCCTTCCATGCCAAAACTATAGTTAAGAAAGCCCACCAAAGCCTCTACTTTCTCACAAGACTAAGGAAATTTGGCATGTCAGCTACAACTCTCATCATAGATGCACCATAGAAAGAATTCTTTCTGGTTGTATCACAGCTTGGTATAGCTCCTGCTCCATCCAAGACTACAAGAAACTACAAAAGGTCGTGAATGTAGCTTAATCCCTCATGCAAACCAGCCTCCCATCCACTGACTTTGTTTACACTTCCCACTGCCTTGGCAAAGCAGCCAGCATAATTAAAGACCCCTAGCACCCCAGACATTCTCTCTTCCACCTTCTTCCATCAGAAAAAAAGATACAAAGTTTGAGGTCACGTACCAACTGACTCAAGAACAGCTTCTTCTCTGCTGCCATCAGACTTTTGAGTGGACTTGCATTAAATTGATCTTTCTCTACACCTTAACTGTGATTGTAACATTACATTCTGCATTCTCTCCTTTCCTTTCCTATGTACGGTATACTTTGTCTACAAGAAACAATAATTTTCACTGTACACTAATACATGTGACAATAATAAATCAAATCATCAATCAGCTCTCTCCCTGTAACGTCTACTCTTGCAGCAGGGCAAGATCACTTTTTGAAAATGAAAAAGCTACAAGACAAAAGAACACTTCTTTCCCCTCTGTTTCAACTTCCCAAACACTCTGACTGTCTCACTCAGGTAATAGCTCTTCCAACTGCTCGTGCACCCACTTATTGACACAATACATAAAGTTCAAGCCTGTCCAGAGTACACAAAACAGACGCAGAGGGATCCCACTATCAAGTGTCTGATTGCAGGACCCGCTGCTGCAGGGCGGCTACCATATCAACAGCCACTCCGTTAATTTTACCACAGGGCCGGCTAGCTGTTCAAGTGTAACTAACGAAGGACAGTGAGAGCCGACCTGCGAATGCTTCGGCTGAATCAGTGTTACTTACCTATGAGGACCCTCCGCCCCACCAGCGAGGGGGTTCACTGTTCAAATGTCACCATCAGATTCATCCCCCACCGGGGGGGGGTGGAGGCCGCTTCCCATCAGCACTAAAAATGTCCATGTCAATAAAGTTTATTCAAAATTTACACCAGAGGAAGCTCAGGTTACTTTTTTTTCAGGAAACGTAATTGACTTGGAATATGAACTCACTTTCTCTCTCTCCACACAGATGCGTTCCTGACCCTGCTGATATTTCCAGCATTTGCTGTCAAATTCGAGAAACGTCTGTTGGCCCGGGCGCCATCTTTCTGCGGGGCTCCCATTGTTGATCTGGGCGCCATCTTTCTGCGGGGCTCCCAATGTTGATCTGGGCGCCATCTTTCTGCGGGGCTCCCAATGTTGATCTGGGCGCCATCTTTCTGCGGGGCTCCCAATGCTGGTCTGGACACCATCTTTTTACGGGGCAAATACTGTTCACCTGGGCGCCATCTTTATGCTGGGCACCCACTCAATGTTTGTGAGGCGGGTTTGTGCGGGGCATCCGTTCACCCGAGTTGGCCTGGGCGCCATCTTAGTGCGGGGCATTCTCTGACCGTATTGGACTCGGAGCCATCTTTGTATGGGGCATTATCTTGCCTTGTTGGACTGGACACCATCTTTGTACACTGCATTCTCTCTCTCTCTCTCTCTCTCTCTACCACCGTTCCCCCAAACCGGAACACCTCACAAAACATCATTTCTCCCCACGAGGGCAAGAGGTTCACGTTACACTTGAACGTGGGAACTAATGCAGTTTGGACCGGAAGAAGAACCGCGCGCTGCTGGAACACACCAGATAAACCTCGAATTCTGCTCCTCGTGTGTCGGTACTGGTAAAGTTGATTGGGAGGGGCAGAAGCGAGGTGCGGGCGGGTGGCATGGCCGCTGCCGACGGAGAGTGAGTGGGGAGCCACGTGAGTGGCAGCGCGGGCCTGGTGACGGTTAGTGTTTAAAAGAGTTGGTATTCCAATGGAACGGTCCCTGGTCCGCGTGAGCTCGGCCGCTGGTACCCCACGCTGCCTGATCTTCCACTAGCTGCAGGCGTTGCGCTGCGTTGTGTGGCGAGGCTTTACAAGCATTACCGCCGCAGCGGATTGCCCACCCTCTCACTTGGTAAAGAGGCATTGATGGTCATCTCCGTTCTGTAGTTGGAAAGGTGTCCGATATTATTTCTCCCACCCTGTCCTAAGCGGCAGATTTATGGCGCGTTAAAAGCAGGAATGCTGGGTGGTTGTACAGCGCAGAAGTAGGCTATTCGGCTTGCCGGCTTTGCTGAAGGAACATTAGGAGTTTTCAATTTGGCCCCTTTAACTTGCTGTGCCACTCAATACGATCATGACTGATCTCATCTCAGCCTCATCTCCACCTTCCTGCCCACTGCCCATAACCCCTCATCCCATTAATTAAAAAACCTTTCTATCTAGTTCAAATTTATTTAGTGTTCCAGCGTCCACTGCAGTCTGGGATGGAGAATTCCATAAATTCACGATTCTTTGAAGTAATTCCTCTTCATTTCTGTTTTAAATCTGTCACCCCTAAGTCTAAAACTATGATCTTTCGTTTCACAATGCCCAACAAGGGGAAGTATCTGCTCTACCTCTACCCTACCAATTCCTTTAGCATCTTATATACCTCAATTTGATCGCCTCCTCATTCTTCTAAACACCAGTGAGTATAGGACTCGATAAAGGCAAGTGTCCCATACACCTTTTTCACCACCTACTAATGTGTGCTTCAGCGTTCAGAGATCTATGGACAAAAATGCCATGGTCATTTTGTTCCACAGAATCTCCTAGTGTCATGCTGTTGTTTGAATACTTCCTTATCAAATTACTCCTTTTTAAGTGTATCACCTCACATTTTTCATGGTTAACTTCTATCTGCCACTTGCCTGCCCATTTGACCATCCTGTCTATATGCTCTTGTAGCCCAAGATACACACCTCCACTGTTAACACCCGGCCAATCTTTGTGTCATCTGCAAATTTTCCAATCCTATCCCCCCGCATAGTTATCTATATCATTCATATAAATGACTAATAATTATATCATTGATACCTATGTGGACCATGACAGCTGAATACTTCCCCTACCATTCCAGTTCCTCTGAAGTCTAGATGACGTATCCTTAACCCTGGCACCAAGGAGGCAACACAGCCTTCAGGATGCTCAATCCTGACTACAGAGAACTGTATCTATTCCCATAACTGTACCATCCCATGTCTAGAATCCCTATTTGCAAGAATGATTTTGGGGATGAGGGGCTTCAGTAACGTGGATTGATTGGAGAAGCTGGGATTGTTTTCTTAAGAGAAAATGTTGTGAGGCGACACGACAGAGGTGCTCAAAATCAAGAGGGATTTGCACAGAATAGAGAGGGAGAAAGTTTACATTTTCAGAAGGGTCAAGAATCTCAATAGGCTGGTGTTAGTTGGGTAAGTGGGGTTTCCATTCACTGGGCTCAGTGAAAATCACACGTAACGCTTGAGGCAGAAGGCTGTGGGAGCCACTCTGGATATTTGAGCACATAATCTTAGTTGATACTTTGGGGCAGCACTGTTGTAGGTACTGTCTTTGTGACATTAATGCAAGACCCCATCTGCCCTCAGATGGATGTAAAGATCTCATTACACTACTTCTAGTAGAACCTGGGTTTTCCCTCTGTCCTGACCAATATTTCAACCAACGTCAATGGTTACATATTAGCAATGGATAGAGAATTGGTTAACACACAGGAAACTGAGAGAACACGAATCTGGGGCATTTTTAAGTTGAAGGGCTGTGATTTGTGGAGTGCCACAAGGACATAGCTATTTATAATCCAAATTAATGACGAATAGACTAAGAGTAATGAATCAACATTTGCTAATAATACAAAGGAAGGTGGGTATATACGTTGGAAAAAGGCCACGGAGACTGCAAACAGATGTAGATATGTTACTGAGTGGACAGCAAGTTAGCAGACAGGGTACCATGTGAGGAAGTCGTACTTGTATCTTAAACTCACAATTGCATTCATCTCTTTTAAACCAAAATGCTACCAATGTTTTGTACAGGTGAGAAGTAGATAGTAAAAGTGAACAGAGAGCAAGTCCTGGTGTAAGTTTAAAAAGGTGACCTCTAACCTCATTAGCAAGATGAGTTTTGAGAATTACTTAAAGGCTGGAGTAGAAAAGAAAATTGAAATTTTGATAGGACAGTCCAGGGAATAGGTGAATAGAATTATAGTATAGAAACCAGTCATTTGGCCAAACTAGCCTGATGGTTAGACTGTTCATGAGTCTCCTCCCATTCCATCTCAAGCTTTCAGCTTCTCTTCCTACTCCCTTTCCTTCCAAATGCTTAACATGTTTCCTTTTGAAAACATCTAACTCTCTGGTTTTAATCACTTCCCAACGATAGAGTTTTACATTCTAACTATTCTGAAGAAAGAAACGTCTCCTTATTTCCCCATTAGATTTATTAGTCACTATCTCGTATTCATGCCTGAGATCTCTGAAGGCTGTGCCACCAATAGTGAGTTTAAGGGAGGGAAGTCAATTTAATAAAACTAAGGTAGTTTGAATTTGTTATTAAGAAATTATACACACAGGATTGGAATATATCTTGTACTTTCAGCTGTCTAGAATCTCTTCACTTAACTAATTTCTTTTATAGGCTCAAAAACTTTTATTTGAACCTTGCTTTAGGTTCTGCTAAACTGTTGCTCCATCATAATGCTTATTATTTTTAAAGGCACTACGATATATGCCAGATATTTGTAATATCTGGGTATGGTAAAGGATTCTCAGAATCAGCTGGATGTAATCATTTTTAAAAACACCAATTTGCTCTCTTTCCTAATGATGGACTGTCTTAAGATACTTGAACTTCTGTAGAATGGTTCACAGCAGGGAAAATTAGCTCAGTTATGCTTTTAAGCCCAAGTTCTAACTGGGTTAAAAGGGAGGCTGAAACTAGCATTGAAACGTGGCTGACAATTGGGCTGAGCTATTCATATTTCTGACAGTACTGTAGGCCTCCAAAGTGAGGAACCTTGATTTATACTGAACCTTGTCCAGAAAAGTTTACTGTTTGAAATACAAAGCAATGTCCTTGCACTCTTTTATCCTAATCAAATGTTTACTAAGCTATTCAAAGGAGTTGAATGATAATCATAATAAAGCTTAAAGATGATGCTTGTGCTGCTGGTCTGTTTGCTCTCTTCAGAAAAAGACAAAATTAATACTGGTCATTAACTAACTTAATTATTTTTCAGGTGTCAAAGAGAGGGGCGCAACTTCTGTTAAAATAGAAATTAGAAGAGAATGGCTTCGTACAAACCAACCGTGATTCAGAGCTATCCAAAACTTGGAAAAACGGTCACGAGGGACACGTTATACTGGAAAAATTATAAGGTAGGATCAGAATAGACTATCTTGCTGCTCAAAGAGCAGAATCAGTACCGTTATAAAGCAGAAGTGAACTCTACCTCTGAGAACTAACATCGAAACACCCAAAGAAGAATGACTCACCTTATCATCTGTAAAAAAAAAAGTGTGAAGTGGTGTGACCTGCTGTTCAGAAACTTCTCGTGGGTAAATACAAAATAATTCCTTGACACTCACTCTAAAATCAATATGTAACAAATTATTTATCTAACAGTGAGCAAATTAACTAAACTATTAACAAACTAAGTCCCTTGTAACTATTAACCATTCCCAAATGAAACAAGATTCTAATGATATACTGTTCAAGTTAATACAATTCCCACTTATTAACAAAAATAGAATTTAGTCATTCTGTAAATTATAACGAGCTTTTGCGTCTTCCAGAATATTCTCAGCCTTCACTGTTGATTCTTCTGTTTGGAACTTCTTTGTTCTTTGGTACCTTTTGCTATTTAGATGGTGCTTTCAATAAGACATAGATGAAGCTGTGAGAGACAGTGATTCTCTCTCTTTCCCCCTCCCTCTCTCTGAGAGAGAAAGAGAACTGAAAGCTGTGGCAGGAGGCATTTGCTCTTTCCCTTTGTTCCACTGCCCCCTTGCAACCGTGATGACATATCAATATTTTTCACAGTAGAATTGGTTCTAGGTTGTCAAAACCATCAGATTTAAATTTAATAGGTTTTTGGTGTCTATACGGCTGGTTCAAATTGATTGGCTAAATTCAAAAGTCTTGTTGCCTTGGTAAAACTGCTGCTTGGACTTTTGATGCAAATGTTTCAGTTTTGAGCTATGTACTTGCAGTTTAAATCTATAAGCACAGAAAAAAAAACACCTTTTAACATGTCATTTTACAAACACCAGATTCACAACAGTACCTGTGAAGATATTGTGCTCTATCTTTATTTGATGTCAATGCAAATGTTAATTCATCACTCTTGTAAACCATGTCTCCTTATTTAAGCCAATTGCCCTCTTTTCCAATGCCATTGTTATTCATACAAAGCAAGATTTTCCACACTCTCCATGGTGTGTTTTGCAGCGGCAGATGCAATCTGCCATTGGCAAGGTCTTGCCACTGCCATCATTGGGGTTTCCTATTGTTTGCTTTGCTACCAGGTAACCTGAATTTTGTGGGGTGGTTGCGGTTGGCAGTATCAGAGGAGCAGTGGAAGATCCCACCCAATTTGATTGTTGTGCACTTTGTGAAATTGAATATTTCACTGTGGCCCCCAATAATATTACAGAATCACCAGTATGAGATATTTCTGCATTTTGGGCTCCTTTATGTAAAATGTTGAAATCACACACCTTTTAACCAAGTTTTTTTCATGTTTATTTATAATATAAGACTGGAAATTATATGAGCCGTGATATTTGAAACTCACTGTAACCCAACATATGAAACTGTACACTTGATGGAAGTGCAAGTAATAACTTAACTTTATCTTCTATGTTTCAGGCTCCAGTTCAAATAAAAGAGTTTGGTGCTGTGACGAATATAAATTTTTCTCCAGTTGCTCCCTACAACTATGCAGTAACTGCTTCTACAAGGGTGAGTCCAGAAAATGCATTCTTTTCTATTTAAAAAAAAGACATTAAAATTTCATTTGACCAACTGATGTTAATTGTGTAACTTCACTGTCATATGGCTGTGCTGATCTGTCTCTCTGTGTGCTTTCCAAATGTGAAACCACAGTTGCACATTAACCATTCCACTCCTATATTCTGTGATGAGAGGTATAAGAATATTTCATTTAAAACCTCTTGTTTTACAACATTTGTGTTTTTTGTATCAGCTTTTTTTAAAAATCTGTTTGGGTAAAATATGGTTTAATTTATTATTGTCACATGTATTACATAGTGCAAAGTGTTGTTTCCTGCACGCTAGACAAAGCATACCATCCATAGAAAAGGAAAGGAGAGAATGCAGAATGTAGTGTTACAGTCATAGCTAGGGCTTAGAGAAAGATCAACTTAATGTGGTGTATGTTCATTCAAAAGTCTGATGGCAGGAGGGAAGAAGCTGTTTTTGAGTGGGCTGGTACGTGTCTTCTAACTTTTGTATTTTTTTCCCGATGGAAGAAGGTGGAAGTGAGTACGTCAGGGGTGTGTGGCGTCCTTAATTATGCTGGCTGCTTTTTCGAGACAGTGGGAAGTGTAGACAGTGTAAATGGGTGGGAGGCTGGTTTGAGTGATGGACTGGGCTTCATTCACAGCCCTTTGTAGTTCATTGTGGAAAGAGCAGGAGCCATACCAAGCTGTGGTACAACCAGAAAGAATGCTTTCTATGGTGCATTTGTAAAAGTTGGTGAGAGTTGTAGCAGACATGCCAAATTTCCTTAGTCTACTGAGGAAGTAGAGGCATTGGTGGGTTTTCCCAATGATAGTGTTGGCATGGAAGGACCAGGACAAGTTGTTGGTGATCTGGACACCTAAAAACCTGAAGTTCGCAACAATTTCAACTTCCTCCCTATTGATGTAGCCAGGGGCAAGTCATCCACTATGCTTCCTGAAGTCGATGACTATCTCCTTCATTTTTTTGATATTGAGGGAGAGATTATAGTCGTCGCACCAGTTGACCAGAATCACTATCACTTTCTTTTACCTGTTGCCTATCCTTACAGATTGTAGTCTGTGGGTTAGGAAGTTCAGGATCCAGTTGCAGAAGACCTGACTGAAATCCTGAGCCACGATGACCAAAGTCTCAAGATGTTTCACCTCAACGTTATTTGTAGTGGTGTATGTTTTGTTGATTATGTTATATCCACGTGGGGTGGGATATACTGATGTCAGGATAACAGAGGTGAACTCCTGCGGAAGGTAGTGGAGAGGGCATTTTTGCGTCAGGTTTTCTCGGTCTGGGAGCAGAAACTTGGCAGTGTTGCTACACCTAGATACCATGCGGTGTTGATTAGAAGGCAGACCCCACCTCCTTTGGCCTTGCCTGAGGCCGCTGCATGGTCATTTTGGTAGATTGAGAAGTTCTCTGGTTGTAGGGCACAGTCCAGTGAAGCAGGAGTGGGCCGTGACTCCGTGAAAAGAGTACACAGCAGTCACTCAGTTCTTTTTGAAAAGTGAGTCTGGCTTGTTTTCCTGAGATTGGACATTTACCAGGCGTAAGCTGGGTAGGGGGGTGCCTGGGACCACGTTGTTTCACTCTCAGCTGCAGACCTGCATGTTTTCCATGCTTTCTGGAGTGACTTCCTCTTTTCAAACCTGGGAGATAGAGTAGTCTGCAGATTCCAGAGATAGGGTATGTTGAATAACATTGAAGATTGTAAAAACTGACATGAGCAAATATTTGAGGAACAAGTCATCTTGCAATGGTGTAATCATTAGCGGAATACAATCAGTCAGAATTGTTATATTAACTTAATGTTAAGGTGATTTTCTAGACATCCTTTAGGAATTGGGAGAAATTTCAAACCTGAATTTCACTTGATCATAGAGATTGAAATATATTGAATAGGATTTGTGATAGACCAAGTATTCTTTGCAGAAAGAAAGTGAATTAATATAGCACCTTTCAGAACCTCAGGAATGTTGACTGGGGGAGCGCGTTGGAAGGTAGGTCTGCTGAGGAGCAGTGGAGGATCTTTAAGGAGATCTTTCTTGGTGCTCAGCAGAAATTTATTCCGATGGTTAAAAAGGACCGTAGGAGGAGAGGTAATAAGCCGTGGATAACGAAGGAGGTGAAGGGAAGTGTTAAATTAAAAGCGGAGGCGTTTAGAGTAGCTAAGAGTAGTGGGCGAGAAGAGGATTGGGAGAGGTTTAAATGTCAACAAAGATTGACAAAGAAGTTGATAAAGAAGGGTAGGAGAAACTATGAAGCTGGGCTAGCGCTTAATATAAAAAAGGATAGCAAGAGTTTTTATAAATATATAAAAAGGAAGAGGCTGGCTAGGGTGAACGTTGGACCCTTAGAGGATGAGAGGGGGGACTTAGTGGTAGGGGATGGTGAAATGGCTGAGGTCTTGAATAACTTTTTTGTTTCTGTCTTCACGGGGGAGGATGTGAATAATTTGCCGGGTGTTAGAGATGGAAAGGTGGTAGGACTGGAGGGTCTCAATGACATTATTGTTACTAGAGAGGCGGTGCTCGGCAGACTGGAGGGACTGATTGTGGACAAGTCCCCAGGACCGGATGGAATGCATCCGAGGGTTCTGAAAGAAATGGCGGAGGTGATAGTGGATGCCTTGGTGGCTATTTTCCAAACGTCGCTGGATTCCGGGGAAGTGCTGGAAGATTGGAAAACGGCTAATGTTATGCCGTTGTTTAAGAAGGGTGGCAGGCAAAAGGTAGGGAATTATAGGCCGGTTAGTTTAACATCTGTTGTAGGTAAAATGTTAGAATCCGTCATCAAGGAGGAAATAGCGAGGCGTCTTGAGGGGAATTGCTTGATAGAGCAGACGCAGCACGGTTTCGTTAAGGGGAAGTCATATCTGACAAATTTATTGGAGTTCTATGAGGATGTGTCTAGGGCGGTGGATAGAGGAGAGCCGGTGGATGTGGTCTTTCTTGATTTTCAGAAGGCGTTTGACAAGGTACCTCACAAGAGGTTATTGCAGAAGGTAAGGGGGCATGGAGTTGGGGGTAGGGTGTTAGCGTGGATGGAGGATTGATTGTCAGATTGGAGGCAGAGAGTGGGGGTTAATGGGTGCTATTCGGATTGGCGGTTGGTGACTAGTGGAGTGCCCCAGGGGTCGGTGCTGGGGCCTCAGCTATTTACCATTTATATAGATGATCTGGAAGAGGGAACCGAGTGTATGGTGTTGAAATTTGCTGATGACACCAAGATTGGTGGAACGGCAAATTGCGCGGAGGGTGTGGAGAGTCTGCAGAAGGATCTAGATAGGCTGGGCGAATGGGCCAGGAACTAGCAAATGGAATTTAATGTTGGCAAGTGCGAGGTGGTCCACTTTGGTAGGAATAATGGTAGGAAGGACTATTACTTACGTGGCGAAAAACTGCAGCAGGCGACGGTGCAGAGGGACCTCGGGGTCCTTGTGCATGAGTCGCACAAACCCAGCCTGCAGGTGCAGCAGGTGGTCAGGAAGGCTAATGGGATGCTGGCCTTCATAGCGAGGGGGATTGAATATAAAAGTAGGGAGGTCTTGCTGCAGCTGTATAGGGCATTGGTGAGGCTGCAGCTGTATAGGGCATTGGTGAGGCTGCAGCTGGAGTACTGTGTGCAGTTTTGGTCGCCGTACTTACGCAAGGATATTTTGGCCTTGGAGGGAGTGCAGAGGAGGTTTACTAGGCTGATACCGGAATTGAGGGGGTTGAGCTATGAGGAGAGGCTGAATAAACTAGGCTTGTACTCGTTAGAGTTTAGAAGAATGAGGGGAGATCTCATTGAGACGTATAAGACGATGAATGGGATGGATAGGATAGAGGTGGAGAGACTCTTCCCACTCAGAAAGGACAGTAGGACTAGGGGGCACAGCCTCAAGATAAAGGGGGGGCGGTTTAGAACGGAGTTGAGGAGGAACTTCTTCACTCAAAGGGTGGTGAATCTCTGGAATTCTCTGCCCGTTGAAGTGGTGGAGGCTGCCTGGCTAAATATTTTTAAGACGCGGGTTGATGGGTTTTTGATAAGCGAGGGGATTAAGGGTCATGGGGAGAGGGCGGGAATGTGGAACTGAGCCATGACAGATCAGCCATGATCTTATTGAATGGCGGGGCAGGTTCAAAGGGCTAGATGGCCTACTCCTGCTCCTATTTCTTATGTTCTTATGTTATGTGTCACTAGATAATTTTTTGAAAGAAATGTTGGTTGAGTGATAAATATTGGGCAGGCTACCTGGCAAGCTCCCCTACTCTTGCAGAAGGTCCCATGGCAATTTTCAATCCATATAGGGGGCATTGATTCAATATCTCATTCAAAAGACAGCACCTCTGACGATACTGCAATCTCTTAACTCATGCAGACGTTTTGCAGTGTTATGTGCTCAAGTCTTGGCATGAAGTTGGAATTGAGAATGCTCCTGATGATCCAAACTAATGCCCTGAATGACCATTTCTTGTGCATGAGTTGAACTGTTAGCTCCTAAAGATGCCACGGTTGCAGTAGTATGACTGGACCTTTCAACGCTTCCTCATTCCTGAGGTAGAGTCAGTTGGTACTAAATTAAAGTTTCAGAAAAGAAACTTGGTTTATTGTATGATTGGTTCTTTTTTGAATATGTTCTTAAAACAGCCACTGCTCTGAGTTGTTTTCAACTCACTTAATGAATAAATTTAATAACATCAATATTTTGTTGTTTAGGTCAATATATATGGTCGATATTCTCAAGAACCCATAAAAACGTTCTCCCGATTTAAGGACACAGCATATTGTGGTACATACAGAGATGATGGACAACTGCTTGTTGCAGGCAGCGAGGATGGTATAATTCGCCTTTTTGATATTGGTGGCCGAGCAGCACTCAGGCAGTACACTGGACACACGAAGTAAGTTGTTTTCTAAGACCAGAGTTGATAGGGAAGGTAACTTGTGTGGTTAAATATTTTTGATGATGGACAGCTATCAATAAAGATTCTTCATGTCAGTTTTAAAAGGTTTCATTTTGTAAAAGAAGTTTCACTTCAGAACAAGTATTTTACCAGGAGTGGAGATCCGTCTTTTGCACTTGGCTTCAAAATGAGGATTCCTTTTTCTATCCTGGTGAATGTCTCTTTGCCCTTCAATTTTCAGCTGGGTGTTATTTATACAAGGCCAGCATGTGTTGGTTTCCAGCAAGGTGAAGGTGCGGTGGATTGGCTGAAATATGGGATGCTGGCCTTCATAGCGAGGGGGATTGAATATAAAAGTAGGGAGGTCTTGCTGCAGCTGTATAGGGCATTGGTGAGGCCGCAGCTGGAGTACTGTGTGCAGTTTTGGGCGCCGCACCTGCGCAAGGATATTTTGGCCCTGGAGGGAGTGCAGAGGAGGTTTACTAGGCTGATACTGGAGTTGAGGGGATTGAGCTATGAGGAGAGGCTGAATAAACTAGGCTTGTACTCGTTAGAGTTTAGAAGAATGAGGGGAGATCTCATTGAGACG
The DNA here is from genome assembly GCF_965287045.1 of Carcharhinus amblyrhynchos. Classification (NCBI taxonomy): domain Eukaryota; kingdom Metazoa; phylum Chordata; class Chondrichthyes; order Carcharhiniformes; family Carcharhinidae; genus Carcharhinus; species Carcharhinus amblyrhynchos. The sequence goes on from NC_137328.1 coordinate 97,093,698, forward strand.
TATAAGATGATGAATGGGATGGATAGGATAGAGGTGGAAAGACTCTTCCCGCTCAAAAAAGACAGTAGGACTAGGGGGCACAGCCTCAAGATAAGGGGGAGGCGGTTTAGAACGGAGTTGAGGAGAAACTTCTTCACTCAAAGGGTGGTGAATCTCTGGAATTCTCTGCCCGTTGAAGTGGTGGAGGCTGCCTCGCTAAATATTTTTAAGAAGCGGGTTGATGGGTTCTTGATAAGAGAGGGGATTAAGGGTTATGGGGAGAGGGCGGGAAAGTGGAACTGAGCCACGACAGATCAGCCATGATCTTATTGAATGGTGGGGCAGGCTCCAAGGGCTAGATGGCCTACTCCTGCTCCTATTTCTTATGTTCTTATGTTCTTAATATTCAGTTGTGAAAGTCATTCAATTTTGAAATATTTGTTAAATGGAAAAGGTGATTTTGACACTTTGTGTCTCTATCAACCCCTTGCTACAGCAATCCAAAATGGATCCCTGCTATCTCCTCCTCCTGTTACCTGTATCATTTTCTGCTTTTAATGTTTATCTGAAATCTGTGTGCTGTACTGGAAGGTGGAGTTAGTAATAAGCCCATTGATCTCTTGCAAGTGGCTATACATTTTACAGTCAGATGGCTTTTAACGTGCTTGTAACTGTTTTTAGAAATTATGTTTGAAATTAACCTTGTATGTATGTGTCCATATATCCTATCCTGTCCTTTCTTTCCAGCTTAGTTGTATCAGCTTTGCCTCCAATTTCCATGCTTCCCTCACTTTCACATAATCCATCCTCCCTTCCTCAACTTCTGTATTCGCATTTCTGGAGAGAGGCTGCTGAGCAATATTTACTAAAAGCCCATCTTCATTACTTGTGTCTGATGATGCCATCTTACGTACACGTGATTCTGATATTGCCTCCTTTTTCCTTGACTGAGGATGTCCCTCCACCACGATAGATGCGACTCTCAACCATATCTGCTCCATTTTCCACCCTACTGCTTTTGGCATTTCCCATCCTTGATATGGTTCTATTAGCCTCACACTCTACCAAACAGCCCTTGTGTAGCAATTTACTAATGTTTTTAATGTAGTGTATCTTGAGAATTGCTGAAAGAGAGTAATATTGTTGAAGCTTTTTGTCTTGCCCTCATCAGGCCAAATGCTATATTTCAAATGAACAACAATTTATACTGTTTGGGAAAAGGGGTGCAGATTCATTGACAAGTTGGCTATGATTGGCCGAGACATTGACATGACGAATGCACCAGGGCACTATTGTTCACCCATGCTTTTGTTTATCCAGAAAAAAGGTGCAATGTCTGGATAGATATTTTATGCCTGCGGAAGACAGGTCCCTGCATTTGAGCATATGTAGCTGCTAGCAAGCATAAGTAAGCTACATTGTGAGCCCTACTGATGATATTAAAATTGTTGAATTAATAGATTTAATAAAAAGAGGAAATAGACCTAACTTCCCTGCATTAGACGAAAATAACATGCTAGTTGACTGTTTATACTTCAAGGTTCTAATATCGGCAGAACTTGCCAGCAAGGTCGTTAACTTTTTTGAAGGACAGTTTCTAGATTACAGACAAACTTTTGGGTGAAGGTTTTATATTAAACTTATGTAGACAAAATTGGAATTTTAAAACTATGTTCTGGGCACTAACTAATTGTAAAGCAGTCTGTATCTGTGACTAGAGTAAGAGAGTGGTTTTAGAATGCTTTCCCTGTTGTGTTAGAGGCGTGAGAGCTGTATCAGAGGAGGGTGCTCTTCGAGAGGTGTCTCTAGGGTACTTCCCTCCAGTGAGAAATCTCACAACACCAGGTTAAAATCCAACAGGTTTATCTGGTAGTAAACACCACCAGCTTTCGGAACGCTGTTCCTTTGTCAGGCGAGTGGAGAGAACTGTTGGACTTTAACCTGATGTTGTGAGACTTCTTGCTGTGTTTACCCCAGTCCAACACTGGCATCTCCACATCAGTACTTTCCTCCATGCATGGATCATGAATAAACTATTGGAATCTGTCCCTGGGTCTCCTGTGGTTAGTTGGAAGAAGTCCACCCCAACAGTGTCATTCTTAACACAGCCAGGGCTGTTCAGCAAGTGCTGCCCAGCAAGCATGAACACGTTGAGTACAGTCAGTACTTTGCCTTTAAGCAAACAAATAAATTGGAAAGTCCTAATCAGATTACATTAGACAAGAACAAAATAATGCAGGTGTTGAAGATTTGAAATATAAACCAAAAATGCTTGGAGTATTCAGCAGATCGGGCAGCATCTGTGGCGGTAAATAGAGTTAAGGTTTCAGGTTGATGATGTTTCATCAGAACAGAATGGAGAAAGTATTGGAGAGAGCCTAATACTATGAATTAAACCCAGAGTAGATGTATTCAACTTTATAATATTTGTAGACACAAATAGTGAACTGAGTTGATAAAATCTTTTTTTCCAGAGCAGTCCAAGTCACTGCATTCACATCAGATAAATACCGTTTCATGTCTGGATCAGATGATTACTCAGTGCGGCTTTGGGATATTCCCAACTCAACAGAACTTCACTGCTTTAATGAGCATACTGATTATATACGGTGTGGCTGCACCAGCAATTTGAATGCAGACCTCTTTGTTACAGGTATGTGGTTCTTATGAGTACAGCAATCTGCAATTGTCAAATGTTACTGGGGTAGGGAATGTGGATTTGAGGCAACAATTAGATCAGCCGTAATCTTTTTGAATAGTGCAGGAGGTTCGAGGGGTCGAATAATATGATCCTGTATAATTTGTTTATATAGAAATAGTGTTCAGTAGCCGTCTTTATTTTACAATTTCTACTCAACCAATCTTTCAACATCAGTTCTTTACTAAATATGCTCCATTGCTTGGATGCTAGTATGTTCTAGCCTGTTTGCAATATAATTCAATTCTTATCATCTGCTGCTTATGCTCTGGTTTCCTGCAGTTATTGACACTGAATGTAGGAATTGAAAAAATACCTTCAGTGGTCATTACTTGCACACGTTTGTGGTATGAAGTGCATCAATGTCGTCACATTGTGCCCATTCAGTGCAATACATTGATTCTGCACTCCCAACAGTTTCTAATATTTTTCCGACAAATAGGTTCTTACGATCATACAGTGAAGGTATTTGATGCCCGATTGGATAAAAGTGTAATAACCATGGAACATGGGCAACCTGTGGAGAGTGTGTTGCTTTTTCCATCAGGCGGACTTCTGGTATCAGCAGGTAAGTATACTTTGGTTGTTTAGAAATTTGGTGTTCTAAACTAGTGTGTTTTGTTTTAACTGTTGTCAAATAGAAAGAAGTTAGCTAAGGCAGCCTACTAGTTTTCTTTGAATTGACTGTCTTTCATGTATTCTCTCTCTGTCCATGGTCTCCATTGACAGTAGATCAATACATTTGTGTCAGGTATATAGTAAGGTAACTTAGAGAATTAACTAACTCTTGTTAATATACTTTCCAGTCTTTGCAGTCTACAGAATGTTTTTATACCCTTAGTAACTTGTTCTGTAACTGCAAAAACATTGATGTTGTTGCCGACATGAGTCGTCCTATGCACTGGCTTTTTAAAACATATTCCTCTATAAAATCTATTTATTATTCAGCATATTTTTCTCAAAACTTGGCTACCTTCTTGATAATAACTATAGCTTTTATGTATGCACTTGTTAACTGTTCCTTCTAATCAACCTTCCTTTATAAAGGTGGCCGATACGTAAAAGTCTGGGATATGTTGAAAGGAGGACAACTGCTGGTTTCACTACGAAATCATCACAAGACTGTCACATGTCTATGTCTGAGCAGCTCGGGACAGCGGCTGCTCTCAGCCTCTCTTGATAGGTGTGAAACTCATTGTTCTCATTGGATTCAGCATGTGTTTAGATGCAATTTTTGCTTTATTTCTAAGCTAGGTATTAATCTTCATTTGTTTCAAATCTGATTATCCATTTCAGTAAAATCATACTGAGTTTCATTCTGAGAGTTTAAAGATTAAAATTGAGAGTTTTGAATGAGCTACATTGGGAACAGCTAGTCAGTAGTTAGAGGGTTGAAAGGAGAGGCTGGCAGATTTATGGTGGTAAAAATGGACAAATAGATTTTAAAATAAAATGGGTAAATATTTAAAGAATGCAGAAGACATTGAATTGGGACACTGTGAGTACAGGGCAGTCATAATGGACTAAGTGTCTTCCTGTGCTTTGGGAGTCGAAGATTTTAGGATCAAATAACTTATATATGAATTTTGTGATTGTTTTAATTGCGATGTTGACTTTTTACAACTTTTTTGTTGTAAAATTAAATATTATTGTTAGTGCTGTTTGATATGTGTTTTTTAGGTTGTGTTACAATCCTCAGAGACGGATAATTTAAAAGAATCTGAATTCACAGTGACCAACTTAAAGGAATCGCACAGCCAGATTTGTAGTTTTAAGACTTTTGTTGCAGCAAGCAAACTAAAATCAAAACAACTAAACATAAGTAACAATACGCTAAGCTACAGAAAATAGATCCCTTATCAGTTTCAACCCACTCAAAAACTCCATGCCAGATTTATACATTACAGCATGCCGTCTGCAGAATTGCATTGTTTACAACAATCCAAAGTTATTCCCAGCCTCCACCAGGCTCACTCCTTTATGTTTTGCTGAGATACAATATCCAGTCACCATCAAAGATCTTTCCCTCCACCTTCTAAAAAATCCCGAACCAGCACCCAGTAATACATCTTACTCCAGTGATTGTTTACCCTGGCCTCACCAGGACAAATTTCCCAGGGTCGTCAAATTTCATTTCTCAACCAGAGAATGTTTTCCCATCCGCGTTCTGTTTGGAAGCGAACAGATTAAAAGCAGACTCTTAAAGACAGCCTTTTTCCCAGAGTTGAATACAGCTTCACACCATTCCTTTTTTTCCAGCATATCCTATTTGCCTTAAATTAAAAGAGACAATCCAAAAAGTAACCATCTTATCAAACTGCACATCCATAATGCTAGCATTAAGCTTTTTGCGTATACTCTTATAATATTTTAAATCTTAATTTGCAGGCATGTCAAAATCTATAGCACATCCACATACAAAGTAGTCCACAGTTTGGATTATGCAGCAGCTATCCTGAGCTTGGCTTTAGCAGTGAGTATATGTTTTTGTTATGATATGGGCGGTTATGACCTTTCCCAAGCATATTCAGAATCACTTAAATCCTTTTATAGCATCTACACTTTGTTAAAGTTGTACAGTAAGATGTATTGTTGTGGTCAAGCAGATTTTTTGTATGGCAGCCGGTTTGAGATTGATTGTGTTTGTATCCACACTTGCATGGCTATGCATTTTAACGCAATAATCGCTGAATAGTGAGTAAGAGTGACAATGCAAAGAAAAGTGTCTCTCCGCCTTCCCAAAGCTTGGCGTCTGAGGACAGTTTGAGTGCCACATTTTCTGTGTCATCCAAAGGTTCTAAAAATGCGAGTAGTTCAGCCCACTGATTCATAAATTTAAATTTAATTTAGCCTGCAGATGAAGCCATTGTTGTAGGAATGACTAACAGTGTCTTGAATATCCGGCATCGGAAACGCCATGAAAAGAAGCAGGATGTTGCAAGTAAGAAGAGGGGACCATCCTACAGATATTTCGTAAAAGGAAAAGATTACATGCCAAAAAAGGTGAGATGTTTTTAAAATGTACATAATAGTGGCCGTATTTATATAAGTGTTTATCTACTTGTAGAAAGATCTGAAATAATACTTTATAATGGATGTTCTACATTGTGTCGATTTTTCAAGTTTAAATGATCATTTAGATGTTCATTTGCCACCTTGACCATATTCCTTTACTGTTTCCATCCACCCATCCCATGCTTGAGCAATTTCAAATTCTACTATTTTTGTTATTGTTAGAAGTCTGCATTGATCCCCTATCTCTACTGTTTATTTCGCCGCAACTATTAGTATATGTCCCATGCAGGTGTCAGTTTCAAAGCTTGCATTCAATGTTGCAGTTTAAATTTGAATGATTTCTAGAAGCTTCTTCAAGACATTTGTGTTTAGAAAAATGGATCACCGAAATGGAGTTTCTGGTGCAGATGGAGGAGGAGAAAGTGGGTTCCCGGACACGCGTACTTTGTTTGAATAGAGGGGAGTACGGTAGGATGAGAGAAGAATTGGCGAATGTTGACTGGGGGAGCGCGTTGGAGGGAGGGTCTGCTGAGGAGCAGTGGAGGATCTTTAAGGAGATCTTTCTTGGTGCTCAGCGGAAATTTATTCCGATGGTCAAAAAGGACAGTAGGCAGAGAGGTAATAAGCCGTGGATAACGAAGGAGGTGAAGGGAAGTGTTAAATTAAAAGCGGAGGAATTTAGAGTAGCTAAGAGTAGTGGGTGAGAAGAGGATTGGGAGAGGTTTAAATGTCAACAAAGATTGACAAAGAAGTTGATAAAGACGGGTAGGAGAAACTATGATGCTGGGCTAGCACTTAATATAAAAAAGGATAGCAAGAGTTTTTATAAATATATAAAAAGGAAGAGGCTGGCTAGGGTGAACGTTCGTCCTTTAGAGGATGAGAAAGGGGACCTAGTGGTAGGGGATGGGGATATGGCTAAGGTATTGAATAACTTTTTTGTTTCTGTCTTCACGGAGGAGGACGTGAATAATTTGCCGGGTGTTAGTGATGGAAAGGTGGTAGGACTGGAGGGTCTTAATGACATTACTGTTACTAGAGAGGCAGTGCTCGACAGACTGGAGGGGCTGATTGTGGACAAGTCCCCAGGACCGGATGGAATGCATCCGAGGGTTCTGAAAGAAATGGCGGAGGTGATAGTGGATGCCTTGGTGGTTATTTTCCAGACGTCGCTGGATTCCGGGGAAGTGCCGGAAGATTGGAAAACGGCTAATGTTATGCCGTTGTTTAAGAAGGGTGCCAGGCAAAAGGCGGGGAATTATAGGCCGGTTAGTTTAACGTCTGTGGTAGGTAAAATGTTAGAATCCGTCATTAAGGAGGAAATTGCGAGGCATCTTGAAGGCAATTGCTTGATAGAGCGGACGCAGCATGGTTTCATTAAAGGGAAGTCGTGTCTGACAAATTTACTGGAGTTCTATGAGGATGTGTCTAGGGCAGTGGATAGAGGAGAGCCGGTGGATGTGGTCTTTCTGGATTTTCAGAAGGCGTTTGACAAAGTACCTCACAAGAGGTTATTGCAGAAGGTCGAGGGACATGGAGTTGGGGGTAGGGTGTTAGCGTGGATAGAGGATTGGTTGTCAAATAGGAGGCAGAGAGTGGGGGTCAACGGGTGCTATTCGGATTGGCGGATGGTGACTAGTGGAGTGCCCCAGGGGTCGGTGCTGGGGCCTCAGCTTTTTACCATTTATATAGATGATCTGGAGGAGGGAACCGAGTGTAGGGTGTCGAAATTTGCTGATGACACCAAGATTGGGGGAACGGCAAATTGTGCGGAGGGTGTGGAGAGTCTGCAGAAGGATCTAGATAGGCTGGGCGAATGGGCCAGGAACTGGCAAATGGAATTTAATGTTGGCAAGTGCGAGGTGGTCCACTTTGGTAGGAAGAATGGTAGGAAGGACTATTACTTACGTGGCGAAAAACTGCAGCAGGCGACAGTGCAGAGGGACCTCGGGGTCCTTGTGCATGAGTCGCAAAAACCCAGCTTGCAGGTGCAGCAGGTGGTCAGGAAGGCAAATGGGATGCTGGCCTTCATAGCGAGGGGGATTGAATATAAAAGTAGGGAGGTCTTGCTGCAGCTGTATAGGGCATTGGTGAGGCCGCAGCTGGAGTACTGTGTGCAGTTTTGGGCGCCGCACCTGCGCAAAGATATTTTGGCCTTGGAGGGAGTGCAGAGGAGGTTTACTAGGCTGATACCGGAGTTGAGGGGGTTGAGCTATGAGGAGAGGCTGAATAAACTAGGCTTGTACTCGTTGGAGTTTAGAAGAATGAGGGGAGATGTCATTGAGACGTATAAGATGATGAATGGGATGGATAGGATAGAGGTGGAGAGACTCTTCCCGCTCAAAAAAGACAGTAGGACTAGGGGGCACAGCCTCAAGATAAAAGGGGGGCGGTTTAGAACGGAGTTGAGGAGGAACTTCTTCACTCAAAGGGTGGTGAATCTCTGGAATTCTCTGCCCGTTGAAGTGGTGGAGGCTGCCTCGCTCAATATTTTTAAGACGCGGGTTGATGGGTTTTTGATAAGCGAGGGGATTAAGGGTTATGGGGAGAGGGCGGGAAGGTGGAACTGAGCCACGACAGATCAGCCATGATCTTATTGAATGGCGGGGCAGGCTCGAAGGGCTCGATGGCCTACTCCTGCTCCTATTTCTTATATGGAAAGTATGAATTTTTGCTTAAGAATGAATCAACATGTATTTTTTATCAATATTGCAATAAATTTATTTTTATGTGTCTTCTGTTTCTAGGATGATATTTTAATCAGTAAGCCAGTGAAGTTGCACCTGAAGAAGTATGATAAACTATTGAAAAGTTTCAGCGTGTCCCTCGCACTTGATGCTGTGTTAACGGTAAACAAAAAACCCTCTTTGATCCTACAATACCCAGTCTTTAGCTTACAACCTGTGCTTTTGGCAGTGAATTGCACAACATAATTCCTTTTTCAACTTGGAATATATATTCAACTTCAATGTGGATTGTTTCTGCTGTAAAAGTAATGGCTCAGGTTTTGTTGCCAAAATAATGAAAAATTTAATGATGTATGTAATTAATGTGTAAATCCAGCAACTTGTGCCAAAGAAAAGATACCTTGTGAGTCGCTGCTGCAAGTTGCTAAAGGTTTACTCCAGTCCTCAAAAGTAATAGCCTAAACTCAAATTTCATGTATTTGCTTTCTCTTAATAGTTCGGCAGCAGTTCTCTGAAACACACCCTGCCTTCTTGCATTAAAGTTATGATGTGGAGATGCCGGCGTTGGACTGGGATAAACACAGTAAGAAATCTCACAACACCAGGTTAAAGCCCAACAGATTTATTTGGTAGCAAACGCCACAAGCTTTCGGGGCTCTTCCCCTTCGTCAGGTGAGTGGGGAGTTCTGATCACAAACAGAGCATATAAAGGCACATTCTGTAAAGGCATATTCTGTAAACTGAGTGTGTGCCTTTATATGCTGTGTTTGTGATCAGAACTCCCGACTCACCTGACGAAGGGGAAAAGTCCCAAAAGCTAGTGGCATTTGCTTCCAAATAAACCTGTTGGATTTTAACCTGGTGTTGTGAGACTTCTTGCTGTTCTTGCATTAACTCCAGAGGCTGAACTTTTTTGGTATTCTCCACATAGAGTTGTATGGCGAGAGAATTATCGATTGTCTTCCTTGTACAAACTGAATACCTGCAACTTTGCTGGCCTGTGTGGCTCAGCTGTTTACGGAGTAATCTCAGACTGCAGATTGGGTCAAACTACATTTAAAATTCATAGAGTGAGCTCCTACTATTGTTTATATTGTATACCTTGCAATGTCCACAACTTATAAATTCATTACTTCATTGACCCATAATGCTTGTGTGGAAGTAGTACACGTTTGGCATCCTATGCTGTTCTGAATTGATGATATTATCTTGCAGCCAAGAGTCAGGATAAAGAAGCCAGAGATTACCATAGGAGTTATGCAAGAGCTTAACCGCCGAGGGACACTTCAAAATGCACTTGCAGGACGAGATGAAAAACAACTTGCTGTTCTCCTTACCTTCCTTATTAAGTAATGAGACTTCACTTTTGCATGTGCTTCTCAGAACTATATACTATAGCTATAAATTGCCAAAATGTATATGCTTAATTTCTTTATCTTTTATTAACAGGTGTAATGTGTTTGCTATGATGTAATTTACATGAACATGGATTAACTTAACTCGTACTAATAACAGAACACTTGGCATCTGTAAATGCAATTGTTTATGCATGATGTGAAATCTAGAAATTGGACTCAAAAGTGCACATGAAGCTATTTTGGTTAGGTTGCACTTTAGTTTTCTACCATTTATTTGCGTAAAATGCTCCACATCTTCCATGAGCCAGCATAATCCTGCAGAATAATAGAATATACTTTGTGTTTGTTGATGGATTTAAGAATGGTAACCTGGTACAATTGAAAATGGGTTTATCACCAAAAACTAGCACTTTAATTTTTGAAGCAATTTTCAGAAATATTAGGAAATTTTTATTGGTGCACTCTAATTAGTTTTCTGAAAAAGTTAAATGTTCAGTATGGAAAGCATTCTAAAATGTGCCTAAGACAATGAGCACAATTTGAAGAGCCTTTTCTAACCCACACAACTAGCAGTATGTCACGATTTTGACCTGCTTGCATGACCAGTTTTGTGGGCATATTCTGATTTAGACAAATTGAATTTTGAACAAGTGTAAAACACAAATGTAGATGATTTTGGTGTAAACCACTTGCATTTAAAATGTCATGATCCTTTGTGCCCATATTGCACTAATATTACTATTAGGAGCTCTCTTCCTTATTCCTACCCATCCCGTGTTTAGAAATACCAAAATTATCAAATTTTCTTTGCTATTTTTGGAACCCCTAGCTGGGCTGCACAGATGACCATCTGATTGGCCTTTGTTGTTGCATTTATGAAGTGTATTCACCATTATAATATAGAAGTGTGGCAATCAATTTGCAAACAGCAAATTCCCACAAAAAGCATTGTTAATGGCCAAATAATCTTTTTTATATGGATTGAGGAAATATCCCGGGTTTACTCTAAAATTATGTTTATTTGGGAAAACCCTCTCCCCAACAACTTACTTGAGATAAAAGCTACTGTGTGCAGATTCAGTATCATGCTTTACTATACTCTACAGAAAATTAGAGCTATGGTGCATTGAATCAACATGGCATTCCCAGTATGTAGAGAGAATATATGGTTTAACAGTTATTGAGACAATCAAAAACCTGCAAATTCCACCTTTGTGCTCTAAAATTCCCGTCTGTTGCTGTATATTGAAATGAGGAAATATGAAACCTTGTAGATCAAAAATATAAATGTTGAACTTTATTTGTCACATCAATTATACTGCTGCTTCTTATGGATTTCTGAGTGCAGTTGATGTTTAGTGGTGTATCTTCATGTTTTTAGGAATGTTGCTGATCCAAGGTTTACACCTGTTCTAACAAATGTTGCAGAGATTCTTACTGGTAAGTGTTTTTTCTTTGTCCTGTACCTCTCCCTACCAATAGAAAACAACTCATCCTTGTTCTTCCCCATCCCTGAAAGATGTGAACTTGCTATCTGGGTGAGAATTACCCCACTTTATAGCAAGTAGTTATGCATTTTTATATTGTTTTAAAGAGAAAAACTAACTCCAATAGATGTATGCATTATTCATAGAATCATAGAATCTTACAGTGCGGAAGGAGGCCATTCAGCCCATCAAGTCTGTACCGACCACAGTCCCACCCCAGCCCCATCTCCACAACCCCATGCATTTACTCTAGCTAGTCTGCCTGACACTAAGGGGCAATTCAGCATGGCTAATCCAGCTATCCTACACATCTTTGGACTGTGGGAGAAAACTGGAGCCCCCGGAGGAAACCCACACAGACACAGGGAAATTGTGCAAATCCCACACAGATAGTGACCCAACCTGGGTCCATGGCACTGTGAGGCAGCTGTACTAACTACTGTACCACCGTGCTGCCCATGAATTGATATTCACTGACCAATTTAATATATTTTCCCCAGTGCTAATACTGTGATTGAAATGCTGATACAGATTCTATGTTGACTTTTAGTAGTTTTATTGCACCAATCAAGATTTATAGTTTGTCTATTGTATATAACCATTTGAACATGTACTAGGCAATATGAAGTGCTGCAACTGGCAAGGCTATGGACCAGGCGATGAAAAGTGGGATTAAAATGAACAATGAGTTTCTTTTTTTTTTTGCTTTTTATGGCCAGTATAGATTCCTTTTCCTGCACAGTAATGCTTCTATGGCTCTAATATGACTGAGTCTGCATGGTTGCAGTTCCATATTGTGCTGCCTTCTTCCCTGTTACAACCTTGGCTAGACCCCAAGGTGTTCATTTAGGGACCAATAATGTTTTGTTTAAAATAGATAAAGTTTGAGATTTAGTAAAAGCAAATTACTGCAGATGCTGGAATCTGAAACCAAAAGAGAAAATGCTGGAAAATCTCAGCAGGTCTGGCAGCATCAGTAAGGAGAGAAAAGAGCTGACATTTGGAGTCCAGATGACCCTCTGACAAAGCTTTGACAAAGAGTTAGCTGGACTCAAAACGTCAGTTCTTTTCTCTCCTTACAGATGCTGCCAGACCTACTGAGATTTTCCAGCATTTTATCTTTTTGTTTGCGATTTAATACATTTGCTAAGTGAACAAATAAAAGTAAACTTTACCATAAATTTACAATTTTGCTGACATTTGACTGAGGTGGGCAATGTAAGAAGTCTCACTACACCAGGTTAAAGTTCAACAAGTTTATTTGGTATCATGAGTTTTCAGAGTGCTGCTCCTTCATCACCTGATGACAGATGTGAGGGGAAAAAAATAGATTCCTTGAATTTCTCAATAACCCACCCAGATATTTGTCACATTGTGAGCCAACCAATCTCACTGAAACTTCATCTTTCGCACCAGGGTTCCCCATCTCACAAGGTATCAATCTCTCCGTGATTTTTTTTCCTCTGAATATCCAAGCACATTCCGTCATCATCTCCCAAACGTGATTTTGGATCTTTAGCCACACCAAGCAAAATATCATTCCCACACATGGGTATCTTTGTCCCAGTGTCCCACAACACTGAGTTGCCAGCCTTCAGCTGCCTTTCGGATCTTCAGGGCTTTTCCCGTATCAACTTCATTTAGAGCTGCAGGGAGCAGACTTTTTCATGAATTTGGAGCACATTATTCAGCTCCTCTCTTAAAACAATTGTGAACATGTGGCCATTTCTTAGCTGGAATATGTGTGAGAGGCCCACAGTTAATTGGGAACTGGAGTTCAACATCATGAACTAAACAAAGTAATGTTTGAGTTTCTTAACACCCCACCCCATTTTCTTAAATAAAGTACATTTATCCTCCAGCACTGATCCTATTAATGTCTGTGGGGTAGGGCACCTCATTAGTATGGTATAATTGGGTGAATGCACCAATAAGGTTTGTCTTGGATACCTGCAAGCCACAAACAAGATGATGATAGCTGTGGAATGGGGATTTTTTTGGCCCAGTTTGTGCGCTTGTTTGTGCCCACTTCCCCCTCCAAGGGAAGATCAATACTGCATCTTTCCAATGACATAATGTTCTCTATAATTATGCCAGGTTGCACTGCATCTCGGAAAGCAAGAATCCCTAGCACTAGGAGTCCATATCTCTTCTGACATAGGGGGCTATGTTTGGCCAATTGCAGATTACAGCTGCAACAAGGTCCTCATCCAGAAACCAGTGAAAGCTGGAAGCCTGGGCCATTTCTTGGTCTTTTTGTCATTCTTCTGGAATTATAATACATGTTCATTTTCAGGTTTAATGCATTCACAACTGCATACATGAGTAATTATAATAAAGGATTGAGTTGCAATTTATTACCTGAGTAATTTGATGAAGAAATGATTGTTTGCAAACCCATTTATTCATATATTCACCAAGTGGGAATTACAGGAAACAAAAAACGAACACCCACTTTTTTTCCATATTCCAAACGCAGCAAGGTTGCAAGAAACCTGGCAACAAGTCAATTGCAGCTGGGGTGAGGGAAACTGGGTGTTAAAGAACACAAGAATAAACTTTTTAAATGGGTTTGCAACTTCACAAAAAATATTGAGCTTTTAGAATTGAAATCAGGAGAAAGTGCCTTAGTTTCGGCATGAAAGGGTTGATAGTGAAATTGCCTATTCACTTTTTAATCATTTATTTTTGCCTCCTTTAGATATTTATAGTTCTGTGATTGGTGAGTCATCGATAGTTGACAAACAGTTCCTGAAGCTGCAAGAACTTGTAGAAAAAGAAATTGATTATCAGGAAGAACTGCTCGAGGTCCTTGGAATGATGGATACCATTTTTGCTACCATGACAACCAAGGAAGCTGCTGTACCCGTAAATCAAAACTGTGCCTTAATTGCTCCATCAGAGCAGGAAGAACCAATGGCAGTTGCCTAAAGTCACACTTTTTCGCCAACATTAAAACTGGATTAGGCACACTTGCATACACATCTACCCTGATCTAATCCCCAATGAATTGAAGGTGAACATTGTAAAATGCTAATGGAGCATTTATCTACTCATTTGCTATTGTGTTATAGCCAAAGACAAAGTTGTTCATATTTGGGGTGATGCTAAGAGAATGTAGGATATGTGAAATTTTATATGACCAAGCTTCTTTGGGGAATAAGTATTGTGATGATGTACATGTTGAGGAAGTGAAGAATATTTTCTAATTGGGATTCTGCCATTAAAGTTTCACTGCTTTTAGTGATGGATAGAAAAAGAGACACTTATATTCTGTAAAATTGATCTTTTAGTTCAGAGACTTGTATTTTGTACCAAGAAAATCTATCATGGGTGAGCAGTACAACGTTTAGCTTCAGTATGCTGTTGATCAACCTGGAGCTTTCATGGTGCAGCACTCCTGTTTGAAAGTCTCCCACTTGAAGAGAAAGCTTGTTTTGTACATTATTTATGCTGAACTTGACACAAAGAAAAAAGTATATTTTTAAGACCAAAATAGGAGGTTGATGATGTTTATCACAAGGTGAATGTTGTATATTATTGTATTAATCTACATTTAGCTCAGTGGAAGCATATTTGTGTACCATGGTACTGAAATATATAAAGGTCAGGAAAATTGCAGGCTATGTCTTAAGCTAGAGTTATTCATAAAATGATGGGAAAACAACAGTTGGCTCCATCCTCCCCAGATAAGGATTAGAAAAATGTATCCATTGTTCTCGCTATTTGCTATTCCATTAATTGCTGTTGAAGTGAATATTTGGTGAGACAGTTCAACTTTCATATGATTTCCCCTATCGGTACTTACTGCCCAGACCCAGTTTTAAATGAGTCACTCGGTTAAAGGAGCATTTGGAGTCATCCCTCACACTGGAAGTACTAGTTCCATAATAGAGGGAAGAAAATTGGAGGAAGGTTCGTGATGGATGAAAATTAATATTAACTATTGAAAAGCATGAGTAAGCGTAGTGACCCAATTATAAAGTAGATTTGATTTACACAGTGGAATAATTATTTGTCACAAAGTTGCTTTTGCATATCATTTTATCTTGAGTGTCTTTGTTGCTATAATGAATAAATTATTACAGAATTTTTGCACCTTCTGAAAATGTTCTGCAAGATGAAGGGAATTAGAAACAAGGATATTCAGTGCCTGAAAGCAGTCATTATAAACAGAATGTTAATGAGTTCAACTGTAAGCCACTAAAGGCAGTTCTCATTTAAGTTTTAAGGAATTAACTGTCATTGATAAAGTTCAATCAGATTGTAAAGACTTTACATATACAATTTTTGATGTTCACAACAAACTGCCCAGTCCAGATGTTTGGATTTTAGTTTATTCCACAATTTAAAAAAAAATTGTAACAATGGCAGGGGAACACATGAACCAAGACATTAAGTATTGATCGAAATACTGATTTTGAAAGGGCTTTTTAAGGTATGTAATTTCAATCTGTCCTTAACAGTACATACAATAATTACATCAAATTTCTTGTGCATTTGATTTCAACAGTTAGATAGTGGAAAGATGTGCAATTGTCAGGGGCTACTTGTGGGCTTAGTTGTACAGCCCGTCAGTGGATTTGTGATCATCTTGCCATAAATTGAGCTTTGAATTGTGATTTGCCTCCTGTGGTTGTCTAAAGGTACTTCTGAAGAAGGGAAAATCAGAAGTCGGAGGCAGTTCACGTCATTACAGTAGTACCTAGTACTGTGAGGTAGAGATCCAGAACCCATTGCCCAGCTGTTCTTAGTAACACAATTATAGAGTAGACAAATTTAAATAAATGACTACAGACAGCCACAGTTTCATAAAACAATTGTCAGAACATTGTGGAATCTTTCACTGTGTGTTTCAAATGATGTGCAACAGTGTTAGATCCAGCAAATGCCACAACACCCAATGGATGCTTTTTCTAAAGCATGGTTTTATTTAAAAATAAAAGAATGTAATAACTTGGTTCAGTAAAGTATGACTAATTTATGATATGTATGAATGATCAATTGAATTCTCAACTAGCAAGATTGTTGCACATTCCATTGTAAGAACCTGATTCTTTATTATCCTTATAAACACACCAGCCATTATTGCACCTTTTATTTGTTTTGCTGTGATCTCTGAACACACTATCTTCATTTTTTTTTATTGTTTCTGGTTGTATATGTTTGGTTTTCAAATCATTCTGACTTTATAATTCTGTCCTTACTATATATATCCTGTTTAATCTTCAAAGCTTAAATCTCTGAGATGTGTGAATCTTGGAAATCAAGTTGATAAGGTTGTTAGGAAGGCATACGGTGTCTTGGCGTTTATTGGTAGGGGGATTGAATTTAGGAGCCGCAATGTCATGTTGCAACTGTACAAAACTCTGGTGCGGCCGCACTCGGAGTATTGTGTACAGTTCTGGTCCCCACATTATAGGAAGGATGTGGAGGCATTGGAGAGGGTGCAGAGGAGGTTTACCAGGATGTTGCCTGGTATGGAGGGAAGGTCCTATGAGGAGAGACTGAGGGATTTGGGGTTGTTTTCGTTGGAAAGAAGGCAGCTAAGAGGAGACCTTATTGAAACATATAAGATGATTAGAGGTTTAGATAGGGTGGACAGTGATAGCCTTTTTCCTCGGATGGAGAAAGCTAGCACGAGGGGACATAGCTTTAAATTAAGGGGTGGTAGTTATAGGACGGATGTCAGAGGTAGGTTCTTTACCCAGAGGGTGGTGGGGGAATGGAATGCCCTGCATGCTGCAGTTGTAGATGCGCCTAGTTTGGGGGCGTTTAAGAGGTCCGTGGATAGGTTTGTGGATGGAAAGGGATTGGTTTAGGTTAGAGGATCATTGCTTTTTTCTTAATTGGTCGGCGCAACATCGTGGGCCGAAGGGCCTGTTCTGTGCTGTAATGTTCTATGTTCTATGCCCTACTCTGCTACACTATTATCAATGCTTCTCTGTCATTTTTTGTGTCCTGCCAATCAGAAATTGACACAGTATTTGGAATATGGTCCAATCGCAGGACAATGCCACTTGATCGTGACTTAGCTGTACTGTACTTCTTTTGGCTTCATAATTCAGCATTTTATTGCTGCTCTGCATTGTTGGGTATGCTAAGAGATGAATGAGTGTCCCAGGTTTCTTTCAACTTCATTCTTCACTATTTCAACAATCAAGGAAAGAAAAATGCAGACCAAGTTTGTAGGAAATATCCTCAGAATCACATGGTTGGAGAGTTAAAGTTTTGGAGAGAGAAGCTTCTACGGATTGATTGGCTCATTCACATTCATGATTTACAATACGAAGTGCCTTTTTAGGTTGCTTTTACGCCAATATGAAAAGTATTTCATCTTGTAGTATATCATATATGCATTTAAATAAACCATAGAAACTTATTTTGTGTACAGAGGGACCTTGGGGTCCTTGTGCATGAGTTGCAAAAACCCAGCTTGCAGGTGCAGCAGGTGGTCAGGAAGGCGAATGGGATGCTGGCCTTCATCGCGAGGGGGATTGAATTTAAAAGTAGGGAGGTCTTGCTGCGGCTGTATAGGGCATTGGTGAGGCCGCAGCTGGAGTACTGTGTGCAGTTTTGGGCGCCGTACTTATGCAAGGATATTTTAGCCTTGGAGGGAGTGCAGAGGAGGTTTACTAGGCTGATGCCGGAGTTGAGGGGGTTGAGCTATGAGGAGAGGCTGAATAGATTAAGCTTGTACTCGTTAGAGTTTAGAAGAATGAGGGGAGATCTCATTGAGACGTATAAGATGATGAATGGGATGGATAGGATAGAGGTTGAGAGACTCTTCCCGCTCAAAGGATAGTAGGACTAGGGGGCATAGCCTCAAGATAAAGGGGGTGGGGAGCGGTTTAGAACGGAGTTGAGGAGGAACTTCTTCACTCAAAGGGTGGTGAATCTCTGGAATTCTCTGCCCGTTGAAGTGGTGGAGGCTGCCTCGCTAAATATTTTTAAGACGCGGGTTGATGGGTTTTTGATGAGAGAGGGGATTAAGGGTTATGGGGAGATGGCGGGAATGTGGAACTGAGCCATGACAGATCAGCCATGATCTTATTGAATGGCGGGGCAGGCTCGAAGGGCTAGTTGGCCTACTCCTGCTCCTATTTCTTATGTTCTTATGTACTGGACAACCACACGTGGAGGAAGAGTCAGCTGGAGAAGACATTGCTGGATCTGGTAAGGAATGAGGTAGGTCAAATTCATCAAGTATCCGCAGGGGAACATGGTTGATTTAAACCTCACAATATTATGGAAAAGGACAAGGAGCAATCTGGAGTGATAATCAGAGGAGGGCCAATTTCAGTAGGTTAAGACTGGATGTGTACCGAGTAAATGGGAAGTAATGGGCAAAACTGTTAGAGAACAATGAGTGGCTGCTTTAAAGAGTTGATTTGTGTGTAGTCAAGGTTGATTCCCATGAGGGCAATAGGTGGACAACCAAAGCTAGAGTTCCTTTGATGATGAAAGAAGGAAGCTAAGATGAAGAAAGATACAAGTGAGAATCAGGCTAAAGTTCAGAGGTGAAGTAAAGGAAAGACTAAGTAACATTAAGAGACACTGACAGCTAACATGGAAGGGAATCCAAAAGTCTTTAATAGGGATATAAATAGTACAAGTGTAGTAAAAAGAGAGATGGAGATAATTAGGAACAAATAGAAGATCTACACATGGCTGATAGCAATTGAATGTTTTGCCTCAAGGAAGATGATGCTGCCAAATTCTTGGTGATAAAGTATTTGAGAGCCTGGATGAGCTAAATATTGATCAAGAGGTGTTCAATAGGCTGCCTGTAGTTAAAAATGCATAAATCACTAGGGCCAACCAAAGGTAAATAAAGGTAGAAATTGAAAAAGTTTTGGCTAAATTCATTTCTTAAATATATGCAGTGTTAGACTGGAGAATTGCAAATTGGATAAACCCAGTAGGCCAGTCAGTTAAATTTAAGCGATGGGTAGGCTTTTTCTTCATGTTTACTTTTCTTTAATATAACTGCATAATAGTTCCGTCTGACCAGTCAAAAATCAGAAGTACACAAACCGTATAAACTGTTTCAATTTACTGAAGTCTTGGAATCACTTCGTGTTCAAACACAGGAAATGTCAGTTACAGTCCATAGGCAGCAAATTTATGACCAACATCTGTTTTTGATTATAACTTGACCAAAAATCCCAGCATGCTTGACTTTCACTGTCCAGCCCTTTGAGCTTCTCTAGCCTATCCTTGGCCTTTTGGGTGTACTATTCAGCCTTCCTCAGCTGCCTTTATCTCACTTTCCAGTCCACGTCATCTTCGAAAACCTTCCTCATTTCCCCTATTTCTTTTATCTCTCCTGGAGTACTAATCCTCCTCATCTCTGTTCCTTAATTTACTCTTAGGTTTGCACCTGATTCTCTGGCCATGAGTTTTAACATACTTCTTAGTTTTGGGATGAAATTCTAATTCTAAATGCCTAGCTAGCCTTATATGGGACAGAACCCAATAAAACATTTGGGTTTATAAATTGTTTTCAAAAGAACAATTTACTTACCCCACTCTAATTCTTTCATTTGCGTGTGGACCAAACTTGGATATGAGACCACAATTTATTATGACCAGGTGAACTGTGATGAATTGGCTACCCGTCTCCTCAGTAGTCTGCAACCAACATGTTTTTTATTTCCTATCCCCATGGATACCTCTTCCAAATGTATTTACTTTTTAATAAGAAGTTTCAAGATGAAGAAAAAGCAAGTTTACTAGTTACTAAACCTGAGAGAACAATAATAAAAGACACAATGAAACACATGCACACAGAGTTATGTATCAGAAGTAAAAACTTAGATTCCAACTTAAATATATGATCAAGTGCTTTCATTGTGCTTGAGGTGCAGATCCTTGAATGTTGCAGCCATTTGAAGTTAGCTGGTTCCCTTTTAAAATCTTGCAATTGAACTGATGCCCAAGTAACAGACAATTTCCTTCCTTTTAATTACATGAGATTGCTGGATTTCTCCTGGAATTCTTTTGGATAGAAATACACTATCTCTGAATTTTTAGACCGTTAGTGTGTGATGAAGCTGTGCATTTAACAAATGTACTTGGTCATTTTTTTGCATGCAGGATCTGGTCTAATAATCTGTTCTAACCAGTGTTGCTGGGTCTATATCAGGCAAGCCTATATTACTGCAGCACCAGCATTGCTCTTAATTGCCGGAATGTTGGTTTCAATCTGAACTAACGCTGTTCTGTTACTAATGTTCCCCTTGGGTATTGCAGAGTGGGGTTTAATTAGGTTGATTGACAGAAAATTGTGTGACTGGATGGAGCTAGGCTTGCATAGGAAAATCAAGGGCAGTCTGGTGCTTGGGATCTTTAAAGAAAGATCACTTCCTTAGTGTCTCTCTGGTGTTTGAAACTGGAATCTGCCAGGAAATAATGTTTGTTCTCTGAGATTCTACTTCCATTGGAGGTGGATCTTTCTTTGGAGGTGGTTATGAAAGTCAGAAGGGCATTCTGCCTGGAGCATTCATGTAAGTATATCTGTTTTGTGGTTATTTTAAAAAGGGATTTATGTCTATGGGGTACTATTTACAATTGGAGCTATAGAGATTGCTAACTGTTAAGAGCTATGCCTTGTAATGTTTAAGTATTTCCAACTGATAAAAGTTATGCCAATATTTTGTAATTTTAACTGTGATGTTAAATAAAGTTTGTTTGATAAAAGCTTCCTGGTGGGTCAATTGAATCATATCCAGAGTGGAATACCTTAAGGTCACCCTAATGCCTAAATCATAAAAAGTTAGCATCTTGTTAACTTCATAACATACCTTGGAGTGTCTTTCTAGTTCCTAACAATAGTGCTTTAGAGAGAGCAAGAATTCTACTCTTTCCATCCACAGTATTTTCGAGATTACTTCAGTGATATTGTTTTTAGCTTGAAACATAGAAAAACTACAGCACAATACAGGCCCTTCGGCCCACAAAGTTGTGCCGAACATGTCCCTACCTCAGAGATTACTAGGCTTACCTATAACCCTCTATCTTACTAAGTTCCATGTATTTATCTAAAAGTCTCTTAAAAATAGAAACTGAAAAAAAAGTTCTCTTTAAAAAAAAAAGCTCCTGTCTGTATATTCTAAGAAATGAATTTGATTCATAGAGCCATTCTTGTAGAACGAGTAATCACATTTTTTATCTTCCGCCTCAGAAACATTTGACCCATTTCAAGATAGCAGATACCAAAAGGTAATGGAGTAATATCATGCAACATGTCAGGGCAGGTCTGAAATGCAATCCATACAGGAACCTTCCAGAAATGTGGCCAACCTGCAATATCAGGTGACTGGTGCATGGTAGCCATCTTTGGTTATTGCATTTTTTTTTAAAAAGAACAGGTCCTCTTTAAACAGTTTGTGTTTTCAGTTAGCTGGTGAAGTTATTGGTAGATCTGTCTTTGTCACAATTTTCAACTTCATGACAAAACTGACAGCAACGTCTATCTGTCTATGTTCAATCTGAAAATCTAGAAGTTGTTGTCAGTGATTCCTTGCTCCATAATAAGGTAACATTTGAAATAATCACAGAAATTGACAAATTGACATTTACTCAAAGCTTGAATTTAAAAAAAGCACAGTTCAATGAGATATAGCTAGTTTTGAATGGTTTACTGAGACATAATCCCTGCTAGCACTGAGATATAGTTTTTTAAATGGAATATTACATGATGTACAAAAATAAGTTTAAAGTTGGATTCCTTAAAGTGTTTCCAATTTCCAGCCTAAAGCCTATTTACATGTAGTTAGCAATGGTTCTCTATGTCCTTATAAGCCAGCATGGTTGAGCTGGCTCTTTTGCTGTCTACCTGTCAAAACAGTTCTAGTCTTCTGAGATATTAAAATGATAAAGGTGCCATCGAGTGACGTCTGGATCCTCTGGTACCCACTATCCACACTGTATCTGGATTGGCTGGCTTAAATCTAATCTCCCATACTATCAAGGAGAAACTTTAATGTTTAAATGCTTGTGCATTGTTGCTATTGCCAACTTGAACATTTCTCTCTTGGAGAAGCACTTTCTGATTTTAGAAACATCCTTTCATATAAAGAGCTAAAATACTCCCATACCTTTTGCCACAAATAATACTAGACAGATTATTAAAATAACTAAATTAAGAACTAATGGTCAAATATTGACTTTATTGCCAAAAATATTTTCATGACCATAATTTCCAAGGAAACATATTCCATTTTATTGACCAATCTGAGTGGAATACGCTAGTTCAGACTGCTGGTATGCTTGAAGATCTCCCAGTCAATAAAAACAACAGGATGTCAGGAACTTTCTTTGCTTCATGTCTTTCCATTTCTTTGCTAACAAAAGGTGTACTCACAGGCCCACCTAAGATAGAACATGTTTATATCCTCCTTAATGTGTTACTTATGAAACCCTGATCTTGATGGTTTCTGTTCTATCCCAGTAAAGCATGCCTTCTTCATATAAGCTATCATGATTTAAATTCACTCAGTGGATATTTCTATTAATCTTTTGGGATTTACCACCTTTTTCTGATATCTTGGTTTTAATAGAAGCAATGTTATTAAACTATGGAATATATTTAACCATATTGTCAAATAATACCAATGCCAAAAATACAAATTTATACTGACTGTTATGTACTTCAAGTATAAATATTGATTTAGCAGCAATGTGCTACTGAGTTTATTTTTTCTCATAGCTTCAATTTTTGACACTTGTGAGTTAAACCTGATAATGCTCCACCAGCAATGCAATGTCTTTTGAGATTAAAGAGCCTTCTTAATCCTGCAAATTTCATGAACTGCACAATATTCTGGTCAATAAAAGTTTCATTTCAGAATTGTATTCTCTTCTTGAAACTATTGATACTTGCCATATCTGGCCTTGAAGAAATGGGAGCCAGGGTGATACGTTGATTAGGATTGATGCCTCACTGTGCCAGGGACCCGGATTAATTCTGGCTTTTTGTGACAGTGTGTGGAGTTTTGGGAGAAACTGGTTCCTCGCAATGGACTATCAGACTTCTCATAGAACACAAACACAAGTGGGCATTTATACATTGAGTTCCAGTAGTAATCACGATTCAAAGTTCCCATTCCGGCCAGACCTCCAGGTCTTCCTTCCTTGGCCGTGAATCAGCCCCAGGTTTAATCAGGAATCACAGTCCTGCAGTCACAACGCAATCTTCAATCTGGTCACGATTCAAAGCCCTCCTGCAACAGTACCGGCATCCCTGTCTTTGAAGTTACTTGTGCAACTGTGGCTGTACCAGCAGGACTCTTCTTGTTAAAAGCCAGTATTGCAAACTGCCATCAACAGCTGTTACAAGCCGGTATCGTAAACTACCATCTGTGTAATGATGTCCAAATATCACAAATAGCTAAGATTTACAAAGTCTACAAAATAACAGCCACATTAAACTATCTATCTTTATAAAAATGAGTGTTGAAGCATGTAAGACATAAACAAATAACTTATATTAATGCCAGGAGCAGTATAAGCTAAAGGAGATCAGTCATGATGAAGGGTTATGTTTGTAACATATTCTAGGTACAAAATCCATTAACCCTTCGCCTACTTCACTAAATTACATCTTAGTATCCTAAGATGTGTAGGTTAGATAAATTAGTTGGGATAGGGTGGGGTAGTGGGCCAGGATAAGATACTCTGACAGAGTTGGTGCATACTCAGTGGGCTGAATGGCCTCCTTCTAGGGAATCTGTGATTCTAAATAGACTTATAAACTTAATACCATTAACATCTTAAGCTGTGTAAATAGATTAATGCTTTAAGTACTGTTTACTTGAGCTTTAATCAAACTGAACTCCAAAACATGTTACACCTACAATGAAGCAACATATTATATCATCAAAATAACAGATTTCAAACTACAGCACATTATAATGGAATGTATTGAGATAACCATTTCAAATTAATTCAACCATCAAATGACATAGTAATTCAATAGCATTGTGTGTTTATATGGGGGTTTTAACGTAGAATAGGCTATGGGACCTAGCAATATCCTGGCAATAGTATTGTAGGCTTGTGCTGCAGAACAGGCCCAGCCAAGCTGTTCTAGTACATCTACAACACTGGCATTTGCCTGGCAATGTGGAAAATCGTCCAGGTAAGCCCTGTATTTAAGAAACAGGACAAATCCAACCCAGCAAAATGTCTCCCCATCCATCTACTCTTGATCATCAGTGAATTGATGGAAGGGGTCATCAAGCATGCAGTCAAGCTGCACTTGCTTAGCAATAACCTCTCACTAACACTCAGTTTGGGTTCCACCAGGGGTTACTCAGCTCCTGACCTTGCTTCAAACATGGACAAAAGACCTGGAGCCAGATTCTCTCATTTCACTCACAGCCATCACTCTCCAGACCCACTGCAATGAACAGAGATTTGGCTAACTGCCAAATTCTCTGTCCTCATTGGTGGCAGCAGCAGCCATGTGTGGATGGCCAGAGAATTCCAGCCGTGCACTCTGGAGGTGAGGTGAGAGTGACTCACCTTGGCATTTGACCAAATGTGACACACAAAGGAACCCTAGAAAAACTGGAGTCAATGAGAATCGGAGGGAAAACTCTCCCCTGGCTGAAGCCATACCTAGCACTAAGGAAGGTGATTGTGTTTGTTGGAGATCAGTCACCCTCAGCTCCAGGATATTACTGCAGCAGGTCCTCAGGGGAGTATCATTACACCAACCACCTTCAGTTGCTTCATCAATCACCTTCCCTCTAAAATAAGGTCAGGAGTGGTGATGTTCACTGATGATGCCTGTTTGCAACACTTCAGATACAGGGCAATCCATGTCCAAATGCAAAAAGACCTGGACAATATCCAGTGGAAAGTAGCATTCACACAACACAAGTGTCAGCCAATGACTATCTTCAACAAGAAAGGACCTAATTATTGCCCCTTTGCATTACCATCACTGTAAGCATCCTGGGGGGTTATCATTGGCCAGAAACAGAACTGAACTAGCCACATAAATATTGTAGTAAGATGATTGATTTTAACTTAGATTACTTTTATGTTAATCAACAAAACAGAGCTGGGAGGATACATAATGGGCTCAAATTGTTTTTTGTCCTCATCTGCTATCTTCCTGGCTCGTCATACTGATTGACTGGTGCGGCGAGCCAGTACGTTCATGCCCAATGTTTTCCTTCACTTCCCTGGAGCTTGCGATCTGGGGATACTTTTGGCACTTTCAATTTTTCTTGTGATGGGAGTTCATACTTCTTGGAGTGCCTGGAGTTACGAAAGTGTGCCTGTGATTACGTATGTATATAATTGTGGATTTGTGAGAACTCAATGACCAGTTAAATATAGAAATTTCAGGCATAGTCTGAAGACATTTGGAATATCATCCCAGATAAAGAACAAAGATTTTGCAGGTGGTAATGTGTTTGGGATTTTGGGATTTTGAGTCAACAAATAATAGGTGATGCCTATAAAAATGAGGCCTCAGAAATTGGCTTAAATAGAACAAAGAACAAGTTAAGTTACAATGAGGAAGAATTGAGGATCTTGTTGTTTTATTTTAACCAAGGTGTTGTGAGCTTGCCGCACTCCGTTTCTTTAAGAATGTTGAGATTTAATTGTATGAATTTACAGCTGTGAGAATCTCTGTGTTGCTATTGTTTTATTTGGATGTTCATGGATTTTTATCATTGTTTTTGGGTTATATTTGTTAAAAGTTTCAGGGGAATTAACCTTATCTTGAGTTTTTAATTACAGGCATGTTGAAAGTTTAAAAACAGAACAATAAAACACTAACATAATTCATTTCAAAGCTATGTCTCTCTGTTTGTGTGTGGATAATGTTTGTGTGTTCGATAAATGTGAGAATTTTAATCCAGATACAAATTCACGTATGTGACAATAGTTTTAATTTGAGAGGGTTAATTGAAATTTGGGATATTTAAAATGATTATGACCAATCCTCTGTTGGATTGATCTTGGGTTAAAACTTCTTGTCAGGTTCAAAGGGTTTTGTCCTGACACAATTGGCACAATGAAAAAGGAACGGTTTGAGATTGGATACTGAACAGAAAGTTTAAAATAGAGATTGTGAAATGAAAGTGTGTCTGGGACCATGTCCTTGTGATGGTGACATAATGAGATGCATTTGAGAAATATTACCCCACCCTTTTACAGCCTAGTGGAAAGTTAACTCTTATTTGCTAACAAATACCCAGCCAAAGCTCATCATAGCTGAAGATGTATTGATATTTTCACAGGAATTGGAAATTACAAAATATTAATTTTTTTGAATTGTCAGATATGTATAGATGAATTAACCCATTGTGCCCCTGTTTTACTTTACAAGTTATTGCAAATGGAACAAGATTTGCAGTAGCTACACCAACAGGGAAAATGTATTTGTGGATCCTCAATATTACAGCAATAATCAGTCAGATTCAAAATTTAGTGAAAGGCGGGTGCAGGCATCTAGTGGTAAGTTACAAAAAACAGATTGGATGGAGGGCTGTAAGGTTGTATTCTCCAGTCTTAATCAACTCCAATAACAGCACCAGCATTAGGAGTCTCAAATTTGACCCGCTCGTTCCACATATGCTTCCATGCGAAGCAGTTGAGGCTACCTCTTTGAATATTTTTGAGGTAAAGTTGATTTTTGAATAGTAAAAGAATTAAGGGTTATTGTGAGCAGGTGGGTAAATGGAGCTGAGTCCACAAAAAGATCAGCCATGATTTCATCAAATGGCAGAGCAGGCTCAAGAGACCAGATAGTCTTCTGCTCCTAGATCTTATGTTCCTATGATGATGGGAATTGCCACACTGCCATTGTGAGCCAATAATGTGGACACCATAAGTGACCTGTAGCTTATTATTTTAACAAGCAATCAATAGTTGCTGTGGTATTAACCAGATATATTCAAACCTTGAATTGTGTGGCTTTGGTGGTTAAAGTGAGTGAACTGATTACAATGTTGTAGGAGGTGATTTCATATACAGAACACATCCCAATACAGATTTTGAACACGGGAAGATTGAACAAGGTGGGATGAAATAATGTGAACAACCACAATGATAAGAAATTATTGACATTTAAAAGGGTTTTAAAAAGATTGCCATGGTGACATAGTGGTTAGCACTGTTGCCTCACAGTGCCAGGGACCAGGGAACGTTTTGGCCTTGGGTGACTGCATGGAGTTTGCACATTCTGCCCATGTCTCCTGGTGCTCAGGTTTCTTCCCATCTTCCAAAGGTGTGCAGCTTAGGTAGATTGGCCACGCTAAATTGTCTCTTAGTATTCAAAAATGTGTAGATGAGGGGTAATAGCAGTTAAATGTGTTGGGTTACAGACATAGGGCTTAGGTGGAGAACCAGTACAGACTCCATGGACTGAATATCCCTTTCTGCGCTGTAGGGATTCTATGGAGAAGACAATAAAAAAATGCACAGTTTTTGTTGTTTCAATGGATTTAAGAACAACATTTATTTTGAAGAAGAGATGAAATAAACATTAATGAAAGTCTGCCAGCCCAACAACACTGTGGCTTGAACTTGGGATAGTTCGGAGATGTGAAAAATGAGCTCTGGTCTAGCAAGTTACTTTTTTAAAATGTCATCTGAGATTAGGAACAAGCAATCAAAACACGTTAATTCCTGGAATCAAGTAGGAATGTTTTAAAGACATGAGAATATTTTGCTGCACTGCAGGATTTCCCCCGAGCTCATGACTGGGATAAAGTAATAATTAATGAGATGCATCAAATTAGATAGAATTAATTGAAGGCAGAACATACAGAAAGGAAATCAAAACAACAATTGGGAATTGATTGCAACTGAATGGAATATTTCAACCTGTCAATGATGTATATTCTACCAAAAGGAAAGTATAGAGGAGGTTAGTAAATTGATAGCTTTCCCTTGGTGATATTTGTATCCTTGTATATTTTGTTTAAGAGAACAAAATTTGATACTCTGGGCACCGCCTAACACATTTGGACTATATGTGAAGTGATGAGCACTAACTTTGAGATCTTTTGATCAGATCACAAATAACTCAAGTACATGTGGCCTGACACTTGGAGCACTGTGTAAGTGTACAGATGGATTATGTGTCAAGTAACAAATGTACAGGAAACCAGTTCAGGGGTTAGGAAAAACTTTGAGTAATGCATTGAAGAACAGGTCTCAGGCACGTACATTATTTTACTGTGAAAATTTCCCGGTTGCCAGACTCCGGCACCTGTTCGGGTACACTGAGCGAGAATTTAGCATGGCCAATGCATCTAACCAGCTCGACTTTCGGACTGTGGTAGGAAATCGGATCACCCAGAGGAAGCCAACGCAGACATGGGGAGAGCATGCAGACTCCGCACAGTGACCCAAGCTGGGAATTGAACCTGGATCTGCGGCACTGAGGCAGCAGTGCTAACCACTGTGCCACCATGCTGCCCATAACTGACGGCATAATTGCATTAAAAAAAACACACATACCCTATAGAGAAACTGATTTTAAAATGATTAAGATAGAATTAAACACACCTATATCTGCCAAAAGGAATAAAATTAAAATGAATGAGGAAATACTTTGGATTGGGACAATCAAGGCTCTGGTAGCAAATAAACCTGGTGATGAGTTTCCATGAATGAATGGGGAGCTGGAGAATATTTTAAGTCCATGCATGATGTTATTTTGAATTGACATTGAGTGAGGTGATTTGCAGATGGAAAGCGTCAAAGAGAAAGGAGTATCAATCTAAGTTCACATCATCCAAAGATCACATTCAAGTTACAATAGATTATGGAATATAATGGATTTTAACAGAAATTATAAAATGAGGTGGATTTCCTTGTTGCACAGATCACCCCACTCAAGGGTCAGAGGAAATAAAGAAAGTGATCAATAATAAGACAAGGGGGCTCTTGTCCCATGAAAATTGGAACCTTTTAAATCCATAATTCACAAGTTGAAATGACATTTAATCCACGTAAGAATCAACAAATGAAATTAATAACATAGCAAATGGTCAAATTTTCTTTTACAAATGCTAGCAGGATTAGCAAATGATTTATGAATCACAATGATACTACTAAAGCCATTAAACATGGGCTATCATGTTTAGTCTAGCACCCACACTTACAAGAGAAAACACAATATAATAAATTTGACATATAGCAGTAGAGTTACTGTGTGGACATCAAACGCCGAAGAAATCTCAGCCTCAAGGTAGGGAAACCAATGTTCAATTATTATTTTTGGTCTAATTAACACAATCTATGTCGACTCAATATGATCTTATACTGAATTCTAGGACACAAGTTCATCACATGACTTGGTTTTAGCATCATACTCAAAATTGACAAGGGAGAAAGAACATATGGCCTTAAGGCAGTGATGCAAGACATCAAGGTTGAAAAATAACTGATACAAACCATCTACCTCCCTCGTAATTAAAGTCATCAGTTCTTTTTTCTAGATTCCAAGTCCGCTGTGCAAAGAAAAACAAGTATTAAAACATTCAGTCTTATGCATCAAATTAGTGCAGTTCAATTTGTTTAGAAGTCACTTTATTTCACAATGTATTTTGTAAGTTTAGAATTAAGTTGTGTAATTGGCTTTTGTAACTCTTCTTTAAATTTTAATATCCATTGGTTGAATGCATTGTTATGTTTATCAGATAAATCCCCTTCAAACAACTTTATTACTCTAATAGTAAGTCACTTGTTCCAAGTAAGCAAAGATACAATTAACAGCGACCTTCAAATAATCCATGCAAAAGATACAGTCCTTGATAGGGGTCTGATTTAATACCAACCAAATAAGGTTTTAGGATGATGAGCTCAAGATGGTGCATATTCCTTGACCAAATGGGCAAGGGAAACACCAAAATATTAGTTTATCTTAACGAAAGATAAGATAAACAAATTAAACCTTAAAAAGCCAGACAAGGGGAACTTTCAGACACT
Organism: Carcharhinus amblyrhynchos; assembly: GCF_965287045.1. NCBI lineage: Eukaryota > Metazoa > Chordata > Chondrichthyes > Carcharhiniformes > Carcharhinidae > Carcharhinus > Carcharhinus amblyrhynchos. The sequence goes on from NC_137328.1 coordinate 97,123,888, forward strand.
TGAGTTTACTTGGTTTAGTCTACATGGCTCTGCACAAAATAGCTGACCATCATCTTTGAGATCTTGCCCACCTGGACCATCACAGCTTGATCACACACTCCTTAAGCCAATAAAGTATTAGCCTTGCCTGATTTAGGCCAAATACAAAACAATAAAATCATTGAAGTCTGTTTACAGTGCCTCCTGTTCAGAGGGAAGACGAGGTAAGGGAAAGGAAATTTCCACTGTTAATTTGGCCCATTTGTGTAAAGTCAAAGGCCAACAGGGGGGACTGAAGGGAGTTAAAATCATTGACTGAAGTGGAGGATGGGAACTCTTTCAACCACAAGGTGGTAGCCATTACAGCAGATGTGGATGTTTGGATGGCTACACATCCATGTTGGCATACTTTTAGTAATAAATCTTTAGAATTAGACAAGCATATGGAGACTGTTACTGCTTTACTTAAGTATATTCACCTGACATAAATTAGCAGAACTATTAGTTGTAGCTGGATATCAATGACTTCAGAATAAATGTACTCTTGTGATTGGCTATCTTATAATTAATTTGCATATACCAAACATATACGGTTCATGCCATGTTTCACTCAGGAGGTCTGTACACCATCTTATGGATGGCAGAGTTCCCTGCTATAGCTTGAACGAAAGCCGATTTAAAACTCCGAAACTTTGATCTCTCCAGTGAATTGAAGTATGAGTTCGTTGCATCGCAGCAAATCATATCATAGTCCACTAATCACTCACAATCACTAGGGGAGGCTAGACTTTTAATCCAGAAGCAAAGCTAATATCCTGGGGACCTGGCTTCGAATCCTGCCACGACAGATTGTGGAGTGTGAATTCAATAAAAAATATCTGGAATTAAGAATTTACTGATGATAACGAAACCATTGTTGATTTTTCGGAAAAACCCATCTGATTCACTAACGTCCTTTAGGGAAGGAAACCTGCCGTCCTTACCTGGTCTGATCTACATGAGACTCCAGAGCCACAGAAATGTGATTGACTTTCAACTGCCCTCTAGGGGCAACTAGGGATGGGCAATAAATGTTGGCCAGCCTGCAACGCCCATGTCCCATAAAAGAATAAAAAAAGTAATGTAATGACTCTTCACTGCCTTCTGAAATGGTCCAGTAAGTCATTCAGTTCCAGGACAACTCAAGATATGCAACATATTCTGGTCTTGTTGGCATCCACGTCCTAAGACAGAAAGCTTTAAAAAAAAGTTTGAGATGAAATGGGTATAGGGAAGGAAGAAGAACAAGAAGAAAGGTCTGTGATAGGATTTGAGAGATGAAATCACAAAAGGTTTTATGGTGCAAGGCCAAACAGAATGGTAATCAAAGAAAAGACGTTCCAAAGGAGTTGGGAACGGCAGGATCCTGAATCACTTCTCTCTGAAAGTGAGTAAGAGAGAACCAAGAGAAAGAAAAAGACAAACCAGCAAAGAGAAACAAAACAAACTGGGGCAGAAATCATGATTTGGAAATGTTGAAGTCATGTTGAATCCGGAAAGATGTTGAGGGGGGGGGTGCAGTTTTCCCACACCACCTGCCACAAGATTCATAGTGGGTGGTGGGGAAGGACCTACAAAGGTCTGTTGACCTTGGGTGGAATTTCTGGTTCAGGGGCGAGCGTGCCTGAAAAATCCCAAATCTCATCCATAGAGCACCGAGATGAGCTCTTCAGGTTTGTGATGAGTTTCATTAGATGCAGCAACAGGCCAAAGTCAGAAAGGTATGTTTAAAATTGGTGATGCTCAGGGGGCCAAATATAGAAATGTGCAGGTATTTTGGAGGCAATGTTCCTTCTAATGTCTGTTCGCTTTTGGCAGCTGGCTCATGATACACATGGGCCATTTAAGGAAGATAGGTGTACATGCTCATTCTTAAAGGGAACGCTGTCTGTGTGTTGCCTGTTTGCTCTCTGCATGGTACAGTCCAGCATCGACACAGCTTCATGCAAACATTGCTTGGAGGATTGTAGGACTGGCTACAATCTGCACGTAACAGAATAATGAGCTACAACTGTTTTTACCAAAATTGCACATTTTAAAAATGTATGCTCAAAAATCAAAACTACTGAGATTGCAAATTGATAAAGAAGCAGAACATTCAATGCTTCAATACTTGGACATGAAGTTGTAAACATTTCCATAAGGTGGCGACATAGCAACATGAATTTAAGCATTATCCCTCTGCGATGTTACACCAATGTGGTGTCAGTCCAGGATCTGGAGATTGTCGGACACTGTAGTGTTGTTGCCCACACTGTATCAGATTTACAAGCCACTCACGATTCTTCAATTCTAGGGGAACACGGTGTCACAGTTATTAGCACTGCTGCTTCACAGTGCTAGAGACCTGGGTTCAATTCCGGCCTTGGGTAACTGTCTGTGTGGAGTTTGCACATTCACCCCGTGTCTGCCTGGGTTTCCTCTGAATGCTCTGGTTTCCTCTCACACTCCAAAGATGTGCAGGTTAGCTGGATTGGTGATGGTAAGTACATAGGGTTTCGAGAATAGTGCAGAGGGTGTGGGAATGGGTAACATGCTCTTTTGGAGAGTCGGTGCAGATTCAATGGGCCAAACAGTCTCCCTCTGCACTGAATGATTCTAAGAGGCAGGGAATGGAATACTGCCCTAGGCCCACCAACCCACAGCCCGGGAAATCTGCTCTGCATCCAGACAGCGCAGCAGGGATCATCAACAATTACCAAGTGAGACTTCCACCCGTCTTTAGAATTGCTGATCAATCCAATTGTAGAGGATGGAAGTGAGAAGGTATTGGAGGCTTTGACGGACTTAAAAATGGACAAATCTCCCAGCCCATCCCCAAGCTGCAGTGATAGGTGCAGCAGGAAATTACAGGGGCTCTGATGCAAATGTTTAATTCCTCTCTGGCCTCTCTGGAGGAGGAGCCAGAGGGCTGGAGGAATGCTAATGTGGTTCCACTTTTCAAGAAGCATGGTGGAGAGGAACCAGGGAATTACAGACCAGTGAGTCTCACATCAATGCGAGGGAAACTACAGGGGAAAATTCTGAAGGAGAGAATTAATCTCCACTTGAAAAGGCATTGGGTTAATTAGGAATAAGCACAGTAAGAAGTCTCTCATCAATGATTAAAATCCAACAAGTTTATTTGGTAGCACAAGCCACAATCTTTTGGAGCACTGCCTCTTCATCAAGTGAGTTGGAGTTGCGTTCACAAACAGGCATATTTAGACACAAACTCAATTTACAAGATAATAGTTGGAATGTGAGTCTTTACAGGCAAACAAGTCTTAAAGATACTGACAACGTGAGTGGAGAGAGGGTTGAGCACAGGTTAAAGAGATGTGTATTGTCTCCGGCCAGGACAGTTAGTGAGATTTTGCAAGCCCAGGCAAATCATGGGGGTTATAGATAATGTGACATGAATCCAAGATCCCAGTTAAGGCCGTCCTCATGTGTGCAGAACTTGGCTATCAGTCTCTGCTCATGACTCTGCGGTGTCAAGTGTCATGAAGGCTGCATTGGAGACGCTTACCCAAAGACCAGAGGCTGAATGCTGTGACTGCTGAAGCATTCCCCAACAGGAAGAGAACACTCCTGTCCGGTGATTGTCGAATGGTGTTCATTCATCCGTTGCCATAGCATCTGCATGATGTCCCCAATGTACCATGCCTCGGGACATCCTTCCCTGCAGCGTATCAGGTAGACAATGTTGGCCGAGTTGCAAGTGTATGTACTGTGTATCTAGTGGATGTGTTCTCATGTGAGATGATGGCATCCATGTTGATGATCTGGTACATCTTGCAGACGTTGCTGTAGCAGGGCTGTGTGGTGTCCGGGGAAGTACTGGACAATGAAGGGTACTCTGTCTGCCGTGTCCTGTGTTTGTCTTCTGAGGAGGTCAGTGCAGTTTTGTGCTGTGGCGCGTCAGAACTGTCAATTGATGAGTAGAGGGCCATATCCTGTTCTAATGAGAACATCTTTCAGCATTTGGAGGTGTCTGCTGCGATCCTGTATATGGAGGGCTTCTCCATAAGGGATGGCTTTAACATGTTTAGAATGGAAGCTGGAGAAGTGAAGCATTGTGAGGTTATCCGTGGGCTTGCGGTACAGTGAAGTGCTGAGATGACCGTCCTTGATGGAGATGCGTGTATCCAAGTATGCAACCGATTCCGGAGAGTAATCCATGGTGAGTCTGATGGAACTTGGGATGGAACTTGTTGATGTCATCATATAGTTGTTTCAGTGATCTTTCGTCGTGAGTCCAAAGGAAGAAAATGTCACTGATGTATCTAGCATATAGCATCAGTTGAATGTCCTGTGCAGTAAGGAGGTCTTGTTCAAAGATGTTAGCCTATTGAGGTGCGAATTTGGTCCCCATGGCTGTTCCGTGTGTCTGGATGGAGAACTGATTGTTGAAGCTGAAGACGTTGTGGTCTAGGATGAAGCGGATGAGTTGTAAGATTGCATCTGGAGACTGGCAGTTGTCGGTGTTGAGTACTGAGGTAGTTGCAGCAATGTCATCATTGTGGGGGATGCTGGTGTAGGGCGCCAAGACATCCATTATGACGAGGAATGGCATACTACAAAGTTCAGCATTGGGTCCTTTATTGTTTCTCATCTGTATCATTTATGTATGTAACCAATGTGGAGGAATGATATGTAAGTTTGCAGATGACAACAATGATCTCTCAACGTCAGTAAAACAAAGGAGATAGTCATCAACTTCAGGAAGCGTAGTGGAGAACATGCCCCTATCTACATCAATGGGAATGAAGTGGGAATTGTCGCAGGCTTTAAGTTTCCAGGTGTCCATCTTACCAACAACCTGTCCTGGTCCCTCCGTGCTGACGCTTTCATTAAGAAAGCTCACCAGCATCTCTACTTTCTCAGGAAGCTAAGGAAATTCAGCATGTCCACTATTTGCAGATGTCTCATATAAAGCATCCTGGATGTATTGCAGCTTGATAGTACCTGTTCTGACCAAGACTGCAAGGAACTAAAAAGGGTTGTGAATGTAACGCAGCCCATCATGCAAACCAGCCTCCCATCCATTGACTCTGTCTACACTTCCCCTACCTTGGCAAAGCATCCAACACATTTTATTTATTTACTAGTGCCACAGGTAGGCTTGCATTAACATTGTAATGAGGTTACTGTGAAAATCCTTTATTCGCCACACTCCTGCGCCTGTTCGGGTACACTGAGGGAGAATTTATCATGGCCAATCAACCTAACTAGCACATTTTTCAGACTGTGGGAGGAAACCAGAGTGCCCGGAGGAAACCCATGCAGACACGGGGAAAATGAGCAAACTCCACTTAGACGGTGACCCAAGCCAGGAATTGAACCCAGGTCCCTGGTACAGTGAGTCAGCAGCGCTAACCACTGTGCCACCTTTTCGCCCCTAACGTAATCATGGACCCCACACGCCCTGGACAAAGTCTTTTCCACCTCCTTCCATTGGGAAGAAGATACAAAAGCTTGAGATAATATACCAACCGACTCAAGAACAGATTCTACATTCTGCACTTTTTCTTTTCTTTCTCCCTTATGTACCGCATGAAATGTATACTTTGTCTATATAGCATGCAAGAAACAATATATTTCACTGGATACTAGTACATATGATAATAATAAATCAAATCAAGGATTGGTAAGGTGGTTCATAGTGAAGAAGAAGGTTGTAGGTTATAGGAAGACATACATGGGTTGGCCAGATGGACAGAGTAGTGGCAGATGGCAATTAACGCTGATAAGAAGTAACAGGACAAGAGAGTATTTAATGAATGTCAGGACATTGGGAAGCTTACAGAAGGATCCTGGGGTACTTACTGACAAATCCCTGAAGACGGCAGGACAGGTGAATTGGGTAGTTAAGAAATAATGTGGGACACTTGCCTTTGTCAATCATGGCATCAAGTATAAGAGCAGGGAGATTGTGTTGGACCTGTACAGAATGTTGGTTAGGCTACAACTGGAGTACTGTGTTTGGTTCGGATTACCTCACTATAAGAAGGGTGTGATAGCACTAGAGGGGATACAGAGGAGATTCACCAGGATGTTGATGCTGAGATGGAGCACTTGACCTATAAGGAGAGACCGAATAGGCTCAGATTGTTTTCCTCGAGCAGAGCAGGCTGAGGTGCGATATAATTGAAGTGTATAAGATTATGAGTGGTTTGGACAAGGTGACTAGGAAACAGATGTTTCCCTTGGTTGAGGGATTGATCACAAGGGGGCATAGTTTTAGGCTGAAGGGAAGAAAATATAGAGAGAATTTGAGAAATAAACTTTTTCACTTGAAAGGTGGTGAAAATCTAAAATCCACTGCCTGGAAAGATAGTGGAGGCTGGAAATCATATAATCTTTAAGAAGTGTATGAATGGGCACTTGAAATATCAAAACATTCAAGGATATGGGACAAATGCTGAAAAATGGGATTCGCACTTTACTGGTAGTTATTGTTGATGCAGACTTGATGGGCCAAGGGCCTTTTGTGTGCTGTGTGACTCTGTGATGGGTTGCCTGTTACATAACCTACTGCATTAAAATCAGATGTATGCACAACGTGGTGACACTGTGCTATTTTGATATATTTTATGTTGAAGGTAGGTTTGCTTTAAGAGGCAGTGTTTTGTTACAAAAGTTGATTTGTCTGGTAAGCATGCAGCACATGCTAAGAATATAGGCTAATACCTGGTTTTAGAACATAGAACATGGAACATTACAGCGCAGTACAGGCCCTTTAGCCCTCAGTTGCGCTGACCAGTGGAACAAATCTAATGACCCTCTAACCTAAACTATTCCAATGTTATCCATACGCCTATCCAATGACCATTTGAATGCCCTTAAAGTTGGCGAGTCCACAACTGCTGCAGGCAGGGCATTCCACACCCTTACTACCCTCTGAGTAAAAAACCTACCTCTGACATCCGTCCTATAATTATTACCCCTCAATTTAAAGCTATGTCCCCTCATGTTAGCCATCACCATCCGAGGAAAATGGCTCTCACTGTCCACCCTATCTAATCCTCTGATCATCTTGTATGCCTTAATTAGGTCACCTCTTAACCTTCTTCTCTCTAACAAAAACAACCTCAAGTCCCTCAGCCTTTCCCAATAAGACCTTCCCACCATACCAGGCAACATCCTGGTAAATCTCCTCTGCACCCTTTCCAATGCTTCCACATCTTTTTTATAATGCAGCAACCAGAACTATAAGCAATACTCTGGGCTGGGCTGGGTTTTAGCTGGGTTTGTGTGACTTTGCAGAGACAATGGACCTTTTGTTCATTTAAGTCTCTGTGGTTTCAGATTCAAGTTTTGATTAAGTTGAATGATAGAGACAGAGTCATGTGCTTAATGGGAGCAGCTAAGCTTGCAGGCAGGAAAGGGTTTCAGTTTCATTTTAAAATATATGCGGTTGTTGCCTGGACTGCCGGAAGAAACAGGCGTCTCTCTGTCTCTCCCTTTCCAGAGGCATCCTGAAAACTTTAAGACTGTTAACCTAAGACCAGCGAGTATACCTGTGTTTTGCTAACTAATTTTAAAGAGGTGTTTAAGTCTATAAGAGGAATATTGCTTGAATTAGAATTTAGTGATAGGTAGCAGTTAAAATTGTTTCTTGTCGTGTTTATGTAATGTACAATTGTTAAAAGTTAAGGCAAATTGATTTGTTATAATTAAACTGTGTTGTTAAATAGAGTTTAAAACAGCAAATTGTTGAGGTCCAGTCTGACTTCATAATATACCTTGGGGTATCTTAACACTAGCAAAACTTCTCCATCTTCTGGTGAAAGTTAAAACCTAATTACCTATGATCTCCTGAATTAAACCTAGGAAGTATCTAAACAGTAACCTAGAAGGGAAAAAAAAGTATTTATGTCACGCCTTTTATGAACACCAGACATGTCAAAGCATTTTGAATAAATAAAGTACTTTTGCTGTGTGGTTACTGTTATAATGTAGAAAATGCAGCAGCAGAGTTATACACAGCAAGATCCCATACACAGCAATATTTCTTAATATGTTACAAAAACAAAAAATGCTGGAAAATCTCAGCAGACCCGACAGCATCTGTGGTGCAGGAACAGAGCCAACTGTTGGGATCTTGAACCTGCATTTGCCGTCCGTGGGCTCAATATCCAACGAAAACCAAAAGTCACGAATCTCGCTGGCAACATTGTGATTTCAGATTTTTGCCATCTTTCACCAGCTACCTGATCAGGTTCATGCCTGCAATGGGCATGAACCTGATTTAAATATATTTAAATACTTTTCCATATGATTGAAGACTCCCCTGCCAGATATTGAGCCTCTGCTGTATTTTCAAACCATGCTGACATGATGTCACACTACTACAGTTTACCACAAGTTCACCCAGATGTGAACCTGTCATGGGGGATACTCCTGGTGGCATGAAGTTGATTATAGCCCCCTGGGGAGAGGGACTAGCCAGACAGAGGCCTGGCAATGCTCCCAGCACTGCCGCCCAGCACAAGTTGGCATTGCCAGGTTGATGCCCATGATAACCTAGCAATACCAACTTGTGCTGGATGGCAGTGGTGGCTTCATGGGGGAAGGGGATTCAGTTATATATGGTGGTGGGCAGGAGTGGACGTGGCAGATGGGGATGCCGATGATCTTTTTGGCAGGGTGGGTGCCCGCGACAACTGTTTGGGTGAGGGTTGGGGAGGGGGAGGGAAATTTGGGCTCTGATTGAGGGGGGGGGGTAGAAATGTGGGCAAGAAATGCTGACTCCAATTGAGGGGGTGAGGGAATGAATGTCAGCTCCGATTGGGGGTGGATGGGGGATAAATGCCACTCTAATCAGGAGATTGGGGGGGATGAAGGCCTTTGACGGGTGGGGGGGTTTGTGGGATGAATGCCTGCTCTAATCGGGGGGGGTGGCAGATGCAATGCTGGTTCCCATTGGTGGGGGTGGGAGGGGCTGCGAGGTAAATGCCTCATTGACAATGGGGAGGGGGGAGGGTGGTGAGGGGAGACAGATTCTGAGACCTCTGTGGTGCTGTGGTGGGGGTGGGAGTTACTTTTTGTTTTGATCGGGGAATCTTTTCCACGTGGCGCCTGGATCTCAATGCAGCTGGGATTTTCTGGTGTGTTGAGGCCACACCCCGCCTGCCCCCACCCCCCCAAAATGACGGCCCAGCAGTTTTTTTTGTGACAGAATGCAGTACAATCAGGAAGAAAACTGACGTTTATCTCGCCTGAACCAACACTGTTATTTTTTTGGTAAGATTACCACCAACATTTTGCATTTATATGACTCTAGTCGTATGGACTTGAAAATTTGGCTCCATTCTCTCCCCATAGATGCTGTCAGACCTGCTGAGATTTTCCAGAGTTTTCTGTAATTCCAGCATCCACATATTATGCTATTTTTTTCTTAATATGCTGACTAAGGAATAAATATTGATCATATGGAGGGGGCAAGGTAATTCCACTGCTTTTCCTCAAAATAGTGTTTGGGATCATTTGCATCTATGCAAGAAGGCAGATAGGGTCTTGATTTAATGTCTAAGCCAAAAGGTGCACCTCTGACAGTCCAGCACTCCCTCAGACAGCACTGGAGTGTTAACTTAGATTGTTGCATTGACGTCCTGAAGTGTGACTTGAAATCCATGACTTTCCTACACAGAGGTGAGAATACAGCCAATAGAGGCACAGCTCACAAACCAACAATGGATGCCAGTTAGACACAGCAGCCTCTTAGCAGTTAAACATTGTCACTGAGCTTAAAACAAGAAGCTACCTGGCATGGGAGAATCAACTCATATTTCATCATGTCATATTGTCTGGTGCAGCACTGTGAAAAAGTTATGATCCATCCCAGAGTCATCAGTAACTAAAACCTGACAAGCAGTACTTTTCTTAACACATGGCACAATATCAGAAAGCTGGTTAGTTCATTTTAGAAGTTAGGATGACAGTCAGGAAGAGGCTAAACTTCTCACAATATTTTTATGTAGTTATTTGTCTCTTGCTAAATGCAAGTTATGAGAATAAACCTACTCTCCAATAGTCCATGTCATGACATCGACAATGGTCAAATGTAGATTAATTAAAGAAAGGCAGCACATATTTGTTCAGGGAAAATTGTATTTAACTAATATTTTTAACGAGGTAACAGAGAGAGTTGATGAGGGTAATGTAGTTGATGTGGCCTATTCAGACTTCCAAAAGGTACTTGATACAATGCCACATAACAGACTTTTCATCAAAGTTAAAGCCCTTGGAATAAAAGTGTAGCAGCCATATAGATACAAAGTTGGCTGAGTGACAAAACTATGCATTCTGGTGATTATTTCTTGGGCTAGAGGAGAGTGGTGCTTCATAGGATCATTAATAAGACCACTGCTTTTTTTGATCTACATTGATCTAAACTTGGGTATTCAGGGCACAACTTCCAAATCTAATAAAACAAAACCTGGAGGGATTGTGAACTATGAGGGGAACAGAGATAGACTTCAAGAGGACATAGACATGCCGTTGGAATGGGCAGAGACATGGCAGATGACATTTAATGGACAAGAATGTGAAGCGATACATTTGGGAGGAAGAACGGGGGGGGGGGGCAACTAAAATAAAAGATGCAATTCTAAAGAGAGTACAGGGCAGAAGGAGCTTGTGGTAGACGTGCACAAACCATTGAAGGTGGCTAAAGTAGGTTGAGAAGGACTTGGGATCTTTGGCTTTAGAAATAGTCAGAGCACAAAAGCAAAAAGGTTCTAGTGAATCTTTATACACTGGTCTGACCTCAAGTGCAATATTGGGCCCTATTTTACCATTTTGATTCTAAGTGCTGGACAGATGTGAAACTGCGAGCGTTTCAGTTCCAGCTTTTAGACCCGTTATCGGGCGCCCCCATACGCACTCCACCTGAAAAAATATCAGCAATTCCAAATTGTGTTGCAGAAGCCTGTGGGTGGGGCTTAATGCACCTGAAGCCCTACAGCTCCGATTCACGCCTCCAACTGTGCATGCGCAGAATAGAAATGATAGAATGCTGCTGCCCTACCACGTCGCTCTCAGGCTGGATAATGCCTTCCCCTGTCCCCCACAGACATTGCCTCACCCCGCCAAAATTACTGACCCCCTTATCCCCCCACAGCCCCTGTCACCCAGACCGATTGTGGGCCCTTCCACCTGCCATCCTCCCCACTGATCTCAGGCAGAGTGGCAGCAGGCCCCCTTTCCCCTCCACTCATCTCAGGCAGAGTGGCAGCAGGCCCCCTTTCCCCTCCACTGATCTCAGGCAGAGTGGCAGCAGGCCCCCTTTCCCCTCCACTGATATCAGGCAGAGTGGCAGCAGGCCCATCTCCCTATCCGCTCCCCCCCCCCCACACACACACACACACACACACACACACACACACACACACACACACACACACACACACACACACACACACACACACACACACACGATCTCAAGCAGAGAGCCAGCGGACGCTCGGCACCTACTTCCTCAGTAACTGGAATGCCCGAATTGGACTTTTATGGAGCATGTCTGTTTTGTGTTGATTCTGGATGAGGGAACATGGTGGTAAAGGGGGAAGACAACCTATCCCCCTATTGCCTTCTGTCTGATGTGTTTACCTAGTTTCCCATTACATGCATCTGTGCTAATCATCTCAGCCACCCCAAATAGCAGTGAATTCCTTGTTTCCACCACTCTTTGGTAAAGACAATTTCTCCTAAATCCCCAGATCCTGCTACAAGTGGAAACATCTTCACATCCATATATATATATCCATTTCATGATTTTTAAGGCCTCTTGCAGTCACCTCTCAGTCTGTTATGCTGTCTTAACAGTTCATAGAGAGTTAGGTTATAAAGGTACAGAAAGTAGTCCACGTGAAAGCACTATTATAATCATGTGTTTTATTTTGTTTATGCCTTGGCTGATATAATTCTGAATATGGTAGTACTTAGGGTAAAGGATATAATTAGAGTCAAAATTAACAGATCTGGCTCCTACAATAAGAATAATATCTCTCTGGCTATGTTTACATAGTGGCTCCACTTGTCTTAACTGCAGAGGCTGGATTTGATCAAAGTGTAAAATTACAGTGCCCTACAGATGGTAAAACTCAACGTGCAAACACTTAAAATTGCTTCCCTGTTGCAGAAGACCCACGAAAGCCATTTGGAATTGAGCCTCTCTTTATGTTGCTTTTTTCTCGAGGCTTTCTGTGCACTGTTCAGAGACGTGCAGTGGATAATCAGCAGAGCCCCCATGGATTTCTTTTTATTAGTGTCTATTTCGTTGTTTAATGTGTAACTATATAATGCCCTACCCTTTAGGTTCCTGGCATGTTCCAACAATCTATTTCTAAGTGGCAAATAACTATCAGTTATATATAAACCAATGTCACACTATACAGCATGTGACACAGCTACCAGAGTACTTAACAACCACTCCTGTCACCCAATTCTCTTCATGAATAATTAACAATGAAGTAACCATTCAGCTGAAGGAAAGCTACGTGTTAAAATGTATTGTTAGTGCTGTTTTGAAGGATTCGGTTCCTCCGGTTGCAAATTTTGAAAACTTAGCTGCCCCCTCTCTCCACCATTTTTGGTCAATAGGGAAACCTCATCCTAAATCAGGCATTTTATTTCTTTATGCTTTGATGGGATGTGGGCATTGTTGGCAAGGCCCACATTTGTTACCCATCCCTTGAATTGAGTGGCTTGCTGGGCCATTTTAAAGGGCAGTTAAGAGACAACAGCTTTGCTGTGGGTCTGGAGTCACGTGTAGGTCAGACCAGGGAAGCATGGCAGATTTTCTTCCCTAAATGACATTAGTGAACCAGATGGGCTTATGAGCATATGTACATGCAAACATGTTAATTAGGAGCCACTTGATCCCTCAAGCCTGCTCTGCCACTCAATAAGACCATGGCTGAGCTAGTTTTCGCCTCAACTCCACATTCCTGCCCACTCCTGATAGCCTTTCAGCCCTTTGCTTATGAAGAATCTCCTTCTGCCTTAACCATATTTAAAGACTCTGCCTCAACTACCATTTGAAGAAGAGAATTCCAAAGTCTGATACAACCGTCTGAGAGAGAAAAACAATTCCTCGCCTCTGAATTAAATGGGTGATCCTTTGTTTTTAAACACTGTCTCCTAGTTCTAGATTCTCCCACAACAGGAAACATCCACTCCACATCCACCCTGTTAAGACCTCTCATGATCAATTTTTAAAAACAAAATGTAATGACTGGATTTTAAAAATTTGCATACCAGTGGAAAAATAATGTTTATTTTCACAAGATTAGGACTTGCAATGAGTGAATGATAAATAATAAAAGCAAAATACTGCAGATGCTGAAATCTGAAACAAAAACAGAAAATGTAGAAAAATCTCAGCAGGTCTGACAGCATCTGCGGAGAGAGAATAGAGTCAATGTTTCAAATCAGGATGTCCCTTTGTCAGGATCTTCCCCTCAGGATCTTACTTGTTTCAATGAAGTACCATGCCAGGCCAGGTAAGGATGGCAGATTTCCTAGTGAATCAGATGGGTTTTTTATGTCAATCGATGGCAGTTGTCATGACTAGCTTAATATTTTAATTTTTTTATTAATTGAACTTAAATCTCACTTGCTATCATGTACTCAGAACATTAGCCTCAACCTCCAGATTACTAGTCCAGTGATCTTACCACTAAGAAAATCTGGAACAAGAAAAAGCCATTCAGTCAGAAAACCCAATTACTAATTACTAATTTAGTGCAATTCACCCATTGCAAGCCTCTACCCAAATTATTTAATCTTCTGAAAATAAACATTATTTTTCTACTTGAGTGCAAATTTTTAAAATGCAGTCTTTACATTTTGTTCTTAAAAATTGAAATTAATCATAGAACCCGACAGTGCAGAAAGAGGCCCTTCAGCCCATTGAGTCTGCACCAAACACAATCCCACCCAGGTCCTAACCCCATATCCCTACATATTATACCAACTAATCCCTCTAACCTACACATTCCTGGACATTAAAGGGCAATTTCTTAGCATGGCCAATCATCCTAACCTGCACATCTTTGGACTGTGGGAGGAAACCAGAGCACCCGGAAGAAACCCACACAGACACAAGGAGAATGTGCAAACTCCACACAGACAGTGATCCAAGCCAGGAATTGAACCCAGGACCCGTGAAGCAGCAGTGCTAACTACTGTGCTGCCCACATCTTTTTGTGTTATGATTTGAGATCATCTCACAATATAATTGTGCACACGCATTCTGCATTACATATTGAGTATCTCATAAGAAACTCCTTTAAATATTTTTTAAGAAGTAGGTACGAGCTGGCTTCTGTGGCAGCGCCATATTTGACGAGTACTGTACATTTATCATTTGTCCATTGGGGCTTTAATAATTGTCTCACCCCACCTTGAATACTTCAAGGTTCTGTGTAATCTTCATAGGTGTCTAGGCTGAAGTATTTATTGGTCTGAACATGAATGTGAGGATTGCACAGGGTCTTTTATATTCATTCACAGGATGTGGTCTTGGTTGGCAAGGACAGCATTTATTGTCTATCCCCAATTGCACTTGACAAAGTGGTGGTGAGCTGCTTTCTTGAGCCATTTCAGAGTACTGTTAAAAGTCAACCATATTGTTGTGGGTCAGGATCACATATAGACAAACTGTGAAAAGACAAGAACAAAGAATAAAGAAAAGTACAACAAGGAACAGCCCCTTCAGCCCTCCAACCATGTGCAGATTGTGTAACTAAACTAAAAAAAACCCTTCTGCCCCTACTCGGTCCATATCCCTCTAAACCCTCTCTATCCACGTACCCATCCAGATGTTTCTTCAATGTTGCTAATGTGCCTGCTTCCACCACCTCCTCTGGCAATGCATTCCAGGAACCCAGCATCTCTGTGTGAAAAACTTCCTCTGCACACCTCCCTTAAACTTTCCCCCTCTCACCTTGAAACTGTGCCCCCTTGTAATTGACACTTCCACCCTTAGAAAAAGTCTCTGACTACCCACTCTGTCTATACCTTTCGTAATTTTGTAGATCTCTATCAGGTCTCCTCCCATCTTTCCAGTGAAAACAATCCTGGGTTATTCAACTGCTCCTCATAATCAAAACCCTCAAGACCAGGCAAAATCCTGGTGAACCTTCTTTAACTCTCTCCAAAGTTTCCATGTCCTTCTGGTAGTGTGGTGAACCAGAACTACATGCAGTATTCCAAATGTGGCTTAACCTAAGTTTTATAGAGCTAACAGATTTCCTTCCATAAACAATATGATGCACCTATGATTTTTTTTAATGACAATACAGTCGTTTCATGGTTACCGTTAATGATACTAGATCATGGAATCTGTATTCCAGGTTTATTTAACTAACTGAATCTTAAATTCCCCAGCTGTAAATGTAGAATTTGAATCTTTGCCTCTGGATCATTCGTCCAAGTTTTTGGATTACTAGCCCACTAACATTAGCCTGGGATTTTCATCTTTGAGGCAGGTGGTAGGAGTCATGAAATTTCCACCCTGGCCTGCCTGTCTCAGGACAAAGTGCTCGCAAAGATGGGATCTTCATTGATGGAGGAGCGGGGGGGGGGTGCGGTGTTGGGGTGGTTGGGGTGGTGAGAGTCAGGCCAGGGAAAAGGTTTTGAGGCAGCCAACAGAGCTGCTGGGTGCTGAAGAGGGATGTTCAAAAGGCCCACTCAGTGCTGGGGAGCTCTGTCCCAGTTAAAATAAGAACACCAAGGTCTTCCAGGATTGATCGCTCATACACAACTGTCCCCTGGGGAAAAGATGGCTTGATTATCAGCTTGGGCTTTCTACTGCCAATTTCACAATGTTTGTTTACACAAGATTAAGTGGTTTCAAGGATTTTTGATTTTTGTTATCAATATTTTAAAGGGTTTGGATTATTGATCTTTTTTCAACGGGGCGAAAGTTATGAATGAATTACCTTTTTAAAAGCTTCTTCTACTCATTCGTTGATTCTATGCAGTGTATACTGGGTCATGGACATTGGAGTACCATAGCTGGTCATGGGGAGGACAAAGGAACGATGGGTGGAAATCATGAGGAGGACCTCTTCTTGACTCCTTTAAGGAACAATGAACCATGACTCTTTGAAAACCTGGCCCAACTCCATGAAAATTGTAGAGGAGTCGGAGATTCCTATTTCCACAATACAGCTGACCAGATTGGGAGTGAAGTATGTGAGTGTTTGAGAGCAACCAGCCTTGTTTAAAAGCACTCCTGAAAATCAGTCTCAGAATGGGGTTAGGAATCCCAAAATCGGGACCTCCCTGCCATTGTTAGAGGGATGCCAACTCGTCATCCCAATTCATTGAAAATCCAGGTCAGAACTATTGTGCTACTGTAACCCTATGGCATCAGTTGGCAATTTACTTATTAATGATAAGGTGTTATTTTTCCACCTTTGCAATTGAACGTACTGCTGGCATATTCAACAAACTTGCAAGATCACTTTTGACAAGGGAGAATTCTGGTAAGAAACATTTTCCTTTCTTTTGGAAAATACATTTATATATAGTCTCAGGGAGATTTACTTGTCAGTTTTTTTCAGCAAAGTGAATCATGGTGATTTATGGTATTCTGTGCAATACAGAGGTTGTAATGTGAACCTTGCCAGTAAGGGAGGGCTGTGGAGTCTGGACATGCCTTTGAGGCTGGCTGCTGAGCTCTAGGGGCACCATTGCACAGACGCCCCCAACCTCCCAGTAAATTATGTAGACATAGTGTGCACAGTATACTGAGGAATCTGTCACACCCCGTGCCACTACCCCGATTGCCATTTCAACCAAGTGCCCCCCACCCCCTCCATGATTGTGGCCCCGGCCAATTGCACCGTCCAATTGCTGCCTGGCTGATTGCACCCTCCAGTCCCCAAATGCCACCTGGCAGGTCAACCGCCACCACCAACTAACCCCCCCCCCATCCTCCTCCACTTCCCACCCCTCTGCAGAGCTCCCCTCTTGCCTCCCCTCCATTATGGCCTTGCCCTGCTCAGGCCCCATCCTAAAAGGCTCTGTTCTCTCCCCCACTTAGGCACTGCCCCATCATGCCCCACCCCGCAACAGTCCCTGTCCCTTCAGGCTGGCATGGCGAGCCAGTAAGATCCTGCCCATTGCTTTCTATTACACTTCTAGAACTCCATGCACTCTGCAATGTTTTGCCGAACTGGGAAGTGAGCTGATGACTGTTTTGCAGGTCTCTGCTGGAGTTTTTCTATCACCAGTAACTCTGACTGAGAGAGTAGCCCAATGTAACTAGCCCTTCCTCTTTCCATCACTTTCATCTAGCCTTCCTTCACTCATTGCTGAATGTTCACCACACTCCACCCTTCAGCTGTGAGGTGGTATGCGGAGGTAAATAGAAAGGCTTAAGGGAAATAAATACCAACTATTTAAATAAATAATTTATCTGCTAGCCACAAATCATAAAATGAATAAAAGTTGATTGACAACTACCTCAAAAATCATAACAACAGCCTTTGTAATTTAGTTCTAAGGAGCAGTTGAACTGATGTCAGAGATCAAGGGAAACCAGTGCCTCCAGACATATAGCACTTAATCTTTGTCAGCATACTCACCGAATCCGCTAATTACGTTTTAAGTGTTTATCTCAGTTCAGCTGCAGGAAACTGACTTGTGTCAAGCTTCCAACTTGAAAAGCTGCAAAGGCAAATCATCCAGTTACAACTTCAAGTTCAGCTGTAGTTCAGGAAACAGTCCCAATGTTTGAGTATATTGCGTGCACAACACTGGTACATAGTTTGTTCACAGATGCAACTAATTGCCTGCTTCACTTGGTTCAGCCTGCCACATTCTGCTAAAGTGAAATGTTATCAAGGAAAGGATTTACATCTAAATGGACATCAACCGTGAAAACTACTTTTTTAAAAAAATGTAAGCTGATTATCAGTAGGCACGATGAGGACAGTAAAATATTGATATTATAATTGAATTAATATTATCCTTTTTCACTTATGAAATGCCTGTTTGGCTTTAAACAATATATCTTAAAAACTGAGGGAAGAATTTCAATGAAACTTGGTAGATAGATAATATATGACATATGGCATACAGCATATGTATATGTTTTTGGTGACGATGTGGATCCAGATCCGGATCCTAGAATTTTTTAATAGATCTGTTAACATTGGGGGATAGAACAAATTGGCTTTTTTTTTACAATGCTGGGTGTGGCTTTACATGTAATAATGTTGTTTGTTTTAGAATGTTCCAGATTGCCTGACCTTCAGTGGCGGAATTTGTCAAAGTAGTTAAAGTATAAGCAGAATTTTCAGAGCAGGTTATTGGATGTGGATTAGCCTGAAACCTTCCCAACGGGTGGATGTTTTAAATAAAAAGATTACTTTTTTCAGTTTTGTAGAGTATGAACTAGGCAGGGTAAAGGCTCAAGGAAGAGCTGGATAATTGTAAAAACTTTGAGTTAACACATCAAGGTGGAGATATGAGCTCTACTGAGTGCTCTCTTGTTCACTTATTGAAAACAATTCAACAGGCCAAGACATTGCATGCAAGATGTTCTTGTGATTGCCAACATATGAAATGAAAATAAAATTACCTTATACCTGGCCATCATCATCCATCTCATATGATCAGAGATGACTTAACAGCATCCAGCATCATCTGGATTGGAAGCTTTTCAATTCAACCTTGATTGCTTTTGGGTTAAAACAAAATTGACCACCATAGATTGCGGATGACTGCGCAATGGCTCACTCTGTACAGGACATGCAAAAGATGCTTATTTTCTTCCACACTTCCTATAAGAGGCTTGACCTGTCTTTAAACATTGCCAAGATGAAGGTCCTTTGCCAAACTTCCCCAGGCCAAATGAGTATCCTTATGCCATTGGGGTGGCTCTGGAGTATGTGTAGCACTTCCCATATCTCAGCAGCCACCCCTCCCAGGGAACTATGAGGTGAATTTGAGACAGCAACGTACACAAAATAATAAAAAAAGAAGATGGCTAGTTTTAGCACTAGTATTAATGGGCCCTACAAGACAACCAACACAATAAGGAATGGCTATGGGCTTCATAACGAGCCTGTTCTCTCCATGAACGATGTACAGCTTGTCCGTTTCATGAAGGGAAATAATAAACCGCAATTTCCAAAAACAAAAAAAACCTAGTGAAATAGGAATAGTGAAATATTCCAGAATATTAACGCAACATTACTCACAATTTAGATTTGCAATCCCGGAGTATTACATTCTGTAGGTGACCACAACATTGCAAGAGTGATTACTTCCATAAAGCATTTGATTATCGATGCCCATCCTTATAAACATCAATCATGCTAATTACCATATATATAGTAATTATATATGTCTTTTTCACAGAGTTAATTGAGGTAATGAATTGATAATAAATTGGTGCACAGCTGCAAATGACAGCTGGGGAGCACATTATTTCACCATTTCAGCTGTACTGAGGCAGCAGTAGAGGTAAAAAACAATGGTGATATTACAGGAAACGACTAGGTTGATTGGTTGGCAAGTGCTCAGTGTTAAGGGGCAATGCATCTGGAATAAGGCAAATTTAGGGCCAACATAATAAGGTAATGTAAATAATCCAAGGTAGAATAAAGTTACCAAAAGGGAAATAAAGTTAAGACATGGCAGGGCAGCTCAGTCGAGTGGAATGTATGTTCTGTAATATGTGGAAAGTCATGGACACTACTGGTGTCCCAGGCAACCATATGTGCAGTAAGTGCTGTCAGCTTCAGAAACTTGAACACAGGATTTGAAGCTCGAGTGGTGCATCTGTGAGCTGAGGGCTACATCTGTAGCACATTCAGAGAGGTGGTCACACCACAGCTTAAGAGACTGAAGACAGAGAGGGAATGTGTGACCAGGCAGTCCTAGAGAATTAGGCAGATAGTGCAGGAATCCCCTAGAATCCTGTTCAGAAAACAGTTTTTCATTTTGGAAGCTGGTAAGGGGGCTGGCGGAGGAGTACAGTCAGAGCCAGGTTTGTGGCACCACAAGTCCCTCGACTTTACAGAATGGAAGAGTAATAGTGATAGGGGATTCATTAGTTAGGGGAACAGATAAGTACAGTGGATCATAGACCTGACTTCAAGATGTTATGTTGTCTCCTTCATGGTGGAAGGGTCAAGGATGCCACAGAGCAGTTTCAGGACATTCTTCTAGGAGAGGGTGACCAGCCAGAGTTTGTGGTCCAGAATGTTATTAGCTACATAGGGAGAAAAGGGGGATGGGGTCCTGCAATCAGAATTTACAGAGCTAAATGGAAAATTAGCAAGCAGGACCTCAAATGTTGTTACCTCCAGATTTCTCCCAGTGCCATGTGCAAGTGAGTGCTGAAATAGGAGGGTAAGGCAGATGAATGCATGGCTGGAAAGATGATGCAGGATGGAGAACTTTAGATTCCTGGAATATTGAATACTGGCTGATGCAGACATGATGGTCCAAAGGCCTTTTTCCATGCTTTGTACTCTATGACACTGGAAGTTTGAAGTTTATTTATTAGTATCATAAGTAGATTTACATTAACACTGCAATGAATTTACTGTGAAATTCCTCTAGTTGCCACACTTCGGCACCTGTTCGGGTACCCTGAGGAAGAACTTAGTACCTAATCGGCATGTCCTTTGATTATAGGAGGGAACTGGAGCACCTGGAGGAAACCCTTGCTGATGCGGGGAGAATGTGCAAACTCTACAGAGACAGTGATTCAAAACACGAATTGAACCTGGGTCTCTGGTAATGTGAGGCAACAGTGCTAACCACTGTGGACCATGCCAGCCTGGGACAGGCTCTGGCAGAGATGGCATGTTGGGAAGACTTTAAACTAACTCAGCAGGGATGTGGAAAATATTACAGAGGAATACCAGGACACACAAAATACTTTGATTCTGTGGAACATATTGCTTGTTTCTGAAAGTCTACCTCACATGTTCTCTCCTCCTGTGTATGGCTGGTTGTTTTAACAAAATGGTACTGCACAAGAGCCATTTTAAAAGATACTTTAGCTTTTCTTATAAATTAAAACTAGGGACAAAATAGGAACTAACTTAATGGCATTTTATTAGGATCACATAATCATGACCATCCCTTTTTTCTCCTCTATGTGCGGGGTATTGCTCACTAGCGGCATTGTACTCAGATCACGTATTGTACAATTATACACACAGCATAAAGCTCACCCTCCTTTTCCTTGATAGGGTATTAAAATTTTAATCAAAATGAACACATCCCACCTCAAGCATCCTTGGACTCTGTAAGATTGACAGTTTATGAGCTGATTTGTGTTTTAGGTCCAAATTCAAGAACTAGATTGAAACTGCCTAACCTAATTTCACAAATGGTTTTGGAACCAGCAGAGATGGTCAACTTGCATAACTGATGGCTGGATTTTTTGTGCTTACCCCAGCCCAACGCTGGCATCTCTGCATCATGGCTGGATTTGAACCAGTTCCTTGAGCTAAAAGTACACTTAACTCATAATGCACTGCACCAGAAAGTAAAATTGTTTAGTAAGACTTAATAATTCCATGTCCTTTAAGTCTGCCTTTGTTTCAGAATGCAGTTGTTTGACCATTTTCATTCCCCATTATTTTAAAAACGTGAAACAAACAATTTTCTTCTGGAAAAGTGTTGCCAGTAGCAACGTAACTGTGCTTTGTAGAAGTGAGCATGTATTTTGTGGAAAAAAATCTATAAATTAACATCTGATAATCATTAGTCGACCGAAGCCCAGTTTTAATTTCAAGGTTAAAGCCCAGGAGAAAGCTGCCACTTTGAAAATGTTGTTTTCCTTTCTTTTAACTTACTAATGTGCAGCTGATCCCTGTTGGACAGCCGTTAGGAAACAGGCATTAGTCTCCTTACCTCCAGTTTGTGTACTTGGAACTCGTGATATATCAGGTGCCAGGCACCAAGTGCCATAAGAGGTGAAGAGGTCACTTTCTTTAGTGAATCAATCTTAATACTGGGACGGGAGCCAATGGTTATTTAACTGCTTTTATGTTGGCACCGTTTTAATTTGGATTCTGGTCATTCAGGATCCAAGAGCTGATTCCCAATGCGCATGTTTCTACATCTGGCTCCTATACCTTGGTGGCAGACTTGCATACCAGTTCTTTGTGGTCTCCTCTGTGGATAGGGGAGTCAGATTTGGTCCCAAGTCAGAATGTAAATGAAGGTTTAAGCTCCCATAGAGTGAACAATAGATCAATGTGAGATGTTGGTTTCTGCCATTTGTTGATTACTCTGAATTTTAAAAACATGTTGGTTATTACCTATCGCTAGTGAGACAGTACATGTAATTATATTGTTTGAAGTTGCAATTAAAATGATGGTCATGTACTTTGAACCATTGTTGCAGTCATTTATTGCAATGATTTTAGATAAATATCTATAACATTTTCCTTTCACTTATTGATGGAACTCACAGCCAAATGTGTACCAAACAATTATCAACTATATTGAATCAACATTCACAGGGAATCTTGTTCTTTAAGCTTGCCTCCAATGGAGCAATAATTCCATGATCTGTCTGAAAATTATTTTTTAATCAAAATTATTGTTCCAGTAATAATTTACCTGAAGTAGAGTGCCTTTGGATTTGCTAGGACTGCCACTCCAAATGTAGATGGTTTAAACAACTTGTTAGTACATGTTCCTCTCTCTGGTCAGACTCCATCTTCCAGTGTGATCTTATCTTCCAATAGCGTTAAGTCAAAGACTCTGTCTACACTTCCCGCTGCCTCGGCAAAACAGCCAGCATAATTAAGGACCCCACACACCCTAGACATTCTCTCTTCCACCTTCTTCCTTTGGACTAGTGACTAAGGTCATGTACCAACAGACTCAAGAATAGCTCCTTCCCTGCTGCTGTTAGATTTTTGACTGTACTTACCTTGCATTAAGTTGATCCCTGTCTACACCCTAGCTATGACTGTAACACTACATTCTGCATTCTCTCGTTTTCTTCTCTATGAATGGTGTGTTTTGTCTGTATAGTGCACAAGAAACAATACTTTTTACTGTATGTTAATACATGTGGCAATAAATCAAAACTATTCCACCTATCATTGAATCTGACACTGGCAATCTATAGCTAGATTAGGAAACGGATTCAGTTATTTCATCATCGATGCAGCCATTTTCCCCTTTAGTACCATCATGTATGCAATCAAAATTTAATTTGTATTTATTTAAATTATTTAAAATAATTTACTTTTCTATTTAGAATTCAATTCAAAGTAATATAACTGAAAGAGAAGCTTCCAGGATTAGTCAGCAAATTAAACAGTGTCATACAGATCAGGAAAATCCCACATTTGATTCTCCTTCTGCGCTGAGTTAGTTAATCACAGCCAGGATAAAGTTGGCAGCTTCATTTAACCTTAGCACCACTAGATTAGGCAGCCAAAAATTGGCCAGAGTTCCTGCATTTGTTCACTATGCAGTGAACTGTGCTGCAAGTGAAAATGTGTAGATGTCAGCTGAATAGGATCAACGTTCACTGTGATACACCCACAGTTGAATAGGCTGCAAAGACTTACACACTATTGAGGGTCATTTCAGGGACACACCTGAAAGAAATCAGTATCACTCACAAAAGGATGTTTTCAAGGTGCGGAGGGGAAAATCGACAGAAATATTAGAAAAGAAGGCAATCGAAATGCACAGTTTACAAAAAAAATTTTGAAAACTGTGCTGGCAGTTAGAATTAATTTTATTCTAAGCAATCATCCAGGATGAACACAAAGTATTGGCAACAATACAAACATTCAAAAATAGTCATTTGCATGTAACAAGATTCAGTAAATTGCAAAATTACATTGACCAGAGTAAGAATTGACTGCAGAAGTAAATCCATGAACACATAGAAATCAGCAAAATAAGGTAGAAGGTGACTAATGCACTGTTTCTCTGACTTATTGGCAACGGTTAAGCTTATTGGCTCAAATTTCAAAGAACTTTACATAAAACTTAGACTTATCTCTGTTGTTAGTGGATTTGCAGCCAGAAACCTGTACAAGTGCCAATATGTCTGAGCACACAGTATTATGGTAAATGTAGGGCAGTCTGTTTCTCCTTATTTTAGTGATTTACAGGTGTTTGCGAGTTTTTAAAATTTAATTATACTTTTGCCAATATAATTAAGGCAATAAACCTATTTTAAAACATCTAAACAGTATAAAAGTGCAGGCGTTTTTTTAAACAACATGATATACATGGGATATTATTTATTTCATTCAGAAAGCTTTAAATATATATTACTTTAATGTAAATAGAGCAAACATATTTGTGCATAATATCCTATCTGAGCTATTTAGCTCTCAATGTATCAATGCATTTTTCAACATCTACAAAAAATTAAATATTTTTGTCACAGTGTCTGATATCCTATTGAGATTATCATAAATTACTGTATTGGATTGTGGCAATATATCTACTTTTAAGGGCATTAAAGAATGGTTTGATTAAATAAAAACAGAAAATGCTGGAAATACTTGTCAGGTCTGACAGCAGCTGTGGAGATAGGAACAGGGTTAAAATTTCAGCCCTGATCTTTCATCATAGAGTCATAGAGGTTTACAACATGGAAACAGGCTTTTTGGCCCTACTTGTCCATGCTGCACTTTTTTTTAACCACTAAGATAGTCCTAATTGCCCACATTTGGTCCATATCCCTCTGTGCCCATCTTACCCATGCAACTGTCTAAATGCTTCACCTGATGTAAGATCATAGACTTTAATTTATTATTGTCACGTGTATTAGCGTACAGTGAAAAATATTGTTTCTTGCATGCTATAGAACAAAGCATACCATTCATTGAGAAGGAAACAAGAGATTGCAGAATGTAGTGTTACAGTCATAGCCTGGGTGTAGAGAAAGATCAACTTAATGCAAGGTAAGACTATTCAAGAGTCTGACAGCAGCAGGGAAGAAGCTGTTCTTGAGTCGGTTGGTACATGACCTCAGACTTTTGTATCTTTTTCCCGACGGAAGAAGATAGAAGAGAGAATGTCCAGGATGCGTGGGGTCCTTAATTATGCTGGCTGCTTTGCCGAGGCAGCGGGAAGTATAGACAGAGTCAATGGATAGGTGGCTGGTTTGCTTGATGGACTAAGCTACATTCATGACCTTTTGTAGTTCCTTGCAGTCCTGGGCAGAGCAGGAGCCATACCAAGCTGTGGTACAACCAGAAAGAATGCTTTCTACGGTGCATCTATAAAAGTTGGTGAGAGTCGTAACTGACATGCCAAATTTCCTTAGTCTTCTGAGAAAGTAAAGACTTTCTTAACTATAGTGTCTGCATGGATAGGTTGTTGGTGATCTGGACACCTGGAAATTTGAAGTTTTTCACCATTTCTACTTCATCCCCATTGATGTAGACAGCGGCATCTTCTCCTTTGTGCTTCCTGACATGGATGACAATCTCCTTCGTTTTGTTGACACTGAGGGAGAGATTATTGCAACATTAATTCTTTCTCTCACCACTGATGTTGCCAAGTCTTGATGCATTTGACTCAGTATCTGACGAGTTGCGAGTTGGGCGGAACATTGCGCAATCATCAGCGAACATCCCCACTCCTGACCTTACAATGGATGGAAGTCATTGATAAAGCAATTGAAGATGTCTGAGCCTGGAACACTAGCCTGAGGAACTCATGTAGTGATGCCCTGGAATTGAGATGACTGACCTCCAACAACCACAACCACCTTCCCTTGTGCTAGTTATGTCTCCAACAACCAGCAGAGTTTTCCCACTGATTCCCCTTGACTCCAATTTTGCTTGGGCTCCTTGATGCCACACTGATCAAATGCTGCCTTGATGTCAAAGGCATTCACTCTCATCTCATTGCTGGAGATCGGCTCTTCTGTCCATGTTTGAATGTCTGTGATGAGTTCAGGAATTGACCCTGATGGAACGCAAAATGAATGTCATAATGCAGCCTAAGCAAGTGCCGCTTGGTAGCATGATTGAAGACCTGCCCCATTGCTTTATTGATGATTGACAGTAGACTGATGGGATGGTTATTGGCTATGTTTTACTTGCACGCTTCTTTTGTGCAAGACATGCCTGGGCAATTTTCTCGTTGCCAATTAGATGCCAGTGTTGGAACAGCTTGATAGGGGCATGGCAAGCCCTGGATCATCCACTCAGAACATCTGGTTGAAGATTGTTGCAAATATTTCGGCTTTATGATGTACTTGGCTCCTCCATCATTGAGGATGGGGATATTTGTGGAGCATCTCCACCAGTGAGTTGTTTAATTACCACCATCATTCATGACTTGATGTGGCAGGACTGCAGAGCTTAGTTCTGATCCAACGGCTATGCAATCACTTCACTCTGTCTATTATAATACAGATGCTTATGCTAATTGGCACGCAAGTTCTGTTTTGTAGCTTCATCAGGTTGTCACCTAATTTTTAGATATGCCTGGTGCTGCTCCTGGCATGTTTTCCTGCTCTCTGATTTGAACAGCACTATAGAGGGTAGCCTCAAGGTGAAGGTGGGACTTTGCCTCTGCAAAGATTGTGCAGTGGTTACTCCTACTGATAAGTCATGAACAGATGCATCTGTGGTAAGTAGGTTGGTGAGGATGAGGTCGAGTATGTTTTTCCCTCTTGTTGCTTCGCTCGCCATCTGCTGCAGATCCAATCTAGCAACTACGTCCTTTAGGACTTGGCCAGCTCAGTAGGTAGTGATGCTTTTGAACCACTCTTGGTAATGGATATTAAGCTCCACCACCCAGGGTATATTCTGCATCCTTCTCACCCTCAGTACTTCTTCCAAGTGGTGTTCAACATATACCAACCAAGTAAGGACAGCAGATTTCCTTCCCTAAAGAGCATTAGCGAACTGGATGGCTTTCATGTCATGGTCATCATTAGATTTTTAATTCCAGATTTTTATTGAATTCAAGTTCCACCATCTGTTATGGTGGGATTCGAGCCCAAGTCTAAACAGGGAAAACATTAAAAGAAAAAGGACAACATAAGAAGCAGTGGATGAATTAGAAATATGGAAAGAAAACAAAATTATACACTTCTGAGCTTTTCACATGAACAACTAGATTATTATTGACTAGCACACTGAGGTTTTCATGTGGGCATTTTTCCTATTCTTAAAGATAACAATGACATTCCTATGCATTTTTCTGCAAATGCATGGAAATGAACTCTACTACCAAATACAGTGCAATATAATTATTCAAACAATGTAAGTGTTTAAAACATTTAATTTTAGTGTTCCATTCATTCTGAAAGTTTACATTATTGATGAAACAATTAATGAGATTCTAAAGTCTCTTCTTTTGGTAAATTGTTCCATAAATCTGTTTTCACTGGCTATTTCTGGATCCTTGTCTTTGTTCCACACTCCCATTCTCTGACTCCAAGCATTACTTCTTAAAGAACTGTTCCAGTCAGCAGCACATAAAATGTTGGATTAATTCATTGGACCACCAAACTCTGATGTTTTGTAGAGCTGACCATTCTGTCTGTTGCTGAGTTACATGGGGACCAGTTTCAAAAATGTAAACTCCTCCTGGTTCTGTTAGTGAGAAACATTGCTTGGTACTAATAGACCAGGCATCTGATTTGGAGCTAATTCAAGATTAAAGAACGGTTTATTTGCCCTCCCAAAAGGACATTTACGAGTTGGTCATTACACAAATGTTGGTTTGGGCCTTTGCTGGATGTAAAACAGATACTAAGGACTCCTTAAGAGCATATAGCGAACAGAGAAATCTACATTGAAAATATGCCACCATTCTCTTCAGCAGAGACACATCACACTCCATTAAATGGTAGCAGTTGGGCATGTGGACCTTGCTTTAGTAGCAACTACTCCTCATTCTGTACTCCATTCATCAAATTCTGGTGAATACATGTTCTCAATCCTAAATTTCCCAACAACTGTTATCCTAAACCTTGGAGCTTCCTACAATGAACTCCTAGTAAAGGATCTATGCAGGTTAGCTTATGGTATGTCAACCACTTTTTATGCTCTAGAGATAAAGACACATACTCACCATGAGCCTGACACTATGAGCATACTGAGCAGCAGGTCAATGAAGACTAATGTCTTTGAAACTATTCCTCTTCTTTAAATGTTGCACTAATGAAAGTAGGGGGAATAGAAACCCTTTCCATTTCAAGCACCCATGCTAATGTTAGGTTCAGAATGTTCAACTCTTTAGGATGAAATACATTAGGACTCATGTTCCAGCCTAGGCCACTGTGCCATCCAATTTTTCCATTTCTTCTTTACCTGTCATAAATTCACCTTACACATCAGAGTTTGGTCCCAGATTTTTCAAGCAAACCCTTTTGTTGCCTGGATAGAAGTCGTGAATTGTGAAAGTGAACTTTTGACATGCAACCTTTAACATTAGTAGGTTTTTGATAGTATTGACAAAGTAGAAGAATGACCAAAATTTGCTTAACTACTTTCAATTATCAAAGGAAATATATCTACACTTAAGCTGACACTTACCTAAGATTTGAAATTGATGTGTTGACAATATCAGACCAATTCTATTGATAGGTCATCACAGGTATAAAAGAGAATGCAGGGGGCAAAAACAGCACAGCAACTGAAGGCTATCTATCACCTCTCAAGATTCAAGAGGGAAAGAAGCTCTCAAGTGATATCTGAAGCTGGCAGAGTTAAGAGAACATACCATCTCATGAGTGAAAGGTACCAAATCAGAGAGAATTTACAGAAAGAGGAATCAACAGAGGAACCCCAAAAGTTTCAAAAAACCACAAAGCCTGTTGTATTTTTTGAGAGTGACTGAATTCTATTATTGTTATTACAATCTAAGGCACCAAAACACATGAATAACTGCAAGACAAACCTCATGTAAATTTAGACCACTGAGATCCTCTTTTAGACCATGCAAAGGAATAGATGACTCCCTGAAAAGCTTTGGGAAAAGATTTTCTACCTGTTTATGACTTCTCATGGGAGATTGGAATATATCAGGGCTCAAGCTGCAAAGGTTTTTCAAATTTCTTTGGCAGCAGTTATCTCTGAGGTTCACTGACTCTGTGGCATCCACACAGAGGTCAGAGTGACACAGCAATTTCTTGTGCAGGAGTGAATAGCTTGGCATATTCTTGCTTTATTATTGTGTCACTCAATATCGATAGCAATTTTTGGATAACTGGCTAGTTACATTTTCCTCAAGAAATTAGTACATAACAGTCATGGGCAAGTTACTTATTTTGCAATGTGATTTGTTAGGCTTGTTTGAAGGGCAGTTAGAAGTCACATTTAGGCAAGAGTGGGTAACCTGGGGAGGTTTCCTTCACTAAATAGTGGATGAGTTGAATTTTCACATTAACTCATAGCTTAAAGGTCACTTTCCCCGGTGCCAGTTCTTTTTATTTCAACTTAGAAAGAAAAGCGGAATACAAATTTTCATACTGCCATGGCGTGTTTATTCATGCAGATTGTTGGATCACAAGTTCAATGATATCGGACACTCCCTCAGTACTTCACTGAAGTGTCAGCCTTGATTATGATCTTGAATGTGAGATAACCCAGAGCTCTGAATTGATGTGGGCAGAGTTCTGGACAGCACGGAGGATGCCAGGGTAACTGCTTTAATTGAATTTCATGTGATTCTTAACTACTGCCTATGACTGTCACTAAGGAACTGGAAAAACAAGGACGGCAGGTGCATAAAACCACCATCTCCTGTCAGTTTCCTTTCAAGTCATGTACCCTTCTGACTTGGAAATGTATCACTGTTCTTTTACTACTGTTGGTTCAATGTGGAACTCCCTATCCCTATCAGCTCTGAGTGTGTACCTACATTACACTCAATGACACTGCTAGAAGGGGAGGAGGGGGGAGGAGGGAAGGGAGAGGAGGGGGAGGAGGAGGGGGAAGGGAGAGGAGAGGGAGGGGGGAAGGGAATTCCCCATCCATCCCCTCCTTTCCCATCCATCCTCCCTCCTCTCCTTGCCCCCTGCCCCCTCCCCCTCCCCCTTCCCCTCCTCTCCCTTCCCCCTCTTCCCCTCCTCTCCTTTCCTCTCCCTTCCCCCTCTCCCTTCCCCCTCTCCCCCTCCTCTCCCTTCCTCCTCTCCCCTCCTCTCCCTTTCCTCCCCTCATTCTCCTCTCCCTTTCCCCTCCTCCTCTCCCTTCCCTCTCAAACAAAGAACATTACAGCACAGGAACAGGCCCTTCGGCCCTCCAAGCCTGCACCAAAAATGCTGTCCAACTTAACTAAAACCCCCTACCCATCCAGGGACAGTATCCCTTTATTTCCATCCTATTCATGTACTTGTCAAGAAGCCCCTTAAAAGTCACTACCATATCTACTTCCACTAACACCCCCGCCCCCCGCCACCCCCCCTACCCAGCAACGAGTTCCAGGCACCCACTACTCTGTGTATAAAAAATCTGCCATGTAGATTTCCTTTCAACCTCGCCCCTTGCACCTCAAAACTGTGCCTCCTAGTAATTGACTCTTCCACCCTGGGAAAAAGCTTCTGACCACTCTGTCCATGCCCCTCGTAATCTTGTAGGCTTCTATCAGGTCACCCCTCAACCTCTGTCACTCCAGAGAGAACAAACAAAGTTTCTCCAATCTCTTCTCATAGCTCATGCCCTCCATACCAGGCAACATGCTGGAAAATCTTTTCCGTACCCTCTCCAAAGCCTCCACATCCTTCTGGTAGTGTGGTGACCAGAACACTACATTCCAAGTGCGGCCTAACTAAGGTTCTATAAAGGTACATCATGATTTGCCACTTTTTAAACTCAATACCCCGGCTGATGAAGGCAAACATGCCATATGCCTTCTTGACTATTTTCTCCGCCTGCATCGCCACTTTCAGCGACCTGTGTACCTGCACACTAAGATCCCCTTGCCTAACAATATTCTTAAGGGCTTTGCCATTTATTGTATATTTCCTATCTGTATTAGATGTTCCAAAATGCATTACCTCATGTTTGTCAGGATTAAACTCTATCTGCGATCTCTCCACCCAAGTCTCCAACTGATCTATATCCTGCTGTATCCTCTGATGGCCCTTATCACTATTCACAAACTCGCCAATCTTTGCCTCGTCCGCAAACATATTAATCCCAGTTACATTTTCCTCCAAATCATTTATATATATTACAAACTCCTCTCTCTTCCCCCTCCTCTCCCCATCCTCCCTCCTCTCCCCATCCTGCCACCTCTCCCCACCCCCCCAACCTCTTCCCACCCCCCACCTCTCCTCACCCTCCACCTCTTCCCACCCCCCCACCTGTTCCCACCCCCACCTCACCCCATCCCTATCTGCTCCCCCTTTCTCTCCCCTTCCTCTTTCCCTCCCCTTCCCTCTCTCCCCCACCCATCTCTCTCCCCCTTCCCCCTCTCTCCCCCTTCCCTCTTCCTCTACCTCCCTCCCCCATCTCTCCCCATCCGTCTCTTCTCTCTTCCACCATCCCCTACCCCTCCTCTCCCCCTTCCCTCCCACCTCTCCCCCTTTCCTCCCATCTCTCCCCCTTCCCTCCCATCTCTCCCCCTTCCCTCCCACCTCTCCCCCTTCCCTCCCACCTCTCCCCCTTCCCTCCCACCTCTTCCCCTTTCCTCCCATCTCTCCCCCTTTCCTCCCATCTCCCCCCCTTCCCTCCCATCTCTCCCCCTTCCCTCCCACCTCTCCCCCTTCCCTCCCACCTCTCCCCCTTCCCTCCCACCTCTCCCCCTTTCCTCCCATCTCTCCCCCTTCCCTACCACCTCTCCCCCTTTCCTCCCATCTCTCCCCCTTTCCTCCCATCTCTCCCCCTTCCCTCCCATCTCTCCCCCTTTCCTCCCATCTCCCCCCCTTCCCTCCCATCTCTCCCCCTTCCCTCCCACCTCTCCCCCTTCCCTCCCACCTCTCCCCCTTCCCTCCCACCTCTCCCCCTTTCCTCCCATCTCTCCCCCTTCCCTACCACCTCTCCCCCTTTCCTCCCATCTCTCCCCCTTCCCTCCCATCTCTCCCCCTTCCCTCCCATCTCTCCCTCTTCCCTCTCATCTCTCCCCCTTCCCCTTTCCCCCTCCTCTCCCCTTCTCCCCCTCACTCCTCCTCTCCCTTCCCCTTTCTTTTCCCTTCCTCTCTCTCCCCCTTCCCACCTTTCCCCTTCCCCCCTCTCTCTCCCCTTCCCCCCTCTCTCTCCCCTTCCCCCCTCTCTCTCCCCTTCCCCTCTCACTCTCCCCCTTCCCCTCTCACTCTTCCCCTTCCCCTCTCACTCTCCCCGTTCCCTGTTCACTCTCTCCCTTTCCTGCTCACTCTCCCCCTTCCCTCCTCCTCTCCCCCCCTCCCCTTCCCTCCTCTTCTCACCTTTCCCCCTCCTCTCACCCTTCCCCCTCTTCCTCTCACCCTTCCCCCTCCTTCCCCCTTCCCTCCTTCCTCCTTTCCTCTCCCCCTACTCCCTGTTCCTCTCCCCCTTCCCCCACTTCCTCTCCCCCTTCCCCCCTCTTCCTCTCCCCCTTCCCATCTCCTTTCCCCTTCTCTCCTTCCTCTTGCCCTTCTCCCTCTTCCTCTCTCCCTTCTCCCCCTACCCCACTCTTCCTCTCCCCCTTCCCCCCCTCCTTCCCCTTCCCTCCCTCCTCTCTGTCCTCCCCCCTTCTCTCCCCCTTCTCCCCTCCTCGTTCAGAAACAATGGAACTGTTGCATTAATGTACAAAAACATTTTATTGATTGTTGTTCAAACATTGGTATATTTTTGTAAGGAGTTTGAAAAGATGAGGCAATTGAACATGTCATAGTGCAGCTGCTAACACAAAATATTTAGTTAAATGTTAACATGGTGTCAAAGATTTGTATTTATAGCATTTATGTTAATAAATATTTTCCATTAAACTGCAAAATTCTACTGATGCCTTATAGAAACAAAACTAAACATTTAAATCTGAAATTATACAAATGCTTTATTGAAACATACATAACAGTTAAATATCAGAATTATAAATGAAGTAAGAAGGGAGGAGAGTACTAATGACAAACACATTTAGATTTTGCAATCTCATGCAGGTATTCAAATCAACGTCCGAGAAATTCTGACCTCTCACCTTCTCAATTAAATTTTCAGTTTCCGTATTCTAAATTAAAACATATGGCATTTATATAACATTCATAATAATATAGTGCAGATTAAAATAGTTTCCCAGATTTCCCATACTTTTTCAGAAGACTAAGGAAATTTGGCATGTCAACTACGAATCTCACCAACTTTTGCAGATGCACCATAGAAAGCATTCTTTCGGGCTGTATCATGGCTTGGTATGGCT
The DNA here is from genome assembly GCF_965287045.1 of Carcharhinus amblyrhynchos. NCBI lineage: Eukaryota > Metazoa > Chordata > Chondrichthyes > Carcharhiniformes > Carcharhinidae > Carcharhinus > Carcharhinus amblyrhynchos. The sequence goes on from NC_137328.1 coordinate 97,157,200, forward strand.
CCTGCTCTGCCCAAGACCGCAGGAACTACAAAAGGTCATGAATGTAGCCCAATCCATCACACAAGACAGCCTCCCATCCATTGACTCTGTCTACACTTCCCGCTGCCTTGGAAAAGCAGCTAGCATAATAAAGGGCCCCATGCATCCTGGACATTCTCTCTTTCACTTTCTTCTTTTGGGAAAAAGGTACAAAAATCTGACGTCATGTACCAACCAACTCAAGAACAGCTTCTTCCCTGCTGCTGTCAGACTTTTGAATGGACCTACCTTGCATTAAGTTGATCTTTTGCTACATCCTAGCTATGACTGTAACTCTACATTCTGCACTCTCTCATTTCCTTCTCAACGAGTGGTATATTTTGACTGTATAGTGTGCAAGAAACAATACTTTTCACTGTATGTTAATACATGTGACAATAATAAATCAAATCAAAATTTAGAATATTCTAAATTAAAACATACATACACATAAGCATGCTGCATGTAAAGCTATATAATAATATAATGCAGATTTAAATAGTGGTCTCACAAATTTAAACAAATAACAAAACCAATGTATACATTTAATAATATTGATCTTTAATCATTAAAAAACTAGAAATTATGTTTAAATGAGCTAATAACAATAGGATTAACTACTCAAAATAAATAGTTAATAAAAATAAGAGAAAGCTTCACCATATCTTTCAAAACAGCAGGGAAATCCTTCCGTTTTCAATGTAAATCTTTCTCTGTTTTCAATGTACACCTGCTATTTTCACACTGGACCTCAATGGGTTTTCCCAGTTTGGCCAATTCATGAGAGGGTGTGGTTCAGGTCCTTATGCTTCATGCTGCGACCTGTGGAGATGGTTCCGCTGAAGACCGAAGGTTGCTGCTCCCATCGGCAGTTCCAGCTCAACTTTTCAGGATAGGTAAATGCCCAAAAATTCCTCTTATTTCTGACAGACCATAGCTTCTGCTGGTGATTGGAAGTTATGGGCTCGCAAGTTAGCATGCAGGTGCAGCAAGCAACTTGAAAGACAAGTGGCATGTTGGCCTTTATTGCAAGGGGATTGGGGCACAAGAATAAAGAAGTCTTGCTGCAGTAGTAAATGGTTTTGGTGAGACCACACTTGGAATATTGTGTGCAGTTTTTGTCCCCACATTTAAGAAAAGATACACATGGATTGGAGATGCTGCAGTGAAGATTCATTAGATTGGCCCCTGGGATGAGAGGATTGTACTATAATGAAACGCTAAGCAAGTTTGGTGTTCTTTTTGTGTTTAGAAGAATGAGAGGTGGTCTCATAGAAACCTTCAAATTTCTTAGGGGGGCTTGATAGGGTGGATGCTGTGAAATTGTTTCCACTGATTGGGGAGTGTAAAACAGAAGGTACAGTATAAAGATATGGGACCAATCATTTGGCACTGAGATGTGGAGAAATTACTACACTCAAAGGCTTGTTAACCTGTGGGATTCTCTGCTCCCGAGATGTGTGGGTGTCCTGTTGTTGAATGTATTTAAGGCTGGCATTGTCAGATTTTTGCTGCCTTAGGAAATTAAGGAAGCGGATGGGAAAATGAAGTTGAAGCACAAGATTAGTCATGGTCTTACGAATGGTGAAACAGGCTTGGTGGGCTGTGTGGTCTACCGCTCCTGTTTATTTTGTTATAATGGATGGGCAATAAATGCTGGCTTTGTCAAGTGATGGCCACATCCCATGGTTTTTTTTTCAAAACTGCACCTCATTCATAAATTGGCAAGAACATTACAAACTTTTCAAAATGACCATCACACAAAAAGCACTAATATTCAAGTTCTTTACATACATCAAGTAATATTCTGAGATGCTTCAATACAGTAAAGAAGTTTGATATATTTTATCATAAGAACATAAGAACATAAGAAATAGGAGCAGGAGTAGGCCATCCAGCCCCTCGAGCCCGCCCCGCCACTCAACAAGATCATGGCTGATCTGTTGTGGCTCAGTTCCACTTTCCCGCCCTCTCCCCATAACCCTTAATCCCCTCTCTTATCAAGAACCCATCAACCCGCTTCTTAAAAATATTTAGCGAGGCAGCCTCCACCACTTCAACGGGCAGAGAATTCCAGAGATTCACCACCCTTTGAGTGAAGAAGTTCCTCCTCAACTCTGTTCTAAACCGCCTCCCCTTTATCTTGAGGCTGTGCCCCCTAGTCCTACTGTCTTTTTTGAGCGGGAAGAGTCTCTCCACCTCTATCCTATCCATCCCATTCATCATCTTATACGTCTCAATGAGATCTCCCCTCATTCTTCTAAACTCTAACGAGTACAAGCCCAGTTTATTCAGCCTCTCCTCATAGCTCAATCCCCTCAACTCCGGTATCAGCCTAGTAAACCTCCTCTGCACTCCCTCCAGGGCCAAAATATCCTTGCGCAGGTGCGGCGCCCAGGTCTTACAAATGTTGCAAAGTTATTTTTAAAGGTTGCCAACAGAAAAATGTGGCACTCAGGTGCTTCGGTACAGTTTTTAAAGTTCAGTTACAAGTAGGCTTACATTTTTGAAATTCATCTTAGGGGCATGGGCGTCGCTGACTGGCCAGCATTTACTGCCCATCCTTAGTTGCCCTTGAGAAGGTGATGGTGAGCTGCCTTCTTGATCCACTGCAGCCCACAATCTGTGGGTTGACCCACAATACTGTTAGGGAGGGAATTCCAAAATTTTGACACATTTCATTAACATTGCATGACGTTACTGTGGAAATCCCCCAGTTGCCACACTCCAGCACGTGGGATCCATTTAACATTGACTGGAGTCATGATGTGGAGATGCTGGCGTTGGACTGGGGTAAACACACTAAGAAGTCTCACAACACCAGTTGAAGCCCAACAGGTTTATTAGATAGCAAAAGCCACTAGCTTTCAGAGCGCTGGCTCACCTGACGAAGGGGCAGGCACACTCCGAAAGCTACTGGCTTTTGCTACCAAAGAAACCTGTTGAACTTTTAACCTGGTGCTGTCAGACTTCTTACATTGACTGGATGCATGCAGTGAGCCATTCGGCCGGACGCCGGGGTGCTAGCCGGAAAATGAACTCAGGCAAAATATCCATGTTTGGGGACATTGGCAGGGGCCAACCAATCAGGTGCAGCGGGTGGACAGGAGTTGTCCAATGGGTTTGGTTCGGGGAGCGGACGCGGCCAATCAGCTGCGTGTCTTTGTATGCGGCAGCCAATGGGGTAGCAGGCGAAGGGCAGCGCCACCTGGTGGAGCGGCGTGTTCTCTGGCTCCTGGTCCGGAGCTGCCGGAGGCTGATCGCCGGGGCTGCGGCACCCAGGGCTACAGTGCGTTCACTCAGTCACTGCTGTGAAGGTGCCCTCCTCCCCCCGTCCCTGCTGAATGACACGTTGCATCAGGAGTTAAGCCCGTGGTAGATGACAGAACAGAAAAGCTGCCGAAGTCTCTCTTTGTACCTGAGGCAACTTTTCTTTTTTTTCGTTATAATCAGGTGCAGCCGAGTGTGACGACCAGCTGTCACCGACCAAAACAAGAAGTTGTGGGGGAAAAGTCCCTGGCAACGGAGCCTGTGGCTGGGGCGAGTGTTTGCTGCTCGCTTGGGTCTTTTGTTTTTCTTTTTTTCTCTGTCAAATATTCAGCCACAGTCGCTGACGTGTGCAGCCTGCATGACTCCCGAGTCGTGTCCATCTCCTGAAAGATGCCAGGAAGCCATCAGTGGAAACAGTGAAAGATGGATGACATTGTCTGAGTTCTCCTGAGTCCAGACGTGGAGCAATTAGTTGTTCGCGAAGGTTCTGGAGTGCTCCCGGGGACGAAAGAACAAATCCAGACTACTACTTCAGGTATGTGACTGGGAGCTTATTAGATTCCCCGCCCCACACTTCTCTTTCCCATTCAAGTCAGGGGGGTCCAAGTATCGCCCGTGGTAAAGTGCTGTCAAAGAATCCCCAAACAGCAGCATCGCTGCAGCACCACTTCCAACAACAGTTTGATGTGAGAAACAGAATGACTTGTTTTAAACAAAAACAGCAAAACTTATTAAAAACTTATGGGTTTGTATCAGTTAATTCTATTTGCAGTGGTGCTAGGATTTCTAATTTTGATTGTGAATTGTTTGTTCCATCACCAAGTGTGGGTTACTGCCAGCAGTGTGGCAGGTTAGCATCACCTTGAAAGAGGCATGTCAGCGTTAGGTATTATTATGATGTCTTGATTTTTGGAATTATCCTACCAAAATAATTTAAACTCTGTTTGGTCCGCTCAATGTGACTTTATGAAAGCTCACTTATTTTTGTTTTTTTTTCCCCATTTTCACTTTTAAATTCATCGAGTGTAACCTGAGTAAGAAATAGTTGGCTTGCATTTGAACTTGGCATTGAGTTGCCTCTCATCTCTGCAGTTCAGTACTTCCAGCACTTTCTATGTTTATTTCACATTTGCAGCATCTGCAATATTTTGTTTTTATCCTAGCATTCAATTCTTGTGATTGGACCAAGTCTGTGATGAGGTCTGGAGCCAATTGGCTCTGGCAAAACCCAAACTTGAGCGTTGACAAGAAAGTTACAGTTGATCACAACTGTAGGTGGCTTGTGTTGTGATGATTAGCAATAGACTGAAGAGCAACAATTGGATCTGGTCTTTGATTTGGTTTATTATTGTCACATGTATTGGGACGCAGTGAACATTATTGTTTCTTGCATGCTATACAGACAAGGTATACCATTCATAAAATACATAGGGGAGAAAGTAAAGAGAGGGTGAAGAATGTAGTGTTACAGCCATGATAGAGTGTAGAGAAAAATCAGCTTAATATATGGTATCAGAGAGTTTAAAAGAGTTAGCGTACGGTTTTCAGAGCATAGAACGGGTGTAAAAGATAGAATTAGTGGGTATGCTGGGATCAGCTCGCAAGAAGTTGGCCTCGCTCGGGGGTCATATTGAAATGGCGTTGTGTACCTTGACAATTTTCTGCATTGTCTAGTAGAGCCAGTGTTGTAGCTGTCTTCGAACAGTATAGACAAAGAGTCAGCTGGTTCTGGGACACAAGTCTTTCAGTGTTGTACCAGATTGATGTTGTGTGGGCCTTTTTTGTGCCCACTGAAATTAGTCTCATGGAGTGAATTGTGTTTGCTGCATGTAAATGTAATGCAACTCTCCCTGGCTCACTCTGGCTAACCTTTATTGTTCTGATTTGCTTCATGCAACTATCAAATTTCTTTTCAAAAGAACTTGTGGATTCTACTTGATAAGCAAATTTTCTAACTTCCCCAATTTCTTTCATAATTATCTTAAAACAGTACCATTGCATTACCATTTTAGCAACCTGATCACCAATCTCTTGCCATTTAACTTGTGCTTTGCTTATGTGACAATGTAATTGAAGGATACATTAACCAAGAAAATACTGCTCGGGTCCAATGTGAAACTTTAAAATGAAATTACAGACCAAGTGTTTATCATAGTGGGGTGCAGCTTCTGCTGTAATGAAATCCTCATGTCATCATGTTCATGCTTGACAGAATCTTTTTCATGTACATCAAGTTGTGTATTTAAAGTAGTAATATCATAATGTATTTCTGAATGCTTGAGTGAGATTCAGACCAAAGAGTTCCCCACACCCATCATCCCTACACCTCATGCAAGTCATGTTAAAATTGCTCCTTGGCTTTGTCCTGTATTATCTCCATTGTGGCCCTGTTGTCCCAGCATCCTCTTTTGTTCTATGTTGCCCGGGAATTTCCTCCCTCCCTCTCTACCTTGCTTTCCTCCTTTGAGACATCCCTTTAGACCTGCTTCTTTGACCCAGATTTTAGTTATCTGGCCTATCTCCTTATTTTTTTTTAATAACGCTCCAGTGAAGTGCCTTGGGACATTTTGTTACGTTGAAGGCGCTATAGAAATATAAATTGTTTTTGTATCTAATTCTCCTGTTTCACCCCCTGGTACTGCATCAGATCTATTAGCTCTGTTTTTTTGCCTAGCACTAAAATGCTGATTTCTATTCTGTTCCCTTTCTTCTGGCAATGTTTCTTTTCTCATTTGGCTTCTTTGCTGTTTTATGACTATGCCATCACCATTTTATGAGCTGCTTGTCTGCAAGGTTGCTGAGAAAATTGTCTTATTGATCCTACCTTTTCACCTCCCTCTATTTCATGATGAGTTAAAATCAATGGCATGACTGAAATGAGAATAAGGAATATGTGCCAAGTTGTGCCCATCACTTACAATGTAGTAAGCTCTTTCTTGGTACCTTGTCCTGATTCACTAGTTTTCTTGGAACCTGGTTTAACATAAACACCCAAAGTGTTGTCAATATGATGAAAATATAGCTGAAATGTTGCTTTTCTGCTGGAATTGTGTTCAAGCGCCTCACAGAAGCATCAAGGAAATGTACCACCACACCACAAAATACACTCTGTGCTGTGACAGATAGGTCTTCATTTCAAGATTAATAAGTAAAAAAAATTTAAATGCAACAATTTTTTTAAAGGATTACTGAATTACAGGAAGGGCAACATCAAAGTTAAAGATGCAATATCTTCACGGGGAGAATGATGTGCAGGATATAGGTCGTGAAAAGATTGTGGGAAATATTGGTGGTTGGTACTTTTGGTTGTAATTGTAATTCTGAAGACTATGACTTAATTTTTTTTTACAGATTCTTGTTGCTTTTTCTTCAAATTTCAAATTTCACAATAGGGTCTCAGAGTAACATTCTTGTCTGCAAAATGAATTTTGTGTTTACCTGGCTTAATTTGTTGCTGCAAATATTAATTTCCACAAGAGCAGCTCTTTCCCTCAAGCTGCCTGGTACACCTGAAAATATCACTGTCTAAAGTTGCTAGTATTGACAGCGAGTTTCAGCTTATCTGCGTGGCTTTTGTATTTGAATATGTGCAGATGCTGAAGACTAAAAAGGATTCAGCACCTTGAGGGTTAAAGGAGAAACTCAGGCACTGCTTCAAAAGAAAAACTGAGGGATAATGCACAGCATTACATGAGGCAAACCAAAACAAGGATTGGCTCAAAAGATTGCTAACACGTTGCCAAACTGCAGATTTATTCACTGTTAACTTGAAACACAGGGAAGTTCTCAAGTCAGAATCGAAGATTCCCATGCTTGTCTTACTTTAATAATTCTCCACAAGGCACAGTGCAAAATATAAGAACATGGGAATGGACTGTACATCCATGGACTTTACAACAGTGACAGAGTTTCTTGTGCATTCTATGGATTTGAGTATATTAAGTATAGACAACTTTCTGTGATTTTCTAGTAGCCAGCTGCCAGCATCAGGTGGTTCGCGTGATCAGGGTCGTAGTGCAGTCACATGGTTTCAGACAAAATCAGAAAACTGGAACTTTCGTCTGAATCCTACTGTTGTGTTTCTGCCACCTTATAACATGTAGCGTCAATTTAATTTTGTTCATTGGCAGTTATAAATTTTACTGTTTTTTTTCCAGTGTTTAGAGCTCCCACAGATTTGACTGAGGTTTACAAATTGAAGGGACCTGGTTGTGTGTATGTAAACCAATTAATTCTACTGAAGTTAGGAAGAATCAGTGAACATACGTAACAGGCTGTGTGAGTGCAAAACTCAGCAGAGCTGAGCAGTTGGTCTTTTCCCAGGGAATAATGAACCTGTGGAACAGGTTTATTTGTTCATATGACGAATGTTGATTCGCAGTATTCTGTCAGGCGAGAGGCGGATCTGTTTCTAACAGAGGTGAAGATCACCTCACTTTATACTGTATTGTAAATCAGAGTCAATGTTATCTTCTTATTGAGTTTTGATTACCTACAGAAAATAAAGTCACACTGGGACAAAAGCTATTTATCTCTGTACAATGAGAATTGCTCATTATGATGGAAGTTTTAATAAAACTAAAAATATACTTACGCATTGTTAAATATTGGTTTAGGCCAGATTATATTTTCTGGCTGGTTGACTGTAATGTTGTTCACTTTTTGCACTGAATGAATAGTTACTACAGGGTTCTTGCTAACTTGGGTAACATTCTCCATTAAACTTGTGCACAAATGGCAGTCTTCGAAGAGAAATGATAGAGCTTCTCAATTTATCTCCATATTTAAGTCAACATAAACCATAAGAAATTTTTTAAACTTGCTACAGTGCAATCTTTTGCAAGTAGTGGAGTTGGTGAACTATTAAAATCAAAATGTCATTTGTATGGTGTTTTGGTAATGTTCCATATGGTTTGGCACTACTTGTTTTTAAAAGAGTCAAATGCTTCCATGCATACTGATTGTGGGCTGCTATACTCCCATTTATTTTAGACCAGAAGAATCAGCTGATTCTCTTGACTGTGAGGCAGTTTGGTGAAAATGGGTGCAAGAATAATTTCAACAACAAGAGTTTGTATAATGATAGAAAGGATTGTAGTGCAGTTAAAGATTTTTGTTAAGCTGTTAGAGGACTCTTATCCGGGTATGAAATGGGAAGTAGGTATGTTTTTACATACTGCACCACTCATAAGGCTGTTTGATGGATGGTTGCTGGGTGACAAGGTATCCTTTGAAAAGTTGACTGATGACACCACTGAGGACAAAGGCAGAGAAAAGATACAATTCCTGTCATGCCTTGACAAGGGCAGTGGTGGAGACACAAAAGCTGTGTTTAAAATGAAGTTTTAGTGCCTTCAATAACCACCAGAGAGTGTGTCCCTCATAGATATTGCGGGCCCTATTTTACCATTCTGATTCTAAGTGCTGGGCGGGCTTGAAACTGGGAGTGTTTTAGATTTGACTTTTAGACTCGTTCTGAGGTGCCCTCATATGCACTCTGCCTGAAAATATCAGCGATTCTGAATTGTGCTGCAGAAGTCTGTGGGTGGGGCTTAATGTATCCAAAATCCTGCAGCTCCAATTGGCACCTCCAAGTGCACATGTGCAGAAAAGAAAATGATAGAATGCTGCTCCCTTGCCACATCCCTCCCGGGCTGGATAATGCTTTCCCCTAGTCCTCACAGACATTGCCTCATCCCCACATCATTACTGACCCCCTTACTCCCCCACCACCCAGACCAATCTCAGGCCCCTTACCTTCCCCTCCCCTTTCTCCTACCAATCTCAGGCAGGGTGATCCCCCCTATCCTTGCACTGATCTCAGGCAGAGTGGCGCTCGGATTTACCTCATTAACTGGAGTGCCTGAGTCGGACTTCGATGGAGCTTGTCTGTTTTGTGCCGGTTCTGGATTGGTAAGTGCAATAGTAAAGGGATAAGTGCCAGTAAGGTTGGACATGCAGCCCATTAAGTCAATTTAAATGCATGCAAATACATTTAAATTGCCGTCATGCCCTTTTGGGCGTGGCCCCGATCATGGCCATTTTTGGGCCTTGCTAAAGGGGGAACCGGCGAGGATTCAGGCATGCCTCCTCATGCCTGAACTTACCAAGTTTTCACATCTGAAAATGAGCGCAACTTGATGGTAAAATTGGGCCCCATGTGTGGATAATTCTTGCACTGGACCTCGAGGACACTGAATGATACCAGACAACAAGAAGAAAATAATGGCCAGAATTCTCCAGTCTCACACCGCTGCTGGTGAGAGTGGAGAGTTTGGTACTTAGCCAGGTCTCCATTCACATTTGTGAACCAGAGAATCCCAGTCACAGATGAAGTCAGAGAATTCCAGCCAACCATGTTTGGCACATGTGGCACTGACGCAGAACTATACTTCGGTGAAAGAAATGAAAACCCATCCGATGTTCAAATTGCCTTAAACCTACACTTGCGAGTGCTACATTTTGATGCTCCCCCCTCGCTGGCTGCAGCACGTAAGGCAGATTGCTGACTCTGCCGTTTGCTGGCTCTGATGACCATGGCAGACATCCTCTGGCCTGCAGAGGCTGAGATGGCTCCACCAGTGAGGGTGCATGCAGTGACGTGGCTGGGTGCTCTTCAATCCGGAGTCTCAGAAGATGAGTTGGTCACCGGCAGAGGAGCTGCTGCCCTCATCCAGAGCACCCTGAGGGAGAGTGCACACAAACAACAGACAGCTCATCTCCCAGCTTGCTAATTATAGATGAGAACCTTGCACAGACACATGGTGCCTCACCCACCTCTTGTACTGGCCTGTATGAGGGATTGCAGGTCTCAGTGAAACCCCAGTTACCCCTGAATCTCTTCCTGGAGATGCTTCTCTCAATGGAGGAGACAGAGGGCTCAGGATCAACACAGTGCTGAGATTCTGCAGGGACTCCATCAGACCATGACCTGCAGACCCTCAAGGATCTCTGCCAGATATCCCCATGCATCCCGTTGGACATCAGCACTTGTCACCTGATGGTCTACTACAGAGGCTCATCACTGCCTTGGTCTTTGAACAGTCTTGGTCTCCAGCAATCCTCCGAATGCTGGTGGCCAGGGCACTTTCTATATCTGTCAGCTCTTCCAAGTGTGATGTGCCCTGACCACAGTGCAATCCCAATTGAGATGATGAGCTATGGCCACTGAAGTGCAGTATAAGGACATAATAAAAACTAGGAGCAGGAGTAGGCCATCTGGCCCCTCAAGCCTGCTCCGTCATTCAATAAGATCATGGCTGATCTTTTTGTGGACTCAGCTCCACTTACCCACCCACTCGCCATAACCCTTAATTCCTTTATTGTTCAAAAATTTATCTATCCTTGCCTTAAAAACATTCAATGAGGTAGCCTCAACTGCTTCACTGGGCAGGGAATTCCACAGATCCACAACCCTTTGTGTAAAGAAGTTCCTCCTCAATTTGGTCTTAAATCTGCTTCCCCTTATTTTGAAGCTATGCTCCCTAGTTCTAGTTTCACCCATTGTGGAAACAACCTCCCTGCTTCTAGCTTATCTATTCTCTTCATAATCTTATGTTTCTATAAGATCTCCCCTCATTCTTCTGAATTCCAGTGAGTATAGCCCCAGACTACTCAGTGTCTCCCCATAAGCCAACCCTCTCAATTCTGGGATCAACCTTGTGAACCTCCTCTGCACCCGCTCCAGTGCCAGTATTTCTCAAGTAAGGAGACCAAAACTGTACACAGTACTCCAGGTGTGGCCTCACCATCAACTTATACAGCTGCAACATAACGTCGCTGTTTTTATGCACGCTGGTGTTTGGCGCTGAGAGTGGATGTGATGGTGGTGCGTCCCTTGGTGCCTCATGTTCAGGTGCAAGTGGGGGGTGTTTCAGGCTCAATGGTATGTCCAGAGCATGGTGATTCTGTGGGATACAAAGAAATATGCCTCCAAGAACATCCTCAGTAAGTATCTGTATAATCACAAGGGTACCTTTCCCCAACAGAAATGTGTCTCGTTTTAGCCTTAAGAGCAGTCAATCTGTGGAATTTCCAGATATGGCCTTCTCATTGGTGATGGAACAACTTTCCTGCACATTCTCCATGCTCTGCTCTACGCACTGAATTCTTACTGTCTCACTGAATCCTGAAGACTGTGCTCAAGGTCTAGGGCATCCATCTCGAATTGAATGAGTATGGTGTGGTTAGGCATTCCACCACCCACACGTGTGATCCTGTGCATTATGGCTTCTCTTCTGAATGTGAACAAATATTACAATTAGCGAAGCTTTCTCTAGCAACATCATTCCAGCTCTTGAGCCTCCCACCTGAATGCCCAGCAGTAAGTGTCCCTCAGATTGAGATTCCTCATCTTTCCGTACTCTGCGAGTACACCATCCTAGGTCTCCCACTCATGGCATTCAAAGAGAAATGTGCAATTTAACACTATGCATCTCGAACTCCAAAGTGCCCTCACTGATGCCCACTCTCCACACCTGGTTGGTTCTCACCGTTGCGGAGAGCAGAAAATTATTGGAGCATTTCTGGCGCTGGTGGGATGGTCTCCCCCACTATTCAGCAGAATCCGTACATTGTGCGGGTCACCCTCCGATTGCGTGCACACATCCATAAAACAAGGAGCAGATTGCTCAGCAACATTGGTAGCTCATCTGCCATGTCCAACTGGTATAGAGGCCATCTGAATGATCACTCATCTGCCTGCCCCATCTCCGCGGTCCTTCCTCCCACTCCTTACAGTCTTCCGACGGCTGCCCACTCTCCTTTTATTCGACCACTCCCCCCGCCTCCAGTCACCCATTGACCTGGCAGTTGCCAAGTTCCTGCCTCCACCATTGGCACAGGACCTGTGTCCTGCCACGATTTACATTGATGTGGAGATGCTGGTGTTGGACTGGGTAAACACAGTAAGAAGTCTCACAACACCAGGTTTAAGTCCAACCAGTTTATTTGATAGTAATCCCACAAGCTTTCAGAAATGGTGTTCCTTCGTCAGGTGTGTGGAAGGTTCTGATTAGAGAAAGGCAAATAAAGACACACACAGTTTATAGTATACTGATTAGAATGCAAGTCTTTGCAGCTAACCTGCTATTCAAGTCTTAAAGATACAGACAATGTGAGTGGAGATAGCATTAGCACAGGTTGTCTCCATGCAGGACAGTAAGTGAGATTTTACAAGTCCAGGCAAGTCATGGGGGTTACAGATAGTGCGACGTGAACCCCAGATCCTGGTTGAGGCCATCCCCATGTGTGCAAAACTTGGCTATCAGTCTCTGCTCAGCGACTCTGCGCGGTCGTGTCGTGAAGGCTGCCTTGGAGAACGCTTGTCTGAAGATCAGAGACCGAATGCCTGTGACTGCTGAAGCGTTCACCAACAGGGAAGGAACAGTCTTGCCTGGTGATTGCCGAGCGATGTTCATTCATCCGTTGTCATAGCATCTGCATGGTCTCCCCAATGTACCATGCTTTGGGACGTCCTTTCCTGCAGCGTATCAGGTAGACAACTTTGGTTGAGTTGCAAGAGTATGTGCCGTGTACCTGGTGGATGGTGTTCTCACGTGAGATGATGTCATCCATGTCGATGATCTAGCATGTCTTGCAGAGGTTGCTGTGGCAGGGTTGTGTGGTGTTGTGGTCACCGTTCTCCTGAAGGCTGGGTAGTTTGCTGCGAACAGCAGTCTGTTTGAAGTTGTGCAGTTGTTTGACGGCAAGAAGTGGGGGTGTGGGGATGGCCCTGGCGAGATGTTTGTCTTCATCAATGATGTGTTGAAGACTCTGGAGAAGATGTCATAGCTTCTCCGCTCCAGGGAAGTAGTGAATGACGAAGGGTACTCTGTCCATCGTGTCCCGTGTTTGTTTTCTGAGGAGGTTGGTGCGGTTTTTGGCTGTGGCGCATCAGAACTATCATTCGATGAGTTGAGTGCCATTTCCTGCTCTTATGAGGGCATCTTTCAGCATCTGGAAGTGTCTGTTGCAATCCTTCTCATCTGAGCAGATGCTGTGTATATGCAGGGCTTGTCCATAGGGGATGGCTTCTTTAACGTGTTTAGGATTTACATTGGCCATCCCTCAGCTGATCAGCCAGTATGAAATCGGGATCAGGCTGCAATCATGAGCGTGAGGGGGTTTCGCAACCAATCTCGTTTGCCTTGTACACCCGACATGTTCAAAACTTAGGGCATGATCTTCTTTGCAAAGTGAGTTTGTAATGAAGACATTTCTGATAGTCATCCAGAATGTCAATGTGTGTAGGATATGCAAAAATATGTAAAAGTAAATAAATAAGTAAAAATATGGGTAACTTTTAATCTGATGCAAAAATGCCTTAATGTTGAGTAGTCTAGAGTTGAATTCTTGGCTTGCAACATGATGTCTGAGTTGCTTAGACGGAACGTATTCCTTTGGTATTGAAGAAATTGATGCTGCAGTACTGATTCATATTGAAATTATTGGAAAACAGAAGGCAAGACGTAACAGTTGTTTTCAGTCTGAAATTGACCATTCGAAAACTTCTGTAGCAGCGTGCTGGATAATATTTAGTTTCCAATTCACACTGTAAAATTGAGTACAGTTAAATCTGACCATTGATTATGAACACCAGTACAAGAAGTGCTATGGTGTCGCATTCCTAAAATAAGACCATTTTTCACATTAACTTTCCAAGCTCTTGGTTGTTTTTTGTATGTGAAAACTATAATTTATGGCACCGTGCCCTGGTTATCCTGCAACCTCTTCAGTTTGAACTATGTTATTTTTTAAAAAATCATTTGAAGGAAATCTGACCCTGGGTTGCCAAGCTCCCCTGAATAAAGTTGACATGACCCTTAAGTTCTGGTGCAACGGGTTTGAAGAAAGTTGTCATATTGCTTTATTACTTGTTGGCACAGATCCCTGCTTTGCGGCTACACCAGTTTCAGGAAAACTTCAACACTTTGGAATTGAGCTGCTGAAAGACTGTAAAGTTTAGTGGCAGGATTCAACAAAATCTTTGTGTTGAGAAAGACATTTTGTTCAAACTGTTAATCCTGTTGGCAGGTATTTTCTGCACTTCAGTTACCACAAAAATACTACAAAACTTTAACAATGAAATTAAGTTTTTTTTTCATACTTATGTAGCATGTAGGTGTCGCTGATAAAGCCAGCATTTGTTGCTCCTCCCAAATTTCCCTTGAACTAACTGTCTCGCTGGGCCATTTCAGAGGGCAGTTGAGAGTCAGCTGCTTTGCTGTAGATCTGGAGTTACATGTAGATCAGACTGGATAAGGGCGAAAGATTTCCTTCCTTAAAGGACAATAATGAACCAGATGCGTTTTCACATCATCGATAGTTGTCACAATCACAATTACTAAGACTATCTTTATATTCCAGATTTATTAATTGAATTTAAATTCTACCAGCTGCTGTGGTGGGATTTGAACCCACATCCCCTGACCATTAGCTTGGGTCTCTGAATTTCTAGTTCCTTGACGTTATCGCTGCAACGCTGTTTCTCCAGTATCTACCAGTCATTTTTGCGGGTGGCGTGTCCATTGGCTGACATAGTAACGTCAAATCAGCTGGAATGTGACTTACTGGCTGGATTTGCAGAAAACAAGTATTTTCAGTAATAACATCAAAAAGTGTTTATTTACAGAGTATAGAAATCTCTACAAACTGTAACAACCAGAACTTATGCATGACTGAACTGCAGCAAGCTGATTTCATCAGAAATATATAGTGAATGGAAAAGAGTAAAATATGAATTATCTGTGTGAATTTAATCTGTCACTTGCAGCAGCGCAGCCTGCAGGCATAATTGATGGGGGATTTTTTTTATTCATTCGTGGGACATGAGTGTCACTGGCTGGCCAGCATTTATTGCCCATCCCTACTTCCCCTTGAGAAGATGGTGGTGAGCCGCTGCCTTGAATGGCTGCAGTCTATGTGCTGTGGGTTGATTCACAATGCCATTAGGTAGGGAATTCCAGGATTTTGACCCAGCGATTGTGAAGGAATGGCAATATGTTTCCAAGTCAGGATGGTGAGTGGCTTGGAGGGGAACTTGCCGGTGGTGGTGTTCACATGTATATGCTGCCCTTGTCCTTCTAGATGGAAGTGGTCGTGGGTTTGGAAGATGCTGTCTAAGAACCTTTTGTGAATTGTTGCAGTGCATCTTGTCTATAGTGCACACTGCTGCTACTGAATGTTGGTGGCGGAGTGAGTAGGTATTTGTAGATGTGCCAGTCAATTGGGCTGCTTTGTCCTGGATAGTGTCAAACTTCTTGAATGTTGTTAGAGCTGCACCCATCCTGGTAAGTGGGGAGTATTCCATCACACTCCTGACTTGTACCTTGTAGATGGTGAATAGGCTTTGGGGAATCAGGAGGTGAATTACTCGCCACATTATTCCTAACCTCTGTGCTTATGTGGTGAGTCCAGTTGAGTTTCTGGTCAATGTTAAGCCTAAGGATGTTGACAGTGCGGGATTCAGTGATGGTAACACCATTGAACATCAGGGGTGGTGGTTAGAGTGCCGCTTATTGGTGATGGCATTTGTATGGTGTGGATGTTACTTCTCCACCCAAGTTTGGATGTTGTCCACATCTTGTTGCACTTGATCATGAACTGCCTCAATGTCTGAGGAGCCTTGAATAACGCTGAACATTGTGCATTCATCGGTGAACATCCTCACCTCTGACCTTGTGACGGAGGGGAGGTCATTGATGAAGCAGCTGAATATGATTGAGCCTAGGACACTACCCTGAGGGATTCCTGCAGAGATGTTGTGAAGCTGGGATGATTAATCCCCCACAACCACAACCATCTTCTTATGTACAAGTTATGACTCCAACCAGTGGAGTTTTGCCCCCGATACCCACTGACTTCAGTTTTGTTAGGGCTCCTTGATGCCGCACTCGGTCGAATGCGGCCTTGATGTCAAGGGCTGTCACTCTCACCTCCCCTCTGGAATTCAGCTCTTTCATCCATGTTTGAACCAAGGCTGTAATGAGATCAGGAGCTGAGTGACCCTGGCAAAACCCAAACTGGGCGTCACTGAGCAGGTTATTGCTGAGCAGGTACTGCTTGATAGCACTGTTGATGACCCTTTCCATTACTTTACTGATGATCGAGAGTAGACTGAAGGAGCAATAATTGGCCAGGTTGGATTTGTCCTGCTTTTTGTGTACAGGATGTACCTGGGCAGTCTCCCACATTGTTGGGTAGATACCAATGTTGTAATTTGTCATTTCCGTTTTGGATAGAAATAGTGTTGTTAGTACCTGCAGTTATCTTAGTTGGGGCTAGGAACGCAGTGGGAAGGAAGTGGAATCGTTTTGGACTTGAGGTAGCTGCACTTTGACAAGCCTGATGGTGGGAGTTCAGAATCAAGTCAATCCTCTCCGACAGACTCAGTAATCTGATAGCGGAGTCAGTGAGTTGTCTCATCAGTCCTGGTAAAATATGCTTACTGATTCCTTAAAGGTAGGTGGATTTGAATCAGGATAAGTTGCCAAAATGTATCAGTAACCTTTGGTGTTAGGCTGCAACACATAGTGCTGTTTTAATCACTTGCATACATCATGCAGTTCCCCAAGACTGCCTTGTTAATCTGTACCTTTTAAATCTTTGCACTGAGGAAAGTAAACTGCCATCCCTAGAAAGAGACTGTGCATTCCATTTTAATCAAACAAAAGCTCTACTTGTGTGAATCTTCGTAACTCCTAGAAATTCAATGTGGGAGTAAACTGAGCCATGTGTGCTTTTCATTCACAGATAAGTACTCTTGAAAGTTGAACTGAAACCATTTTTCAGGATGCTTTTTTTTACTCCTTGCAGAGACTGAGAATTCTGAGGTACGTAGCTTGCCTCCTGACTCCCCAGAACCTGACCACCATCTTCAAGGCACAAGTCAGGAGTTTGATAGAATACTCTCAACTTGCCTGGATGGGTGCAGCTCCAACAACACTCGAGAAGCTTGACACCATCCAGGACAAAGCAGCCTGTTTGATTGGAACCCCATCCAACACTTCAAACATGCACACCTTCCACTGCTGACACACAGTAGCACCATACAGGGGGCAATATTCCCAGAATTAGTCAAAGTGGAAGGCTCAGTCAGAAAACTGGCATGTGATTCTCCAGTTGCATAGACTAGTTTCTTCTCCAGGTTTTAAGCTTCTGTAAAGAAAATAAATGAGTGACCGTGGTTTATGCTGTCACTCTGGCATGGGACTCCTCAAGCCAGCAACTGGCTTCACATAGATCAGAAATAAAAATAACATCCCCCTCCCCTCCCTCTGTGGAGGTATTGGGGGCTTTCCCCATCCACACAATCATTTCCGGCATTTTAACCAACTCTCCCCCCTCCACACACACAAATGCCCCATGGGGCTCCCACTAATGTGCCCCCAGCACTGCCCCCTGGCACAGGTGAGCACTGCCAACCTGTGCCTTGGAGGGATCCCCTCAACAGGTTCACGACCTGGTGAACTTGTTGTAAACATCAGCAAGGTATGAATATTCAGTAAAGGGGGATCATGTGTTGGGGGGGTGAAATTAATATTTAAATTTATTAAAACCAGATTCTCCATATGTAACAACATAAAAGCTTCTAGTCTCTCTCTTTTCCACCAACTCGAAGCCCACAATTACCGCTTAAAAAACTAGTCAGAGGTATTGAGCTGGACCCTAATTGATGCAAATTGGTCCTATATTCTTCTAGGAACCTATAAATATATTGGGGTGTATGAATTTGTCAGAAAATGAAAACACAACAGAATGGGAAAGGATATTTCTTGTCCATGGACCTACCAGAAGAAGCTTATACCATGGAGGGGAAATTGGGAAAATAATTGTTAAAATATGTTATAGAACAGCTTTCATGGAAAGGCGATTATAACTGTTGGTGGTTAGGACAGAGAGGTTTGGCTTTATATTTTGGCATAATTATACCCTGCCAAAAGGAAGATTATGCCTTGGGCTTAGATTTTCAGTTTGCTCCTGTCTCTTTCTCTCTCTCTTTCTTTCTCTCCAGTCAGTTTCTCATTTTATTACAATTATTCCAGTGCTAAATTACATTTTGGATCTAACATGTTTATCGTATGTAAACCTGATACTACCCTTTATTAGTATTAATGCTTTGTTTATGAACAGACGAATTGTCATTAATATGGTGTGGCAAACTTGTCTTAAGTTGATCCCTCCCCCTCAGCTCACCCCAGCAATGGTCTGCCACTGCCCAAGATAAAATTCAGGACTTTGATTCAGTAAGTTTCTAAATAATGCAGTCTTGTGTCATGCCAATTACCCTTGTACATGAAAGATCAATGATCAGATATTCTTTCAAATGCATCCCTATAGTGATGTTTGTTGTGAAACAGAATTTAATCCAGCCAGAGTCCAGACATGCACATTCCTCTGCATGTATGCGAACAAAACAAATAACAAAGTAAAGAAAGGAAAACGTGTAATTATCCATGGCTGGTCTAATGAGGTGCCTTAGCATGTCTGGCTAATTTCCTGTATTTAATCAGAACCTTGTATCTTTTCAACTACATCAGCCAGAAACTGGAAGGGAAAAGTAATTTGTCAGTCAGTTTCCTTGTAATAATATCATAGTGAACTGATTGATCTGTGCAAATAACTTGACTCAGAAATTTGGTGGTGCCCATCGGGCAGTTAGGGATGGGTAACAAATGCTGGCCTTGCCAGTGAGGCTAACATTCCCATGAAAGAATAAAAATTAATGTGGAGGTGGGTAGGGGGCACAGTGCATTGGCATACGGTTAAGTGACTGTGTGCATGAATAGTGAAGTCCAGGATATCCCAAATATTCCGCTGTTGGTCTTATATCTGAATGAAGATTGGATTGCAGCTGGTGTAGAAGGAACTTCCACGGAAGTGAGAGAAAGTGTCTGTGAGTGAAGGAAGGGTGAATGCGGGGTTTGGAGAACATAGAACAGTACAGCACAGTACTAGCCCTTCGACCTTAAATGTTGTGTTGAGCTATGTCCGAACCCAAGATCAAGCTATCCCACTCCCTAGCATTGTGTGTTCCATGTGCCTATCCAATAACTGTTTGAAAGTTCTTAAAGTGTCCAACTCCACTATCACAGCAGGTAGTATATTCCACACCCTAACCACTCTCTGAATGAAGAATCTACCTCGGACATCCCTCCAATATCTCCCACCATGAATCTTATAGTTGCGCCCCCTAGTAACAGCTACATCCGTCCGAGGAGATAGAGTGGATGTGCAAAGACTATCTAGCCCCCTCATCATCTTATAAACCCCTATTCAGTCACCTCTCATCCTCCTCCACTCTAAAGAGAAAAGCCCCAGCACCCTCAACCTTTCCTCCTAAGACCTACCCTCCAAACCAGGCAGCATTCTGGTAAATCTCCTCTGCACTCTCTCCAATGCTTCCTCATCCTCCTTATGGTGAGGTGACCAGAACTGCACACAATATTCCAAATGTGGTCTCACCAAGGTCCTGTATAGTTGCAGCATAACCCCACGATCTTAAACTCAACCCCCCTGTTAATAAACGCTAACGCACTATAAGCCTTCTTCACGGCTCTATCCACTTGAGTGACAACCTTCAGAGATCTGTAAGTATGAACCCAAGATCTCTCTGTTCCTCTGCATTCCTCAGAACCCTGCCGTTGACCACTAAATGGATTAGCAAACTTAAAAATAAAACAAAAAAAAGAGGAAAAATAACCACAGTACGTGAACTGCAGTGATTCAAGAAGGCAGCTCACCATCACCTTTTCAAAAGCAACCAGGGACGGGCAATGAATGTTGGCCAGCCAGCAACACACACATCCCATGAATGAATAAAAAAACAAATAGAAATAGTAGCGATCCCAATATCGAGTGCTAGCATTTCCGACTCTTCTTAATCTCCCACCGTGACTTCAATCCTTGAACTGGAATAATTTTTTTTTATACACTGTGTTTTACCTCTGCTGCCGTGCTCCATCCCAACTCCACCCTCCCCTCCCTTCCTCCACACCCCTGCCTGCCCAACCAAGTTTCTCCTCGCCCTTTACCTTTTTAACCTGTCCCTATGTGTTCCTACATTGATCCCATTTCCCTTTCCCTTCGTCTCTGCAGGGTTTGAAATGTTATTTTTCCTTTTTTTTGTTTTACTTTTAAGTTTGCTAATCCATTTAGTGTCACGCTTGTTTAGCCTAAGCTTTCTGATCTTGGGTATGCACTTTTTCCGCATGTCCAACATTAATCTTTTAAAGGTGTTCTATTTGATGATGACTGAACATAAATACTTTAATCTCAAAAGAGTTACAATCAGTTGCAAAGGGAGTCAGCATTTTCTTTAGTTGTATGACATCGAAATTACAATGCAGAAGGAGTCTGTCCGGCTAAACCAGTCTGTGTTGTTATTTATACATAAGCAATCGCTTGAATTCTACATACCTGCCTGATCCCATACTCGTTTATTTTCTTCATTAACCTTTCTGAAATATTAAGGCAGATGGGTTAGCTGCAGTGAGACGTTACTTATTAGTGTCACAAGTAGGCTAACATTAACTCTGCAATGAAGTTATTGTGCAACTCCCCTAGTCGCCACACTCTGGCGCCTATTTGGGTACAGTACAGAAAGAGGCCATTTGGCCCATCGAGTCCGCACTGACCACAATCCCACCCAGGCCCTACCCCCATATCCCTACATATTTTACCCACTAATCCCTCTAACCTATGCATCTCAGGACACTAAGGGGCAATTTTAGCATGGCCAACCCACCTAACCTGCACATTTTTGGACTGTGGGAGGAAACCGGAGCACCTGGAGGAAACTCACGCAGACATGAGGAGAATGTGCAAACTCCACACAGACAGTGACCCAAGCTGGGAATCCAACCCAGGTCTCTGGAGCTGTGAAGCAGCAGTGCTAACCACTGTGCTACTGTGCCGCCCATACTGAGATACTGAGAGAGAATTTAGCATGGCCAATCCACCTAACCAGCACATCTTTTGCACTGTGGGAGGAAACCGGAGCACCTGGACGAAACTCACGCAGACACGGGGAGAACATGCAGACTCCACACAGACAGTGACTCAAACCAGGAACTGAACCCGAGTCCCTGGCACTGTGAGGCAGCAGTGCTAACCACCTTGCCGCCCCATCTGCATCTGCCCCTCAGTCAGACTTCCCACTGAGGAGGGAATGAGACTTCTGCCCCTCAGTGGGAAAAAGCCCTGCCCTTGAGAGCTGTCAGCCACTCAGATTGGCCAGCAGTCCTGCAGCCAGGACTGCAAAGAGAGGATGAAGGAGAGTAATGGCTGCTGAAGAAAAGTAGATGCTGGACTATTCGGATGGAAAGAGATCTGGGAGCTTAGGGAGGGTAGAGATGGATATGGGGGTGAAGCTGGGTTTTGGAGGGCAGGCAGTGAGAAAGGATGGAGGAGAGTTATATTGGGCGTTGGGGAGAGGAGAGGGGTGGATGGGGTAAGTGCCCCAGATGCACACAAGGCACAGTGGTTAACACAGCTGCCTCACAGCCCTAGCGACCCGGGTTAGAATCCGGCCTTGGGGTGATTTGGCTATGGTGGAGCTTGCACGTTCTCCCTGTGCCTGTGTGGGTTTCCTCCGGGTGCTCCGGTTTCCTCCCACACTCCAAAGATGTGTGTGCATTAGGTGGATTGGCCGTGCTAAGCTGCTCCTTAGTCTCCCAAGATGTGTAGGTTCGAGAGATTAGTGGAGTAAATGTGGGGTTACGGAGATAGGGTCTGGGTAAGAACCTCTTTCTGGGAGTTGGTGCATACTCGATGGGCCAAATGGCGTGCTTCCTCACTGTAGGGATTCTTTGTGAATAAGGTGCCACACTCCACTTCCTTTCCATTATTTCTCATCTAGGCCACAAAAGAACAGCCTGCTGGTCAGTGCCAAGGCTGTTAAGATGTGGGCAACATATTATCCTGGTTCATAAGCATGCTAACAAGCCTAATTGACCTTTAATTATTTATTTAAATATGGTGGCTGATTCTGGAGTCCACCTATCTCATGTAATACATGGGTCAGGTTTGGAGACAGATGGGAATTGGTGGGTTAGCCACCTGACGTATTTTACGTGCTCCCCTGTTGAAAACACACTTCCAAGGGTCTCTGCTTCAATCACTAACATGCCTTGCACATTCCATGGTCTTTTGACCCTCCTTACTTAAAGAAAACAGAAACGTTGCTTCTATAGACTGCCCTAAATCTTTTGAATTTTATATTGTATCCATGCCCCCTCATTCTACACATTCCATCCCTCTATCTGCTTATTCACACCCCTTAATTTTAAACATCAATCAAATTAACCAACAATCTCCTCAGTTCTGTGGACATAGTCCCAGTACTGTGTACAGTTATGGTCTCCTTACTTGAGAAAGGAAATTCTTCCACTGGAGTGGGCACAAAGGAGATTCACTAGGTTGATTCCAGTGTTGAGAGGGTTGGCTTATGGTGAGACAGTGAGCAGACTAGGGTTATACTCATTGGAATTCAGAAGAATGAGGGGAGATCTTATAGAAACACATAAGATTATGAAGGGAATAGATAAGATAGAAGCAGGGAAGTTGTTTCCACTGGCAGGTGAAACTAGAACTGTGGGCATGGCCTCAAAATAAAGGGGAAAAGCTTTAAGACCGAATTGAGGAAGAACTCCTTCGCCCAAAGGGTTGTGAATCTGTGAAATTCCCTGCCCAGTGAACCAGTTGAAGCTACCTCATTGAATGTTTTTAAGGCAAGCATAAATAAATTTTTGAACAGTAAAGGAATCAACGGTTATGGTGAGTGGGTGGGGTAAATGGAGCTGAGTCCACAAAAAGATCAGCCATGATCTTATTGAATAGCACAGCAGCTTTGAAGAGCCAGAATGGCCTATTCCTCCTTCTAGTTTTTGTATTCTTATATTCTTATTTCAAGTCTTTTGTATTTATATTTCCTCAGAGTGGTGTCTGAGTGAATTTGTATGATAACCTTTCCCTAATGTGTCAACATCCTTCTCTTGTAAACTCCAAAATAATACAATTGCTCCAACTGTGGTCCTAGGAAAGTTTTTAGAACCATAGAATCTCTATAGTGCAGAAAGAGGCCATCTGGCCCACCAAATTTGCACTGATTCTCTGAAAGATCATGTCCTTAACCCTGCGCTAGTCCACCAAACCTACGCATCTTTGGACACTAAGGGGCAATTTAGCGTGGCCAATCCACCTAGTATATCTAGAATCTTTGTTACATCTCAACTTTTCCTATATACGTGATAAAAGCACTTAAACACTGTAGGAAACTCGCAAATGACTTGTACCAAATTGGTGAAAGAAAAGTAAAATTACAATACAAGATCCAAGGAGAAGGAAAATCTGGTGCAGGTAACCTGATCCATCATCTGTGTCCATTCACATTGGTTAAAGATTTCATTATCTTTTGAAACAACTTTTCATACTCCACAAAAACAAGCCCAGCAATTGTGATTGTGTTGTGTGCAGAGCAAAAGATCTATATCCACTGCTATTAGGATTTCAAGTTTGTGTTTTTAATTCGACTTCAGCAAATTTTGTTGTATAGTGTTTTATAATTTGCATAGTTCATTATGAATCATCTAAAATTTTGTTATATATGTATCTTTATAGATGTATCTGCCATCTATTAATCCTTAGGGCTGGAATGATAGTAAGCTGTTATGATCTCAGAAGAAGGAAGCCATTTTTGCTTAGCCAGAGGAAGTCAATCTGACAGATATACGACAAGTTGTAAAGCAAATCCTTCTGAGTTTATTCAGGTGATGAGAGGCAAATGAAAAAGGTTTCCTTGAATTAGAACCAGTACCAATGTCTTTGAAAGAATAAATAAAGTAGTGGAGATGGTTTTGGGGTAAACGGAGTAGACCTTGCAAGATGATGGATAGAAAGTTGAATTTAGATAGTGTCTTTCATGACTTTGGACTGTCCCAAAGTACTACCAAGTTAATTAATTCTTTGAAATGCAGTCTCGATTATAGGCTGCAACCTGCCCGGCCTGTTCACCCCAGCTGCAAATCCCGATATGGACACAAACTCTTGCAAGAACCATAATGAGATCTTCCCTGCCCCCATCCCACTGCTGGCGACGTTATCAGGTTTATACGCAGTGAGGATGAGAACCTGATTACCATCAACTTGTATAGATTTAAGTGTGCCAAAATGGCAAAATGCCTCCGTTTTTGAGTATGTCAGATGTTCACCCTCGCCGACGGGAATCAATACTGCTCTCTAGTAGTTAAGGTGACTGCGTCGGGGTGTGAGGGCCAGTGTAGCCCTGGTTGGTCAGGGACATGGTAGGACAATGCACTGGCAGTGCCAACCTGGTAGTGCTGACTTGCTGGGATGGGGTGACAATGGAGAGATAGGGGGAGAATGCCAGCAATGATGGATGGGGAGGAGGATGGAAATATGTTTGGGGGAGGGAGGGGAGTGGAGCGGGAATAGATGGGGGAAGGGTTAACTTTGAGAGGTATACGAATCTCTCTGGAGCTGGACTTGCTGGTGACTTTAGGCCCTGCACCTCAAGAATGACCACACAAAACACTGCTTTTATTTTGATAAAGTGTCAGAAGATCTGGAGAGAAAACCTGGCTGCTTCTCTGGGCAGAAACACGCCAGTTTTCAGAGAGAACTTGGCAGTTAATCTGCCCATAATGTAGGAAGTGCAGCAACCAGTTTGTGCATGGCAAGCTCCAAAATCAACAATGACATGAATGACCAGACCACGTTTTTTTAAGCCAACAGTTGAAGGATAAATATATGTCCAGGACACTGATGTGAACTCCCCAACTCCTCTTCAAAGATCCTGCCACACTACTCGATGTCCATCTGCAAGCATAGATGGGCACTCTGGTTTAACCTCTCAGGTGCAGGATGGATGGCACCTCTTGCCTCAGTAATGTACTGAAATGCCAACTTGAGGTGGGACTAGTTGGTCCAGAAGGGTGACAGTCATGCCTCCAGCCCACTAATGGCTTGGCCATTAAATGTGTACAGGGTAGTTAGTGTTCCCCTTGGTGGGAGGAGGGGAAATCCAGTGCTTTGTGTAATTCCACCCATAGTCACTGCAAATAGGTGAAAAATCAAATGGTGAAAATTTTAGAAGATAAAAGTGACAAGAAGTGAAGTACTCAATTGATTACAAACTGCCTTAATGCATGTTTTTCTTTTGTGTTCACTGTGGGCTTGAGCAGTCTAACTGGCATGGAAGTTGAGTTTCTGGGGAGACGGAAGAAATACCAAAAGGAATAATAATGCTCTAAAGAATAGAACATAAATCTCTGAAGGAAAAAGTGTGTGCAAGAGAGAAAACAGTAAATTACAGGCCAGTTAACCTCACATCAGTTGTTGGAAAAGTGCTGGAATCTATCATTAAAGAAGTGTTAACAATGCACTTAGAAAAGCATAGTATGATTAGAACATGTCAACATAGTTTTACTAAAGGGAAATCCTGCATGACAAATTTATTGCAGCAGGATGTAAGTAGTAGAATACATACAGGGGAACTAGTTTTTAAAATATTCAGTTTATAGGATGTGGACATCGTTGGCTAGGCCCACATTTATTGCCCTTTCCTTGTTATAGAATCCCTACAGTGCAGAGGAGGCCATTGGGCCCATTGAGTCTTCACTGACCACAATCCTACCCAGGCCCTATTTCCGTAACCCCATATATTTACTCTGTTAATCCCCCTGACACTGGGGTCAATTTAGCATGGCCAGTCAACCTAATCGGCACACCTTTGGATTGTGGGAGGAAACCGGAGCACCCGGAGGAGACCCATGCAGACATGGGGAGAATGTGCAAACTCCACCCAGACAGTGGCCCAAGCCAGAATTGAACCCGAATCCTAGGCGCTTTGAGACAGCAGTGCTAACCATTGTGTTGCCACTGTTGCCCTTTGGAAAATGGTAGATAGTATGGAAAGAGGACAAGTCCCTGAGTCCTGATGGACTCTGTTCCAGGGTCTTAAAGGAAATGGCTACTGAGATAGTTGATGTGTTGGTTTTAATTTTTTAAAAATTCCCTAGATTCAGGCGAAGTTCCATTAAATTGGAAAATAGTGAATGTAACCTTTATTCAAAAAGGGAGAGATCCAGAAAGCAAGAAATGTAAGGAACTATTATTAAAGATAAATTGAAAGTAATTGAGCAGGCTAAATTAGGTTTAGTGAATGGGAAATTGTGTTTGACCAAATTATTGCACTTCTTTGAAGAAACAACTTGTGCCGTGGATGAAGGAGAGCTGATGGATGTACAGTACTTAAATTTCCAGAAGGCATTCAATAAGTTGCCATGTCAAGAGTTATTGTGGAAAATAAAAGCTCATATGAATGGCTAGATAACAGAAAGTAGAGAGTAGACATAAATGAGTTAATTACATGTAACGAGTGGTGTGCCAGAGGGATCAGAGCTGGGGC
Organism: Carcharhinus amblyrhynchos; assembly: GCF_965287045.1. Lineage (NCBI taxonomy): Eukaryota > Metazoa > Chordata > Chondrichthyes > Carcharhiniformes > Carcharhinidae > Carcharhinus > Carcharhinus amblyrhynchos. The sequence goes on from NC_137328.1 coordinate 97,183,916, forward strand.
CTCAACTTTTACAATCTCTATAAATAACTTTGATGAAGGGACAGAAGATTTGATTGTTAAATTTGCAGATGCTACAAAGTAGTAGGAAAGCGTGCTCTGAAAAAGGACATAAGGAGGCTACAGATGGAAACAGGTTAAGTGAATGGGCAAAGATCTGGCAAATGGAATATAAAATGGTAAAATACGAAATTGTCCATTTTGGCAGTAAAAATAAAAAAAAGCATATCTAAACGGTGTGAGATTGCAGAGCCCGGAGATTCAGAGGAATGTAGACTTCCCTGTATATGGATTAGAAAATGTTAGCATGCAGGTACGACAATTAGGAAAGCTAATAGAATGTTAGTGTTGTGAGGGAAATCGAAAACAAAAGTAGAAAGATTATACTTAAGTTTTACAGGACATTGATGTGACCAATTGGAGAAGTGACTGCTGTCCTGTGGAAAGATAGATGGACTTGAAACCTTAATTGTGTTTCTCCCTGCACAGATGCTGCCTGACCTGCTGAGTTGATCCAGCATTTTATGTTTTTATTTCAGTAAATTGGTCCTGGAATGAGGGGATTGTCCTATGATAAGTGGCTGAGTACATTGGGCTAATCTTCTGGAGTTTAGAAGAATGAGAGGCAGAGATTGTTGCTGCTGATTGGAGAGTCAAACACGGGAACACACATTCTGGATAAGGGAAAATCATTTAGGACTGAAATGAGGAGAAATTATTTCATTCAAAGCATTGTGAATCTTTGGAATTCTCTACCCCAGAGGGCTATAGATGCTCCATTGTTTAATACATTTAAGACTGGGAGAAACAGATTTTTGATGTCTCAGGGCGTTAAGGGATATGAGGAGCAGGCACGAAAATGGAGTTGGAGCCCAGGGTCAGACATGATTGGTATTGAAAGACCGAGCAGGCTTGATGAACCAAATGGTCTACTCTTGCTCCTATTTCTTGTGTGTGTAAAGGACTGATATAGCCACATCATATGCCATGAAATATTATGCATACTTTCAGTTACCATTCAACTAAAGGATATCCATACAATAATATTGTGGGACTTGGTTGTTGTAACATGCTATTTTTCTTGTCAGTCTAGTGCATACACATGATGAGTCCTCGAGTTCTCCCTTGTTATTTAGGTGTCAACTTCTGGAGGGATTGTGGGGAACATGATCTGTGATACATGGCTGATGGCCATTCCAGCCTGAGGATGATTTTGAAGGCCTGTCCCAAAACTGCTCACAATGATCTATTAAATTTATGCAGAAGATGGACAGCAATGGATTATAGCCTAACTTTCTTCATGTCAGTTTTCTGTCACACAGTTATTTATTAAACTCTTATACTTTTTAAAGCTAAAATGTTTATATAAATGTATTTAAGTATTTAAAAGCATCCTGTTTTAAGGCTTACTAGATAAGGAGAAATATTTACATTTCTTTTGCAAAATATTTCACTCTTAGGAATTAAAGATCTTGTTTTTTTAAATCTTGTGATTTTTCTTTTCCATTTGCACATGAATTCAACTTGGCAGCATAACCTGAGATGTGGTCAGTGAGGAATTTCTGGAATCGTCTGCTTGCATGATCTTTTTTTTAATCTGTAGGTCCTACCTTAACTTGCATATTAATAAAGCATAAGTTTTGAATTCTGCTATTGCACATATATACATTTATAGTTTATAAACTCTTCATTCTACAGTGCTCTTTCTTTTTAATGTATTAAGAACAATACTGACATAACATTTTAGCAATGAACACAAGCTGATATGTATTTTTCTAGGGATAGAGAGCAGAAGTTGTGGAGTATCTCTGTTTTACATGTATATTCTTGTGGACACATTGGTTTTTAAATACTCTAGAGTAAGTCTGATTTCTTTTAGCTGCCAGAAATCTTTTGTCATGATATAGTTAATGCTCGCTGGATTGTTAGCTCTGTTGCAGCAAGACTGACTATGGGATGGGATAAAACTATTTTTTTGGGCAATGCTGTCTTTGTGGTTGATGAGAGCAGTAAATTCCAAACAAGAAGTTTATTGAGTTAAAGATTATCTAATTCATAAAGGAACTTGAAGCACATTAGAGGCAGAGTACACTTTAAGGTTTCTTATAACATTAAGACACTTTAGCTCCATTCCAAGGTTTTTCTTGTGATACGAGAATAAAGAAGTCTTGTGATATCGCCCTGCGTAGCTCCCAGTCCCTGGTAATGTAGTGTGTGTAATGGTGTGTAATTCATAAGATTAATCCAATATTTTCTCACCATTCATTTAACTTAAAAATAGAAAAACCTAGATGCTGGCACAAAGTGGTCAAATTTGGAAAAGTGTATTGGAATGATCATAAGAACAGTGAGACTTAGAACATATAGAACATAGAACAACCACAGCACAAACAAGCTCTTCGGCCCACAAGTTGCGCCAATCACATCTATACCTACCAAGCCATAGAACTATCTGTAACTCCCAATGCCATTAGATCCCATATACTCATCCAGAAGTCTTTTAAAAGACCCCAGCGAGTTCGCCTCTGCCACCACCGACGGCAGCCGATTCCACTCACTCACCACCCTCTGAGTGAAAACTTTCCCCTAACATTTCCCCTGTACTTGCTTCCCAGCACCTTAAACCTGTGTCCTCTCGTAGCAACCATTTCAGCCCTGGGAAATAGCCTCCAAGAATCCACCCTATCTTTTCATTTATAAACCTCTACCAGGTTGCCTCTCAACCTTCGTCTCTCCAGGGAGAAGAGACCTAGCACCCTCAAGCTATCTTCATAAGGCATGCCTCCCAATCCAGGCAACATCCTTGTAAGTCTCCTCTGCACCCTGTCAATAGCTTCCACATCCTTTCTGTAGTGAGGTGACCAGAACTGCGCACAGTACTCCAAGTGGGGTCTGACAATGGTCTTATAAAGTTGCAGCATTACCTCCCGTCTCCTAAACTCAATCCCTCGATTAATGAAGGCCAGTACACCATACGCCTTCTTGACTACATCCTCCACCTGCGAGGCCGATTTAAGAGTCCTATGGACCCGGACCCCAAGATCCTTCTGCTCTTCAACCCAGCTAAGACTCCTACCCTTGATATTGTACTCCTGCATCCCGTTGGTCCTGCCAAAATGGACCACTACACATTTATCCATGTTGAAGTCCACCTGCTACTTCTCCGCCCAGTCTTACATCCTATCTATGTCACGCTGCAACTTCTGACATCCCTCCAGACTATCCACAACACTACCAACCTCAGTGTCTTCGGCGAACTTACTAACCCATCCCTCCACTTCTTCATCCAGTTCATTTATGAAAATGACAAACAGCAAGGGTCCTAGAACAGATCCCTGGGGCACTCCACTGGTGACCAACCTCCGTGCAGAAAAAGACCCACCCACAACCACTCTCTGCCTTCCGCAGGCAAGCCAGTTCTGGATCCACAAGGCCAAAGCCCCTTGGATCCCATACCCTCTCACCTTCTCAAGAAGTCTTGCATGGGGGACCTTATCAAACACTTACTGAAGTCCATGTAAACCACGTCCACCGCTCTTCCTTCGTCACTTGTGATAATCTAATACATACATCTAATACATACAACAAAGATGCACCAGTAAAAAGGAGACACAGAAATAGCTTGATTCTTGTATGTAAAATGTAATTACAGAAGTTATGGGGATCAGACCAGGGTAATATGATCTGCCAGAGAGTTGGTGCAGACTCAATGGTCCAAATGGCCTCTTTCTGCACTGTAGTGACTGTGATATCTGGGCATATTTATCCAAACTATGACTTGAAGACTAAAGATAAAATCCTTGCATAATCAAATTTATGATTCAGTGCTTGACTAACCTTGTGAACAGTAGCTTCACTTTTGTCTGGTTTTATAATTTTTTCAACTTATTGTTAAAATTACCCATTTTTCCCCTTAAAAATTATCAGACCTAACAGGTTCACATAACGGTAGATTGCAATTTGGTGGTCAAAATAGACTACAATGAAGTATAATATACATATTGATTAAGAGACTTGTTTTATTTCGTTAGTTCTTACATGTCTCTTTTCTCAGATTTTAGCTGTGTTGCATAACATGGAGAATAGGAATCAATATACTTCTGGCTTAAAGATGAAATGTAATACTCTCAAAACCTGAAGGCAGTGAAAGTTTGTTAGCCCTAGGCGTCAAGAGGAAAATGGTTAGGGAGTTGGATTTTTCATTTACAATGTGATCAAATTCTTGACAATGTTGAGTGGAGCTTAGTCCTACTTGATATCTTCCACGTAGTCTTCCACTGTCTTCCCTTTAAAAGAGAACCGTACAAATGTGAATATGGATGTTGTATTTACCCATGGGTTCAATAGAGAAGAGAAAAATGGTTTAAACTCCTAAACCGGATGTAGATAAAACACTGAAGAGCAGAATTTGTACCTCACATCCCTCAGTCTGCTGAGGATTTCAAATGAGCCAGTGGTCATCCTTGCATATTTTAAGTTATTAACTGTGATCAAATAGCTTCCTTAATTGTTCAGATTGGTTATTGATGAGCTATATTATCAGTAAGTTCTAAACTTGATGGCCAGTCAGTTTTGAGTTAGCTACATCCAACCAAGGGTGCAGGCAGCAGAGGTGCTACAGTTTGTTTTTCTTTCTACCTCTAGATATGTGAAAGCAATCAGTTTCTGCTCCTGTTCACTATCCAGCATTGCAATTTGGCAAGTGTGTGGGGACATCAACTAAGCACAGAATTAGGTTCTGTTGTAATTCTGCACCTCTTACCACAGCTGTCAAGTAGCTTGCCAGCAGCCACTCAGACAAGAGGAATGCCACCTAAGATTGTCTGGCACTCAAGAAATCCTACCCTAGCTCTAGTCCATTTGTTTTTGAGAATTGAAGAAGAAATTGACATTTCTTCCCCTCTTTCCACCCCAATTAAAACAAAACTGGTCAAACCGTAGAGTGGTGCAATTAGGTACAAGTCTGTCAGTTCACCTCTGGGACCTTGATTTGAAATCCAGTTCAAGTAACTGAACAAGTGTTCATTTGACAGCAGTTAATGATTCCAAGTGAAGTCGGGTTGAGCCGTTAGAGTATATTGTGGAATGTGAACTCCTGGCACAGAACTGCCCTTATTTGGTATTGGTTAGAGATATAAAGACCATAAGAGTGGTTGTATGGGATGTTTTGCTTATGTTGGATATTATGTTGCCTGCTAGTTATTGAAAACTCTTTTTACATTAAGTCTTGTACTAAGTTTGTACCTTGGAATTGTCTATGCGACCTATATAATTGATATCTGCTGCATAGCCTATTGCTTTTCTAACAATCTGAAGCTCACTCTTGGCAGAGTGGGGCACATAGAGGGTGTCTGTGTCTGAATGCTGAGATTGGGGCCCTTTTTAAAAAGCACCCTGATCTCAGAAATGCCAGGCCGGCTGGCGTGTTTGCTGGAATAGATAAATTTGCATCGATCAGGTGATGACTCCCACCTCACAAGAAGTTGCTATCATCGGCAGGAACCTCCGGCGTTCCTGGGATACTTGGAACCAATTCAGGTGAATGGCGGCCAAAGTATTTTTCAAAGCCATTTGTTTTCTTCTTGTGCAATATTTTCTAATTTGTCATTCATACTCTTTATTCCAAATTAGAGGCACCAGTAAGTATAGATGAAGTGTGAAAATGGCTTTGTTTGGGAAGATAATTTCAGTTCATTGCTTAAACTTGCAACAGTTTTCTGTTCTTGTAATTTCTCAAATGTTCAGGAATGTAATCCTGTTAGGGTGTAAACTGTACTCTTGATATGAATACAATGAGGAATGAATACAGGTCATGGTCTCTTGCAGACACTAAATTTAGACATTTGCAGAAGGTTTTACTCATATATGGACTTCTGAGGAACATCAGTGGGAATGAAGTAAACATTATTATACATATTAACTTGTGTTTCACATATCATGTGTAATAATTTTAGTTTTCTGTTGATTTATTGGTTTCACATGCTAGTTAAATTTGAATTTTAAAATAATCAAGATTTTCTTGGAAATATTTAACATTAGCAACCCAGCTGATTTATAGCAGCTAACGTAATTGCTGTTGATGCTGCTGGAAGTGAGAAGCACTGACATTAAATTTGGATGTAGAAGTATGGTGTGATTCTTTTTTTCCTCCACAATGCATTTGTCCTCATTTACACATTTATTTTTAATTTGTTCATGTGAGTGTCACCGGCTGAACCAGCATTTATTGCCCATCTCCAATTGCCCTTGAGAAGGTGATGGCCCTGAACTACTGTACTCCATATTTTTTATTCAGTTACATTTTATTCATTTACAGGATTTTGCGTTGCTGACTAACCCACCATTTATTGCCTGTCCATAGTTGCCCTTGAGAAGGTGGTGTTGAGCTGCCTACTTGAACCACTTCTCTGCAAACCCTGAGTGTAGGTGCACCCACAATGCTATTAGGGATGATGTTTCAGGAGAGTTTGGAGAACATATTAGACCACCATTGAATTTCTACAATGCAGAAGGAGGCCATTTGACCCATCCAGTCTGCACCGACTTTCTGGCAGAGCATCCCACCCAGGTACTATTCCTCTAACCCCACATTTTTACCACACTAATCCCTCTAAACTACTCATCCTGGAACACTAAGGCGCAACTTAGTGTGGCCATTCCACCTAATCTACACACTTTTGAGCTGTAGGAGAAAACTAGAGCACCCAAAGGAAACCACGCAGACGTGGGAGAACATGCAACTCCACACAGACAGTCAACCAAGGCTGGAATTGAACTGGGTTCCTGGTGCTGTGAAGTAGCATTACTAACTAATGTGCCACTGTGCCACCCAAATCAATCTTCCAGTCCCAGTTTGGTATCTAGCAATGCAAATGAGATGGCTGTCAGGAGCAATTCTAGGTTGGAAGCAGAGAGGAAAAAGGAAGTCAGAATCTATGCCACAGATATTCCTCATTGCTTCACTAGTGATACTTACGTTAGAACATAGAACATTACAGCGCAGTACAGGTTCTTCGGCCCTCTGTTGTGCCAACCAGTGGAACCAATCTAATGACCCCCTAACCTAAACTATTCCAATATTATCCATATGCCTATCCAATGACCATTTGAAAGCCCTTAAAGTTGGTGAGTCCACTACTGCTGCAGGCAGGGCATTCCACACCCTTACTACCCTCTGAGTAAAGAGAATGCCTGTTTTTCTTTTTCTACTATATTCTGCATCCATGTGTTGAATTCTCCCCAAAATTTTCTGTGATGCCCCCAGCAAGAAAGCCAGTGAGATTCCCAATGGGAGGGTCAGTGCAATTCAGATTGCAGTTCAACCACACTCCAAAAAATCCCCCTCCAGCACTCCAGCTGACCACTCTGTAATGGGGTTGCCAAAGGTCTGTTTTCTCAGCCCTCCCACCCCATACTGCTAACCTGGCACCATGCTGAGCTGCAGAATCCAGCCCTTTGTTTTTTAACTTTTCAAAAGTAAAACTGCCCCTTCACATGCGCGTCTTTGTAAGCTTGTTCTCAGTTGTTGCTTCTGCTTCGACATTTTTGTATTGGCTTAGTTGCCAATTAAAGAATCATTTTCATAATTTTTAGAAAGAGTGGGTTCTTGTCTCATTAGATCAAACACGCTGTCCAAGAAGATCACTCTTTGCCCTTGATGCAAGATCAAAATATTTGGGAGAAAGTTTGCCCCCACTTTGGGGGAACACTTAGCTTGACAGCAACATATATTTGTAAACCATAGCCAGCAAATTCCCTTCCCAATCCTCTTCACTTCTTCACCTTTTTTAAATGCTCCTTAAAATCTATTGGGTACTATGGAAAGACAAGTTGTTCTTGGTGTTTGTTAGAGTCAATATTAAAATCTCAAAGTATCATTGCAACTGAGATAACATTGTGTGAACAATGGGATCATATGGAACAGAATATTAAAAATGTGCAAACTTAATTCTTCAATACTGCTTTTAAGCAGCATGCCTTAACAACTATTGTCTAGTTGCTCTGACATCCATCATTATGAAGTGCTTCGAAAAGTTAGTCATGGCATGAATCAATTCAGACTGCCTGAATCCATTACAGTTCACCAACTGCTGCAACAGTTCACAACAGACGCCATTTCCCTGGCCCTGCATTCAACCTGGAACATTTAGATAACAAAGACACCTATGTCAGGCTCCTATTTATTGACTACAGCTCAGCCTTCAATACCATTATTCCTGCCAAACTCATCTCCAAACTCCATAGCCTGGGCCCTGGCTCCTCCGTCTGCGACTAGATCCTGAGTGTCTTAGCCCACAGACCATAATCAGTAAGGATAGACAACAACACCTGCTTCATGATCATTCTCAACACTGGTGCCCCACAAGGCTATGTTTTTAACTCCCATTAAGCTCATTATACACCAATGACTGTGTGGCCAAATCCCCCTCCAACTTGATTTTTAAGTTTGCTGACGACACCACCGTAGTGGGTCGGATCTCAAACAATGACAGAGACGGAGTACAGGAATGAGATTGAGAATCTGGTGAACTGGTGTGGTGACAATAATCTCTCCCTCAATGTCAACAAAACGAAGGAGATAGTCATCAACTTCAGGAAATATAGTGGAGAACATGCTCTTGTCTACATCAACTGAGACAAAGTAGAAATGGTCGAGAGCTACAAGTTTATAGGTGTCCAGATCACCACCAATCTGTCCTGCTCCCCCCATGTCGACATTATAGTTAAGAAAGCCCACCAATGTCTCCACTTTCTCAGGAGACTAAGGAAATTTGGCATATTAGCTACAACTCTCACAAACCCTTACAGATGCATCATAGAAAGCATTCTTTCTGGTTGTATCACAGCTTGGTATGACTCTTGCTCTGCCCAAGACCGCAAGAAACAACAAAAGGTGGTGAATGTAGCACAATCCATCACGTAAACCAGCCTCCCATCCATTGACTCTGTCTACACTTCCCGCTGCCTCGGCAAAGCAGCCAGCATTACTAAGGACCCCACGTACCCCGGACATTCTCTCTTCCACCTTCTTCCGTTGGGGAAAAAGATGCAGAAGTCTGAGGTTATGAAAGAAGAACAATCAAGACAGCTTCTTTCCTGCTGCTATCAGACTTCTGAATTGAGTTGATCTTTCCCTACACCCTAGCTATGACTGTAACACTATATTCTACACTTGTTTCCTTCTCTGTGAATAGTATGCTTTGTGTGGTGCATGAGAAACAACACTTTTCATTGTATCTTAATACATGTGACAATAATAAATCAAATCATTTTTGAACGAAACATTGTGAATATTTATAGCTGTGCACAAAGATTAATGTCTGAAATATATATGAAAATATTACATTTGTATCTCGACTCCATTGTTTTATATGTAACTTTTTTTAATAATGTGTAAATCATGCAATCAGTGTTTTTCCACCATTAAATACAACAAATGGTCTAGCGGACTGTTCCTTGATTATATGGTTACATTCATTCTTTGCTGGCAGCCATCAGTTTGGTTGCCAACGTTTTACTGAAAATATCACAAATTCCATCATGCAATTAGGGGATTTCATGACTGGTAATAAATATAAATATGATTTCCACATTTTCTAAATTATGATCGTTCTGATAGTCAAAAGGCAAAAAAATGTGAATGGGCAGCAGAAAATATTATGCACGCTTTAATTTTAAGTATCTAAAGCACTGTTAATTAACATGCCTATTTAAATATAATTTGTGTAATTGTACAAAGCTTTCAAGCCAAGTATTGCTGAGGCAAGTCACAAATAATCTGTCTTAAATGCAAAAGTGTGCTATTGATCTTGAATTCACAGCAATAATATTTTCTCATTTAAAAGTCTAATGAAATGCCGCTCTTTGTTTTAGAGGAGCTGGACAACAAACTTAAAGTGAAGCTTCAGCTGTACAAAGCCTTGATCATATCCTTTGTGGAGTATTTTGCATTTTAGGCATTGACGCACTGGAAAAATATATTAGTCTGAAGTTTCCACAAGTTTGCACTTTTTATTGGGAGCTTGGGAGGAGAAGCTTCAATGTAACCTGTGCAAACTATCACAGTGTTTTAAACACAAATTGAGTTCAGTGCAACTCAAATGTCCACAATCCTTTGCAGTAGTTTTAAAAAACATTAAACTGGAAGCACGTCATGCCTACAGAACTGGCAATGCCATGAGGTACATTAGGGAGTTTCTGCTAATTGCCTTCTGCTAACAGGTCTTTGAAGAATTTCTAAAATTGAGCTGGAATGTTTGGGTGCAAGGATGCTATGCTATCATTAAAAAAGAAAACTATGTTTTAGAAAATTCAGATTTTTAAAAAAATTACTAAAACAGACAACACATTATAGAATCATAGAAACCCTACAGTGCAGAAAGAGGCCATTCGGCCCATTGAGTCTGCACTGACCACAATCCCACCCAGGCCCTACCCCCATATCTCTACATATTTACCACTAATTCCTCTAACCTACACATCACAGGACACTAAGGGCAATTTTAGCATGGCCAATCAACCTAACCCGCACATCAACGTAACTAGAAAATAGTTTGGCTAACATTGTAAAAAAAATATATTTTCAGCCGTTTAAAATTGGGTTGTTTACAAGTGGTGAACTGACAGATTAAAAAGATTTTTGTTGATAAATCCATTTAAACTGTATAAACCAAATTGCCAATATTAAATACATTATTAAATATTTTTCAAAGCAACATTTAAAAAAGCTTCAAAATGTTGCCTGATTGTGCTGATGTATGGCAGACGTCATGTTTGGTGAATTGCCAATGTCTTTGAACAAAGAATACAGTGCAAGAGCAAGGAAGTTATGCCGAATTTACATAAAGCACTAGTTAGACCTCAGCTGGAGTACTGCATACAGTTCTGGGCACCACACAATAGAACGGATGGGAACCCATTGGAGAGAGTACAGAAGGGGTTGATTCCAGGGATGAGAAACCTCAATTATGAAGATAGATTGGAGTGGTCGGTACTGTTCTCCTTGGAGTGAAGGGGGCATAGAGGAGATTTGATAAAGATACTCAAAATCATGAGGGAGCTGGACAGAGTAGATACTGAGAAACTGTTGAATCAATTGGGTAAGTAATTATGGTAATTAAAAATCCAATTAAGAATTACTTTAATTGTCTATTCAGAAATTCCCAACAAACAAACCTGTTTTTCAATCTGTCAGCAACTCATCAGGGTCACTGAGATGAGTGCACAGTGGAGAGAGCTTCTTCATTGAAATTGAAAAACGATGAAGGATTTTATCAGTGAAGAGTTCCATCCATGGCCATTGGGAGACTGCTGTTCAAAGCATTTCTTCTTGTAGAGCATGCCATCACGAGTGGACAGATGATTATCAATTTCTTGGAAGGCATTTCGCCAATCCAGCATTTCACTCACCTTCAGCTAAACGTTCCTTCGCCATGGCGAAGTGGGTACAGCCTAAGCAGCTCCACCTTCTTCCTTCTGTGGGCCATGAGCAGATGCAACACCAGCTGCCTACTCCTCAGCCTTCAGAAGGCAGAGGATATGAATACTGAGATCCAGCTGAAAGGAGACAAAACACCCAACATGAGAGAATCAGCTCATGTGACGGGGGCAATTCTCTAAAACAATTCTAAGTGCTGAATTTTCAGGAAAAATGGGGTAAATCACGATTGTTTTTTCAGTGCAACTTCAGACTTGAATCTCCCATAGTTTGTGCACTGCAGAGGTCACAATCATGAATATCATTAAAAACTCAGGGGGCGGGGCCTATTCATGCTGGAGTCTGACAGTTCCGGGCCTCTGCGCATGTGCAGTGGCCCTGAGTTGTCAGCATGCAGTTTGCTGGCCAGCTCAATTGCTGGCCAAACCGGGACCCTTGCAGTGCTGCCCCTTCACCACCCCCCTTACTCCCCATGCCCGATTGCGGCCCTGACAACCATTCCCAGGCCAACCCCAACCCCACCCCCCCCACCTGTCCAGGAATACCCCGCCTCCCTCCCTCAGCAGTGATATTTTCCTGGGTGGCAGTTACCCTCAGCAAACCCCACCCGCGCAGCGGCATTGCTGGCCTCCTTCCATTCCCAATCGATCCAAATGGCAGAGTAGCAGTGGGTCACCCAGCCCCCTTGGCACTGCCCCTAGGCCCTGCCCCATAGCCACAGCCCAACATCTGGTGGGCAGTGCCAAGGTGCCCCTTGGGCATGGGCACTTTGCCCCTTGGACAGTGCCAGCGGCACAGGCTGGCAATGACAGTGCTGCCCAACCCTCTGGGAACCAGATTGCCCCCCCCCCCTCATTCCTGGGTGTCTCCTGCTAATTCCCCGAATGTCGGGAGCTATTCTAAACTGCTTTGGAGTGAAATTATACTGGCAGGGTGAGTGATGCTATCGGGCCTGGAGAATTCAGTCCCGGGCCCGATAATAAAGTGCAGATAACATTAAAGATAAATTAAAATTATCTTCCCGCTGATTTGTTTTGCGGTCCCGACCATACCGGATTTCTGCAAATCAGTGCACGTGTGCACCTCCTGACCCGACCACCAAAAAACATTAGTGGATTGGAATGGGAGAATCGCCCTGACATGTCTGAGCACCAGTGCCTCAGGAAGCTCACCCTCTCATAGTCGATTGCTACAGATACTTTTGTTTCCTGGAACCAAAGCGCATTCCGAGCAGACCAGATCAGAATGAATCATAGAAACCCTACAGTGCAGAAAGAGGCCATTTGGCCCATCAAGTCTGTACTGACCACAATCGCACCCAGGCCCTACCCCCATATCCCTAAATATTTATCCACTAAACCCTCTAACTTACGCATCTCAGGGGCAATTTTAGCAATCGACCGTTCCCGGGCCAACCCCGACGACGACCCCCCCCGGCCCCGCCTCACCTGTCCAGGAATCCCTGATGTCTGGCACTGCCCGTCTCCCTCAGTAGTGACAAGCAGTGACGTTAGAGGGATTAGCAGGAATGCATTGCTAATGGCTGCCAAGGTGCCTGTCACTGGTACTCTCTCTCTCTCTCTCTCTCTCTCCCCCCCACTTCTTTCTCCTCCGTCCCCCCTCCCAAAGTCACGACTCCTTACTAAGTTATGTGTTTTCTTGTGCAATGAGAGAAAGCAGAGAGTGTCATAAAGGCTTACAGGGGAAGAGGGGAAAGGCACCATTTGTTGAGGGTGACATTGACCCATGAGAGAAGTGGGTAATAGGATAAGGATGGGTAAGAATATTGGCTGAAGACTTGGAGATGTGTGGCATCTGGAGAGAGGTGAATAGATAAATATTTGAACAGTAAAGGAATTAAGGGTTATAGTGAGCGAGCAGGTAAGTGGAGCTGAACCACGAAAAGATCAGCCATGATCTTATTGAGTGGCGGAGCAGGCTCAAAGGGCCAGATGGCCTACTCCTAGTTCTTATGTTTTTATATTTTTATGAATGAATGCATCTGGAGAGGTGAATGAATGCAGTTGCAAGTGTACCGAGGAAATTTGTGTGGTCAATATTGGAAAATCCAGTGTGTGGGGCTTGGAATCTGAAATTGCTCTGCCACTTCACTACCTTGCTCTGCTGATGTCCTTTGATGGAACAAAGGGAAGAGGATTATGTCCAATGTCTTTAAGTCTGCTAATTATTGTAATCCTTTACAGTAAAAAGCAATGTCATTTTTAAAATCTTGTTCCACAGTAAAATCTATGCACCAGAGCATCTGGAGTTTGATGACGTATGTTTAAATCAACGTGCACTTTTTTTTTGCAACTAAAATTAGACCCTGAATAATTCATGACATGGTTAACAGAGTGTGAACAGGCAACATGTATAGTGAATACTTCTTTGTTTCTTCGGAAGGAAGCCAACTCTTAAACTGAGTGTTTAGTTTTTTGGCTGACATATTTAAGCTGTAATTCTAGAATGTCTAAGATTATAATGTGCTATTTAATTGGTCAAAATTGACATACTTAAAATTACCTATGTCGTACAACAACTTAAGAGAAAATTCTTCTGGGGCTTTGTTAACATTTAAAGAGCTCTGGTATCGATCATTTTAAAATTGTTGTTTGAGCTATGTTTGTTTCCCCACTATTGAATGTGGAACTGGACACATTGCTTCCAACTTTACAATATTTATCTAAACCTGCTCGGTAAATTGTTGAAAACAAGAACAGATACCGCATTCTTAACCCACTTCTTCCTCATTGAGCTACAAATAGGAAGATCATTTTGCCGTCTTGACCATAAGATGTAAGAACAGAAGTAGGCCATTTGACTTATCAAGTCCACTCTGCCATTCAATGATATCATGACTGATCTGATATAATCCTCAAATCACTTTCCCACCTTACCCCCATAACCCTTCAGTAAACCTTTTACTATTGATCAGTTAATAAACATTACAAACACGACAAAAGAGTTGGCAAGTGAATTTTCTGTTGGTAGAAGGAAAGGAAAATTGAATATAGTCATTGCCTGTATTTGCATCAGACAGTCTCAATCCCAGGATGGCCGCCCGTATTCAGCAATCACAGAGGTGCTTTCAAAGTGTAGCTAATGTTTGAACATGAGAAATATTTTGAGAAGAAGTGGGTCAGAAGTGTTCCCAGTTATGCGAAGGTATCTGACTTGATCATCTTTGATTCAAACTGCAATATCTTCTTAGCTAAACTTGTTTGTCGCCAAACTACTGTGTATCTGAAAATTTAATTGCAAATGTACACATCCTGCGTGATTGGGAGAACTATTCATTTGGAGAGTTGGGTGATACTGATACCTGACAGAGGACTTGGATCTATGTTTGAACATCCAGTATAAATGATTGAAAAAATTTCAGTGTATCACAAGAATGGATGCATTGACTTGCCAAACTTCAATCTTTTGGATTCTAAATCCAGTATAGTGGTGTGATCATGTTGTTTGGGTATAAATGCTTTTCCTAATGCCCATCATAGGAAAGATAGCTGTATATCCTAGGAACAGAATCAGAACTTTGACATGATCTGGTGCAGAAAGGTGAAATTTTACACCGGAAACCAGAAAAGCTATTATTATACTCCTCGGATCCTTTCTCCTCGCTCAGCAATGACAATCTGACAAACTAGTTCTCATGCAACCAGCTATGAATCTGGTTTATTAAGAGACAGAGTTAATGTGCATTTGGTTTGATGCATAAGCCAAACATGTGCAGTTGGGGCTAGCTTAATGATGAAAATTGGATGGCATAGACAAGTTGGGCCAAAAGACCTGTTCCCATGCTGTAAACCTCTATGACTCTGACTGTATGAATGGTTTGGAGAGTGCAAATAAAGTTAAACTGTTTCCAGTGCTCAAAATGTCAATAATCAGAGGGTACAGATTAAATGTCATTGGCAAAAGGAGCAGAAGCGACGTGAGGGAAAACTATATTGCATAGTGTGTGTTGGGATTTGGATTGCACTGTCAGACAGAGTTGTATGGATAGTTTCAAAGGTAGCTTTCAAAAGGGAATTTAATAAATATTTGAACGTAGAAGGAAATTCAAGGATCAAGGAAAGAGGGAGGGAGTAAAGCTAACAGGATAACTCTTTGAAAGAGCCAATTTAGGGCAGATGGGCAGAATGGCCTCCTTCTGTGCTGCATTATTTGATTCAAACACTAGCTAAATAAATTAACTTACAGAATCTGTGATTATGCTTTTACTTTTGGGCCGACCTCCATGATGCAAAGTATTTTTGGAGTTAAATATAACATATCCCAGGTGTCAGCTGTGGCTCATTAATACCACTCTGAGTCTGAAGGTTTTGCGTTCAAGTCCTGATCTGGAGGCTTGAGCACGGATTCTAAGCTGAATCATTACTGAGGGAGTGCTTCACTGTTGGAGGTGCCGGTTTTCACATGTGTTGTTAACCTGACGTCTGTCTTTAAAGCAGATTTAAAACACCTCATGACATTATTATGAATAAAAGCAGGGCGATTATCTCTTTCCCTCCTCTCCCACCCCCCATCGGGTTTACAAATTCACCGTTGTGTTTTCAATTGTGACTACAAGTGGAACTTTTGTGTCTTCCCTTGTGGTGAATTTGGTGGCGGTAGAACATTTAATTAGGCTATGAGTGATGAGTCAGGACCCTGCCACCTTCCTGCTTCTACCCTGATGAAGTCCTTTGTGGTAAGACCATGAATGGCTTTCCTGCCCCTTTGCCAATTGAGGCCCTTAGATGGGCAATAAATGTTCTGCTAAGCGCCTTTTCCCACCACCACTAACATTAATCCAGCGACAGTGAAGAACTGGCGAGGTGAGAGCTTGAAATGCAAACTGTCCGGGGTTGCTTGCGAACTCCTGAGGATTCCTCATTCAAAATGGACCTGGGATTGGCACAATTGGCACAGGATTGCCTGTTGGGTACCACCTCCCTGCCTTTGCTGTTGACACCCCTCCCTGTGACCTCCCTGCCCTTCCCACCATCTCTCAACACTGGGCCTGGGATCCAGTCATAATCCATTACTTGCGTTGGTGTCATACTGGCAGCTGAAAAATGTCTTACATATCAATGTCTTATTAATTGCATTGTTACGGTCCAATGGCAATTATTTTGTTGGATAGTAATTACATTGTTAAGCGGGCGATGCGTATGGTCCACATATAAATAGGGACAGCTGGTTTAACCCAAAATAGTATAAATGGGGACAATGTCCCACAATTTGTTGATCTATTTTAATTGATTACCTCAAATTGATTACCTCAAATTGATTACTGTAAGTGGGGACAGCTGGAACACTGAGGGGGAGTCTATTCCTTTCCCTTTTAGAAATATCTGTTAAGATATCAGCTAGTTTCAGCCTCATTCTTCTCTAGCTTATAATTAGTGGGACCAACAACATAAATATAAGTCCTTTTCTTTCTGCTGGCTCGTGCAATCAATACCTGTCAACTGTGATACGTGATCAATCCAACTTGTTAAAGAGCCTGATATAATCCCCTTTTTGAAATTCTATTAACATAATGGGTTAATGAAGCCTGAACTAATAAGAATTTGGAATGCAAGAGAAATGTTTTAAATTGGTCAGTAAAAGATCTACAAGTTATTTTATGAGATGCTGCTATGTTTAAATAGATTCTTGCAAACACACAATGTGCTCCTTAAAACAATGCTGCGTGTTTATTTTTAATGAGAAGACACATTTATTCTGTCAGTGGATTACATTTATTATTGCCATGGAATTGATTACCCACGCAGTACTCTGCGTACCTTATTTAAATGTGCATTGTTTAATGCAAACTTCATTTTGTGTAGACTTTTCTGATCCAAACTTATGACAATAAATGGAAGACTATAATTCCCATCTCACCATCATATGTTGGTATCCATTCAGGAAAATATTTCAACTGCATATTACCAAAGAGACTTACTTTGCTTAGTGTTGAAACACAATACCACCCATGACCTCTACCTTGATGGTTACCATAGTCTGATCTGATTCAGCTCTTCCTGAAAGTCATAATATAGCAAACAAGAGCCATGAGAAACAGACTTTTATCTTTTCATTTTGTGGTCACCTTACGTGACATACTTTATTTTAAATGTGGTCACGCTGTGTTATGCAGAGAAGCCAATCAGTTGCACCCAGCCTTGGACGAACAGTCTAAAGATGAAGTTGCCGTAGTCCCAGTTGACCATAGGTTACCCTCCCCTTTTGAGGAGGAAATTTGACTGTGGTGATTTAACCTGAGGATCACCACAGCTCAGGTGAGGAGCAAGGTTGAGATGGCAGGCTTTTATGAATAACCTCAGCAGGTATGGGAATTGAAGCTGTGCTGTTGGCATCGCTCTACATCACTAACCAGCTGCCCAGCCAACTGAACTAAAAAATACCCTACTTGCACAATCACAGTGTTTTTCAAAAGGATGGCCAATTGGCAACTGTGTGGTGAACATGACACCATATTAGCACGCATAAATTTTAGCATGAAAATGCTGTCCGTACAATCCGTACAGACAAATGTATTTTATATGTTTATACTTACTTAGAGAACAGCTACCATCATTCAGTAACCAAGGAAGTAAAGCACATGCAATCAACCAAAAAAAAACTTGCACACTCTGCATTTCAGCTTACTGTTTTTCCATTACTCTAACTGTCTTCTGATGCCTCTGGCAGATTTGAGCAGACAAGCCAATAGTAATGCTGTTGATCCTCTGTAATTGAGGAAGATGCCGTGGTCTGCCCAATTGTATAAATCTTAACGGAATCAATGAATCTACATCTTTACCTGTAATAGTGTAGTGTAATGCTACTCAATCACCTGCATAAATTTCATCACCCTACCATCAAGCTAAAAGTATTAAAATTACCATCTACAATGCACTTTTAAGAAACCCTGAACACTTCACCTGTACGTGTCTGATTTTTCATGCTATTTTTCTGTACTTTTTAATTTATTTGTTCATGAGATGTGGCTGTTGCTAGCTTGGCCAGCATTCATTGCCCATCACAAATTGCCATTGAGAAGATGGCGATGAGTCGTCTTCTTGAACTGCTGCAGTCCATGTGTGGTTAGAAAGCAAGTTCCAGTATTTTGATCCAGTAATTGAAGGAATGGTGAGATGGTTCCAGGATGGTGTATAGCTTGGAGGCAGTTGTGTTCCCATGCATTTGCTGCAATTGTCCTTGTAGGTGATGGAATCATAGAATCCTACAGTACAGAAGAAAGCCCATCGAGTCTGCACCAACTCCTATCTCCATAGCCCCATGCATTTACCCTAGCTAGTCCCCCTGACACTAAGAAGTAATTTGGCATGGCCAATCTACCTAATCCGCACATCTTTGGACTGTGGGATGAAACCGGAGCACCCGGAGGAAACCTGTGCAGACACAGGGAGAATGTGCAAACTCCACACAGATAGTGACCCAATCCGAGAATCGAGTCTGGGTCCCTAATACTGTGAGGCAGCAGTGCTAACCACTGTGTCACCGTGCTGTTCAGTGCCATCAAAGAAACCTTGGTGTGTTCCTACAGCGCAGCTTGTAGATGGTACACACTGCTGCCATTGTGCATCAGTGATGGAGAGAGTAAATATTTAAGGTGATGGAAGGGGTGCCAATTGAGCTGGCTGCTTTGTTCTGGATGGTGTCGAGTTTCTTGTGTGTCGTTGGAGCTGCACTTACCCAGACAAGTGGAGGTTATTTCATCATGCTCCTGATTAACACCACATGGACTGCAAAGGTTCAAGAAGACAGCTCAACACTACCACCTGAAGGGAAATCGGGGATGAGCAACAAATGCTGACCTAACTGGCGACACCCACGTCCCAAATTAAAAAAATGCATTAAAAAAAACTTGTAACTTTAATTTTTATTTTTAGTTATAAATTGATTTTCTTGTCCATTTTAATCTCTTTTCCTTGGTTTTAAACTTTAGATTTTTGTAACTTGCCTTACTTTTCTGCTTTCCTGTTCCAAGTGTCTGTTTGGCGGTGGAAGCAAGGTCAGTTTTCTATTCAGCTAGTCAAATGGCAAAGATCTGCTGATTTTGGTAGTTGAGTTAATTTCAACAATTCTCTTAATCATTAAATAATGTTCATGATGGTGAGGGGTGTTAATTCTGGTGAATAGAAAAGCCTTCCATTTCAAGGTCCTACATCTGTATCAAGTACCCTGGGTCAGCCAGTGCAGACTCTTTATATTTGGCCTGAACAATATTTTTAATGTGTTCATGGGATGTGGCTATCACTGGTGAGGCCAACATATATTGCCTATTCTTAACTGCCTTTGAGATGTTTCCTTGAACCGCTGTTGTCTGTTTGGTGCAGGTACATCCAGAGTGCTGTTAGGTAGAGTCGTAGAATTTTGAACCCGCAATGACAAAACAATGACTAATGTCCTTCCCTCCAACATAAGGTCAGAAATTAGAATTCCACAAATAATTGCGCAATGTTCAGCACAACTATTACTCCTCAAAACCTGAAGCAGACCATGTCCAAATGTAGCAACATCTGGACAACATTCAGACCTGGGCTGGTAAGTGATAAGTAACATTTATGCCACACAAGTTCCAGGTATTAACCATCGACAACAAATAATCCAACCACCTCTGCTTGACATTCAATTGCATTATCATTACTGAATTTCTACCATCAACAGCCTGGGGGTTACCATTGAGCAGAAACTGAAGTGGAGCAGCCATGTAAATACTGTGGATGCAAGAATAGGTCAGAGGATAGGAATTTTTAATTCCCCTGTTCACCATCTACAAGGCACAAGTCAGAAGTGTGACAGGATACTTCCCACTTCCCACAAGAATCAGTGATGAGCTGGCAAGGTGGATATAAAACTGGCCTCAGAGGGTAGCAGTGGAAGAGTAGGTTTCTGAATGGAGGACTGTGACAAGTGGTGTTCCTCAGGGCTCAGTGCTGGAAACTTTGTTGTTTGTAATGTATATAAATGATTTGGAGGAAAATGTAACTGGTTTGATTAGTAAGTTTGTGGATGACACAAAGTTTGGTGGATTTGTGGATAGCAATGAGGAACATCAGGGGATACAACAGCATATATATCAGTTGGAGTCTTGGGCGGAGAGATGGCGGATGGCGTTTAATCCAGACAAATGTGAGGTAATGCATTTTGGAACATCTAATGCAGATAGGAAATAAACAGTAAATGGCAGAGTATTGATAGGCAGAGGGATCTGAAAGTGGCAATGTAGGTGGAGAAGGTAGTCAAGAAGGCAGACAGCATGCTTGCCTTCATCGGCTGGGGCATTCATTTTAAAAATTGGCAAGTCATGTTGCAGCTGTACAGAACCTTAGTTAGGCCGCACTTGGAATATGGTGTTCAATTCTGGTTGCCACACTACCAGAAGGATGTGGAGGCTTTGGAGAGAGTACAGAAAAGATTTACCACGATGTTGCCTGTGTGTAGAGCATTAGCTATGAGAAGAGGCTGGAGAAACTTGGTTTCTTCTCACTGGAATGACAGAGGTTGAGGGTGACCTGATAGAAGTCTACAAGATTATGAGAGGCATGGACAGAGTGGATAGTCAGAAGCTTTTTCCCGAGGTAGAAGAGGCATGGGTTTAAGATGCGAGGGGCAAGGTTTAAAGGAGCTGTACGAGGCAAATTTTTTACACAGAGAGTGATGGGTGCCTGGAACTCGTTGCCGGGAGTGGTAGTTGAAGCGGATAGTGACTTTTAAGGGGCGTCTTGACAAATACATGAATAGGATGGGAATAGAGGGATATGGTCCCCGGAAGGATAGGGAATTTTAGTTAAGTCAGGCAGCGTGGCCAGTGCAGACTTGGAGGGCCGAAGGGTCTGTTCCTGTGCTGCAATTTTCTTTGTTCTTTGCACTCACCCAGGCATAGAACGGTGTCAGCAACACTGAGGAAGCTTGACACCATCCATGTCAAGGAGATGCAAAACTGGATTCTGCCAGAGTTAGAAAAGTAATTTTGAAAGACATTTTAGATTTTTTGGCTAATATTCATGAGATTGCAGACCAGTGGATATAAAAGTTACATTTCTGCAGGGCATTTCTTTTCAGAGAGAAGTGTTCTTGGAATTGCCCAAAGAAGCAGCAGATGCAGGCAGAAAGCTATGAAATTAAACAAACATCACTCTGGCCTAAGTGATGATTCCAGAGTATGGTTTTTTTTTGGTGAGATTTGTTTTGCTGAAAACAGGTTCTGTTCAACTAAAAGCAGATGCTACAATGTTTTGTTAGTATCACAAAGGGAAACATTCTGGCATTTTCCCGATGTATGTTGATGATTTCTTATAAGGTCGTACCGCAGAATTTGAGAAATCTGGTATTAATATGATTAGAATAGAAATTAAATTTGGGAGCCAGACTTTTGAAGATATTGGTTTGGATATTAAGCAAAGCGGATCTTAAATAACTTTAAATCCTTTTTTTGGGAGTGTTACTTCCACCATTATAGAAAGATGATGTTGTACTTAAACAAGAGGTAGAGCAATTGTGAAGGTTGATTGATTTGTTGAATTGCTTGGACGCTTACTCTAGACAGATGTGTGTTTTGATAGTTAGTACTACGACGTAATGTCTTAAAGTAGAGAATGTTTTAAAGCAAAACATTAAAAAAAAGTCTGAGAATTGTGTACTTGGGTTCCTGTCCTTCAGTGACCAGAAGAACATGATAATTTTCAGTG
This sequence comes from Carcharhinus amblyrhynchos, assembly GCF_965287045.1. Taxonomy (NCBI): domain Eukaryota; kingdom Metazoa; phylum Chordata; class Chondrichthyes; order Carcharhiniformes; family Carcharhinidae; genus Carcharhinus; species Carcharhinus amblyrhynchos. The sequence goes on from NC_137328.1 coordinate 97,206,044, forward strand.
CTGCTTCACTTGCTGTTATTCCTGATGGGTGTTCCAGTGCAACTGGTTTCATATTTCTTATGGGTGAGAACGGGAAATGCTGTCCTTTAGCTTGGTTAAGCTAAGAACATTAGTGTGACTCCAGACCTACAGCAATGTGGTTGACTCTTAACTGCTCTCTGAAATGATCCAACAAATCACTCTGTTCAAGGGCAATCAGGGTTGGACAACAAATGCTGGTCTTGGTGGTGATACCCACATCTCATGGAAGAATTAAAAAAAACAGTCCCTTTTGTCTACTGCCTGGTCCTTGTCCCATCCAATCCTTGCTCAAACAAGAACATAAGAGCTGACGTTTTGCTTTGATAAAGGATCATCTAGATTTGAAACATCAGCTCTTTTCTCTCCTTACAGATGCTACCAGACCTATTGAGATTTTCCAGCATTGTCTCTTTTGGTTTCAGATTCCAGATTCCAGAGTAATTTGCTTCTATTTAGAATAGAGGTCTCCAAACCACATCCGGATCAGAGTTTGGAGACCGCTGATTTAGAACATAAGTGTTGTTAGAAGTACTGTGTGTTTTGAAGCATGGGGATTGTTGAGGCAGTAGATATGGAATAGTATTTGTCTAAAATGATAAATGGAATTCTGCACAATGTTTTAAAGTTTAAAGTTTAATTTATTAGTGTCACAAGTAGGCTTATATTAACACTGCAGTGAAGTCACAGTGAAATTCCCCTAGGCACCACACTGCAGCGCCTGTTCAGGTACACTGAGGGAGAATTTAGTGCACCTAACCAGCACATCTTTTGTCTGTGGGAGGAATCTGGAGCACCCGGAGGAAACCCATGCAGACACAAGGACAGACTGTGACCCAAACCGGGAATCAAACCTGGATCACTTGCACTGTGAGGCAGCAGTATTAATGGATGTATTGTGGATGTACTGAAGATGGTATCCATTGAATGTCATTTAGATAATCATTCAATTTGGGATAATGTGGCACGATGTACACTGTAGGAAAAGTATAAATGAGGTTATGGGTTGACCTTGCTGGCTTGAAACAAATGCTGCAGATAAAAAAAACCTCTAAAATTAAATGAGTGGATGCAATTCATCAGCTATCTGATTGTTTAATGAAAAGAAATGCATGTGTAAGTAAATTGTTAGGGGCCTAGAGCGAGGGATGTCTTGCAACATAATGCTTTCTACAGAATACAGAGGTTTTTGTTTTGTAATCCTGATTGTTCATATAAAGTATATTTTTAAAGAGAGAGAAGGGAATCTGTTAATTGCATTTAATTGAATGCAGCCGGTGAGCGTTAACTGTGGAGTCATTCCTGTTCCTAACATACACCAATTAAAACTACGGTTGTTGGGTTAGAAGTTGCATGCTTGTAATGTGTAACACTGTAAATAAATTCTGATTAAAAGTGTGTGAAGATTGGTTCCAGTTCTATGCCTTGGCATCAGACTTTCTGGAACATAATACTAATTCTCTCCCTAGACCTGTCTGCCTTTTTTTTTTATAACCAGTCTCTTGAACCAATTATTTTGGTCATCAGTTCTACATTTTCCTTGTGTAGTTTGTTGTCAAATTCTGGTTGATAAATGTGTGCGTGCCTTAGATGTTTTAATGTTAAATGGGCAGGTTATTTTTTTTCTGTATGTACACCCAAGTTTCTTTCTTCCTACTCTCTTCTAGCACCATCTTTAAAATTGTACCAATTAGCTTATACTGCCTTTCCTCATTAACTGTACCCTAATGAAGCGTGTTGGAATTCTTGGTGTTAAATTTCATCTGCTATATGTGCCTATCTGCCATGTTTCTGCCTATTTCACCCATCTATATCCCTTTAAAAATTTCTTGCATGGATTATTGGCATCACTGGTGGTGCATTTATATTGCCTATCCCTAATTGCCCTTAATCTAGGGCATTTAAGAGTCAGCCACATTGCTGTGGGCCAGCCCAGGTAAGGATGGCAGATTTCCTTCCCGAAAGGGCACTAGTGAATCAGATGAGTCTTTACGACAATCCTCCAGTCTAGTATTCTATTCCTCACTGTTTACTACCTTTCTAAATTTCATGCCATCTGCGGCTTTGAAATGACACAGTGTATACCCACATTCAGGCAAAAGTATGCAACAAAAAGAGCAGTGGTTCCAACACCCACCCCTGGGGGAAATCACTGCTCACTTCCCTTCAGTTTGAAAAACAAACATTCAGCATTGCTTTCTGTCTCTTAGCCAATTTTGTACCCATGCAGCTACTTTCCCTTTAATCTCATGTGCACCGAATTTGCTAGCAAATCGATTACGTGGGTGCATTTATCTAACAAAGTTACTCATCTTGATCTTGAAAACATTAATTGACTCAGAATTTGCAGCATTTTGGAGAAAGAGTTTTCCAGATTTCTGCTACCTGTTGTATGGAAAAATGTTTCCTGATTTTACTCGTAAGTCACCAAGTACTAATTTTAACCTTCTACTATGTTGTTTAAGATGCTTCAACCAGAGGATATTGTTTTTCCCATCTATTAAATTCCTTTTATCCTGATCTTGATCAGATCACCTCAACTAAACTCAAGGGAATACATCCCCACTGTGCAGAAGTAGGCCATTTGGCCCATCAGATCTGCACTGACTTTCAGACATAGTGTCTTACCCAGGACCAACCCCCCCAGATCCCTGAATTGCCACACATTTCATTGAATCATAGAATCCCTACAGTGCAGAACAAGGCCATTTGGCCTATCAAGACTGCACCAATAACAATCCCACTCAGGCCCTATCCCCATACCCTCATGTATTTACTCTGCAAATTTCCCTAACACTAAGGGGCAATTTAGCATGGCCAATCCGCCTAGCCCACACATCTTTGGACTGTGGGAGAAAACCAGAGTACACAGAAGAAACCCACTAACAAAGCAGGGGGAAAGAGAAATGCCTGCTGTAGAATGGAGTGCTGTGATGATTTAAAAGCCTGCTAGGTGAGCAGGGGGCATGGAGGTTAAGGTGACTTGGTCACTTCAGAATTTTCACAACCAACAGGCGGGGATGCAGATGTTGACCATAAGACGGCCTGAAATCACCACGTCAGCGGTGATCTTCAGTCTGCCGGGGATAGAAGGGGCAGTCCAGCCATGTGACCCCGTCCTTGGGAAAGACTGGCAAGGTCAACACCTTGCCCTCAGCCTGAGCCCACTTACGCTCCCAAGGACCATTGAGGGCCTTTTCCTTTGCAACCTAGCAATGGCTGAGGGCAAATGGCCACTGGACCTGTCTCCTTAACCTGCCTTGGGGCCCAAGGTGCCAGGTTTGGGAATCAGCACCAGAGTGCCAGTGGCAGTGCACCATTGGCACTCCCAAGGTCTGTGGACTTAAATGGGCGAGGGGTGGAGCCTGAGCTGGGATCTGAGGGGGAAACGGGTGAGTGAATGTTTAGTGGCAAGGGGGCCAGAGTGGGTATCTGCAGGGGAAGGGGTGCTGAGAAGGGGTCAGGTTAACCTCATGCCCATGTGGTGTGGGGCAGAGAATGCCTGTCTTTGCTGAGGGGTTGGTGGTGCTCCCTAGACTCTTGATACCCAACACACCAGTTCAACGCTTGTGAGGACCTGTACGAAAGCTCGTCTGATGCAGATCCCGCTGGGGAGGCGAGTGGAAAGGAATTGAATTGGTCTTCAAGCCCACCAGTAAGATGGAACTCGATCAGGGCTGGTGGGGCAGGCTGGACATCAAGCCCCTTTTTTGCCTGACATCTGATTCTCCAGGATATTGTGATTCTCGCCGGCAGTGGGGGTTACCACTGATCAGAACCTGCACTGGACCAGCCACATAAATATTGTGGCTACAAGAGCAGGTCAGCGGCTGGGAATTCTAGCTCCTGACTCCGCAAAGTCTGTCCACCATTTATGAGGCACAAGCCAGGAGTGCAATGGAATACCCTCCACTCAAGAAGCTCAACACCATCCAGGGCAAAGCAACCCGCCTCATTGGCATCTACTCTCTCCACCACTGCACAGCGGCAGCAGTGTGTTTACTATCCACAAGATGCACTGCAGCAAATCACCAAATCTCCTTAGACAGCATCTTCCAAACCTGCAACCTCTATCACTCAGAAGGACAAGAGCAGCAGATGCATGAGAACATCAACACTGTAAGTTCCCTTCCAAGTCACACACCACCCTGACTTGGAAATATATAACTGTTCCTTTACTGTCTTTAAGTCAAAAATGTGGAACTCCCTCCCTAACAGCAGTACTGCTGTGCCTACAGCACCTGGACTGCAGTAGTTCAAAAAGGTAGGTCACCACCACCTTCTCCAGGGCAATTAGGGATGGATGATAAATGCTGGCCTAGCCCACGTTGCGTGAAAGAGTAAGGAAAAATCTAGTGGTACTAAGAATGCATGAAGGTTTCAGCAGCAGGTGAGCTGAGATGCGTGTAGTTGAGTGAACAGTAAATGCTCCAATCCACCTGTCCTGGGCACTTTTGTTGAAATGTGAAACTGATGTCTTTTGAAAATGGCAAACTGAGAACTTCGAACCTTCACTGTTGTTGATGAGTGTGCCATTTATGCGTATGTGTTACGGTATTTTTCTTCATTTGCTAATTTGTCGACATGGTTTGCTGAAGCTTGCTTGAGATACAGTGTCAGGTGTGATTCACAAGATATCTGATTCTGTTGTCTGTTTCATCAATGTTGAGGCTCAAGGAAATTTTCAAGTTGGTCTCTGGCAAAGACAGCAGAGAAACCCAGCAGCTAGAAATGGATCTTGGTAAGTGTATTAACACATGTAGCCATGTTTGTGTGAATAATCCTGTGCTATTGATTTTAAGTGCCAAAGCCATCCTTTCTGCTGAGTTTGTGATAGCTAATGGATTGATTTGAAAATTGACAGATCACAAAGAAGCAAATTTCTCTGTTATTGTGACAGGTTCGCTGTTCTGCAACTCTAAGCGTAAGGGAAAATTGGTTTGCATTTTTGTAGCACTGGTTATATCCTCAGTAAGCCCTTCAGTGAATGAATGCCCTTTTGAAATCTCATCACTATGACAGGGAAAAATTGTACATGGCCATGGGAAAAGAGCAGGTATTGCTGTCAAAAGGATAACAGAGAGCTGCTGCAGGCACATTGGGCCAAATGGCCTTCTCCTTTACTGTAACATGACTTGAATTGTAGTTTGTGTAGTCCCACATCTGCAAATAAGTGAACAATCAGCTAATCTGCTTTTAATGGCCTTCAAACAGGGAAAAATGTTGTCCTGAGTAGCTGGGAAAACTGCTTTTCTCTGAATAATGCCAAGCTTTTGCAAGTATACGAATAGAAAAATGGAGTCTCTGGTTAAATCTTATCTGAAGGTTAACGTTTCTCTCTGAGCTATATTGGAGTGTTTCTCAAAATTGCGTGAAGTCCAGTATGACGTAAAAGTACAAATTTCTGATTGAGGCAAGAGTGCTACCAAGTGAAGCCAACAATGATGTTTGATTGAATAGGTATTAAATAGTACTGTACGTTGTGTGAAATGAAAACTTGGCCAAATCATTTTTGTCAACACTAATGTTGAAAGGGATCACATTTGATTAGGAAGTTGTCCAGATAAATTTTGCAATGTTCCTCTTAGTGCTGGGTGTGTTACTAACCAAAATGAAATTTGTTATCGTATGTTGATTCTAAACTGGTTTCTTTTGTAGGAAGCCAACAATAATCAATTAATTACCCTTTTAGTTCCAGGAAGTAGTCATCTAGCAGCAAAGGATTTGTTTATAGAAAAACAATCTTGAGCTTGTTTTGTGGGTTTTGTGCTAGTTTTGGTCTCATGCTAGTTGGCATTCGAATGAAGCCAGTCGCATTCATAGCATGTTACGTAGACTTGAGCAAAATAGTGCTGTGATATCTGAGGAAGCGTCCAGCTAGATGGAACTGCTGTTGCCTAGTTTCATTCTAGACCTACCTGATCATAGTCAGAGCAACACTTCCCTATTCCTATACTGTTACCCCTGGTGTCCCAGCAGGCTGTGTCCTTGGCCCCCTTCTATTCCTCATTCACATGGTGCCTCTTGGTGAGATCATCCAAAATCACATTAGTTTTCATATTTACGACCACTACCACCTCTCCACCAGCTCCTGCAACCCCTTCCCTTCCCCTCCACCATAACTAAGCTATCAGATTGTTTACCTGATATTTACTAGTGAATAAGCAGAAATTTCCTTCAATTAAGTATCAGAAAGCCTTTCTTTTTGGACCCGCTCCAAACTTTGTTTCCTAGCTGCCAGCCCCATCCCTTTTCCTGACAACTGTTTGAGACTAAACCAGACTTCTTGCACCTGGATTTCATGTTTGATCCCGAGCTGAACTTTCAACCACATATTCACTGCACCATCAAGATTTCCTTTTACCATCTCCCTAACATCACCCAACTCACCCCTGCCTTAGTTCATCTGCTGCTGAAATCTTTAACCATGTCTTTTGTCACCTTTAAATCTGTTTATTCAAACATACTGCTGGCTGGTCCCCCATGTTCCATCCTCCTTAAAAACAAGATCATCTAAAACTCTGCTTCCTGCTTCCTAACTTCCCTCATTGACCTACAGTGGCCCCTGATCAGACAGCATCTTGACTTTTAAATTGTTATCCTGGTTTTCCAATCTGCAACTTCTGCCACCTAGAAGAACAATGATTGCAGGAACATGAAAACACCGTCACACATATGTTCCCCTCTAAGTTGTACCATGCTGTCTAGGAATGTTTTCATTGTTTTTGCACTTTGCTGTGTACATGTACATGCGTGCGTGTGCGTACACCTGCATCAGATGGGTGCGGTCATTTAAGAAGACAGCTCACTGCCACATTCACAAGGGCAATTAGAAATGGGTGACGAATTCTGTCCTTGTTAGTGAAGTTTGCTTCCTGTGAAAGAATACAAACAAATCTCTTCTATCTGTTCAACCATCTAGCTATCTGTGATTATCTAATTTTACCTTTTGAGTAGCCCAAATTTAATGGCTTCCCCATTGGTAGTTATGCCTTCACTGGCCTAAGCTTCGAAATTCTTTACATTGCAATTTTTATTAAGCTGTAGGCCATCTGATATATCTCTTTTATGCAGCCCAATTTCATGGACTGGATTTTATGGGGTAGTGTGGTCTCTGCACATCAGACATCCACCCCACCCCCCTCAGCCTTCCACCCCTCCCCCAGCCCTCCAACCCTCCCGTGGCAGTCATTGGCTGTTAATAGGCTGGAGATGGAGTTTCTGCTCCTCAGGGCTAGTGAATTGGGGACAGTGAGAAGGCCAGTAGCTCTGTGTCCCACCTGTACCAGGCAGAAACAGTGCCCACTTCTGGGCCTACAGACAGTTCCCAATGGAGATTGTCACTGCAGCTAGGAATCAAGGTATGTGCAGGGGGAATTTTGCCATGGTCAGGCTGGCAGGTCCCGGTGAGCGGAGGTGGGCCCGATTTGAGAGGCTGGGGAAGGCAAGAGTGAAGGGGAGGAGTAACTTTGCGTGGGCGACTCTGGTGGGCATTGGGCACCTTCAAAGGAGGTTCCACCCCCGTCCACCCACCCCGCTGTCCGACACCAGCTCATGCAGCTAAAGCTGCTGGGCGTTCCCCCATGGCATGAGCCCCTTCCTGCCGTGGGTAGAACAGTGATGGCCAATATGGACCTCAATAGGTGCAAATCTGTCTCTAGTGACCACACCGTTCACTGTAAAATTTCACACAGGTCAGGGGTGATGGTGGGCTCTTCTGTGAAGAACCCTGGTGGGGAGAGTTATTATCTTTAAAGATGCTATATAAATATAAACTTGTTTGCCACTAGCTCCAAAATTACAGCTCCACATTTCAGGGCATGAAAGGAGCCAATATGATCAGATGGTATTTGGTTTATTTTGGATAGCAGAACAAAAACCAAAAAAAGATCTTTTTGAAAAATGAACATGCCTGTCTAGCTAGGCACAGCGGCCAGATCCATGGCTTCTAATGACTTAGAACTTGCATTAAAATATAAAAATGCAGTAACATAACTTCAAAATAAATGAATGAGCTCAAATGTTTAGGGTTTGAAGTTTCAAAATGAGATTGTAGAGGTTGCAGTCAGTAACTATGCATCAAACAGTATTATTAAAACTGTCCGTTTCATTGGAAGCGGCAGAACATATTTTGGTTCTTTTGTCTCTGAAAGTTTCTAAACATTTCAGCATAATGACCCAGCGCCTTGCTAGACTTTAAGCAATGTTGCGGTCTCCCGATGGTAAATAGACCACATGATAAAGTATTGAAAAATACAAAAGCAGGAAGTTGCCAGGTTTGATTTCCAGTTTCTTTGAATTAGCTGATTTCAGCTAGGGATGTTAAGAGAGGAAACATAATTGGCTGCAGTGTCCCTGGATTAGGAGTGAGAAAGTCAGCCAAGGTTTGTGCTTGTGATCACATTTTAGTCATCTCTGCTGTAAGATGCACATCCAGAGGATGGGAATGAAAAGAACAAGATTTGCAATTGAATGCCTTGCTGACCCCCATTCTCTGGGCTCTCAAATGAAGAATGAATGATGACCATTAATTGCCTATTCCACCAAGAAGAGCTTTGTGGTACATGTACAATATTTCCTGGCTTCTCTGCCTTGTACATAATACCATGTAATGTAGCAATCCAATTTGAGCTTCATTAAGCCCTACTTGTATCCAAGTAGACCTTGAGGCCTACGCCAGTCTTAATTAACATACCTACAGCACATCATTCACATTAAGGCTGTTATCTCACTAAGTGTGAAGTCATCAGAGTGCAGGGTCAAACTCTTTGTCTTCCATGTTCCTGGCATAAAAGGCACCATTGGCCAAATATAGTGGTCCATGCATCTATTCCAAATGTCAAGATTAGGGTAACACGACTGTTGTTAAATCTGAGCTTGGTTGCTGAGAGGAAGAGGAAGTCGCTCCATAAACATCCTTCCCAGTCGGACAGTGGGTTCGTTGTAGACTTCAGCATGCATGAAACCTTCCATTTATACAAAATTGTATTTGTATCTAGGCCAAGTGATAATCATCTCCAAAGAGTGAAAGTTCTCCTTTAGATTTCATAAAACAACACAATCAGAACTATACTGTATATCTGTGAGAAATATTGTTAACTCAACTACAAAGTATTTTGCAAATTATTTCCTCCAACATTCACAGATGGCTGTCACCATCGGTCTGTAATTATTGCATGTTGTGTATCATTGTCAGTCTAATGGGAGATGCCTTTATGGGTAAATGCTACCAATTGCTAACTGTAGAGTAGAATTCTGGTCTTCACTTTTGAATGTTTGGCAAAAGCTTTTGATTTAATTGGGTGCCAAGAGGACAAAAAAACGAATCATAATTATTTTCGAATTGAGTTTCCTTGCAATCTTGTAATCTTGTGCCCTCTAGAGAATGCAGAATGCAAAATTCAAGGAATTATTGAACAAAATAAAGTATGTAGTATGTTGTTCTTACCGCTACTCCCATTCAGTCAAACATGTTTTCAAATTGATCAATATTGCAAGTATTTAGCAGTTGGTTTCTGGGATTGGAATGAACTTCCATTTGGGCATTATATTGAAACATGCATAGCTTGGAAAATTATACAGATTTCGGGTCAAATAAAACTTGCAGAAGACCAAACCTGTCCAAAGGTCAAAGATTAAGGAATGAATTGAAATGTTGAGTGATATGTTCCCAAAACTTAGAGGGAGCCTCACTATCAGATGGATTGGTAATGCACTCTAGTGGTAGAACATGTAATGTGATATTATAGGGAGCCTCCTTTTATAGGGTTTTTTTGTCTCCCTGTGCCCCTCTCCCCCTTTAAATTTGTAGTGATGTATTACATACAAACTTCACAAATGCTTGTCATTTTTTCGAATGTGTTGATGAAGGCAGGCTTCATTGCTTCATTGGATTTTGAACTATTGACTAAGTTTCATGGGAAAGAGGCATTGTGTCACTTACAAAGGGGCTTGTGGAGAGGGAGTATTTCTGAGGAGGCGTGTCTCTGTGGGGGAAATGGAGAGTGCCTTTGAAAAGGGAGTGAGCATGAATGAGGTTTTCCACAGGAGATGAGCTGTGGCAGGAGTGCAGTCAGATGCTGTTTGGAGATTTGATCTTAGTGATCAAATAACTGGAGTACTGTGTGCAGTTTGGGTCCCCTTATAACTGGAGTACTGTGTGCAGTTTTGGTCCCCTTATTTGTGAAAGGATATATTGGCCTTGGAGGGAGTACAGAGAAGGTTCACCAGGCTGATACCGGAGATGAGGGGGTTAGCTTATAAGGAGAGATTGAATAGACTGGGCCTATACTCGTTGGAGTTTAGAAGGCTAAGGGGGTATCTTATTGAGACGTACGAGATAATGAAGGGGCTAGATAGGATAGAGGTGGAGAGATTCTTTCTGCTTAGAAAGGAAAACAGAACTAGAGGGCACAGCCTCAAAATAAGAGGGGGGGGGCAGTTTAGAACAGAGTTGACGAGGAACTTCTTCACTCAAAGGGTGGTGAATCTCTGGAATTCTCTGCCCATTGAAGTGGTGGAGGCTACCTCATTGAATATATTTGAGTCACAGGTAGATAGATTTCTGATAGACAAGGGAATTAAGGATTATGGGGAGAAAGCGGGAATGTGGAACTGATCCACTTCAGATCAGCCATGATCTTATTGAATGGTGGGGCAGGCTTGAAGGATTAGATGGCCTACTCCTGCTCCTATTTCTTATGTTCTTATGATGGTCTAGTTATTGAGTCAAAAGCTCTCCCTGGGTGAGATATAACATCAAGGTAACGAGCAGTCTGGTTCAGCCTCTGGCAGTTCCCAAAGGACTGGGGAGATGAGTTTGTGCTGGGATCAAAGACAAAGGCTGGGATTTTCCAGCCTCCCTGTGGTGGGACCCGCCAAGGGAAATGCAGCAGGCCAGCCAAAAGTCCATTGACTTTCGGTGGGATCAGAAAATTTCAATGGTGGGCGGGGCTGGAAAATGTAGGCCAATTACTTTGATCACCTAATATTTAGTTGGAGGAAATTTCTGCTGAGCTGTGTTGTCTGATGATAAAGGGGAAAGTGGACGGTTTGAGAGAAGGTAGTGAGATTTAGCTGAGTGTCATCAGACTTTGAGGGCTTATCTTCAACCTATGACATCAGAAGGAATGTGGCTTCACCAGCAATGTGTGAATAGTCATTTCAGAATTGGACCCACACCAGCTTGGAAAGAAAAGGTAAGTTCATAGTTTTTTTTTCACATGGTTAGTGGTGAACACTTCTGCTTTATGACTGACCACAAGATTCGGGCCACTAAAATATTGGAGAAGTGTAGCTTGAAGTACAGGTACTTGTGGTGCAATAAATGCATTGTTGAATGTGTAATTGGTCAAACTAATTCTGAATTCTTCACGAGGGATGTTAAGCATTGACAGTTTAAACATGATGGAAAATTTGAATAGTGTTATTAGGTTCAGAATCCATGCCACACTGTTTGTTAGGACTTGTCTCCTCACCCTGCCCCTTTGCTGCCTTGGAGGCACAATTACTTTGCCTATCAATATGCATGTTAACATGCTGCAAAATAATAGTCTCTCTGCATATTTAACTGTAGAAATTGTAAACATTTTTTCTCTTCTTATTCACAGATGCAGAAGAGATGGAGCTAAGCCACCATGAAGTGCCAATATATGTAAGTATTTCTTTTTTTGTAATCTCCTTCAGCCCTACAGCTCTCTGACTTATCTGTGCCCCTCTGGAAAATGTAGGCCAATTACTTTGATCAGCGAGAAAGAGCTGCCATTTGAGCAATATCTTCCATAATAAAAACAGGAAATGCTAGATAAATTTAGCAGGAATGGTAGTATCTGTGAAAAGAGAAATAGAGTAACATTTTGAGCGCTTACAACTTCTTTAGTGATATTTTCTTTTGAGCATAGCTGTTTCAATAGAGTATTGGATGGTTGGGCTCTCAGCGAAGCTTCATTGTTCATGTGAGTGGCACAATGGTTAGCACTGCTGCCTCACAGTGCCATGGACCCAGGTTCAATTTTGGCCTCAGGTGAGGTGACTGTGTGGAGTTTACACATTCTCCACATGTCAGTGTGGGTTTTCTCTGGGTGCTCCGATTTCCTCCTACACTCCAAAGATTTGCAGGTTAGGTTGATTGGCCATGATAAATTGCCCCATAGTGTCAGGGGGATTAGCAGGTAAATACCTGGGATTGTTGTTGGTATAGGCTCGATGGGCTGAATTGTAAGGATTCTATGACTCTATTCTTGGCACTAGCCATCCCTCAGAACAAAAACCGCACCTCTGCAGGCATGTTCTCCTGAGGAGAGTGCACTGAGCTGGGAAATTTCCCCACTCGTGCTACCAACTTCGAAGATGAAAAACCAAACCTTTATCCCTGTTACTGTTACACCCCTTGCCGAGTGTTAGCTCCACCATTTCTGCTTTCAGTGCTTAGACTCTATAATCCAACATTCTTTCTAAAAATCCCTTTGCCTTTCTACCCTCTTTTATTCCATTAGGACCTTTCTTAAAACCCATCGCCTTTGATTAAGCTCCTGATCATCTTTCTTAAAATCTCCTCTTTTGGCATGTGTTTTTTTGAATACACTTCTCTGTGAAGTGCCTTGGGAGTTTTTATACATTAATGACATATGTGCAAGTTATTGTTGGCATGATGTGGAGATGCCAGCGTTGGACTGGGATAGGCAGAATAAGAAGTCTCACAATACCAGGTTAAAATCCAACAGGTTTAATTGGAATCTCAATGCTACCATTCATCCGATGAAGGGCAGTGCTCCGAAAGCTTGTGCTACCAAATAAACCTGTTGGACTTTAACTTGGTGTTGTGAGACTTCTTACAGTTATTGTTGGCACAGTGATGAATGGGGAAAAGATATCACACCATTGGTGAAGTACATAAAATATAGAACATTACAGCGCAGTACAGGCCCTTCGGCCCTCAATGTTGCGCCGACCGGTGAAATCAATCTAAAGCCCATCTAACCTATACTATTTTAATATGATCCATATGTTTATCCAATGACCATTTAAATGCTATTAATGTTGGGGAGTCCACTACTATTGCAGGCAGGGCATTCCACACCCTTACTACTCTCTGAGTAAAGAAACTACCTCCTAACATCTGTCCTATATCTGTCACCCCTCAATTTAAAGCTATGTCCCCTTGTGCTAGCCATCTCCATCTGAGGAAAAAGACCCTCACCGTCCATCCTATCTAATCCTCTGATCATCTTATATGCCTCTATTAAGTCACCTCTTAACCTTCTCTCTAACGAAAACAGTCTCAAGTCTCTCAGCCTTTCCTCATAAGATCTTCCCACCATACCAGGCAACATCCTGGTAAATCTCCTCTGCACCCTTTCCAATAATTTCACATCCTTCCTATAATGCGGCGACCAGAACTGGACGCAATACTCCAAGTGCGGCTGCACCAGAGTTTGTACAGCTGCAACATGACCTCATGGCTCCAAAACTCAATCTCTCTACCAATAAAAGCTAACACACCGTACATCTTCTTAACAACCCTATCAATCTGGGTGCCAACTTTCAGGGATCTATGCACATGGACACCGAGATCTCTCTGCTCATCCACGCTACCAAGTAACTTGCCATTAGCCCAGTACTCTGTTTTCCTGTTACCCCTTCCAAGGTGAATCATTTCACACTTTTCTGCATTAAGCTCCATTTGCCACCTCTCAGCCTTGCTCTGCAGATTGTCTATGTCCCTCTGTAACCTGCGAGGTCCTTCCCCACTGTCCACAACTCCACCGACTTTAGTGTCATCTGCAAATTTACTAATCCATCCTTCTACGCCCTCATCCAGGTCATTTATAAAAATAACAAACAGCAGTGGCCCCAAAACAGATCCTTGCAGTACACCAGTAGTAATGGAACTCCAGGATGAACATTTCCCGTCAACCACCACCCTCTGTCTTCTTACAGCTAGCCAATTTTTGATCCAAACCACAAAATCACCATCAATCCCATGCCTCCATATCTTCTGCAATAGCTTACCATGGGGAACCTTATCAAATGCTTTACTGAAATCCATATACACCACATCAACTGCTTTAATCCATGTACACCACATCAACTGCAAGTAAGCAATGCTTTTTTTGAACTGTGGTTTAAAGCATGTCCTAGGGACAGAAAATGTTTTTGCTGCATTTGGTTAGGACGTGTTTGAGTTGAACATGAGTACCCGCTTTACTTTATCACTTGGCTAAAAACAAAATAAATTATGCATAATAGTAGCATCAATTCCAATCTATATTTTTTGATTGTAGCTTTTCTGCTAAATTTTTAAAGTTTAATTTATACATTGGTTGAAAAGTGTCCTTTCTAAGAACTTGGCTAGAATTCTCCAATATCACATATCCCGCCACCACTGCCAGCGAAAATGAGGAATTTGACGCTCAGCCAAATCTCCATTCGCTGCAGCAGGACCAGAGAATTCCATCTGCGGGTGAGGTAGAAGAATGACAAATGGGATTCTTATCATTAAAAAGCTGGCAAGACTAAAAAAACTTTCTTAAAATATAAAATCAATAATTCAAATCCATCCACCCTGCCATCTTTACTTTAAAAAAAAGTAAATGTAAACTGGCTAGTTCACATGCCACTTATGGTTTCTCTGGCCTTCCCATTTCGTCATTGAGTTGGAAGACTGAATGATTTATGCAGTTGTTAGAAGTCCATGTTGTACTCCGTTTTGCAACGTGCATTGAAGTTAATATTATCCTGTTGAATGTGCAATAAATAGTTTTAAGAGGGTGTGTACCACTTTTTTGGTATTTCCTTTGTTCCCCTTGGTTTTGTCTTGGCACGCAAGACTACCTCCAGCCAAATGGGTTTGCAGACACACCCATGTGCTCCTGTTTCCAGGTTGCTCTCAGTGGTATTTTAAAACCTGTATCAGTTGAGAGCACTGCAGAGTGGCCATTGTGTCTTAATGCATACCATAATTGAGACCAGAAGCTTAAGGTACATGAAAGCCAACAATACAAGGACTGTATGTTAATCACTGTATGTAGAGGCTTCATTTCTGTGGGCCACTGTGCTTGTATATACATATATAATTTAGAAGCTCGTGCTTTGACCACAGTGGCAATTTTGTTCATGTGGTCTTGGAGGTTTAGCCTAGCAGGGGAGTGTAGCTACATCATATACCCTAGACTGGCGGGGCGGTCCTCTTCTAGGGGGTCATCATCTGTGACCGAGCACTGTCACGTGAAAAGGTACATTCTTGGACTTGCAATTTGAACTATTCTCCATTAGATGACATGTTCAGTGACTCAGGATTTGCAAACCTGAGGGCATACCATCGTCAGTGGATTTTGAGAACAGTGGTTTATAATATCAGAACTAGCTCCACAAGCTGCTGTGTGGCATCTACCCCAACTTATTCTGCAGGCATAGAACATTGTTCCCCTGATGCTGATGTTTCTCAGACAATGGGTGTAATCAGATCAGGTATTAATTTGGGTACACCATAAAAGCCTTGTGATGGATCAGAAAGAAAATGAACTTTAGGTAGACTGTGAATATGATAATATTAACCAATAACCATTTTCAAGTATGGAATCTTGGCAATCTACAAATGTTTTTTGCATTTCAAGAATTGACAATTTGAAAGAAGGAAAAATTTATATATAGTCTAGTTGCTTATAATCCACTGTACATCAAAGTTTATCATTAATGAATTTAACAAATTTTATGAAGATTCTACTATTTGTGTTACCATCAAATTAAGCAAACTGGTTCACGATCCCCTGGATTATTTCCATCACATTTGGGATTGCATTTTCTATTTTGCCAATGGTTTGGCTCTATTCCTTTTCCTAGTCTTTTTTAAAAGTATTGATACTGGTGCTTCTGCTATCTTTCTCTTGTTTCCTTGAATATCTGTGAATGGAGTCCCACTTGGACCTGGGATGCTGTCTTGCTTAAATAATAGCTACTGTCTCCTTTCATTCCATCATAAATTTAAAATTATTGCACTGACCTCTGATCTTTGCAATCCCCTTCAGTGAAAGCTGAAGGAAAATATATTCAGCATCTCCTGTAAGTTTACCTTGACCAAATTTTTTAATACTTCTCTTGGATCGCTCCTTAACCTTCTCTGCTCTTAAACAGACCTATTCAACTTCTGCTTGTTCCTATTCCACAGTGGAATACTTCTCTGCTATACTCTTTTGACCAGACCTTCTCTCTTCCACTTGCGTGCACGCTCATTCACATTTCTGTTCTCTTCCCCTTTCACATTCCACCCAATACTTGCCAAAGACTTTCAGAGGAACAAAGGGAAGCTCATCTGTAATTAATTTTGAAGAGTACACAAATCCATTTTTTGCCATGGAAGTAATAAAAGGAACACCCTGGCTTTCATCAGTTCTATATATCTGCTTCCTGCACATTTTACTTGTGTCAAATGACTGATAGGATCATATAATCTTATGAAAGAAACAGACCATTGTGTCTAACATGTAGTCTGTGCTCCTGTTTTGTTCCATTTGTGTCACCTATTCAAGTTCACATCCCCTTTACTGTTCCTCTATCTTGAAACAGTTATCAAATGTCCTTTGTTAAAGAAGAGTTGATAAATTATTTTACAATGGGTTGTGATAGCTGTTCCAGATTTGAACTGCCTCTGTTTTTTAATTTCAATTTTTTTGGTGGTTATCTGAAATTTATGCCCTATCATTGCTGTCTTTTTGACCAGTAGAAATAACTGACCATTATTTACCTAATTATAATATGGGCAAAACCATTTCACAACCTTTTGAAGTATTCTGTCAAATTACCTTCTAACCTTTTTGGCTCTAATGAAGAAGGCCTGAAGTTTCTGCTGTGACCCCTCCATCCATGGCATCATCCACTCCTCATTCTAAACTACACTGCATTTTTTCTATTGCTTTTATATTATTCCTGGAATGGAGTGATCCAAGCTGTGAAAAGTCATTCCACTTACAGCTGAGCAGAGGTTTCATATCAGTCCAATTCCTGGCTTTTGTATTCTATATCTTTAGAGTCAAAGCCAATGATGTCTTTTGTCTCTTATATTGGAACACCTGTTTGCAGAATTAAAATGCTTAATTTCTGATGGGTAAGTGACTTTCTAACATCAAAGAGCTTTTGCACTGCACCGTGTTTAAAGAGAATAGAAATGTCATTTGTTTTGATTTGAAACATATTTTTCGGTTTGATTTGCTCTGCACTCTCAGTGTAATCCCAAGGCTGCTGGGATTGCTCATTCTTGTCTTGCTTGGTCAGTAGCCAATGTAGATTAAAGTCAATAGTCAGGCTTTTGGGCTCGAGTACTATTGGTTCCATATGGTGCAAAGAAAATCTTGTGCAGTTTAATACATCCCAAAGTTAAAGATGCATCAAGAATCTCGATGTTGGATCAGTTCAAGTGGATGGCATTGAGAAAAGTGAAAACAAGCAGTCTGCAGTCAATTCCACTTGGAAAATGAGGTGTGTTTACTGAAGTTAGAGAGAGTTTGCAAAATATTTATAACCTTTGTCGTGCAAGCATTTTGATTGCCACAGGCAGAAGCACAGAAAATTATAAATTTAAAATCTCTAAGGATATCTAACAGATGGAATAAGAATGATTAGAGTGTTGCATTTCCAATTGCAGGCATGTATATTAAATATTTCAGTGTTTAAATGTACGTTTAGTTGCATTAGAAAGTTCAAACCAATTCAGACCAGCACTATTCATCAATTACTATAGGAGCATTGAAACTATCTGAAATATTTCTAGGAAGTGAGATGTCGGTGAAGTTTCCTGTCTTAGTCACGTTACTCTGCTGTTATTGTTGGTGACTTTTTTCCTACATGTCTTCCTGTGTTTTTCTTAAACAATTGTTGAGTAGATATTTTGGCATATTTAGATTTTCTTAAGTGGAAGGTATGGATGTGGACAGGACCTAAGCCAGGATTACCTCTGAATAGGCAGCAGCAAAGTTACAGCACAATTCTTGACTGACACCAGGGGGTTGATCCTCACCAAAAAAAAAATCTAAGTGCTGAATTTGCTCTGGTTTCTTCAGTGAGAATTTAAAAGTAAATCTCCCACACTCTGCATTGCAGTGTGCACTTGCATAAATCACACTGAAAATCAATGGGCAGCGCCTATTTTCATTGGAGAGGCCGGCAGCGTAGTGCTGAGCAGGCCATGTGCATGTGTCAATCTGTCAGCTCCAAGATCGGCGCATGCCCCTCACTGCCGGCCTCCCGATTACTGGCCAGCCCCACATCCCCCACATCATCGGCACTCCCATTCGCCCAAGGCCAGATCGCTTGCCTTCCCGACCATGTCTGGGCCCAGAGATGACACCCTCCCCACAACTGCCACCCCAGTGGGCAGTGTTGACATCCCCCAGCAGGCTGACCCGCTCCCCCACCAGCCCTGATCGTTGTCCTCCCTCCCCCACCAATCCTGTCTGCAGAGTGGAAGCAGGACCCCCGATCTCCACTGATTGACTTACCCATAGGCCCTGCCCCATGCCCAATGGGCAATGCCAATGTCCTCCCTGGCATTGGGTAGTGTTAGTGGTACAGGCTGGCCCTGCCAAGGAGCAAGGTGCCAATGCCTGCTGGGCCCAGATTGCCCCCTTGCCCCACTCCCCTCCCTCCACTCCCCTCCCTCCTCTGGGGTCAGGCCGCTAGCTTGCCAGAAGTGATGAGCTACTCTAAACCTCGCTGGTGTGAACCACTCCTAGCTGGGAGGGAAGAAGCTAGCGGGCTCGGAGGCTTCAGTCCAGGGCTTGCGAATCATATTTAAATTATATCAAAATCCCCCCTGCATACCTAATGCAGCTCCATGCCAATTTCTGTCGCGGAACTGATGGTGCAAGAAATCTGTCGTTGGCAGAGGTGCTCAGGGCCAGATGCCCAGCGCGGGTTACGCTAATCCTGACCCACTGAATCTCCCGGCCTGCTTCGCTAATAAATTAATGCAGTAGGGTGGGAGAATCGCCCCCAGGTGATTTTATTTCAAAGCATAATGATGCAATGTTAATAAATGGCTTGTGGCCTTAAATTTTTGACAATATCTTGAACGTGCTGTGTCTGAAAGTATTTGTATTGACAGTTTGCATTATGCTTGAAAATTGCACATCAAAGGATTACTGTCAGCTGTAAAGTAGCAGCCGTTTTCCATTGGCATTTATTTTCATTGTGTACCATCTGTTAACTGGCTTAAAAGCGAGAGTCAGCAGATTCAAAGCTGTGGAACTAAAGACAGTAAAGGTAATCCACAATAAGGCTGCAGCACTTATTTTCATAAGCCACAAATTTGTAACATATGCTAATCAATATTTTGAGGTTTCTATATTTTCTGTTATGACTATCTTTGAATTCAAATTTATTGCTGGAAATACCTAGGCTAGCATCAACATTTTATCATTCATGGCAAAATGAAATGCAGCATTACTCTGTTTCTCAGAAGGGGCTGGTTTTCTAAAAGATGATCCTACTTTTCAATGACCTCTGATCTTTTTCTTTGGATTCAGGCTGCTTTGTACAAGTATTATATGACAATGGCAAAGGATGGGGAAAGATAAGAGGGTTTAATAATGAACTGTATTAACGAGATGTACATGAGACAGTTGGATCAGTGGTGCTCTCTGTATTGTTTTGCGCAAAATTTAAAGCCTTGGTGGGGATTTTTGCTCCTATTTTTGTCGGGTGGGATTGACAGCGAGAGCAGAAAACCCCGCAGGAGACCCAGAACAGAGGTTGTGCGCTCCCCCAGCAGTCATTGATATAACAGAAATCCTGACGCTCAATGTTGGAATACCTACTAGATACAAAAATCTGAGGACATATACCAATTGACTTGAGAACAACTTTTTCCCTGCTGCTATCAGACTTTTGAATGGACCTAGTATATATTGAACTGATCTTTTTCCTCACCCTGTTTGTAACTGCAACACTATATTCTGCATCCTCTTCTTTCTTCTCCCTATGTACTCTATGAACGGTATGCTTTATCTGTATAGCATACAAGAAACAATACTTTTCACTGTATACCAATACATGTGATAATAATAAGAACATAAGAACATAAGAACATAAGAAATAGGAGCAGAAGTAGGCCATCTGGCCCTTCGAGCCTGCCCCGCCATTCAATAAGATCATGGCTGATCTGTCGTGGCTCAGTTCCACTTTCCCGCCCTCTCCCCATAACCCTTAATCCCTTCTCTTATCAAAAACCCATCAACCCGCTTCTTAAAAATATTTAGCGAGGCAGCCTCCACCACTTCAACGGGCAGAGAATTCCAGAGATTCACCACCCTTTGAGTGAAGAAGTTCCTCCTCAACTCCGTTCTGAACCGCCCCCCCTTTATCTTGAGGCTGTGCCCCCTAGTCCTACTGTCTTTTTTGAGCGGGAAGAGTCTTTCCACCTCTATCCTATCCATCCCATTCATCATCTTATACGTCTCAATGAGATCTCCCCTCATTCTTCTAAACTCTAACGAGTACAAGCCTAGTTTATTCAGCCTCTCCTCATAGCTCAACCCCCTCAACTCCGGTATCAGCCTAGTAAACCTCCTCTGCACTCCCTCCAAGGCCAAAATATCCTTGCGCAGGTGCGGCGCCCAAAACTGCACACAGTACTCCAGCTGCGGCCTCACCAATGCCCTATACAGCTGCAGCAAGACCTCCCTACTTTTATATTCAATCCCCCTCGCTATGAAGGCCAGCATCCCATTCGCCTTCCTGACCACCTGCTGCACCTGCAGGCTGGGTTTTTGCGACTCATGCACAAGGACCCCGAGGTCCCTCTGCACCGTCGCCTGCTGCAGTTTTTCGCCACGTAAGTAATAGTCCTTCCTACCATTCTTCCTACCAAAGTGGACCACCTCACACTTGCCAACATTAAATTCCATTTGCCATTTCCTGGCCCATTCGCCCAGCCTATCTAGATCCTTCTGCAGACTCTCCACACCCTCCGCACAATTTGCCTTTCCCCCAATCTTGGTGTCATCAGCAAATTTCGACACCCTACACTCGGTTCCCTCCTCCAGATCATCTATATAAATGGTAAATAGCTGAGGCCCCAGCACCGACCCCTGGGGCACCCCACTAGTCACCAACCGCCAATCCGAATAGCACCCATTGACCCCCACTCTCTGCCTCCTATTTGACAACCAATCCTCTATCCACGCTAACACCCTACCCCCAACTCCATGTCCTCTGACCTTCTGCAGTAACCTCTTGTGAGGTACCTTATCAAACGCCTTCTGAAAATCCAGAAAGACCACATCCACCGGCTCTCCTCTATCCACCGCCCTAGACACATCCTCATAGAACTCCAGTAAATTTGTCAGACACGACTTCCCTTTAATGAAACCGTGTTGCGTCTGCCCTATCAAGCAATTCCCTTCAAGATGCCTCGCAATTTCCTCCTTAATGACGGATTCTAACATTTTACCTACCACAGACGTTAAACTAACCGGCCTGTAATTCCCCGCCTTTTGCCTGGCACCCTTCTTAAACAACGGCGTAACATTAGCCGTTTTCCAATCCTCCGGCACTTCCCCGGAATCCAGCGACGTCTGGAAAATAACCACCAAGGCATCCACTATCACCTCCGCCATTTCTTTCAGAACCCTCGGATGCATTCCATCCGGTCCTGGGGACTTGTCCACAATCAGCCCCTCCAGTCTGTTGCGCACCACCTCTCTAGTAACAGTAATGTCATTAAGACCCTCCAGTCCTACCACCTTTCCATCGCTAACACCCGGCAAATTATTCACGTCCTCCTCCGTGAAGACAGAAACAAAAAAGTTATTCAAGACCTTAGCCATATCCCCATCCCCTACCACTAGGTCCCCTTTCTCATCCGCTAAGGGACCAACGTTCACCCTAGCCAGCCTCTTCCTTTTTATATATTTATAAAAACTCTTGCTATCTTTTTTTATATTAAGCGCTAGCCCAGCTTCATAGCTTCTTCTACCCTCCTTTATCAACTTTTTTGTCAATCTTTGTTGACATTTAAACCTCTCCCAATCCTCTTCTCGCCCACTGCTCTTAGCTACTCTAAATTCCTCCGCTTTTAATCAAATCAGATCTTTATGCCTGATAAGCTCCTCCCTGTGGGTGGCATGGTAGCACAGCGGTTAGCACTGCTGCTTCACAGCTCCAGAGACCTGGGTTCAATTCCCTGCTTGGGTCACTGTCTGTGTGGAGTTTACACATTCTCCTCGTCTCTGCATGGGTTTCCTCTGGGTGCTCCGGTTTCCTCCCACAGTCCAAAGATGTGAAGTTAAGGTTGGTTGGCCATGCTAAAATTGCCCCTTAGTATCCTGAGATGCATAGGTTAGAGGGATTAATGGATAAATGTGTGGGGATATGGAGGTATGGCCTGGGTGGAATTGTGGTCAATGCAGACTCAATGGGCCAAATGCCTTCTTTCTGCACTGTAGGGTTTCCATGATTCTCTGATTCCCCAACTCTATTAGAATGTCCATTCACATCGGCTTTGCCGGGGTGGAGAATTTTGGCGGGGGTGGGGGTGTTTGGGAGGCACGTTTTCTATGTTTAATTAAGAAAAAGGTGCCCAGATCCTTGAAGTTGCTGGAGGGAGGGCTGAATTGGAGCCTGACTGCCAGCGTGACTTTGTGGCGACCTCCCCTTCATTGTTTTCCAGTTATGAGCTGAACAGTACAGCAGGGAAAGCCACCACTGGGCTGACGGCTTCATTGCCTATTCTCCCACCCACTACGCCACTCTGTCTATTTTTGGGAACATTCTGCTTGCAGCCTTCTGACTTTCATATAGGATGGATTTGCACTTAAAATCTAAAAGAAAATGTCACAAGAGGCTCACTCCAGGTTTTCATAACCTGTCACCTTCTCTGATCTCTGTCTGCACAAAAGGAGCCGGAGGTTAGAAGATTCAGGAAAAATGATGATGGACGTGAACAGTTTGGATAGGGAGCAGCTGGTCCCTTAGTTAAAGGGTCATTCTTGAGTAGGTACATCTCATAACATTCAAGGTTATGGGCCAAGTGCTGGTAAATGAGATTAGATAGGTAGGTCAGATGCTTCTTGCATGTCGGTGCAGATTCGATGGACCAAAGTGCCCCTTCTGTCCTGTGAGATTCTGCAATTTCTTCTTATGAAGTAATAGCACACCAATATCTTCCTGCAGTAAGTAGTTGAATTGCTGTACAAGGCTCATCAGCCAACATAATTTTAATCTGTGCATGAGAACTAATTGTTGTATTTATTCTGAAATAGTTTCTCATGTAACGTGAATGATTAGATGTGTTTTTGTTTTCAGGGGCAGGAGTCTATGCTAGCAGTGTTTGAACAGGCCTGTTCTTTACCTGAGGATGTACAATTATACTTTGTATATGAGGGTTCAAGCCAAATGCATGTAACTGTGGCACAAAGACTTAATGCTAAGACACTGGAGTCGGTTGTTCCAGGTAAGTATGCAGAACTGGATATTTTATTAAATATGATTTAAAAATACATGCAATTTTTTTTGAGTGACCAATATGAGTTATTTTTAAATTCATTTAATGGGATGTGGGTGTTGTTGGCTAGACCATCCCTCCCTAGTTGCCCTTGAGAAGGTAGTGGTGGGCTGCCCTCTTGAACCCTGAGATTTAGGTACACCCACAATGCTGTTAGGGAGGGAATTCCAGGATTTTGACTCAGTGACAGTGAAGGAACGGCGCTGATGTATTTCCAGGTCAGAATGGTGAGTGACTTGGAGAGAAATGTCGAGGTGGTGGTGTTCCCAGGTAGCTGCTGCTCTTGGCCTTCGAGATGGTAGTGGTCATGGATATGGAAAGTAGTGAAAATGTAGATGGTGAAAGTAGTTTTGTTTCCTTGTATCTGAAACTGATATTGAAAATACTGCCAGGGTCTCCTTTATCAAACTCAGCATATGCCATTCATTTAGGACATTGACAAGATTAGGAATCTAATCTTTCAGAGCAACATAAATAAAACTGCATGACACCACCTTGTATTTGTAAAGCACAATAACATAATAACATTTCCCAAGGAGCTTCATAGGCGTATTCTAAAATGAAATATGACACCAAGGCACAGAAGGAAATATTAGGTAAGATGACCAAAGCTTGGACAAAGAGATAGCTTTTAAGGAGTGCCCTTAAAGGAAGAAGGTGAGATCCAGAGGCAGAGAGGAAATTCCAACGTTTAGGATATGGTGAATTGCAAGCAGGTTTACTAGTGGTGGAGCAGTAAAATCAGGGCAGCTCAAGAAGCCTTAGGCTGGAGGAGATTACAGAGATGGGGAGGGTGGGGGGGTGGTGTGAGGCCCTGCAGCGATTTGAAAATGGAGAAGAGAATTTTAAAACCAGAGTCTTTATGTTACTGGGCTAGTTATACAGAGCCCTGGACTAATGTTTTAGAGACTTGAGTTCAAATCCCAACCATAGTAGTTTGAGAAGTGGTATGGTGGCACAGTGGTCATCACTGCTGCCTCACAGCACCACAGAACCATGTTCGATTCCAGCCTTGGATGATTGCCTGTGTGGAGTTTGCATGCTCTCCGTGTCTGCATGGGTTTCCTCTGGGTGCTCTGGATTCCTCCCACACTTCAAAGATGTGCATGTTAGATTGATTGGCCATGCTAAATTGCCCCTTATTGTCCCAAGATGTGGAGGCTGGAGGTAAATACATGAGGTTACAGGGCTTGGGTAAGGTACTGTTCTGGAGAGTTGGTGTACACTTGAGGGACCAAATGGCCTCCTGCACTATAGGGATTATACGATCTATGAAATAAATTCTGGAATATAAAGCTAGTTTGGTAACCATGAAACTACAAGATTATCATTCAAATATATCTAGTTCAGTAGTGTCCATTTGTCCATTTTTAAAAAGCAATGCTGCCATCATTATCCTGTCAGACTTGGATACGACTCCAGACTCATGACAATGTGGTTGATTCTTAAATGTCCTCTGAAGCAGTCTAGTAAACCACCCGGTTATACCAAACTGCGAGAAGGAGTAAAGGCGGGGAATTATAGGCCGGTTAGTTTAACGTCTGTTGTAGGTAAAATGTTAGAATCCGTCATCAAGGAGGAAATAGCGAGGCATCTTGAGGGGAACTGCTTGATAGAGCAGACGCAGCACGGTTTCGTTAAAGGGATGTCGTGTCTGACAAATTTACTGGAGTTCTATGAGGATGTGTCTAGGGCGGTGGATAGAGGAGAGCCGGTGGATGTGGTCTTTCTTGATTTTCAGAAGGCGTTTGACAAGGTACCTCACAAGAGGTTATTGCAGAAGGTAAGGGGGCATGGAGTTGGGGGTAGGGTGTTAGCGTGGATAGAGGACTGGTTGTCAAATAGGAGGCAGAGAGTGGGGGTCAATGGGTGCTATTCGGATTGGCGGATGGTGACTAGTGGAGTGCCCCAGGGGTCGGTGCTGGGGCCTCAGCTATTTACCATTTATATAGATGATCTGGAGGAGGGAACTGAGTGTAGGGTGTCGAAATTTGCTGATGACACCAAAATTGGTGAAAAGGCAAACTGTGCAGAGGGTGGTGAGTCTACAGAAGGATCTAGATAGGCTGGGTGAATGGGCCAGGAAATGGCAGATGGAATTTAATGTTGGCAAGTGTGAGGTGGTCCACTTTGGTAGGAATAATGGTGGGAAGGATTATTACTTACGTGGAGAAAAACTGCAGCAGGCGACGGTGCAGAGGGACCTCGGGGTCCTTGTGAATGAGTCGCAAAAACCCAGCTTGCAGGTGCAGCAGGTGGTCAGGAAGGCAAATGGGATGCTGGCCTTCATCGCGAGGGGGATTGAATATAAAAGAAGGGAGGTCTTGCTGCAGCTGTATAGGGCATTGGTGAGGCTGCAGCTGGAGTACTGTGTGCAGTTTTGGGCGTCGTACTTACGCAAGGATATTTTGGCCTTGGAGGGAGTGCAGAGGAGGTTTACTAGGCTGATGCCGGTGTTGAGGGGGTTGAGCTATGAGGAGAGGCTGAATAAACTAGGCTTGTACTCGTTAGAGTTTAGAAGAATGAGGGGAGATCTCATTGAGACATATAAGATGATGAATGGGATGGATAGGATAGAGGTGGAGAGACTCTTCCCGCTCAGAAAGGATAGTAGGACTAGGGGGCACAGCCTCAAGATAAAGGGGGTGCGGTTTAGAACGGAGTTGAGGAGGAACTTCTTCACTCAAAGGGTGGTGAATCTCTGGAATTCTCTGCCCGTTGAAGTGGTGGAGGCTACCTCGCTAAATATTTTTAAGACGCGGGTTGATGGGTTTTTGGTAAGAGAGGGGATTAAGGGTTATGGGGAGAGGGCGGGAATGTGGAACTGAGCCAAGACAGATCAGCCATGATCTTATTGAATGGCGGGGCAGGCTCGAAGGGCTAGTTGGCCTACTCCTGCTCCTATTTGTTATGTTCTTTCTGACTCAGAAGAAAATAAGCCAAGGCTGACACTTAAATATATTTATATTACCTAATGTTGCATAATATTTAGCACTGCATTTGTAATTTTTCTGTTTTAATACTTTTCATGGGTTTTGTTGCAGGTCATGATACTTTGGAAGATGTTACAGTCTCTGCCTGCATGTATACAGAAAGAAATTCGGTTTCTATCCTTGGCTGCAGTAAGATAACCTACATTGAGGATATAGCGTCAAAACTAGCGCAGGTTCTGGTTGAAAGCGCTGACACAGTGACTTGCACTAGTCACTTAACTCTGCTTGAACAATTTAACCTATCTTTAGAGGCTCTACAGTCTTTAGATGAGAAGGTGACTGCTGCCATTGAACATTTGGAATTACCTCCATCTTGGAATCTGCTTGGCAAGTTGGCAGGACAAGGTAATTATATAGTTAATCTGTAGTTTACACAATGGGGCTCTACACACTTGAAGAAGGAATGTTATGCTTCTCAAAATTTGTAGCGGATAGAAAGATCTGTTGTGAAAGAAGTTAAAGATTAAGTTAGATTAAAATAAGCGGTTTATAATGTGCAGAGAATTCAGAGAATTGTGGTAATCCTGAAGACGGGTAGAATTTTGGAAACCGGCAAAGGATGGCCAAAAAGTTGATAAAGATGGGGAAAGCAGAATGTGAGAGTAAATTAAGCATGCATATAAACACAGATTGCATGATTTTTTAAAGCAGATACAAATGAGGAGTAAGCAAGGCAGAAAGACAGGAGAAATTGTCATAGGGCATGAGGAAAAGGCAGGAACATTGAACAAATATTTTGCGTCTATTTTCACAGCAGAAGACACGAATTGCTTACATGAAGTAAAGGGGGTATTAAGACTGAGGAGTTTAAGGTAGTTAATACTCAGTTAATGATAGGGCTTTGGGGAAAATTAAAGAACAAAGAGATCTAGGGGTACATGTTCATAGCTTCTTGAAAGTGGAGTAACAGGTGGACAGAGTGGCATGCTTGGTTTCATCGCTCACAACATTGAATGCAGGAGTTGAGATGTCTTGTTGAAGTTGTACAAGACATTGGTAAGGCCACACTTCAAATACTATGTGCAATTCTGGTACCCTATTATAGAAAAGATATTATTAAACTAGAAAGAGTGCAGAAAAGATTTACTAGGATGCTTCTGGGACTTGATGGATTGAGCTATAAGGAGAGGCTGAATAGACTGGGACATTTTTCTGTGGAGCATAGAAAGCTGAGGGGTGACCTTATAGAGGTCTATAAAATAATGAGGGGCATAGACAAGATAGATAGTCAATATCTTTTCCCAAAGGTAGGGGAATCTAAGACTAAAGGGTATAGGTTTAAGGTGAGAGGGGAGAGATACAGAAGTGTCCAGAGGGGAAATTTTTTCACACAGAGGCTGGTGAATGTCTGGAACAAGCTGCCAGAGGTAGTAGTAGTGGTGGGTACAATTATATCTTTTAAAAAGCATTTAGATAGTAATGTGGTTACGATATGTATAGAGGGATATGGGCCAAAGGCGGACAATTGGGATTAGCTTAGGGGTTTCAAAAAAAAGGGCGGCATGCTCAAGTTGGGCTGAAGGGCCTGTTTCCATGCTGTAAACCTCTATGACTATGACTAATATCCGCAGAGAAAAAGCATTCGTGAAATTTAAGGTACTAAAAGCTGGTCTGAGGACCTACATTCTCGGGTTCTAAAAGAGATGGCTGCAGAGGTGGTGGATATACTAGCTAAGATTTTCCAAAATTCCCTAGATTCTCGAATGCTCTCTGGGAAGTGTAAGTTAGCAAATGCAACAGTGCTGTTCAAGAAAGGAGGGAAAGAGAAACCAAGGATCTACAGGTCATTAAGATTGAGATCAGCCAACAGGAAATGCTGAAATCTTTTATTAAGGACGTACTTAGAAAATCATAGTATGATCAATCAGAGAAAATATGGCATTATAAAATGCTGGGGCTTTGGCTTCTTGCAATACATATTAATGACTTGGATAAAAGGACAGATTAATTATCCAAATTTGCTGGGAATGTGAGCAGTGAGGAGGATATAAAGTGGCCATAACAAGGTGTAGTTATATCAAATGAATGGCTAACAAGGCAGCAGGTGGAATATAAAGTGGCTAAGTGAGTGGTCATTTACTTTGGTAATACGAACAAATGACAGATTGTTTAGAAGGTATATGTCCTAACTATGTTAAGCATCGTGGGTTTTAAACAAAAAGAAAAGTTTGCACAGTAACTCACAAGTTTATTGACTGTGAAAACCCCCTAGTCCCCACACTCCGGTGCCTGTTAGGGTACATTGAAGGGGAATTTAGCATGACTAATGAATCTAACTACCATATCTTTTGGACTGTGGGAGGAAACTGGAGCACCAGGAGGAAACCCACGCAGATGCTGGGAGAACGTACAGACTCCGCACAGTGACTCAAGCCAAGAATCAAACCCAGGTCCCTGGGTCTGAGAGGCAACAGTGCTGACCACTGTGCTACCATGCTTTAAGATTAGTAGTGCAGGTGAATTTTGGATAGTCACATGAGTTATGTTTCTATAAGATGGCAAAAAGTTACACACATGATGTGATCATGAATCTTGCTCTCTTTAAACTTTCAGCGAATGTTTAATGATTGTATGAATCTTTGAGAATCTTTGAATCCATTGGTGGATTGTAAGGTGCAGATTTTATATGCTGAATACCATTTAATTGTAATAACTCTCAAGCTCTTGTCAACTAAGCTGAACCATTACCACTAACAATTTGTCCAGTTTACCAAATCTTGCAAAAAGTTTGTCAAATTTTTATATGGTTTGTCCAGATGTAGTAGATCTCAAGATAACAACATGACTATTTTGAGTTTGCATCAATTATGACTAAGGGCATGTGACCCTCAGTTGGTCCTGCAAAATCTATATACAGTTGTTGCCATGGCATTTTAAGTCACTGTCAAGGGTGGAAAGGAGACAAAGGTGGTGTATTTC
Source organism: Carcharhinus amblyrhynchos (assembly GCF_965287045.1). Taxonomy (NCBI): domain Eukaryota; kingdom Metazoa; phylum Chordata; class Chondrichthyes; order Carcharhiniformes; family Carcharhinidae; genus Carcharhinus; species Carcharhinus amblyrhynchos. Next base: position 97,235,468 of record NC_137328.1, read on the forward strand.
TTATTCATGCACAGGATTGACACTTTCCCACTTTTTCTTCTGTCTGAGCATCCGGCCACCAATAATAGCTATGTGCTAATTCCTTCATTCAGACTATGCCAGCATGTCCTCATACAGTTATTCAAGAACTCTTCCCCATGGACCAAGAGGAATGATCACTCAGATTCCCCACAGTAGATATCCACCTTGGACATCAATTCAAGATTTCTTGACCCTTGTTTTCAAATCAGGATTTGTATGATTTGATTTGATTTATTATTGTCACATGTATTGGCATACAGTGAAAAGTATTGTTTCTTGCGCACTATACAACAAAGTATACCATTCATAGAAAAGGAAATGGGAGAGTGCAGAATGTAGTGTTACAGTCATAGCTAGGGTGTAGAGAAAGATCAACTTAATGTATGATGTGTTCTGGCTATTGTTCCTTTTAATACCATATTCATTATCTTCCACTTCACGGGATCATTTCTGATATGTCTCTGACCTTGAGAAACTGACACAAACGAATTATCTACCAGTGAGAAATAAAGAATATGAGCAAAACGAGTCGGTGGCATCTGCTCAGTAGGTAACTAAGTGTGATAATGCATCAGCATTGTCAGGGCACTCTGATTGATGATACTTTATATCATACGAATGTGCAGGAAAGGTCAGTGACAATTTTGCAATTGGATAGCAGCAAATGATGGTATGTCTTTATATAGCCCACAAATGATAGTTAAGGGTCAATGATCAGTCAGTAATGTGAAATGGTGCCCATATAAATAATCATGAAACCTTCCCAAACTAATTATTATATTCAGTGTTTCTTTTTCCAGTTGAACAGAGTTAGATTTAGCACCAGTGAGAACACACAAAACAAAAGCTATTGGTCATTCTTCCCTCAGAGGCACAATATATGAACCAACTGCCCCTACCCCGTAAGGTGAAGTGTCACAAGCAAGCAGTAATGGTGGCTTCAGGTTAAATTGAGCCAATACTTCAGACTTCTGCAAAACATCTTTGACACCTTTGTATGCTTTCTGACATTCTGTTGCCCAGTCCCATGACTGTTTCACATGCAGTATATTATGCAGTGGCTTAAGTAGTGCAGCTAAGTTATGATCACATTTGCTAAAATAATTTACTAATCCCAGAAAGGACCTTGTTTGTTGGACATACTGCTTCTAAAATAACTTTCATCTTTTTAGGTGTTCGATGTATGCTTTTACTATCAATAACATGATCCAAGTACTTGATTGACATCTGCAAAAAGTCACAATTATCTTTCTTGATATTCAGACCATGTGCCTGAAGATGCTCGAATGTTGATTCAAAATTATTCAAGTGCTCTTGTTCACTGGACCCTGTAATTAGAATATCAACCAGATAACATTGTACACCAGTGAGACCACTTAAAATCGGATCCATCAATCTTTAGAATGGAATAGGGTTGGTATGGATGTAATTCCTAAACCAAAAGGCAATCTTTTGTAACAAAAAAATCTTCATGTGTAACAATGGTTGAGATTCAGCAGCAACAATTAGCTGTAAATATGTTTGTTAAAAATTAATCTTGCTGAATTTTTGCCCTCCTGACAACCAGCAAACAAAGTGGATATTGATCAGCTCACAACACTGGATTAATGGTCCACCAGAAATTAATCACCACAAATATAAACTGAACCATCTAGTTTCATTACAAGTATGGTGGGGTTGGCCCAGCAACTCATTGTAACTGGCTCTACCATGCCATGTTTATAAGTCAAAGTTCTTTCACCATAGGATGAATTGCATGTGGCACTGCTCTTCCTTTGAGACTCCTTAGTTGAGCATTAGGCATTATCTTGAGTTTCATCTGAACTCACTTCATTGAGTCACGCGTCAAGTGTATCTTCGAAAACACTTCTGTATTTATCCAGAAGGTGGTTTATGTTTGCTTTGGCATTGATCAATCTGTTACCAGAACTCCAGTGAAGTTTTATTTCCTCTAACCATGATCTTCCAGATAAAGATGGAAAATTACCATGGACCACATAGAAACGCAACTGTACTGTTGGTTGATTCAGCTCTTTGTTGATCATGATGTAACCTTTTAAGACCACAATCTCTTCCATATATATCCTTAAAATCTGATCAACTGGTTTTAAAGGAAATTGTTTCAGCTTTTGTTGGTATGTAGTCTCAGGAATTAAAGATACGGCAGCACTAGTATCAACTTCCATCCTAATAGATTGTCCACTTAACCTCAGAATCATCTGAATGGAAAAGTGGTCTTCCTCATCTTTCTGGACATTCTTTTCTTCTCAGTTGTAATTGCTTTCTTCCACATTGTGAATGTAACTTGTTCTTCTTCTTGAAGATACTTAGATGATTCTTCTGAATATTGTTCTCCGGAGAAGTTGGTCTATCCTAACTGGTTTTTGCAGTTTGATCCATTTTGACAAAGTTCTTGCATTGACTATCCTTCCACATTCACTCGCTGAATGGTCCATTTTGGTACATCTGTGACATGTTTTATGTTTTTTTGACTTATGGGAAGTTCCCGACTTGCGAATCTTCATTCCTGCACCAAACTAGACAATCTATGAAAGTACCTTCTAACAATTCACCACATTCACGGGGTGATCTTACAACCTCTTCCCACCCAACTTTTGACGAGGCAAGGTGATAAGATTGGATGGGAGGCGAAAAATCAGAAATGTGTCAGAATGGCACCTTGGCTCTGAAGACCATAACATTTTCTTTTGTTTAGAAAATGTGGAGGAACAGAATTACAGGAAAGCTAATTAACTTTTAATAGCAAAAAAAGTGAACATTTTGACTGTAATACAATGCTCCTTCACTTCCCCCTTACCTTCACAAATGTGCACAGATTTTAAGGATAATACCCCCTCCCCTTGAAACTCTCAATCAATCACCTGTGAATTTCTCCTCAAATGCTCCCAGATGATTGTCACAAATGTTTCAAATCTCTGCCATCAAAAAGACACACTTGAAAATCTTTCAGCCAATACTTTCCATGAGCTATTGTCATCAAGAATCCATCTCCACGTTTTCCAAATCTCATTTCAGCATTTCCTTGGTCTTGAATTGCCAAAGCATCCAAATCTCTACTACTCAGTCCCCAACAGAATACTTTTTTTTCCCCAAAGGCTGTAAATCAAGAATACCAAACTTACGATTGCATCCAATCTCTGGCTTTTCTCTAGCTGATTTCATCGAAATCTGTCTTCATCTTCAGTGACTAGTGCTCTGTTCCAATGTCAGTTTCCTTTATTCCTTTAACTTAAGACTTCCTTGAAATTTCTCCCCATTTCTCTAGTTTCCTTAATTAGCTGTTCTTTAGGTTTTTGGTATTGGTTTCCTTGTTCCTTAATATATTTTGTGGCTATTCTTTTGGCAAAGCTGAGAGAGAAGATCCCTCTCACACTGTAAGGCTGCTTTTACTCTGCTTCCAGTTAAAATTACACTCAAAAAGGACTTTGGTGCAATACGAAAACGTGCTTCAGGCTCAATATATGGCAGGGAGTGGGTCTTTGTTAATATGGTAATATACTGAAATGTATTTAAATTGGGAATGTGAACCTGATTACATTGCTGGCGAAGGGTGATGAAAATCACCGGTGAGATCCATGGCTTCTAGGTTTTGCCAGCCTTGAGCTTAGGCCGACACTTCCATGGACAGTGAGTGTGGACTCAAGGTCGTCCTCTATAAATAAATTTTCTATCATTCCATCACACCAGCAATATTGTAAATATCTTTGGGAAATTATACTTGTAAGATTAGATCATTTGAGTTCTCAATCATGAATTAGTTAGAAGATGATCAGTGAACATTGTGCAGAGCTCTGCTGAAAAATCTGCACTTGCACGGCGTTTGTAACTCCTCATTGTTCAGATATCCTATACACAGTAGCTCTGCAATTTGTTTCAAAGACCATCTAAACCATAGGTGTTTTCTGGACTATAGTGAAAATCATACCAGACTATGGTCAAAAATAACATTAATCCTTTGATGCCAAATATAACTCTTGTGTTGGATGATTTTTTTCTGCATTTCTCTTTGAGTAGAAACTAATAAACCCCTATAAATAGGATTTTTAATTTTTTCATCAAACAGAAATTACTGTTGCATTCTTCAGTACCATAGTGTATCTGAATGTGTTGATCCATTGAGGTGATTTGGGATACACAAGCACCAGGAGTAGTAGACCTTCAGATCCGCTGACCCTGCTCTGCCATTCAGTATGATCATGGCTTCAACTCCATTTTCCCACCTGCTCCCTCTATCCTTTAATTCCCTGAGACATCAAAAATCTGTCTATGTCAGCCTGAAATGCACTGAACAATGGAGTATCCACAACTCTCTGGTTTAAAGAATTAAGAATCCATTGAGTGAAGGAAGTTGGGACATCTTGTTGAAGTTGTACAAGACATTGGTAAGGCCACACTTGGAATACTGTGTGCAATTCTGGTCACCCTATTATAGAAAGAATATTAGTAAACTAGAAAGAGTGCAGAAAAGATTTATTAGGATGTCACCAGGACTTGATGGATTGAGTTATAAGAAGAGGCTGAATAGACTGGGACTTTTTTCTGTGGAGTATGGGAGGCTGAGGAGTGACCATATAGAGGTCTATAAAATAATGAGGGGCATAGACAAAGTAGATAGTCAATATCTTTTCCCAAAGGTAGGGGAGTCTAAAACTAGAGGGCATAGGTTTAAGATGAGAGGGGTGAGATACAAAAGTGTCCAGAGGGGCAATTTTTTCACACACAGGCTGGTAAGTATCTGGAACAAGCTGCCAGAGGTAGGAGTAGAGGCAGGTACAATTATGTCTTTTAAAAAGCATTTAGGTAGTTAAATAGGTATGATGGGTATAGAGGGATATGGGCCAATTGGGATTAGTTTAGGGGTTTTAAAAAAAAGGGCAGCATGGACAAATTGGGTCGAAGGGCCTGTTTCCATGCTGTAAACCTCTATGATTCTGTCTCAGGCTAAACGATTGACCCCTTTGAGACGGTGCCCACATGTTTTGGATTCCCTAACCAGTGGAAACAATCTCAATGCCTAAGCTTGTCAAGTCCCTTCAAAATCTTGATAGATTTCAATGAGTTCATCATTTATCCTTCTAAACTCCAGAGAATAAAGGCTCAATTTACTCAGCCTCTCATCATAGGGCAAGCTCCTCATCCTAGGGGTCAATTCAGTGAACCTTCATTGTCTCCAGCAACTCTGCCCATTTCATAGGTACATACTTAGTCAGGTTTCTTGCCTGTACTGCCGCCAGTGCAAGTATATCCTTCCTTCAATATGAAGGCCAAAACTTCACACAGTAGTCCAGATGTGGTCTCACCAAAGTCCTGTATGATAGTAGCAAAATTTTATTCCTGTACTCCAGTTCCTTTGCAATAAAGGCCAACATATCTTTTACCTTTTGAATTGCTTGCTGTACCTACATGCTAACTTTATGCATTCCTTGTATAGGTGCACCCAAGTGTCTCTGATCATCAACATTTACATGTTCCACACATTTTATGAAATATATTACAGCAAAGTAGTAGGCACAGGCTGAGAGATCGTTTTTGTAATCGCTTAATTCGTGTATATTAATTATACAGAAATCTGTATGTCGTAACATTATCCCATGCAGTGAATATTTGGTCTTTGTCCAGAACAATGCATAATTCTTTCATTGTTCCTATTTAATTGTGCATTTCAATTAGTCCTGATTGCAGGCATCGCCAAACTGTTTTTGTTAAAACTCTACATTACTTTGTTGGCATAATTAGAGTGAATATTTTTCAGTCCTTTGTCATTCATATGCAATTACATTCAAAGATATAATGAATGTGTGCGTCAAGAATGTATTAGCCCAGATTTTGCTAACTCTACTGCACAAAGATAAGGCAGGATTATGTGGAAATGGATGATGTTCTGCACTCCCACAGCTCCCCCCAAAAACAGTGCTGAGATTGTGTTCCCGTGCACTTGCTGGTAGTTAGCATCAGTGGATGTAGTTTTGTCCATTATTTCATTCTCCCAATAATTTGGAATTGTTGATTCTGACCATTGGCTTGCTGTGCAGGACACAGGATTAAGTATGCCTCTGTGAAATGGACATTCAGAGTTGCTGAATGCCAATAAGAATTTTGAAGGTCTTAGACTAAACACAGCAACGGAAAAAACAATGCATTTTAGACATTTTTTCATTTTTTTTGTTGGAACAAGTGCTCTAATGTGCTGTTGTGCCATCTATAGTAAACAATATTTCACCTTAACATCATTACTAGTGCTAAAGACTTTGGAAGAGGAGAAAAACCTATGGAGGGATTATTTTCCTTTAATATTTGGTATGATGTGTGCTTAAAATGCGCTGGAATCTGCGAGTATTTGTTGCCTGTCCCCAATTTATCTTGAACTGAGAGGCTTTCCAGCCCATTACAGAGGGCAGTTTAAGAGTCCGCCGCATTTCTGTAGGCCTGGAGTCACATGTAAGCCAGACCAGTTAAAGATGATAAGTTTCTTTTCCTAAAGTATATCAGTGAACCAGATGGGTTTTCACAACTATCGATGATATTGTCATAATCACCATTACTTAGATTATATTCCAGACTAATTAATTCAAATTAATTTTATCCAGCTGCCTTATTGGGATTTGAACCCATGTCCCCAGAGCTTTACCCTAGGCCTCTGAATTTCTCGTCCAGTGACATTACCACTGCACCACCGTCTCCCCACAGTGCCAGCTTATTGCAGCTTCATGCAACATGAATGATGGTTGGGTGTTGTCATTGTGACCGATGATACAGAGATAGTGATCACTGTTTTATGATGCATTATCTGTTCCTTTGGCATTTATATGCACACCATTGTGCACAAATTAAACCTGATTATATGTTTTACAATTTGCTAAACCTTTTGGTTTGATTGCCTCAAGTGATTTACTCTGGTCCTTCACTAGTTGGTATTTGATCCATCTGTGGGTCCTTTCCTACTAAAGACTATGATCCTGAAATTACACTATAGGATATTACTGTATGAATGCTTAACTTGCACCTATAAACATCCTTTCTCCATTAAATTAACAGCTGTCCTTTTAGGATCGAGACCAGGAGATTTTTTTTTCTCCTGAGGCTTGTGTGACTTTGGAACTCTACCTCAGGAGGTGGGTTATTGACTTTTAAGATGGAGGTGAATAGATTCTTTTTAGGAAGTCAAAGGAGTTGATAGGAATGTGGAATTCAAAACACAAACACATCAGCATTGGACAGGCTTGTGGGGACAAATTGCCAATTCTCCTATTTTGCCTGTTTGTACACATCAGTCCATTTAAATGAAAAGATTCAGGCTCATATGTGTTGTGATTTCTCTGGAGGCCCCATAGATTCTGCTGTAATTTCCCTCTGCATTGATCAAGAATGCAGTTATTCCCTGAGCATGTAACTGAGATGAAAAGAGACATGGACTTTTGCAACAGTTCTTTGCCCAGTCTAAATTTTGTGCTATTTTCTGAGTAGTTTTGAAAGTGGAGAACTTCAGTTGATAAAGACAGAAGTGTTGAAATCGTACATCAATATGAATTTTTTTTTCAATGTGCTACTTGTATCTTTTTCTTGAGTTTCTACCAGCTTAATCACTTAAGTAGGCCTTTTGAGTTTACTTCCAGTCTGCCCAGGCTGGAAGACCTAATTACAGGATACCAGTATCCTGCTCTCACTCCAAACAGACAAAATGAAATGCTGCAGGTCTGAAAGAAGAACAGAAAATGTTTAAAGCACATAGCAGGCCAGTTAGCAGCTGTAAAAGAAAAAGAAAGATTAGAATATTCCAGTTGTCTTTAACTGATAACCTTTAATATGATGAAGGGTATACATAACCTGTCCTTTGTCTTTTTCCCTTAAAAGATTTTCATCCTGAAGATGTTTAAAAATTACAGACATTTCCTCTTCTGATGTTCTCTGATATATAAGAATAAATATTTGCTTAGGCAGCAGCACTGCTGGAAGTGTGACCACATGGGACTGCTACAGTCACTTTGCTCTTGTGACAATCTAATCTCACATTCTGGGCTCTTGGGTATTTTCATAAGAGGGCAGAAGCTTACAGCAGCTAAAAATTAAGAATCTCACTTCTGACCCGTGTTGTTGTGTTGCTTTTGGAAGTTGGGAAATAGGATTGTGGACCCCATTAGATGGCAGTGGCAGAAATTGCAGTACCAGACATTGTAATTTGATGTAATTTATCTCCTGTGTTTTTGTCAGTGCCAATGCTGAAGACAGACAGTCATCAAAGAGACGAAAACTTAAAATTTGCCTTCCAAATAACTGGAGTAACTCTTTACCCTGATTTGCTTTATTGTTTCTAGAGATAATCCAGAGGGAGACCCTGCTACATGTTTCAGTGAGATTAGGTCTTTATAAATTCACTCAGTTTCTGCTGTGCAAACCTGGTGGTACCCAAGCTGTCATGGTGCCCAATGAGGAAGGAATAACACCCGTGGACTTAGCTTTGCAGAACAGGATGCAATGCCTTGCTGACCTTTTCAAAAAGTAAGTACCTGATATGAAAGAGGTCCGTCTTCCGGTTCTAACGTTACAGCATTTATTTTTAATTTCATTACTACAGTGAAATTAAATTTCAGTACTACAGTACATAGTGGCACAGTGGTCAGCATTGCAGCCTCAAAGCGCCAGGAACCCAGGTTCAATTCCGGTCTTGGATGACTGTCTGTGCGATATCTGCACATTTTCCCCCTGTCTGCATGGGTTTCATCCGGATACTTCTGTTCCCTTCCACAGTCCAAAGATGTGCTGGTTAGGTGGATTGGCCATGCTAAATTGTCCCTTAATGTCCAAAGATATGTAGATTTGGGGGATTAGTGGGGCTACAAGGATAGGGTGGAGTTGGGACAGAGTAAGATGCTGTGTCAGAAAGTTGGCGCAGACTCAATGGGCCAAATGGCCTCCTTTTGCATTGTAGGGATTCTATGAAAAAATCTTTTGATTCTGATAAATGTCCAATTAAGTGTATAATGTCTTACATCTAGAATGAAGTGTATGTCAGGGTTGGGACAGAATTGTAGATCACTTTACAAGTGGGAATATATATTTATCAATATCTATAACAGTTGAAGGCTATTTCACTGAACCTGTTAACGTGGGAGAAGCAATGGAGGAGGATGATGTGGTTAACCATGTCAAAAAAACTGCAGAGGTTTGAAAGCATGAGGAGGACAATGTGAGAATATCAGCTAACATCTCTCAAACTTGGGACAGAAAGCAAAGGGGATAATATGGATACCACCTCAGCCTCCAATTAGTTCAAAGCATTTCTGAAAATGCCACGTCTTTTATAGTAGCATTTGCAATACCTGCCTCAAACAAAAATAAGTGGACACTTTTAGATGAAGTCTGGTAAACTTAGCCTGTCTGCTGTCTTGAGCACGTGTAAAAAATTCCATGATGTCAGGTGATAAAGAAGAGAAGTCTCTAGTGTCTTACCCACCACGTATCTCTCAATCAACATTCAGAAAAAAAGACATTGGGTTATGAAGGTTTGCATCTCCTCTATTTGTGGGACATTGCTCTGCACTAATTAACAATATTGCATATCCCTACATTATATCAGTGGTAACCTCACTGACTATGAAGCTCTTTAGGAATTTGTGAAAGTTAATGTAAATTGAAGTTCTTTCCTTTTTTTTCCTGTTTTGAATTGTTCAAGATAACTAGTTAAAGCTATTGCAAAAGAGGGGTACAATGAAATTCACATTGTTTCGCTTTTTTCTGTCATAGTATTGAAAATTCCCAAGCAACTCTCTCAGTCAGAATTTCTAAGACTTATGGGGATAGCCACATTCTACAGAAGTGTATTAATGGACCAAACACTTTCATACTGACCATGGAAAACAAGATAGGGCACTCATTGGAGTCAGATATTCTACTTCTGCAGAGATATATACAGGATGCTAACTTAGAAAATGCGGTAAGTTGAAAATATCTTCCTGCAATTTAAATCTGTTACCACTATTAATGGGAGTATAAGTATGGTGTCTCCTGAATATTGATGGACATTCACAAGCGTGGCTCAGTATAAGTTTTTCCATCTAGATTTAGATACTAATAAGGAGGGAGAAATTAGAGTATGAAAAAAAAATGCCAGGAACATAAAAACAAATAATAAGAGCTCCTACAGGGTATTTTAGAATGAAAGGTGTATTAAGTGAGTGTTGATTCTCCAGAGAACGAATCTGGGGTATTAATCATGTAAAACAAAAAAATGTTGGGTGAATTGAACAGATATTTTGTGTCTGTCTTCACAGTCAAGGATACAAATGCCATTCTAGAAATAATTATGAATCAGGAGGCGAAAAGAAGGGAGGAAAATAATTATCACCAAGGAGAGGGCACTTAGAAAATGGTCCTGATGAACTTCATCCCAGGATTTTAAAAGAACTGACGAAAGATGCATTCATTTCAATTTTCCAAAATTCCCTACATCCTGGAAGGTTCCATCAGATTGGAAAATAGAAAATGTAATTCCCCTTCAAAAAAAGAGGCAATAAAAAGTAGGAAACAACAGGTCAGTCAGCTTAACATCTGTCATAGGGAAAATTCTGGAATCTGTTATTGAAGTTATAGAAAATCTCAATGCAATCAAGCAGAATCAATATGGTTGTGTGAAAGGAAAATCATATTTGACAAGTTCATTGTTTGTTACTTCCTTAATAACACCAATGTGGATAAAGGGGAACCTATGGAGGTGGTGTTCTTAGATTTGCAGGAAGCATTTGAGAAGATGCCACATCATTGGTTACTGCATAAATTAAGACCTCACGGTTTTGGGGATAAGATATTAGTTGGGATAGAGGATTGGTTAGCTAACAGGGAGGAGAGAGTAGGCATAAATGGGTCATTTTAAGGTTGGCCTCATGTAGACAGCTACAGTGCTTAGTGTTGGGACCTCAACTATTTGCAATCTATCAATGAACTGAATGAAAGGAATGAATGTATGGTTACTAAGTTTGCTGATGATGCCAAGGTAGGTAGCACAAAAATATATGAAGAGGACATAAGGAGTCTGCAAAAGAATATAGATAGGTTAAGTGAATGGACAAAATTTGGCAGATGGCATATAAGGTAGAGAAAATGTTAACTTGTCCACTTTGGCATGAAAAATAAAGTGGCATATTCTTGAAATGGGGAGAGATTGCAGAACTCTGCACTACAGAGGGTCTCTGTGAAGAGAGATTGAGTAGACTGGGTCTGTACTCGTTAGAATTTAGAAGGCTGATGGGGGGATCTTATAGAGACTTACAAGATAAGGGGCTAGATAGGGTAGAGGTAGAGAAATTCTTCCTGCTTAGAAAGGATAGCATAACTAGAGGGCACAGCCTCAAAATAAGGGGGGCGGTTTAGAATGGAGTTGAGGAGGAACTTCTTCACTCAAAGGGTGGTGAATCTCTGGAATTCTCTGCCCATTGAAGTGGTGGAGGCTACCTCGCTGAATATATTTAAGTCACGGGTAGATAGATTTCTGATAGACAAGGGAATTAAGGGTTATGGAGAGAAAGCGGGAAAGTGGAACTGATTCACTTCAGATCAGCCATGATCTTATTGAATGGCAGGGTAGGCTCGAAGGGCTAGATGGCCTACTCCTGCTCCTATTTCTTATGTTCTTATGTTCTGTGCCCTGGTACTTGAATCACAAGAAGTTGGTATGCAGATACAGTAAGTTATTAAGAAGGCAAATAGAATGTGGTCATTTTTGCATAGGAATGGAATATAGAAGTAGGGATGTTTTGCCACAGAGCATTGGTGAGCTACTGTGTATAGTTTTGGTGTTACTTAAGAAAGGACGCAATTGCATTGGAATAAATTCAGAGAAGGTTCACTTGGCTGATTCCTGAGATGAGGGGATTACCTTTTGAGGAAAGATTTACAAGTTGGCCCATATATATCAAAAGCATCAGAGGTGATCTTATAGTTTTAATTTATTAATTTTCTTTTTTAAAAAATCATTCATGGAACATATAGGAACACTGAGGGGACTTGACAGGGTGGTACAGAGGCACAGTGGTTAGCACAGCTGCCTCTCAGCGCCAGGAACTCAGGTTCAATTCCCATCTCAGGTGACTATCTGTGTGGAGTTTGCATGTTATCCCCATGTCTGCATGGGTTTCCTCTGGGTGCTCTGGTTTCCTCCCACAGTCCAAAGATATGCAGGTTAGGTTGATTGACCATGCTAAATTGCCCCTTAGTGCATTGGGGATTAACAGGGTAAATACTTGGGGTTACAGGATAGGGCCTGGGTGAGATTGTGGTCAGTGCAGAGTCAATGGGTTGAATGTCCTCCTTCACTGTAGGGATTCTATGATTCTATGACTTGCGAGATGATGCATTTTGGAGGATCAAATTTAGGTGTGAGTTTTATTGTAAATGGCAGAATCCTTAGGAACATTAACATAGAATGATGGCCTAGGGTATTATCGCTAGACTATTAATCCAGAAACTCAACTAATGTTCTGTGGACCCAGATTCGAATCATGCCATAGCAGAGGGTGGAATTTGAATTCAATAAAAAATCTGGAAGTAAGAAACCATTGTCGATTGTTGGAAAAACCCATCTGGTTCACTAATGTTCTTTGGGGAAGGAAATCTACCACCCTTACCTGGTCTGGCCTACATGTGACTCCAGAGCCACAGCAATGTGGTTGACTCACTGCTGTATTCCAAGGGCAACTAGGGATGGGGGCAATAAATGCTGACCAGCCAGTGATGCCCACGATCTATGAATGGATAAAAAAAAACAGAGGACTCTGGTTATGCAGGTCTACAATTCCATAAAAGTGGCAACACAGTGGTCAAGGTGATTTAGAAGGCATGCAATCTGGTCCAAATGGATCAGGCTGAGTTTTGATGCCCACCATGGGTGGGCATCAGAATTCTTGGCATTTGCTGTCAGGCTGAAACTAAAGAATGGCTGAAGTATTGCCAGTTGCAAAGGAATGGATGGATACCAAAAAGATTGATCAGTTTTAAGAGAGGACAGGGAGGAGGTAATCCATTTTGCAGTTCTACACTTTTGAAAACTGCTTTTGATATCGAGCTCAAACCAGTCAATTGAACAGAATAGCTTGATTTCCAGAACAGAAGATGCCCCATCCAGGTTGTTAATATCAACACCCTTTTCAAAAATAAGTTTTAAGTTTATTTATTAGTGTATCAAGTAGGCTTACATCAACACTGCAATGAAGTCACTGTGAAAATCTCTTAGCTGCCACATTCCAGCACCTGTTCGGGTATACTGAGGGAGAATTTAGCACGGCCGTTGCACCTAACCAACAAGTCTTTTGGACTTTGGGAGGAAACCGGAGCACCCGAAGGGAACCTACACAGACACAGGAAACCATGCAGACTCTACACAGACAGTCGCCTAAGCTGGGAATTGAACCTGGGTCCCTGTCACTGTGAAGCAGTAGTGCTAACCACTGTGCCACCGTGCCGCTGTTGCGAGTGAAAAAGATTCACTCAAGATTTCTGTGGTCAGTGAGATTGTGCAATGCACTGAAACAAACCATCCGGCTTATTTAATCTATGCTGGAGATACGTGTAACTTTTTCCACCTTCACTTCATTTACAGCTATCAATGTATCCTTCTGTTCCTTTCTCCCTCGTGTATTTAAACTTCTTGCAGCACCTGTTCGAAAAGGGTTTAACTTGAGCTTTGCCAAGTTCTGAATGATGAAGATATCAGCTTTATTTTTAAACCTTGCTACTTCTGTTCTGTAAAAGTAAAATAACGGATGCTGCATTTTCTATTTTTACTTTTTTTCTGTTTGAGAGCTTCAGCCATAATGGTTTGGCAAATGCTGTTTATCATGGTCCATCACCTGGAAGTCTCCCTCAAAGTCACTCACCATCCTGACTTGGAATTATATCACTGTTTCTTCACCGTCACTGGGTTAAAATCTCTCCCAACAGCACTGTGGATGTACCTACACCACATGGATAGTAGTTCAAGAAAGCAGCTCAACACCACCTTCTCGAGGGCAATTAGGAATGGGCAATAAATGCTGGCCTGGCCAGCATAGCCCACATCCTTTTAATGAATAGTGGCGTGGTGGTACACTGGTTAGCACTGGTGCCTCAGCTTCAGGGACCCGGGTGCAATTCTGGCTTTGGGTGATTGTGCAAACTCTGCACTTCCTCCTCGTGTCTGCATGGGTTTCCTCCGAGTGCTCCAGTTTCCTCCCACAGTTCAAAGATATCTGGCTTAGATTAATTGGTCATGGTAAGTTGCCACATAGGGTCAGGGAATTAGCAGGGTAAATAAGGGGATGGTACCTGGATGCATTGTTGTCAGTGCAGGTTCGATGGATTGAATGGCCTTCTTTTGCACTGTGGGGATTCCATGAAAAAGAAATTCTGCCCAAAGAGACAGCTGGGCTTCATCTGACTGAGGAGTTACATAATGGATGTACTCTCTGGTACCTCTCTGATCTGAGAAGAAGTACTCTTTGATTGATGTTGAAGTAGGTTTGCAGAGCTAATGTCAGATTTTCACTGCTTGATTCCATTTTCACCCACTACAGATAAGCAAATGGGAAAATGATTCATTTTCCATTGAGTTTCACAACGAGTTACACAATAATGGAGAACATTAAATTGCTGAGATTTGAAATACTGACTGTCAGTAAACAATTTTGAGGGAATTTAAAATGCCTAGTTTATATTGTTCAATGTCTGGTTGAAATATTTTTTCAGCAATCATAAAATCATAATTTTATAATATCTGCATGAGATAGTTTCCTTTACCACAATTATTTTACGACACTAAATCAATACCATTAGGCACTTGATGTATTCATAAATTACCTAATGTTAGATGTTGCAGCTTTTGGATTACATTAGATTTGATTAATGCTGTTTAATATTTAGTCATTATTACAGACACTGTTTTTAAAGATAGAGCACTACTTGTAAGGACAATAGCAAAATATTAGGGCTGATTTTTCACTTGTCAAGCCAGGTTGACACAGGGCGAATGGGTGGGTAAATTTGAGATAAAATACTTAGTTTTGTGTTCCCTATGCACTTCTGCCGATTATGTTTGTAATTGCACAGTTGCTGATTATGTTTGTAATTGCACAGTTGCCTGAGTTGTGAGACCGTAAGATATAGGAGCAGAATTAGTCCATTCAGCCCATTGAGTCCACTGCCATTCAGTCATGGCTGATAAATTTCTCAACCCCATTCTACTACCTCTTCCCCATAACCCTCGATCTCCTTGCCAATCAAGAACATATCTGTCTCTAAATACACCCAATGACCTGGCCTACACAGCCTTCTGTGGCAATGAATTCCATTGATTCACCATCCTCTGGCTGAAGAAATTCCTCCTCATCTCAGTTCTAAAGGTTTGTCCCTTTACTCTGATTCTGTGCCCTCAGATCCTAGTCTCTCTTACTAATAGAAACATCTTCCCCATGTCCACTCTATCCAGGCCTTTTAGCATTCAGTCAGCTGAGGCAGAGGCCTCATGATTACATGTAAATTGGAGCTGTATGATACATTTCAGATTCTTGTTGCTGTTTTAACCATAAATGGTATAAATCTGCCTAGTGCTGAACCTGCCAGTAAAAGTGAATGGAACCGGTCATTCGGAACAGCTGAAGCAGTGTTTAAAATTGCACTCGCTTGTAAATAATTGGATCATGGCATCTGTGAGCTTCTGTGCTGTTTGGATTGCCTGAAGAGTTTCTAGCTTCCGCATCAGTTCCTTCTGATATTCTCACTTAATTATCCTCTGTAAACTTGATTGACTTATAGTGGCTGCTGTTATTGCCACATTTCATTTGGGTGGGTGAAGAGGAGCGGCATCAGCAACAGTTGGACCTATTAGAAGACAGCAGGTGAGGAGGTTTGTGGTAGGAATGCAAATATGGCACACGGGATGTGAAAGTCACAAGTCAGTTTCTTGGATCTACCTGAAGAAAAGTAAACAAGGATGCTGTGTTCCTCTCGTCACTTCTGCAGCTGTCTGCAACAGTACGTTTTACTTCCAGAGTTGCCACTGGCTCATTATAGTTTGCTGAAGGAGGCATCTCGCCAATCTTATTTTTGCATTCCAGTGCACCCAGAAACAATCAGCACTTATTTGACACCAAATATTCAAAATTGGAATGAGTTTTTTTTCAATTCATTCATGGCACTGCTGCCTCAGAGCACCAGGGACCCGGGTTCAATTCTGGCCTTGGATAACTGTCTGTGTGGAAATTGCACATTCCCCCACTGTTTGTGTGAGTTTCCTCTGGGTGCTCCGGTTTCCTCCCACAGTCCAAAGATGTGTAGGCTTGGTGGATTGGCTATGCTAAATTGCCTCATAGTGTCAAGGATACAAGCAGCGTGACCATGTAGGGTTGCGGGCCTGGATGGGATCGTTGTCTGTACAGGCTTGATGGGCTGAATGGCCTCCTGTTGCACTGTATGGATTCTATGGGATGTGGGTTTCACTGGCTAAGTTGGCATTTATTGCCCATCCCTACTTGAGCTGGTGGTGGTGAACTGCCTTCTTGTATCCTTGTAGTCCCTGTGATTCAAGAGGGTGGTTAGGGATGGGCAATAAATGTTGGCCAAGCCAGTGACGCCACATCCCTTGAAAGAATAATCAGAACGTTTGGGTAGAGATAGCTGCATACTGTAGGGAGGTTGGGGTGATGCCCCCTGCAGCAAACTGCAGTGAGTCACTGACAAAAGGATTGTGGTGTGGAGCATGGGCTGATCGATTTGTTGGGGAGTGGGGAAAGAAAATAAAGCTCCCAACACTGTAGTCAGCAGTGTTTTGCCATCTTCGACATCAAGTATGATCAAAGGCAAAAGGTGCTCAAAGGCAATCAAAGAACAAACAAAGAACAAATGCACACAAACGTATCAAATGTGCTCAGTAACCTGTATTGAAAAATGCATGGAAATTAAGGCTGAAAATCTCATTTCATTCAGTTTCTTTCATTTAGCCCAGAAGGTCTTCAAACTGTACATTGTTGAGAGTGCAATTAGCATTTAATTCATTGTATTAATTCATTGGTTGCCATTTTTAGAACAAAATATGCAGGATGTGAGACAACCAGCCTTGGCATCTCTGTGCCTTCCTCCTTTCTCTTCCCCCACTCAACACTACCTGGTTCCCTTCCCCCACTTCAATCTCCTCCCCAGTGCCCCCCACCCCCAATCCTCCAAAGACTCCCTCCTTTACTTCTCCAGTCTTGGGCTTTCATCACACTCCACCCGCTCCCCACAATCTCTGGATTCGTACACACACTTTGACACCCCCACAACCCGTCAGTGTTGGAGTTGAAGAGGGTGTGGCGGGGTGAAGAGAGGGAAGGGAGAGGAAGGGTGAAGAGTAAGGGAGAGAGAGAGATGGGATGGGGAGAAAGGAGGGAGGAGGGAGCAGAGGGCGTGAGGAGTGACAGTAGAGAGAGGAGATGGTAGTGTCAAACTGTGCTCACATTCCTGGGTCAGGGCATTAAGCAGGTCACCGATGATTTGTTTTCTGGGGTTGGTCAGTGCAACACCTTCGAACGAGAATTATTGATCTCAACAACCAACTGCAGAGAGCCTGTGGATTTACTCCATTGACTGGCCCCTTCATGTTCAGGGCGATGGATCAGGTTACCAGAACACCAGCCAGCAGCATTTGTCATTAGGAAAAGATAGCAGTCCATTAAAATCCAGCTAGAAGCTGGTCATGGAAAGAGGGTTATGCAGGTTTGTGCATGGCACCCAAATAGTCAACATGGAATAATCCTTTGACATGCAACTATCCTTCCAACACTTCCTGCTGGGGAGCCAGGGATGTTCTCTATGCATGTGGCTTATGATACCCCCTCTGCAACCCTGCCACACCTGAGCAATGTATTATATCAGCTATGTATCTATCAGGGTCATTATGCGGTGTATTATGTGGCTGCTAAACAGAAATTCAGGTTTTGCGTGTTTCTATGGGCTTCACAGGATGTGCTGCATGAAGTACTTGTAATGTCCTAACTATGATATGGAGATGCCGGCGTTGGACTGTTGTAGGCACAGTAAGTAGTCTCACAACACCAGGTTAAAGCCCAACAGATTTATTTGGTGGCACGAGCTTTCGGAGAGCTGCCCCTTCATCAGGTGAGCGGAGGATTGGGTTCACAAACAGGGCCTATGTAGACACAAACTCAATTACAAGATAATGGTTGGAATGTGAGTCTTAATAGGGAATCAAGTCTTTACAGGTGCAGACAATGTGAGTGGAGAGAGGGTTAAAGAGGTGTAAATTGTCTCAAGCCAAGACAGTTAGTGAGATTTTGCAAGTCCCAGGCAAGTCATTAGTGTGACATGAACCCAAGATCCTGATTGAGGCTATCCTCATATGTGCGGAACTTGGCTATCAGTTGCTGCTCTGCGATTCTGCTTTGTCGTGTGCCTTGAAGACTGCCTTGGAGAACGCTTATCCGAAAATCAGAGGCTGAACGTCCTTGACTGCTGAAGTGTTCCCTGACAGGAAGAGAACACTCCTGCCTAGTCTAACTATGTTAAGGGTTGTGGGTTTTAAACAAAAGGAAAAGCTGTGGTTTGCACACGTAAATTCAAACCAACGACAGATTTATTCCTGTAAACGTGCCTGTATGGAGTACAGACTGAAAATAAAACAGCAGCCTGTGCAAACACCCTAAAGACATCAACATCAACTCCTGTGATCAGCTCCATGCAACCTTTTGAAATATGTAACACAGTCCATCACATGAAAATGATGAGCTGCATCCTGCATAACCTCACCTTACAGAGAAGCCTGCATTTGAAAGAGGCAGACTAACAGCAGCAATATCTAACAGACTAGAATAACTGGGGGTGGGGGGAAAGAAGTAGCAGATATAGGAGGGTCAACTCAACACTTTGCAGCAAGTGATGTGAGGCACGAGCGAATTGCTCAGTGATTCCAGTGATGTCATTCCCCTACATGAACAGTCCTTCTTACATCTTTCGCCACTGCCTTCATCCTACTTTAACCAACATTTTAAACAACATTCAGACAATTTTTACAGTAAAGATGCTCTGACAGTGCAGGCTGAGAGCAAATTTGCCAACATCATCAGAGAACGCAGTACGTGCTGTTCCTTCTATGGCATTGTCATTCCATGAACTGGGCCTCATCACTTAGAAAGGAGTGTGGGAGAGTGGATGCTAGAAAATGAGGCTGTGTTAAGATGTCACCAAACTTTTGATTTACCTCTGATACCTGGTTTCTCACTTTGAATCTGTTTACTGCGGCTGTTTCTTTAACTCAGAGCACAAGCTTTTTACTTTAACTTCACCCAATAGGATCTTGTTCAACTTTTTCTTGTTCCTTTTTAACCTCTCTTCCTGAGACATTCTTTTTGTCTCAACTCCCTGGCTCTTAGGCATTCTTTTGTTCTTTTGGGAACTTTGTTTTTTTCCCAACTTCCTGGCCCTGTCCAACCCCCGCCTGGGTCCAGCTTACAACTAAAATCAAAAGTCCTTTCTAACTTAGGGTGATGGCTGGTCACTAAGCAACATTCTAGTCTTTCTTAAACCTTGTTTACTTTTCCGTTGTAAACCATTTAATAACAATGCAGACACCATTGGTTAACATGAAATTGACTAAAGTTTTAACCCTTCCTTACACAGACACACAAAATTGAACATGTTTAAAGCTATATCTTGTTTCTAATACCCACAGATATAGGTGACTTAAAACTACCACTGCTTCAGTGTCTGAGGAGTTGTGAATGGTGCTGAACGTTGTGTAATCATCAATGAATTTCCCCAGTTCTGATTTCCTGATGGAGGGAGGATTAAGCAGCTAAAGATTTTTTTGTTATTCATTTGTGGAACATGGACTTTGCTGGCTAGCCAGCATTTCTTGCCCATCCCGAGTTGCCCGAGAGCAGTTGAGAGTCAACCACATTGCTGTAGCTCTGGCGTCACGTGTAGGCCAGACCGGTTAAAGACGGCAAATTTCCTTCCCTGAAGGACATTAGTGAACCAGATAGGTTTTTCCGACAATTGACAATAGTTTCATGGTCATCAGTAGATTCTTGATTCCAGATTTTTTAAAATTGAATTCACATTCCACGAGCTGCCGTGTGGGATTCAAACTCGGTTCCCCCAGAACATTGGCTAAGTTTCTGGATTAATAGTCTAGTGATAATACCACGAGGCCATCACCTCACCTAAGGTGGTTGCTTGTAGAACTCCCGCAGTGACACCCTGGGAACTGAGATGGCTTATCTCTAACAACCACAACCACCTTTCTTTATGTTAGGGCTCCTTAATAACATGTTCTGTCAAATGCTGTCTTGATGTCAAAAGCAGTCACTCTCGCCTTGCCTCTTTTGCCTATGTTTTGATTAGGTGTGTACTTATGCCAGGAGCTGAATTGCTGTGATGGAATCCAAACTAAACGTCAATTTGCAGGATTTTATTGAGTAAGTGCTGCTTAATAGCACTGTGGATGACATTTTCCATCACTTTGTTGATGATTGAGAGTGGGCTGATGGGGTTGTAATTGGCCAGGCTTCGATTTATCCTGCTTTTTGTGTACAAGATATGCCTGGGTTATTTTCCACATTACTGGATAGATGCCAGTGTTGTATCTGTACTGGAACAGCTTGGCTAGGGCTGTGGCTAATTTTGGAGCAGAGATCTATGGTACAATTGCTGGAACACCATCAGGCCCATAGCCTTTGCAGTATCTAATACCTTTAGCCATTCCTTGATATCCCATGGAGTGAAATGAGTTGACTCAAAACTGGCATCTGTGATGCCAACATGATGGATCCTACTGCTATAACCATGATATATTCTGTTGCAACTTGAAGGCTACTGCTTGGACACAGTGAAGCATATTGTATAAGTTACAAGGAAGTCTTTATTAACAATACTTAACTATGCACATATTGACAGTAGATATGGAGAGGGCGCCATACCAGGTCATTACACATTGTTCCTTGTCTTGAGACTGCTACCAGTTCTAGGTCATGTGCCTTATATCAAATGTGTGGGCAGTAATCTACTCAGCCTCACACTAACCCTTTAGGTACCTAATACTTCTATTACACCTCCCCCAAGTCTTTATCTTCTGGACAGAGACTGATATTAGTTTACTTCCAGTGTGCTTCAAGTCTTGCATTACTACAATTATAGTGAAAGTAGGAAGGAACTTAAGCGTGGAATTAAGAGGGCTAAAAGGGGCCAGGAAATGTCTTTAGCAAACAGAGTAAAGGAGAATCCCAAGGCTTTTTATGCATATATTAGGAGCAAGAGAGTAGCAAGAGAAAGAGGAAACCCACTCAAGGACAAAATAAGGAAGTTATGCATAGAGCTGCAGGAAGTGGGTGAGATCCTTAATGAGTACTTTGTATTGGTATTCACCAAGGAGAAGGATATGATGGATGTTGAGGTCAGGGATAGGTGTATGAACACTCTAGAGAATGTCAAAAACCAAAGGAGGAAATTTTTCGTATCCTGAATTTCATTAAAGTAGACAAGTCCCCAGGGCCAGATGGGATCTATCCCCGGTTGCTGCGGGAGGCAAGGGGAGAAATAGCTGGGGCTGTAACAGATATCTTCACATCCTCTTTGACCACAGGCAAGGTTCCAGAGGACTTGAAAATGTTTTTCCCTTGTTTAAGAAAGGAAGCATGGGTAACCCAGGAAAATATAGGCCAATGATCCTCATGTCAGTGGTGGGGAAGCTTTTGGAGAGATACTGAGGGACAGGATATATGCATATTTGGAAGGAAATGGACTAGTTGGTGACAGGCAGCATGGTTGTCTGCAGGGAAGGTCATGTCTCATAAACTTGATTGAGTTTTTTGAAGCAGTGACAAAGATTATTGATGAGGGAAGGGCTGTGGATGTAGTTTATAAGGACTTTAGTAAGGCATTTGACAAGGTCCCACATGGCAGGTTGTTGCAAAAACTAAAATCACATGATATTTGGGGTGGGCTGGCTAGATGGATACAGAGCTGGCTTGGCTATAGAAGACAGGGAGTAGTGGTGGAAGGGTGTTTTTTAGAATGGAGATTTGTAGCTAGGGGTGTTCTGCAGTGATCAGTTCTGAGTCCTCTTGTTGTTTATAGTATATTTAAATGATATGGAAGATAATGTGAGCGGTCTGATTAGTAAGTTTGTGAATGATATGAAGGTTGGTTGAGTTGCTGATAGTGCCGGGGATTGTCAGAAGATACAACAGGATATAGATAGATTGGAGACTTGGGTACAGAAATGACAGATGGAGTTTAATCCCGATAAATGTGAGGTGATGCATTTTGGAGGATCAAGTTTAGGTGTGAATTATACTGCAAATCCTTAGGAACATTAACATGCAGAGGGATCTGGGCACATTGGTCTACAGTTCCCTAAAAATGGCAACACAGGTGGCTGATGTGCTTAAGAAAACACATGGCATGCTTCATCAGCCAGGGCATTGAATACAAGAGTTGGGAAATCATCTTGCAGCTATATTAAACTTTGGTTAGACCACATTTGGAGTATTGCGTGCAATTTTGGTCACCACACTACCAAAAGGATGTGGATGCTTTGGAGAAGGTGCAAAGAAGGTTCACCAGGATGTTGCCAGGTCTCAAGGTGTTGGCTGTGAGGAGAAGTTGAATAAACTAGGATTGTTTTCACTGGAACGATGGAGGCTGAGGGGAGACTTGATAGAGGTCTACACAATTATGAGAGGCATAGACAGGGTGGATAGTCAGAGGCTTTTTTCCAGGGTGGAAATATCAATTACAAGGGGGCTTAGAACATAGAACAGTACAGCATAGTGCAGGCCCTTCGGCCCTCAATGTTGTGTCGAGCTATGTCCAAACCCAAGATCAAGCAATCCCACTCCCTATCATTCTGGTGTGCTCCATGTGCCTATCCAATAACCGCTTGAAAATTCCTAAAGTGTCTGACTCCACTATCACAGCAGGCAGTGCATTCCACACCCTTCAAATTTCCTTCAATCCCACACCTTCTTACTTTCTTCATGAGCCTACCATGGGGAACCTTATCAAACGCCTTACTAAAATAGGTTCAAGCTCAGGTTCAAGCTGAGTGGAATGTTTAAGGGAGATGTACGAGGGAAGTTTTTTTACACAGAATGGTGGGTGCCTGGAATGTGCTGCTACAGGAGGTGGTGAAAGCAGATACATTTGCATCATTTAAGAAGCATGTGGATGAGTCCATGAATAGGAGGGAATAGAGGGATATGGACCTTGTAAGGTATTTTAATGTTTAGTTGGGAGATCATGATTGACACAGACTTGGAGAGCTGAAGGGCTTGTTCCTGTGCTGTACTTTTCTTTGTTCTTTGTTTGTTGTTTGTGCGAACTATTCTTGCCCTACACTGTTTCATTATTAACATTAATTGTGTGCATCTCGCCCCTACATGTCTTTGACCTCAGAGATTCAGGTAGTCTGGTGGTCTTGTACCCCGATCATGTCTTGTACCTCCCGTCGCATCGTGTAAGCTTGTCACGCTGTGTAAGACCCCATCACATCATATTCACCACCCTTTTGGGAGAAAGGTCCACTCCACAGATTCTTGTTCTTGGCAGTAGTTTGGAGGTGGTACTGTGATGTAAGTATGACTTAATTTGCTTCTTCCATTGATGAATGGTGTCTCGTGCCTGCTCAGCTTGGATGCTTTGACAGTAATTAGTTGTAGTTAGTTATGATCATTTCTTTCTTTGTCAATGTATTATTCTTCTTTTGCCTTTTCAGGCATCTAGAAATTCTTTCTGGTTGGGGGAGAGTGTTTCAGTGGATAGGTGAAGACTAGCTAGGCAGCTGACTTTTGTTCAGCTGCATAAGTTGTGTGAGGCTGCTACCTTGTTGCGGAATATGCTATGGTTTTGGCACACTGACTGGAGATTGTTGGGTGTATGTGGTGGTTGGCAGGTCTAACATGGCTGGTAGAGGTTGAAACTTCTCTGAAGATCATTCTGGTTCTGGCGCCACTTTCATCAGGGGTGCTGTGGCAGTCTCATGTGTGGAGAAGAGCAGATTTATTCCATGAAGTGAGAAGAGATGTTACAAATGAAATCAACATTAAATGCTGTTTTAAGATTGAACATTGGATGCCATTCCGACTGAGTGGGGTCTGTGATTGTCTTTACCTCACCTGCTGGCTAGTGAAGATGGAGAACTTTGCAAGTATCCTTGTTGAAGAGAGAGAAAAGCTGATTTCACATTATGTACATCAGCTCTGTTTACTGCTATGTGTCATCAGTTCCTGTATTGTGCCAGTGACCAGGAGTTTCGCTTCTCCTGCACCATAAAGTTGGGTGTCCGTCATTTGGACGCAGATGTCTTAGAGCCAGGGCTCCTCCATGAGAGAAGACTGTTGCTCCAGCACCTGAAACTACTTAAAATTGGTTAGATGGTTGTTCATTGTGATGGCTGTGTTCCAGAATGAAGAGCTGCATCCTCTGATGTAAATGAAGAGCCGCATCTATCTGGACTTTAGCAAGGCCTTTGACAAGGCACCGTGTGGTAGGTTGTTGCATAAGGTTAAATCTCATGGGATCCAGGGTGAAGTATCTAAATGGATACAAAATTGGTTTCTTGACAGAGGCCAGAGGGTGGTTGTAGAGGGTTGTTTTTCAAACTGGAGGCCTGTGACCAGTGGTGTGCCTCAGGGATCAGCGTTGAGTCCATTACTATTTGACATTTATATTAATGATTTGGATGAGAATGTAGGAAGCATGGTTAGTAAGTTTGCAGATGACACCAAGATTGGTGAAGAAGGTTATCTCTGATTGCAATGGGATCTTGATCAGTTGGGCCAGTGGGCTGACGAATGGCAGGTGGAGTTTAGACAAATGCAAGTTGATGCATTTTGGTAGATTGAACCAGGGCAGGACTTACTCAGTTAATGGTAGGGTGTTGGGGAGAGTTACAGAACAGAGAGATCTTGGGATACATGTTCACAGCTCCTTGAAAGTGGAGTCACAGGTGGACAGAGTGGTGAAGAAAGCATTCGGCATGCTTGGTTTCATCGGTCAGAACATTGAGTACAGGAGTTGGGATGTCTTACTGAAGTTGTGCAAGACATTGGTGAGGTAACACTTGGAATACTGTGTTCAGTTCTGGTTACCCTATTATAGAAAATATATTATTAAACTAGAAAGAGTGCAGAAGAGATTTACTAGGATGCCACTGGGACTTGATTGTTTGTTTGAGTTATAAGGAAAGGCTGGATAGACTGAGACATTTTTCTCTGGAGTGTAGGAGGCTGAGAGGTGATCTTACAGAGGTGTATAAAATAATGAGGGCCATAGATAAGTTTGGTCAACATCTTTCTGCAAAGGTAGGGGAGTCTAAAAACTAGAGGGCATAGGTTTAAGGTGAGAGGGGAGAGAAACAAATGTGTCCGGGGGGCAATTTTTTCACACAGAGGGTGGTGAGCATCTGGAACAAGCTGCCAGAGGTAGTATTAGAGGCGGGTACAATTCTATCTTTTAAAATGCATTTAGGTAGTTACATGGATAAGATGGGTATAACGGGATATGGGCTAAATGTGGGCTATTGGGATTAGCTTCAGGGTTTAAAAAAAAAGGGCAACATGGATAAGTTGGGCTGAAGGGCCTGTTTCCATGCTGTAAACCACTATGACTCTATATCATCCAATAAGAGAGGCCCTGTGTGTTTTGAGTTGCTGGCCTCAACCTCATGGATGGCTTTCAGGTGGTCTGCACATTGCTGGGATCTCCACTTACACAGCTTACTGTAATGTCCCTGTCTGTGACAATGAAAGCCCTGGGCAGTACTCATAGGACATTGGTCTTTCCTGTGGGGGTGCTTAGCACAGCGCAAGTAAGGTCATTACTAACACATGCATGGTTCTTGTGCTTCTGTGGCTTTATATGGTAGATTGAGGTGTGGCTTCTGCCCCATGAAGTGTTCTCTCCTCTGAGAATGACCCTGTGTTAGCCGTGCAGCTCAGAGAGTCGAACCAACTGCACAGCACTGTCGAGAGTCAGATCAACTTTGCCTTGGAGGAGGTCAGAGAGAGAGTTGTCTGTTATATCCACCATGCTTCTGTCCTAAATGAGGTTCAGATTTTAAGATGCTGTATTCACATGCTTCTGCCATGCAGTAGAGATAATCGATGAAGGAATCAACAGGTTCCCCAGACTCCTGGGCTCCTCTGTTGAATTTGGCATATTCTAGGATCTTATTGGATCCCAGGTTGAAGAAAAGTTTGCAAGATTTTAAAACATTGTCAAATTTAGCGGATGACTTATCTATGCCTTGCCTTGCAATGTTGTCATCTGCAATTGACGCAGTGGAATAAAGTAGTGTACTATCTTGTTCTGCCTCAGTTTTTTTATCTAGTCCTGCAGCAGTGCCCCACCAATAACTCCAATTTTGGGACTGATCAGTGCCATTTGTGAAGCCATTGGAGATGAAAATGAAGAACTTTGATTCATCTTTAAAATTTTTTAAAATGTAGAGTTAGCTTTAATACACATGAGGGTTCAAGATGGCAGTGCTGGTTATTGATGAAGAGATTTTTGCACACACCAAGTTTCAACGCGAATTTCAAAATAGCAGCAGCACCCTGATGAAGGAGACAGCTGTTGAGGGACTTCTCACTCTGCACTGGTGTGATGGCGGTCAGGAATGGGTCAGGAAAACTGAAGTCTTGTTTGCCGAGAGGTCTAAAAATCATGAGGTACTCGACTTCTTGAGAAATTCCTCTCCTGGGTTTTTTTCAGTTCCATTCTGAATTCAGTTGCCACGTGATGCAGATGCCGAGTTGTGGTTCGGGCCAGTGGCTGAAATTATCAGTAATCTTTCTGTCACATGCGATTAAAGAGAGGATTCACAGGATTGGCTCACATGGAAATTTAAAAGAATTTGCTGCTGGCTCTACTTAGCTGAAGCTGAACTTCCACAAAGGATTCGCTCAACTCTTCTGCCTAAGTTTAAAATTTTTACTGCTTCGAGGCTCTCATTGTCTCTGGAGCTTTTCCAATGTCTTAACTTCTGGAGTGAGATTTCTGTAGTATTGACAGTACAGAATGTGTCATTTTCCTTGGTTCTTTTACATTGTGGTGAGCATTTGAATTTTTATCTCTTGCTGCTGCCATGATGGATGTTACTGCTGATATCATGATGTATTCTGTTGTCGTTTTGCTTGAAGGATACTGCTTGGGTACAACGAAGCAGTCTTGTGTAAGTAACAAAGGAGTCTTTTTAACAATACTTATCAACATTTAGCACTCCTGCCTCTCAACTCCAGGAACTTTGGGTTTGGTTCCGGCCCTGGGTGATTGTCTGCGTGGAGTTTGCATGATCTCCCTGTGTCTGCGTGGGTTTCCTTCTGGTGCTCCGGTTTCCTCCCACACTCCAAAGATGTGTAGGATAGATGAATTGGCCATGCTAAATTGCCCCTTAGTTTCCCAAGATGTGTAGGTTAGATGGATTAGCCATGGGAAATGTATGGGGTATGGGACAGGGTGGGCAAGGGGGCCTGAGTAAGGTACTTTGTCAGAAAGTTGGTGCAAACTTGACGGGTTGAATGGCATCTTTTGCACTGTAGGGATTCAATGATTTATACCAGGTATGGAGAGGTCTCCACACCAGGTTCTGACACATTGCTATTTATCTCTAAACTGATGCCAGTTCTAGGTCATGTGCTTTCTTACATCAACATATGTGCATTATTGCCCTCAGTCCCATAGTAACACTTTAGATACCAAATTCATCTACTATGCAGGACAAGAACAAGATGATCATTCACTCAGTACTTCTGGTTGAAAATGGTTGCAAATGTTTCAGCCGTATCTTCTGCACTTATGCATTGTGCTCCTCCATTATTGAGGATGGAAATATTTGTGGATTGTCATTCTCCTCTTAGTTGTTTAATTGTCTGACCCAATCATGACTGGATGTGACAGTGCTGCAGAGCTTAGATCTGATCTGTTAGGTGTGGGATCATAAAGCTCTGTTTGCTGTTTGCTGCTTGCTGCTTCTGTTGCTTGGCATGCAAGTAAATCTGTGTTGCAGCTTCACCAGGTTGACTATCCATCACCACCCTCCAATGACACGCCGCTCTTTGCACCGCACTTCGCTGGATGAACCTCTCCTCTCCCCAGGCCACCACAGTCCAGGATCTACATTCCTCACACTTTGCACACCTTAATCTAGGGTTTACTGCCCCCACTCTCTCAAGCTCCCAGTCCACGGTCTCGGGCCTACACTCCCTCCCGACGGGTAGACTAATCCTCCTCCAGTCTTGGGCCTACCCACTGTCATTAAACCTGTGATCCACCCACTGCTACCGAATCGTGTGTGTGTGTGTGTGTGTGTGTGTGTGTGTGTGTGTGTGTGTGTGTGTGTGTGTGTGTGTGTGTGTGTGTGTGTGAACTGGGATAGCTGTGAATGGGAGGCATTGGAATTGATTAGGACCAAGTTGGATGTTCTGTAGATGAACTTGACATTGGTAGAAATTTGCACCAGGAGATAATTGAGAATTTGGGTTTTTACCTGCTGAATTTCAAAAGGAGGTTAGAAAGAAGGAGTTTACAACTTAGAAAAGGTCATAAATAAATAAGACAAAATTATTAAGTTTTATTTTACCCGGAATTGGTGGCCATAAGGAGAACATAAAAGAATTTTATATCCTGGGAAAGGTAAATTTCAGAGAAGAATAAGAACAATGAGAAAAGATGAAGGCAAAATAACATATTTAAAGAAACGTTGGGAGCTGTGTTGAAGTGTGGCCATGTAAGATTTCCTGAAGAAGGTGCTCTGTGCTGGGACGGAGCTACAAAGAAGTGAAGTAAGCAGTCTTCAGCCAGCCTAGAGAAGTGTCTGGTTGTTACAGAAAGCAAGGTTCTGTTTTAAGTTCTTGAATTTCCATATTTGAGAGAGAGAGAGAGGCCTTATGAAATTCTCCCCCTAAGGCAGCAGTGGTTTGTGCTTTGTGGCAATATTATTGGAATTTTATAGTTTGAATGCCTATTAGGATTGTTGCCTAAGAAGTTGTTTTATGTCTAACCAAGTAAGAATCTTTTGGGGAAATGTTCTGTAAGATTAATTTTAATTATGTAAATATAATCCTGTGTGTTAAAAGTTTTAAGTTAAGTTTAAGTTCTTTTGTTAATAAATGTTTTAATTTTGGTACTTAAAGTCTCCAGAAGTGTTACTGGGATTTCAGTACACATATGGACTATAATAGAAATAGAAGATAGTTGTGATTGCTTGTCAAGTTTCTCATTTTTGGGATTTTGCTTGCATGGCATTTACCACCTGCTGGATCATAACAAGTTTCAGGATCGTGGCCACTAGTCACTTCAGGTATTCTGAATAATTTAAATGAATAATTCTACAAGAATGGAATGCATAATAAGATATTTTAATGTTCCCTAACTTCCTGTAAGACTTCCCTTACTGACAATATACTATAGTCTAAATGTGCAAATGTCAAAGGCTCAGATTTTGTTTAAAGAAGTGTGACATTAGGAATAAAACGATTAATAGCTTGTATTTTCTTCTCACTAAATTTTCAGACAAATGTAGATAGACTGAAGTTGAATCACTCATCCACAGAGGAAGTCCACAGTGAAGTAGAAGTCGAGCAAGGTATGTTTACAATCGGTTTCATTTTTGGAGTTTAATGTCCAGTTAATTAGCAGTTAAATAAACCAGCTAGGTGAAGTAATTCTTCAATTTTATTTCAGATTGTGGAACTCTGTAAATTTGTATATTCTGAGAGCAGAAACTCCTCAAACTGCCTTAGTTGAGGTTTTTATGTTTAAAAAATAGGAAAAGTGCAGCTCACGTTGTAAGGTAGCAACTGGGGTTAATCAATTAGAACTGTCCTTAACTTGAAGCTTTTTCAGAATGAATGGAGGGTCACACCCATTTATAATTTGCTTTTCTTCTTCTGATGTTGATTGACTGGCTATGCACTGCACTATTTGTTACATTATTGATGGTTTCCTTCTGGAATTCAGTGTAATTGATTTGACTGTGTGCAATATTTGGGCAAAAAATGGGAATCTCTTAGTTGCAGCTTTTGAATAATCTCTTACATTTCCATGTGAAGGAGTGGCATACTAGTTCCGTAGTTAATAAAATTCTGTCAGATGTGAAGACATCTGCATTATAAATTACCTTTAGTTTCCCTCTTTTCTCTTAAAATTGTGTTCATGGGATGGGGTGTTGTTGGTTAGGCCAGCATTTATTTTCGATCCCTAATTGCCCTGAGAAACTGGTGGTGAACCACTGCTTTGAACCATTGAAGGTGTAGGTACACCTGCAATGCTGTTAGAAAAGGAGTTCTACGAACTTCAACCAGTGTAGAATAGGTGTAGGGTGATGCGGCGGCGTGGGCTCGTTGGGCCGAAGGGCCTGTTTCCCGTGCTGGGTTGTTCTTTGTTCTTTGTTCTTTGTTGACCATAAAGGAATGGTGACATAGTTCCAAGTCAGAATGGTATGAGACCTAGAGCGAAATTTGGAGGTGGGGTGTTCCATGCATCTGTTACTCTTTCCCTTCTAGGAAGTCAAAGTCTTCCTCACTCCCTTCATCTCTATCAGACGCATGGGACTAGATTTTCCAACCACTCTTGCCCCAAGACTGTAAAGTCCCATCCGAAGTCAACAGATCTTTGCATGGTCTGTGTCCTACTCGCTGCAATTCCCATGGTAGTTTACACACCCGACCCCTCTTGCCATAGTTTTGTCACCCTTGTTATCCCGCAACTCTTTGTTGAAATTTGTAATTTATGTTTTATTCCTCATATCAGCTCACCCTTCTTGCACTGTAGCCAGACTGATTATTTCACTATTATTGCAAAAAGCCACCTTTGAACGTGATTTTATTTTCTAAATGAACGAGTTGCTGAATTGATTAGCTCCATCTCAGTCATACAGAAGCACAAACTGTAATAGTAAGATCTCTTAGGATTCACCAGAAACAAATCAGAAGAAGTGCTTTAACATGCATTAGAAATACAGCAGATGGAGCTGTGTACTTCAGTGTGCTTAATATTCAGAGCAATAAAAACTGGAATGTTTTAAGTATATGGCAGAAGGGAAATATAATTATGGTATTCTTTCCTTTTTAAGGGCATTTTCTGTAGCAATGGAGGGAAAAAGTAGAGTATGTTAAGCTGAGGTGCTGAGGAACTTCCTGGCTCAGAAATGGTGTAGGCATTTGTTTGTCAATCTTCTGTTTAGCTGTCTTGGGTGGGATGAAATAAAGAACAAATTAGGAATTTAGGAACTGGAGTAAGTCGATGAGAGAGGTGAGTTAAGGGCAATGTAAAGTAGATTTGTATCAATTCAAGGGCATTTTGTGTTACTGAGAAATTTCAACCCCCCTTACAATCCCCAAATTTGGATAGAAAAATCCTCTGAAATCTGTGGTGAAAAACTGAAGCCCCTGTACAAATCCCTGGGAACATGACTGATCACAAACAAAGCCAGAGAGAGAAATTATGGTGCTTCTCCTGTTTCAAGGCCCCTTATTCTCCCACCCCATTTTAACCTCTCTCTCAACCGTATATGATATTTTTCCCCCTTTCAAGATTTATAAATCAGTTCACCAAACAATTGCAGAAAGGTACCTGGTAAAATGAAAATGCCCATTGTTGGCATCTGAGTTACAAATATTTCTGATATGTATGCAATAGGGGTCATTAATATTGAGAACAGCAGTGATATAATAGTGTTTGTTTGTTTGTGTCCTGTAAGTGATTCCACTGTGACTATTAAACAAACTTTAATTTAACAGCACTGTTTATGCTAATGTTGTTAATTTGACAAGAAAATATCCCATTGGTTCTTCAGAATACTGTACAGAATGTTTTGTTAACTGCCTCAGCCTTCATTAATATATTCTGTACGTTGCACCATCAGGACAAATTAATATTTGAAGACAATATTTCATACTCACAACTCAAAATAACTGCACAAGGTTTTTCCATTCTGTAGAATAATTAGTAGACTTCCTCGTGCCTTTTACTTGAATTCCAAAGTCAAAATCTTTTCCTTATGTAATCCCAGATCTGATTCATATTCTAATTTCTTTTATATTTAATGTTCTCTTCCTTTAATTGTTGCATTTTGTTCCTTCTCATCTTATTTCAGATTTTTGTTTTCTTTGTTTCCAAATGGAATTTACAAGTTTTCACGCAAGACCCAAATTAGTATCAGCAGATTCCTCATGTGTGGATTTGGCTTATGGAGGTGCAAGGTCAATATAATAATAGTCAGACTTGCTGAAACCATTATTTAGTAACTTTAGATGATCAACCACTCCTGGGCACATTTCCTTGTAAATGGATATAAGTTGGCGTTGATAGAGCCATGAGAAATGTAGCATAGCAATGGACAAGGACTGGATGTATGGGGCGAAAGGGAGAATTTTCTTTCTAATTTGGGAGTATGACACCCTGAGAGTGTTCCACAGTTATACACATCTTAATTATGTATCTTTGTCACTCTATTGCAGAGTTTCATTATTAGTAATGCACAAGGATTTTTAAGAACCTACACAGCAGTTTTTGGCAACTAAACAAATTGTGGAGTAACATTTTGTTTTATCCTTTTCTCTTTCAAGTAATTTGTTTTCTTATTTATTTCCCTTTGCCACATATGTCTAAACTTGTCAACAAAAGCTAAATAGAAACTATATGCTTTCGTTTTTCAACATGTACAAGAGCAAGGGCAAATGAAAAATCTGTTGATGAAAACTGTCTACTAAAGCATGATTTGAATAGAGTTTGCTAATGCCCCTACTATTGCTTTACAAGACTTTGGTTTGAATGCCTCCCTTTGAGTTGGGTCAGAGACAGAAGGCCTTTAAAAATGTGGGTGGAACCATATACTGGAATTCTCATCCTCATTCCTATGTCCAGCTATTTTTGCTGGCAGGTGATAAGGGTTAGGTAGCGAGTATACATGCAGCATCTCAGACCTTGCTGGCTTCTTTGCAATTTTCCCCAAAATTTTGATGGAATCTTGTTAGGAGACTTGGTACATGGCAGCTAAGAGGAGTCATGAACCACAGGGAATCCTAGTTTGAAGTCAGTAACCATAACTCTGTTGTGAGGCATTGCATCTTCCCACCCTGACCATCTTACAACTTACCTTCTCAACAGCCACTGGGAGTGAAGGTCCCATTAAGGAAATAGAATCATAGAATTTTACAATGCAGAAGGAGGCCATTCGACTTATCGAGTCTGCACCAACCATAATTCCACCCAGGCCCTATCCCCATAATCCCGTGCATTTGCCGACACCTAAGGGCAATATAGCATGGCCAATTCACCTACTCCGCACATCTTTGGACTGTGGGAGGAAACCAAAGCATCTGGAGGAAACCCACGCAGACACAGGGAGAATGTGCAAGCTCCACATGGACAGTGACCTGGTGGGAATCACACCCAGGTCCCTGGTGCTGTGAGGTAGCAGTGCCAACCACTGTGCCACCATGCTGCCTCTTCAATTCACTTCAAAATTAGTTTTTTTTTAGGGTAGATGTCTGGCCATCTACTTAACATAGTTTTGATACAGTTCCCAGATGACCTCATTATGAAAACTTGGTTAAAGAACTCTATTCAGTAGGGATATGTTTTTTTCAGTTGCAAAAGGAAGTGCTTTATTCGCATGATTGAATTATTCTTTACCTTGTAATAACCTGATACTTCTTTGAAGAGATTTTTCAATGCCTATGTGTTTATTTGGATAAGATTAAGAGGTGTGAAATGGATTTAAGATTTTCTCAAAGGGCTGTATGAACATATATAGGAATTAGGATCAGGAGTAGGCCACTAGCCTTTTGAACCTGCTCTGCCATTAAAGTAGATCATGGCTGATGTGATTGTAACCTCAATCCTACCCACCCCTGATAACTTTTCATCCCCTTGTTAACCAAGAATCTCTCTAGTTGTGCCTTAAAAATATTAAAAATATTCAAAGGCTGTGCTTCTACAACCTTTTGAGGAAACAAGTTTGAATGACTCAACACCCTCCTGGAGGAGAACTTTCTCCTCATCTCTGTCTTAAATAAGCAACCCCTTATTTTTAAACAGTGGCCTTTAATTCTAGATAGTTCCACAAGGGGAAACATCCTCTTAGTATTCACCCTTCAAGGACCTCAGGATCCTAAAAGATTCAATGAAATCACCTCTTACTGATTTAAGCAGATACATGCCTAATCTGCTCAACCTTTCCTCATAAGACAACCCACCCATT
This sequence comes from Carcharhinus amblyrhynchos, assembly GCF_965287045.1. Lineage (NCBI taxonomy): Eukaryota > Metazoa > Chordata > Chondrichthyes > Carcharhiniformes > Carcharhinidae > Carcharhinus > Carcharhinus amblyrhynchos. The sequence continues at coordinate 97,269,732 of NC_137328.1, forward strand.
CTTGCTATTAGTGTAGTAAACCTTTTCTGAATTACTTTGAATGTATTTACATCTATCCTTGAATAAGGAGACAAATATTGTACACAATAGTCCAAATGTGGTCTCATCAATGCCCTGTACAACTGAAGAATTACTTCTGTAAACTATTCTCTGTTAGAGAAATTTCAAATAGTCAGGGATGTAAGACAGTGATAAAACTACTGGCACTAAGTGCAATGACTCCAGATCAGACTTACAGACTAACAGGTACTATCTGCATAAAGACACATATAATCACAGTAAGAGATTTGAAAAAGTATTTCTGATTTAAACATGTAGTTTGGATTTTAAAAGGTATTTTTAAAGTAATCTGTACCCGGGGCGGCATGGTGGCACAGTGGTTAGCATTGCTGCCTCACAGCGCCAGGGACTCGGGTTCAATTCCTGGTTTGAGTCACTGTCTATGTGGAGTTTGCACATTCTCTCCATGTCTGCATGTGTTTCCTCCAGGTGCCCTGGTTTCCTCCCACAGTCCGAAAGATGTGCAGGATAGGTGGATTCACCATGCTAAATTGCCCTTTAGTGTTGGGGCATTAAGAGGGTGAATATGTGGGGTTACAGGAATAGGGCTTGGGTGGGATTGTGCTCGATGCAGACTCAATGGGCTGAATAGCCTCCTTCTGCACTGTAGGGATTCTACGATGAATCGACTTTAGCCAAAGGCAGGCTGCTCCAGGGCATGATGAGATGAAGACTGAGTGAGATGAACCGCATTCTTTGGAATAACGAAACCACAGAATGTGTACATTCTTATCAGTGTAACTTACAGACAGTATGCGTTCCCAGAGCAATAGTATGAATAGAGCTGTCCAATTTATACTGGTAAGACAGTGATTCTCAGACATGGGTATGAGTATTGAGAGTTGGTACCTTTAAACTCTATAGCTAAGCTCCAGGGTTGCTAAGTGACATGGGGAAGAAGCATCTGGATTCTTCAGACCAATGGGATCCCATGATGTCAAAGGGTAGAAAGTAATTGCCTGAGGTATATGACAACTGTTAATAATGATTGATTTGTACTAATGATGCCTGGTTCATAACTAATGGGGAGGTGGGAAAAGCAAACTTGAAAATGTATAATTGTCCTGCCTGATGTATTGTAACTTCAGAGTGGCATTGGAATGCTCAAGGTCTTTTCTTCAGAAAGGTGTTGGACTGCCCCATGCTATCTCTCCCAGTGGTTGTTGGTCAAATAAAGATATATCTTTAACCGGTATACTGACTTCACGAGTCTTTGTATCAGCTGAGGTTTTTGGCAATACCTAGTCTCTGGAGGAAAAAAAAGCAGCATTCCACTTGCCATAAATAGTAATATTCTGTTAGCTTTCCTAATTACTACTGTATCTGCATACTTGCATTTTGTGATTCATACACTAGGGCACCCAGATCCTTCTGCATATCGGACCTCTGCAATCTCTCGCTATTTAGATGATAAGTTTTTTATCTTTCCTTTGAAAATGGGCAATTTCACATTTTTCCACATTATATTCCAGATCTTTGCCCACTCACTTAACCTCATTATGTCTGCTTCCCAATTTATTTCCTATCTTTCTTTACATAGTCGGCAATTCTAACAACCATATCTTCAGTCCTTTCACCCAAGGACTTTTTCTGCTTTTTTTTGATTGACAACTTTATGAGGCAGTAAGATTAGCAAAGTTCTTCAAAATAAATGTTGAATGGTTATTTTTCTCATGAGCAAGACCTTGCCAGTGTAATTATATATATCATTGTACATGCAGGGTTAGGGACGTGGGAGATGTGAGGGTGCATGAGGACAAGTGGGATGTAAGGTGATATGGTGAGTACATGAAAGATATTAGAAGGCATGTGAGAAAGTGGGCATGGAGGGACACGGGAGGTATGAGGGGATCTGAATCTGGAGCGGGGATGAGTGATTGGAGGGGCATTAAGGATGTAAAGGGGAAGGTGACAGTCGGAGAGCATACAGGCCCTAACAATCCTGATTACAACTGAGCTGATGTCCCATCCTAGTAAATGGAGGCATGTTTTCTAACCTGCCCATCTTGATTGCTGCCTCAGGCACCTTATGTCAGGCACCTACCTGACATGAAAACAGAACCAGGAACACAGGATCAGGAAAACTTCTGACTCCTTGATGGAAGTTAATGTTAGGAAGCTTGGTTGTCAGTGCTATTCTAATTTTTAGCTAATGCAATCCTTGTTGTATGAGGTGACCTAATAACTGAACAGTTATTGGAACATTATCAATGAAGTCAATGAAATACTATTAATGATGATTAAGAGGAATTATTGGATTAAGAGGAGATTTAGTTTTCTCATTAGCAAACTGTAGTTGTGTCAGTCAAGTACAGAGTAGGCTGGTGTTGGGGGGAGGGTGGTGGTGGTGAGGGGAGTGTTTACTCTTCTGAAAAATAAAATGTGAAATAAGTGACATTTCAATATAAAAAGAGGACATCCCTTTGTAATGTTATACACTCTGACTTGCAATACTGAACACTTTTACTGAGCTGCATCAAGTTTATTGTCCTTTTGCCTAATCTAAGCTATATGGACGCAAGTAGTGATGGTGTGCCCAGTGTAGGAAAAGACAGAAAATTGTTTTCCAAAATAATAACCTTGTACACAAATGACTAATTCTGTCTCAGATTAGTGCTGGCAGTCATTGGCCGCTGAAGGTTTACTCTCATGAGTGATGACATCATGAGAAATCTTATAATGAATAACAACAAGCAATACATTTCCAGTGTTTCAAAATATCCAGTGTTAATTATATTGCTATCTACATTAGGGGATTAATTTTTATATACCCTGGTGCTTTTGTTTTGCCATTTTGTTCATTTCCTTTTAGTTGGGTTACATTGCCCAGGAATCTCTATTTTTGCCTTTGGCATGAAGATTATCCATGCTGAATGTGGTGATGGGATGGGACAGATTGGTTTGGGTTTTGAAAATGCAATCTTCTACTATCTGACTAACTGGTTTGCAATATTCATGTGACTCTGCCATGAAGCAAGCAGTGTAGGCTGCCATTTCCAGCCAATTCATTAAAACTTCAAGTTTCTAGGTGTCCAGATCATCAACAACCTGTCCTGGTACATCCACAATGAAGCTACAGTTAAGAAAGCTCACCAACATCTCTATTTTCTCAGGAGGCTAAGGATATTTGGCATGTTCTCTACGACTCTCACCAACTTTTACAGATGCACCATAGGAATCAATCTTTCCGGTTGTATCACAGCTTCGTACAGCTCCTGTTCTGTCCAAGACTGCATAAAACTACAGAGGGTCATGAACGTAGGCTAGTCCATTACGCAAACCAGCCTCCCTTCCGTTGACTTTGTCTACACATCCCACTGCCTCGGAAAAGCAGCCAACATAATCAAGGACCCCACACACCCTGGACATATTTTCATCCACCTTTTCCCATGAGGAAAAATATACAAAAGTCTGAGGTCACATACCAACTGACTCAAGAACAGCTTATTCCCTGCTGCCATCAGATTTTTGAATGGATCTACCTTGTATTAAGTTGATCTTTCTTTACACCCTAGCTATGACTGTAACACTACATTCTGCACCCACTCCTTTCCTTCTCTATGTCCGGTATGCTTTGTGTGTGTAGCATACAGGAAACAATACTTTTCACTGTATACCAATACATGTGACAAATAATAAACCAATCAATAAAGCCTCACAGAGTAACAAGACACTGATGAAAACTACTGTGCTTATATTTGAAACTTGGTGTGGAGAAATACAGGGAAAATAGATATTTAAACTGGAAAAGATGCAAAGCAGACTTTGTTTAATATTCATTTACTGAATCATGTAGCAGAAAACATTCCGTGATTCACAGCTGTTTCATTGTTATTCAGTAGTTCAGCTGAAACACCAGTCTCCGTTCTTTCCTCCTGGATTCTCTCCGTGTCCTGACGCAGCCTCCTACTGGCAAAAATCTAGCTCTGTCACGCTTCAATAAGTATAATCTGCTCTCAATTCACTCTGAAACTTGTCCAGGTTTACTTTTAAAGGGAACCACAATTCTAATGTTTGTCACTGAGCACCCAGAAACACAGTTTCTCATTTGCAAAAATAAAAGCTGCAGTAATGAACAAAGCAAAACAGACAAAAGCTGCAAGTGAGACATAACTCAGAAAGACACACAGAAAAGTACAAATCTGCAAAAAAGCTGCTGAAAAGAGGACAAGAGGAAAGAATATGTGGGCAGCAAGTAAAATTACTGACTGCAGAGTGAATGACAAAGGGAAAACAAACATAAAAGGGCTGCAACAAAATTACTGAGTAAAAATGGCTGCACTAAATTTCCCAATCCTTTCCTTTCTGCCTGTCTACTCTATAAGCGATATGCTTTGCCTGTGTAGCATGCACAAAACAATACTTTTCACTGTATACCAATACATTGAGGCAGCATTGCTGCCTCACAGCATCAGGGACCTGGGTGGCCTTGAGTTACTGTGTTTACTGTTGTCATTTCTGGTGCCTGAGTCAATGCTGCGCTGTCCATCCTTGAAAATAATATTAATGCTATATGATGGCATGATACTCATTCAGATTAATTTCTCATTCAGTAAGGAGAAATTAGCTTGAAAGCTCAATGCAATAGCAAGATGGAAGAACTAGATTTCCAGATCACAGATGGAATACAGTGGCGACCCATTTCAGCTGTAGCTAGTTCAAAGCTTGGACTTATAACCCTGAACATGCCAACAGAGATATACAATATGTCACAGCAAATGACCACTGAACAGATCCTAGAGGAGTACATAGATGTGTTTACAGGGTTTCGAGGAGAATATCATCTCTAAGTAGCTGGGAATGTAAGACCAATTCAGCATCTGCAGAGAAGAGTTCCAGCTGCCCTCATGTCAAACCTAAAGGACAGGATAGAAGAACTGGAAAAATGGGAAGTAATCAAAAAAGTGACAATTCCAACAGACTGGATTATCAGCGAGGCAACCTGGAAAGCTGTGGATATGTGAAAACCTAAAGGATCTAAACAAAGCCCTGAAGAGATCTCATACCTCATGCCAACCAATGAAGGAATTTTGCTGCAACTTGCCCAGTGAAAGATATTCTCTGACTACATGGAACTGCCCAGGAAGTTTCAATTTCTACTTACTAATTACCCTGTGTCTGGACCCTCAAAAACCCTTGAGTAAGTCAGAGATTTAGCATGGTTCCGACTCACTTAGCAAAATAGTTACCAGGATAAAGCTAGAAGGATTAAAATCAATTACGACTGCTGAGCCGCTTTAGTACTGACCCGCCTTCAACACCCCACTGGAGCCCGTGACTATACCCAACCCATTCATCTACCCATCAGCCATTCTATCCCCTCGCGCACTTACCTTTTCTTCTTGTCAGAGTGTCTTTGGGACATTTAAGTTTACTGGTGCGTGGCAACTAATGCCTTTAAAAGGGTGTGTGGCTCGGCTTCACCCGTTACTCCTGCACCAATGAAGGAAGGACACTGGAAGCAAGTACCTCGCATTCCTCAGGAGGTCCACTAAGAAATGTATTTGTATTTATGTATTTGTACACATGCATAACATTCCCTCCTGCCTTAAATTGAATGTCCCCGAAGAAGTTCAAAACAAGTTCAATATGAACAACAGTCAATAAGTCGGTCGCTATTAATAAGTCAGATGGTCTGGAGTTTACTGCTCTCAGAAAGATTGACGGTGAACCTCTGGAGTCTTTGTTTTCCCACTGATAGCATCAGTGGTTGCTTGAACCAGCATTGATGTAGGAACTAGAGCTCGTCTCTGCATCTGAACAGAAGGTGAGATGTTGCTTTCCTCAACAGTGTCTGGTAGTTTCAGAGTTGTCGGAAGGCTCAAGTCATGACTTTGAAAATCTGATCCTGAATTTTCAACAGGCTCCAGATCTTGCTTTTAAGCATTTTGTTTGGCTTCCTCCTTTAATTTTCGGTTTGACTGTAATGCCTTTCAGGCTCATTAATTCTCTATCGAAAACAATATTTTGCTACTTTACAAATTCTGTGCAGCTTGATTCTCCATTGGTCATTTATGTTGACTTCAGCCCTATTCAGTCGAATCTTTTCCAGCCATATAGACCCATCAGCACTGGATAGTTTCTCATCACTACGTGTAGAGGCAAATCTGCTGTTTGCCCATTTAGTTGCACGGCTACTTCAATTCCAACAGACTGGATTAGCAGCCCTTCAGAGGAACCACTTCATCTGTGTATGTCATCAGTATTATCGTTGAGGGCTTTAAAGGAATGTGTTGGAGTTTCTTATTGTAGGTAGTCTCTGGCACCAGCAAGACTGCTGCCTCAGTATCAACTTCCATCTTACTGGCTGTCCATCCAGCAGTGGAGAAGCTTATCAGTCTTATTTCTCACTGACCTTTGTTACTAAGAGTAATGAATGTCAGTGGTGGGCATTGCCCTCTGCTTTCACTCGCTGTCTCATGGCTCCTTGTTTTCCATCTCCTCCTGAACTGAGATGCTTCGACTCTGAATATAGGTTGTCTCTTGTTGGTACCCAGACAGATAACATTATAGGTGCAACTCACAACGTTGCAGTGCCTCCGAGTTCAAACAGAACCCTATAGTTGTACATGATATTAATGGGAGGCAACTTCACTCATTCCTACCTTCAACAAGTCTCAGTTCCCTCTGGTCCCTTTGACCTTAGCGGCTATGCTCCCTCCTTTTTCTTTCTTGCCTGGCCCTTAAAAGCCTCCCTCCTTCTGACCCCAGTGTGGCCAAACACCTCGAACAATGGTGTACCTCACTGCTCCAGGCCCTAATAAAGCCTCTCTTCCCCCGCCACGATGTTACCTCTCTCTTTTTCTCCAACCAAACAACCCCCTCCCCCCAATAACCCTCTGCTCCACTACAGCACACCCCCTCTCTCCCAGCCCCAATATAACCTCGCTCTCTCCCAGTCCCAGTACAGCCTCACTTTCCCCTGGCATCTACCCAACTTAGTTTCACTCCACTCAGCCTTGGCATCTCCACACAGTTTTGCCACCCACACAGCTGATGTCAAAATTCAATAGCAAAACAAGAGAGAGAGAAAAACAAAGAACTTAAAGAGAAAAAGAAAACTTTAAAAGCTAAGTGAAAAGCTGAAGAGCTCGAAGTTAAAATGAGGAGCAAAACTTCAAATGCTTTAATGAAACTTATTGCGCAATTAATGCAGTGTGTGTCATTTCTGGGTGCTAAATTAACGTTTAATCTAGTGTAAAGTTGAGACAAATGTGACACCGCCAATCTGAGTTAGTCACTCATCCAAACTGATGTTTTTCAACTTTTTAATTAAACCGCAGCCTAATATAGTGGGTTATTGTTATTTTGGGCAGCATGTTATGGTCAGGTTAGCAGGTGGGGGGAGGGTGGCTGTTTAAATTCATTTGGTCGTCTTCCTGCTGACTGCTCGCACCTGCCTTTCCAGTCCCTTCTCTGCAGATCTTTGTCTTTTGTAAATTCCTCAAGTGTGTGCATTTGATTAACAATTCCATTTCATTCAGTTACCCAGTGCCAGTGATTTGTGTTATCTTTAGATTATCAGTTGGATTGATATACAGTATTTGAGTCTGAGTTCTTTGGTTTTGTCAACTCTTATTGACTGTGAACCTTGTAATAAGCAATCAATCAGATTTAGAGTCTAGATTCCAGCTAGCTTTCAAATATTAATTGGATTAATTGCACAGCGTTTGTTTCTAGGTTCCATGGTTAAATCATATTTAATATTTTATGTGAAAGCACTCCATGTGCTTTGTGAATCTCATATTGAACATGAGCATTCACATACAAATCTGTACTTAACTACTGTGCATACAGACTGATTTATTGGTTTGGATGTATCGAAATCATCCATCTTCAGAAAAGTGAAGGGAGTTGATTCCCTGTTAGATGCATTGGGAACCAGTTTGTAACTCATATTGAAGTAATATTGCCGTATATCCTCAGGAATGATAACCGTAGCAACAAGTGGACTGGCTGCTCACTGCACTCATTCTATGTGGTGAGAAAGTTCGGAGATAGTTTTGCCTTATTTTCTCAAGTGAACAGAGTTGCTTTCTGAAGGCTTATTTACAAATGCCTCAGTTATTCCTAATGATTCATTGTCTGCCTTTTTTTTGGAATGGATTTGTGATATTGTGAAATGCACCAATATTTTTCCAGATGTTGACTGCTGTATTTGTAAAATTAGTAAATACTCCATGGCTGTTTTTTTTTTGTAATACTGGCAACAAAACAAAGTTATTTCCAGAAATGTCTTGCACAGTGTTGGCCTCTATGCTTCCAGATCCATTTCTCAAACCACGGCTCAAAAAATTCTGATGAATTTGGGTCCTGGTGTGGAGAAATAATTTCAACTCCTTTAAGCCTACTCTCATTGGGCCAGTGAGAGTTAATCACTTTTTTCTTTATTTATTTAATACACACGGTAAATAACACTGATTTTTATTTATTTTGGGTGGAACATCTTTGGATGTTTGACCTTGAAAACCAATAAATGGTTTTTCTCTATTTAAATGTTTCCTTAACGATTTTAGCCTTAGATCAAGTCTGTTCGAAGCCACAGTGAATTAGTTTTTTTCAAATGTGGCTTCTCAAGTTCCAGCTTCCAAGTCTTGCTGAGTGGTTTCCACGAACACTCTTGTTTTTTTTCCACATTCCCCTCTGTGGTTGCAAACATGATCCAGATGATATTGACTTGGGACATTTCTATTGAATCAAAATTAATGTTGCATCATGGGCTGAGTTCAGTTGTGATGGTAGTACAGCTGAAAGTCAGATTTCTGATTCTGTATCAAATCAATTCGAATGGAAGGATCACTTTGGCTAAAAATGTTTCCAAGGGGTTTGCAAATCTGACATTATGGGCGGTATTTAATTCAGCTTATTGCAGCGGGAAACATGGCAAGCGGGCCCATTTAATTGCAGGAGAAGCCTTGCATCCTTCATCTAGGGAAGGGAAGGAGTGGATGTGAGATAGTTGCTCATGGCAGGATAATAATTAGGCTTCTTAGGTTAATTAGGTTAATGAGGAACAAGTTATTAGTGAATCGATACAGAATAGCCAGAATGATCATCTTCTGGTTTCTGTAATATTATAAATAGTGTATGGTTTTTATAGAACTTCGACCCTGCTCCGCCATTCATTTTGATCATGGCTGATCATCGAATTCAATATCCTATTCCCCCTTAATAGGCCACATGATGGATGGGCAGTGTTGTTTAAAGTGCTAATCTGTTAACTCGGGTGGTTAATACACGAGTTTAATAGACAAAGGGATTTGAGTACAATGGTAAAGAAGTCTTATTGCATTAGGGCATTGGTAAAACCATCATAGAGTCCCTGCAGTGCAGAATGAGGCCATTTGGCCCGTCAAACCTGCACCACCAACAATCCCACCCAGGCCCTATCCCCGTGACCCCACATATTACCAGTCCGCCTGACACTAAGGGGCAATTTAACATGGCCAATCCACCTAACCTGCACATCTTTGGAGTGTGGGAGGAAACTGGAGCACCCAGAGGAAACCCATGCAGATGTGGGGAGACTAGAGTACCTAAGGAAAGACATAGCAGCCTTAACAGGGAGAGTAATGAATGTTGACTAGACTGATTAGAGGAAAAGGGGCTTGTTCTATGAGAATTTAGAAATGTGGCAGCCTTAGAATCATAGAACCATAGAGTCCGCACCAACACTTAAGATTAGGTGGGAGTTCAGGTGTTTCTATCTTCCAGCAGTTGGCTCATAGCCCTGAATGTTATGACATGCCAAGTGTTTCTCCAGATACTTTTTAAGGAATGTGAGGCATCCTGCCTCTATCATCCTCAGCACATTCCAGACTGTCACCACTCTCTGGATAAAAAAGCTTTTCCTCTCATCCCCCCCCAAACTTCCTGCCCCTCACCTTAAACGTATGTCCCCTTGTGATTGACCCCTCAACGAAGGGGAACAACTGCTCCTTATCCAGTCTCTCCATGTCCCTCATAATCTTATACACTTTAATCAGGTCGCTGCCCAGTCTTCTCTGCTCCAATGTAAACAATCCAAACTTACCCATCTCTCTTCATACTTTAAATGTTCCTTCCCAGGCAGCATCCTGGTGAATCTCCTCTGCACCCTCTCTAGGTTGATCACATCCTTCCTATAATGTGCCGACCAGAACTGCATTCAGTGCTCTAGCTGTGGCCTCACCAATCTTCTATGCAACTTCAACGTGACTTCCCTGCTTTTGTAATTTATGTCTCGATTGACAAAGGCAAGTGCCCCATATGTCTTTTTCAACATCCCACTAACATACCCTTCCGTCTCATAAAACAATGGTTTGCGCAGTTGAGGTTAATTCCACATTCAGCATTGTCTGATATGGTTCAGGAATCATTTGGATGAGCACTTGAAAGATGATAGCATTCAAGGATATTGGGGTGGCATGGTGGCACAGTGGTTGGCACTGCTGCCTCATTGCACTGGGGACCCAGATTCAATTCTGTCTTCGGGTCACTGTCTGTGTGGAGTTTGCACTTTCTCCTCACGTCAGCATAGGTTTCCTCTAGATGCTCCTGTTTCTTCCCACAGTCCAAAGATGTGTGGGTTAGGTTGATTGGCCTTACTAAATTGGCCCTAGTGTCAAGGATTAGCAGGGTAAATGTGTGGGGTTATGCAAATAGGGCCTGGGTGGGATTGTGGTTGGTACAGACTCGGTGGGCTGAATGGCCACCTTCTGTACTGTAGGGATTCTATTTTCTGGACGTAGGACAAGTGATGGAAAATGGGATTAGCATGGTTTTATGGCAGTTATTGTCAGTGCAGACTTGATGAGCCAAAGGGTATTTGATGCAGATTGAGAAAGTCAGCTGAGAAGGTTTTCATCAGTTCTGCTATGTAAGTAGTCACCCTCTGTAAGTGACCTGAAGGCTTATGACAGCAACAAAGGAAATAAATCAATGCCTCAATGCCATCCTGTTTGATCCTACTGAAGATCTCAAAGGGTCCTAATGTTGTTTTCCCATTGTTGACCTTCCCCATCATGTTATCACAGAAAGAGGAGACCACACTGAGCAGCCTTGATGTTCAGCCTATGTTCTATAGCCTAAATAGGTGGGTGGCCTCTACTCACATGGTCAAATGTCTTGGTGACATTGATGAAGATAATATCTAATGGTCTCCTTTGTTCATAGTATTTCTCTTGCAACTGCCAAACTGAGAAGATTTTAACAGTTGTAGATCTCCCACACTAGGATTTGGCTAGAATAGGTCTACCTTCCACAGAGTTTGTTCAGTGAGGTGAGAAGGTAGATGCTAGGGGATGTTTCTCCTGGCTATAAAGCATGGAACTAGAATATTAGAGCAGTCTCAGAATAGAGGGTCAGATTTTTAGGACTGAGATGAAGGGAAAATTCTTCACTGAAAGGATTGTAAACATTTTGAATTCTCTACCCCCGAGAGCTGTGATCGCTCAGGTATTAAGTGTATTTGTGACAAAGATTGTTAGATTTATGGGGAATAAGGGAATCGAAGAAAATGGGAATACTCCAGGAGGTGATGAGCAACAGTCTTATTGAATGAAGGAATGGGCTGGAAGGGCTGAATGGCCCACTCCTGCACCTATTTCTCATGTTATTATCTAAATCAGGAAAACTGAGATTCAGTTGCAATGAATGGATGAGTTCATTTTTGGAGGTATAACATGGAAATTTTGAGGACCTCCACTTTGATGTGGTGGGAATATATGCATGTTTTTATGATTCTGAGAGCAGCTTTGGCAGGAGTTATAATTCCTTGTCATGATCCCTCCAAAATCAGAGGTAGGAATATATGAAATAGGTCATTCGGCCCTTTGAGCTTGCTCTGTCGTTCAATAAGATAATGGCTGATCTGTTTGTGTTGAATTCTACTTCGTATTTAACCCCCCCCAGTGACCCCTTTTCTACCCTTCTGAGACAGAGTTTCAAAGTCACATGCCACTCTGAAAGAAAAGAATTCTCCTCATCTCTGTCCTATAAGAATGATCCCAAATTTTATAATAGTGCCCTCTAGTTCTGGACTCATCCACAAGAGCAAAAACACTCTTTTTGAGTCCAACTTGTCAATACTGTTCAGGATCTTATATACTTAAGTCTGGTCACCCCTCACTCTTAAATAAGCCCAGCCTGATCCAACCTTTCCTCACACGACAACCCCCTCTTTCCAGATATCAAGATAGTATACCCCCATTGAACCACTCCAAAGCATTTACATCCTTCCTTAATAAGGAGACCAAAGCTGCAGACGTATTTGTCATCCAGTCTCACCCAAAGCCCTGTATAACTGAAGCATAACATCTTTACCTTATGTTCAATCCCTCTCGTGATAAAGGACAACATTCCATTAGCCAGCTTAATTGCATGCTGTATCTGCAAACTAAATCTTTGTGACTCATGCACAAAAACACTTAAATCCTTCTGCACCTCAGAATTCCATAGTTGTTCTCCATTTAAGTAATAATCTTTTTTATTCTTCCTGCCAAAGTGAACAACTTCACACTTTCTCACATTACATTCCATCTGCCAGATTTTTGCCCACTTACTCAACCTATTTATATCCACCTACATACTCGGCATGTCTTCTTCACAACATTCTTTCATAACTACATTTGCGTCATCTGCAAATTTTACTACCCTGCCTTCGCTCCCCTAATCTGAGTCATTGGTGCAAATTGTAAAAGTCGAGGCCTTATGGAACTCTACTCATTGCATCCTGCCAATCAAAGAACAACGTTTGCATATTCAGTTTTCTGCCAGCCAGCCAATATTCAATCCAGCTAATATGTTACCCCTACACCATGAGGTTTTATTATTTGCAATAATCTATGATGTGGCACTTTATCAAATCCAAGTGCAGTACATCTCCAAGCTCCACTTTATCCACAGCACACGTTACTTCTTAAAAGAACTTCAGTAAATTGGTTAAATATGATTTCCCTTTCATAAAACCATGCTGACTCTTCCCAATCACCTTGAGCTTGTCTAAGTGCCCAGCTATAACCTCTTTAATAATTGATTGTAGCACCTTCCCCATTACAGATATCAAGCTTACTGGCCCACGGTTTCCTATTTTCTGCCTCTCTTCCTTCTTGAACTTTCCAGTCTGATGGAACATTTCCAGAATCTGACAAATTTTGGAAAATTAAGATAGAGTCCACTATCTCATTAGCTATCTTTTGAAAACCTAGATGAAGTCCATCAGGTCCTGAAGGCTTACAGTTTGCATCTCCATCAGTTTGCTCAGTACTGTTTCCCTAGTGAGTGTAATTACCCAAGTTCCTTCTCTCCCCCATCTTCTTACAGCTATTACTGGAATGTTTCTTGTATTTCCTATAGTGAAGACAAGCAATGTAGTTGTTCACTTCATCCATCATTTCCTTATTCCCTATTATTAACTCTCCATTCTCATTCACAAGAGGACCAACACTCACTTCCCTTTTTTCCTGTTTGAAGACCTGTTGAAACTCTTGCTATCTTTGTTTTATTCATTTGTGGTACATAGGCATTGTTCACTGGCCAGTGTTTATTGCCCCTCCCTAGCTGCCCTTGTGAAGGTGGCATCTGTTTTTATATTCCAGCTGGCTTCCTATTGTATTCTAATTTCGCTTTCCTGATTAACCTTTTAGTCATTCTCTGCTGTTTGATATATTCTGATTGATCATCTGACAGGCTGCTCATCTTTATGTAGTTAATTCTATGTTTTTGTCTTGCAATTGATGCTTTCCCTAGCTTCTTTAGTTAACCATGGATGGTGGCCCCTCCCCTTAGAATTTTTTTTACTGCAGGAATATAATTATTCTAAAATATTCCCTTAAGTATTTGCCACTGCTTCTCTATTGACCTGTTCCCCAGCCTAGTATCCCAGTTCACTTCAGCTAGCTGAGCTTTCTTCTTACTTAAGTTTGAAATACAAGTCTTAGACCCACTCTACTCCCTTTCAAACTGATGTAAAATTCAATCATTGTGATCACTGATAGCTAGGAGTGCCTATATTCTTGAGGTCATTAATTAATCTGTCACGTTACACAGGATGTGTCATTAATTAATCCTGTCATATTACACAATGTTCATATAACCTATTCTCTGGTTAATTCCAGAACATACTGCTCTAAGAAACTATCTCAAAAGCATTCTAAGAACTCCTAATCCAGGTTACTACTGCCAATCTGATTTTTCCAGTCTATATGTAGATTAAAGTCATCCATTATTATCGCTGTCCCTTTATCATAAGCACCCAATATTTCTTCTTGTATACTTTGCCCTACACCGTGTTTAGTGTTCGGGGATCTACTGACAATAATAACTTCTTCCCACTACTATTCTCAATCTCCACTCAAACCAATTCTGAACTCCAGAAAAAAGGTCATCTCTAATTATTGCACCAGTGCCATTTTTGATCAACCGTGTTACCCCTTCACCTTTACCCAGCTTCCTATTCTCCTTGAAATGTAAAAGCCAGACTAAAGACAGTCCATTAGTCCTCCTGGTAGAGGACTTTCATTGTGCATACATTTCTGATTAATCTGATACAGACTTGCAAAGATAAACATCAACTTAGGAAAACCACAATCTGCTGGCCGTAAGTTACACTGATGGAGTCAAGTATATTACTCTGGAGAGACAGCAGTGAATGAAATAGGTTTCCATACATACGCTAGGCATGAAGGCTCATCAACTTTTTGACTAACCTTGGTACGGTTAGACTTGGGAGAAGCCACACTTCTTGCTTTTAGTTTTAATGTGCAGCTTTGGATGTTGTCAGGAACATTTCTATTTTTAGTGGAATTGCAACCCTTATGTTATTTCAAATAAGAAACAAGAAGAAATCTTCTCCAGAATGAGGATAGGTTTCACTTGGTTCTTATGACCTCCTTATTCAAAAGCTCACCAATTCTTCTTCTTTATACAGGCACATAAAAATTGATCCCTTGCATAAAGTTAATGTCAATCACTGTAAATCATGACTTCCCAAAGATGATTGGTGTTGGAGGGGTTTGGGGACTAAAATAGAGGTATTAAACACTTGCCTATCTTTGGCTCAATCTGTATTTTCCCACCATTTTTTCACCATTGTGGATGTTTAATCTTGTAATCTGTGCATTATTTGGTACTTCAAGGCACATAGAATCATTTACCACACATCTTTGTGATTATACATTAGTTGCACCAAATGTTGACAAATCTAATTTAGTAAAATTATGACTAAAAATAAATTTGTTACTGGTTCAGTAGCCTGAGGAGAGACATTTTTTCTTGAGCAGATGTATTTGGCATTTATGACGTCCCCTTTCCCCACCATTCCAACTCCTGTAATTGCCCAGATTAGTTCTCAATAATAATTAATTATTAGCAATTACCCTGATTCCAACTCTTGTGCCATTGATGGGAGTAGTAATTGCAAAATGTATGGGCTGCAACAATCTCATTCTGAATGAATTAAGTTTTTATTTGACAACTTTGTGCATTCGTAAGTAATCATTTTGACATTTGTTAAAAATTGAAATATTGAATTATTTCCATGTTTAGAAAGGGATATAGAAGAACTAGGGGAAATACAAAGCAGATTTATAAGAACTGAGAGTGTTTATCAGGAAAGCTGGGGCATTTTGCTCTTTGAAATTAAAAAACGAGACCGTACCTAACTGAGGGTTTTTAAATTATGGGGATATGTAATAAAGTTGATGTAGAGAAGATGTTCAAGACTACAGGCAAAAGGCAATCACTGAAATATCCAATAACAAATTCAGGAGCAATGATGAGAATGTGGAACTTGCTATCACATGGAGTGAATGGTATCTCAAGCTTAAATGCATCTATGGGGAAACTGGATATGAAGTGAGGGAGAAAAAAATAGAAGAAAATGTTGATTAAAGTGCGATGCAGTAAGGAGGGAGTAGGATCATATGTGGGACATAATCACCAGCATAGACATTATGGACCAAATGGCCTGCATCGGAGGTACAAAATTCAATGTAATTCTGCTTTAGTTCTAGGAAATGGTTAAATAAATAAATCATTTAAGTTGCTTATGAACATGGTGCTGAAGTATTGAAGTATTGAAATGTGACACAAACAATGATTTAAATACATGGGATGCAACTGGATTTTGATTTCTGAGGACAAATTTATTGGCAGTAGTGCAAGAAGAATTGGAAGATAAGGTACCGCCTTGCTTCTGGAAGGTTACAACTAAACATTTCGTTATTAGGGTTCATATACTTTTCTTTTTCATCCAGGACCTTGTTCTGAGATATATACTGATGAATCTGGTTGGTCAGCGGGAAGCGCAGACAAGAAGAACCATGTGGAGGTATTGAATTTTTTCACTGTCTAATGAGATTTAACTACTGCAACCCATTTCTCGGAGCTGTCATTGGGATCTGTTGAGAAGAAAAAAATTTTATATGTTTACTGATAATTTTTATATAGTGTATATAGGTGACTTGAGAAACTTGATCATTTGATTTTTCTTAAGTGAGAGTTTGTGCCATGAAAAATATATAAATTATATTTTTGATATTACATGGAAACATACATAGACATTGAATGCAGGAGTAGGTCATTTGGCCCTTTGAGACTGCACCGTCTTTCATTATGATCATGGCTGAACTATATTGAACTCCTTCTTGAAATCTTACAAACGTTTTAGCCCCAACTTCTTCTTGCGGTAGTGAATACCACAGATTCACTACTCTCTGGGTGAAGAAATTCCTCCTCACTTCAGCCCTAAAATATTTTCCCTTTATTCTCAAACATTGACCACACACACACACACACACACACACACACACTCTCTCTCTCTCTCTTTTTGAATCTACCCTGTCTAATTCCGTTAGAACTTTATAAGTTTATGAGGTCCCCTCTTACTCTTCTAAATTCCAAAGAATATAATCCTAACTGACTTAGTCTCTCCTCATATGATAGTCCTGCCATCCCAGGAATCAGCCAGGTAAACCTTGGCTGCACTCCCTCTATAGCAAGAACATTCTGGCGAAAAACTGCAGCAGGCGACGGTGCAGAGGGACCTCGGGGTCCTTGTGCATGAGTCGCAAAAACCCAGCTTGCAGGTGCAGCAGGTGGTCAGGAAGGCGAATGGGATGCTGGCCTTCATAGCGAGGGGGATTGAATATAAAAGTAGGGAGGTCTTGCTGCAGCTGTATAGGGCATTGGTGAGGCCGCAGCTGGAGTACTGTGTGCAGTTTTGGGCGCCGTACTTACGCAAGGATATTTTGGCCCTGGAGGGAGTGCAAAGGAGGTTTACTAGGCTGATACCGGAGTTGAGGGGATTGAGCTATGAGGAGAGGCTGAATAAACTAGGCTTGTACTCGTTAGAGTTTAGAAGAATGAGGGGAGATCTCATTGAGACGTATAAGATGATGAATGGGATGGATAGGATAGAGGTGGAGAGACTCTTCCCGCTCAAAAAAGACAGTAGGACTAGGGGGCACAGCCTCAAGATAAAGGGGAGGCGGTTTAGAACGGAGTTGAGGAGGAACTTCTTCACTCAAAGGGTGGTGAATCTCTGGAATTCTCTGCCCGTTGAAGTGGTGGAGGCTGCCTCGCTAAATATTTTTAAGAAGCAGGTTGATGGGTTCTTGATAAGAGAGGGGATTAAGGGTTATGGGGAGAGGGCGGGAAAGTGGAACTGAGCCACGACAGATCAGCCATGATCTTATTGAATGGCGGGGCAGGCTCGAAGGGCTAGATGGCCTACTCCTGCTCCTATTTCTTATGTTCTTATGTTCTTATAAGGACACCAAAACTGCACACAATTGTTCGTAAGCATATAAGAACTAGGAGCTGGAGTAGGCCATTTGGCCTCCTGAGCTTGCTTCGCCATTCAGTAAGTTCATGGCTGATATTTTTGTGGAGTTGGCTCCACTTAACCACTCCGCTCCCCATATCCCATAATTCCTTCACTGTTCAAAATATCTATCAATATTTGCCTTAAAAATATTCAACAAGTTGGCCTCAACTGCTTCACTGGGCAAGGAATTCTACAGATTCATAACCGTTTGAGTGAAGAAATTTGTCCTCAACTCAATCCCAAATCTGCTCCCCCTTATTTTGAGGCAATGCCCCCTATGTTCTGTTTCACCTGCCAGTGGAAACAACTTCCCTGCTTCTATCTTATCTATTCCCTTTATAATTTTATATCTTTCTATAAGATTCCCCCCTCATTCTTCTAAATTCCAATGAGTACAGTCCCAGTTTATTCAGTCTCTCCTCGTAAGCCAAACCTCTCAACTCCAGAATCAAAGTGAATCTCCTGTTCTCAAGTAAGGAGACCAAAACTGTACACAGTATTCCAAGTGTAGCCTCACCAGCATCTTACACAGCTGCAACATAACCTCCCTGTTTTTAAACTCCATCCTTTAGCAATGAAGGACAAAATTCCATTTGCCTTTTTAATTACCTGCTGCACCTGGAAACCAACTTTTTGGGATTCATGCACAAGGACAGCTGTGCTGTCCCTCTGCACAGCAGCATGCTGCAATCTTTTTCCATTAAAAAATAGTCCATTTTGCCGTTATTCCTTCCAAAATGAATGACCTCATATTTACCGACGTTGTACTCCATTTGGCAAACCCTCGCCCACTCACTTAAACTATCTATATCCCTTTGCAGATTTTCAGTGTCCTCTGCACACTTTGCTCTTAGTGTTATCTTCAAACTTTGACACACTACACTTGGTCCCCAATTCCAAATCTTCTATGTAAATTGTAAACAATTGTGGTCCCAACATTGATCCCTGAGACACACCACTAGTCACTGATTGCCAACCAGAAAAACACCCATTTATTCCCATTCTTTCCTTCTGTTAGTTAACCAATCCTATATCCATGCTAATACATTAGCTGTAACACTGTGCGCCTTTATCTTATGTAGAAGCCTTTGATGTGATTCCTTGTCGAATACCTTCTGGAAAACCAGATCAACTACATCCACTGGCCCCCCATTGTCCACCTTGCTCATGATGCCCTCATGGAGGCCAACAAGACCCAATGCCCCATACAGTTGCAGCAAAACATCTCTATTTCTGTATTCAAATTCTCTTGCTATGAAGACTAACAAACCATTTGCCTTCTTTACTGCCTGCTGTACCTGTGTGCTTACTGTCAGTGACACAAAGGTCTCGCTGAGTACCAACCTCTCTCAATTTACATCCATTCAAACTATAATCTGCTTTCCTATTGTTGCTACTGAAGAGGCTGTGGCGCAGTCACTAGACTAGGGAATACTCTGGGGACCCAGGTTTGAATCCCACCATGGCAGATGGTGAAATTTGAATTCAATAAAACTCTGTAATTAAAAGTCTATTGATGACTATGAAACCATTGTTGATTGTCATAAAAACCCATCTGGTTCACTAATGTCCTTTAGGGAAGGAAGTCTGCTGTCCTTACCTGGTCTGGCTTACGCGTGACTTCAGATCCACAACAATGTGTTTGACTCTTAACTGCTGTCTGAATTGGCCTAGGGAGCGTCTCAGTTCAAGGGCAATTTGGGATGGGCAACAAATACTGGCCTAGCCAGCGACACCCACATCCCATGAATGAATAGAAAAAAAAGTGTATATTGTTGCACGATGGACCAAATGGTCCCTTTCTGTGCAATAACCGTTCTGTGATATTGAAGATGATTGGTTAGTAGGTGTTTACCCTATGATGCGAAACATTTTGATGAGATTAGTATTTCAAAGAAGCCCAAATATTTGAAACAGCTAATAGATTCATATCTGAACCAGAATCTAATTCCCTCTCCATATTCTCCTCCCACTGCGCTTGTTTACAATAAGTGAACAAGCAACATTATTGCATACAGTGATCTTCTAATGCAGAAGGATTAGATGCAAAAATAGCTGAAGCATGATTTTATAATACGCCTGAAAGTAGATTACAAAGCTGTAATCTGTCCTGTGTTTGTGAAGTATCTTTATAAAGTCGAAGTGTGTTGCTAGTTTCCCTCTCAACTACTTTAGAATTATTCATGCATTGTTTTAACATTAGATGAAAAAGTTTTTTTGGTTACTTATTGTAATTAGACTGATTAAACTATTGCTTAGCCCTTTAATAGAACACACTGAAGGCAGCATCAATTCCACACCGTACTGTTCCATGAATTGGCAAAACTGTGAGCTCTTTACAATGGCTTCTTTGAGACCTTATCAGTTACACCCATAATTGATTTCTGTGCCTCATTTAGCTACTTGCAATTAATCATTAGAATTAGCTTTTAAAAGGGTTTCATATTAAAACTGGGCTCAGAGGACGGTGGCTATGGATACTAAGAAAGTGTATTTTATTGTACTTTGAATGCACAGCATTGTGTAATGCATTGCTGTGAAAGCTTTGACTGAAAGCAGTGAAGCATTTGTGTATCTGACCAAACTTTGATATTCAAAAATGTATAAATTAATGAAGTAAGCCATCAGTTCAATTTGACTTGTGCCTGGAGATCAGTTCTGATAAGGCATAATGGGTACAAGATTTGAAGGACTAACATTCAAGATAGATATAATGCCAGCATTTCTTTAAGCACTCAATTGTATAGCTGTGGACTTAATTTTCTCTGATAGTATAGAGTTTTAGTTGTAATTTATGGGGCAAAAGGAAAGAATAAAATAAAGAAAGAACAGATCTGTTGTGAAACTTGAAGTGTACATGTTGACCACTGTTTTGTAAGGCTCCTGGTTCTTAATCTGATGCTTGAAATACCTTTATAAAATAATTTCCCTTTTCTGCACGTACATTTTGCATGAAATCAAGTCAACATTCTTGTCCCTCAATTTCAGGATCATTTAAGATTCATGTTTTTTTTTATTCATAATTTTTAATGATTAATAATTCTTAGTGGTTAGCAGTACTGTTTCACAGCACCAGGGACCCAGCTTCAATTCCCATTTTGGGTCACTGCCTATGAAGAGTCTGCATGTTCTCCCTGTGTTTGCATGGGTTTCCTCCGGGTGCTCTAGTTTCCTCCCACAGTCCAAAGATGTGCAGGTTAGGTGAATTAGCCGTGCTAAATTCTCCTTTAGTGTACCCGAGCAGGCACCGGAGTGCGGCAACTAAGAGATTTTCATAGTAATTTCATTGCAGTGTGAATGTAAGCCTACTTGTAACTAATAAATAAACTTTACTTTTGGTTACTCAACAAGATCCAAGTTTTACTCTTTGACTAAGGCATTAGAAAAAACTGTTCTTCTGGTTGCTGCTACTCTTTAGTAAGAAGGTTTGTAGTTTTTTAAAAAAAACAGTGCTTTGAGGGTATTAATTTGGATTTAAATTAAGTTCAAATTATCCCTACATTTAGTCACAGAGTCATATAGATATACAGCATGGAAACGGGCCCTTTGGCCCAACTCATCCATGCCAACCAGGTTTCCTAAACAGAACTAGTCCCATTTGCCTGCATTTGGCTCATATATCTCTAAATCTTTCCTCTCCATGTACCTGTCCAAATGTATTTTAAATGTTGTCATTGTATCTGCCTCTACCACCTTCTCTGGCAGCTCATTCCATATATCAACCACGCTCTATGTAAAAAAGTTGCCCCTCAGGTCTTTCCTCTCACACCATAAACCTATGCCATCTAGTTTTGGATGCCTCTACCCTAGGGAAAAGACCTTTGCTATTCATCTTATCTGTGACCCTCATGATTTTACAAACCTCTATCCATCATCCTCCTGTGCTCCAAGGGAAAAAGTCCCTGTCAATCCAGTCTCTCCTTATAATTCAAATCTTAGTCTCATAACGTCCTTGTAAATCCTTTTTGCACCCTTTCCAGTTTAATAATATCCCTCCTATAGCAGGGTGTACTCCAAATGTGACCATTCCAATTTCTTGCACAGCTGTAACATCTCCTGTACTCAATGCTTTGACTGATGAAAGCAAATGTGCCAAATGCCATTTCACCACCCTGTCTACTTGTGATGTCACTTTGAAGGAACAATGTACTTGCACCCCTAGGTCCCTCTGTTCAACAACACCCAGGGCCCTACCATTAACTGTGAATGTCCTGACCTGGTTTGTCTTATTGAAATGCAACACCTTGCATTTATCTGAATTAAACTCCATCTGCTGTTCCTCGATTCACTGGCCCAGTTGATTAAGATACTATTGAAGTCTTAGATAACCTTCTTCGCTGCCCACTACACCACCAATTTTCATGTCATCTGCAAACTTACTAACCATGCCTCCTATATTCTCATCCAAATTATTTATATAAATGGCAAACAACTGTGGACCCAGCACTGATCCCTGTGGCACACTTGCTGGTCACAGGTGTCCGGTCTGAAAAACAACCCTCCATCACCGCCCTTGGTCTCCTACCGAGAACCCAATTTTGTATCCAATTGGGTAATTCTCCCTGGATCCCATGTGATTTAACCTTCCTGACCAGTCTATCACGTGGTACCTGATAAAAGGCCTTGCTAAAGTCCATGTAGACACTGTCTACTGCATTGCCCTTATCTATTTTCTTGGTCACCCCTTCAAAAAACTCCTATCAAATTTACCATGCACAAAGCTGTGCTGACTATCCCTAATGAGTCCTTGCCTTTCTAACTGCATGTAGATCCTGATTCTCCTATGCATGCAGGGCACACTCTTCCCCCACCTTCCATCGGGAAAAAGATACACAAGGTCATGTACCAATTGACACAAGAACAGCTTCTTTCCCGCTGCTGTCAGACTTTTGAATGGACTTACCTTGCATTAAGTTGATCTTTCTCTACACCCTAGCTATGACTGTAACATTACATTCTGCACTCTCTCATTTCCTTCTCTATGTATGGTAAACTTTGACTTTATAGCACAAGAAGCAGTACATTTCACTGTATACTAATACATGTGACAATAATAGATCAAATCAAATTTCTCAGAATCCCCTCCAACAACTTACCCACCACTGACGTTGGGCTCACCCATGTGTAGTGGTGTAGGCTTTTCCTTGCTGCGTTCCTTCAGTAACAGCACAACGTTTCTCTCCAGACTCCTGGCATCTCACCCATGGCGGTTGATGATACAAATATCTCCACTAGGGGTCCCACATATTCTTCCCTAGCTTCCCACAATGTCCTGGGATGCACTTGATCAGGTCCCGGAGATTTATCTACCTTCAAGTGTTTTAAGATCTCCAGCACCACCTGTTCTGTAATTTGGACTCTTTTGAAGACATCACTATTTACTTTCACAAGTTCACTAACTTCTTTCTCCATGGTAAATACTGACGAGAAATATTCATTTGTGGATCCGAACATAGATGACTTCATTGATCTTTAAGTGGCCCTATTCTCTCTCTAGTTACTGTTTTGTTCTTAAAATACTTATAGAATCTCTTTGGATTCTCCTTTACTTTATCTGCCAAAGGTATCTAATGTCCCCTTTTTGCCCTTCTGATTTCCCTTTTAAGTGTACATTTACACCCCCTGTATTCCTCAAGGGATTCTCTTGACCCAGCTGCTTACCCCTGATGTAGTCTTCCTTTTTATTGATCAGAGCTTCTATCTCCATTCATCCATTGTTCCCTACTCCTGCTATGCTTGCCCTTCACACTAACAGTAACATGCTGACCCTGAACTCTCATTATTTCACTTTTGAAAGCCTTCCATTTTCCAGATTTTTACGTGCAAACAGTCTCCCCCAATCAATGTTTGAAAGTTCCTCTCTAGTGGTATCAAAATTGGCCTTGCCCCAATTTGAACTCATGGACCAGATATATCCTTTTCCATAACTACTTTAAAACTAACAGAATTATGGTCACTGGTCCCAAAGTGTTCCCCCAATAACACTTCAGTCACTTGCTCTGTTTTTTTCCCCGAGGAGGAAGCCCCTTCTCTAATAGGGCCATTTACATATTGATTGAGAAATTTTTCCTGAGCACTATTAACAAATTCCTCCCCATCCGAGTGCATAACACTATGGTAGTCCCAGTCTATGTCTGGAAAATTAAAATCTCCCACAATAGCAACCCTATTATTCTTGCAGCTATCTGAGATCTCCTGACATATTTGCTCTTTACACAGGCTATAGGCAGATGGGAGAGGGGGTAGGGGGGCAGGGGCTTTAGTACAATCCCATCGCAGTGATCACTCCCTTCTTATTTTTCAATTCCACCCATACAGTCTCACTGGATGATTCCTCAGGAATATCCTAAGTACTGCCAATCCCTAATTAAAAATGCAACTCCCCCTCCTCTCTTGCCTCCTCTTCTATCCTTCCTATAGCATCTCCCAGAACATTGAGTTGCCAGTCCTGTCTCTCCCTCCGCCATGTTTCAGTAATCGCTATGATATCCCAGACCCATGTACCCCCCCATGCCCCGGGTTCAGGCTTCTTACATTGAAATAAATACAGTTTAATTCACCAGCCTTCCCTTATTCCTTGCCATGCTCGTGCCTGCTTTCTCTATTTGACTTGTGCTCTTTAAATTCTGTATTAGCCTCAATATCCCCTTTTGTCTCACTACACTTTAGGGTCTCACCTCCCCACCAGAGTGGCTTAAACCTTCCTGGGTAGCTTTAGCAAATCTCCCCACCAGTATATTGGTCCCCATCCAGTTGTAGAGTCATAGAGATTTACAGCATGGAAACAGGTGCTTCGGCCCAACTTATCCATGCCATCCTTTTCTTTTACTCCCAAGCTAGTCCCAGTTGCCTGTCTTTGGCCCACCCAGTTCAGGTGCAACCCATCCCTCTTGTACACTTCTACAGGAAACAGGTTGATTACAATTTTTATAACTTTTTAAAGAGTAGCACGGTATGAAATATTAATTTTGTCTTGCATGAAGTCTTAATATTATGCTTAAGGTTGAACTCCCACTTATTTATAGTTTAGCATGTTGTACATTTCAGTTCAATGTAAGCCTTGTTGTGCCACAAGTAGATGTGGCACATCTTCATGCTACAAGATTTACTTCCTTAACTCATTCCACCCGACAGAAAATTACCTTTTGATTTCAGGCACCAGCTTTGCATCTTTGTTCAAAAGACTAATTACTTTCTTTCCTATTTATTTAGCCTGTTAGCACTGTGGGAGATCAAGCAGCTTTATTGCTGGAAGAAGAGACCCCAACCTTATTGGATACAGGTACAAAAAAAAGATCAATTTGTCAATTATTGATGCGCCTTATATACTTCAACATATGTGAGCACTAAGTGCTCATCTTTAACACTGATTCATTCCTGTCAAATTCT
Organism: Carcharhinus amblyrhynchos; assembly: GCF_965287045.1. NCBI lineage: Eukaryota > Metazoa > Chordata > Chondrichthyes > Carcharhiniformes > Carcharhinidae > Carcharhinus > Carcharhinus amblyrhynchos. Next base: position 97,294,987 of record NC_137328.1, read on the forward strand.
TTCCAAATCTCTGGGAGGATTATCCTGAGTAATTTCATTTAATAATTGGTATTGATTCAGAATAAATCTTGTTCAATGAGGGGCTCTGGGCCATCAGCAGCACGATTCTATTTTACAACAACAGCTAGATTGTATTTCACAACAATCGGTAAGCTTATAGTTTGGCACATCCCTCACTTTACCATCAAGCCAACAATCCTAATTCAATGAGTAGTGTAGGAGCATGCCAAGAGCAGCATCAGGCTCCTCTAAAAGTGAGGTGCCAATTGGGTGAAGCTATGACACGGGATGAGATGCACATTAAACAGTGGAAGCAACTTACTACAGGCAGCGCTAAGCAATCCTGTAACTGGTGGATCATATCAAATCTCTGTTGTCCTGCCATATCCAGTCATGGATGGTGGTGGTTAACTAATTAACTAACTGGGGGATGACACTCCATGAACATTGCTGTCGTCAATTATCATGGAGCCCATCATGTGAATTGAAAAGACAAGGTTGAAATAATTTTGCAATTAATCTTCAACCAGAAATGCTGAGCAGATGATCCACCTCCTTTCCCGTAAGGTCTACATCATCACAGAAACCAGGCTCCAGTGCATTTTATTCACTTTATGTGAAAGCAGGAAATGGAAGAGCACATTCGATACGGTAAAGCCTGTGGGCCTTGACAAAATTTTGGCTGTGATGCTGAGCATCTATTCTAAAGAAATAACCGTACGCTTAGCCAGGCTATTCCAGTACAATGGTGATTAGCACTGCTGCCTCACAGCATCAGGGACCCGGGTTCGATTCCCAGCTTGTCTGTGTGGATTTTGCACATTCTTCCTGTGTCTGCGAGGTGCTCCGGTTTCCTCTCTCCGTCCACAGATGTGCAGGTTAGATGGATTCGCCATGCTAAATTGCCCCTTAGTGTCAGGGGAACTAGCTAGGGTAAATGCATGAGGTTATGGAGTTAGGGCCTAGGTGGGATTGTGGTCAGTGCTGACTTGATGGGCCGAATGGCTTCCTTCTGCATTGTAGCATTCTGTGATCCTATGAACTATAGAACTGGCATCTAACTGGCATTGTGCAAAATTGTCCAAATATGTCCTATCAGAAAAAGTAGGACAGATCCAAATTGGACAATTACTACTCTATCAGCCTACTCTCAATCATCACCAAAGTAATAGAATGTGTTATCAACAGTGTTGTTCAGTGACACGTATTCAGCAAGAGCCTTCTCAGAACTACAGAGTTCGGATTCTGCCTGAATCACTCTGCTCCAGATTGATTACAGCAAGTACACACAAAAAAGCTGAATTCCAGAGGTGTAATGAGAGGCTGTCCATATTACCAAGGCAGCAGTTAATTTGATGTGCCATTAAGAAGCCCTGACAAAATTGTAATCGATGAGAATCGTAGGAAATTCTCACAGGACAGGGCCATAACGAACACTAGAATTGTGGGAGGCTAATCTAAGTCACAAGGCTATATTGCAGAAGTTCTTCAGTGTTCTAGGCCTAACCATCTTCAATGCTTCATCAGTGACCTACCCTCCATTATAACGTCAGAAGTGGGGATGCTCACAGATGATTGCACAGTTTGATTTGATATTTTGTTGTCACAGATATTAGTATACAGTGAAAAATATTGTTTCTTGTGATGATACAGAAAGCTTACCATAACAGGGAAGGAAAGGAGAGAGTGCTGAATGTAGTGCTACCGACATAGCTAGGGTGTAGAGAAAGACCAACTTAATGCAAGGTAGGTCCATTCAAATGTCTGATGGCAGAAGAGAAGAAGCTGTTTTTGAGTCGGTTAGTACGTGAGCTCAGATCTTTCCTGTCAGAAGAAGGTGGAAGAGAGTATGTGCGGGTTGCGTATCTGAGGCGGCAGGAAGTTTAGACCATGTCAATGAATGGGGTCTGTATTGAGTGATGGACTGGGCTTAATTCACGATCCTTTGTAGTGTCTTGTGGTCTTGGACAGAGCAGGAACTGTACCAAGCTGTGTTGTAATGAGAAAGAATGCTTTCTATGGTGCATTTGTAGAAGTTGGTGAGAGTTGTAGTAAACGTGTCAAATTTCCTTAGTCTCTTGAGAAAGTTGATGGACTTTCTTAACTATAGTGTCCGCATGGAGAGACCAGAACAGGTTGTTGGTGATCTGGACACCCAAAAACTTGGAGCTTTCAACCATTTCTACTTCATGCCCATTGATGTAGACAGGGGCATGCCCTCCACTACGCTTCCTGAAGTCAATGACAATCTCCTTCATTTTGCTGATGTTGAGGGAGAGATTATCGTTGCACCAGTTCACCAGGTTCTCTATCTCTTTCCTGTACTGTGTCTTGTCTTTCATCTTGTCACAATATTCAGTACCATTCATGATTTCTAAGATGGCGATGCATCCCATGTCCATATGCAGCAAGATCTGGACAACATTCACACTTGGGCTGACAAGTGGCAAAAGACACTTGCATTATACAAATACCAGACAATGACCATCTTGAATCTCACCATCTCTCATTGACATTCAACAGTGTTACCACAATCAAATACTCCACTATCAATCACCTTACTGTCTGTTCACCAGAATCTGAACTGGGCCAGTCATAAAACCTATGGCTATAAGACCAGGTCCGAGGTTAGGTATTGAAAGTGAATGACTCACCTCTTGACTTCACAAAGCCTGTCTCTGAACGACAAGGATGATAAAAGAAGAGTGACGGAATACTGTTTAATTGGCAATTAATCTTTCCTGTATAATCATTCCTGTGATATTGCATTGAAAGAGTGCCTTACTTCAGTCAACATTTGAAAATTAATTGATAGAAATGTGGAAAATTAAATCAATATTAGTCTCGGTTTGTATCAAATGGTTAGGAAAAATATGTATGAATCCACGGTTGCTCGAATATGGATTTGTAATGACCTTTAAAAGGGAAGTAAATAAATACTCGTAAATGGAAAAACAATTAAAAGAAAGTATGAGAGGGCAAGATACTGAGACTAAGTGGATCATTCTTTCTGAGAACCTGTATGGGCCAAATGCCTTTCCTCAATTGTAAATCCCATGGAATGATTCTATCCTGATCCATGACAAATTATTGCATGCATGATTTGATTGGTTTATGGTGTTGTGGCTCAATATTTCATATATCTTTGCCAACAATTTTGCTTTGAGTATTTAAAACATTTGGTATTGATGTGATTGGAGTTCAACCTTTTAGTAATGGTATTTACTATATTGGAGAACAGGGGTCAAACTTAGTCATGTGTCAATCTCATCAAATTTTTGAAGCAACCCAATTTAAAATATATGTATTGACAGTCTGGTGTTTCTTCAGCTCCTGTGGTACAGCCATTTTATAAACAATCACACTCACATGAGTCACTTCACTTGATCATCTGGCACAAGCAAATTTTGCCTAAAATTAACTAGAACATTTTGTTGCTGAAATAAATATAGAGCAGATTTAAAAGTTGTTAACATTTCATCCAACTACAATAAATCATATCAGTGACAACACCAAGGGTTGAGTGATCTTCACCTGTACTGTAAATCTCTATGGTTCCGCTAAAATACACTGTTCTGCACAGTCCTCGCCCTCACTACCTCCCCACAGCTTTGAGATGTCATGTGTCCTTTCTTTGGGTGCCAAAGATTGAACAGTTTGGAAATTTAAAACACAAATGCACAGATTGTCTTTCTTTTAACACTAGCCTAATATTCTTTGTCATGTTTCTGAATCCTAGTAACAATCTCCACTTCCATTTTAGTCTGAAACTGCTTCCTCTAAATTAGTGCTCACAGATTTAACTATGGTGGTCACTTGGTTATCCTCCTTATGTTCTACACTAGTATGAATCATGCTGCATGTGGTTTCCTTCTCTTAGCTACATGTCTTCCATGATGGGAATGGCTCTACCCTGTTTATAATATCAGGTCTGCAGACATTTTGAATTCCTTCATACCATTTACTTCCTCCTGAACCTTTGTTTGGAATAAACTAACAATTGCTTTCTGGAGTGATTGATTTTGACTGGACTATTGCAATGCTTTTCGTCATGCTGGAACAAGCTGTTGTATTTAAATCTGGCCCTTTAAAGGTCTAAAGGAAGGTGTCCTACACGGTGTAACCTGGGATAGTTATACCTTGGGTGAACAATTAATCTATTGTTTTCTGGGTTTGAGATAGAGAATCCGGTGAATCGTTGAGACAACAATAATCTCTCCCTCAATGTCAACAAAACAAAGGAGATAGTCATCAATTTCAGGAAACGTAGTGAAGGACATGCCCCTGTCTACATCAATAGGGATGAAGTAGAAATGATCGAGGGCTTCAAGTTTTTGGGTGCCCAGATCACCAACAACCTGCCCTGGTCTCTCCATGTTGACATTATAGTTAAGAAACCCCACCAATGCCTCTTCTTTCTCAGGAGACTGAGGAAATTTGGCATGTCTGCTACAACTTCTACAGATACAATCAGAAAGAATGCTTTCTATGGTGTATCACAGCTTGGTATGGCTCCTGCTCTGTCCAAGACTGCAAGAAACTACAAAGGATCATGAATGAAGCCCATTCCATCACTCAAACCAGCCTCCCACCCATTGACTCTGTCTACACTTTCCACTGTCTCAGAAAAGCATCCAGCATAATTAAGTACCTCACGCATTCCAGACATATATTCTTCCACCTTCTTCTGTAGGAAAAGGATACAAAAGTTTGAGATCATGTACCAACTGACTAAAGAACAGCTTCTTCCCTGCTGCCATCAGATTTTTGAATGGACCACCTTCATACCAAGCTGATCTTTCTCTAGACCCTAGCTATTGTTCCCTCAGAAAGAACTCTTCAAATTGCAGCTAATGAAAATACAAACTTACTCCAACTTATAAATCAAAGAAAGAATTGAACAAAGAAACATCATTACTCCAAACTTGGGACTCACCTTGGGCTACTCCCAAGTTCTCCACAATTCTACACAGTTCCTTATTTAAAGTGAATCTATTGGTCAGCTAACAATTACATCCATCTGTATTTGGTTCCAAGTTTTACTGGGTCACCTGGACCTTGCATCTTGTTTCTATTGGTCACATTTTATCTAATCAAAGTTATCACTGGTTACATTCTAACAGCTAGGACTGTAACACTATATCCTGCACTCTCTCTCCTTCTCTACGAACAATATGCTTTGTCAGTACAGCATATAAAAAACAATACTTTTCACTGTATACTAATACATGTGACAATAATAAATCAAATCAAAAACATTTACACTATGTGCCTTCAGAGTACCAAAAGGTTAATAATATCAATCATACCATAGAATTTGCAATTAAATAAGTTTTCTTACTAGAATCTGCAAGAACTATTGTTGAAGCCCATTTGATTGACGACTTTCACCCTAACCCTAACCCAAGTGCAGACAAATTGTTCAGCCACATTCCTTGTGAAACATTATTTTCAGATCATTCAGACAATAGACAAATGTTTATTGGAAAAATGGAGGTGCCTGAGCCCTACCAATTACAGTCTTCCTTAAAAGTTTGTAATATATTTTCTCTGCAGAGTAGCAAATTATTTGTTTTGTTCCGTTATAACTAGATTAAAACCATTAAGAAAAGGTATATGAAAAATATTTGAAACTTGCACCTCAAATTCTTTGAAATGCATCTTTTCCTTTTGAAAAGTATATCTGTTGCTGGGGCCTCAGCTATTTACCATTTATATAGATGATCTGGAGGAGGGAACCGAGTGCAGGGTGTCGAAATTTGCTGATGACACCAAGATTGGGGGAAAGGCAAATTGTGCGGAGGGTGTGGAGAGTCTGCAGAAGGATCTAGATAGGCTGGGCGAATGGGCCAGGAAATGGCAAATGGAATTTAATGTTGGCAAGTGTGAGGTGGTCCACTTTGGTAGGAAGAATGGTAGGAAGGACTATTACTTACGTGGCGAAAAACTGCAGCAGGCGACGGTGCAGAGGGACCTCGGGGTCCTTGTGCATGAGTCGCAAAAACCCAGCTTGCAGGTGCAGCAGGTGGTCAGGAAGGCCAATGGGATGCTGGCCTTCATAGCGAGGGGGATTGAATATAAAAGTAGGGAGGTCTTGCTGCAGCTGTATAGGGCATTGGTGAGGCCGCAGCTGGAGTACTGTGTGCAGTTTTGGGCGCCGCACCTGCGCAAGGATATTTTGGCCCTGGAGGGAGTGCAGAGGAGGTTTACTAGGCTGATACCGGAGTTGAGGGGATTGAGCTATGAGGAGAGGCTGAATAAACTAGGCTTATACTCGTTAGAGTTTAGAAGAATGAGGGGAGATCTCATTGAGACGTATAAGATGATGAATGGGATGGATAGGATAGAGGTGGAGCGACTCTTCCCGCTCAAAAAAGACAGTAGGACTAGGGGGCACAGCCTCAAGATAAAGGGGAGGCGGTTTAGAACGGAGTTGAGGAGGAACTTCTTCACTCAAAGGGTGGTGAATCTCTGGAATTCTCTGCCCGTTGAAGTGGTGGAGGCTGCCTCGCTAAATATTTTTAAGAAGCGGGTTGATGGGTTCTTGATAAGAGAGGGGATTAAGGGTTATGGGGAGAGGGCGGGAAAGTGGAACTGAGCAGCGACAGATCAGCCATGATCTTATTGAATGGCGGGGCAGGCTCGAAGGGCTAGATGGCCTACTCCTGCTCCTATTTCTTATGTTCTTATGTTCTTATACTCGGGTACCTTACTGGATTGATGAGTAAACATGCCCCTTACTCTTGAACAAAACTAATCTGTGAAGAACAAAACTGTGACCATGGGTGGAATCTGAAGAACAGTTTCCATGTTGAGTTTTCCTGAAGTGGTTATGATGTTTAACACAAGAGACTTTATGGAGAGGGTGGAATTTGTACACTCTCCCCATTCTGCGTGGGTTTCCTCCAGGTGTTGTGATTCCTCCCACAGCCCAAAGGTATGTAGGTTAGGTGGATTAGCAGGCTAAATATATGGCAGTACAGGGATAGGCAGGGGTGGGCTTGGAAAAGCTGCTCTGTCAAGGAGTGGGTGCAGATCCAATGGGCTGAATGGTCTCCTTCTGCATTGTATGAATTCTATGATTCTTTCTATCTAGAGAAGAGATCTGGAGCAAGATCTTTGGGAGCCACTGGGGGTAGGAAGAGATGTGGGCGGGTACATAATTTCACGACACCCATGCGGACACAATGGGACAAATGGCTGTAACAGGCCTGTGATTCTGTGAATAGCTCAGTGATGTGTGTTATTTCTGGTACTTTGATCTGCATGGTAGAGTTTTTTTCCAGCTGCCTGAATCCAGGTGCCTGGATAGATTAATAAATTTGTGCACAATTTAGAACGCTTTGCAAATTGATTTGACAGTCAGAGCCAGGACCTTGCAGTCTGAGCCAGGATCACGACCCCACACTATGTCGGATACAATCACCTGACCTCCGTTCTACTTTGGCCACAGAGGGTGTGCTTGGCAATTAGGGCTTATGTGGGGTGGGGAGGGTGCATTAGAAGGCCTTCCAGCATTGAAAGGGCAGCAACTGCTTTTGCTGCTACAAGGCTGGGGGGGGAGATTACCTCCAACTTGCAGTTTCATCTTGAGACACCCTCTCAGCACCTTTCACACATTTGAACTAATGCTACTATCATATGCACTAATGAACAGCTAGATTCCTAATTTGAAATCCTTCAGCCAGTTGACAGCCTCCTCAGCGGCTTGGTGTATGGCAGTGAGACTGTCATAAGAACATAAGAAATAGGAGCAGGAGTAGGCCATCTGGCCCCTCGAACCTGCCCCGCCATTCAATAAGATCATGGCTGATCTGTCGTGGCTCAGTTCCACATTCCCGCCCTCTCCCCATAACCCTTAATCCCCTCTCTTATCAAAAACCCATCAACCCGCGTCTTAAATATATTTAGCGAGGTAGCCTCCACCACCTCAACGGGCAGAGAATTCCAGAGATTCACCACCCTTTGAGTGAAGAAGTTCCTCCTCAACTCTGTTCTAAACCGCACCCCCCTTTATCTTGAGGCTGTGCCCCCTAGTCCTACTATCCTTTCTGAGTGGGAAGAGTCTCTCCACCTCTATCCTATCCATCCCATTCATCATCTTATACGTCTCAATGAGATCTCCCCTCATTCTTCTAAACTCTAACGAGTACAAGCCTAGTTTATTCAGCCTCTCCTCATAGCTCAACCCCCTCAACTCCGGCATCAGCCTAGTAAACCTCCTCTGCACTCCCTCCAAGGCCAAAATATCCTTGCGTAAGTACGGCGCCCAAAACTGCACACAGTACTCCAGCTGCGGCCTCACCAATGCCCTATACAGCTGCAGCAAGACCTCCCTACTTTTATATTCAATCCCCCTCGCTATGGAGGCCAGCATCCCATTCGCCTTCCTGACCACCTGCTGCACCTGCAAGCTGGGTTTTTGCGACTCATGCACAAGGACCCCGAGGTCCCTCTGCACCGTCGCCTGCTGCAGTTTTTCGCCACGTCAGTAATAATCCTTCCTACCATTATTTCTACCAAAGTGGACCACCTCGTACTTGCCAACATTAAATTCCATTTGCCATTTCCTGGCCCATTCGCCCAGCCTATCTAGATCCTTCTGCAGACTCTCCACACCCTCCGCGCAATTTGCCGTTCCACCAATCTTGGTGTCATCAGCAAATTTCGACACCATACACTCGGTTCCCTCCTCCAGATCATCTGTATAAATGGTAAATAGCTGAGGCCCCAGCACCAACCCCTGGGGCACTCCACTAGTCACCATCCCATGGAAGCACAGGTCCAGGCTCTTGTCCATTATATGCGTCATGCCATAGTTGCGCAGAGGTGAGTCACGGTGCCTGCAGCTAAAGAAGTTGCTGCAGGAGCGCCCATCTCCAGAGCGAAATGTGTTCAGTTTGACCCGTTTGCTATGCAAGAGGTTGAAGCCTCAGATTTCCAACGTGGGATCGTTAACCAGGTGCTGAACCTGGGTTGTATTGTTGGTGCTGTGCTGTATCTCCTTCCAGAACTGCCCGGCTGGGGAAGGCTGGTCTAGATTGGCCACTTTGAGATGAGGTGTTTGCTGGTTGGTTGGGTGATGTCTTTCTGCCAATGGCAAGTCAGGAATTTTATGTCCTCTTTCTGGCAATTGTGCTGTGCCAGCCACATGACAGATTTGTGAAAGCGCAGTTTTGCAGAGCACAGGTAACCAATTCGTGTTTGTTGACGGGATTTAATCTAAAATATGTCCAGCTGCCAGACAATGATTGTGGAGGGTAAAATCCCCTCCATAGGGTGACCCGTGAACTGGGACGTGTCAAAACTAGACAGAGACTCTAGAGACTTCCTGGAGTGTCAGTATGTCATCTTCTTGCAGAGGGCCCATAGACTGCCTGGAAAATTCCTGTTAGCCTCTGGTCCATGAGCTTAACTGGCCTGTTAATGAGCTTAACTCCTATCCGTAGCTGGCAGGCAGGTAGTGATTCTGCCCCAACCCACCCTCCCAAAAACTGGCTATGGCTGGGTTGACCAACAAAAGAGCATGTCAGCTGATGTCACAAAAAAGTGTTCCTCATGCACTGAAGATTCAAGTTCCTGGGCTGTTTAAGCATAAAAAACACCATCTTGACAAAATTAACTTTATTCCACTGTACAGTTTTAAAGAATTAAAGGCTTCATAATTGTATGACATTTCAGAACCATAATAGCCATAAGTTCAAAGTTGCAAACAACTCTTCAGGCCTTATTTTACCATTTTGATTCTAAGTGCTGGGCATATTTGAAACTATTTCAGATCCAACTTTTAGATCCACTCTTAGATGCCTCCATATGCACTCTGCCTGAAAAAATATCAACAATTCCGAATCGCAATGCAGAAGCCTGAAATCTGCAGCCATGATCGGCACTTCCAACTGCATATGTGCAGAAAAAAATTATAGAATGCGGCTCCCCTACCACATCACTCCTGGGTCAGATAATGCTTCCCCCAGCCCCCATAGACATTGCTCTAACCCCACAACATTACTGACTCCCTTATCCATCCTTCCCTTCCCGCCACCCAGAGCGATCATGGCCCCCCTCCCCCACTGGTGTCAGGCAGAGTGGCAGCAGACCACCCTCTTCCCAGACCATTGATCTCAAGCAGAGAGCCGTCGGATGCTCGGCACTTACTCCTTACTAACTGGAGCACCCGAATTACACTTCTGTGGAGCATGTCTATTTTGCGCCGATTCTGGGTGGGCAAATGCGGTGGTAAAGGGGGAAATGACGGTGGGGTTGGGCATGCAGCCCATTAAGTCAATTTAAATGCATGTAAATGCACTTAAATGGCAGTCGCACTTGTTTCAGGCGCGTGTCCCGATCATGGCCATTTTGGGCCTTGGCATAGGGAGAACCGGCCGAGAGGTGGGCGTGAATTGTGCTACTCACCTCATGCCTGAAAATGGGTGCAACGTGATGGTAAAATCAGCCCGTTTATCTGTAATTTTACTCTTGTGAACAACTGCAATAGAAGTAAGTTTCTTATGGTTTACAAATATCATTATCCTTTAAAGTTTATTTCAGAACTACCTTGAACACTCTGCAGCCAAAGTAAATTTGTAACTCGTCTTCACCAGAATTTCTGTTAATATTTCAAAAGGCTAAAGCAAAGGACATACCATGACACTTCTCTGCAATATTTATTGGTTAACATGATTAGGAGCGCAACTTATAACTTTAATTAATTTATAAACTGAGAAAGCAGTTGGGAATGTGATTGACCCCTCTTCGCTCTATATAACAATTCACAGTAATGTAATCAGTTTAATGCTGAAATATGAAGGGAGAGGGAACAGTCAGTGAACCATAGAAATTACTGAAGTACTGTCTGTACCTTTCAATAACATCATGCAAAATTTAATTGTGAAATCTTTTTTCTCTAACTCTGAACCCACCAAGTTTCGAGTCTAATCTTTGGAAAAAACTGTGTCTTAATAATAACCAGATTCTTTTGCAAATGGCAGTACAGACTTTTAGTGCATTTATACTGCAAACACCTGTTTTGAAAAGATGAATACTAACACTAACTGTAAGTCAGTAAGATTGATCGCTGTAGCGCTACTTAAAAACACTCATATTTTCTTAAAATTGAAACTAGCCAAGCTGATGGAATGTTATATAATATATTTATTTCCCTTTTCCTTCTCTCTCCTTGTTGCACTCATGCTCTCTGTCTCCCTCTCTGCCACTTCTACTCCCCTCCTACTGCCATCTCACACTGATGCAGTCAAGGTTATGACTTTGATGTTAAGAGGACAGTTTCACTCCTTCAATTCTGGCCTCTTGTGCATCCCTGATTTTAATTGTCTCACTATCAGTGGTTGTGCCTTAAGCTTCAGAATTCCCTCCCTAAGCCCCTCTATCTCGCTACGTATCTTTCCTCCTTTGAAGACGCTCGCTAAAACCTATTTCCTTGGATAAGCTTTTGCTCATCTCCCTCAATATCCCTTTATGTAGCTCAGTGTCAGATTTCACTGTGAGGAGCCATAGGATATTTTACTATATTAAATTGCTGCATAATCACAAGTTGTTGTAGCTTTGTTATTGGAAAAAGTTAAAGGAAGTTACATTTTGCATCTCTTACCGTAACTCACAATGGACCAGTGTTAGAAATACAGGAACTCACTTTCTTAACAGATTATAACCCTTTCATAGACAGTATCAAATGTGTGTGCAGCAAGATAAAATAATTATTTCACATCAGTGGGACACTTATTTATTGAATCAGGAATCCAATTGATTTTTTCATCAAAAAGTGTTATGATATTTAAATAACTAAAATAACAGGTTTAAATTTCTCTCCTGCATTATTGTTGGTTCTTTACAAAATTATATTTTCTCAACAGTTTACCAAGAGTTCCCTTACGTCAGCTCTGTTCTCTTTACACAGATGCTGTCAGACCTGCTAAGATTTTCCAGCATTTTCTGTTTTATGCCTCACGTGTAATTAGACTAGCATATTACACAGGAAGCATCTGCCAGATATTAGCTATTTGATACATTTAATAGATTAAGTAAGCTGAGGGGCCAGTTTTCCAAGTTACCATCTCACGTAGTGAGTTTGATTGGAAATAAGTTGTAAAAGAATTTTGTGTGTTTTTTTTCTAAAAACATTTGTGCTAGATTATTTTCACTAGTATTGGTATTTCCAAAACTACTAACTACTTCCCCAAAGTAGTTTTCCTTTCCATTTCCACTATCCTGACCCCTCAAGTCCGATTTGTCTGGCAATTTGGAAATGGTCCAGAAGATCCTCATTCTGCGTTCAAGTGCCTTCAACATATGCAGCAATTTTTTTTATGGGTGTCGCTGGCTGGCCAGCATTTATTGCCCATCCCTATTTGCTGCCTTCTTGAAACACTGTAGCCCACATGCTGTAGGTTGACCCACAATGATGTTAAGGAGGGAATTCCAGGATTTTGACCCAGTGACTGTGAAGAAACGATGCTGTATTTCCAAGTCAGGCATGGTAAGTGGTTTGGAGGGGAATTTGCAGGTGGTGGTGTTCCCATGTATCTGTTGCCCTTCTAGATGGAAGTGGTTCCGGGTTTGGAAGGTACTGTCTAAGGATCTTTGGTGAGTTTTTACAGTGCATCTTGTAGATAGTACACGCTGATACTAATGAGTGTTGGTGGTGGAGGGAGTGGATGTTTGCAGATGTGGTGCCAATCAAGTGGGCTGCTTTGTTCTGGTTGGCGTCTTAGAATCATACAGTGCAGAAGAGGTCCTTCAGCCCATCTAGTCCTCAACGACATGAGAAACACCTGACTTCCCACCTAATTCCATTTATAAGCACTTGATTTTTGAGTTACATGGTCCCCATCATCCTTTAGGCCATCATGAGATTGTGAGTTTATGGTTTTGGGCCTCCTTAATCTGAGCAGCCCTTTTCTTCTAGAGAGGAGAAATAAGCATTCAGAAAATGTAAAGTCATAACAATCAAATGCTTTTGTTTTGGTTCTCGAGGAATGAGAGCAAAAGAGAACCAAGTTATCTAGCAAATATGTACCCTGACTATATTTGCATCCTCCAGTGCCCTTTTTGCTCTCACCAGTTCTGTGTGGGGTATTGTCACTGCTGCTGTCTGCCGCAACAGCAGTGTCAATAACCTTCATCAGCCCAACTCTTGTGCCACTACACAAATGACTCTTCATCTGTTAATGGGTCTGTATTTAGAGATGCCAGCACTGGACTGGGGTAAACACAGTAAGAAGTCTCATAACACCAGGTTAAAGTCCAACAGCTTCATTTGGTAGCAAAATCCACTAGCTTTCAGAGCGCTGCTCCTTCATCAGGTGAGTGGAATTTCTGTTCACAAACAGGGCATATAAAGACACAAACTCAATTTACAAAATAATGGTTGGAACGCAAATTTTTTTAGTGTATCTCAAGAAATTTTTGCTAACAAAGAAAAAAAAACATGGGGAGAGAAAAGTGACTGACTGGAAGAGAGCTGGAAAATGTAAATTCAAAATAAAAAATCTTATACCTGCAGAAATTCTGAAGAGGTCAAGAAGATATAAGCTTCTAAACTTGCGATCAAGCTCTGGAAAACATAAGGAAATCAATTTAAATTCAGTTTTACAGAATGCATTTTAGATTCCTCTGTCCAATCACTCAGGGCATTTCTAGACAAATATGCAACATGCCTTTAATTTAAGAACAACTGTTGAGATTTTAAATTCTGCCTGGCACTTTCAGAGAAGAATCTATCCTCTTATCTTTGAGATTTATCTGGGATCTCATGGATCTGAGTTTTGTAGTGCTCCTGACTCTTTGATCTATTATATTCCTTCCCCAAGAATTGGTAATCTGTCGATTTGCTTGTCACAATCCACTGCAACGTACACCTTGCTCTCCTCGTGCTTTGATGGACTTAATGTCCCTCATGTTATCAACACCTGAATGGACTTTATCAATGAGGAATCATATGGTGGTGAACTTTATCAGCCATCAGTTAGCGACTTTAAATACCAGTATAAATATTTGAGGTGTTCTGAAAATCAAGAAAGTATAGACCAATTAATTTGTCCAGCAGCAAACAAAAAATGGATGTTGCACAATCTTAAAACAACTGAAAGCTCAACTAAAAGAGTAATTTGTCTCATTTGCTTGCAGATTTATTAACTGTGCCTTTCAGACACTAACTATAGCTGTAAATTTCAACAGGAAATGTAAGAAATAAACTATTACATCACTTTACAAAATTTACATTTTGTGCTGAGTCCATCTCAAGAAATCTTTGCTTTCAAACAAAAAGAGACAGAACAAGGGGAGCGAGAAGAGACTGACTGCAAGGAAGCTGGAAGCTGGAAAATGTAAATTCAAAATACAACAGCTTATACCTGCAGAAATTCTGAAGAGGTTAAGATATAAGCTTCTAAGCATGTGACCAAGCTCTGGAAACAGAACAAATAAGAGGTCTTTTATTTATGTTAAAAGATATCTGGCCTTTTTCTCATGTCATGACTGTCACCTAACAAGCAACGTCAAGGATGTGACAAGACTAACAGTTGAAAAGCCACCAGCATTTCAAAAGGTATTTCATAGGAGAGACTCCCAGTAGTGAGATGAACAGGTTTTAGACAGACCAGAATACCTTGCCCTGCTAATAGGGAATACCTTCTTTAGATGATGGAAACATCAAGGGGTGGTATACATACATTAATCTTTTAGAATTACAGAAACTGAGGGGACAGACTGCAAATACACAGAGAGAGCCATCAAAGGGAAAAATAGTATAATTGCCAACCTTTCATGGAAGCAGGGAGGCAATTTCCATCTAGCAGACTAAAAGTAAGAGTGCAGAAACCTTTCTGGAGATAGTTCAAACTCATATCTTCGCTGAGCCAAGGAGAGACGTTCCCCAGAAAACTCCTCAATCATATACAATTTGGTAATTATAAGATGGCCTTTACATACAGACCTTTTGAATTGGATTTTGTTTGGGAAGAGGGAAGCCCTGAAAGAGTTCAGATTGCACGAATATACTTTGGATCAAAATTGCTACATAAACTGCATGGATGTGTTTAGTAGTTCCTTTACTGTTCTGTTCGTGCATGTGTTTCTTTACTTTGTTGTAAAAAATAGTCTTTAATGAATGTTATATAATGACCAGGCTGCTTACCATTCTCACTGGGTCTTGTACATGACTCCTCACACCATTTCTCTAAACAAAATAATACATCACCACGAATCAATGTTCCAAGTATGGGCAGCATGGTGGCACAGTGGTTAGCATTGCTGTCTCACAGCACCAGGGACCTGGGTTCAATTCCCGGCTTGGGTCACTGTCTGTGCAGAGTCTGCATGTTCTCCCTGTGTCTGTGAGAGTTTCCTCCCACAGTCTTAAAGACATGCTGGCTAGGTACATTTACTGGAACAGGTGCCAGAGTGTGGGAACTAGGGGAAAAAGGCCATCACACAAAGTGCAATAATATTCAGGTTCTCTACATATATCATGTTGCATTCTTGGGGTGCTTCAGTACAGCCAAGGAAACATTTCAAAATGGTCTTTGTGTTTTATAAGCGGTGGAAAGGTACTTAAATTGTCTACCTAGAACAAGTTGCACTCTGAGGTGCAATTGTGGTAGATGTACTATTCACTATATACATTCAGTGTGAGTCTACGGCCCAAGGGAGTTCTATACAATTCCACTGACCTCAGTTCCTTCCAACTGCAGTTGGAAGGTCTTAGACAGCAACCTTCCCCATTCCACCTCTGTGGCAACTGCCCCAAGCTCGAGTGCATCCCTCAGGATGTAGTCCTGGGCTTTGGAATATGCCAGTCTACAACACTAGGTTGGGAGTAACTCTTTGCACTGGAAGACCAAAATGCGTCAGACGGACCAAAAGTCATCTTTTACTTAGCTGATGATCCCTCAGCATCTGCTGATGTTTGTCTTGGTGTGCGTCTTTGTGAACAGCCCATTAGGCTGTTCACAAAGACCTGTGTCATGGAGCTGCTTGGGCTGACCCTCGACAAAAACCACCTCATCTCTCTCCAGAATATCTTTGCAAAGGCACATTCCACAAGGATAATGGTCTCTTCCCCACCATGGTCACCTTGGAGGCAACGTGGACGGAATGATGAGACCATTAGACATAGGAGCAGAATTAGGCCCTTGGCCCATTGAGCCTACTCTGCCATTCAATCATAGCTGATGTTTTTCTCATGCCCATTCTTCTGCCTTTACCCCATAACCCCTGACCCTCTTATTAATCAAGAACCTATCTGTCTCTGCTTTAAAGACTTTCAATGGTCTGGCCTCCACAGCCTTTTGCGGCAAAGAGTTCCACAGATTCACCACTCTCTGGGTGAAGAAATTCCTTCTCATCTCTGTTATACCCTGGGCATGTAGGAAGGATCTGATGGGAGGGCCTTCCTCACCACCAGCCGCACTATGATCTAAAAATCAACCATATCTCTCTTGTTTTTTTAGCGCAGCTGATAGGAAGGTTGAAACACAAACTTCTTCAAAAGCAGTTTATGTGATACTTGGCAGTTTGTCAAAGTAATTTATTGTATGTAAAAGACTTACAGCTGCCCTGAGAAAGGGGATGCGCTATACCCATCAATGCATGTTTTTTGTTCTATGTGTCGTCTAAATTTCTGTTGGGTATATCCACTGGGTAGCCTTTGCCCACTGATTTACATACCTCCTCAAAGAATTCCAGCTGATCAGTGAAGAATAACCTTCTGCGTAAACCTATGATAACCACTACTTATGGACTTGATGCTGTTTGGAATGCTGTTAGTCATCATCCATGTCATGTTTTCTCCACAACATATTTTTAGCTAACTGATCTATAATTCAAGAATCATGTCCACAATCCCTTTCTTCAAATATTGGGAAACATTTCCAGTGTTCCTAAAAGTATTATCTAAGTAACTTCTCTAACCTCGCACCAAAATAGCTCTCTTGCTGGTATGAACAATGCACCATTATATTTTCCTTTTACCATTTATTGGACTAATTTTACATGTTTTTATTTGATTTTTGGTTAGCTCACGGTTCTAATTTTTGTTTGCTTATACCTTTTATTTTAGTGGCATTTTAGGGGTGGCATGGTGGCAATGATTAGCACAACTGCCTCATAGGGACTCGGGTTCAATTCTGACCTGGAGTGACTGTGTGGAATTTGCACATTCTCCCATGTCTGCATGGGTTTCCTCTGGATGCTCCAGTTTGCTCCTACAATCCAAAAAAGTGTGGGTTAGGTTGATTGTTCATGTCCCTTACTGTCAGGTGAACTAGCAGAGGTAAATAGAGATTACAGGGATCGGGCCTGTATGGGTTTGTTGCAGACTTGATGGGCCAAATGGTCTCTTTCTGCACTGTAGGGATTCCATGATTCTTGGTCTTCCTTTCAGATATACTTCCAAACAACAAATAAAACAGGGACAATTCTCCCAGCCCACAGTGCAATGGGACGGGGGACTCGACCAGAGGCCTATCAGGGGTTCCGGGTTACTGGTGGATGGGGCGAAGGGGTGTTCAGAAGATCGGGGCTGTACATCAGAGTGGAGCAAGGTCAGGACTGCTGGGAGTGGGAAGATCGAGGCTGCGCAGCAATTGGATGTTGGGAGGTCACAAGGCCAGCAATGGGGGAGCTCCTGGCACTGGCCAGTGATCGGGACGCTGGCAGCACGGGGCTACTGCGCGTGCACCAATCTGGGGAGGTGATGGCCTACTGGTATTATCGCTAGACTATTAATCCAGAAACTCAGCTAATGTTCTGAAGACCCGGGTTCGAATCCCACCACGGTAGATGGTGGAATTTGAATTCAGTAAAAAAAAATCTGGAATGAAGAATCTACTGATGATCATGAAACCATTGTTGATTGTTGGAAAAACATATCTGGTTCACTAATGTATTTTAGGGAAGGCAATCTGCTGTCCTTACCTGGTCTGGCCTGCATGTGACTCCAATGTGGTTGACTCTCAATTGCCCTCCAAGGACAACTAGGGATGGCAATGAATGCTGGCCACCCAGTGACACCCACGTCCCACGAATGAATAAACAAATCCCCACTCTGACAGATCAGTGCATACGCAGTGGCCCACTCAGCATTATGCTACCGGCCTCTCCAGTGGGAATAGGCCCTGCCCACAGATTTTAAGTGAGATTCATGCTAATACACTCCGCAGTGCACAGAGTGTGGGAGATTCATTTTGAAAATCTTGCTGAAAAAAACCAGTGGGATTCACTCCAGTTTTTTTGTGAATTCGGCACTTAAAATTTTTTGGGAGAATCCCACCCAATGTCTCTTCTGCCAACAGATCTATTTCAGTGTTTTCACTAGCTGTATACTTCTCTGCTTTATTAAAGTTTATTCTTAATGGTCTTTTTATTGCCTTTTTGATCATATTTAAAACTTTCATATTTTCAGTTTCTTATGATTTTCTCTAATAGTTCAACTTTAAATCTAGTTGTGACAGGCTTCTTACATACAGAACCTTCCTACCTGAGAAAATAGCCCAATTATCTGCAAGATCAAATACCTCCATATGCAATATTTTAATAACTGTTCATGGATGACAGTTAACTCAACCATTTTTTATCACACTGAGTCACTAGGACAGTCTAATCTCTTGAGGGGGTGGGGGAAGAAAGAATTAACAACACTGTGTGGAGCCAGATCACTCTGTGGAAAAGATTGCATTCATTACTTCCTCTGCCTCAGGACTCCTTCTTGCCTCCTCCACAAAAATGTGGCCCAAGGTGTTGATGTAGTGAAGCTACAACATAGGTATTTATCACGTGAATACAAAAGACAAGGCTGATTTTTTTCTGAAACTATCTTTACGGCACGGTGACACAATGGTCAGCACTGCCTTCTCAAAGCTCCAGAGACCTGGGTTCGATTCCTGGCTTGAGTCACTATTTGCGAAGAATCTGCATGCTCTCCCCATGTCTGCACGGGTTTCCTCTGGGTGCTTTCAGTTTCCTCCCACAGTCCAAAAGACATGCTGGTTAGGTGTGTTGGTAATGCTAAATTCTCCCTCAGTGAACCTGAACGTGTACCAGAGTGTGGCGACTAGGGGATTTTCACAGTAACTTCATTACAGTGTTAATATAAGCCTACTTGCAACACTAATAAATAAACTGTAAACCTTTCAGCCAGAAGTGCTGAGCAGATAATCCATGCTGCCTGAGTTTCCCCACCATCACAGAAGTGCACTCCTTGTGAAATCAGTTAATGGCTGTGTACCTTTATTCAGAAAAGACGATGGGCCCTGACATTGGCTGTGTCTCTAGCTGAGCTTTTCAACTACAATTATAGCATTGGCATCCATCCAGCAATGTGGAAAATTGCTAGGTTATGTCCTGTCCACTGTAAAGAAGGGTAAAGCCAATCTGATCAGTTACCACTCCCATCAGTCTAATCTCAATCATTAACAAAATGATTGAAGGTACATACAAACACATGAACAAGGAGCAGAAATAAGTCACTCAGCTTTTTGCGTTTGCTGCGCCGTTTAATAAGATCATGGCTGATCTGTTAGTGACACAAAATCTGCATCACACTTAGCCCTGATGATCTATCACACCCTTGCTATCCATCACTATCTTAAAAGTATTCAAAGACCCTGCTTCCACCACCTTTTTGGGAAGAGAGTTCCGAAGATTCATGACCTCCTGAGAGAAACTTTTCTCGTTATCTCCATTTTAATGTGCAAACCCTTATTTTAAAATAGTGAGCCCCTAGTTCTAGACTCTCCCTTAAGAGGAAACACACTCACCACATCCACCTGGTCAAGACCCCTCAGGATCTTATTTACTTTAATCAAGTTGCCTCTTACTCTTCTAAACTCCAGTGGATACAAACCTAACCTGTGCAACCTTTCCTCAGAAGACAACCCACCCATTTATTTGATTAATTGACTTTCTCTGAACTTCAGATGTAATCTCACTAGTGCCCTGTGTAACTGAAGCATGACCTCCATACTTTTATATTCAATTCCTCTTGCAATAAATTATACCACTCTATTAGTTTTCCTAATTAGTTAATCTACATGCATGCTAGCTTTTTTACAATTCATGCACTTAGACACCCAGATCACTCTCCATCTCAGGGTTGTCCAATCTCTCACCATCAAGATAACATGCTTCTCTTTTATTCTTCCTGCCAAAATGGACTATTTCAGATTTGCTAACACTATACTCCATTTACCAGATCTTTGCCCACTCACTTAACCTATTATGGCTGGAATTTCTGCTCTTGTATGCCAACCAGCAGCAGGAATGGAGGATTTGGTGTTCAGCTATTCATTGCAGGGGGACCAGAGAATCCCAGCCGCAGATAAGGTTGGAGAATTCAGCCTTTATCTTTTTGTAGCTCCTTACGTCCTCTTCGCAACTTTCTTTTCTACCTATTTCCGTATCATTAGCAAATTTGCCAACACATCCTTAGAACATAGAACATTACAGCGCAGTACAGGCCCTTTGGCCCTCGATGTTGTGCTGACCAGTGGAACCAATCCAATGACCCTCTAACCTAAACTATTCCAATGTTATCCATATGCCCATTCACTGACCATTTGAATGCCCTTAAAGTTGGCGAGTCCACAACTGCTGCAGGCAGGGCATTCCACGACCTTACTACCCTCTGAGTAAAGAGGGTAAACAGTTTGTAAACAGTTGAGGTCCCGGCACTAATCCCTATGGCACACCACGCATTATATTTTGCCAACCCAAAAAAAAATTTATATCTATTCTCTGCTTCCTGTTAGCCAGCAAATCTCCATCAATGTCAATATCATAAACTTTTGTTTTCCACAATAATTTTTGAAGTGACATTTTAATCAAATGCTTCTGGAAATCTAAGTACAGTACATCCACTGGTTCCACTTTATCCACAGCACATTTTACACCCTCAAAGAACTCCAGTAAGCTGGTTAAACCTGATTTCCCTTTCACAAAATCATGTTGACTGCCTGATTCCTTGAGCTTATCCAAGTATCCTGCTCCAATGTCTTTAATAGTAACTTCAAACATTTTCCCTATCACAGCTGTTAGGCTAACTGGCCTGTAGTTTTCCTCCCTTTTTAAATAAAGAATTATTATTTGTTTTTTTCCAATCTAATGGAACCTTCCCTAAATCTAGTGAATTTTGGAAAATTGAAATGAAGAGCCACTTCTTTTATGACCCGAGGATGAAGTCCATCAGGACCCAGGGACTTGTCAGCTCACAGCTCCAACAATTTACTCAATGCAACTTGTGTGGTAATTGTAATTTTCCTGAATTCCTCCCTCCCTTCCATTTCCTGATTGATTGATGTCATTGAAATATGTCATTGTGTACTCAGCAGCAACTTGATTTGAGGGTTAATGAATCTTTGGTTGGTGCCATCTCATTGAAAATGATTAGAGTTAGAATAGTGAAATTCTGAGAAAAGAACCAAGATCGCAGGTTATGTCACACCCTAAAACCTTTTCACCTGCCATTGTAAAATGTACAGATGTTTTTAATTATCCTTTTAAAATCTGTGTTTTATTTATGTATGATGTGGAGTTGCCGGCGTTGGACTGGGGTAAACATAGTAAGAAGCCTCACAACACCAGGTTAAAGTCCAACAGATTTATTTGGTAGCAAACGCAACTAGCTTTTGGAGCGCTGCTCCTTCGTCAGGTGAGTGGGGAGTTCTGATCACAGACAGGGCATATAAAGGCACACACTCAGATTACAGAATACTGATTAGAATGCAAGTCTTTACAGCTAATCAAGTCTTAAAGGTGCAGACAATGTGAGTGGAGATAGCATTAAGCATAGATTAAAGAAATGTGTATTGTCTCCAGACAGGACAGTAAGAGAGGCAAGTCATGGGGGTTACAAATAGTGCGACATGAACCCAAGATCCCAACACTTCACTTACTGTCCTGTCTGGAGACAATACACATCTCTTTAACTATGCTTAGTGCTGTCTCCACTCACATTGTCTGCATCTTTAAGACTTGGTTAGCTGTAAAGACTGGCATTCTAATCAGTATTCTGTAAATTGCGTGCGTGTTTGCTTCATATGCCCTGTTTTGAACAGAACTCCCCACTCACCTGACAAAGGAGCAGCGCTGTGAAAGCTAGTGGCGTTTGACTTTTAACGTGATGCTATGAGACTTCTTACTTTATTTATATATCCAGTGATGATACCTCCACATTGGAAACACCATGAATTAATGTTACCCATTAATCTAACCTTTTTACGTCTTCAGACGGGGTGGTATCTCCTCAGTTTCCACTTCTGAGGTTGTAGATTTTTACCAAGGTGCAGTTTACTATGCGAGTCATTAATGTCTTAAATTGATGACTATATTTTTCTTTCGGATTATATGTTTGTTCTGCATTATTGTTTCACATGCCAATTAAAACAATGAATAATCCTTTGTGATGTCTTTCATTACACAGTGTTCTTGCTTACATTTCAGCTTCAAGTGCCATGACGAACAGCGTTGTTGCTTTTCTTGCCCTGTCCTTCTTTATAGCTGCTTTGCTACATTCTTAATGGCCATGGCAGTGACAATGTACCCGCATCCAATTTAAGTGTAAAACAAAATCCCATCTTGACTCTTTGGACTTGATTCAAATTTGGTTTTAATGAACCAATTCCAAGAATCAAATCTCCTCTCCCAGCCCTCTCAATGAAAACAGCTCATGTACAATTGGGTGGAAATGCATCTTAAATATACTGATAGTCTATTGCAATACATTTCCAGATGGAATATTTTCTGTACACAAACATGCCAGCTTGCATATAATTTAAGCTGAGTTCTGAGTGGATTTTCAGTGGCCTGGAATGATCATTACAAATGTATCATTGTGGGTCCTCTTTGGTGCCTTCATCCATGGAACTGGTTGGAATAGACAGGTTGTGTGGTCCAATCAATTCTAACCTATTGGGATCCTAGGACCTTTGTATAAAGAGAACCTGTCACCTGAGAGAGGTGTGCACACACATGCACAGTAGGTCCATTTTAAAATGTTGCCTTCCTTTTTGTTAGTGTTCATAGGGTCCTAGGGTTACCTTCCCCATTTTGAAGCCACCACCATGCCGTTAACACCAGGTAATAGAAGTGAAGATTTGTCCAGTTGCACCTAAGTCAAATATTGGTGACTTGAATAGAAAACAAAATAGGGAGAGGTATAAACTGGGGTTGCCAATGTGCTGTCACCATTTTGGGCTTTTTTGAAGACCAATTCAGCTTCCGTTGGGTTTTTTTTTGTGGCTTTTAGACATCTCAGAAATAGGAATTCAGGCTTAGAAGTGAAGAACAACAAGCATAATGTTTTTATTAAAATTGTGGATTAAGGAATGTTCATTGATTGCATTAAATATCCATAGATTCATACATACAACTGTAATTTCTCTTTTTGTATGCTGCATAGAAAGTTGCTAAATGATATTTTACAGTATAGGGTGTCAAATTATGGCAAGTCTCACTTGAGCTTCATAAGTCTTATAAGTGGAATAAACATTGTATTCAATGCCATTTTATGTGCTGATGTCAATATGAGAGCTCCATTTGTGGTGTTTAATCTAAAGAATTAAAATTATCTCACCTGCTAGCAGCGGAGTTTTGTCCTGATGTGAATTGTAGAGGGAAAGAAAAAAGCTTGCATGTATATAGCATCTTTTACCATTATCAGATGCCCCAAAGTGCTTATCACCAAATGAAATACTTCTGAAGTGTAGTTGCTATTGTAATGTAGGAATTATGATGTAGTGAGTAAGCTGGTGAATGCTGAATACTATCATGAGAATAAAAGAAAATAACAAGAAAATACTCCAGATGCTGCAGATCTGAAATAAAAGCAGAAAATGCTGGAAAAACTGAGCAGGTCTGGCTGCTTCTGTGGAGAGAGAAACATTAGCGTTAACGTCTTGGTCAAATATGGCTCTTTGGAATTGGGAACTCAGTCCCACAAAATTAACTCTGTTTCTCTCTTCACATATGTTGGTGACTTGTTGAGATTTTTCAGCACTAACTCATAGATGCTTACAGCATAGAAGCAGGCCCTTCAGCCCAACTTGTCCATGCCACCCCTTTTGTTTTTAACTACTAAGCTACCAATTGCCTGTATTTGGCCCCCATGTTCTTCTACACCCATCATACCCATGTAACTGTCTAAACGCTTTTTAAAGGACAAAATTGCACCTGCCTCTATTACTACTTCTGACATTTGTTCCTGACACTCACCACCCTCTGTGTGAAGAAATTGCCCCTCTGGACCCTTTTCTATCTGTCCCTTCTGACCTTAAACCTATGCCCTCTGGTTTTAAATTCCCTTACCTTTGTGAAACGATATTGACTATCTAGCTGATCTGTGCCCCTCATTATTTTATAGACCTCTATAAGATCATCCCTCAGCCCCCTATGCTCCAGAGAAAAATGTCCCCATCTATTCAGCCTCTCCTTATAATTCAAACCATCAAGTCCTGGTAGCAACCTAGTAAATTTTTTCTGCACTCCTTCTAGTTTAATAATATCCTCTCTATAGTAAGTTGACCAGAACTGTACACAGTATTCCAAGTGTGGCCTTACCAATGTCTTGTACAACTTCAACAAGATGTACCAGTTCCTGTATTCAATGTTCTGACCAATGAAACCAAGCATGCTGAATGCCCTCTTCACTGTCTACCTGCAACTCCATTTTCAAGGAGCTGTGAACCTGTACCCCTTGATCTTTTTGTTCTATAACACTCCCCAACGGTCTATCATAAACTGAGTAAATCCTGTCCTGGTTTGATCGACCAAAATGCATCACCTTGCATTTATCTAAATTAAACTTCCACTTGCCCAATTGATCAAGATCCTGCTGCAATCCTTGGTAACTTTCTTCGCTGTCTAATATGCCACCAATCTTTGTGTCATCTGCAAACTTATTAATCATGCCTCCTAAGTTCCTATCCAAATCATTAATATAAATGACAAATAACAGTGGAATCCAGCACCGATCCCTGAGGCACAGTGCTGGTCAAAGGCCTCCAGTTAAAAAAAAACTCTCTACAGCCACTCTGTTCTGTCATCCAGCCAATTTAGCATCCATTTGAGTACCTCACCCTGGATCCCGTGAGATTTAACCTTATGCAGCAACCAACCATGCAGTACCTTGTCAAAGGCCTTGCTAAAGTCCATGTAGACAACATCTATTGCACTGCTGTCATTGACTTTTTGTTACCCTTCAAAAAAACTCAGTCAAATTTGTGAGACATGATTTTCCACTCACAAAGCTACGCTAACTGTCCCTAATCAGTCCTTGCCTCTCTAAGGGCCTGTAAATCCTGTTCCTCAGAATACCTTCCCTTCAGGGAATTACAGGCCAGTTAGTTTAACGTCTGTTGTAGGTAAAATGCTTGAATCCGTAATTAAGGAGAAAATAGCGAGGCATCTTGAGGAGAATTGTTTGATAGAGCAGACGCAGCACGGTTTCGTTAAGGGGAAGTCGCGTCTGACGAATTTATTGGAATTCTATGAGGATGTGTCTAGTGTGGTGGATAGAGGGGAACCGGTGGATGTGGTGTTTCTTGATTTTCAGAAGGCGTTTGATAAGGTGCTGCACAAGAGGTTGTTACAGAAGGTCAGGGGACATGGAGTTGGGGGTAGGGTGTTAGCGTGGATAGGGGATTGGCTGTCAAATAGGAGGCAGAGAATGGGTGTTAATGTGCTATTCGGATTGGCGGTTGGTGACTAGTGGAGTGCCCCAGGGATTGGTGCTGGGGCCTCAGCTATTTACCATTTATATAGATGACCTGGAGGAGGGAACCGAGTGTGAGGTGTCGAAATTTGCTGATGACACAAAGGTTGGTGGAACGGCAAATTGTGCGGACGGTGTGGAAAGTCTGCAGAGGGATCTAGATAGGCTGGGCGAATGGGCCAGGAACTGGCAAATGGAATTTAATGTTGGCAAGTGTGAGGTTGTCCACTTTGGTAGGAATAATGGTAGGAAGGACTACTACTTACATGGCGAAAAGCTGCAGCATGCTACGGTGCAGAGGGACCTCGGGGTCCTTGTGCATGAGTCGCAAAAACCCAGCCTGCAGGTGCAGCAGGTGGTCAGGAAGGCGAATGGGATGCTGGCCTTCATCGCGAGGGGGATTGAATATAAAAGTAGGGAGGTCTTGCTGCAACTGTACAGGGCAGTGGTGAGGCCGCAGCTGGAGTACTGTGTGCAGTTTTGCACGCCGCATTTACGCAAGGATATTTTGGCCTTGGAGGGAGTGCAGAGGAGGTTCACTAGGCTGATACCGGAGTTGAGGGGGTTGAGCTATGAGAAGAGGTTGAACAATCTAGGCTTGTACTCGTTAGATTTTAGAAGGATGAGGGGAGATCTCATTGAGACGTACAAGATGATGAATGGGATGGATAGGGTAGAGGTGGAGAGGCTCTTCCCACTCAGAAAGGACAGTAGGACTAGAGGGCACAGCCTCAAGATAAAGGGGCGCAGTTTAGAATGGAGTTGAGGAGGAACTTCTTCACTCAAAGGGTGGTGAATCTCTGGAATTCTCTGCCCGTTGAAGTGGTGGAGGCTGCCTCGCTAAATATATTTCCGACGCGGGTAGATAGGTTTTTGATAGGCAAGGGGATTAAGGGTTATGGGGAGAAGGCAGGAATGTGGAACTGAGCCACTTCAGATCAGTCATGATCTTATTGAATGGTGGGGCAGGCTCGAAGGGCTAGATGGCCTACTCCTGCTCCTATTTCTTATGTTCTTAAGTTCTAACGATTCGTGAGGCTCACCAGCCTGCAATTCCCAAGCTTTTCCCTGCACCCCTTTCTAAACAAAGGCACAGCATTTGCCACTTTCCAATCTTCAGGCACTTCACCTGTGGCCTGTTGATGGTTTAAACATCTCTGCTAGGGGACCTGCAATTTTCTTCCTAGCCTCCCACAATGTCCTGGGATAGACTTCATCAGGTCCCGGGGATTTATCTACCTTGATGTGCTTTAAGACTTTCCAGCACCACCTTCTCTGTTATATGTACACTCCTCAAGACATCAGTGTTTATTTCCCCAAGTTCCCTAACACCCATGCTTTTCTCAACAGTAAATTCTGATGAGCAATATTCATTTCGGATCTCACCCACCTCTTGTGGACCCACACATAGATGACCTTGTTGATCCTTAAGAAGCCCTACCCTCTCCCTCATTCTTCTTTTGCCTTTTTTGTATTTGTAGAATCTCTTTGGATGAAACTGTTTTTATATCAGATTTCCAGCATCTACAGTATTTTGCTTGTGTTGTAATTCTTCTATCCATTTCTAGCCAGCTTGCCTTCATAACATCCTGGTTACACTCTGCCAAGCAGCAGAACAGCAATCATTAGATTCTCTTCACATGGACTATATGCATAATAATTGCGGGAAATTAGAGTTTTGTATCTCTAGTTCCTGAACAGCTGCGAGTGAAGTAACAATAAACTACTTTCAAAGCTGAAAATGCTATTATAGACAGCCCCTGCTTAAAGAAAGATTTTCATTTCACTCTACATATCCCCATAACCGTACACATCACCAGTGGATATGTTTATTCCCTGAATTTATCTGTGCATCACAGAAAATATTTCACTAAACTGTTATTAAAAACAGACTCTGAACCATCCTGTTCAGTTTATAACTCCTGATCTCTCTATTCTTGCATGTCTACATGTTTCATAATCTATGTTTCATAACAAGTCTGTGAAGTGGAGACTTCTCACTGTGCCCAAGTTTGTGAAGGAAGTCTGCAGCAGTGAAACATCCAAGTTATCCTGCACAAGAATTAAAGATCTCTGTTAAGGTTATTTCAGCGATCAGCCAAAAGAAGTTTGATATTTTTTAGTCAGGTCACACATCCTGAAAAATTTCCTTTTGCTTTTTGTCCTCCTGCTCTGCTTGAATGTTGTCTAATTTATTTCAGCAAGAGCAACTGCTTCTTATTTTGAGGTTTTAATTTACATTCAAGAACACATAAGAACATAAGAAATAGGAGCAGGAGTAGGCCAACTAGCCCTTCGAGCCTGCCCCACCATTCAATAAGATCATGGCTGATCTGTCGTGGCTCAGTTCCACATTCCCGCCCTCTCCCCATAACCCTTAATCCCCTCTCTCATCAAAAACCCAAGGCCTCCACCACTTCAACGGGCAGAGAATTCCAGAGATTCACCACCCTTTGAGTGAAGAAGTTCCTCCTCAACTCTGTTCTAAACCGCCCCCCCTTTATCTTGAGGCTATGCCCCCTAGTCCTACTATCCTTTGAGCGGGAAGAGTCTCTCCACCTCTATCCTATCCATCCCATTCATCATCTTATACGTCTCAATGAGATCTCCCCTCATTCTTCTAAACTCTAACGAGTACAAGCCTAATCTATTCAGCCTCTTCTCATAGCTCAACCCCCTCAACTCCGGAATCAGCCTAGTAAACCTCCTCTGCACTCCCTCCAAGGCTAAAATATCCTTGTGCAAGTACGGCGCCCAAAACTGCACACAGTACTCCAGCTACGGCCTCACCAACGCCCTATACAGCTGCAGCAAGACCTCCCTACTTTTATATTCAATCCCCCTCGCGATGAAAGCCAGCATCCCATTCGCCTTCCTGACCACCTGCTGCACCTGCAAGCTGGGTTTTTGCGACTCATGCACAAGGACCCCGAGGTCCCTCTGCACCGTCGCCTGCTGCAGTTTTTCTCCACGTAAGTAATAATCCTTCCTACCATTATTCCTACTAAAGTGGACCACCTCGCACTTACCAACATTAAATTCCATTTGCCATTTCCTGGCCCATTCGCCCAGCCTATCTATGTCCCACCTCATAGTTTTATGGCATCAGATGGAGCTGTGCTATTTCAAAGCACTAGTATTTGTTTCATCATTAGCTCTGAATACTGTTGTTATCTACTTTATCACATCTAGTTCATGTTTTGCCTGCATTTTTAATTCAGATGCCATTTATTTTTTCTGTTCAACTTGATGTTCCAATCTACTGTTAAAAAATAAGGTGTAGGCACAGTGTCTGGATAGATACATTGTTTGTCAAAACATAATTTTCACAGTTGGTTTCTGGCGAGTGATGGACCATTTTAAGTTAGTTGGTTCTTTTTGTATAACTTCAGTTTCAGTGGGTTTTTCCAAAGTGAAGGGATGTGGCAATCGTTCATCCACAGCCAAGTCATTCCTAATAAAAAATTTACGCTATCAAAAGACAAGTTAGGAACCACCTGCACAATATTCAATTATCTTATAACTATCAACATATAGTATAGCATGAACTCAGAGCTGGAGGCAGCTAGTTCTGCAGGTCCCTTGTGGTAAGACTAAACCCACAAAAGCCTGCGTAGTGGGGAAGTTGCTAGAGTCCATTATCTGGGGTTTCATAGCACAGCATTTGGCAAGTAGTGGTATAATCAGACACTAAGTCAGTATGGATTTACGAAAGGAAAATGATGCTTGGCAAATCTACTGGAATTCTTTTGAGGATGTAACCAGTAGAGTTGGCCAGGGAGAACTGGTGGATGTGGTTTATTTAAACATTTAGAAGGCTTTCAAGCTACAGCACATGGGATTGTCGGTGGAGTTCACATTATATATTAAGGATTTGGAGAAGGAACTAAATGTATTGTCTCCAAATTTGCAGATGATACATAAGTTGGGTAGGAGGATGAGCTGTGAGAAAGACGCAGAGATGCTTCAGCATGATTTGGATAACTGAAATACTGAATTTATGGCAGAGCAGACATATCAAAACCACAAGCCAGTGAAATGTTGTAGAACCCCATTTACCTTTATGAACCATCTGCTGTATAAAGCCACCATTGCTGTTGGTAGCTTCAATGTTGCTTTTCCTGTGGACATCAGAGTTTGCCAATATTGGAGAAAGTCTTGCCTGTAAGGGGTGATTGTGAGCCTGTGTTCACCGTCACCGTCAAAGGCTACGTGGACCCAAGATCTTGTGAGAGTTGGGAAACAACATTGTCACTGACGTAATCTCCTGTCCTGATTTTTTTTTCCCCCACTCCTCGCCGGTGACATAATGAGGCTCCCGCTGAGAAGCCCTCGCTTTGCCAGCTGTATCTGGCTCCAACCCACCAGAGTGAACTACATCCCCAGATTTTCAGTGCCCTGAGTGCAAGAAAATCTGGCCTGAAAACTCGGCTCTGTATCTAGAGAGCTACATGCTGGTTTTCAGTCAGAACCTGACATATTTGCTGAAATCTTGCTGCTGTTCACCTCAATGGGATCTTATGGTTCCACCGATAGTGCATATCCCACCATGGGTTTCTTGGCAGGGAAACACCATTGACAACACTGGGACCACACGATCCTGCTGCCAGCGAGCAGCATGCTGTCTTCTGCTGCAGTGAAATACGCCATGGAGAGGGAGAAAAATTCCACCCTCTAACAAATTATGGTAAAATTCCACCTGTAGCCTCTGCAATTGCGATTTTATCAATATCATTAAACTCTTTGTGCCATCAGTTCACCTATCTTATTGCAGATGCTTCATGCATTCAGATAAAGAACCTCTAATTTCAGCTTTTTACTTCTATTCCCTGCACTGATCTTATCAACCAATGACCCATTCTGTCTTATGTTGTTTGTCTTGACCCACATCGCTTTACTCTTCTGATGCCTTGAGCTTTATCTTTGGATTTCTAAATTTTCCTTTACACAACCCTCCCCCTCCACACCCGTATTAGTTTAAAGCCTTGTCCTCAGCCCAAATTATATGATTGGCTGGGACACTGGTCCCAGTCTGGTTCAAACAGTGCTTATCCCAGTGCACAAGTCACTGCTCCTTGAGTACTGAGTGGCCCATGAATCAGAGCCCCTTCTTCCTAAATTGCTTTTTGAGCCGCACATCTAATTTTCTAAATGAGCTGCTTGACCCTATGCCAATTGGCTCGAAGCTCAGGTAACAATCCAGTGATGATTACCTTTGATGTTCTGCACTTTAATTTGGTCTTAACTCCTCAAATTCTCTTAGCAATACGTTATTCCTCATTCTACCTATGGCATTGGTTCCCCTGTGGACCACGATATCTAGATCCTCCTCCCTCCCACTCCCAATTCCCATCAGGGGAGGCAGTGACATAATGGTGTTACCGGTGGACTAGTAGTCCAAAGACCCAGGGCAAGACCTGGGGACCTGCGTTCAAATCCCACTACCGCAGATGGTGAAATTTGAATTTCATAAAAATCTGAATGATGACAATGAAACTGTCGTCAGTTGTTGTAAAAAAAACCCATCTGGTTCACTAATGTCCTTTAGAAAGGAAATCTGCCATCCTTACTCAATCTGGCCAACGTGCGACTCCAGATCCACAGCAATGTGGTTGACTCTCAAATGCCCTCTGAAATGGAGGGCAGTGAGGGACAGGCAATAAATGCAAATGTCCACATCCTGTAAGTGAATAAAAAACAAATACTTATCCTGCCACAAGGAGAAATCGTTAGCCGTATTCTCAAGCAGTGCTCCCAATTGCAGCTGCAGAAAACAGCCTCCTGGCCATATTATCTCCTATCACAGTCCTCTTAGAATCATAGAACCCTACAGTGGTGAAGGAGGCCATTCAGCCCATCAAATCTGCAGACCACCACTCCAACCCAGGCCCTATCCCCAAAATCCCATGCATTTACCCTAGCTAGTCCTTCTGACACTAAGGGGCAATTTAGCATAGCCAATCCACCTAACCCACACATCTTTGGACTGTGGGAGGAAACCGGAGCACCTGGAAGAAACCCACTCTTGCTCCCTGTACTTAGGTGGCATTCTTCACTATGGTGCCATGGCCAGTCCGCTCATCCATCTTGCAGTCCTCCTTGTCATCCCCACAGGTGGAAAGCAGCTTGTGACTGTTAGACAAAGTTTGGAGCTGATGTTCCTCCATCGCTATGTGCTGATTTCCCATATCGCAGTCAGTCACAGTCTCACCCTCTTGTCCCTGATCATTGACTAACTCTAAGGTTCTAAGGGGTGTGACTGCCTCCTGGAGCAAGATGTCCCTTTACAAGCTCCCTAATGCCTCACAATGTCTCCAACTCAGACTCCTGCTCAGCAGCTCTGAACTGAAGTTTTCTAAACTGCAAACATTTTCTGCAGATATGATTGTCCCAGACTGTGATGCATTCCACAGATTCCAACATGCTGCAGTCACGGCATACCACCAACCCTGTCATTCCTGCCCAATCTCTTCATTTAATCAGTCAATTAGTTAATAATTTATGCTAAAGTAATAGAAAGCTAACTTGGAGATGAAGAAGAATACTGACCGATTGGAGGCTGAAAAATAATTGAAATAGGAGCATCTTTCATCGCTTCTGCACCCCAAATTTGCAACTACACATGCTCTACATTTTATTCCAGGGTAGTCTCCTTTCTGTGCATCCTCTTCTGCTGTAAGGTTTGAAAAACCTGTCTGCTTATATAGGGACCAGCTAGCCTCGTTTCCTGCTTATAGTAAGTAACACTGTTTGAACCAACAAATTTCAGGTGATTGTCAGATTACCACTGACAGGCAGGTCCTTGTTTAACAAGACTACTTAATTAAGTTGAAAGTTCCCCTATATCAGAGCCTCACTCTAAATCTAAATTTAAATTTGAGAAAAAATACTTACTGGAATTTATTGCCTGAACCAAATTTCCAGCTCTGACTTCGCCTGCAGTTAGGATTATTTGGTCCCACTGGAAGTGATTGGAGATTTGACTGAGCACCAAATTCTTACATTCTCACTGGCAACAACAGCGGGGCGTCAATGGCTGGAGAATTCCAGCCTCTGTCCATGTCACAATGTGATGCGTTCCCCTTTGTGTGCCACCTTACTCCAGAATGGCCACCAAACCCCCTTTGGGATATTCTGTTTCACCTTAGACTTAAAGAAACGTTTTAAAATACAACTATCCCGTAAAGTTCAACATTTGTAATAGTGTGCAATAAAGTGCCTTCAGTTGCTGCTTTGTTATTCTGGAAGTGACAGTGAAACTATTGCGAACTGATTTTGGGGGAAAAAAGCATAAAATACTGCAGTCACTGGAAATCTGAAAGTATTAGAAATACTCAGCAGGCCTGACAGCATGTGTGAGAGAGAAATCGGTCAAGAGATCTTTCATCAGAACCGATAACTGATAAATTTGTGTTCAGTGGGTGGGATCTTCTGGTCGCGCTCGCCCCAAAACCAGAAAATCCCACCCGAGTTCAATGGACCTCTGCATGTCCTCCCCCCCACACTGCCTGCTACAATTCCTGTAGCGTGTTGGATGGGAAAACTCCCGCCACTGTAGCATGGTAACTATTGATGGAAAGTTGGGTTATATTTACAGCAGTAACAGCAGCTGAATTTCTTAAGAACATAAGAACATAAGAAGTAGGAGCAGGAGTAGGCCATCTAGCCCTTCGAGCCTGCCCCGCCATTCAATAAGATCATGGCTGATCTGTGGTAGCTCAGTTCCACTTTCCCGCCCTCTCCCCATAACCCTTAATCCCCTCTCTTATCAAGAACCCATCAACCCGCTTCTTAAAAATATTTAGCGAGGCAGCCTCCACCACTTCAACGGGCAGAGAATTCCAGAGATTCACCACCCTTTGAGTGAAGAAGTTCCTCCTCAACTCCGTTCTAAACCGCCTCCCCTTTATCTTGAGGCTGTGCCCCCTAGTCCTACTGTCTTTTTTGAGCGGGAAGAGTCTCTCCACCTCTATCCTATCCATCCCATTCATCATCTTATACGTCTCAATGAGGTCTCCCCTCATTCTTCTAAACTCTAACGAGTACAAGCCCAGTTTATTCAGCCTCTCCTCATAGCTCAATCCCCTCAACTCCGGTATCAGCCTAGTAAACCTCCTCTGCACTCCCTCCAGGGCCAAAATATCCTTGCGCAGGTGCGGCACCCAAAACTGCACACAGTACTCCAGCTGCGGCCTCACCAATGCCCTATACAGCTGCAGCAAGACCTCCCTACTTTTATATTCAATCCCCCTCGCTATGAAGGCCAGCATCCCATTGGCCTTCCTGACCACCTGCTGCACCTGCAAGCTGGGTTTTTGCGACTCATGCACAAGGACCCCGAGGTCCCTCTGCACCGTCGCCTGCTGCAGTTTTTCGCCACGTAAGTAATAGTCCTTCCTACCATTCTTCCTACCAAAGTGGACCACCTCGCACTTGCCAACATTAAATTCCATTTGCCATTTCCTGGCCCATTCGCCCAGCCTATCTAGATCCTTCTGCAGACTCTCCACACCCTCCGCACAATTTGCCTTTCCCCCAATCTTGGTGTCATCAGCAAATTTCGACACCCTGCACTCGGTTCCCTCCTCCAGATCATCTATATAAATGGTAAATAGCTGAGGCCCCAGCACCGACCCCTGGGGCACCCCACTAGTCACCAACCGCCAATCCGAATAGCACCCATTGACCCCCACTCTCTGCCTCCTATTTGACAACCAATCCTCTATCCACGCTAACACCCTACCCCCAACTCCATGTCCCCTGACCTTCTGCAATAACCTCTTGTGAGGTACCTTGTCAAACGCCTTCTGAAAATCCAGAAAGACCACATCCACCGGCTCTCCTCTATCCACTGCCCTAGACACATCCTCATAGAACTCCAGTAAATTTGTCAGACACGATTTCCCTTTAATGAAACCGTGTTGCGTCCGCCCTATCAAGCAATTCCCTTCAAGATGCCTCGCAATTTCCTCCTTAATGACGGATTCTAACATTTTACCTACCACAGACGTTAAACTAACCGGCCTATAATTCCCCGCCTTTTGCCTGGCACCCTTCTTAAACAACGGCGTAACATTAGCCGTTTTCCAATCTTCCGGCACTTCCCCGGAATCCAGCGACGTCTGGAAAATAACCACCAACCTGATGAAGGGAATTTGTCCAATCCTCCCAAGCATTTGGAAAGAGTGCTATCAATGTTGATTAATCAGTGGGGCAACGTGTTACTGTACAAAACTCCAGTCATACAAAAAGCCTTTGTCTTCACTCCTCTGTGTAATGTGTAAATATTTTTGTCCTTGCATAATCATCGAAATGGCCTAGTAGTTTGCTGGAATTTGCAAGTAAAATTAACTGAAATGTATTGGGCTGCTGTGTGTGTGTGTGCAGTGTCAACAAAAACTGCTAACGAATGGGTAATTTCAACTCGGTACAGAAATACTACTGTAAACTGCAGTGGGTTGAAAAATAAGTGAACTGAAGTGAGGAATGTTAACAAGCTCAAATGTCAGTCTTCAAAAGCTGACATTTAAGCCAATCTGCACATTCAGTCCCCATCTTTACCCAGCTTCCATGCGTATGCACACAACATGAGGCTTGTATTTCCTTTCTTTAAAGAAATAAACTCTGTCAAGTTTAACAAATGATGAACAAATTATTCCGTGATTGCTAATGTGTGACCGTGATTAGACACGCAAAATCTATGAAAAACATGCTGGGGGGAGGGTACTGAGACCTTGCTGAATACTAATTGCCTGCAAGTTGTTCAGAAGACTGTAAGAATGGAGGATTTGTTGTAAATTGGCCACTTGCTCTATTGTGCATAGCTGAGAGGTTAGACCGGTGCTGTAAAGGTGCCAGGCTAGTAAAATCCAGCAGTACTCATTGATTTGGTGAATAATATAATAAGGAGGGGGCGGGTGTGAGTCTGTGAGATAGCAACTAATTTTTGTTTGAATCTTGCACTCTAATGTTTGAACTGTTCGTTGTTTTGCCTTGAAGTGATAAGTGTGTGGACCTTCAGATTGCCGGTTTATCGAGTAGTAGCTCTTGGTGTAGAGGTGTTATCTTGCTTAATCAGCTGCCAGCTCTCTGTGTCTGCCAATGTTTGCAAGTGTCTCCGCACAGTGCAGTTTGACAAAGAACTCGAACAGTCCGGCAGAGGACCGATTGCCTGACCGTTCTGAGAAGTTTAGATTATTTGTTTAACCTCTGCCTTGAACTTCCTATCAAGAGGTCACAGAAACTGCTCCGTAAATAAGTGATTTACTTGATATTTACTTGCGAGTAATTTCTCAAGCTGTATTCTGT
Source organism: Carcharhinus amblyrhynchos (assembly GCF_965287045.1). Taxonomy (NCBI): domain Eukaryota; kingdom Metazoa; phylum Chordata; class Chondrichthyes; order Carcharhiniformes; family Carcharhinidae; genus Carcharhinus; species Carcharhinus amblyrhynchos. The sequence goes on from NC_137328.1 coordinate 97,331,015, forward strand.
TTACCTTTTTTTCTGGAAAAGGAAGGCCTATTTTAAGATTTTGAGGAGGCTGGGGGGGAGAGGGGAAGTGACGGGGGGGGCGAGTAGTGGGGTTTGTGAGAATTAGTTTTTGTTTTGTTTCTGATTTGCCCTCACATGGCTGGTCTCCATGGGAGTTGTATTTGCATAGAAATGAAAAGGTGAGTTAATGAGTTATGGGCTTAGGCTGACCTTCCAAATACATGTGGATAGTGGGTGCAGCTCCCCTTACATTTCCTGATTTAACGTTGAGTTCTGCCTCGTTATTTACAGCCCATCTACATGCCTGATTGCCTGAAGAGACCAAACATTTTACTGCTACACCCTCCCCTCGGTTGCAGGGCAATTTGATCCCAGCCTCCTTCATTCTTTTATTTTGCATCACAGCTAGACTCGAGTCATTTGTGAGTAAAACAAAACTCCTGCTCCAATATGTCAGATCAATCTGACGTGTTTATTTAAAGTCACAAAAATGGATTCAGACTCCGATTCACCTTTCAATTACTCCTGGCCATCTTTACCTAAAATGAGGATTCAACGCAGGGCATCCAAACAAGGTAGAAATTATATGCAATCTCTTATTGTTTTGAAGTTTAAACCTTTTTGGTACCCTTTGTCGAATTTTATTTCTTCTTGCCACAGCAAAAGTGTGTGTTTGAGGAAAGGTTTCTGATGTGCTGTAAATAATAGTTTTCTGATTAGCAGTGCATGTTTAAAATAGTGTCTGAAGAATGCATATTTAATAAGAATGTTTTTTTAAATCAGCATGTTTTTCAAGGGTATAGATCTTAACAAAGATTGTTTGCAGTTAGGATTAATTGGCTGGAATGTATTTTGATCACCACTGTTGTCTTCTTTGACCACATGTCGTTTCAATTGAGTATCTGAGCTGTTTGCTCCAGTGTTTAAGTTACATAACAAATAATGCTCACATTATTTGCTAATTCGTAAGTTCAATCAATTAACCAAAGCCAGCATTGGATGGTGTAATGTGAACACCACCAATAGTGGAATTTAAGTTTACTCAACTGCTCGCAAATATGCAATGTTCTGCAGATGTTGCAAATCGAAAGCCAAAACAAAAAGTTTAGAAGAAAGGCACACATCTGGAATGTAATATTTCCGTTTTTCTCAACTATGGGTGGCATGATGGTACAGTGGTTATTACTGCTGCCTCATTCTGTCAGGGACCCAGGTTTAATTCCCGGCTTGGATGACTGTGTGGAATCTGCAGGTTCTCGCCGTGTCTGTATGGGTTTCCTCTGGTTTCCTCCCACAGTCCGAAAGACGTGGTAGTTAGGTGCATTGGCCATGCTAAATTTTCTTGCAGTGTACCCGAACAGGTGCTGGAGTGTGGTGGCTAGAGGATTTTCACAGTAGCTTGCAGTGTTAATATAAGCCCACTTGTAACACAAATAACTTAAACCCTGCAGATACTAGCTGACCTGCGTGCTTGCAGCATTTTCTTTTAATGCTATTAAGTTAATACTACATCTCACATAGAATTAACTGTTTTTGTTAAAAACACTTGCTCAAGTAACTGAACTCTTCTTAAGTGTGTGACAAATTTTTGGGTATATTTTGTATCAAGAATTTGAGGAGATCCATGTTTTTGCTGTGTAATCACTTGCAATTAAAGTCTGAATTTTCAGATACTAGAGGGATTCGTGCTGAATCAAAATGGCACTGGAATCCCGATTCCAGAAGCCCTGTCCCTGAACCCGGCACTCACCACTTTCACTGTACTTTGGACATTCATGGTTCACAAAGATTAGCTTATTTTTTAATCATTCATCGAATGTGGGCATTGCTGGCGAGACCAACATTTATTACCCATCCCTAAATGCCCATTTGAGAAGGTGGTGATGAGCTACCTTCTTGAATCGCTGCAGCCTATCTGGTGTAGGTACACTCATTTTGCTGAGCAGTTTGCTACAGTGTCAAAGACATTGCAGTGAGCCTGGAGTCACATGCAGGTAGAGACCAGGTAAGGACATTAATGAACCAAATGCATTTCTCAGACATTGACAATAGCTTCATGATCATCATCAGACTTTAATGCCAGATATAGTGGGATTCGAAACCAGGTCCCCAGAACATTACCCTGGGATTTTAGATCTCTAGTCCAGAGGTAATGTCACTCTGCCACTGCCTCCCATGCAAATGTAAATGTGCAGTGGCCTTCAAACAGCTGGAATTATTTAAAGGGACAAGTGCCTTTTGTGAGAGGTTAGGTGGTCTTTGGGAGAGGTCCAATAGCCCTTTGGGTCTGTTAAGGAATTTTGGTCTTAATTGCAAGGGGAATGGGGCATAAAAGTAGGTAAATCTTATTACAGTACTATAGTGCATTAGGCACTGGATACATTTAAGAACATATGAGCATAAGAAATAGGAGCAGGAGTAGGCCATCTAGCCCTTCGAGCCTGCCCCGCCATTCAATAAGATCATGGCTGATCTGTCGTGGCTCAGTTCCACATTCCCGCCCTCTCCCCATAACCCTTAATCCCCTCGCTTATCAAAAACCCATCAACCCGCGTCTTAAAAATATTTAACGAGGCAGCCTCCACCACCTCAACGGGCAGAGAATTCCAGAGATTCACCACCCTTTGAGTGAAGAAGTTCCTCCTCAACTCCGTTCTAAACTGCCCCCCCCTTTATCTTGAGGCTGTGCCCTCTATTTTTGGATACCTTACTTAACTTGACTGAGTTGGGGGATATACATGAATGTTCATAAACAGTGGATAAATTCAGTGGAGTTATTAAGTTATTTAAATCTCCACACCCTTGAATTTTTTGAAGGAAAAACCAGTCTGCATTTAAAAAAAGATGTTTGCCGTTTCACTGCTTGTTTGCAAAAACATTAGTGTTGCTTGATTGCTTCCACAACCAATCATTATCACAGTGGGGACCTGTAATTTTGGAGTTTTATTGACAGCTCCAGTTATAAAGAGATTAGCTGTATTTGATCTCAGGCTATGACTACAAATATTTGTTCTCTTAGAGGATTAAGTACTTGACGGGTTTTAAATGTTATCAATGAGAGTGTTTCTTTAAGCGTAGTGAAGTCTGCAATGGACACTTAGAACTTCATTTGATTTCCTAAGGTCTAACCTTGGTAGATACTGGATAGTTGACATGTTGAGAGCAAAGATGATGGATGAAGGTGCATGTGTTGGCATGGGTTGGCCCTTAATAGCCTCTATGTCAATGGGAATAAGTTGAGAAGTCATGGGTTGGTATGAGTTGGCATTATGTTGGCATAGGGACTATAAAGGAGCATGGGATGAGTGGGGCTCATAGGTTGGCGTGGAGTGGAGTGGAGACCATGAGGTGATATGAAAGAGACATATGAAACATATTGGGATGGAAAACTGGAAGGCTTTTCTTTGTTTTTATTGTAACTGGGACAAAGTCCCAGAGCACCAAAGTGGATCTTTTAAACAGCCTTTGTGGCTGCCTCAGAACTCTTTAGTATCGATGGGCCTAATTCTTGATAGCATCTGGCAATCCCCCATTCCTGGAATGATAATTTTTCTCAGCAAAGTTGATAATCTCACATCTTCCCACATTTTACTCCATTTACCAAATGTTTGCCTATTCCCTCAACCTATTTATATCCCTTTGCAGACTCCTTCACTTAAAATGTTGGATCTCCCCAAAGTAGGGAACAGAGGTGAGGGCTCCCGAAAATAACAGTACTTGCCAGCATGTCAACTTCAAGATGCTGTTCCTGGTGTTTGCAATTATCACCAGGTTCTGGGAGGGCAGAACAGGGATTCTGCTTTCCACCCTATTTAAAAACTTAAGGGATTATCAGGGTTTGAAGTTTGAAATTTGAAAGGGGTGATTACCTGCGACTTCAGACCATCTGAAGGGTACAGAGTGGAGAGCAGGCATGTTGCTGCTAGGCATTGCCACTTAAGATGATCAACCAGGCAAAGGGGTGATTGACAGCTGGGAAAACAGTTAATAGTGGTAGTGTCACTGGATTAGTAAACCAGGGACCCAAGCTAATGCGTTGGGGAAATGGGTTCCAATCCCACCACGGTAGCTGGTTGAACTTAAATTCAAGTATTGAGGAATTTCTTCAGCCAGAGGGTGGTGAATCTGTAGAATTCATTGCCAGAGAGGCTATGGAGGCCAGGTCATTGAATGTATTTAAGTCAGAGATAGATAGGACCATGATTGGTGAGGGGATCAAATGTCATGGGGAAAAGATGGGAGAATGGGGTTGAGAAATATATAGCCATGATCGAATGGCGGAGCAGACCCGATGGGCCGAATGGCCTAATTCTGCCTCTCTATCTTCTTATAACTTTATAAATCTGGAAATAAAAATGGGTCGAATGATGGCCATGAAATCATTGTCAATTTTCGTAAAAGTCCGTCTGGTTCACTCATATCCTTTAGAAAAGGAAATCTGCGTCCTTACCTGGTCTGGCCTACATGTGACACAAGACCCACAGCAAGGTGGTTGATTCATAACTGCCCTCTGAAATGGCTGAACAAGTCACACTGTTGTATCAAAAGACTACAAAATTGCGAACGTGTAGTGACGGCAGTGTGTCACATTTACAAGATACACTGCAGCAACTCATCAAGGCTCTTTTGTCTGCACCGTTCAAACCCATAACCTTTATCACAGGAACACCACCACCTGCAAGTCCCTTGCCAACCCACACACCGTTGTGGCTTGGAACTATACCACTGTTCACTATGTTCACTATTGCTGGGTCAAAATCCGAAACTCCCTTCCAAACAACAGCGTGGGTGCATCTGTCCGATTTGGAGTGCAACAATGCAAGAAGAGAGCTCACCACTTCCTTTCTAAAGGCAATTAGGGGTGCACAATAAATGTTATCCAGGCCAGTAACACCCACATCCTGTGAATGAATACACTTTTTAAAAAGGCAATTCCCTTAGCATGCATTAATCACCTGAACTGCAGACTTTAGTCGCTTTTCAAAAATGGATGCACTCAACTGTACCTTGCTGGTCACTGATTCTTTGGCAACATATTCATTTAATGACATACAGAGCCTCAAAAGGAAAGAGGGTTTCACCTCAATTTCTGGATTTCCCCAAGCGCAGGGTACCATCAACTGTGGCCCTATGGCTGTCAATGCACCCAGCGACTGCCCACTCAGATTCATCAAGAGAATGGCTTCCAATTCTCCAATAGTCAACTTGTCTGTGATCACGACAAGAGGTTATTTCATGTGTGTGCTCACCTTCCTGACAGTTTCCATGTCTTCTTTACCTTCTGTCAGTCTTGACTGCCTCAGATTTTCTCTCCAACCTCCAGGATGTGTGAATGGATCCTGTTGGAGAAGGGATCTCTTGCAAAAATGGCTACTTAACCCCGCTATGGGAGACACAGTGGTAATGCAACCAATGCCACCAAGTAGGACAACCATTGAGCATTGGGCTCAGAGGATGCAATTCTTGTGCCTGGACTGGCTGGGTGTTGCTCTTTAGTACCTTCCTGTAATGGTCTCACTAATTGTGGTGGTCTGCTGTGCTTTCCACAACGTGGCTGTTTAGAGAGACACATTTTGCAGAGGATGGAGACAGCTCATCAGGGAAGGAGCAAGAGCAGGAGGTGGCGTAAAAGAGATGGCACTGAACAGAGAGGTGCACATGCAGCATAATGAGCGAGCATCTTCCTGCCATGTTCCAGGAAGAGGGCTCTCCTCCCTCATAGCCTCCAGCATTAGATCCAGTTGACATTGTTGAAGCAAAGGCCTATCCTATCCTGATGCCAGGTCTTCAGCTCCTCTGTGACACCTCACTTCTCTTTGGTAAAGTGGAAGGCTTTGCTACACATTGCAGATCTCTCACTTAGGATGGCTGCCATGGAAGTCTAAATGAGTCGCACACTTCATCTGACCCACATCAGTTCCTGCTCCCGCTGGTTCCAGGTGGAACAGGAAACCTCTCCATCAAAGGAGGACGCAAATAATCTACCCAAAATGTTGGGAAACACCAGGTTTGGTGCAAGGGAGAACTGAAAGAAATTGACATGAGTAGGTGTGGTCTTGGGGAAATTGATGGGATTGAAGGTCGATAAATCCCGAGGGCCTGATAATCTACATCCCAAAGCTCCCAGCCAGAATATTTATGCCCTTCCAGTTTAGATGCAACCCGTCCTTCTTGTACAGGTCCTGTCTGCCCCGAAAGAGATCCCAATGGTCCAGGTATCTGAAACCCTCCCTCCTACACCAACTGTTTAGCCACGTGTTGAGCTGTACTATCTTCCTATTTCTAGCCTCATAGGCACGAGGCACAGGGAGTAATCCTGAGATTACAACCCTAGAGGTCCTGCTTTTTAACTTTCTACCTAATTCCTTAAACTGCTACAATCTCATCACCCTTCCTACTTATGTCCTGAATATAGATGAGTCCACCACACAAACCAGCCCCCCATCCATTGACTCTGTCTACACTTAACGCTGCTTTGGCAAAGCAGCCAGCATAATTACGGGCCCCACACACCCCAGACATACTTTTTTTCTCCTTCTTCCGTCAAGAAAAGTATACAAAAGTCTGAGGTCACATACCAACCAACTCAAAAATAGCTTCTTCCTGTTACCATTAGACTTTTGAATGGACCTACCTTACATTACGTTGATCTTTCTCTACCCGCTAGCTGTGACTGTAACACTACATTCTGCACTGTTTTGTTTCCTTCTCTATCAACAGTATGCTTTGTCTGTACAGTGCGCAAGAAACAATATTTTTCACTGAATACAAATACATGTGACAATAATAAATCAAATCATTCTTTAAATGTAATGTCTTGCAGATGATACAAAGTTGGGTGGGAGGGTAAGCTGTGACAAGGATACTGACATGCTTCGGTATGATTTGGCCAAGTGGAGTGAGTGGGCCTATGCATGGCAGATGCCATGTGATATAGATAAATGTGGGGTTGTACACTTTGGTCACAAAAACAGGAAGGCAGACTATTATATGAACGGCTATAGATTGAGAGAGAGGAATGTGCAGCCTGACCTACGTGTCCTCATACACCAGTTGCTGAAACTAAGTATGCAAATGCAGCAGGTGGTAAAAAAGGCAAATGGTACGTTAGCCTTCATAGCATGGGGATTTGAGTGCAGGAGCAGGAATGTCTTGCTGCAGTTATGATGTGGATATGCTGGCGTTGGACTGGGTAAACACAGTAAAAAGTCTGACAACACCAGGTTTAAGTCCAACCGATTTATTTGATAGTACACTCGCTAGCTTTCGGGGTGCAGTTATACAGGGACTTGGTGAGACCACATCTGGATTATTTGCTTCTTTGTCTGAGGAAGGATGTTGTCACTATGGGGAGATTGCAGCAAATGTTTGCCAGACTGATCCTGGGATGGCAGGACTGATTTATGACCAGAGGTTGGGATTACAGTCGCTGGAGTTTAGAAGAATGATGGGGGGGGTGGGGGTGGTGGAATCTCATAGAAACCTGTAAAATTCTAACAGAACTAGACAGGTCAGATGCAGGAAGGATGGTCCCAATGAAGAATGAGTACAGAAGAACCAGAGCTCACAGTCTGTGGTTACGGGAGTAGGCCATTTAGGACTCAGATGAGGAGAAATTGCTTCACCCAGAGAGTGGTTAGATCATGGAATTCTTGCCACAGAAAGCAGTCAAGGCCAAAACAGGTGTTTTCAAGGAGGACTTAGATACAGCTGTTGGGGGCTAAAGGGATCAAAGGGTTCCATTTTCCTATTATGAAATCTTGTTGATTCTGCCTGATTGTATTATGATTTTCTAAATATCGTGTTATTATTAGCTAATGGACTGCAGCATTTAATGTTAGTTGGCCTGTAGAATCATAGAATGCCTACAGTGCAGAAGGAGGACATTTGGCCCATCGAGTCTGCACCACTCGGAGTCTTACCTAGACTGACATCCCCAATCCCCGTAATCTCTAATCCACCTTACCTACACAATTTAGGACACTAAGGGGCAATTTAGCATGGCTAATCCACCTAACTTGACCGTCATTTGACTGTGGGAGGAAACCCTAGCTGACACTGGGAGATCATGCAAACTCCACAATGACAATTACCCGAGGCCGGAATTGAACCTCAGTCCCTGGTGCCATGAGGCAGCCACCATGCCGCCACTTTATTTTCCAGTATTATTATGCATGTGATTTTTTTCACAGGAAACATTTTTCATTCCTGATTCCAAATGAGGTGCAGTTACCAAATGTCATTTTCAGCATCAAGTTATTGCTACACAGGCTTTTTCCCCCACTTACGAAATTGAACAAGGAACAATTGCTGTATCCTGAATGAATAGATCATTAAAACACTAAAACATGTATGGAATGTACGGTGATTTTGTATGCATATTTGTTTTAATAGTGTCTTCTCTTTTATACTCTGCCCTGCATGACTGCGTTCACTGCAACTGAGGGTGACTTGATTAGAATGCAACCCCACAGGGTTTCTCACTGGGAGCTATTCCCAAGTCGTTAATGTGCTGGAAGCTTGTTATTGTATTACTGCCGTGTACGTTGACAGTACTCCAAAACTAAATGCAATTGGAGATTTGTGTGACATTTGCCTGATATAAATTTCCAGCTACGGTTCAGGTCGGCACCTGGGATCAACACTTCAATGTAAAGTTGCAATTTGCAAGTATATTATTACTTTGCCTTTATTTGCCAGTTCTACATAAACATATCAGTAAGATGCAAATAGATTGCCATGATCTAGTTAATGAAAAATAAAGCAAAGGCAGAACTTGCAATTAAGTGGCTCTTTCAAGAGTTCTCCTGACATCCGACTTCACAGCCAATGAAATAATTTAGAAGTGCAGGTTCTGTTATAATCCAGAAATTATACAATGTTGTGAATTAAAAAGGATGCATTACTCTGGAGGAACACAAATTTCCTCCCCCTTCTTGATAAGGGAACAATATTACAAAAACCTCGCTTTATGAATAATTAGCCAAGATTGTAATAGTGTATTTCCTTCTCCCAAATGAATGAGATTGAGAATGTCCCACATTTACACTATCCTCATTTATTGCAATGGCATATGGCATTAAATAGATCTATTGATTTCAGTTACAAAAATGCTCCTTTAAAAACATTGAATGCAATGGCTATTTTGGGCAGTTGAGGATTAAATGGTGGTCATAACTGTTGTGTTATTGAAGTATGGAATCAGAAAGATGTTGTGCAATATTCCTCCATCCTTTATCATATTTCATTTTACGTTATACGTTTCACAAGGTCATAATTCTTGCAACTTGAGTAAATATTACAAATACCTGCCGCTTACTGATAACAGTATTACCATTTACAGACAGTTTACACTTAGGTTCAAATGAGAAAAGGCTGATAAATTTTCTTCTGTTCTCATAAGGAAACAAGAAGCTTTTTTAATTAAAAGGAATTTTCCATTGCTAAAACTTCAGTAGTGATTGCATTGCTAAGGAACTCTGCTGATTCAGATTTTGTATTGAATTGATTGGCTGCAAGTACCAAAGACAGACAAGTCTTCTCAATTACTGTTCACTTGAAATAGCAAACAAATCACACCTGAAGTAAGCGATAGAGATTCTGCTTACATGTCCTAAGATAAAGTTCTCTTAAAATAATGTTCTGTCGTAAAATACAATTGAACAAACTTTCTGCTAATCTTTGGTAAAGAGAGCTTCCTGGAATATGTCCCCTGTTTTAAAATATAGAAAGAATTCTTAATTCATGTGCTATATAGTCGAGAAAGTGTTAATCTTTTGGGAAAAATGCTGGTTTTGATTTGATTTATTATCGTCACATGGATTAACATACAGTTAAAAGTATTGTTTCTTGAATGCTACACAGACAAAGTATACCGTTCATAGAGAAAGAAAGGAGATAGAATGTAATGTTACAGTCATAGCTAGGGTGCAGAGAAAGATCAACTTAATGCAAGGTAAGTCCATTCAAAAGTCTGATGCAACAGGGAAGAAACTGTTCTTGAGTCAGTTAGTATGTGACCTCAGATTTTTTGGAGGTTTGAAAGTGAGCTTCAGCTTTTAATTTCCATGGGTATAGTGCATGACCAGCAGGCATTTCGATATGTAGAATTCATTGCGTAGCGACCAAATCTGGACAAAACAATTAATGTTGAAAGTTTTAAAGTTTAAAACTAGTGTGTTATTTAAACAATTTCTCAGAAGCAGAACAAATTTACTATTCTTCCCTCAGCTCGTTGTTGTTTTGAATTTGAATTGTCCCATTGAGTTATTAATAAAGATCTTTGGGTACCTTAGCATATTAGGGTAGGTTATGATCTGAAAAGGTCATTCAGTTTACCTAACTTGTCCATTATTCAGCCACACAAGTAGAAGTTAGAATATTTTCATTTCTCTCTACATGGCTTATTCAAGAATTTGACCTTTTTTTTGAATTAAGAATTTAGAACATAAAAAAAAATCCCTTTGAGCTTGCTCCACCATTCAGTACAATCATGGTTGATCTCTGGCTTCCGTTTTCCCATATGCTCCCCAAATTGCTTGATTCCCTCAAAGACCAAAAATCTATCTATCTAGTTTAAATAGATTCAACGATTAAGCATCTGCAACCCTCTGTCACAAAGATTCACAATGCTTTGAGGGAAGAAATTCTCCCTCAGCGCTGTCCTAAATGACTGGCCCCTTATCCTGAGATGATGTAGTTCCCTGACTGGGGGTGATTTTTCCCATCCCATCTGCCACAGGAATCATAGCAGGTAGGGGGGTGGCGAACCATTCAAACGCCCATTCCCTCGGGCGGGTTTTTCCAGTTTTGGGGTAAGCGCAACCAGGAAATCCCACCCCAAGGGCCCGATTTCACCACCAAGCGGCGTGAAAAATTGGTAAAGTTGGGTGTGAGGCGAGTGGCACGATCCGCAACCACATCCGTGCCGGCTGCCCCTTTACCAAGGCATGAAAATGGCCACAATCGGGACTGCATCCGAAATGGGTGCAATGGCAATTTAAATGCATTTGCATGTACTTAAATTGACTTAATAGCCTGCAAGCCCAAGCTTACTGGCACTTCCCCCTTTACCACCGTGTTCACCCATCCAGAATCGGCGAGAAACAGACATGCTCCACAAAAGTCTGATTTGGAGGCTGCAGTTCATGAGGGGATAAGTGCTGAGAGTCTGATGACTCTCTGCTTGAGATCTGGGAGGTCCGCTGCACTCTGCCTGAGAACATTGATGGGGAGGGGGGGGCCCGCTGCCATTCTGCCTAAGATCAGTGAGGGAGAAGGGATGAGTCCGCTGCCACTCTGTCTGTGATCAGTGAGAGGGAAGGGTAGGTCCACTGCCACTCTGCCTGTGATTAGTGAAGGGTAAGGGGGGGGTCTGCTGCCAATGTGCCTGTGATCAGTGAGGGGATAAGGGGAGCTCCACTGCCACTCTGCCTGAGATTAGTGAGGTGGGAGGGGCCCGCAATTGGGCTGGGTGGCGGAGGGGGTGCAGGGGACAAGGGGGTCAGTAATGTTGTGGGCAGTGTCTGTAGGGGTGAGAAGGAGACGTTATGTGGCATGGGAGCAATATGGCAAGGGAGCCGATTCTACCTTTTTTTTCCTGCACATGCGCAGTTGGAGCCAATCAGAGCTGTAGGGTTTCGGGCGCGTTAAGGTCCGCCCACAGGCTTCTGCAGCAACAATTCTGAATTGATGATATTTTTCAGGCAAAGTGCGCATGGGGGCGCCTGAGAACGGATCTAAAAGTCAGATCCGAAACACCCAGTTTCAAGTCCACCCAGCACTTTGAATCAAAATGGTAAAATAGTACCCCAGGACTATGATCATTGTGCAGTGGAACTTAAATAAATCTGCTAAAAGTTTCAAAGGCTAGAAGTCAACATTTTCTTTCCACTCACCCATTTACATAATACTCTTGAATAATGTCACAAGGAAGATGTACTTAGCTTTTGTATAAATGCTGATAATACTCAGTTCATCTTTATCCCTTCTATCAAATGGTGGTTGTTACTCTCACTCATTGCAGACTTGATAATAAGCTGAAACTTCCTCCAGCTAAATGATGGGAAAATGAAAACCATCCTACCACTCCCCATCTCAACTGCATCAATCTCTCTGGCTGTTGCCTGAGGCTAAGCTAAGAGTTCTCAATCTTTGGCTGCCCAGCTTGAGTGTCATGGTAACTCCCTTGCCTACGTCTGATCTGTTCTCTTTATCATTTCACGGAGAGATTTCTGCAAACGTTTCCTTGTCAGCCTCTGCAGTCTCATCATCCACAAACACTCCTCCCCCCCACTCCCCTCCCCCTCAAAGTTGGGAACAGAGACAGCAATGACCTGAAAATACCAGTGCTGGATGGCATGTCAGTTACAGGACACAGTTCCTGGCAGTGATCACTAGGGTGGGGGAGAGCAGCACAGATTTTCACACACTCCTTCCAATTGAAGCCAATCAAATCAGTATAGAGGCTTAAGAGCTTTTCGAGGTTGGATATTGAATTATTTATTGAGGTTCATATATTACATGTGCTGTCTGTAGCAGATTGGATTAAGGAAGGTGGTTAAAGAGTGGGTTGATAGTCATGGTCGCCTCATGGGTGGGTGTAATTGAGGCAAAGTGGGCCAGGGCACTTAGTAAAGAAGTGTCCATACTATGCTGCTGTGCAGATGGAAGGAAGAGTGGGCACTTGATGTCTGGGAATTAAATGGGGTGGCACCTCCCTAGCACTGGACAGAGCAGCAGGGCACAGCTGTCAATCATAATGAGAGTGGCCAGAAAGGAAGTTGTGGTTGATAGGGCAGATCATGGGCCCACTGGTGATGAAGTAGAAGGCCTTGATGCAAATAGCAGATTCCTGCCTTTGGATAACAGTAACCATTGTGTTGGAGTCATTTAGATGCCCTTCATCTAAACCATCTCTGTTCCCAGCCCCACTGGTTCTATATGGACAGAAAACCAATCTCCATCATAATTAAGAGGTCACTGATGCGAAAATCTTAATTTTAATCAGTTTCCCCCTGGAGGCAGCTTTTTGTCCAGGTAACAAAGCCTCCATTGGTGAAAATTCAATCCAGGTTCCAGTCGCTCTTTAATTTAAAAGTAGATAAATAGTAAAGAGAGTTATATGAAACAGTCCTTGACTCATGAGCTTAGATGATTATGGCCGTTGTGATTTGAGATTCCAACGAAGTTCGTTTCAGTCGGTGAATAATCAATTTCGAGGTTCTAGCAGAGTTGACTTCAGCAGGTGACTAGATGATTTTTGTGATTCCAGTGTTCTGTAGTTTGGTAGAGAAGCTTCCCAGTTTTCTTTTACACAATGGTCCTTGCTGACTTGGCTGAAAGAGAGAGATTGAGATATACCTGTAAAATGGCTAGCTACAGCGGTACCGGGAATGTGCCTGCTGGCTTTTATTTCTGTGTCAGGGGAAGTATGGTAGTCGTAGAACGCCGGAGATCCTGGTTTGATTCCAGCCTTGGATCACTGTCTGTGTGGAGTTTGCACATTCACCCTATGTCTGCATGGGTTTCTTCCTGCACTCCAAAGATGTGTGGATTAGGTTGATTAGTCATGATAAATTGCTGTTTAGTGTCAGGGTAATTAGCAGGGTAAATATGTGGGATTATGGATATAAGGATTAGGTAGAATTGTTGTTGTCAGCGCAGGCTTGATGGGCCAAATGACCTCCTTCTGTACTGTAGGGATTGTATGATTCTATGACCAGACTTCCAGCACTTGTTCTCACACAGCACACACACCAGCAGACAACTGGGTGACTTTTCAGCTGGCTTTTAGTCGATTTGTTGTATATTCCAAGTGGGAAGGCAAATCTGGGCATTACATAGGGAATCTCTTGATGAGATGGCCATTATGTCCCATTGTCTCCACTGGAGATGGCAATTACTTTCTGAATGCTTTTTAGAAATATCTGGTTTGATAACAGAGTGGGTGGAGTTCCATAGTCCCTTGGAGTATCACCCTGCAGCAAATCAGCCAGTGGCTTGTGTGTCCATTTTTTAAAATATTTCCGAATGTAATTCTGCGTTTTCTTTCATTATTATGACACTATACCATATCAGAAAAAATTGATACCCCTGTTCCTGTGACTAATTTAAAATTCATCCTGTAGGCCTCAAAGATGTGGTGTTAAAACTGCCCAAAGAATGAGTGGTCATGTGACATGACCTATTAATGGCTAACAGCAGCTTAGCAATCTGTTTCTGTGTTGCTGGCCAGAATTCCATTGTTCCTCCTTAGGAGAGAGACAACTTAGTTATTAGCATATTTTCCAGTTCAACAGGTTTTGATCTTTCACTTTTGTGATAGGTAAAGTTTTTTTAAAGTTAAAGTTTTTTGAAGTTTAGTTATTAGTGTTACAAGTAGGCTTACATGAAGTTACCGTGAAAATCCCCTAGTCACCACAACCCTGTTTGGGTACACTGTAGGAGAAATTAGCATGGCCAATGCAGCTAACCAGCGTGTCCTTCAGACCTAGGGAGTTAACTGGAGCACTGGAGGAAACCCATGCAGACATATGAGAATGTGCAGACTCCACACAGACAGTGATCCAAGCCGGGACTTGGTTCGACTCAGGCCTTAGGTGACTGTCAGTGTGGAGGTTGCGGTTCTCCCTGTGTCTACGTGGGTTTCCTCTGGGTGCTCTAATTTTCTCCCATGGTCCAAAGATGTGTAGGTTAAGTGTAAATTCACCAGGTTATGGGGTGGGGAGTTGGCCTGGGAGGTGCTGTTCCAAAGAATCAGTGCAGACTCAGTGGGTCTATTGGCCTCCTTCTGCACTGTAGGGATTCTATGGCACTAACTGAATAGTAAATGCGATTCCAGGGCAATTACTTTATTTCCATAACGTAACCTTAATGCTCGTGTGATGCTGATGAGTGTGGTGTTGGGAGTTGGCAGTAACTACTGTTAGGGTTTGGATTCCTGACTGGAAATCCTGCTTTTTGTGTATGAGGAACATCACTGAACTGTAAAATTATTAATCGTTATTTGTGTACGAGACAGTCTCTTAAGTGAATGCCCTAGACTGAACATCATTTAAAGAAATAAAGTCCATACTCAGACATAAGTGTATTTAGATGATGTTACAGACTGAGTGCAGCCATTTTGATCTCTCCCCCAGGTAATTTTTGAAGAATTTTGAACAATTTTCTAATTGTTACCACCTGATGGCTCTAGCAGTCTGTTTGTATGGCCAACAACATCATAGTTGCAGTGAAGATTTGGAATTCTGACAAAATGCTATTGTAGCCTACATTAGAAAACCAGTCCAGAAGTGAACGGTAATTACGTTTGAATTGACCTTAGTGGTATTATAGGATCTAAAACCAGGCTAAACTACTGATTTAAAGACTCATTATCGTATGATGCATAATTGCACACAACAATATGATTAGTGTGCTGATGCAAGTTGCAGAATATCACTTGAAGTTAAACATTAGATCTTAAGGTTTGTTATTCAAAATTCTAAGCATTTCATTGTAATACATATGAGGTGCAATTACAGTGTGCAGGTTTGTAATTTGCAATGAATGGTTCTATTGAGCATGTTTGCTCAGATTCTGAAAAGCTATTTGCCTAAAGATGATGTTGCTACAAGTCTATAAGATATTTTAAGACTTGGAAGTTGGTTGGTAAGAATTAGAAAGTACGTATATGTACGTTTATCAGCGCTAATTTCACAGACAGCCATGGAGCTTTTTCCTATAATTCATTGTGACTGAAAGCCAATTACATTTTCAATGTAAGCACAATAATAATTCACAATTCAAAACAAATTATATTAAAAATGAACGTTATTAAAACGTAGAAAATAAAGATGGAGCAACTTATCCTTTCCTAATTCAAAAATCGTTGGAATAATGTAAAATAAATTAAATTTTGTTTTTAGGGACGCTGTGCTGAGCAAGTGTTTCTTTCCTTTAAAACTAGTAAAACCGGTCCACACCATTTAACAAAAGAAAGAGTTGCATTTCGATCACATCTTTCATAAGCAGAACGCATCCCAAAGTGCTTTGCAGTCAATGAACAACTTTGAAGTGTATTCATTGTTATAATGCAGGAAACTGCTGCAAACGGTAGAGTGATAGTGACTTGTTAGGACTGAGTTGGGGAGAAATTCCTTCACCCAGAGAGTGGTAAATGTGTGAAATTCACTATCACAAAAAGTAGTTGAGGCCAAAACATTGTGTGATTTCAAGAAGGAGTTGAATATAACTCTTGGGATCAAGGAATATGGGGGAAGGTGGGATCAGGGTATTGAATTTGATGATCAGCCATGATCAACATGAATGGCGTGGCAGGCTTGAAGGGCCAAATGGCCTAATCCTACTTCTCTTTTCTATGTATGTTCCTACATATGTGGAGGGATGTCCTCTCTGAGGATAGTGAATCTGTGGAAACCTTTACTGCAGAGGCCTGTGGGTCATTAAGGATATTCGAGGTTGAGATAGACAGATTTTTAATCAGTAAGGGAATCAAAGGTTATGCGGATAAGATGGAAAAGTGGAGCTGAGCATTTTATCAGATCAGTCATGTTCTCATTGAATGCACAGCAGACTCGATGGGTCAAAAGGTCTGTTTCTGTCCCAACATCTTATGAATACTGGGGATAGGAACACAGAAAATTACTGGGGAAAGGAACATTGAAAATAGGAGCATAAATAGGCTATTTGACTCCTCAAGCTTGCTGCACCATTGAACTAGGTGTTGGCTTCTACCCCAAAGCCATTTTCCTGCACCATCCCCATCCTTTGCTGCCTTTAATTTCAATCTGTTTTGAACATGCTCAATTACTGAATCTCTAAGGGTGAAAATTACAAAGACTCACTACTGTCTGAGGGAAAAGATTTCTTCTCATCTCATTCCAAAATGCTCCCCCCCCCGGCCCCTTATTCAGAGATGGTGAGTCCTTGTTCTCGAGTCCCCGATCACCCCTAGGATAGTCCTTCTTCAAAATAGTTCTGTTGGATCTGGCAGGGCAGACAAGGCCTCAGTATAATTTCTCATTCAAAATTATATTTATTTTTGGAGAGTTTAATCTTTGTAGTTCTATCAATTGCATATTCTCATATGATAACTGTTGAATGATGAGGATTGTAATGATAATGATTAACTTTTGATTTATTGAATTTTTTTATTTATCGCCATGTTGCATGGTCTTTAGAGGACTGATCCAGCCTGATTTTTAAGACAGGTATGAAGGATTCATTCAACTCCATTCAGTTCCTAATTCTGCCGTTCAAGGAGGGATGGCTTCAGTTTTGGTGGAGGCGAGTAGGGGGCAGGAATAAAATGGAAAACTTGATGGAAATTTGTTTTTTGACCATTTTCTATAGACCATAAGATATAAGAGCAGAATTAGGTCATTTGGCCCATTGAGTCTGCTCCGCCATTCAATCATGGCTGATGTGTTTCTCAACCCCATTTTCCTGCCTTTTCCCCATAACCTTTGACCTCCTACCAATCGAGAACCTATCTATTTCTGCCTTAAATACACTCAGTGGCCTGGCATCCACAGCCTTCTGTGGCAATGAATTACACAGATTTACTATCTGGCTGAAGACATTCTTCCCCGTCTCGGTTCTAATGGGTTGGCCGTTTACTCTGGGGCTGTGCCCTCGGATCCTAGTCGTACCTAATAATGGAAACATCTTCTCCACGATCACTCTATTTAGGCCTTTCCATATTCTGTAAGTTTCAGTGAGATTCCCCTTCATTCTTCTAAACTTCGTTGAGTACAGACCCAGAGTCCTCAAATGCTCCTCATATGTCTGGCCTTTCATTCCCAGGATCATTCTTGTGAACCTCCTCTGGACCCTCTGCAGGGACAGCACATCTTTCTTTAGATACAGACCCCAAAATTGTGCACAATATCCCAAATATGATCTAGTCTGAGCTTATAAAGCCTCAGCAGTACATCCCTGCTTCTCTCAAAATGAATGCTAACATTGCATTTGCCTCCCTAACCACCAACTCAACCTGCAAGCTAACCTTAAGAGAATCCCGAACTAGGACTTCCATGCCTTTCATCAACTGAGCAAACAGCAGCATTGGTGAAAGCATTTCAACAGGATGTCCAATTGTCTTTTCCACCATGAGACGTGCATAGATAGAAAAATCAAGGAAATATTTGATATCTTCTTGAACAATATTATGTGAAAGTAAATTTTCGGTGACGAGTTTTCAGGATGTTTGATTGCAGCCTTGCATTTCTTTTAAAAGATTGGTTTTGGTCTGGTGGCCAGGATGGACCCACAGGTACTTAATACCGGTAAGGTACATCTTTCACAATTGATTTGTTTGACACAGCAACATCGTAGCTTGGATCCCTCCACTCCCATTCACATTCTGCAATTGAGAATTCTGCACTTTGGTAAACTAGTTTGTAAACATTCTTGTCTGACTCCCCTGTTCTTCTTTCGAATCTCCTTATAGCATACATGATTATATGAACTAAGTAAACAGGCCTATCCCAGTGCCTTATTGTGTATAGTCTTTTTGAGACTTTTGAGAACTGCGTGGGTTGAACTTGGGTTGAACTAAAAGTAGGGAGGTCTTGCTGCAGCTGTATAGGGCATTGGTGAGGCCGCAGCTGGAGTACTGTGTGCAGTTTTGGGCGCCGCACCTGCGCAAGGATATTTTGGCCTTGGAGGGAGTGCAGAGGAGGTTTACTAGGCTGATACCGGAGTTGAGGGGGTTGAGCTATGAGGAGAGGCTGAATAAACTAGGCTTGTACTCGTTAGAGTTTAGAAGAATGAGGGGAGATCTCATTGAGACGTATAAGATGATGAATGGGATGGATAGGATAGAGGTGGAAAGACTCTTCCCGCTCAAAAAGGACAGTAGGACTAGGGGGCACAGCCTCAAGATAAAGGGGGGGCAGTTCAGAACGGAGTTGAGGAGGAACTTCTTCACTCAAAGGGTGGTGAATCTCTGGAATTCTCTGCCCGTTGAAGTGGTGGAGGCTGCCTCGCTAAATATTTTTAAGAAGCGGGTTGATGGGTTTTTGATAAGCGAGGGGATTAAGGGTTATGGGGAGAGGGCGGGAAAGTGGAACTGAGCCACGACAGATCAGCCATGATCTTATTGAATGGCGGGGCAGGCTCGAAGGGCCAGATGGCCTACTCCTGCTCCTATTTCTTATGTTCTTATGTTCTTAACTTGACCTCTGACACTCCCTTTATGCTATTGGGACTAAGCTGACTTCTATTTAATGTTCAATCTGAATAAGTACAAAATAAAGAACTTTATATGTAGGATTATTTCAGTTTAAAGCAAAAGAATTGTAAAAGTTTTGCTTCAGAAAATGTGCAGAAAATCTGCCTCATGTCTTCTGGGAGATCTTCCTTCACGTTATGACTGGGTAATCTCCAAGTTGTTCCATAAATGAAAACTATATGAGAAACCTGTCGGAATGTTGGAATTCTGAAAGATTTTGGGCCATATCATTGCAGGTTATAGGTTCAGCTTTCATAGCAAGGAGAGAATTAAAGAGAGGATTGAAAGTGAATACCTCTTCAGTCTATTGCAGACCAGACATGGGTAACTTCAACATGGAGAGAAAGCAATCTGTCTCCAATATTGAGAGAAATTAAAAAAGAAGGGAGGGACCATCAAGCACTCCTTTGATCCCTAATTATAGGGTAGAAACAAAGTCAACAATAAGAACAGTGTTTCAACTCAAATTTTGTTCCTTAGTTACGAGCAGAACACAAGGATGTTACACAATATTAAAGCACACTCAATTCTTCCCATCACTTTAAGCTGATGAACTTTATGTTCTCTCTTCTGTGAGACAAAAATGTGAATCCCATTGCAGTCATTTTCAGGTTTCTACTAGGTTTGTAATATTGAATCATTACTTATCCACAAAGAGTCTATGGGGAGCACCTCCTACTTCCATATCAAGTATCACTGCCTGAAGTAGGTAATTTTTACAAACTAAACTCTGTTGTCTCCTGCAACTTGACCTGCAGTAACACAGCAGAACAAGAGCAATGTCCTGCTCTTAGCCATCAATACCTACTTCTGGACAGCAGTCTTGACCCATTTGTTTTGCTCCAGCCAGCTGTCATCTTTGGAGCATCACGAAGACCCAGAGGCTAGCTGTTGCTGGGTAACAAATGACGCTCCCTTGCTACCTGGCTCAGGATTCCCTTCTGCCAGCCAATCACATGTAGACAGGACAGCTGCAATGACAACCACGCATCCGCCAGTAACATTTTGGAGCAAACCATTGACATTCTGAAACAACTGCCTAAACTGCTGTGAGGGAGCTGTGAGTGCTCACTGGAGTGTGTCTCCAAGTATCTGGTGGTCTGCTCCATTCTTCACAATATTACTTCCACGAGGGCACAGCCCTTGCCACTAGGCCTTTGCAGTTCACCTTGAAGGGAGGAAACATCTGGGTCCCATTCACTCTGGACAGGCTGTCAATGAGTTTCGCTGAGATCTCATCCCTTCATTACAGTTGCTCCACAATTTCACACTTTTAATCCAAGTACGGGCTGGTGTGCTGATAGAGTGACCATCCTACCGGTGTTAGAGAGGATGGGTTTCAAGCTCTGTGTGAAAGTCTTTTCTGAATTGGAGAAGGACTCTGACATATTCCATGACGAGTGCAGGCTTTCTGACAGGCATCCCAGTGCACTAAACATAGTTATGTATAACTCAATCTTCCTCTGTAGTCTAAATCTGTATCTAAACCCTCTGTAGTAGGACCAATGTGTGACCTTGGTCTCTGAGTTGACATCTGAGTTATCCTCTTCTCCACCCTTGCTTCCAATTGTGCGCAGTGTCTTACCACATGTAGAGCACTCTTACATCTAGCCTCCAAACGGTACATTTGGAACGAGGCTGTAAACTGGTAGCTGAGATTATAAGAATGAATGCCAGTGATTATTCATCTTCAATGTCTTCTTCCTCCACTCACTGGGAAGCCTCTGGTTCTTGGTAGAAGGATTAGAGTTTCATTGTTGTGGGAGGAGAGGGGAAGTAAATAGTGCATGCTTACAGTAACTGTCACTTAAGATGGAAGAGATTGTGAAATGTGGGAGAAGTGGGGTGAGAGAAGGAGGATTAAACATGCAGCTACCCTCAACATCAACCACTTTAGCTCCACCAATGGCCATGGCCTCAGTGAGGTACCTTCCCAGGGTAGCCAGCATTGTTTCTTCCAAGGGTGTTAAAACATGCAAGTGCATTTGTCTTCCTTTTATTTCCTCCTACTGTTGTTCCTAGCTCTACTTCTGGGTCCTTCATTTGCATGAAAGATGGGAATGTGTCAGTGAGTGGCCTGCAATATGTTTGGGTGATGTAGCAGTCATGGTTGAACAGTTGCCAATATACGTGTGCTATGAGTTGCGGGTGCGGGGCTTTCAACACTTTGAAGCTTGTGAGGATGAAATAAAGTACACCGATTTTAAGGTTGTGTACTGATTGTTTTCTGCGCTGCTTCTACATTCTAGATGTAATACTCCTGGCTTTGTCTTCTACTGTAACTTGTTCCCAGTACTTCCTAAAGCTTGGCCTGGAACTCTTGCACAGCCTGTATTAACTTTTAGGGAAAAAAACTCCAATTTCTTGCAGCCATGATGCATCTTCTCTTCAAGAGATGTAAGCTGCCGTTCTGGTTTCTGATAAATTCTCGTATGCTGCACTCTGCAGTAGGAGGGCCTTAACAGAAGAGAGGCAAAGAAATAAGGATGGTGACTACTGGCTTCTGAATGTTTGGTTGAGGAAATGGCAGAAATAGCACATTTAATGGTTTTTAAAAAAGAGAGGTTGAAAATGGGGTGGGATATTACAAGGGAGAACAGGTTATGTTGGAGTTTTTAAGGAGACGGTGATAATTGTGAGTTTGAAAGTGAGTAGCCAGTGTCTGATGTATTTGAACAATTTCTAAATATCAACTTGGAGGAGCCAGGAAGATGGAAGAGATTGTGAAATGTGGGAGAAGTGGGGTGAGAGAAGGAGGATTAAACATGTAGCTACCCTCAACATCAACCGCTTTAGCTCCACCAATGGATGTTGGGTTAATGCATAATTGCAAATTAAATTATTTTGATTTCTAATTCTGTTCACCAATTTGGAACAAAGTATATCAAGAGAGTACTTCCTGGGGAATCCTTTTCACTAAAATCAATTCTGATTGCCTTAAAAATGTCAGAAAAGAAAATGAAATTTGAACTTGTACAGTCTGTTTAAATGTTGAACCTGTGATGTTCAAGGAAACGTTTTATTAATTCTAACAACAATTCTCTGTTTAACAATGTCTAATTATTAAGCTTTGAAAATTTAATCTTATCAATTGTAATCTCATCGGGACAATCTTGAAACAGGACCCAGAAGTAGAGTTATTACAGTATCATTTGACTAACAACATGGAACAATCATTGTTCAACAACACAATGATGAATTACAGCATTGAATTATACATATTGTGATATCATTGTTTTGTCAAACACACAAGTTTCATTGTAACCAGTTACCAATGTGGGAGGTCTGCAGGAAGAGAATCAAATATTCTGAGACAGCAATTTTTGAGGAAGATTGTACTTTACCATTGTCTGTCTGGCAAATCTAATTGAATCTTAAAAGCTCCCCTCCAAGCCACTTACCATCTATTGCCATTCCTTCACTGTTGCTTGGGCAAAATCCTGGCACTCCTTCCTGAACAGCACTGTGTGTGTGTACGTACTCCACATGACGTGCATTCGTTCAAGAAGGCAGCTCACCACCTTCTCGAGGGCAGTGAGGCTGTTCAGTGAATGCTGGCCTAGCCAGGAAAGCCCACATCGCTTCAATTAATAAAATAAATTTGAGGTGGTTGAGCATAGTGGGTAAGGGGACACTTATGAATGCTATCTGCATGGGTGTTCAGAAGGCATTTCTTGTTCTTTGCAAGATTACAGGAGCAATTCTCCCAAAAAAAGTTCTAAGAGTTGAATTCACAGGAAAAATTGCGTAAATTGCGATTGTTTTTTCAGTGGGAGTTCAGACTCGAATCTCCCACACTCTGTGCAATCCAGAGGTCACTATCGTGAATATCATTAAAAGCTCGGGGGATGGGGCCTATTCACGGCAGAGTCTGACAGTTCCGGAACCCTGCGCATGTGCAGTGGCCCCGAACTGTCAGCCTCCCGATCGCTGGCCAGTCCAGGACCCGGCATTGCCCTGATCGCTGGCCTCCCTCCAAGCCCATCTGGATCCCAATACAGAGTGGCAGTAGGATCCCCCATCCCCACCAATTGCCCCCTGTCTCCTAGGCCCCGCCCCCTTGGCACTGCTGATGCCTGGTGGGCAGTGCCCAGGTGCCCCTGGTCATGGGCATTTTGCCCCTTGGGCAGTGCCGGGGTCACGGACAGGCACTGACAAGGTACCCATGCCCAGGGGGCACCACCCTTCACCACCCAGTCCCCTTGGGGGGGGGAGCTGATTAACCCCCTTCACTCTAGTGAGGTCTCCCACTGGTTCTCCGAAAGTGGGGAGCTATTCTAAAACCCGCCAGAGTGAATTTGTACTGGCAGGGTGGGAGATGCTATCAGGCCTGAAGAATTCAATCCCAGGCCCGGTAATCATATTTAAATCACATTAAAATAGATTAAAATGATTTACCTGGTGTTCCAGCTGGTTTTCTGCATGGCCCCAACTGCACCAAATATCCGGCAGTGGGAGATGCAATTGCGTCGGGAACACATGCGTGAATCCCGCAAATTGGTGCATGTACACATCTCCCGAGCCGTCAAAATAATTAACGGGCCGGAATGGGACAATAACTGCCTACAAGTTTACAATAGTAAATAAAAATTGGACTGAGTGGATTATGAACCATCACAGCTTACCCTAAAATATGCAAGTGCATTATCATCGTTCACTGGATCACAGCATGGAGGCTGATCAAACTGAGGGAAACATAATTATTTTTAAAGTTTCTATTCTCCTTAGTCACAGTGGCTAATGACATTCTGTGGAGCAGAGGCATCACAATATGCAGCTTCTACAAACAGAACTCATTTAAGACTGGAACTGCAATAGTTGCTGCTGAAAATGTGGTTATTTTTGCAACAAAATGCAGTTAGCAAAGGATACTTCAAATTGTGTGTAAAGTCAGTCCAGTCACTTCCACCAGTGACTAATTTTGATGGGTGAATTGCCCAATCTGGTTGGAAATATCAGTGCCACCCATATGCAACCTTGTTTACTTTGTTTGAATGCACATTTTCTTCAGAAGCCTTCTCAAAGTCAAAATAATGTCAGTAGATGATGAATCACTATCTTAATGACGTGATGCTTAAATTGTCAACAGTATATTTTGAAACCAACTTGAGTCTTCAGTCATGATTCTTTGCCAGGTTGGACCAGAATTATTCCTTTAAGGTTCTCAACTGTCACACAGAGAGTTGTTTTATGGATGATGGTTTCAATTTAATCTTCTTTTCTAGATACTAAACCCCTTTGTTTTCTTCTGGTTGTCACAGAGTGCAAACATTCTTCACAAGAACTCTTCAAGAAGTCAAAGCCAGGTTCATCGACCTTTCTGGCTGCAGCAAGACTTTCTTCCATGCTGAATGGCAGAGAGGAAATTTATGCCAACTGTATGGTTGTAGATCAGGTAAGGCCTGTCAAAATATTTTGGCCTATTTTCAAAGGAGGCTGAAGTTATTTCCAAATAATTTAAATAAAGCAGATGTCCATGACCTTAAGGTTATCGACACATGTATTTTTTTTTGTAACTGGAGTTAAAGTGATGAAGTTATTATAAAATAGCTCCATGATAAAAATCCCTTAAACTTCTTGCTCAGCAATTGTAGAACTGTCATTAATCCAGAATAAAGCAAAGTGAAAGAATTTCATCAATTGACCTGTGGTGGGAAAGTGGTAAAATCTGAGTTCGTGCCTGGATTATCCAGCTCCTTGACTTCTTAATCTCATAGAAGATTAAGACAGTACAGAACCCCAAGAAACTCTGCAACCCAATTGGCCAGCACCAAAAACTCTCAGCCTCATGTATCTATCCAATACCTGGGTCTCTAACTATAGCCTCTTACCACTTGTATGTTTTGCACCCTCTAACCAGGCCGTAAATTTGAGCATTTGTTGGGTTTGAATCTGGAGCAGATTATTTAAATGAGTCCCAGCTATTAGGATCATCCATGATTGTACTGAATGGCAGGGCAGGCTCAAGGGGCTGAATTGCCTTTTCCCATTCCTAGCTGTTATGCTCTTAATGTATTCTTATGGACTGACAGTATCACCATGACCCTGGCTCTACTGGGTTCTCCTCATCTTATTCCGCACACTTCCCAAACCCCAGTAAGCACCAGGGTCTATGTGTCTCTGCCAGTGCCAGTCTGTTTAATCTGTTTTGCAAAATATCTTGGTCGTTGCTGAATGGAATTTAATGAGGTAATTTTGATATTTTCGTGCCTTCACTTTGGTAAACTTGGATTGTGCTTGACATCAGGCTGGCAATTTCCATATAGGATATAAAATTATGGAGAAGTAGGAGTAGATTTTAGTATTTCTGAATTACCAGGGAACACTAGAACATTTGGCATTTTCAGGAAATACACATTTTTAGAAGCTTAGGTTTATGTGATTGTGCACTGCTTGTACTTCACTTTGTGATTTGTACTTTATTTGATGATGGTCATACTGGGTGCGTTACCTCAATTTGATGAGCTCGTTGTGACTAATGCTCTTTGTGATATTTTCCTATAAAACTGAGTACTGCTGCTATGAGAGGATGTATCAGCAACATGCAGGGACCAGTGAAGGCAATTTTTCTGTAATGTAGCAACTATTTTGAATTATGAAAGGTTTTAATGTGGTGGATAAGTGGAGAATATTTTCTGCATTTGGGGACTCATTAAAAAGACCATTAATTCAAAACCGTTACTGAAAGTGAGAAATAATTTCATTAGCTAGGAATTGATTCATGAGCGTTTTTTCCACCGGAAGCATTGAAGCAGAGACGATAATGTTTTATAAGGAGAAAACAGATATTGCAGTATTGCAGTAGAAAGAATTTCATTGCTAGAGGGATGCAGTAAGGCAATGGGATTAGTTTTGGACTGCTCTGGGCAACCTAAATTACAGTGGACCTTAGTTACTGTGAACCTACAATTCTGTGGTTAATAAAATTGTTTATTGCTCACAGCCTTTGTGATGGAATATATGACGTTTAACTGTAAAATATAAGTCGTTCAAAATTGCGTGAGCTTCTTGCTTTCTGTCTGAACCAAGTGGCACTCCTGCATTCTTGAATAAGACCCTGAGAATGACAGGATGTGACCATAGAATAATCAAATTTGAATCGGAATATATTTAGCAAATAAAGTGTGTTATGTGGTACTGCACTGCACCTTCAGTCCTACTGCAGTTAATGAAATATGTTCTTCTTCATAGGTGGATGAGAATGGTATAAACTATAATAGTAATAATATTACTATTGGAAATACCAGCACCACTAATGCACTGTGCAGAAATTCATCTGAGGACCAACTTTGCCAGACTTATAATACCTCTCGATCTATGGAACCCAAAACATCTGCATCAGTAGAGGATAATATACCCAGGAAGCACACAAGTGAATATCCTGAGGACCAAATAGACACTCCCATTCAGAAGGAAGATCAAGATGATTTTGAGGAACAAATTTCTGATTTATCTTCGCCTGATAATATTTTATGCCATTCCTTAGTCCTATCTCAACACCATGGTTGTGTCAAAGCAGAAAGTCCTTCCACAAGCATTAACAGTAAGCAAAGGTATGTTATTTTAGATTATTGATAAATTTGATTTCAAATACATTATTGTTGGCCATTTCTAAAATTCGGTGATCCAATTACGTTTCAGGAATGCCGAACATTATTAGTGGAGTGGGTTTAGATTCTGTTGCTATTCATGCATTTTGCCACAATTGCGTGTCATGGAAAAGATGGTAATGTGAGGAAATGGTTAAAAAAAAAGAGGAATCCTAAGAGTGATGATTGTAGACAGCAGTAATATAAAAATTGCTTGTCAACTTTCAGTAACTTCTCGCTGTCTGTCTTTGACTTAATTCCATTTGCTTCTATTGTTTTCTTTGATTATCTCCCTAGCTCTATTCTTTTTCTGTGAACAGTTTTAAATAAAAATATTTACCGTCATAAAGGATTTTTAAAAGTTTAATATCTTATGGAGATCCTAGTGCTCAGATAAGTTTCTTTGTTCCCATTTAATATTAGGATATTGTTCTGAATCGCACCTCAGTACCACACCACTTAAGAGGTCGGGAAGGGAGTGAGGTAAAACCAGAAAGATATTTAAGCAGACAATGAGATAACCAGAATCGTAGAATCCCTACAGTGCAGAAAGAAGCTATTTGGTCCATTGAGCCTACACCGACAACAATCCCACCCAGACCCTATCCGTGTCACCTCACATATTTACTCTGCTAATCATTACATTCTGCATGCCATCCTTTCCGTCTCTATATACATTATGCTTTGTCTATATAGTGCACAAGAAACAATACTTTGCATGTATACTAATACATGTAACAATGATAAATCAAATAAAATCAAAAGACCTCCCTGACACTAAGGGGCAATTTGGCATGTCCAATAAGAACATAAGAACCCACACAGACACAGGAAGAACATGCAAATTCCGCACAGACAGTCACCCAAGGCTGGAATCGAACCTGGGTCCCTGGCACTGTGAGGCAGCAGTGCTAACCACGGTGCCGCCCTAAAGATTGTGCACTTAATCAAGGAAATTATTGTAACAAAAATGCAAAAATGTTTGTAACATTAATTTCTATGTGGAAGTTGAACAAATGCAAAGGGTAAGACACACTGTACCTAATCTAGGGGCAATTTTAACTGTCAATGAATTTCCATTGGGGAAATATTTTTTAAATTCATTTACGAGACATGGGCACCGATGTCTGCATCAGCATTTATTGCCCAGCCCTAGTTTCCCTTTGGAAGGTGGTGGTGAGCTGCCTTCTTGAACTACTGCAGTCCCTGAGGTGTAGATACACCTACAGTGCTGATAGAAAGGGAGTTCCAGGATTTTGACTCAGCGACAGTAAAGGAATGGCATTACATTTCCAAGCCAGGATAGTGAGTGACTTGGAGGGGAACATCCAGGTGGTGCTGTTCCCAGGTATCTGCTGCTCTTGTCCTTCTACATAGTAGTGGTCATGGGTTTGGAAGGTGCTGCTTAAGGAACCTTGGTAAGTTCCTGCAGTGCATCCTGCAGATAGTACGCATAGCTGCTACTACTCGTCAGTGGTGGAGGGATTGAATGTTTGTGGAAGGGGTAATAATCAAGCAAGCTGCATTCTCCTGGATGATGTTGAATTGCTTGAGTGTTTTTGGAACTGCAATCATCCAGGCAAGTGGAGAGTATTCTGTTACACTCCTGACCTGTTTTTATAACAGATTGACCACTTGAGGCAATTTAACATTGCTGAATGGGTTTCATGAATAAATGTCTGTTTTCAAAATTACCTTGTTGAGTTAATTTAGTCTCCCATTCAATCATAGCATTAGGAGGCTATAATCTTTTGAATTACCTGAGCTCATTAACATATGATGGTCCACTTTCCAGCTGGGAAAATAGGAAATAGGCAGGAATTGAATGCCAGTCCTGAAAAACTGAGTTGGTTTGTGTATTAAGTGTTAGGAAGACATTCAAGGGGGTTACAGGGAATTGGGGTTGGCAGCTTGTTGTAGGGAAATGGCGGGGGGTGGCAGGAGGTGGTGCAAAGAGAGCAGAGGCAGTGGAGACCTGTGAGAGCACAGGCAGCGGAGGCCTGTGAGAGAACTCCTAGCCCCATACAGTATTTTTAATGTTTATTTATTAGTGTCACAAGTGGGCTTACATTAATACTGCAACTAAATTACTGTGAAAATCCCCTAGCAGCCACACTCCATCAACACCTGTTTGGAGAATTTTGCATGGCCAGTGCACCTAACAAGCATGTCCTTCGGACTGTGGGAGGAAACTAGAGCACCCATAAAGGAAAGTAAAAAATTGCTTGGACACCCAATTCCTTGGTACCTTAACACTGATCTGGCAGAAAAGCAGTAGCTGATGCTGCACTCAGACCAAAGTTAAAATCATAGTTTCCACTCAGTTAAAAAATGATTTGTTCAAGCTTTGTGTAATAATCTAATTATACCAGGCAGTGAGAAGATCTTTGACTTAGAGCTGAAGTTTTATCATTGAGGCAGGAAGTCTGGGTTGCAAAATTTCCTGACTCTGCATACATGTCTCCTTTAAAAGGGTCTCTGCCTACAGGAGCCAGATGAAGGGAGTTAGGAGAAGGCAGACGAATGTTGAGGCAGACTGGTTAAAAGGCCCACCTCAGACCTTTCACACTTCATTGTATAAAAGGCTGTTAGGCCCTCTAACCCTCACCCCCCATACCATCGTCATACCACTCCATGTCCCCTCATACTTCCATGTCTCGTCATAGCCACATGCTATCGCACGTGCCCATGTCACTTCAATAGCCACTCACCCATTATCCTCAATGGGTAAAGCTCAGGAGCCATGTGGAGGTGAAAAATATTTAAACTTCTAACAATATAAATAATATCTAAATAATATGCTAAATATTCTAAATAATATCTAAATGGATACAGAATTGGCTTCTTAACAGAAGCCAGACGGTGGTAATAGAGAATTGTTTTTTGAACTGGAGGCCTGTGACCAGCGGTGTGCCTCAAGAATCAGTGCTGGGTCCACTGTTATTTGTCATTTATATTACTGATTTGGATGAGAATATAAAAGGCATGGTTAGTAAGTTTGCAGATGACACTAAGAATGGTGGCATAGTGGACAGTGAAGAAAATTATCTCCAATTGCAATGGGATCTTGATCAATTGGGCCAGTGGGCTGACGAATGGCAGATGGAGTTTCATTTAGACAAATGTGAGATGATGCATTTTGGTAGATTGAACCAAGGCAAGACTTACTCAGTTAATGGTAGGCACTGGGGAGAGTTACAGAACAAAGAGATCTAGGGGTACATGTTCATAGCTCCTTGAAAGTGGAGTCACAGGTGGACAGAGTGGTGAATAAGACACTCGGCATTCTTGGTTTCATCAGTCAGAACATTGAATACAGAAGTTGGGACATCTTGTTGAAGTTGTACAAGACATTGGTAAGGCCACACTTGGAATACTATATGCAATTCTGGTCACCCTATTATAGAAAGGATATTAAACTAGAAAGAGTGCAGAAAAGATTTACTAGGATGCTACTGGGACTTGATGGATTGAGTTATAAGGAGAGGGTGAATAGACTGGGACATTTTTCTCTGGATCGTAGGAGGCTGAGGGGGTGACCTTATAGAGGTCTGTAAAATAATGAGAGGCATAGATCAGATAGATAGCTAGTATCTTTTCCCAAAGTTAGGGGAGTCTAAAACTAGAGAACATAGGCATAAGGTGAGAGGGGAGAGATACAAAAGTGTCCAGAGGGGCACTTTTTTTATGCACAGGGTGGTGAGTGTCTAGAACAAGCTGCCAGAGGTAGTAGTAGAGTCAGGTATAATTTTATCTTTTAAAAAGCAATTAGATAGTTTTACATGGGTACAATAGGTATAGAGGGTTATGGACCAAATGCAAGCGATTGGGATTAGCTTAGGGGTTTTTAAAAAAATGGCGGCATGGACAAGTTGGGCCAAAGGACCTGTTTCCATGCTGTAAACCTCTATGACTATGACTGTAACCTCAGAGAGTTTTCACACAGACACATTGGTTATGGACAACAGATATTTATTCATGAAAGAGCCAGTGGATGTGGTGTTTCATGATTTTTAGAAGGCGTTTGATAAGGTGCCGCACAAGAGGTTATTACAGAAGGTCAGGAGACATGGAGTTGGGGGTAGGGTGTTAGCGTGGATAGGGGATTGGCTGTCAAATAGGAGGCAGAGAGTGGGGGTCAATGGGTGCTATTCGGATTGGCGGTTGGTGACTAGTGGAGTGCCCCAGGGGTCGGCGCTGGGGCCTCAGCTATTTACCATTTATATAGATGATCTGGAGGAGGGAACCGAGTGTATGGTGTCGAAATTTGCTGATGACACCAAGATTGGTGGAACGGCAAATTGTGCGGAGGGCGTGGAAAGTCTGCAGAAGGATCTAGATAGGCTGGGCGAATGGGACAGGAACTGGCAAATGGAATTTAATGTTGGCAAGTTTAAAGTTGTCCACTTTGGTAGGAATAATGGTAGGAAGGATTATTACTTACATGGCGAAAAACTGCAGCATGCAACGGTGCAGAGGGACCTCGGGGTCCTTGTGCGTGAGTCGCAAAAACCCAGCTTGCAGGTGCAGCAGGTGGTCAGGAAGGCCAATGGAATGCTGGCCTTCATAGCGAGGGGGATTGAATATAAAAGTAGGGAGGTCTTGCTGCAACTGTACAGGGCACTGGTGAGGCCGCAGCTGGAGTACTGTGTGCAGTTTTGGTCGCCGCACTTACGCAAGGATATTTTGGCCTTGGAGGGAGTGCAGAGGAGGTTTACTAGGCTGATACCGGAGTTGAGGGGGTTGACCTATGAGGAGAGGTTGAATAAACTAGGCTTGTACTTGTTAGAGTTTAGAAGAATGAGGGGAGATCTCATTGAGACATATAAGATGATGAATGGGATGGATAGGACAGAGGTGGAGAGGCTCTTCCCGCTCAGAAAGGACAGTAGGACTAGAGGGCACAGCCTCAAGATAAAGGGGGGGCGGTTTAGAACGGAGTTGAGGAGGAACTTCTTCACTCAAAGGGTGGTGAATCTCTGGAATTCTCTGCCCGTTGAAGTGGTGGAGGCTGCCTCACTAAATATATTTCTGACGCGGGTTGATAGGTTTTTGATAGGCAAGGGGATTAAGGGTTATGGGGAGAAGGTGGGAAAGTGGCACTGAGCCACGACAGATCAGCCATGATCGTATTGAATGGCGGGGCAGGCTCGAAGGGCTAGATGGCCTACTCCTGCTCCTAGTTCTTATGTTCTTATGTTAAACCCATTCAGAAATACTAAATTGCCTTAAATGGTCAATCTATTGTTAAAGCAAACAAGCTTCTATTTACTATGCATATCAATGATAGCTATTCCATCAATAGCCTCAACCATCAATCAAAATGTAAATTTACCCCTTAACTGCTGAGATAAGTGCATTTGTAGCTTTTGAAACTCAGCCACACATTCTCAATGGGATTCGCTGTAATAAGAACATAAGAAATAGGAGCAGGAGTAGGCCATCTAGCCCTTCGAGCCTGCCCCACCATTCAATAAGATCATGGCTGATCTGAAGTGGATCAGTTCCACTTTCCCGCTTTCTCCCCATAACCCTTAATTCCCTTGTCTATCAGAAATCTATCTACCTGTGACTGAAATATATCCAAAGAGGTAGCCTCCACCCCTTCAATGGGCACAGAATTCCAGAGATTCACCACCCTTTGAGTGAAGAAGTTCCCCCTCAACTCCGTTCTAAACTGCACCTCCCCCCTTATTTTGAGGCTGTGCCCTCTAGTTCTGTTTTCCTTTCTAAGTGGAAAGAATCTCTCTACCTCTACCCTATCTAGCCCTTTCATTATCTTGTAAGTCTCTATAAGATCCCCCCTCAGCCTTCTAAACTCCAACGAGTACAGGTCCAGTCTATTTAATCTCTCCTCGTAAACTAACCCCCTCATCTCTGGTATCAGCCTGGTGGGCCTTCTCTATACCCCCTCCAAGGCCAATATGTTCTTTCACAGATAAGGGGTCCAAAACTGCACACAGTATTCCAGATGCGGCCTCAACAGTGCCTTGTACAGTTGCATCAAGACCTCCCTGCTTTTATATTCTATCCCCCTTGCTATAAAGGCCAACATTCCACTCGCCTTCTTGATCATCTGCTGCACCTGCAGACTGAGTTTTTGTGATTTGTGCACAAGGACCCCCAGATCCCCTCAGTCTGATGACACTCCATGGGAAATATCAATATGGAAACTGCAAGAACAGTTGGCTTTCTTTATAATTTACATCAGGTGTCCTTTAAATTACTACACTCCAACAATAGGAATCTTCTTTTATTCTTCACCTGAAAGTTGTAACCTGTTTTCTCATATTTAAAGGGCAGGGGTTTTAAATAACTTCAGATCACTTAAACAGAGTTTATCCACAATCCGGGAGCATTCTCCATTAATATGTGACTCCCACATTGTGGGTTAAAGCCCTATGAATAACAAAACATGGTGTGTTTGAACTCAACTCTAATTTCAAATGGCCTCACTGAGTTTGGGTTTTTCACCCGTGTGATTCACATCTCAGCCCTTCCCCCGTCATCAAAAATGGAATCTGCTAGAATTAGAGGGCAGCAGCTCTGCATCTAAGGTCTTCAGAATAAACATGTCATCATTTCTAATATTCCCTCTTTGCTGTCAGTTTATGTCTCATTATGCACCCATAAGGCACCTTGAAACACATTCCTATTTCAAATTAAGAATTAAATTATTCTAGCACCCCTTGCTGCTCCCCCCCATTCTACTTTCCATAAACCTAAACACATGCAAAACTCTGCCTGTGTCTTAACTCACAGCAGGGCCTGTTCCCTTATCACTCCTGTGTTCCCTGAGCTACAGTTGGATCCTGGTTAAGTAGTGTCGTGATTATAAAATTCTCATCTTTGTTTTCAAATCCCTCTATAGACTTGCCTGTCTTTAACTCCACAACCTGTTCCGGTCTGACAACCTTCTGAGATATCTGCATGCCTCTAACTCTGGGCTCCTGTACATTCCCAGTTATGATTGCTCCACTAGTGGTGGCCGTGCTTTCAGTTGCCTCGGCGTCTAGCCCCAGGACTCCTTCCCTACACCCTTTGACCTCACTTTCCTCATTACAGACACTTTTTTAAAAAATCTACCTCGTTGACCATACTTTTGGTAAAGTGACCTTGTATCTCGTTATGCAGTGTCTTGCTTTGCTTCATGGAGTTCCTGTGACGCCCTTTGAGATGTTTCATTACATTAAAGATGCTATATAAACATAAGCAGCTGGTGTTATTGCTAAATATGCTTTCTAAATGCAAGCTGTTCCTAGAAGCAGCTGAAAGGTTTACTCTGTTGTACAGATGATCCTAAGTACTGACTGAATATGTTAACATAGGTGAAATGTCAGAAGCTAATGGACTAGATGATCTTGAAAAGTTAGCATTGTAATGTCTTGAAGTATTCTGTGGAGGACCTGCGGGGCAGGCTCAAAGGGCTACATGGCCTACTCCTGCTCCTATTTCTTATGTTCTTATGACGTGAGGTTATTACCCCCAACTGGAGGATGAAAATTGTAACTGGCTAGATTACTTTTTGAATAATCAGTTCATTAAGTTAGGCATAGAAACACAGAAAATAGGAGCAAGAGCAGGCCATTTGAACCCTTTTTCATAGAGAGCAGCGATTGTAATGTCTGTTTACCCTGATCCAGGCCCTGTTGAGGCGGATAGTAGGCAGACTTGGTGCTGTTAGTCAGTACAATTGACAGTTGAATCCTACCCCCCATATTAATGGTTCTGGAAAGGGACATCCAATCTTATAATAAGATTAGTCCACAGAGTGAGCAGTGGGGGGAAGGCACAGATTTTTACTTGGCACAATACCTTGCCTTTTGGTTTTAGAACATAAGAACATAAGAAATAGGAGCAGGAGTAGGCCATCTAGCCCTTCGAGCCTGCCCCCCCCATTCAATAAGATCATGGCTGATCTGTCGCGGCTCAGTTCCACATTCCCGCCCTCTCTCCATAACCCTTAATCCCCTCTCTTATCAAAAACCCATCAACCCGCGTCTTAAAAATATTTAGCGAGGCAGCCTCCACCACTTCAACGGGCAGAGAATTCCAGAGATTCACCACCCTTTGAGTGAAGAAGTTCCTCCTCAACTCCGTTCTAAACCGCGCCCCCTTTATCTTGAGGCTGTGCCCCCTAGTCCTACTGTCTTTTTTGAGCGGGAAGAGTCTCTCCACCTCTATCCTATCCATCCCATTCATCATCTTATACGTCTCAATGAGATCTCCCCTCATTCTTCTAAACTCTAACGAGTACAAGCCCAGTTTATTCAGCCTCTCCTCATAGCTCAACCCCCTCAACTCCGGTATCAGCCTAGTAAACCTCCTCTGCACTCCCTCCAAGGCCAAAATATCTTTGCACAGGTGCAGCGCCCAAAACTGCACACAGTACTCCAGCTGCAGCCTCACCAATGCCCTATACAGCTGCAGCAAGACCTCCCTACTTTTATATTCAATCCCCCTCGCTATGAAGGCCAGCATCCCATTCGCCTTCCTGACCACCTGCTGCACCTGCAAGCTGGGTTTTTGCGACTCATGTACAAGGACCCCGAGGTCCCTCTGCACCGCCACCTGCTGCAGTTTTTCGCCCCGTAAGTAATAGTCCTTCCTACCATTATTCCTACCAAAGTGGACCACCTCACACTTGCCAACATTAAATTCCATTTGCCATTTCCTGTCCCATTCGCCCAGCCTATCTAGATCCTTCTGCAGACTCTCCACACCCTCCGCACAATTTGCCGTTCCCCCAATCTTGGTGTCATCAGCAAATTTCGACACCATACACTCGGTTCCCTCCTCCAGATCATCTATATAAATGGTAAAAAGCTGAGGCCCCAGCACCGACCCCTGGGGCACTCCACTAGTCACCATCCGCCAATCCGAATAGCACCCGTTGACCCCCACTCTCTGCCTCCTATTTGACAACCAATCCTCTATCCACGCTAACACCCTACCCCCAACTCCATGTCACTCGACCTTCTGCAATAACCTCTTGTGAGGTACTTTGTCAAACGCCTTCTGAAAATCTAGAAAGACCACATCCACCGGCTCTCCTCTATCCACCGCCCTAGACACATCCTCATAGAACTCCAGTAAATTTGTCAGACACGACTTCCCTTTAATGAAACCGTGCTGCGTCTGCTCTATCAAGCAATTCCCTTCAAGCTGCCTGGCAATTTCCTCCTTAATGACAGATTCTAACATTTTACCTACCACAGACATTAAACTAACCGGCCTATAATTCCCCGCCTTTTGCCTGGCACCCTTCTTAAACAACGGCGTAACATTAGCCGTTTTCCAATCTTCTGGCACTTCCCTGGAATCCAGCGACGTCTGGAAAATAACCACCAAGGCATCCACTATCACCTCCGCCATTTCTTTCAGAACCCTCGGATGCATTCCATCCGGTCCTGGGGACTTGTCCACAATCAGCCCCTCCAGTCTGTCGAGCACCGCCTCTCTAGTAACAGTAATGTCATTAAGACCCTCCAGTCCTACCACCTTTCCATCGCTAACACCCGGCAAATTATTCACGTCCTCCTCCGTGAAGACAGAAACAGAAAAGTTATTCAATACCTTAGCCATATCCCCATCCCCTACCACTAGGTCCCCTTTCTCATCCTCTAAAGGACCAACGTTCACCCTAGCCAGCCTCTTTTTATATATTTATAAAAACTCTTGCTATCCTTTTTTATATTAAGCGCTAGCCCAGCTTCATAGTTTCTCCTACCCTTCTTTATCAACTTCTTTGTCAATCTTTGTTGACATTTAAACCTCTCCCAATCCTCTTCTCGCCCACTACTCTTAGCTACTCTAAACGCCTCCGCTTTTAATTTAACACTTTCCTTCACCTCCTTCGTTATCCACGGCTTATTACCTTTCCTCCTACGGTCCTTTTTGACCATCGGAATAAATTTCTGCTGAGCACCAAGAAAGATCTCCTTCAAGATCCTCCACTGCTCCTCAGCAGACCCTCCCTCCAACGCGCTCCCCCAGTCCACATTCGCCAATTCTTCTCTCATCCTGCCGTACTCCCCTCTATTCAAACAAAGTACGTGTGTCCGGGAACCCACTTTCTCCTCCTCCATCTGCACCAGAAACTCCACCATACAATGATCGCTCTCCCCAAGAGGATCCTTCACCGCAAGGTCTCTCTCTACCAGCACCACCACCTGGCTATTCAGTTTGCTGCTTTACTTACATAAATGACAGCAGCTGGTGCAATTACAAGTAACAATTGGTTATCAAGTGTTTTGAAATGTGTTGGATGTGAAGAAGTGTTGGATGGAGAACTCAATTTCCAAGTATTAAATTCATACTCATTCTCTCTCTCTCTCTGTCTCTCAGTACTCTCTGATACTTTCTTTTCCGCCATTCCACCATCAGGCCAGTAGGTTCTTGGGATGAGCACAGCTTGAATGAAGGGAGAAAGTCATTCTTCTGGATCTTAGTAAAGGCTGTATTTTTCCATTACCGTTTCTCTCCCTCAGCCATTGAAGGACAAGATGAGACACACATCATTCTTCTGCATGTCATTAGACTAGGTTACCATATTCTCTTGTTTGTCTGCTCATGTCTTGAACTGAATTTAGAGGGGAAGATCTTATCCTCTTATTGAGGAAATCTTGTCTGGCATGATGAGGGATGAATGGAGAAAACGAATGTTTCCAGGATAGAAAAAAATTCCATTCTGCTCATGTAAAAATTAATTTTTCCGAGTCATCCTGGTGATCCTTGAATCCCAATCCCTGATGTTAAAGACCTTCTTGCTTGGAGTAATTCATCCAAGATACCTTTCTTGGAAACAGTTTCTTTCTGATGTGATGTGGTGAGGTACAGCAGAAGTATGCTTGGAATTTCAAATGTGACAGCACATTCAGAACTCAATCAACAGAAATTAGTTAGAGAAGCTTTGAAAGAGCTGCCTGGTGGATTTAGCTCCAAAGTATGATTGGAATTTGAAGTTCAACAGCATTTTCACACTTGAGTCACCAAACTTATTTCTTAAAAACAATTGCTCCCTGAACCTTTCCAAGCCAAAGCAGAATGTGAGAGTCAAGACTTGGTCTTGTATTCTCTAATACCATCAGAGCTGCCCTTCAAAAAATTGATTTTTAAAGGTTTTAAATATAGTTATCCTGATATCTGGCATTTCAGAGAACAAAAACAAATCAATGGATAATATCCATTAACTGAGTTGGGGGAGAAGGAGACTATACACTAAGGCATCAAATTTAATAGACTATATGGCAGCAGAGAACAGGAAAACATTCATTTTTAAACAAAAGATTGATCCAATATTGCACATGTACTTTTTCACTGGTGACTATCATATTGGAAAATAAATATTTTAGCAGCTCA
The DNA here is from genome assembly GCF_965287045.1 of Carcharhinus amblyrhynchos. Lineage (NCBI taxonomy): Eukaryota > Metazoa > Chordata > Chondrichthyes > Carcharhiniformes > Carcharhinidae > Carcharhinus > Carcharhinus amblyrhynchos. The sequence goes on from NC_137328.1 coordinate 97,369,202, forward strand.
GTTCAACCTTGTGTTCAAAGGCTTTTCACCGATGAATTAAATCAAGCTAAAACATCCAGCAAAGAGGCTTGCTGATCCACACCAATAATTAGATTGGTCTTCTCTGTCGAAAGGCATATTGCACTCTACTCCAATTCTCATTTTCAATTGGCCACAAGGATAAATATTATCACTGATGATTAATTACCATCAGTCAACTCCGATTTCTGATTTCCCATTTCAAAATATCCAGGCCTTTACCTGTAGTGTATTGTGAGTGTGCTTCTGGGAGTAGAACACGGGATGAAGGTCTGCTTGGAAAAGGGTAAAAGCATCATTAATATTAAATTAATTTTGACATGTTATACTAATCTATGGCATATTCCTGTGATGCCCTCCTACTGTTGCCTGCACAAGACTAACATTGCAATCAGTGTTGTTCCATGCAGTCAGCATTTAAAGAGATATCAACAATTAAATATTAGAATCATGGAAATTTACTGCACAGGAGGCACTGCATGAAGTCCCTTGCTCCTGATAACACCCTGGTAATGCGCCCTAAGGCCTTTAGATCGTCCTTGAAGTGAGGTGTCTATAATTTTCCATCTGAGGCCTTACCCAAACAATAAAGAACAAATAAGTACAGCACAGGAACAGGCCTTTCAGCTCTCCAAGCCCATGCCGATCATGATGCCGTAACTAAACTAACAGAAATCTTGTGCTCTTTCTCAGACCATATCCCTCTATTCCCTCCCCATTCATGTACTCATCCAGATGCCTCTTAAATGTTGCTAATGTGCCTTCTTCCACCACCTCCTCTGGAGGCAGGTTCCAGGCACCCACCACTCTCTGTGTGAAAAGTCTCCCCTGTACATCACCCTTAAACTTACCCTTGAATCTGAGCCCCCTTGTAATTGACAATTCCACCTAGAGAAAAAATTATGCCTCTCATAATTTTGTAGACCTTTACCAGGTCTCCTGTCAGCCTACATCTTTCAAATGAGAAACAATCCTAATTTATTCAACCACCCATCCTAGCCAACACCCTTAAGACCAGGCAACATCCTGGTGAACCTTCTTTGCACTTTCTCAAAATCTTCCACATCGTTCTGGTGGTATGGTGAGCAGAACTGCACGCAGCACTCCAAGTGCAGCCTAACCAAGGTTTTATATAGCTGCAAATGATACATAAATTTCTAGAGAATGATCTCTTTGCTTCTAAGTTCTATTCCTTTATTTATAAACCAAAATTATTCATATTATTTTTCAACCACCTTATCACCTTCCTACGCAATCTTTAAAGATTTGTTTCAATGGATAGTAAGTTGTGTTTGCTCATCGAGGTTTTATACATCATACCATTTATAAAATAGTGTCTATTCATATTAGTCCTCCCAAAGATCATCAATTCACAGTTGAACTCTGTCTGCCATGTTTCTCATCATTTCATCCATTTTGAAGCTGAAAAACTCTACATGTCACTATCTCCTACTTTGCCAGATTTTGTGTTAGTTGCACACGTTACCATGTTACTTTTAAAATCTGGGTCTCTGTCATAAAAGAAAGAGTATTGGACCTAAAATTAGTCCTTGGGAACATCACTGCAAATCACATCACAGTCTGAAAACATCCATCCAGTATTCGCCTCCTGTTGCTTAGCCAATTTTGTGCCCGTAATGCCACTTTGTCTTAATTCCATTGGGGGTTTGCATCCTTTTAGTAAGCCTCCTGTGTGGCACTTGTTCAATGCCTTCTGAAAGTTCAGTGGATACATCTACTGCGCTACCTTGATCTCAAGTCAGATCCTGGAGTGAACCCTGGCTTGATAGATCCTAACATTTTTAAAGAAATTGCAGAGTAAAGTTACAGAATAAATTTACCTTTTAACTGATTAACTTTTAATACAAAGCATAAAATATTTATCAAAACAAGAAGAATGAATTATGTAATACACCAGACAAAAAGGTTGGCAAGATCTCAATACAAACACGAGAAGACAATTCAAATTCCCACCTTTTGTTAACCCCAGCAATAGTTTTACAGACACACAAACCAGTGAAGAGTTACCATTAGCTTGACACATAGGCTTTTCGCTTGGGTCAAGCACAAATGCAAAGTGTTTTCTCTTGGCAAATTCCTGAGCATTTGCTGGAAGTTTCTTGGCTAACTTGTATCCCTTCCTGCGACACCCAAAATCCGCACATTAAACACACTATTTCCTGAACTGCATAGCAAACAAGTAAGTTCCCTAAACTCGGTTTTCCAGTAGCCTCTCCATTAAACTGATCACTTTGCTGAGCTCTATTACTAACTATTCAGTTAGCAACTGTCCTGCTAGCCTTTCAGTTCTTTTCTTCTTAGAGAGCCTTAAAATCCCTGTCTTTTCTCTGCACATGCACTCAACTCTCCCGCTCAATTGCTGTGTTTTCTGTATGTGTGTCACTGGATCACTGTCAGTAGGCAGCAGTAAATCTTTTCTACTTTTTTTTTCAGAATAACTCACTTTCAACGTCTTTAATTCATATTTTTTTAACTTAAGAGGTTGTAAAAGCTCATTAAAAATTTATATATATGAACAAACCTAAAAGGCCTGAAATCTTTTAGTCACAAGTCTAAACATGCTCGAGATACCGAGGTTTATAAACAAAACATAAACTAAACTGCGACTATTTTTACCTTTCTCAACATGCAAATGTATTTATAAATTGAACTTAAAATTATATATTGTTCATAACATACCTCATTAAAGAAACTTATATATTAGTCAGACATGTCTCTCATTAATCTATCTCCTTGATTAATCCATAACTTTCCAAATTAAAATTTATTTGTTCCTGATAACTACTTCCTGTAACTTCCCCACCATTGATGTTGAGCTGGTTTATCTTACATAGAAACATAGAAAATAGAAGCTGGAGTAGGCCATTCGGCCCTTCGAGCCTGCACCGCCATTCATTTTAATCATTCTCTTTGTTGCCCTTTCTTGAATGTGATATAACATTAGCCACCCATCAGTCCTTGAGCACAACTCTTGCTCCAATGAGGACTGAAAGATTATGACAAATGCTTTTGCTGTTTCTAGTTTTGCTTCCTTCAGCAAGTTAATATGTATTCCATCTGGACCAAGCAACTTACCAATATTTGGTAATGCCACCCTTTTTAATATCTCCTCTCTGTCTATTACTGTCCCACCCATAAGGTCACTCTCCTCTTTTAGGGTAACCTTTATATCACCTGGTTACTTTGTGGAGACAGATGCAAAGTACTCATTTAATGTAAAATAAAACAGAAAATACTGAATAAATTGAGCAGGTTTTAGAAGAATGAGGGGAGATCTCATTGAGACGTATAAGATGATGAATGGGATGGATAGGATAGAGGTGGAGAGACTCTTCCCGCTCAAAAAAGACAGTAGGACTAGGGGGCACAGCCTCAAGATAAAGGGGAGGCGGTTTAGAACGGAGTTGAGGAGGAACTTCTTCACTCAAAGGGTGGTGAATCTCTGGAATTCTCTGCCCGTTGAAGTGGTGGAGGCTGCCTCGCTAAATATTTTTAAGAAGCAGGTTGATGGGTTTTTGATAAGAGAGGGGATTAAGGGTTATGGGGAGAGGGCGGGAAAGTGGAACTGAGCCACAACAGATCAGCCATGATCTTATTGAATGGCGGGGCAGGCTCGAAGGGCTAGATGGCCTACTCCTGCTCCTATTTCTTATGTTCTTATGTTCTTATGTTCTTAATTGAAACCCACTTAACTCACTTAGTATTTAACCCATGTCATCTACATGAAGATTTCCTTTTGTGTCCTTAATAGGCCAAATATTTTCTCCTAAGCTTGCACCTAGTGATAAAAATTTATTAAATTTTTAATGTTCAGTTTAATGTTGCCTGCTAATCTTTCCTCATAATCTGTTTCTGCCTCCTGTATTAACATTTTTTATTCCCTTTGGTATTTGCCTTAAACTGATTGAATTTTGAACCTGACTTTTCTCATAAGCCTTCTTTTTTGTTTTATTTTAATTTTTATTACTTTTGTCATCTAATGGACATTGCCTCTGGATGTTCTACCCTTTCCCTTCAAAGGAACATGCCTAGTTGGTGCTATCTCTTTCCCTGAATGTCCTTCATTGCTCCATCAGTGCTTTACATTGCAATTGCCTTCTCCAATCTACCTGTGCTAGGACCTTTATTTCATTCCAATTCTCTTCTTGCAACGAGTGGTGCACTAAGGCAGACTTTCGCCTATTGCCATGACCAGTAACTCCCGGAACAGATCACTAGTCTGCTGCCAGTGACATATAGCTTGAGGGGCACCAATCCACATCAAACTGACCTTGGGCGGGATTTTCTAGCTGTGCTCACCCCACGACCGGAAAATCCAGTTCGAGGTCAACGGATCTTTGCAAGGTCCATGTCCCATTCACTATGATTCCTGTGGCAGGTGGGATGAGAAAATTCTGCTCCACGTGTCTCTCCCACTCTTACTACCAATTATGGGCCTTATCTGCTGCATTGTCACTTGATGGCAATATCCACCATCCCTGCTGCATAATACATTCACATGTGTATCCTTTGCCAGTTCTTTAAATTTGAATTTGAAATGGATTTGGGGTGGGTCCTGACACAAAGGCAGAAGTTGCACTCATGTACAGTTCTGCTGTCAGGACTCAGATGCCCCTATTTAAATTCTGTCATATGTGATAGAATTGAAGGGGTATAGATGTTTGGGAATAAGTGTCCATAGAATCCCTACAGTGCAGAAGGAGGTCATTTAGCCCATTGAGTCTGCACCAACTCTGACAGAGTATCTTGTCCTCTCCCCACCCTATTCCCATAATCCCACATACTTACCATGGCTAATCCATCTAACCCGCTCACCTTTGGACACTAAGGGGCAATTTTACAACGGCCAGTCCACCTAACCTGCACATCTGTGGGAGGAAACCAAAGCAGCCGGAGGAAACCCATCCAGGGAGAGGGTGGAGAGAATGTGCAAACTCCATACAGTGACCCAAGGCCAGAACTGAGCATGGGTCCTTGCCGCTGTGAGGCAGCAGTGCCACCGAAGTAGTGCCCTTTTTTTTCCTTCTCCAGTGTTGTGTCGGTTGCTAAGCAGAAAGTGCCTGGTCGTAAATACTTGTTCCAGTGCTTTTCAAATAGAAAAACAGAAAATAATTGTCTAGGTTAAGAAAAGACAGTTTGACATTTTGGGTGTGCAGGCTGTCATTCTAGCATTTATGTTTAGATTTCCAGCATTTCCATTTTTCTCACTCTTAGTATCATTTGTGCAATTATAGTTGATCATTGAAAGTTTTATGAAATGTTTCTTAGATTAGACTGTACAGATGATGGAGAACTGTTAAATAAAATGTTGTTGCCTAAGCAAAATATTGAATGAAAATGATTAAAGATGCGTGTTGTGTATTCAAATTCATCATTGGCCACCATTTGCTCTGTCATTAAGAACTGTCAACAAAGATTCACTGACTCATGAAGTTAGATACGATAAAAGGATAGAACAGTCATCTAAAGGGATATTGTCTGTAATTGGCAAAGCATCTTCTTGAGCTAAGATGAGTATTCTCTGTGATTAGTATTGAATAATGAATATGCTGTATTATTACATTTCACTGATTGCTTTTGCAGCTTCAGTTTCGATGGTATTGACGCAGACAGTGAAGGAGAAGAGGTCTCAGATAGATCGTGCACTCCAAAGTCCCCAAACTCTGGTGCATTATTTGCCAGTAGCGGAGATGAACTGGACTCTTTTGAGGCTCACCAGGAAACTGAGATAAATGCCAGGGATTCTGAATCCAAGTCTTCATGCAGTAGTGTGTCGCCAAAGGTACTAGAACAAATTCTATTCGCTGGGCGGAAAGTCAATGTTAATCTGGGCAACCTTGATGTCCCAGTGGACTATGCTGTCTGCTCCAGCTGGCAATGTAGCAACACGCTATTGGCAACTTTGGAAAAAGCTTTTGAGGTTAACTAATGTTGATTTCTTTCGGGAAGGATGTAACACATGAAATCAATAAGAAATTTAAAAATAGATGGTTGGTCAAAACAGGAAGCTTGATTTGACGTGAAAAGCTTTTGTATGTTCATGTGTTTGACTTGATTGTGTTTTGCAAAATTGCAGCAACACTGTTGAGGCTGGAGCGCTGACCAAAAGCAGTTAAGTAAACAATTACAAAACTATTGTGGCTCATGCCTTTCCCACCTTGTGTTATCCTATTTTAAAAGCAAAATAACTCAGGTGCCAGAAATCTGAAATGGAACGAGGTACTGGAAAAGCTCGGCTGTTTCTGTAGAAGACTCGTATTCAACCTGAAATGTTAACTGTCGGCAGTCTCCCTCCACAGCTGCTACCAGGCCTGCTGAGTTTTTCCAGCTCTTTCTGTTTTTATTTATTATTCTACCAATCTCATGGAAAACTATGTGAAAAAAGCTAATTCAAGAGAATGGCTGGATCCAAGCCCCTAAAATCCATACTGTTATTAGAAACACTTGAAGTTACAAAGCATGTAGCTCTTTCATAATTTATTTTTCCCTTAGTAATTACAGTCATTTTAGGTAGGGTATCCTGGTGATATTTACCAGCCACATTAACCTCTCATTTAACATTAACTGTGATCTTATCGCACTTGCTAACTTGCCACAGAAATATAGAAAGCAGGCTAGTGGCTTTTGTAAAATTCAATCAGGATTT